>NC_142709.1:36397691-37616441 GCF_055471065.1 Atractosteus spatula
TATACGGGGGCAAAAGTCAGTTCTAAGCCCCACTGTATAGAATTTGTCAAAACGTGTTTTTCAGGCGAAATAAACGCGTTTCTACACACATGAGCATCCCAGTATACATGCTGGGGACAGAAGTCAACTCTTAGTCCCACAGTGTAGAATTTGTCAAATAGTGTCTTTCAGGCGAAATAAGTGCGTTTTTGCATATTTTTGCTTCACAGTTTACATGCTGGGGCCAGAAGTCAGCTCTTTGTCCCACTGCGTAGAATTTGTCAAAACGTGTTTTTCAGACGAAATAAACGCGTTTTTGCACTCTTGGGCATCCCAGAGTACATGCTGGGGTCAGAAGTCAACTCTTAGTCCCACTGTGTAGAATTTGTCAAAACGTGTTTTTCAGGCGAAATAAACGCGTTTTTGCACACTTGGGATCCCGGTGTACATGCTGGGGACAGCCATCAACTCTCAGTCCCGTAGTGAAGAATTTGTTAAAACATGTTTTTCAGGCGAAATAAACGCGTTTTTCCCATATGGGCATCCCATTGTGCATGTTGGGGCTAGAAGTCAGCTCTTAGTCTCACTCAGTAGAATTTGTCAAAATGTGTTTTTCAGGCTATATTAATGCGTTTTTGCAATCTTTTACATTCCAGTGTACATGCTGGGGCCAGAAGTCAGCTCTTAGTAACACTGTGTAGAATTTGTCAAAACGTGTTTTTCAGGCGAAATAAACGCGTTTTTGCATCTTTGGGCATCCCAGTGTACATGTTGGGGACAGAAGTCAACTCTTAGTCCCACAGTGTAGAATTTGTCAAATCGTGTCTTTCAGGCGAAATAAGCGCGTTTTTGCATATTTTTGCTTCACAGTGTACATGCTGGGGCCAGAAGTCAGCTCTTTGTCCCACTGTGTAGAATTTGTCAAAACGTGTTTTTCAGACGAAATAAACGCGTTTTTGCACTCTTGGGCATCCCAGAGTACATGCTGGGGTCAGAAGTCAACTCTTAGTCCCTCTGTGTAGAATTTGTCAAAACGTGTTTTTCAGGCGAAATAAATGCGTTTTTACACACATGAGCATCCCAGTATACATGCTGGGGCCAGTTGTCAGCTCTTAGTCCCACTCAGTAGAATTTGTCAAAACGTGTTTTTCAGGCCAAATAAACGCGTTTTTACAACTTGGCCTTCCCATTGTACATGCTGGTGCCTGAAGTCAGCTCTTAGTCCCACTCTGTAGAATTTAACAAAACATGTATTTCAGGGTAGATTAACGCGTTTTTGCAAAATTGGGCATCACACTCTAAATGCTGGGGCCTGAAGTCAGCTCTTAGTCCCACTGTGTAGAATTTGTCAAAACGTGTTTTTCAGGCGAAATAAACGCGTTTTTGCAAATTTTTGCATTACAGTGTTCATGCAGGGGCCAGAAGTCAGTTCTAAGCCCCACTGTGTAGAATTTGTCAAAACGTGTTTTTCAGGCGAAATAAACGCGTTTTTGCACACTTGGGCATCCCGGTGTATATACGGGGGCAAAAGTCAGTTCTAAGCCCCACTGTGTAGAATTTGTCAAAACGTGTTTTTCAGGCGTAATTAATTCGTTTTTGCGCCTTTGGGCATCACAGTGTACATGCTGGGGCCAGAAGTCAGCTCTTATACCCACTGTGTAGAATTTGTCAAAACGTGTTTTTCAGGATAAATAAACGCGTTTTTGCACCCTTGGACATCCCAGTGTACATGCTGGGGACAGAAGTCAACTCTTGGACCCACAATATAGAATTTGTCAAAAGTTCTTTTTCAGACGAAATAAACACGTTTTTGCAAATTTTTGCATTACATTGTACATGCTGTGGCCTGAAGTCAGCTCTTATTACCACTATGTAGAGTTTGTCAAAACGTGTTTTTCAGGGGAAATAAACGTGTTTTTGCACACTTGGAGATCCCGGTGTACATGCTGGGGCCAGAAGTCAGCTCTAAGCCACACTGTGTAGAATTTGTCAAAACGTGTTTTTCAGGCGAAATAAATGCGTTTTTACACACATGAGCATCCCAGTATACATGCTGGGGCCAGTTGTCACCTCTTAGTCCCACTCAGTAG
Source organism: Atractosteus spatula (assembly GCF_055471065.1). NCBI lineage: Eukaryota > Metazoa > Chordata > Actinopteri > Semionotiformes > Lepisosteidae > Atractosteus > Atractosteus spatula. The sequence continues at coordinate 36,399,761 of NC_142709.1, forward strand.
AATTTTTCAAAACGTGTTTTTCAGGCCAAATAAACGCGTTTTTACAACTTGGCCTTCCCAGTGTACATGCTGGGGCTTGAAGTCAGCTCTTATTCCCACTGTGAAGAGTTTGTCAAAACGTGTTTTTCAACTAAATAAACACGTTCTTGGATATTTGGCCTTCCCATTGTACATGCTGGTGCCTGAAGTCAGCTCTTAGTCCCACTGTGTAGAATTTGTCAAAACGTGTTTTTCAGGCGAAATAAATGTGTTTTTGCACATTTGGCCTTCCCATTGTACATGCTGGTGCCTGAAGTCAGCTCTTAGTCCCACTGTGTAGAATTTGTCAAAACGTGTTTTTCAGGCGAAATAAATGTGTTTTTGCACATTTGGGCATCCCATTGTGCATGTTGGGGCTAGAAGTCAGCTCTTAGTCTCACTCAGAAGAATTTGTCAAAATGTGTTTTTCAGGCTATATTAATACGTTTTTGCAATCTTTTACATTCCAGTGTACATGCTGGGGCCAGAAGTCAGCTCTTAGTAACACTGTGTAGAATTTGTCAAAACGTGTTTTTCAGGCGAAATAAACGCGTTTTTGCACACTTGGGCATCCCGGTGTATATACGGGGGCAAAAGTCAGTTCTAAGCCCCACTGTGTAGAATTTGTCAAAACGTGTTTTTCAGGCGAAATAAACGCGTTTCTACACACATGAGCATCCCAGTATAAATGCTGGGACCTAAAGTCAGCTCTTATTCTCACTGTGTAGAATCTGTCAAAATGAGTTTTTTAGGCGAAATGAACAAGTTTTTGCAAACTTTTGTATCCCAGTGTACATGCTGGTGCCTGAAGTCAGCTCTTAGTCCCACTCTGTAGAATTTAACAAAACATGTATTTCAGGGTAGATAAACGCGTTTTTGCAATATTGGGCATCACACTCTAAATGCTGGGGCCTGAAGTCAGCTCTTAGTCCCACTGTGTAGAATTTGTCAAAACGTGTTTTTCAGGCGAAATAAACGCGTTTTTGCACACTTGGGATCCCGGTGTACATGCTGGGGACAGCCGTCAACTCTCAGTCCCGTAGTGAAGAATTTGTTAAAACATGTTTTTCAGGCGAAATAAACGCGTTTTTGCCATATGGGCATCCCATTGTGCATGTTGGGGCTAGAAGTCAGCTCTTAGTCTCACTCAGTAGAATTTGTCAAAATGTGTTTTTCAGGCTATATTAATGCGTTTTTGCAATCTTTTACATTCCAGTGTACATGCTGGGGCCAGAAGTCAGCTCTTAGTAACACTGTGTAGAATTTGTCAAAACGTGTTTTTCAGGCGAAATAAACGCGTTTTTGCATCTTTGGGCATCCCAGTGTACATGTTGGGGACAGAAGTCAACTCTTAGTCCCACAGTGTAGAATTTGTCAAATCGTGTCTTTCAGGCGAAATAAGCGCGTTTTTGCATATTTTTGCTTCACAGTGTACATGCTGGGGCCAGAAGTCAGCTCTTTGTTCCACTGTGTAGAATTTGTCAAAACGTGTTTTTCAGACGAAATAAACGCGTTTTTGCACTCTTGGGCATCCCAGAGTACATGCTGGGGTCAGAAGTCAACTCTTAGTCCCACTGTGTAGAATTTGTCAAAACGTGTTTTTCAGGCCAAATAAACGCGTTTTTACAATTTGGCCTTCCCATTGTACATGCTGGTGCCTGAAGTCAGCTCTTAGTCCCATTCTGTAGAATTTAACAAAACATGTATTTCAGGGTAGATAAACGCGTTTTTGCAAATTGGGCATCACACTCTAAATGCTGGGGCCTGAAGTCAGCTCTTAGTCCCACTGTGTAGAATTTGTCAAAACGTGTTTTTCAGTCGAAATAAACGCGTTTTTGCAAATTTTTGCATTACAGTGTTCATGCAGGGGCCAGAAGTCAGTTCTAAGCCCCACTGTGTAGAATTTGTCAAAACGTGTTTTTCAGGCGAAATAAATGCGTTTTTACACACATGAGCATCCCAGTATACATGCTGGGGCCAGTTGTCAGCTCTTAGTCCCACTCAGTAGAATTTGTCAAAACGTGTTTTTCAGGCCAAATAAACGCGTTTTTGCACCCTTGGACATCCCAGTGTACATGCTGGGGACAGAAGTCAACTCTTGGACCCACAATATAGAAATTGTCAAAAGTTCTTTTTCAGACGAAATAAACACATTTTTGCAAATTTTTGCATTACATTGTACATGCTGTAGCCTGAAGTCAGCTCTTATTACCACTATGTAGAGTTTGTCAATACGTGTTTTTCAGGGGAAATAAACGCGTTTTTGCACACTTGGAGATCCCGGTGTACATGCTGGGGCCAGAAGTCAGCTCTAAGCCACACTGTGTAGAATTTGTCAAAACGTGTTTTTCAGGCGAAATAAATGCGTTTTTACACACATGAACATCCCAGTATACATGCTGGGGCCAGTTGTCAGCTCTTAGTCCCACTCAGTAGAATTTGTCAAAACGTGTTTTTCAGGCCAAATAAACGCGTTTTTACAACTTGGCCTTCCCAGTGTACATGCTGGGGCTTGAAGTCAGCTCTTATTCCCACTGTGAAGAGTTTGTCAAAACGTGTTTTTCAACTAAATAAACACATTCTTGGAAATTTGGCCTTCCCATTGTACATGCTGGTGCCTGAAGTCAGCTCTTAGTCCCACTGTGTAGAATTTGTCAAAACGTGTTTTTCAGGCGAAATAAATGTGTTTTTGCACCCTTGGGCATCCCAGTGTACATGCTGGGGCCAGAAATCAGCTTTTAGTCCCACTCTGTAGAATTTAACAAAACATGTATTTCAGGGTAGATAAACGCGTTTTTGGGCAAATTGGGCATCACACTCTAAATGCTGGGGCCTGAAGTCAGATCTTAGTCCCACTGTGTAGAATTTGTCAAAACGTGTTTTTCAGTCGAAATAAACGCGTTTTTGCAAATTTTTGCATTACAGTGTTCATGCTGGGGCCAGAAGTCAGTTCTAAGCCCCACTGTGTAGAATTTGTCAAAACGTGTTTTTCAGGCGAAATAAACGCGTTTTTGCACACTTGGGCATCCCGGTGTATATACGGGGGCAAAAGTCAGTTCTAAGCCCCACTGTATAGAATTTGTCAAAACGTGTTTTTCAGGCGAAATAAACGCGTTTCTACACACATGAGCATCCCAGTATACATGCTGGGAACAGAAGTCAACTCTTAGTCCCACAGTGTAGAATTTGTCAAATATTGTCTTTCAGGCGAAATAAGCGCGTTTTGGCATATTTTTGCTTCACAGTTTACATGCTGGGGCCAGAAGTCAGCTCTTTGTCCCACTGCGTAGAATTTGTCAAAACGTGTTTTTCAGACGAAATAAACGCGTTTTTGCACTCTTGGGCATCCCAGAGTACATGCTGGGGTCAGAAGTCAACTCTTAGTCCCACTGTGTAGAATTTGTCAAAACGTGTTTTTCAGGCGAAATAAACGCGTTTTTGCACACTTGGGATCCCGGTGTACATGCTGGGGACAGCCGTCAACTCTCAGTCCCGTAGTGAAGAATTTGTTAAAACATGTTTTTCAGGCGAAATAAACGCGTTTTTCCCATATGGGCATCCCATTGTGCATGTTGGGGCTAGAAGTCAGCTCTTAGTCTCACTCAGTAGAATTTGTCAAAATGTGTTTTTCAGGCTATATTAATGCGTTTTTGCAATCTTTTACATTCCAGTGTACATGCTGGGGCCAGAAGTCAGCTCTTAGTAACACTGTGTAGAATTTGTCAAAACGTGTTTTTCAGGCGAAATAAACGCGTTTTTGCATCTTTGGGCATCCCAGTGTACATGTTGGGGACAGAAGTCAACTCTTAGTCCCACAGTGTAGAATTTGTCAAATCGTGTCTTTCAGGCGAAATAAGCGCGTTTTTGCATATTTTTGCTTCACAGTGTACATGCTGGGGCCAGAAGTCAGCTCTTTGTCCCACTGTGTAGAATTTGTCAAAACGTGTTTTTCAGACGAAATAAACGCGTTTTTGCACTCTTGGGCATCCCAGAGTACATGCTGGGGTCAGAAGTCAACTCTTAGTCCCTCTGTGTAGAATTTGTCAAAACGTGTTTTTCAGGCGAAATAAATGCGTTTTTACACACATGAGCATCCCAGTATACATGCTGGGGCCAGTTGTCAGCTCTTAGTCCCACTCAGTAGAATTTGTCAAAACGTGTTTTTCAGGCCAAATAAACGCGTTTTTACAACTTGGCCTTCCCATTGTACATGCTGGTGCCTGAAGTCAGCTCTTAGTCCCACTCTGTAGAATTTAACAAAACATGTATTTCAGGGTAGATTAACGCGTTTTTGCAAAATTGGGCATCACACTCTAAATGCTGGGGCCTGAAGTCAGCTCTTAGTCCCACTGTGTAGAATTTGTCAAAACGTGTTTTTCAGTCGAAATAAACGCGTTTTTGCAAATTTTTGCATTACAGTGTTCATGCAGGGGCCAGAAGTCAGTTCTAAGCCCCACTGTGTAGAATTTGTCAAAACGTGTTTTTCAGGCGAAATAAACGCGTTTTTGCACACTTGGGCATCCCGGTGTATATACGGGGGCAAAAGTCAGTTCTAAGCCCCACTGTGTAGAATTTGTCAAAACGTGTTTTTCAGGCGAAATAAACGCGTTTCTACACACATGAGCATCCCAGTATAAATGCTGGGACCTAAAGTCAGCTCTTATTCTCACTGTGTAGAATCTGTCAAAATAAGTTTTTTAGGCGAAATGAACAAGTTTTTGCAAACTTTTGTATCCCAGTGTACATGCTGGTGCCTGAAGTCAGCTCTTAGTCCCACTCTGTAGAATTTAACAAAACATGTATTTCAGGGTAGATAAACGCGTTTTTGCAATATTGGGCATCACACTCTAAATGCTGGGGCCTGAAGTCAGCTCTTAGTCCCACTGTGTAGAATTTGTCAAAACGTGTTTTTCAGGTGAAATAAACACGTTTTTGCACCTTTGGGCATCCCAGTGTACATGCTGGGGACAGAAGTCAACTCTTAGTCCCACAGTATAGAATTTGTCAAATCGTGTCTTTCAGGCGAAATAAGCGCATTTTTGCATATTTGCTTCACAGTGTACATGCTGGGGCCAGAAGTCAGCTCTTTGTCCCACTGTGTAGAATTTGTCAAAACGTTTTTTTCAGACGAAATAAACGCGTTTTTGCACTCTTGGGCATCCCAGAGTACATTCTGGGGTCAGAAGTCAACTCTAAGTCCCACTGTGTAGAATTTGTCAAAACGTGTTTTTCAGGCAAAATAAACGCGTTTTTGCACACTTGGGATCCCGGTGTACATGCTGGGGACAGCCGTCAACTCTCAGTCCCGTAGTGAAGAATTTGTTAAAACATGTTTTTCAGGCGAAATAAACGCGTTTTTTCCATATGGGCATCCCATTGTGCATGTTGGGGCTAGAAGTCAGCTCTTAGTCTCACTCAGTAGAATTTGTCAAAATGTGTTTTTCAGGCTATATTAATGCGTTTTTGCAACCTTTTACATTCCAGTGTACATGCTGGGGCCAGAAGTCAGCTCTTAGTAACACTGTGTAGAATTTGTCAAAACGTGTTTTTCAGGCGAAATAAATGCGTTTTTGCATCTTTGGGCATCCCAGTGTACATGTTGGGGACAGAAGTCAACTCTTAGTCCCACAGTGTAGAATTTGTCAAATCGTGTCTTTCAGGCGAAATAAGCGCGTTTTTGCATATTGTTGCTTCATAGTGTACATGCTGGGGCCAGAAGTTAGCTCTTTGTCCCACTGTGTAGAATTTGTCAAAATGTGTTTTTCAGACGAAATAAACGCGTTTTTGCACTCTTGGGCATCCCAGAGTACATGCTGGGGTCAGAAGTCAACTCTTAGTCCCACTGTGTAGAATTTGTCAAAACGTGTTTTTCAGGCGAAATAAACGCGTTCTTGCACCCTGGGCATGCCAGTGTACATGCTGGGGCCAGAAGTCAGCTCCTCGTCCCACTCAGTAGAATTTGTCAAAATATGTTTTTCAGGTGAAATAAACATATTTTTGCACAATTGGGCATCCCAGTGTACATGCTGGGGACAGAAGTCAACTCTAAGTCCCACTGTGTAGAATTTGTCAAATCGTGTCTTTCAGGCGAAATAAGCGCGTTTTTACATATTTTTGCTTCACAGTGTACATGCTGGGGCCAGAAGTCAGCTCTTTGTCCCACTGTGTAGAATTTGTCCAAACGTGTTTTTCAGGCGAAATAAATGCGTTTTTACACACATGAGCATCCCAGTATACATGCTGGGGCCAGTTGTCAGCTCTTAGTCCCACTCAGTAGAATTTGTCAAAACGTGTTTTTCAGGCCAAATAAACGCGTTTTTACATTTTGGCCTTCCCAGTGTACATGCTGGGGCTTGAAGTCAGCTCTTATTCCCACTGTGAAGAGTTTGTCAAAACGTGTTTTTCAACTAAATAAACACATTTTTGCAATTTTGGCCTTCCCATTGTACATGCTGGTGCCTGAAGTCAGCTCTTAGTCCCACTCTGTAGAATTTAACAAAACATGTATTTCAGGGTAGATAAATGCGTTTTTGCAAATTGGGCATCACACTCTAAATGCTGTGGCCTGAAGTCAGTTCTTAGTCCCACTGTGTAGAATTTGTCAAAACGTGTTTTTCAGGCGAAATAAACGCGTTTCTACACACATGAGCATCCCAGTATACATGCTGGGGCCAGTTGTCAGCTCTTAGTCCCACTAAGTAGAATTTGTCAAAACGTGTTTTTCAGGCCAAATAAACGCGATTTTACAACTTGGCCTTCCCAGTGTACATGCTGGGGCTTGAAGTCAGCTCTTAGTCCCACTCTGTAGAATTTAACAAAACATGTATTTCAGGGTAGATAAACGCGTTTTTGCAATATTGGGCATCACACTCTAAATGCTGGGGCCTGAAGTCAGCTCTTAGTCCCACAGTGTAGAATTTGTCAAATAGTGTCTTTCAGGCGACATAAACGCGTTTTTGCATATTTTTGCCTCACAGTGTACATGCTGGGGCCAAAAATCAGCTCTTTGTCCCACTGTGTAGAATTTGTCAAAACGTGTTTTTCAGACGAAATAAACGCGTTTTTGCACTCTTGGGCATCCCAGAGTACATGCTGGGGTCAGAAGTCAACTCTTAGTCCCACTGTGTAGAATTTGTCAAAACGTGTTTTTCAGGCGAAATAAATGCGTTTTTACACACATGAGCATCCCAGTATACATGCTGGGGCCAGTTGTCAGCTCTTAGTCCCACTCAGTAGAATTTGTCAAAACGTGTTTTTCAGGCCAAATAAACGCGTTTTTACAACTTGGCCTTCCCAGTGTACATGCTGGGGCTTGAAGTCAGCCCTTATTCCCACTGTGAAGAGTTTGTCAAAACGTGTTTTTCAACTAAATAAACACATTTTTGCAAAATTGGCCTTCCCAATGTACATGCTGGTGCCTGAAGTCAGCTCTTAGTCCCACTCTGTAGAATTTAACAAAACATGTATTTCAGGGTAGATAAACGCGTTTTTGCAATATTGGGCATCACACTCTAAATGCTGGGGCCTGAAGTCAGCTCTTAGTCCCACTGTGTAGAATTTGTCAAAACGTGTTTTTCAGGCGAAATAAATGCGTTTTTGCACCTTTGGGCATCCCAGTGTACATGCTGGGGACAGAAGTCAACTCTTAGTCCCACGGTGTAGAATTTGTCAAAACGTGGTTTTCAGGCGAAATAAACGCGTTTTTGCACCATTGGGCATCCCGGTGCATATACTGGGGCAGAACTCAGTTCTAAGCCCCACTGTGTAGAATTTGTCAAAACGTGTTTATCAGGCGAAATAAACGCATATTTGCAAAATTGGCCTTCCCAGTGTACATGCTGGTGCCTGAAGTCAACTCTTAGTCCCACTGTGTAGAATTTGTCAAAACGTGTTTTTCAGGCGAAATAAATTCGTTTTTGCGCCTTTGGGGATCACAGTGTACATTCTGGGGCCTGAAGTCAGCTCTTATTCCCACTGTGTAGAGTTTGTCAAAACGTGTTTTTCAGGCGTAATTAATTCGTTTTTGCGCCTTTGGGAATCACAGTGTACATGCTGGGGCCAGAAGTCAGCTCTTAATCCCACTGTGTAGAATTTGTCAAAACGTGTTTTTCAGGCGAAATAAACGCGTTCTTGCACCCTGGGCATGCCAGTGTACATGCTGGGGCCAGAAGTCAGCTCTTCGTCCCACTCAGTAGAATTTGTCAAAATGTGTTTTTCAGGTGAAATAAACATATTTTTGCACAATTGGGCATCCCAGTGTACATGCTGGGGCCAGAAGTCAGCTCTTTCTCCCACTGTGTAGAATTTGTCAAAACGTGTTTTTCAGGCGAAATAAATGCGTTTTTACACACATGAGCATCCCAGTATACATGCTGGGGCCAGTTGTCAGCTCTTAGTCCCACTCAGTAGAATTTGTCAAAACGTGTTTTTCAGGCCAAATAAACGCGTTTTTACAATTTGGCCTTCCCAGTGTACATGCTGGGGCTTGAAGTCAGCTCTTATTCCCACTGTGAAGAGTTTGTCAAAACGTGTTTTTCAACTAAATAAACACATTTTTGCAAACTTGGCCTTCCCATTGTTCATGCTGGTGCCTGAAGTCAGCTCTTAGTCCCACTCTGTAAAATTTAACAAAACATGTATTTCAGGGTAGATAAACGCGTTTTTGCAAATTGGGCATCACACTCTAAATGCTGGGGCCTGAAGTCAGCTCTTAGTCCCACTGTGTAGAATTTGTCAAAACGTGTTTTTCAGTCGAAATAAACGCGTTTTTGCAAATTTTTGCATTACACTGTTCATGCTTGGGCCAGAAGTCAGTTCTAAGCCCCACTGTGTAGAATTTGTCAAAACGTGTTTTTCCGGCGAAATAAACGCGTTTTTGCACACTTGGGCATCCCGGTGTATATACGGGGGCAAAAGTCAATTCTAAGCCCCACTGTGTAGAATTTGTCAAAACGTGTTTTTCAGGCGAAATAAACGCGATTCTACACACATGAGCATCCCAGTATACATGCTGGGGCCTGAAGTCAGCTCTTATTCCCACTGTGTAGAATCTGTCAAAATGAGTTTTTTAGGCGAAATGAACAAGTTTTGGCAAACTTTTGTATCCCAGTGTACATGCTGGTGCCTGAAGTCAGCTCTTAGTCCCACTCTGTAGAATCTAACAAAACATGTATTTCAGGGTAGATAAACGCGTTTTTGCAATATTGGGCATCACACTCTAAATGCTGGGGACAGAAGTCAACTCTTAGTCCCACAGTGTAGAATTTGTCAAAACGTGTTTTTCAGGCGAAATAAACGCGTTTTTGCACCTTTGGGCATCCCAGTGTACATGCTGGGGACAGAAGTCAACTCTTAGTCCCACAGTGTAGAATTTGTCAAATAGTGTCTTTCAGGCGAAATAAGCGCGTTTTTGCATATTTTTGCTTCACAGTGTACATGCTGGGGCCAGAAGTCAGCTCTTTGTCCCACTGTGTAGAATTTGTCAAAACGTGTTTTTCAGACGAAATAAACGCGTTTTTGCACTCTTGGGCATCCCAGAGTACATGCTGGGGTCAGAAGTCAACTCTTAGTCCCACTGTGTAGAATTTGTCAAAACGTGTTTTTCAGGCGAAATAAACGCGTTTTTGCACACTTGGGATCCCGGTGTACATGCTGGGGACAGCCGTCAACTCTCAGTCCCGTAGTGAAGAATTTGTCAAAACGTGTTTTTCAGGCCAAATAAACGCGTTTTTACAATTTAGCCTTCCCAGTGTACATGCTGGGGCTTGAATTCAGCTCTTATTCCCACTGTGAAGAGTTTGTCAAAAACGTGTTTTTCAACTAAATAAACACATTTTTGCAAAATTGGCCTTCCCATTGTACATGCTGGTGCCTGAAGTCAGCTCTTAGTCCCACTCTGTAGAATTTAACAAAACATGTATTTCAGGGTAGATAAACGCGTTTTTGCAAAATTGAGCATCACACTCTAAAAGCTGGGGCCTGAAGTCAGCTCTTAGTCCCACAGTGTAGAATTTGTCAAATCGTGTCTTTCAGGCGAAATAAGCGCGTTTTTGCATATTTTTGCTTCACAGTGTACATGCTGGGGCCAGAAGTCAGCTCTTAGTCCCACTGTGTAGAATTTGTCAAAACGTGTTTTTCAGATGAAATAAACGCGTTTCTGCACTCTTGGGCATCCCAGAGTACATGCTGGGGTCAGAAGTCAACTTTTAGTCCCACTGTGTAGAATTTGTCAAAACGTGTTTTTCAGGTGAAATAAATGCGTTTTTACACACATGAGCATCCCAGTATACATGCTGGGGCCAGTTGTCAGCTCTTAGTCCCACTGTGTAGAATTTGTCAAAACGTGTTTTTCAGACGAAATAAATTCGTTTTTGCGCCTTTGGGCATCGCAGTGTACATTCTGGGGCCTGAAGTCAGCTCTTATTCCCACTGTGTAGAGTTTGTCAAAACGTGTTTTTCAGGCGTAATTAATTCGTTTTTGCGCCTTTGGGCATCACAGTGTACATGCTGGGGCCAGAAGTCAGCTCCTCGTCCCACTCAGTAGAATTTGTCAAAATGTGTTTTTCAGGTGAAATAAACATATTTTTGCACAATTGGGCATCCCAGTGTACATGCTGGGGACAGAAGTCAACTCTTAGTCCCACAGTGTAGAATTTGTCAAATCGTGTCTTTCAGGCGAAATAAGCACGTTTTTGCATATTTTTGCTTCACAGTGTACATGCTTGGGCCAGAAGTCAGCTCTTTGACCCACTGTGTAGAATTTGTCAAAACGTGTTTTTGAGGCGAAATAAATGCGTTTTTACACACATGAGCATCCCAGTATACATGCTGGGGCCAGTTGTCAGCTCTTAGTTCCACTCAGTAGAATTTGTCAAAACGTGTTTTTCAGGCCAAATAAACGCGTTTTTACAATTTGGCCTTCCCAGTGTACATGCTGGAGCTTGAAGTCAGCTCTTATTTCCACTGTGAAGAGTTTGTCAAAACGTGTTTTTCAACTAAATAAACACATTTTTGCAAACTTGGCCTTCCCATTGTACATGCTGGTGCCTGAAGTCAGCTCTTAGTCCCACTCTGTAGAATTTAACAAAACATGTATTTCAGGGTAGATAAACGCGTTTTTGCAAATTGGGCATCACACTCTAAATGCTGGGGCCTGAAGTCAGTTCTTAGTCCCACTGTGTAGAATTTGTCAAAACGTGTTTTTCAGTCGAAATAAACGCGTTTTTGCAAATTTTTGCATTACAGTGTTCATGCTTGGGCCAGAAGTCAGTTCTAAGCCCCACTGTGTAGAATTTGTCAAAACGTGTTTTTCAGGCGAAATAAACGCGTTTCTACACACATGAGCATCCCAGTATACATGCTGGTGCCTGAAGTCAGCTCTTAGTCCCAATCTGTAGAATTTAACAAAACATGTATTTCAGGGAGGATAAACGCGTTTTTGCAAATTGGGAATCACACTCTAAATGCTGGGGCCTGAAGTCAGCTCTTAGTCCCACTGTGTAGAATTTGTCAAAACGTGTTTTTCAGGCGAAATAAACGCGTTTTTGCACACTTGGGATCCCGGTGTACATGCTGGGGACAGCCGTCAACTCTCTGTCCCGTAGTGAAGAATTTTTTTAAAACATGTTTTTCAGGCGAAATAAACGCGTTTTTGCCATATGGGCATCCCATTGCGCATGTTGGGGCTAGAAGTCAGCTCTTAGTCTCACTCAGTAGAATTTGTCAAAATGTGTTTTTCAGGCTATATTAATGCGTTTTTGCAATCTTTTACATTCCAGTGTACATGCTGGGGCCAGAAGTCAGCTCTTAGTAACACTGTGTAGAATTTGTCAAAACGTGTTTTTCAGGCGAAATAAACGCGTTTTTGCACACTTGGGCATCCCGGTGTATATACGGGGGCAAAAGTCAGTTCTAAGCCCCACTGTGTAGAATTTGTCAAAACGTGTTTTTCAGGCGAAATAAACGCGTTTCTACACACATGAGCATCCCAGTATACATGCTGGGGCCTGAAGTCAGCTCTTATTCCCACTGTGTAGAATCTGTCAAAATGAGTTTTTGAGGTGAAATGAACAAGTTTTTGCAAACTTTTGTATCCCAGTGTACATGCTGGTGCCTGAAGTCAGCTATTAGTCCCACTCTGTAGAATTTAACAAAACATGTATTTCAGGGTATATAAACGCGTTTTTGCAATATTGGGCATCACACTTTAAATGCTGGGGCCTGAAGTCAGCTCTTAGTCCCACTGTGTAGAATTTGTCAAAATGTGTTTTTCAGGCGAAATAAACACGTTTTAGCACCTTTGGGCATCCCAGTGTACATGCTGGGGACAGAAGTCAACTCTTAGTCCCACAGTGTAGAATTTGTCAAAACGTGTTTTTCAGGCGATATAAACGCGTTTTTGCACCATTTTGCATCCCGGTGTATATACTGGGGCAGAAGTCAGTTCCAAGGCCCACTGTGTAGAATTTGTCAAAACGTGTTTATCAGGCGAAATAAACGCGTATTTGCAAATTTGGCCTTCCCAGTGTACATGCTGGTGCCTGAAGTCAACTCTTAGTCCCACTGTGTAGAATTTGTCAAAACGTGTTTTTCAGGCGAAAGAAATTCGTTTTTGCGCCTTTGGGCATCACAGTGTACATTCTTGGGCCTGAAGTCAGCTCTTATTCCCACTGTGTAGAGTTTGTCAAAACGTGTTTTTCAGGCGTAATTAATTCGTTTTTGCGCCTTTGGGCATCACAGTGTACATTCTTGGGCCTGAAGTCAGCTCTTATTCCCACTGTGTAGAGTTTGTCAAAACGTGTTTTTCAGGTGTAATTAATTCGTTTTTGCGCCTTTGGGCATCACAGTGTACATGCTGGGGCCATAAGTCAGCTCTTATTCCCACTGTGTAGAATTTGTCAAAACGTGTTTTTCAGGCGAAATAAACGCGTTTTTGCACCCTTGGACATCCCAGTGTACATGCTGGGGACAGAAGTCAACTCTTGGACCCACAATATAGAATTTGTCAAAAGTTCTTTTTCAGACGAAATAAACACGTTTTTGCAAATTTTTGCATTACATTGTACATGCTGTGGCCTGAAGTCAGCTCTTATTACCACTATGTAGAGTTTGTCAAAACGTGTTTTTCAGGGGAAATAAACGCGTTTTTGCACACTTGGAGATCCCGGTGTACATGCTGGGGCCAGAAGACAGCTCTAAGCCACACTGTGTAGAATTTGTCAAAACGTGTTTTTCAGGCGAAATAAATGCGTTTTTACACACATGAACATCCCAGTATACATGCTGGGGCCAGTTGTCAGCTCTTAGTCCCACTCAGTAGAATTTGTCAAAACGTGTTTTTCAGGCCAAATAAACGCGTTTTTACAACTTGGCCTTCCCAGTGTACATGCTGGGGCTTGAAGTCAGCTCTTATTCCCACTGTGAAGAGTTTGTCAAAACGTGTTTTTCAACTAAATAAACACATTCTTGGAAATTTGGCCTTCCCATTGTACATGCTGGTGCCTGAAGTCAGCTCTTAGTCCCATTGTGTAGAATTTGTCAAAACGTGTTTTTCAGGCGAAATAAATGTGTTTTTGCACCCTTGGGCATCCCAGTGTACATGCTGGGGCCAGAAATCAGCTTTTAGTCCCACTCTGTAGAATTTAACAAAACATGTATTTTAGGGTAGATAAACGCGTTTTTGCAATATTGGGCATCACACTCTAAATGCTGGGGCCTGAAGTCAGCTCTTAGTCCCACTCAGTAGAATTTGTCAAAACGTGTTTTTCAGTCCAAATAAACACGTTTTTACAACTTGGCCTTCCCAGTGTACATGCTGGGGCTTGAAGTCAGCTCTTATTCCCACTGTGAAGAGTTTGTCAAAACGTGTTTTTCAACTAAATAAACACATTTTTGCAAACTTGGCCTTCCCATTGTACATGCTGGTGCCTGAAGTCAACTCTTAGTCCCAATCTATAGAATTTAACAAAACATGTATTTCAGGGTAGATAAACGCGTTTTTGCAAATTGGGCATCACACTCTAAATGCTGGGGCCTGAAGTCAGATCTTAGTCCCACTGTGTAGAATTTGTCAAAACGTGTTTTTCAGTCGAAATAAACGCGTTTTTGCAAATTTTTGCATTACAGTGTTCATGCTGGGGCCAGAAGTCAGTTCTAAGCCCCACTGTGTAGAATTTGTCAAAACGTGTTTTTCAGGCGAAATAAACGCGTTTTTGCACACTTGGGCATCCCGGTGTATATACGGGGGCAAAAGTCAGTTCTAAGCCCCACTGTATAGAATTTGTCAAAACGTGTTTTTCAGGCGAAATAAACGCGTTTCTACACACATGAGCATCCCAGTATACATGCTGGGGACAGAAGTCAACTCTTAGTCCCACAGTGTAGAATTTGTCAAATAGTGTCTTTCAGGCGAAATAAGTGCGTTTTTGCATATTTTTGCTTCACAGTTTACATGCTGGGGCCAGAAGTCAGCTCTTTGTCCCACTGCGTAGAATTTGTCAAAACGTGTTTTTCAGACGAAATAAACGCGTTTTTGCACTCTTGGGCATCCCAGAGTACATGCTGGGGTCAGAAGTCAACTCTTAGTCCCACTGTGTAGAATTTGTCAAAACGTGTTTTTCAGGCGAAATAAACGCGTTTTTGCACACTTGGGATCCCGGTGTACATGCTGGGGACAGCCATCAACTCTCAGTCCCGTAGTGAAGAATTTGTTAAAACATGTTTTTCAGGCGAAATAAACGCGTTTTTCCCATATGGGCATCCCATTGTGCATGTTGGGGCTAGAAGTCAGCTCTTAGTCTCACTCAGTAGAATTTGTCAAAATGTGTTTTTCAGGCTATATTAATGCGTTTTTGCAATCTTTTACATTCCAGTGTACATGCTGGGGCCAGAAGTCAGCTCTTAGTAACACTGTGTAGAATTTGTCAAAACGTGTTTTTCAGGCGAAATAAACGCGTTTTTGCATCTTTGGGCATCCCAGTGTACATGTTGGGGACAGAAGTCAACTCTTAGTCCCACAGTGTAGAATTTGTCAAATCGTGTCTTTCAGGCGAAATAAGCGCGTTTTTGCATATTTTTGCTTCACAGTGTACATGCTGGGGCCAGAAGTCAGCTCTTTGTCCCACTGTGTAGAATTTGTCAAAACGTGTTTTTCAGACGAAATAAACGCGTTTTTGCACTCTTGGGCATCCCAGAGTACATGCTGGGGTCAGAAGTCAACTCTTAGTCCCTCTGTGTAGAATTTGTCAAAACGTGTTTTTCAGGCGAAATAAATGCGTTTTTACACACATGAGCATCCCAGTATACATGCTGGGGCCAGTTGTCAGCTCTTAGTCCCACTCAGTAGAATTTGTCAAAACGTGTTTTTCAGGCCAAATAAACGCGTTTTTACAACTTGGCCTTCCCATTGTACATGCTGGTGCCTGAAGTCAGCTCTTAGTCCCACTCTGTAGAATTTAACAAAACATGTATTTCAGGGTAGATTAACGCGTTTTTGCAAAATTGGGCATCACACTCTAAATGCTGGGGCCTGAAGTCAGCTCTTAGTCCCACTGTGTAGAATTTGTCAAAACGTGTTTTTCAGTCGAAATAAACGCGTTTTTGCAAATTTTTGCATTACAGTGTTCATGCAGGGGCCAGAAGTCAGTTCTAAGCCCCACTGTGTAGAATTTGTCAAAACGTGTTTTTCAGGCGAAATAAACGCGTTTTTGCACACTTGGGCATCCCGGTGTATATACGGGGGCAAAAGTCAGTTCTAAGCCCCACTGTGTAGAATTTGTCAAAACGTGTTTTTCAGGCGTAATTAATTCGTTTTTGCGCCTTTGGGCATCACAGTGTACATGCTGGGGCCAGAAGTCAGCTCTTATACCCACTGTGTAGAATTTGTCAAAACGTGTTTTTCAGGATAAATAAACGCGTTTTTGCACCCTTGGACATCCCAGTGTACATGCTGGGGACAGAAGTCAACTCTTGGACCCACAATATAGAATTTGTCAAAAGTTCTTTTTCAGACGAAATAAACACGTTTTTGCAAATTTTTGCATTACATTGTACATGCTGTGGCCTGAAGTCAGCTCTTATTACCACTATGTAGAGTTTGTCAAAACGTGTTTTTCAGGGGAAATAAACGTGTTTTTGCACACTTGGAGATCCCGGTGTACATGCTGGGGCCAGAAGTCAGCTCTAAGCCACACTGTGTAGAATTTGTCAAAACGTGTTTTTCAGGCGAAATAAATGCGTTTTTACACACATGAGCATCCCAGTATACATGCTGGGGCCAGTTGTCACCTCTTAGTCCCACTCAGTAGAATTTTTCAAAACGTGTTTTTCAGGCCAAATAAACGCGTTTTTACAACTTGGCCTTCCCAGTGTACATGCTGGGGCTTGAAGTCAGCTCTTATTCCCACTGTGAAGAGTTTGTCAAAACGTGTTTTTCAACTAAATAAACACGTTCTTGGATATTTGGCCTTCCCATTGTACATGCTGGTGCCTGAAGTCAGCTCTTAGTCCCACTGTGTAGAATTTGTCAAAACGTGTTTTTCAGGCGAAATAAATGTGTTTTTGCACATTTGGCCTTCCCATTGTACATGCTGGTGCCTGAAGTCAGCTCTTAGTCCCACTGTGTAGAATTTGTCAAAACGTGTTTTTCAGGCGAAATAAATGTGTTTTTGCACATTTGGGCATCCCATTGTGCATGTTGGGGCTAGAAGTCAGCTCTTAGTCTCACTCAGAAGAATTTGTCAAAATGTGTTTTTCAGGCTATATTAATACGTTTTTGCAATCTTTTACATTCCAGTGTACATGCTGGGGCCAGAAGTCAGCTCTTAGTAACACTGTGTAGAATTTGTCAAAACGTGTTTTTCAGGCGAAATAAACGCGTTTTTGCACACTTGGGCATCCCGGTGTATATACGGGGGCAAAAGTCAGTTCTAAGCCCCACTGTGTAGAATTTGTCAAAACGTGTTTTTCAGGCGAAATAAACGCGTTTCTACACACATGAGCATCCCAGTATAAATGCTGGGACCTAAAGTCAGCTCTTATTCTCACTGTGTAGAATCTGTCAAAATGAGTTTTTTAGGCGAAATGAACAAGTTTTTGCAAACTTTTGTATCCCAGTGTACATGCTGGTGCCTGAAGTCAGCTCTTAGTCCCACTCTGTAGAATTTAACAAAACATGTATTTCAGGGTAGATAAACGCGTTTTTGCAATATTGGGCATCACACTCTAAATGCTGGGGCCTGAAGTCAGCTCTTAGTCCCACTGTGTAGAATTTGTCAAAACGTGTTTTTCAGGCGAAATAAACGCGTTTTTGCACACTTGGGATCCCGGTGTACATGCTGGGGACAGCCGTCAACTCTCAGTCCCGTAGTGAAGAATTTGTTAAAACATGTTTTTCAGGCGAAATAAACGCGTTTTTGCCATATGGGCATCCCATTGTGCATGTTGGGGCTAGAAGTCAGCTCTTAGTCTCACTCAGTAGAATTTGTCAAAATGTGTTTTTCAGGCTATATTAATGCGTTTTTGCAATCTTTTACATTCCAGTGTACATGCTGGGGCCAGAAGTCAGCTCTTAGTAACACTGTGTAGAATTTGTCAAAACGTGTTTTTCAGGCGAAATAAACGCGTTTTTGCATCTTTGGGCATCCCAGTGTACATGTTGGGGACAGAAGTCAACTCTTAGTCCCACAGTGTAGAATTTGTCAAATCGTGTCTTTCAGGCGAAATAAGCGCGTTTTTGCATATTTTTGCTTCACAGTGTACATGCTGGGGCCAGAAGTCAGCTCTTTGTTCCACTGTGTAGAATTTGTCAAAACGTGTTTTTCAGACGAAATAAACGCGTTTTTGCACTCTTGGGCATCCCAGAGTACATGCTGGGGTCAGAAGTCAACTCTTAGTCCCACTGTGTAGAATTTGTCAAAACGTGTTTTTCAGGCCAAATAAACGCGTTTTTACAATTTGGCCTTCCCATTGTACATGCTGGTGCCTGAAGTCAGCTCTTAGTCCCATTCTGTAGAATTTAACAAAACATGTATTTCAGGGTAGATAAACGCGTTTTTGCAAATTGGGCATCACACTCTAAATGCTGGGGCCTGAAGTCAGCTCTTAGTCCCACTGTGTAGAATTTGTCAAAACGTGTTTTTCAGTCGAAATAAACGCGTTTTTGCAAATTTTTGCATTACAGTGTTCATGCAGGGGCCAGAAGTCAGTTCTAAGCCCCACTGTGTAGAATTTGTCAAAACGTGTTTTTCAGGCGAAATAAATGCGTTTTTACACACATGAGCATCCCAGTATACATGCTGGGGCCAGTTGTCAGCTCTTAGTCCCACTCAGTAGAATTTGTCAAAACGTGTTTTTCAGGCCAAATAAACGCGTTTTTGCACCCTTGGACATCCCAGTGTACATGCTGGGGACAGAAGTCAACTCTTGGACCCACAATATAGAAATTGTCAAAAGTTCTTTTTCAGACGAAATAAACACATTTTTGCAAATTTTTGCATTACATTGTACATGCTGTAGCCTGAAGTCAGCTCTTATTACCACTATGTAGAGTTTGTCAATACGTGTTTTTCAGGGGAAATAAACGCGTTTTTGCACACTTGGAGATCCCGGTGTACATGCTGGGGCCAGAAGTCAGCTCTAAGCCACACTGTGTAGAATTTGTCAAAACGTGTTTTTCAGGCGAAATAAATGCGTTTTTACACACATGAACATCCCAGTATACATGCTGGGGCCAGTTGTCAGCTCTTAGTCCCACTCAGTAGAATTTGTCAAAACGTGTTTTTCAGGCCAAATAAACGCGTTTTTACAACTTGGCCTTCCCAGTGTACATGCTGGGGCTTGAAGTCAGCTCTTATTCCCACTGTGAAGAGTTTGTCAAAACGTGTTTTTCAACTAAATAAACACATTCTTGGAAATTTGGCCTTCCCATTGTACATGCTGGTGCCTGAAGTCAGCTCTTAGTCCCACTGTGTAGAATTTGTCAAAACGTGTTTTTCAGGCGAAATAAATGTGTTTTTGCACCCTTGGGCATCCCAGTGTACATGCTGGGGCCAGAAATCAGCTTTTAGTCCCACTCTGTAGAATTTAACAAAACATGTATTTCAGGGTAGATAAACGCGTTTTTGGGCAAATTGGGCATCACACTCTAAATGCTGGGGCCTGAAGTCAGATCTTAGTCCCACTGTGTAGAATTTGTCAAAACGTGTTTTTCAGTCGAAATAAACGCGTTTTTGCAAATTTTTGCATTACAGTGTTCATGCTGGGGCCAGAAGTCAGTTCTAAGCCCCACTGTGTAGAATTTGTCAAAACGTGTTTTTCAGGCGAAATAAACGCGTTTTTGCACACTTGGGCATCCCGGTGTATATACGGGGGCAAAAGTCAGTTCTAAGCCCCACTGTATAGAATTTGTCAAAACGTGTTTTTCAGGCGAAATAAACGCGTTTCTACACACATGAGCATCCCAGTATACATGCTGGGAACAGAAGTCAACTCTTAGTCCCACAGTGTAGAATTTGTCAAATATTGTCTTTCAGGCGAAATAAGCGCGTTTTGGCATATTTTTGCTTCACAGTTTACATGCTGGGGCCAGAAGTCAGCTCTTTGTCCCACTGCGTAGAATTTGTCAAAACGTGTTTTTCAGACGAAATAAACGCGTTTTTGCACTCTTGGGCATCCCAGAGTACATGCTGGGGTCAGAAGTCAACTCTTAGTCCCACTGTGTAGAATTTGTCAAAACGTGTTTTTCAGGCGAAATAAACGCGTTTTTGCACACTTGGGATCCCGGTGTACATGCTGGGGACAGCCGTCAACTCTCAGTCCCGTAGTGAAGAATTTGTTAAAACATGTTTTTCAGGCGAAATAAACGCGTTTTTCCCATATGGGCATCCCATTGTGCATGTTGGGGCTAGAAGTCAGCTCTTAGTCTCACTCAGTAGAATTTGTCAAAATGTGTTTTTCAGGCTATATTAATGCGTTTTTGCAATCTTTTACATTCCAGTGTACATGCTGGGGCCAGAAGTCAGCTCTTAGTAACACTGTGTAGAATTTGTCAAAACGTGTTTTTCAGGCGAAATAAACGCGTTTTTGCATCTTTGGGCATCCCAGTGTACATGTTGGGGACAGAAGTCAACTCTTAGTCCCACAGTGTAGAATTTGTCAAATCGTGTCTTTCAGGCGAAATAAGCGCGTTTTTGCATATTTTTGCTTCACAGTGTACATGCTGGGGCCAGAAGTCAGCTCTTTGTCCCACTGTGTAGAATTTGTCAAAACGTGTTTTTCAGACGAAATAAACGCGTTTTTGCACTCTTGGGCATCCCAGAGTACATGCTGGGGTCAGAAGTCAACTCTTAGTCCCTCTGTGTAGAATTTGTCAAAACGTGTTTTTCAGGCGAAATAAATGCGTTTTTACACACATGAGCATCCCAGTATACATGCTGGGGCCAGTTGTCAGCTCTTAGTCCCACTCAGTAGAATTTGTCAAAACGTGTTTTTCAGGCCAAATAAACGCGTTTTTACAACTTGGCCTTCCCATTGTACATGCTGGTGCCTGAAGTCAGCTCTTAGTCCCACTCTGTAGAATTTAACAAAACATGTATTTCAGGGTAGATTAACGCGTTTTTGCAAAATTGGGCATCACACTCTAAATGCTGGGGCCTGAAGTCAGCTCTTAGTCCCACTGTGTAGAATTTGTCAAAACGTGTTTTTCAGTCGAAATAAACGCGTTTTTGCAAATTTTTGCATTACAGTGTTCATGCAGGGGCCAGAAGTCAGTTCTAAGCCCCACTGTGTAGAATTTGTCAAAACGTGTTTTTCAGGCGAAATAAACGCGTTTTTGCACACTTGGGCATCCCGGTGTATATACGGGGGCAAAAGTCAGTTCTAAGCCCCACTGTGTAGAATTTGTCAAAACGTGTTTTTCAGGCGAAATAAACGCGTTTCTACACACATGAGCATCCCAGTATAAATGCTGGGACCTAAAGTCAGCTCTTATTCTCACTGTGTAGAATCTGTCAAAATAAGTTTTTTAGGCGAAATGAACAAGTTTTTGCAAACTTTTGTATCCCAGTGTACATGCTGGTGCCTGAAGTCAGCTCTTAGTCCCACTCTGTAGAATTTAACAAAACATGTATTTCAGGGTAGATAAACGCGTTTTTGCAATATTGGGCATCACACTCTAAATGCTGGGGCCTGAAGTCAGCTCTTAGTCCCACTGTGTAGAATTTGTCAAAACGTGTTTTTCAGGTGAAATAAACACGTTTTTGCACCTTTGGGCATCCCAGTGTACATGCTGGGGACAGAAGTCAACTCTTAGTCCCACAGTATAGAATTTGTCAAATCGTGTCTTTCAGGCGAAATAAGCGCATTTTTGCATATTTGCTTCACAGTGTACATGCTGGGGCCAGAAGTCAGCTCTTTGTCCCACTGTGTAGAATTTGTCAAAACGTTTTTTTCAGACGAAATAAACGCGTTTTTGCACTCTTGGGCATCCCAGAGTACATTCTGGGGTCAGAAGTCAACTCTAAGTCCCACTGTGTAGAATTTGTCAAAACGTGTTTTTCAGGCAAAATAAACGCGTTTTTGCACACTTGGGATCCCGGTGTACATGCTGGGGACAGCCGTCAACTCTCAGTCCCGTAGTGAAGAATTTGTTAAAACATGTTTTTCAGGCGAAATAAACGCGTTTTTTCCATATGGGCATCCCATTGTGCATGTTGGGGCTAGAAGTCAGCTCTTAGTCTCACTCAGTAGAATTTGTCAAAATGTGTTTTTCAGGCTATATTAATGCGTTTTTGCAACCTTTTACATTCCAGTGTACATGCTGGGGCCAGAAGTCAGCTCTTAGTAACACTGTGTAGAATTTGTCAAAACGTGTTTTTCAGGCGAAATAAATGCGTTTTTGCATCTTTGGGCATCCCAGTGTACATGTTGGGGACAGAAGTCAACTCTTAGTCCCACAGTGTAGAATTTGTCAAATCGTGTCTTTCAGGCGAAATAAGCGCGTTTTTGCATATTGTTGCTTCATAGTGTACATGCTGGGGCCAGAAGTTAGCTCTTTGTCCCACTGTGTAGAATTTGTCAAAATGTGTTTTTCAGACGAAATAAACGCGTTTTTGCACTCTTGGGCATCCCAGAGTACATGCTGGGGTCAGAAGTCAACTCTTAGTCCCACTGTGTAGAATTTGTCAAAACGTGTTTTTCAGGCGAAATAAACGCGTTCTTGCACCCTGGGCATGCCAGTGTACATGCTGGGGCCAGAAGTCAGCTCCTCGTCCCACTCAGTAGAATTTGTCAAAATATGTTTTTCAGGTGAAATAAACATATTTTTGCACAATTGGGCATCCCAGTGTACATGCTGGGGACAGAAGTCAACTCTAAGTCCCACTGTGTAGAATTTGTCAAATCGTGTCTTTCAGGCGAAATAAGCGCGTTTTTGCATATTTTTGCTTCACAGTGTACATGCTGGGGCCAGAAGTCAGCTCTTTGTCCCACTGTGTAGAATTTGTCCAAACGTGTTTTTCAGGCGAAATAAATGCGTTTTTACACACATGAGCATCCCAGTATACATGCTGGGGCCAGTTGTCAGCTCTTAGTCCCACTCAGTAGAATTTGTCAAAACGTGTTTTTCAGGCCAAATAAACGCGTTTTTACATTTTGGCCTTCCCAGTGTACATGCTGGGGCTTGAAGTCAGCTCTTATTCCCACTGTGAAGAGTTTGTCAAAACGTGTTTTTCAACTAAATAAACACATTTTTGCAATTTTGGCCTTCCCATTGTACATGCTGGTGCCTGAAGTCAGCTCTTAGTCCCACTCTGTAGAATTTAACAAAACATGTATTTCAGGGTAGATAAATGCGTTTTTGCAAATTGGGCATCACACTCTAAATGCTGTGGCCTGAAGTCAGTTCTTAGTCCCACTGTGTAGAATTTGTCAAAACGTGTTTTTCAGGCGAAATAAACGCGTTTCTACACACATGAGCATCCCAGTATACATGCTGGGGCCAGTTGTCAGCTCTTAGTCCCACTAAGTAGAATTTGTCAAAACGTGTTTTTCAGGCCAAATAAACGCGATTTTACAACTTGGCCTTCCCAGTGTACATGCTGGGGCTTGAAGTCAGCTCTTAGTCCCACTCTGTAGAATTTAACAAAACATGTATTTCAGGGTAGATAAACGCGTTTTTGCAATATTGGGCATCACACTCTAAATGCTGGGGCCTGAAGTCAGCTCTTAGTCCCACAGTGTAGAATTTGTCAAATAGTGTCTTTCAGGCGACATAAACGCGTTTTTGCATATTTTTGCCTCACAGTGTACATGCTGGGGCCAAAAATCAGCTCTTTGTCCCACTGTGTAGAATTTGTCAAAACGTGTTTTTCAGACGAAATAAACGCGTTTTTGCACTCTTGGGCATCCCAGAGTACATGCTGGGGTCAGAAGTCAACTCTTAGTCCCACTGTGTAGAATTTGTCAAAACGTGTTTTTCAGGCGAAATAAATGCGTTTTTACACACATGAGCATCCCAGTATACATGCTGGGGCCAGTTGTCAGCTCTTAGTCCCACTCAGTAGAATTTGTCAAAACGTGTTTTTCAGGCCAAATAAACGCGTTTTTACAACTTGGCCTTCCCAGTGTACATGCTGGGGCTTGAAGTCAGCCCTTATTCCCACTGTGAAGAGTTTGTCAAAACGTGTTTTTCAACTAAATAAACACATTTTTGCAAAATTGGCCTTCCCAATGTACATGCTGGTGCCTGAAGTCAGCTCTTAGTCCCACTCTGTAGAATTTAACAAAACATGTATTTCAGGGTAGATAAACGCGTTTTTGCAATATTGGGCATCACACTCTAAATGCTGGGGCCTGAAGTCAGCTCTTAGTCCCACTGTGTAGAATTTGTCAAAACGTGTTTTTCAGGCGAAATAAATGCGTTTTTGCACCTTTGGGCATCCCAGTGTACATGCTGGGGACAGAAGTCAACTCTTAGTCCCACGGTGTAGAATTTGTCAAAACGTGGTTTTCAGGCGAAATAAACGCGTTTTTGCACCATTGGGCATCCCGGTGCATATACTGGGGCAGAACTCAGTTCTAAGCCCCACTGTGTAGAATTTGTCAAAACGTGTTTATCAGGCGAAATAAACGCATATTTGCAAAATTGGCCTTCCCAGTGTACATGCTGGTGCCTGAAGTCAACTCTTAGTCCCACTGTGTAGAATTTGTCAAAACGTGTTTTTCAGGCGAAATAAATTCGTTTTTGCGCCTTTGGGGATCACAGTGTACATTCTGGGGCCTGAAGTCAGCTCTTATTCCCACTGTGTAGAGTTTGTCAAAACGTGTTTTTCAGGCGTAATTAATTCGTTTTTGCGCCTTTGGGAATCACAGTGTACATGCTGGGGCCAGAAGTCAGCTCTTAATCCCACTGTGTAGAATTTGTCAAAACGTGTTTTTCAGGCGAAATAAACGCGTTCTTGCACCCTGGGCATGCCAGTGTACATGCTGGGGCCAGAAGTCAGCTCTTCGTCCCACTCAGTAGAATTTGTCAAAATGTGTTTTTCAGGTGAAATAAACATATTTTTGCACAATTGGGCATCCCAGTGTACATGCTGGGGCCAGAAGTCAGCTCTTTCTCCCACTGTGTAGAATTTGTCAAAACGTGTTTTTCAGGCGAAATAAATGCGTTTTTACACACATGAGCATCCCAGTATACATGCTGGGGCCAGTTGTCAGCTCTTAGTCCCACTCAGTAGAATTTGTCAAAACGTGTTTTTCAGGCCAAATAAACGCGTTTTTACAATTTGGCCTTCCCAGTGTACATGCTGGGGCTTGAAGTCAGCTCTTATTCCCACTGTGAAGAGTTTGTCAAAACGTGTTTTTCAACTAAATAAACACATTTTTGCAAACTTGGCCTTCCCATTGTTCATGCTGGTGCCTGAAGTCAGCTCTTAGTCCCACTCTGTAAAATTTAACAAAACATGTATTTCAGGGTAGATAAACGCGTTTTTGCAAATTGGGCATCACACTCTAAATGCTGGGGCCTGAAGTCAGCTCTTAGTCCCACTGTGTAGAATTTGTCAAAACGTGTTTTTCAGTCGAAATAAACGCGTTTTTGCAAATTTTTGCATTACACTGTTCATGCTTGGGCCAGAAGTCAGTTCTAAGCCCCACTGTGTAGAATTTGTCAAAACGTGTTTTTCCGGCGAAATAAACGCGTTTTTGCACACTTGGGCATCCCGGTGTATATACGGGGGCAAAAGTCAATTCTAAGCCCCACTGTGTAGAATTTGTCAAAACGTGTTTTTCAGGCGAAATAAACGCGATTCTACACACATGAGCATCCCAGTATACATGCTGGGGCCTGAAGTCAGCTCTTATTCCCACTGTGTAGAATCTGTCAAAATGAGTTTTTTAGGCGAAATGAACAAGTTTTGGCAAACTTTTGTATCCCAGTGTACATGCTGGTGCCTGAAGTCAGCTCTTAGTCCCACTCTGTAGAATCTAACAAAACATGTATTTCAGGGTAGATAAACGCGTTTTTGCAATATTGGGCATCACACTCTAAATGCTGGGGACAGAAGTCAACTCTTAGTCCCACAGTGTAGAATTTGTCAAAACGTGTTTTTCAGGCGAAATAAACGCGTTTTTGCACCTTTGGGCATCCCAGTGTACATGCTGGGGACAGAAGTCAACTCTTAGTCCCACAGTGTAGAATTTGTCAAATAGTGTCTTTCAGGCGAAATAAGCGCGTTTTTGCATATTTTTGCTTCACAGTGTACATGCTGGGGCCAGAAGTCAGCTCTTTGTCCCACTGTGTAGAATTTGTCAAAACGTGTTTTTCAGACGAAATAAACGCGTTTTTGCACTCTTGGGCATCCCAGAGTACATGCTGGGGTCAGAAGTCAACTCTTAGTCCCACTGTGTAGAATTTGTCAAAACGTGTTTTTCAGGCGAAATAAACGCGTTTTTGCACACTTGGGATCCCGGTGTACATGCTGGGGACAGCCGTCAACTCTCAGTCCCGTAGTGAAGAATTTGTCAAAACGTGTTTTTCAGGCCAAATAAACGCGTTTTTACAATTTAGCCTTCCCAGTGTACATGCTGGGGCTTGAATTCAGCTCTTATTCCCACTGTGAAGAGTTTGTCAAAAACGTGTTTTTCAACTAAATAAACACATTTTTGCAAAATTGGCCTTCCCATTGTACATGCTGGTGCCTGAAGTCAGCTCTTAGTCCCACTCTGTAGAATTTAACAAAACATGTATTTCAGGGTAGATAAACGCGTTTTTGCAAAATTGAGCATCACACTCTAAAAGCTGGGGCCTGAAGTCAGCTCTTAGTCCCACAGTGTAGAATTTGTCAAATCGTGTCTTTCAGGCGAAATAAGCGCGTTTTTGCATATTTTTGCTTCACAGTGTACATGCTGGGGCCAGAAGTCAGCTCTTAGTCCCACTGTGTAGAATTTGTCAAAACGTGTTTTTCAGATGAAATAAACGCGTTTCTGCACTCTTGGGCATCCCAGAGTACATGCTGGGGTCAGAAGTCAACTTTTAGTCCCACTGTGTAGAATTTGTCAAAACGTGTTTTTCAGGTGAAATAAATGCGTTTTTACACACATGAGCATCCCAGTATACATGCTGGGGCCAGTTGTCAGCTCTTAGTCCCACTGTGTAGAATTTGTCAAAACGTGTTTTTCAGACGAAATAAATTCGTTTTTGCGCCTTTGGGCATCGCAGTGTACATTCTGGGGCCTGAAGTCAGCTCTTATTCCCACTGTGTAGAGTTTGTCAAAACGTGTTTTTCAGGCGTAATTAATTCGTTTTTGCGCCTTTGGGCATCACAGTGTACATGCTGGGGCCAGAAGTCAGCTCCTCGTCCCACTCAGTAGAATTTGTCAAAATGTGTTTTTCAGGTGAAATAAACATATTTTTGCACAATTGGGCATCCCAGTGTACATGCTGGGGACAGAAGTCAACTCTTAGTCCCACAGTGTAGAATTTGTCAAATCGTGTCTTTCAGGCGAAATAAGCACGTTTTTGCATATTTTTGCTTCACAGTGTACATGCTTGGGCCAGAAGTCAGCTCTTTGACCCACTGTGTAGAATTTGTCAAAACGTGTTTTTGAGGCGAAATAAATGCGTTTTTACACACATGAGCATCCCAGTATACATGCTGGGGCCAGTTGTCAGCTCTTAGTTCCACTCAGTAGAATTTGTCAAAACGTGTTTTTCAGGCCAAATAAACGCGTTTTTACAATTTGGCCTTCCCAGTGTACATGCTGGAGCTTGAAGTCAGCTCTTATTTCCACTGTGAAGAGTTTGTCAAAACGTGTTTTTCAACTAAATAAACACATTTTTGCAAACTTGGCCTTCCCATTGTACATGCTGGTGCCTGAAGTCAGCTCTTAGTCCCACTCTGTAGAATTTAACAAAACATGTATTTCAGGGTAGATAAACGCGTTTTTGCAAATTGGGCATCACACTCTAAATGCTGGGGCCTGAAGTCAGTTCTTAGTCCCACTGTGTAGAATTTGTCAAAACGTGTTTTTCAGTCGAAATAAACGCGTTTTTGCAAATTTTTGCATTACAGTGTTCATGCTTGGGCCAGAAGTCAGTTCTAAGCCCCACTGTGTAGAATTTGTCAAAACGTGTTTTTCAGGCGAAATAAACGCGTTTCTACACACATGAGCATCCCAGTATACATGCTGGGGTCTGAAGTCAGCTCTTATTCCCAATGTGTAGAATCTGTCAAAATGAGTTTTTTAGGCGAAATGAACAAGTTTTGGCAAACTTTTGTATCCCAGTGTACATGCTGGTGCCTGAAGTCAGCTCTTAGTCCCACTCTGTAGAATTTAACAAAACATGTATTTCAGGGTAGATAAACGCGTTTTTGCAATATTGGGCATCACACTCTAAATGCTGGGGACAGAAGTCAACTCTTAGTCCCACAGTGTAGAATTTGTCAAAACGTGTTTTTCAGGCGAAATAAACGCGTTTTTGCACCTTTGGGCATCCCAGTGTACATGCTGGGGACAGAAGTCAACTCTTAGTCCCACTGTGTAGAATTTGTCAAAACGTGTTTTTCAGGCGAAATAAACGCGTTTTTGCATATTTTTGCTTCACAGTGTACATGCTGGGGCCAGAAGTCAGCTGTTTGTCCCACTGTGTAGAATTTGTCAAAATGTGTTTTTCAGACGAAATAAACGCGTTTTTGCACTCTTGGGCATCCCAGAGTACATGCTGGGGTCAGAAGTCAACTCTTAGTCCCACTGTGTAGAATTTGTCAAAACGTGTTTTTCAGGCGAAATGAACGCGTTTTTGCACACTTGGGATCCCGATGTAAATGCTGGGGACAGCCGTCAACTCTCAGTCCCGTAGTGAAGAATTTGTCAAAACGTGTTTTTCAGGTCAAATAAACGCGTTTTTACAAATTGGCCTTCCCAGTGTACATGCTGGGGCTTGAAGTCAGCTCTTATTCCCACTGTGAAGAGTTTGTCAAAACGTGTTTTTCAACTAAATAAACACATTTTTGCAAAATTGGCCTTCCCATTGTACATGCTGGTGCCTGAAGTCAGCTCTTAGTCCCACTCTGTAGAATTTAACAAAACATGTATTTCAGGGTAGATAAACGCGTTTTTGCAATTTGGGCATCACACTCTAAATGCTGTGGCCTGAAGTCAGTTCTTAGTCCCACTGTGTAGAATTTGTCAAAACGTGTTTTTCAGGCGAAATAAACGCGTTTCTACACACATGAGCATCCCAGTATACATGCTGGGGCCAGTTGTCAGCTCTTAGTCCCACTCAGTAGAATTTGTCAAAACGTGTTTTTCAGGCCAAATAAACGCGATTTTACAACTTGGCCTTCCCAGTGTACATGCTGGGGCCTGAAGTCAGCTCTTATTCCCACTCTGTAGAATTTAACAAAACATGTATTTCAGGGTAGATAAACGCGTTTTTTCAAAATTGAGCATCACACTCTAAAAGCTGGGGCCTGAAGTCAGCTCTTAGTCCCACAGTGTAGAATTTGTCAAATCGTGTCTTTCAGGCGAAATAAGCGCGTTTTTGCATATTTTTGCTTCACAGTGTACATGCTGGGGCCAGAAGTTAGCTCTTTGTCATACTGTGTAGAATTTGTCAAAACGTGTTTTTCAGACGAAATAAACGCGTTTCTGCACTCTTGGGCATCCCAGAGTACATGCTGGGGTCAGAAGTCAACTCTTAGTCCCACTGTGTAGAATTTGTCAAAACGTGTTTTTCAGGTGAAATAAATGCGTTTTTACACACATGAGCATCCCAGTATACATGCTGGGGCCAGTTGTCAGCTCTTAGTCCCACTCAGTAGAATTTGTCAAAACATGTTTTACAGGCCAAATAAACGCGATTTTACAACATTGGCCTTCCCTGTGTACATGCTGGGGCTTGAAGTCAGTTCTTATTCCCACTGTGAAGAGTTTGTCAAAACGTGTTTTTCAACTAAATAAACACATTTTTGCAAACTTGGCCTTCCCATTGTACATGCTGGTGCTGAAGTCAGCTCTCAGTCCCACTCTGTAGAATTTAACAAAACATGTATTTCAGGGTAGATAAACGCGTTTTTGCAAAATTGGGCATCACACTCTAAATGCTGGGGCCTGAAGTCAGCTCTTAGTCCCACGGTGTAGAATTTGTCAAAACGTGTTTTTCAGGTGAAATAAACGCGTTTTTGCACCATTGGGCATTCCGGTGCATATACTGGGGCAGAAGTCAGTTCTAAGCCCCACTGTGTAGAATTTGTCAAAACGTGTTTATCAGGCGAAATAAACGCGTATTTGCAAAATTGGCCTTCCCAGTGTACATGCTGGTGCCTGAAGTCAACTCTTAGTCCCACTGTGTAGAATTTGTCAAAACGGGTTTTTCAGGCGAAATAAATTCGTTTTTGCGCCTTTGGGCATCACAGTGTACATTCTGGGGCCTGAAGTCAGCTCTTATTCCCACTGTGTAGAGTTTGTCAAAACGTGTTTTTCAGGCGTAATTAATTCATTTTTGCGCCTTTGGGCATCACAGTGTACATGCTGGGGCCAGAAGTCAGCTCTTAGTCCCACTGTGTAGAATTTGTCAAAACGTGTTTTTCAGTCGAAATAAACGCGTTTTTGCAAATTTTTGCATTACAGTGTTCATGCTGGGGCCAGAAGTCAGTTCTAAGCCCCACTGTGTAGAATTTGTCAAAACGTGTTTTTCAGGAGAAATAAACGCGTTTTTGAACACTTGGGCATCCCGGTGTATATACGGGGGCAAAAGTCAGTTCTAAGCCCCACTGTGTAGAATTTGTCAAAACGTGTTTTTCAGGCGAAATAAACGCGTTTCTACACACATGAGCATCCCAGTATACATGCTGGGGCTTGAAGTCAGCTCTTATTCCCACTGTGTAGAATCTGTCAAAATGAGTTTTTTAGGCGAAATGAACAAGTTTTGGCAAACTTTTGTATCCCAGTGTACATGCTGGTGCCTGAAGTCAGCTCTTAGTCCCACTCTGTAGAATTTAACAAAACATGTATTTCAGGGTAGATAAACGCATTTTTGCAATATTGGGCATCACACTCTAAATGCTGGGGCCTGAAGTCAGCTCTTAGTCCCACAGTGTAGAATTTGTCAAATCGTGTCTTTCAGGCGAAATAAACGCGTTTTTGCATTATTTTTGCCTCACAGTGTACATGCTGGGGCCAAAAATCAGCTCTTTGTCCCACTGTGTAGAATTTGTCAAAACGTGTTTTTCAGACGAAATAAACGCGTTTTTGCACTCTTGGGCATCCCAGAGTACATGCTGGGGTCAGAAGTCAACTCTTAGTCCCACTGTGTAGAATTTGTCAAAACGTGTTTTTCAGGCGAAATAAATGCGTTTTTACACACATGAGCATCCCAGTATACATGCTGGGGCCAGTTGTCAGCTCTTAGTCCCACTCAGTAGAATTTGTCAAAACGTGTTTTTCAGGCCAAATAAACGCGTTTTTACAACTTGGCCTTCCCAGTGTACATGCTGGGGTTTGAAGTCAGCTCTTATTCCCACTGTGAAGAGTTTGTCAAAACGTGTTTTTCAACTAAATAAACACATTTTTGCAAATTGGCCTTCCCATTGTACATGCTGGTGCCTGAAGTCAGCTCTTAGTCCCACTCTGTAGAATTTAACAAAACATGTATTTCAGGTTAGATAAACGCGTTTTTGCAAAATTGGGCATCACACTCTAAAAGCTGGGGCCTGAAGTCAGCTCTTAGTCCCACAGTGTAGAATTTGTCAAATCGTATCTTTCAGGCGAAATAAGCGCGTTTTTGCATATTTTTGCTTCACAGTGTACATGCTGGGGCCAGAAGTTAGCTCTTTGTCATACTGTGTAGAATTTGTCAAAACGTGTTTTTCAGACGAAATAAACGCGTTTCTGCACTCTTGGGCATCCCAGAGTACATGCTGGGGTCAGAAGTCAACTCTTAGTCCCACTGTGTAGAATTTGTCAAAACGTGTTTTTCAGGTGAAATAAATGCGTTTTTACACACATGAGCATCCCAGTATACATGCTGGGGCCAGTTGTCAGCTCTTAGTTCCACTCAGTAGAATTTGTCAAAACATGTTTTACAGGCCAAATAAACGCGATTTTACAACATTGGCCTTCCCAGTGTACATGCTGGGGCTTGAAGTCAGCTCTCAGTCCCACAGTGTAGAATTTGTCAAAACGTGTTTTTCAGGCGAAATAAATGCGTTTTTGCACCTTTGGGCATCCCAGTGTACATGCTGGGGACAGAAGTCAACTCTTAGTCCCACGGTGTAGAATTTGTCAAAACGTGTTTTTCAGTCGAAATAAACGCGTTTTTGCAAATTTTTGCATTACAATGTTCATGCTGGGGCCAGAAGTCAGTTCTAAGCCCCACTGTGTAGAATTTGTCAAAACGTTTTTTTCAGGCGAAATAAACGCGTTTTTGCACACTTCGGCATCCCGGTGTATATACGGGGGCAAAAGTCAGTTCTAAGCCCCACTGTGTAGAATTTGTCAAAAAGTGTTTTTCATGCGAAATAAACTTGTTTCTACACACATGAGCATCCCAGTATACATGCTGGGGCCTGAAGTCAGCTCTTATTCCCACTGTGTAGAATCTGTCAAAATGAGTTTTTTAGGCGAAATGAACAAGTTTTGGCAAACTTTTGTATCCCAGTGTACATGCTGGTGCCTGAAGTCAGCTCTTAGTCCCACTCTGTAGAATTTAACAAAACATGTATTTCAGGTTAGATAAACGCGTTTTTGCAAAATTGGGCATCACACTCTAAAAGCTGGGGCCTGAAGTCAGCTCTTAGTCCCACAGTGTAGAATTTGTCAAATCGTGTCTTTCAGGCGAAATAAGCGCGTTTTTGCATATTTTTGCTTCACAGTGTACATGCTGGGGCCAGAAGTTAGATCTTTGTCCCACTGTGTAGAATTTGTCAAAACGTGTTTTTCAGACGAAATAAATTCGTTTTTGTGCCTTTGGGCATCACAGTGTACATTCTGGGGCCTGAAGTCAGCTCTTATTCCCACTGTGTAGAATTTGTCAAAATGTGTTTTTCAGGCGTAATTAATTCGTTTTTGCGCCTTTGGGCATCACAGTGTACATGCTGGGGCCAGAAGTCAGCTCTTAGTCCCACTGTGTAGAATTTGTCAAAACGTGTTTTTCAGGCGAAATAAACGCGTTTTTGCACACTTCGGCATCCCGGTGTATATACGGGGGCAAAAGTCAGTTCTAAGCCCCACTGTGTAGAATTTGTCAAAACGTGTTTTTCAGGCGAAATAAACTTGTTTCTACACACATGAGCATCCCAGTATACATGCTGGGGCCTGAAGTCAGCTCTTATTCCCACTGTGTAGAATCTGTCAAAATGAGTTTTTTAGGCGAAATGAACAAGTTTTGGCAAACTTTTGTATCCCAGTGTACATGCTGGTGCCTGAAGTCAGCTCTTAGTCCCACTCTGTAGAATTTAACAAAACATGTATTCAGGGTAGATAAACGCGTTTTTGCAATATTGGGCATCACACTCTAAAAGCTGGGGCCTGAAGTCAGCTCTTAGTCCCACAGTGTAGAATTTGTCAAATCGTGTCTTTCAGGCGAAATAAGCGCGTTTTTGCATATTTTTGCTTCACAGTGTACATGCTGGGGCCAGAAGTTAGATCTTTGTCCCACTGTGTAGAATTTGTCAAAACGTGTTTTTCAGACGAAACAAATTCGTTTTTGTGCCTTTGGGCATCACAGTGTACATTCTGGGGCCTGAAGTCAGCTCTTATTCCCACTGTGTAGAGTTTGTCAAAACGTGTTTTTCAGGCGTAATTAATTCGTTTTTGCGCCTTTGGGCATCACAGTGTACATGCTGGGGCCAGAAGTCAGCTCTTAGTCCCACTGTGTAGAATTTGTCAAAACGTGTTTTTCAGGCGAAATAAACGCGTTTTTGCACCCTGGGCATGCCAGTGTACATGCTGGGGCCAGAAGTCAGCTCCTCGTCCCACTCAGTAGAATTTGTCAAAATGTGTTTTTCAGGTGAAATAAACATATTTTTGCACAATTGGGCATCCCAGTGTACATGCTGGGGACAGAAGTCAACTCTTAGTCCCACAGTGTAGAATTTGTCAAATCGTGTCTTTCAGGCGAAATAAGCACGTTTTTGCATATTTTTGCTTCACAGTGTACATGCTGGGGCCAGAAGTCAGCTCTTTGACCCACTGTGTAGAATTTGTCAAAACGTGTTTTTCAGGCGAAATAAATGCGTTTTTACACACATGAGCATCCCAGTATACATGCTGGGGCCAGTTGTCAGCTCTTAGTCCCACTCAGTAGAATTTGTCAAAACGTGTTTTTCAGGCCAAATAAACGCGTTTTTACAATTTGGCCTTCCCAGTGTACATGCTGGGGCTTGAAGTCAGCTCTTATTCCCACTGTGAAGAGTTTGTCAAAACGTGTTTTTCAACTAAATAAACACATTTTTGCAAACTTGGCCTTCCCATTGTACATGCTGGTGCCTGAAGTCAGCTCTTAGTCCCACTCTGTAGAATTTAACAAAACATGTATTTCAGGGTAGATAAACGCGTTTTTGCAAATTGGGCATCACACTCTAAATGCTGTGGCCTGAAGTCAGTTCTTAGTCCCACTGTGTAGAATTTGTCAAAACGTGTTTTTCAGGCGAAATAAACGCGTTTTTGAACACTTGGGCATCCCGTTGTATATACGGGGGCAAAAGTCAGTTCTAAGCCCCACTGTGTAGAATTTGTCAAAACGTGTTTTTCAGGCGAAATAAACGCGTTTCTACACACATGAGCATCCCAGTATACATGCTGGGGCTTGAAGTCAGCTCTTATTCCCACTGTGTAGAATCTGTCAAAATGAGTTTTTTAGGCGAAATGAACAAGTTTTGGCAAACTTTTGTATCCCAGTGTACATGCTGGTGCCTGAAGTCAGCTCTTAGTCCCACTCTGTAGAATTTAACAAAACATGTATTTCAGGGTAGATAAACGCATTTTTGCAATATTGGGCATCACACTCTAAATGCTGGGGCCTGAAGTCAGCTCTTAGTCCCACAGTGTAGAATTTGTCAAATCGTGTCTTTCAGGCGAAATAAACGCGTTTTTGCATTATTTTTGCCTCATAGTGTACATGCTGGGGCCAAAAATCAGCTCTTTGTCCCACTGTGTAGAATTTGTCAAAACGTGTTTTTCAGACGAAATAAACGCGTTTTTGCACTCTTGGGCATCCCAGAGTACATGCTGGGGTCAGAAGTCAACTCTTAGTCCCACTGTGTAGAATTTGTCAAAACGTGTTTTTCAGGCGAAATAAATGCGTTTTTACACACATGAGCATCCCAGTATACATGCTGGGGCCAGTTGTCAGCTCTTAGTCCCACTCAGTAGAATTTGTCAAAACGTGTTTTTCAGGCCAAATAAACGCGTTTTTACAACTTGGCCTTCCCAGTGTACATGCTGGGGTTTGAAGTCAGCTCTTATTCCCACTGTGAAGAGTTTGTCAAAACGTGTTTTTCAACTAAATAAACACATTTTTGCAAATTGGCCTTCCCATTGTACATGCTGGTGCCTGAAGTCAGCTCTTAGTCCCACTCTGTAGAATTTAACAAAACATGTATTTCAGGTTAGATAAACGCGTTTTTGCAAAATTGGACATCACACTCTAAATGCTGGAGCCTGAAGTCAGCTCTTAGTCCCACTGTGTAGAATTTGTCAAAACGTGTTTTTCAGGCGAAATAAATGCGTTTTTGCACCTTTGGGCATCCCAGTGTACATGCTGGGGACAGAAGTCAACTCTTAGTCCCACGGTGTAGAATTTGTCAAAACGTGTTTTTCAGTCGAAATAAACGCGTTTTTGCAAATTTTTGCATTACAATGTTCATGCTGGGGCTAGAAGTCAGTTCTAAGCCCCACTGTGTAGAATTTGTCAAAACGTGTTTTTCAGGCGAAATAAACGCGTTTTTGCACACTTCGGCATCCCGGTGTATATACGGGGGCAAAAGTCAGTTCTAAGCCCCACTGTGTAGAATTTGTCAAAACGTGTTTTTCATGCGAAATAAACTTGTTTCTACACACATGAGCATCCCAGTATATATGCTGGGGCCTGAAGTCAGCTCTTATTCCCACTGTGTAGAATCTGTCAAAATGAGTTT
This sequence comes from Atractosteus spatula, assembly GCF_055471065.1. NCBI lineage: Eukaryota > Metazoa > Chordata > Actinopteri > Semionotiformes > Lepisosteidae > Atractosteus > Atractosteus spatula. The sequence continues at coordinate 36,435,412 of NC_142709.1, forward strand.
TTTAGGCGAAATGAACAAGTTTTGGCAAACTTTTGTATCCCAGTGTACATGCTGGTGCCTGAAGTCAGCTCTTAGTCCCACTCTGTAGAATTTAACAAAACATGTATTCAGGGTAGATAAACGCGTTTTTGCAATATTGGGCATCACACTCTAAAAGCTGGGGCCTGAAGTCAGCTCTTAGTCCCACAGTGTAGAATTTGTCAAATCGTGTCTTTCAGGCGAAATAAGCGCGTTTTTGCATATTTTTGCTTCACAGTGTACATGCTGGGGCCAGAAGTTAGATCTTTGTCCCACTGTGTAGAATTTGTCAAAACGTGTTTTTCAGACGAAACAAATTCGTTTTTGTGCCTTTGGGCATCACAGTGTACATTCTGGGGCCTGAAGTCAGCTCTTATTCCCACTGTGTAGAGTTTGTCAAAACGTGTTTTTCAGGCGTAATTAATTCGTTTTTGCGCCTTTCGGCATCACAGTGTACATGCTGGGGCCAGAAGTCAGCTCTTAGTCCCACTGTGTAGAATTTGTCAAAACGTGTTTTTCAGGCGAAATAAACGCGTTTTTGCACCCTGGGCATGCCAGTGTACATGCTGGGGCCAGAAGTCAGCTCCTCGTCCCACTCAGTAGAATTTGTCAAAATGTGTTTTTCAGGTGAAATAAACATATTTTTGCACAATTGGGCATCCCAGTGTACATGCTGGGGACAGAAGTCAACTCTTAGTCCCACAGTGTAGAATTTGTCAAATCGTGTCTTTCAGGCGAAATAAGCACGTTTTTGCATATTTTTGCTTCACAGTGTACATGCTGGGGCCAGAAGTCAGCTCTTTGACCCACTGTGTAGAATTTGTCAAAACGTGTTTTTCAGGCAAAATAAATGCGTTTTTACACACATGAGCATCCCAGTATACATGCTGGGGCCAGTTGTCAGCTCTTAGTCCCACTCAGTAGAATTTGTCAAAACGTGTTTTTCAGGCCAAATAAACGCGTTTTTACAATTTGGCCTTCCCAGTGTACATGCTGGGGCTTGAAGTCAGCTCTTATTCCCACTGTGAAGAGTTTGTCAAAACGTGTTTTTCAACTAAATAAACACATTTTTGCAAACTTGGCCTTCCCATTGTACATGCTGGTGCCTGAAGTCAGCTCTTAGTCCCACTCTGTAGAATTTAACAAAACTTGTATTTCAGGGTAGATAAACGCGTTTTTGCAAATTGGGCATCACACTCTTAATGCTGGGGCCTGAAGTCAGTTCTTAGTCCCACTGTGTAGAATTTGTCAAAACGTGTTTTTCAGTCGAAATAAACGCGTTTTTGCAAATTTTTGCATTACAGTGTTCATGCTGGGGCCAGAAGTCAGTTCTAAGCCCCACTGTGTAGAATTTGTCAAAACGTGTTTTTCCGGCGAAATAAACGCGTTTTTGCACACTTGGGCATCCCGGTGTATATACGGGGGCAAAAGTCAGTTCTAAGCCCCACTGTGTAGAATTTGTCAAAACGTGTTTTTCAGGCGAAATAAACGCGTTTCTACACACATGAGCATCCCAGTATACATGCTGGGGCCTGAAGTCAGCTCTTATACCCACTGTGTAGAATCTGTCAAAATGAGTTTTTTAGGCGAAATGAACAAGTTTTGGCAAACTTTTGTATCCCAGTGTACATGCTGGTGCCTGAAGTCAGCTCTTAGTCCCACTCTGTAGAATTTAACAAAACATGTATTTCAGGGTAGATAAACGCGTTTTTGCAATATTGGGCATCACACTCTAAATGCTGGGGACAGAAGTCAACTCTTAGTCCCACAGTGTAGAATTTGTCAAAACGTGTTTTTCAGGCGAAATAAACGCGTTTTTGCACCTTTGGGCATCCCAGTGTACATGCTGGGGACAGAAGTCAACTCTTAGTCCCACAGTGTAGAATTTGTCAAATAGTGTCTTTAAGGAGAAATAAGCGCGTTTTTGCATATTTTTGCTTTACAGTGTACATGCTGGGGCCAGAAGTTAGATCTTTGTCCCACTGTGTAGAATTTGTCAAAACGTGTTTTTCAGACGAAATAAATTCGTTTTTGCGCCTTTGGGCATCACAGTGTACATTCTGGGGCCTGAAGTCAGCTCTTATTCCCACTGTGTAGAGTTTGTCAAAACGTGTTTTTCAGGCGTAATTAATTCGTTTTTGCGCCTTTGGGCATCACAGTGTACATGCTGGGGCCAGAAGTCAGCTCTTAGTCCCACTGTGTAGAATATGTCAAAACGTGTTTTTCAGGCGAAATAAACGCGTTTTTGCACCCTGGGCATGCCAGTGTACATGCTGGGGCCAGAAGTCAGCTCCTCGTCCCACTCAGTAGAATTTGTCAAATGTGTTTTTCAGGTGAAATAAACATATTTTTGCACAATTGGGCATCCCAGTGTACATGCTGGGGACAGAAGTCAACTCTTAGTCCCACAGTGTAGAATTTGTCAAATCGTGTCTTTCCGGCGAAATAAGCACGTTTTTGCATATTTTTGCTTCACAGTGTACATGCTGAGGCCAGAAGTCAGCTCTTTGACCCACTGTGTAGAATTTGTCAAAACGTGTTTTTGAGGCGAAATAAATGCGTTTTTACACACATGAGCATCCCAGTATACATGCTGGGGCCAGTTGTCAGCTCTTAGTTCCACTCAGTAGAATTTGTCAACACGTGTTTTTCAGGCCAAATAAACGCGTTTTTACAATTTGGCCTTCCCAGTGTACATGCTGGGGCTTGAAGTCAGCTCTTATTCCCACTGTGAAGAGTTTGTCAAAACGTGTTTTTCAACTAAATAAACACATTTTTGCAAACTTGGCCTTCCCATTGTACATGCTGGTGCCTGAAGTCAGCTCTTAGTCCCACTCTGTAGAATTTAACAAAATATGTATTTCAGGGTAGATAAACGCGTTTTTGCAAATTGGGCATCACACTCTAAATGCTGGGGCCTGAAGTCAGTTCTTAGTCCCACTGTGTAGAATTTGTCAAAACGTGTTTTTCAGTCGAAATAAACGCGTTTTTGCAAATTTTTGCATTACAGTGTTCATGCTTGGGCCAGAAGTCAGTTCTAAGACCCACTGTGTAGAATTTGTCAAAACGTGTTTTTCCGGCGAAATAAACGCGTTTTTGCACACTTGGGCATCCCGGTGTATATACGGAGGCAAAAGTCAGTTCTAAGCCCCACTGTGTAGAATTTGTCAAAACGTGTTTTTCAGGCGAAATAAACGCGTTTCTACACACATGAGCATCCCAGTATACATGCTGGGGCCTGAAGTCAGCTCTTATTCCCACTGTGTAGAATCTGTCAAAATGAGTTTTTTAGGCGAAATGAACAAGTTTTGGCAAACTTTTGTATCCCAGTGTACATGCTGGTGCCTGAAGTCAGCTCTTAGTCCCACTCTGTAGAATTTAACAAAATATGTATTTCAGGGTAGATAAACGCGTTTTTGCAAATTGGGCATCACACTCTAAATGCTGGGGCCTGAAGTCAGTTCTTAGTCCCACTGTGTAGAATTTGTCAAAACGTGTTTTTCAGTCGAAATAAACGCGTTTTTGCAAATTTTTGCATTACAGTGTTCATGCTTGGGCCAGAAGTCAGTTCTAAGCCCCACTGTGTAGAATTTGTCAAAACGTGTTTTTCCGGCGAAATAAACGCGTTTTTGCACACTTGGGCATCCCGGTGTATATACGGAGGCAAAAGTCAGTTCTAAGCCCCACTGTGTAGAATTTGTCAAAACGTGTTTTTCAGGCGAAATAAACGCGTTTCTACACACATGAGCATCCCAGTATACATGCTGGGGCCAGTTGTCAGCTCTTAGTCCCACTCAGTAGAATTTGTCAAAACGTGTTTTTCAGGCGAAATAAATGTGTTTCTGCACCCTTGGGCATCCCAGTATACATGCTGGGGCCAGAAGTCAGCTCTTAGTCCCACTCTGTAGAATTTAACAAAACATGTATTTTAGTGTAGATAAACGCGTTTTTGCAATATTGGGCATCACACTCTAAATGCTGGGGCCAGAAGTCAGTTCTAAGCCCCGCTGTGTAGAATTTGACAAAACGTGTTTTTCAGGTGAAATAAACGCGTTTTAGCACACGTGGGCATCCCGGTGTATATACGGGGGCAGAAGTCAGTTCTAAGCCCCACTGTGTAGAATTTGACAAAACGTGGTTTTTAGGCGAAATAAACGCGTTTCTACACACATGAGCATCCCAGTATACATGCTGGGGCCTGAAGTCAGCTCTTATTCCCACTGTGTAGAATCTGTCAAAACGAGTGTTTTAGGCGAAATGAACACGTTTTTGCAAACTTTTGTATCTCAGTGTACATGCTGGGGCCAGAAGTCAGCTCTTATTCCCACTGTGAAGAGTTTGTCAAAACGTGTTTATCAGGCGAAATGAACGTGTATTTGCAAATTTGGCCTTCCCAGTGTACATGCTGGTGCCTGAAGTCAACTCTTAGTCCCACTGTGTAGAACTTGTCAAAACGTGTTTTTCAGGCGAAATAAATTCGTTTTTGCGCCTTTGGGCATCACAGTGTACATGCTGGGGCCAGAAGTCAACTCTTAGTCCCACTGTGTAGAATTTGTCAAAACGTATTTTTCAGGCCAAATAAACGCGTTTTTGCACACTGGAGCATCCCAGTGTACATGCTGGGGTCAGAAGTCAACTCTTATTCCCACTGTGTAGAATTTGTAAAAATGTTTTTTTCAGGCCAAATAAATGCGCTTTTGCAGCTTGGCCTTCCAGTGTACATGATGGTGCCTGAAGTCAGCTCTTAGTCCCACTCTGTAGAATTTGTCAAAACGTGTATTTCAGGCGAAATAAACACATTTTTGCAATTTGGGGCATCGGAGTCTAAATGCTGGGGCCAGAAGTCAGCTCTTAGTCCCACAGCGTAGAATTTGTCAAAACATGTTTTTCAGGTGAAATAAATGTGTTTTTGCAAACTGGGGCATCGCAGTGTACATGCTGGAGCCAGAAGTCAACTCTTCGTACCACTGTGTAGAATTTGTCAAAATGTTTTTTTCATGCGAATTAAACGCGTTTTTGCAAACCATTGCATCCCAGTGTACATGCTGGGGCCAGAAATCAGCTCTTCATCCCACTCAGTAGTTATTTGTCAAAACATGCTTTTCAGGCCAAATAAACGCGTTTTTGCATATTGGAGCATTCCAGTGTACATGCTGGGGCCAGAATTCAGCTCTTAGTCCCACTCTGTAGAATTTGTCAAAATGTGTATTTCAGGTGAAATAAACACGTTTTTGCAAACTGGGGCATCGGAGTCTAAATGCTGGGCCAGAAGTCAGCTCTAAGCCACACAGCGTAGAATTTGTCAAAACGTGTTTTTCAGGCAAAATAAACGCGTTTTTGCACTCTGGAGCATCCCAGTGTACATGCTTGGGCCAGAAGTCAGCTCTTCGTACCACTGTGTAGGATTTGTCAAAATGTGTTTTTCATGCGAAAAAAACGCATTTTTGCAAACCATTGCATCCCAGTGTACATGCTGGGGCCAGAATTCAGCTCTTCGTCCCACTCTGTAGTTATTTGTCAAAACATGTTTTTCAGGCAAAATAAACGCGTTTTAGCACAGTGGGCCATCCCAGTGTACATGCTGGGGCCTGAAGTCAGCTCTTAGTCCCACTGTGTAGAATTTGTCAAAACGTGTATTTCAGGGTAAATGAACGCGTTTTTGCAAAATCGCGCATCGCATTTTAAATGCTGGTGCCAGAAGTCAGCTCTTAGTCCCACTGTCTAGAATTTGTCAAAACGTTTTTTTCAGGTGAAATCAATGTGTTTTTGCACCCTTGGGCATCCCAGTGTACATGCTGGGGCCAGAAGTCAGCTCTTAGTCCCACTGCGTAGAATTTGTCAAAACGTGTTTTTCAGGCCAAATAAACGCGTTTTTGCAAACATTTGCATCCCAGTGTACATGCTGGGGCCAAAAGTCAACTCTTCGTACCACAGTGTAGAATTTGTCAAAACGTGTTTTTCAGGCGAAATAAATGCGTTTTTGCACCTTTGGGCATCCCAGTGTAAATGCTGGGGACAGAAGTCAACTCTTAGTCCCACGGTGTAGAATTTGTCAAAACGTGTTTTTCAGGTGAAATAAACGCGTTTTTGCACCATTGGGCATTCCGGTGCATATACTGGGGCAGAAGTCAGTTCTAAGCCCCACTGTGTAGAATTTGTCAAAACGTGTTTATCAGGCGAAATAAACGCGTATTTGCAAAATTGGCCTTCCCAGTGTACATGCTGGTGCGTGAAGCCAACTCTTAGTCCCACTGTGTAGAATTTGTCAAAACGTGTTTTTCAGACGAAATAAATTCGTTTTTGCGCCTTTGGGCATCACAGTGTACATTCTGGGGCCTGAAGTCAGCTCTTATTCCCACTGTGTAGAGTTTGTCAAAACGTGTTTTTCAGGCGTAATTAATTCGTTTTTGCGCCTTTGGGCATCACAGTGTACATGCTGGGGCCAGAAGTCAGCTCTTAGTCCCACTGTGTAGAATTTGTCAAAACGTGTTTTTCAGGCGAAATAAACGCGTTTTTGCACCCTGGGCATGCCAGTGTACATGCTGGGGCCAGAGTCAGCTCCTCGTCCCACTCAGTAGAATTTGTCAAAATGTGTTTTTCAGGTGAAATAAACATATTTTTGCACAATTGGGCATCCCAGTGTACATGCTGGGGACAGAAGTCAACTCTTAGTCCCACAGTGTAGAATTTGTCAAATCGTGTCTTTCAGGCGAAATAAGCACGTTTTTGCATATTTTTGCTTCACAGTGTACATGCTGGGGCCAGAAGTCAGCTCTTTGACCCACTGTGTAGAATTTGTCAAAACGTGTTTTTCAGGCGAAATAAATGCGTTTTTACACACATGAGCATCCCAGTATACATGCTGGGGCCAGTTGTCAGCTCTTAGTCCCACTCAGTAGAATTTGTCAAAACGTGTTTTTCAGGCCAAATAAACGCGTTTTTACAATTTGGCCTTCCCAGTGTACATGCTGGGGCTTGAAGTCAGCTCTTATTCCCACTGTGAAGAGTTTGTCAAAACGTGTTTTTCAACTAAATAAACACATTTTTGCAAACTTGGCCTTCCCATTGTACATGCTGGTGCCTTTAGTCAGCTCTTAGTCCCACTCTGTAGAATTTAACAAAACTTGTATTTCAGGGTAGATAAACGCGTTTTTGCAAATTGGGCATCACACTCTTAATGCTGGGGCCTGAAGTCAGTTCTTAGTCCCACTGTGTAGAATTTGTCAAAACGTGTTTTTCAGTCGAAATAAACGCGTTTTTGCAAATTTTTGCATTACAGTGTTCATGCTGGGGCCAGAAGTCAGTTCTAAGCCCCACTGTGTAGAATTTGTCAAAACGTGTTTTTCCGGCGAAATAAACGCGTTTTTGCACACTTGGGCATCCCGGTGTATATACGGGGGCAAAAGTCAGTTCTAAGCCCCACTGTGTAGAATTTGTCAAAACGTGTTTTTCAGGCGAAATAAACGCGTTTCTACACACATGAGCATCCCAGTATACATGCTGGGGCCTGAAGTCAGCTCTTATTCCCACTGTGTAGAATCTGTCAAAATGAGTTTTTTAGGCGAAATGAACAAGTTTTGGCAAACTTTTGTATCCCAGTGTACATGCTGGTGCCTGAAGTCAGCTCTTAGTCCCACTCTGTAGAATTTAACAAAACATGTATTTCAGGGTAGATAAACGCGTTTTTGCAATATTGGGCATCACACTCTAAATGCTGGGGACAGAAGTCAACTCTTAGTCCCACAGTGTAGAATTTGTCAAAACGTGTTTTTCAGGCGAAATAAACGCGTTTTTGCACCTTTGGGCATCCCAGTGTACATGCTGGGGACAGAAGTCAACTCTTAGTCCCACAGTGTAGAATTTGTCAAATAGTGTCTTTAAGGAGAAATAAGCGCTTTTTTGCATATTTTTGCTTTACAGTGTACATGCTGGGGCCAGAAGTTAGATCTTTGTCCCACTGTGTAGAATTTGTCAAAACGTGTTTTTCAGACGAAATAAATTCGTTTTTGCGCCTTTGGGCATCACAGTGTACATTCTGGGGCCTGAAGTCAGCTCTTATTCCCACTGTGTAGAGTTTGTCTAAACGTGTTTTTCAGGCGTAATTAATTCGTTTTTGCGCCTTTGGGCATCACAGTGTACATGCTGGGGCCAGAAGTCAGCTCTTAGTCCCACTGTGTAGAATATGTCAAAACGTGTTTTTCAGGCGAAATAAACGCGTTTTTGCACCCTGGGCATGCCAGTGTACATGCTGGGGCCAGAAGTCAGCTCCTCGTCCCACTCAGTAGAATTTGTCAAAATGTGTTTTTCAGGTGAAATAAACATATTTTTGCACAATTGGGCATCCCAGTGTACATGCTGGGGACAGAAGTCAACTCTTAGTCCCACAGTGTAGAATTTGTCAAATCGTGTCTTTCCGGCGAAATAAGCACGTTTTTGCATATTTTTGCTTCACAGTGTACATGCTGAGGCCAGAAGTCAGCTCTTTGACCCACTGTGTAGAATTTGTCAAAACGTGTTTTTGAGGCGAAATAAATGCGTTTTTACACACATGAGCATCCCAGTATACATGCTGGGGCCAGTTGTCAGCTCTTAGTTCCACTCAGTAGAATTTGTCAACACGTGTTTTTCAGGCCAAATAAACGCGTTTTTACAATTTGGCCTTCCCAGTGTACATGCTGGGGCTTGAAGTCAGCTCTTATTCCCACTGTGAAGAGTTTGTCAAAACGTGTTTTTCAACTAAATAAACACATTTTTGCAAACTTGGCCTTCCCATTGTACATGCTGGTGCCTGAAGTCAGCTCTTAGTCCCACTCTGTAGAATTTAACAAAACATGTATTTCAGGGTAGATAAACGCGTTTTTGCAAATTGGGCATCACACTCTAAATGCTGGGGCCTGAAGTCAGTTCTTAGTCCCACTGTGTAGAATTTGTCAAAACGTGTTTTTCAGTCGAAATAAACGCGTTTTTGCAAATTTTTGCATTACAGTGTTCATGCTTGGGCCAGAAGTCAGTTCTAAGCCCCACTGTGTAGAATTTGTCAAAACGTGTTTTTCCGGCGAAATAAACGCGTTTTTGCACACTTGGGCATCCCGGTGTATATACGGAGGCAAAAGTCAGTTCTAAGCCCCACTGTGTAGAATTTGTCAAAACGTGTTTTTCAGGCGAAATAAACGCGTTTCTACACACATGAGCATCCCAGTATACATGCTGGGGCCTGAAGTCAGCTCTTATTCCCACTGTGTAGAATCTGTCAAAATGAGTTTTTTAGGCGAAATGAACAAGTTTTGGCAAACTTTTGTATCCCAGTGTACATGCTGGTGCCTGAAATCAGCTCTTAGTCCCACTCTGTAGAATTTAACAAAACATGTATTTCAGGGTAGATAAACGCGTTTTTGCAATATTGGGCATCACACTCTAAATGCTGGGGACAGAAGTCAACTCTTAGTCCCACAGTGTAGAATTTGTCAAAACGTGTTTTTCAGGCGAAATAAACGCGTTTTTGCACCTTTGGGCATCCCAGTGTACATGCTGGGGACAGAAGTCAACTCTTAGTCCCACAGTGTAGAATTTGTCAAATAGTGTCTTTCAGGCGAAATAAGCGCGTTTTTGCATATTTTTGCTTCACAGTGTACATGCTGGGGCCAGAAGTCAGCTCTTTGTCCCACTGTGTAGAATTTGTCAAAACGTGTTTTTCAGAAGAAATAAACGCGTTTTTGCACTCTTGGGCATCCCAGAGTACATGCTGGGGTCAGAAGTCAACTCTTAGTCCCACTGTGTAGAATTTGTCAAAACGTGTTTTTCAGGCGAAATAAACGCGTTTTTGCACACTTGGGATCCCGATGTAAATGCTGGGGACAGCCGTCAACTCTCAGTCCCGTAGTGAAGAATTTGTCAAAACGTGTTTTTCAGGCCAAATAAACGCGTTTTTACAATTTGGCCTTCCCAGTGTACATGCTGGGGCTTGAAGTCAGCTCTTATTCCCACTGTGAAGAGTTTGTCAAAACGTGTTTTTCAACTAAATAAACACATTTTTGCAAAATTGGCCTTCCCATTGTACATGCTGGTGCCTGAAGTCAGCTCTTAGTCCCACTCTGTAGAATTTAACAAAACATGTATTTCAGGGTAGATAAACGCGTTTTTGCAAATTGGGCATCACACTCTAAATGCTGGGGCCAGTTGTCAGCTCTTAGTCCCACTGTGTAGAATTTGTCAAAACGTGTTTTTCAGGCGAAATAAACGCGTTTCTACACACATGAGCATCCCAGTATACATGCTGGGGCCAGAAGTCAGCTCTTAGTCCCACTCTGTAGAATTTAACAAAACATGTATTTTAGTGTAGATAAACGCGTTTTTGCAATATTGGGCATCACACTCTAAATGCTGGGGCCAGAAGTCAGTTCTAAGCCCCACTGTGTAGAATTTGACAAAACGTGTTTTTCAGGTGAAATAAACGAGTTTTAGCACACGTGGGCATCCCGGTGTATATACGGGGGCAGAAGTCAGTTCTAAGCCCCACTGTGTAGAATTTGTCAAAACGTGGTTTTTAGGCGAAATAAACGCGTTTCTACACACATGAGCATCCCAGTATACATGCTGGGGCCTGAAGTCAGCTCTTATTCCCACTGTGTAGAATCTGTCAAAACGAGTGTTTTAGGCGAAATGAACACGTTTTTGCAAACTTTTGTATCTCAGTGTACATGCTGGGGCCAGAAGTCAGCTCTTATTCCCACTGTGAAGAGTTTGTCAAAACGTGTTTATCAGGCGAAATGAACGTGTATTTGCAAATTTGGCCTTCCCAGTGTACATGCTGGTGCCTGAAGTCAACTCTTAGTCCCACTGTGTAGAACTTGTCAAAACGTGTTTTTCAGGCGAAATAAATTCGTTTTTGCGCCTTTGGGCATCACAGTGTACATGCTGGGGCCAGAAGTCAACTCTTAGTCCCACTGTGTAGAATTTCTCAAAACTTGTTTTTCAGGCCAAATAAACGCATTTTTGCACACTGGAGCATCCCAGTGTACATGCTGGGGCCAGTAGTCAGCTCTTCGTACCACTGTGTAGAATTTGTCAAAACGTGTTTTTCAGGCCAAATAAACGCGTTTTTGCACACTGGAGCATCCCAGTGTACATGCTGGGGTCAGAAGTCAACTCTTATTCCCACTGTGTAGAATTTGTAAAAATGTTTTTTTCAGGCCAAATAAATGCGCTTTTGCAGCTTGGCCTTCCAGTGTACATGATGGTGCCTGAAGTCAGCTCTTAGTCCCACTCTGTAGAATTTGTCAAAACGTGTATTTCAGGCGAAATAAACACATTTTTGCAATTTGGGGCATCGGAGTCTAAATGCTGGGGCCAGAAGTCAGCTCTTAGTCCCACAGCGTAGAATTTGTCAAAACATGTTTTTCAGGTGAAATAAATGTGTTTTTGCAAACTGGGGCATCGCAGTGTACATGCTGGAGCCAGAAGTCAACTCTTCGTACCACTGTGTAGAATTTGTCAAAATGTTTTTTTCATGCGAATTAAACGCGTTTTTGCAAACCATTGCATCCCAGTGTACATGCTGGGGCCAGAAATCAGCTCTTCATCCCACTCAGTAGTTATTTGTCAAAACATGCTTTTCAGGCCAAATAAACGCGTTTTTGCATATTGGAGCATTCCAGTGTACATGCTGGGGCCAGAATTCAGCTCTTAGTCCCACTCTGTAGAATTTGTCAAAACGTGTATTTCAGGTGAAATAAACACGTTTTTGCAAACTGGGGCATCGGAGTCTAAATGCTGGGCCAGAAGTCAGCTCTAAGCCACACAGCGTAGAATTTGTCAAAACGTGTTTTTCAGGCAAAATAAACGCGTTTTTGCACTCTGGAGCATCCCAGTGTACATGCTTGGGCCAGAAGTCAGCTCTTCGTACCACTGTGTAGGATTTGTCAAAATGTGTTTTTCATGCGAAAAAAACGCATTTTTGCAAACCATTGCATCCCAGTGTACATGCTGGGGCCAGAATTCAGCTCTTCGTCCCACTCTGTAGTTATTTGTCAAAACATGTTTTTCAGGCAAAATAAACGCGTTTTAGCACAGTGGGCCATCCCAGTGTACATGCTGGGGCCTGAAGTCAGCTCTTAGTCCCACTGTGTAGAATTTGTCAAAACGTGTATTTCAGGGTAAATGAACGCGTTTTTGCAAAATCGCGCATCGCATTTTAAATGCTGGTGCCAGAAGTCAGCTCTTAGTCCCACTGTCCCATTGATTTTCAGGTGAAATCAATGTGTTTTTGCACCCTTGGGCATCCCAGTGTACATGCTGGGGCCAGAAGTCAGCTCTTAGTCCCACTGCGTAGAATTTGTCAAAACGTGTTTTTCAGGCCAAATAAACGCGTTTTTGCAAACATTTGCATCCCAGTGTACATGCTGGGGCCAAAAGTCAACTCTTCGTACCACAGTGTAGAATTTGTCAAAACGTGTTTTTCAGGCGAAAATAAACGCGTTTTTGCAAACTTTTGCATCCCAGTGTACATGCTGGGGCCTGAGTCAGCTCTTAGTCCCACTGTGTAGAATTTGTTAAAACGTGTTTTTCAGACGTAATAAACGCATTTTTGCACACGGGTATCCCAATGTACATGCTGGGGCCAGAAGTCAGCTCTTAGTCCCACTGTGTGTAATTTTTCAAAATGTGTTTTTCAGGCGAAATAAACGTGTTTTTGCACTTTGGGGCATTCCAGTGTACATGCTGGTGCCAGAAGTCATCTCTTAGTCCCATTGTGTAGAATTTGTCAAAACGTGTTTTTCAGGAGAAATAAACACGTTTTGGAAACTTTTGTATCCCAGTTTACATGCTGGGGTCAGAAGTCAGCTCTAAGTCCCACTGTGTAGATTTTGTCAAAACGTGTTTTTTAAGGCGAAATAAAAGGGGGTTTTTGCACATTTGGGCATCCCAGTGTACATGCTGGGGAGAGAAGTCAGCTCTTAGTACCACTGTGCAGAATTTGTCAATACGTGTTTTTCAGTCGAAATAAACGCGTTTTTGCACATTTGGCCGTCCCAGTGTATATGCTGGGGCCAGAAGTAACATAATATAGTGCCGAGGATTTTTATATATCATGTGTGCCGCAGCTAGGAGTATGACCGCAATCTGCATATTGTACGAAGTAAATTATTTTCACAGTAATTTATTTATTCAACTTTTTTACACAGCTTTGCATACAGGGGTTTTGCGGAGTGAGATTTGCCACCTGCCTGAAAAAAATAGTAAAATGTTGATTGTTTTAATGCCTATAGATTTTCTATTTTTATTTTCTTAACAAAAGTTGATACCATTTCCTGGACGCCCATCCCCCATCAGGGTCATTGCCCGGGGAAAAATCTTTAGGGGGGCGATTATATTTGGGTTGAAACGGAGCCGTAAGCTGCAGCTACCTAAATGAAATCTCACAACTATGCCATTGATTAGTGCTTCATGATAAAAGGTAATGACGAGCTATCTGGCATTTGCTATGAAGTTCAGTTTCACATTCATCAGCACTCTCGCAATTATTGCCTGGAGCTACAAAAGACCATACGTGTTCATTTTTGCAGCTACATTGACGGTAATGAAGTTCTGTATCATTAAGAAAAAATAGTTGTAAAACCAACAGAAAGCACAGACTGCTATAACTAGTCCAAGTTATATAACAATTTTGAGTATAAGGATAAACTACTGCAAGGAATCGGTCCACCTGAGCAAACAGGATCGTAATGTTACACCCAATAATGACATATGCCGTTCCTAGACGGTTAGCCCTCCTGCACATCAAACAGTCCGAGTGACTGTTAGTGTCAGTTAGTGTTATCTGACCATTGACAAAGTACAACTATTTTTTAAATTAAGTAAGAGAAAGTGTTCAAAAATCCTTTTGCCCAGAACTGAGGGGGCGACACCTCCCCCCCGTGGCACCAGGCCTGTTCCCATTCTTATATTCCATAATGTAATTATAATACTTTACATACAATAGTGACCTTTTCCTTACTAACTGTATGCGTTAAAATTGCACATCAGCACATAGATGGGGGCACATTGCCGCAATGTATTATCAATGTTAAATTGAAACTCTAATATCGACAACATTAATAAACGCATATATAATTGAAATTGAAAACATACTGTATCTAACACAGCATCTTTTCTGGTTATATACCACAATGCATTGCTGACGCTATTGGACGCCATTTTGGTTAAATACTGTCACGATTTTCAACGAAGAAGTAATCTGCAAAAATCTCGGCAATCCTCTTTTGACGAGTAAGTATAAATAATAATAATACTATTTGAATACATACAGTTTTACTTAATATTATTTTGATTAAATATAGTACGTTAATAAGCAATAAATGGCACATAAAAATAGTGCGAAGGTGAAGATCACACAAAATCAACTACAAATGTGGGAATTTTAAATTTTTAAGATTATAAATTGCATGTAGCACATTAGCAACACTACAGTAATGCTAATAAAGCTCATCAATTTCCCTTCGTGATCAATAAAGTCTTATCTACAGATGCAGCTATTCAAAATGCGCGGTAAAAACCCGCGGTACAGTAACCTACCCACAAGCCACCGCAGGGCACCGGAGGGCACCGCGGTAAGTGATTGGCTGGCCAAAATGACCGACAGGGGCACTCGTGGTGCATTGGTTGGTAGTGCAAAGATTTAATCATTTAATGTCTTAACTGTGCACATTTTAATCCGCTTAGTTTTGAATATTTATATGGATTTTACCACTAAAGGGAAATTTTAGTAGCTGAGCATAAAAAGAAGAGGAGCATAACGCATCTGAAGGTCATAAACGATATTAATTTAGGAACATAAACATTACTGTATGTATGTAAACTGTACTGTGTATGGCTGGTCTTGGTAGTTTAAAGAAAAAATACACACCAGTCTTCCATTTCTCCCTAAACATTTTAAGCATGAAAGTTTTATGAAACGGTACCCAAATATGCGATTGCTGTATAGAATGAATTTTAATTTAAAAAAATTATTTAACACGAACATTAAGCTGTTTACATCTTCCGCCTGAGAACAGTCACCCGTTGCTACCCAATGCAGAAACACAGCCACTAACTAGCAAAGAGAGGATATTAGCTACCCAATATGATAAAGAAATAAATGATTATTTTGTTTATTTCTTTTGCACATTTATTTGAACATTTCCATCGATTGTACAAGCACTTGGAAACTGTCCAATCCCTAGTTCATCAGGCATTTTACCGGTCTGGCGCCGGTCTGTGTCTTCCAGGATATAATGCCAGCGAACTCTTGTTTTTATGTCCACTATAACAGACAATCTCCTTTGCTTTTAACCGAGCGTTTAATAATTTCCTAAAATGAAAATGATTTACTTTATTTCCCTCACGGGATCAATAAAAGTATCTATCATCTGTCTAAACTATGGGACAGAATTCTGGGGTCTCCCCATACCAGAGATTATGGTAGGGCTTCAGAATGGTGATTGGCTGACACCATCTGACACCCCTCTGATTGGAGAAAAAAGACGTGCTGGTTTGCTATACATACTGTACCAGGAAGAGGATTTCTTTCTATTCAAAACGTGTATTTTAAAAGTTTAAGAAGTAAAAACCTTACAGCGTACACAGATTTCTAAACTGATCAGGATCGTTATCTTTGTCTTATGCATAATAATGTTCACCGCTCTGTCCAGCAAATTAATAATAAACTTTATTTATTTCGTATTATTAATAACCATAATAACAACCAACCAACAAAAACAACCATATAAACATAATACCAACCAAAAACATAGATAACAACCACAATACAAAATCAAATATATCAAACCATTTTACTCTCGCAAAGTCCTCCAATTATCATAATCCCGCCCCTTATGCAAAACCAAACCTTCCTCACATCCCAGTTTATCCTATTTATCATAAACAAAATCCACCTCAATTTTCAACATAAAGCATTACACAAAATCAATACCTCAACACTCCATACTCAACAACGATAATTCACAAACAGCCAGAACATGTAACTACACATTCCCAAACAGACATAATTTCCATAGCCCCGCCCCTTATGCAAAACCAACATCCCTCCCCTGTTCTCTCCCTCCCCTGGCGGTTGTAATTGTTTTTATTTTCAAATAAATTTTAGCAAAGTCATGTATTTTAAAAATCTTAAGATTTTTATATTTATGTCTTCATTTAGTGGTTTCATTAGTGACAAAGGCTAAACTTTCTTGGAAAAATGTCTTTTATGTAAACCATGTTTGCTATTAATTCATTCAGGGCTAAAATATGTTCATTGTCTTCTAATGAAAGAAGGGTTCCTTTCGCCGTAGTCGGGTTGAAATTAGAAGCTTGCCACGCCCGGACTGTTACACCAACGCATTAGCATGTTAAAGCGATTTCATTGAGGAGCCTAGCCTTTAACTAGTAAGTACTGTACTTACTGGGTTTTTGAGGGGGGGGGGAGGTGTCTTTCGCTGGAAATCTCGCCTCCTACTTTGAAAATACCCGTGAAACCGGTTCAATTCGTCACAGCCAGCACTCCTGCAGAGAGGGGGGTTGTACTTGGAGTGTATACAGTACACGCGTTATGCTCTTCGTTAATGTCTAAGCCGGAACATATCATTATATCTCATTTTGTATTTCTTAAAAAAAAAATCGTTTTCCCAGCCTAACAGTATTGTTTTTAACCTGTAAAGCGCTTTGAGGAGCCACCTTTAAAGGCGCCATATACAATAAAGTTCATTATTATTACTATTGTAAATTTGCTGGACAGAGAGGTGAACATTATTACACAGAAGACAAAGATAGCGATTTAAGTTGCATTGTGTATCGTGCTGCTTTAATACAGTTTTAAATAATTAAAAGTCTAAACAGTATCAGCTTTATTTATGGGTTTTAAATAAAGGTGATTTAAACGCGATTTAAATCAATATAAATGTTTATATTGTAACGCATAGGTGACTATTCATTGTTATTAAAATGACTTAAATTCGATCATGTTGTGATATTTAGAAATATACATTTGTTTGGTGCGAGTGAAGTTTTATTTAATCTCTGAGCCATACTGATTCTTCTGGAAGCCAGTTTCCGCCAGGGAGTAAAAAAAAAAACACACTATGGTATTCTCTCCAATGCAGTGCAGTTAAAAACATACCTCTGATGCTGCTCCTAAATGAATATCGTTTATGACCATCAGAAGCTTTATGCTCCTTTTCTTTTTTCCAGTGGATTGAACAGGGAGAGGCATTTCATGATGTACTTTTCACTGATGAAACAACAGTGGCTCTGGAACAGTTTTTAACCATGTCGTTTTATAAAAAGGGGAGATATGTACACGTTACTGAAGCTAAAAGTTTAGCCTTTGTCACTAATGTAACCACTAAATAAAGACATATAGAAATCCCTACGTTACAGACTGTATATGGCTGGTATTGGTAGTTTAAAGAAAAAATACACACCAGTATTCCACTTTCTCCCTAAACATTTTAAGCATCAGAGTCTTACATGTGGTTATTTCGGAAACGTTTGTACGTGCTCCTTCTGACCATGTTACTGTTTACTGTTACTGACCATATTAAGTTTAAGTGCCTGTGGGCACTTTTCCTGTCCGTGGGGGGTGGACCGTCTTTCATTAGAAGGTTAGTCTGTTCTACTCTGAGAATGTAGAGGGGGTGGAAAGTGCCCGCGGTCATTTAATTAGTATTAAAATTCGCACTGATTCCCTTGCGAAGATACGGACATAGGAATATTCGTGCGTGGTCAAAAAATGGCATAAAAAGGACAAAGTGAAGGCTGTGAAAACATTCACAATGTACTTTATACACAAAGCAAATATACCGCCCCCCCCCCTCTCTCAATTCAATTCAAGCTCCTTTTTAGCATGACAGATGGGTACAATCAGTGTTGGGTATTTACTTTGCTTTGAGATGCCACTTTTAAAGGTGATATATAAAATCAAGGCTTTAACTTGCTTTAACTCCGCAAGTCTGAGTTCTTGTGTCTGTCCTATCCGAACCCGAAAGTATTACAATATGTATCTTTATAGCAGGTGGTGTACAGCTTTTTAGTATAGATTACACTTTTCTAAAATGTATTTAAAAAATAAAAACGATTACAATCTAATCTTTCCACGTTTGATCCCAAAATAAATCTAAACGGGGAGAAAGCTATGCTGAAAGTTTATTAAGATACTTAGAAGACAAAGATATCAATTTATGTTGCATTTGTCTGATTGTGAATCAAAAAACACATATATTTAAACCCGCATTTGCGATTTAAATCAAAACGTTATTTAAATCAATATAAATGTTTATATTGTAACGCCTAGGTGACTATTCATTGTTATTAAAATGACTTAAATTCGATCATGTTGTGATATTTAGAAATATAAATTTGTTTGGTGCGAGTGAGGTTTTTTTTTAATCTCTGACTCAGTGATGGCCTGGCATGGTGAGGTGCGCTTGCAGCTATGTGATGCAGTGGTGGCCTGGCACGGTGAGGTGCGCTGGCAGCTGTGTGATGCAGTGGTGGTCAGGTATGTAGAGGTGCACTGGCAGCTGTGTGTTGTGACGCAGTGGTGGCCTGGCACGGTGAGGTGCGCTGGCAGCTGTGTGATGCAGTGGTGGCCTGACACGGTGAGGTGCCCTGGCAGCTGTATGATGCAGTGGTGGCCTGGCACGGTGAGGTGCGCTTGCAGCTATGTGATGCAGTGGTGGCCTGGCACGGTGAGGTGCGCTGGCAGCTGTGTGATGCAGTGGTGGTCGGGTATGTAGAGGTGCACTGGCAGCTGTGTGTTGTGACGCAGTGGTGGCCTGGCACGGTGAGGTGCGCTGGCAGCTGTGTGATGCAGTGGTGGCCTGGCATGGTGAGGTGCGCTGACAGCTGTGTGGTGTGGCGCAGTTGTGGCCTGGCACGGTGAAGTGCGCTGGCAGCTGTGTGATGCAGTGGTGGCCGGGCACGGTGAGGTGCGCTGGCAGGTGGGTGATGCAGTGGTGGCCTGGCACCGTGAGGTGCGCTGGCAGCTGTGTGATGCAGTGGTGGTCGGGTATGTAGAGGTGCACTGGCAGCTGTGTGTTGTGACGCAGTGGTGGCCTGGCACGGTGAGGTGCGCTGGCAGCTGTGTGGTGTGACGCAGTGGTGGCCTGGCACGGTGAAGTGCGCTGGCAGCTGTGTGGTGTGACGCAGTGGTGGCCTGGTACGTTGAGGTGCGCTGGCAGCTGTGTGGTGTGACGCAGTGGTGGCCTGGTACGGTGAGGTGCGCTGGCAGCTGTGTGGTGTGACGCAGTGGTGGCCTGGCACGGTGAAGTGCGCTGGCAGCTGTGTGGTGTGACGCAGTGGTGGCCTGGTACGGTGAGGTGCGCTGGCAGCTGTGTGGTGTGACGCTGTGGTGGCCTGGCATGGTGAGGTGCGCTGGCAGCTATGTGGTGTTACGCAGTGGTGGCCTGACACGGTGAGGTGCCCTGGCAGCTGTATGATGCAGTGGTGGCCTGGCACGGTGAGGTGCGCTTGCAGCTATGTGACGCAGTGGTGGCCTGGCACGGTGAGGTGCGCTGGCAGGTGTGTGATGCAGTGGTGGTCGGGTATGTAGAGGTGCACTGGCAGCTGTGTGTTGTGACGCAGTGGTGGCCTGGCACGGTGAGGTGCGCTGGCATATAATGAATATATTCATGTGCATCCAACACACAGTTCAACGCTAGCAACTACACAAAATCTAAAATATGAGCTCTACTTGCCACTTACAATACCAACAGTACCAGCTAACTTTAGTAGTGACATTTTCATGGATCTTTTTAACAATAAAATTTACAACATCAGACTTCAGACACAATTAAACAGGCCTCAAAAAAGTCTGGTACAAACATTTTCAGCATGGTGAAACATGGTGAACATTTCCACCACTGCGTCACACCACACAGCTGCCAGCGCACCTCACCGTGCCAGGCCACAACTGCATCACCCAGCTGCCAGCGCACCTCACCGTGCCAGGCCACCACTGCATCACACAGCTGCCAGCGCACCTCACCGTGCCAGGCCACCACTGCGTCACACCACACAGCTGCCAGCGCACTTCACTGTGCCAGGCCACCACTGCGTCACACCACACAGCTGCCAGCGCACCTCACAGTGCCAGGCCACCACTGCATCACCCACCTGCCAGCGCACCTCACCGTGCCAGGCCACCACTGCATCACACAGCTGCCAGCGCACCTCACCGTGCCAGGCCACCACTGCGTCACAACACACAGCTGCCAGTGCACCTCTACATACCCGACCACCACTGCATCACACAGCTGCCAGCGCACCTCACCGTGCCAGGCCACCACTGCGTCACATAGCTGCAAGCGCACCTCACCGTGCCAGGCCACCACTGCATCATACAGCTGCCAGGGCACCTCACCGTGTCAGGCCACCACTGCGTCACACATATTTCAGCGCCATATATTTCATGGATATTATGGAATATAATGGATGGATATCTTAGTTATCTTTCTAGTTCACAGGTTTGCATGCATAATTTAATTTTGAAAGCCACTGAGACATCAGGTACTACTGTTGTATTTATGAAAAAGAAACAAAACAAAAAACATACTAACAACTGTGCCATCCTACTCCTTAGTTAATACATTTTATTATTCATAAACAGTTAACATTGTTAGCAAAATATTTTGAATTATATTTAACCCTATTTTTTCTTTAGTTTTGTATTTAACTTATTATATGATAGTCAGACTTAATGTATATTTGAACAATGAAAATATATTTTTACAAGATTTTACATTAAGCACTTAAAATTAATATGGTTAATAATAGTAAACTGTAACATGCTGTAACAAGATCGGTTAAACTGCGAAGAAAATGCTTTCAGAGAAAATGTTTCAGGTGTGAAGAACATAGATCTCCAATGCAATTTCAACCAAACCTGTTCCCACACACCCTGCCCCCACTACCATTAGAATATACACAAAGCACTCAAATCTTTCGAGCTAATGATCAGGTGACCCGAGAGAGAGCGAGAGAAACACCAAGGGGTGCGGAACCAGGGAACTATTTACATGGAAAACGGGCGATCTCCCCAGACTGTCCGCCCGTTTCACTGTTATCTGGATACCTCTTTATTTAGAACTCACTAACACTGATTTTTAGTTTAGAAGGATTCAAGTAGGGTTTTAGATGAAAGGCAGCGACCTTAATCAAGCCCAAATCATAACTGAACCCATTCAGAGCCTACATTACATTTTAGCGTTTCATTCTGAGCAGAAGACCCTCACACCTGAAGAAGGGGGAGGTGTTTTTCGCTGGAAATCTCGCCTGCTTCTACTTTACAACCGGAGTGCTGGCTGTGACGAATTAAACCGGTATTACAGGTTTCAATCACAGACCATGTGACATGGGAGTCAGGAAACTAACACACAGCGCCACCGGATTTGATAACGCTATAAAAACGCTATAAAATAATGTGACTTGGCACAGAACAAGTTTACAGCACAGTACAATAATAAATGCTGACCATGACTTTAGAAGCATAAATTGCCTTACACTCAATTTAAACACAAGCTGTCTTTAGCCCTCTAAGCTGGTTCATACAGAAATGTAGAGATCCAGGCTCAGAACACACAGCTTCATTAGCGAATACATATGCAGGACAACTAGAGAAGACGTTTTACAGAGGATGGATTTTTAGAAACATCCCATCAGTGACATCACTGAAGTCAACTCCTAGGTACTGTAACTGTTGTGTGGATAGTTTCACAAGAATCAGACAAAGGTTTAAGCATCGCTTGTTCTAGATAAAACTGCAAAAAAAAAAACAACAACCCATAATGTACTTCTTTGCGGCTCTGTTTGCCCAAATCATATATTCACAACGTGAAATCTAGAAAATAATATTACGTAACCAAAATCCGCAATATGGAAACAGAACCTGTGTAATTGTTGATAGATGATGTACTCGTAACATTTTTTCAAGACGAACTACAACATTTAAAAAATGACTTGTATGTACTTGATATCTCTAATCAATCCACGGGTCCCAGCACAAAACGAAACTAAAACGCATACCGTTTCGCGCTTCTTATTAGTTGCTCAAAAGTAATTTGACCGTATGAAATGCATAATATAAACCTAGAAACATATACATGAGCAGTATTTACGTAGTATCGGTGTCAAGACATACCTCTCAAATACTGTAAATCAAGTTAAAAATATCTCAAGACCGATTCTGGTCATAATGAAACCATGTTTCGTGTATGTTTTCTTTAAAGTACCGAGACCAGCCATATACTGTATGTTCATGTTCCAAAATTAATATCGTTTATGGCCTTCACACGCGTTGCAGTATGCTCCTATTCTTTTTATGCTCAAGCACTAAGATTTCCCTTCAGTGGTAAAATTCCATATAAATATTCAATACTTAAACGGGCACAGTTAAGACATTAAATATACATATACATACTGTATACAGTACAGTTTGCATACGGTAATATGTTTATGTTCCTAAATCAATCTCTTTTATGAGCATGTGAAAGGCATGGTGAATCACTGTACTTTGCATGATTGGAAACAAATGCGTGATTGCGAAATGCTGTGGTGTTACTTTTACAAAGACGGTCAATGAAAAAAAGAATGTTGACCAGGGCAATACTTTGAGTTTACACTTACAGCTTGTCCAAGGTCATTCATTATTAATACTATTAGTAATATCTTCGTTAAAGACTTTGATGGCCACAGCTCAAACATGAGAGGTTGAGCTTTATTAGCTCCACCTTGCGGAAATTCCGGATACTATTATTTTGCTTGTCGTATTATAGGAGAATTTACGGTAACTCGCGGTATTTACCGGTAGCTTGCGGTAGACTGCGTACAGCGTACCGCAAAATAATGCGGTATCGCCCGCGCATTTTGAATGGCTGCATCTGTATCTATCTAACATAACAATAGTGTAAGAAAACCTGACCTAATTCCTTTCAAATGCTGATAGAAAATGTGAATGATTTCAGAGTTTCAGAAGCGGGTATTGAGTCTCCTGACAGAGATCAGAGATTAATTGAGGCATGTAGGAAGGTGTACAAAACTGGTGGACTCCCATTTCCACATCAAGAAGCTGAACACAATGGAAGAGTTCTGTACACATGAGCGAGTCCTTGCTGCTGGTATGATATTATATTCACTCTTTGGTGTAGAAAATATTCACTACTAGTATTCTTGGTTACAGATAGGTCATAATATGACAGCCTACATCTGATTAATAGGATCCATCTCTGGCATACTTTCTTATTTTTAGTTTATAATGTATAATCTTGCTTATCTTTTAATGCCAAAATAGTGTTTTACAAAAAGCTTCATGTTCTAAAAAGTTACTACCACTTTTGAACTTTGAAATGTGGTCACTTTGTATTCTAAGGCTGAGCAAATGCTGCAGAAAAGTGCAGTTAATACGTGAAAATGTGTTAGTTCCGTTGAATGATCATGTGTAATGTGTATGTCTGATTAGTTAATTAATGAAGATCCAGTAGTAAAAATGGCTTCTAATATTATTTCTAATATAATATTATTTCCAGATAAACCAACTTCGGAGAGTAGGTGGCAGTGATGTCTGAGAGAGTGTGTTCACAGTGTTGTCAAGGTATTGCTTATTGATTTTTTAAATGTTTTTACATTACATTTTTACTTTGATCAAGTTAAAATATCCACAAAATTTAGTTTATAGATACCTATGTGTTAACCACTGAAGTTGCAAGTTGTAAACCTGCAAAATTGTCTTAAAATATAAGGATTACAGCATTACATTCGATCCTAAATATTTGAGTAAATAAATGTTGAGTGGAAACTCACTTGAAAAATGTTTAAGCTCAGTGAGAATTTGGTTTTCAGACTTAAGACAAATGAACTGATGATGGAATTCAACTTCTCTGGCACAAACTGGAAAGATCAATGACAAAAGAGGGGCCTGGGAGACACAAATCTTTATAGAGCAATTAAAGGTACTCTTATTCTATGTTGTACTTTCAAACTTTGGGTACTCTTTAATTAGGACAGACTTTATTGCTGAATTACTATGATGCAAGCTAAATTTAATACATTGATTAATCTTTGAGCTTAGTAAACCTTAGTGGTTCTTTTTTGAGATTATATTCAAGAAGAGATTAATCATCATTTATTTACGTACTAATATTATAAAATTTCCTCCTAGCTGCGGTGCTGAAGTCCCACCCAACAGCAACAGAAAAAGAAATAAAGGAGCACAAAATGCATTATTTGAAGAATGTGTATGCAAGGCATGGGGCCCGGAAGTCTGGACACTGAAAATGATAAGTTGCTGGTTCTAACTGTTAGGACAATTAGACAGGAATTTGCAAATGGTGGACAGTAAAAATCATCTTAACTTCACATTGTAATAATATTTTCTATGAAATATAGAAGTTGTAAATTTTAAAACTTATATTCAAAACACAATCAAATAAGCCGCAAAGAAGTCTGGTACAGAAACAATATGAGCATCTCTTTAGTGATTTTCAATTAGTTAATGAACAAGAGCTCAAGCAATTAATTATTAAGACAAAGTCAACCACCTGTCCACTAGATCCCATCCCCACTCAGCTAGTCAAAGATTCCCTCGAAGTACTGGCAGGACGTATAATTAGTATAATGGACACGTCCCTTGCATCAGGCGTTGTACCTGATCAATTTAAGGTAGCGGTTCATAGACCGCTCCTTAAGAAGTCAAATTTGGATCCACAAGTTCTAAACAACTACAGGCCTGTCTCAAACGCCCCATTTCTATTTAAAATTCTTGAGAGAATATTTGAGGCCCAACTGCAATCGTATCTGGATTGAAATAATATACTTGAGAAATTTCAGTGTGGTTTCCACCCAGGCCACGGCACTGAAACTTTATTAACAAGAGTCATAAATGATATTCTGTTAGCTACCTACTTGGGGAATGCAACAGTGCTTGTGCTTCTAGATCTTAGAGGAATCTGTCTTATTTGTTAGATTAGCTATTCTCTTAAATTGGTAGCGAGCGTTATTTTTATTGCTTTCTATAAGTTCAGAGTAGTCAGCTGAACGAGCTCTACAGAGGGCTTTCTTATATCGTTGCAGGCTACGAAATAACTG
Source organism: Atractosteus spatula (assembly GCF_055471065.1). Classification (NCBI taxonomy): domain Eukaryota; kingdom Metazoa; phylum Chordata; class Actinopteri; order Semionotiformes; family Lepisosteidae; genus Atractosteus; species Atractosteus spatula. The sequence goes on from NC_142709.1 coordinate 36,460,543, forward strand.
CACGCATGTATGGGTTTTAAAGGTTGGAGTAAATGCCTCGCCACAAGGGTAATGTTGAGTGAGGCGCCATGAGAATAAAAACTGCGAAGGTATTAAAATATTAAGTTCTGAATATCTTGTTTGATCCTTCATGATGCTTTTAAACTTATATTAAACCCACGGAATTAGTATTAGTTGTATTTTGCTGATAAAAAGTGACTTTGTGATTGTCTTGTTTTTTTTTTTTAACTTTTTTTTTAAAGCTCCGGTTGTCCTTTTTCAATTGATAGCATGTTTTTGTGGTCTTGTTGGTAAAAATCTATTAGATCTGGCAAGAATCAAAATTAAATGTTGATTTACACCATGGACGCTTGCGAATACGCCAAACACGGGCTTCGTTTGATTAAATGAACGTTTTTTTTCGGTTCTGAAAATGGTTTTGTGAAGCTCTAGTTGAACCTTTTTCGATTGATAAAAGGTTTTCTGTAAAGGTTTTGTGGTTTTGGTGATGTAAAACAATGACGTGAGATGCTGCTTTTAAGTCAACTTTCTTAGACAGTAAATACTGCGAAGGTATTAAAATATTGTTAGATAAGTTCTGAAGATCTTGTTTGATCTTTCATGATCCTTTTAAACTTGTATTTAACCCACAAAATTAGTATTCTATTTTCGATGCCAAAAGAAAACTAATTTCGAAATTCGAGACTTACATCCAACAAGATTTAACACTGAATTGGTATAGTCGCTAAATGCTACATACCGCTGTGATGTTATGTCGCCTTTTGCCTGTAGATGGCTCTCCACCGTCATTTTTAAATGTAACTAATCCCGAAGGATTACTGTACATATTCTACGTGTTTTTTTTTGTCGCACGAAGAGGTTCTAAAATTTCTGCTGTAAACAAATTACAAGTTTTGGAATGCACGAATAACATTAAGATAGTATTGAAGTATATATGCGAGTGTGCATTTTACAGATAACTATTCACATCGCCTCTAATTGCCCTGCAGTATTTTTAAGTGAACGTTTACAGAGCTAAAATACATCCAAAATATGTATTTGATGTTTTTATTAGCAGACCATTCTTGCAATGAAAGGTAAGATGAATTGGTTAGCACTGTAGTGAGAATGTAACAGACTGTCAAAATCCTAAATTACAAGAAATTTTACTGTAGCGTTTTTTAAATATGACCCTCTGAACATGCCATGTCTGACTAAACACTGAAACACTGAAATAAATTCTTTGCAGACAAGGACGTCACAGTCGTTTGCAGTAGGACAGAACAGACACCGTTTTATTTTTGGCTCTGGCAGCCCTTAGGCTGAGAGGTGTTTTTATTTCATAAGATAAATGTAAATGACCAGTGGTATGCATTGAACATATGCAAAATTTGGATAGTGATACAAGATCCCGTTAAATGTAAAAAATAACAAACAGAGAATGAATAGTTCACATCAGCTTAATTAAGGATGTCATGGTAGTTAGATGACAAACATTTAATTTAAAGAGCAAAACAAGAAACCAGTCATCTGGGTCTCCTCTTCCAAAACGTCACTTACTTTACAAACTAAACTAGAAATACAGTACTGTAATTATGAATCTACGTTGATGTCCCCACAAATGTATTTAAAAGTAAAGTTATTTGAGAAACTTATTTTGTTTTATATCTTATTTGTTTTATATGTGGTATATCAGCATAGAATACCACAAAACTCAGTAAGCTTCATTTCACGAGGAATGACAGCAGCCAAAAGCTTGGGAGAAATTAGTATCGTTTATTGGGATGTAGAGATTTGGCGTAACCCGCTTGGCTGAGGGCCAACCTCCCGGCCGTTGGACAGGGAGGATAGGACCCCCATGCAATCAATTGGGTAGCTGCAAAGGTGGAGAGGGGGTGGAGGAGGGATGCAGAAAACAAACAAGGAAGAGGAGAGGGTGACGTTTGATATATATGGAGAGCGGTTGCTTACGTCAGGATTAGTGAGAATTGCGGCAGCTGTGTCAAATGAGCGCGGCTGCCTTCATTCCTCCCAAACTTTCATTAAAAAACTCCATTTCACAAGGAATGACAGCAGCCGAAAGCTTGGGAGAAATTAGTATCGTTTATTGGGATGTAGAGATTTGGCGTAACCCGCTTGGCTGAGGGCCAACCTCCCGGCCGTTGGACGGGGAGGATAGGACCCCCAAAAAAACCAAGAGGGACCCCCAGTCACCAGTGCAGAAAAAAACAAAACAAAAGATTATTGGACTAATTGAGCCGAGGAAAGAAAGTGCCTGCTTGAGGATACCGGGGTTAGTTTTAATGTATGCATGGTAAGCCTTAGAGGATCAATGGCCGAGTTGCTTGATGAGATACTCGGGTATGTCTTGGCGAGCGGCAGAGGAAGCGGCCCTTCTCGTTTACGAACAGAGGGGTAGTAGGCAAAGCTCCGGCAGAGGTGCGAAGATGTGCGTAATGGGATAGAGGCTCGTAAGGGCTTACGTAGGAACAGAGTTTGAAATAATAGATGAGAGTGGAGGATCCGAGTTGGTCGGTTTGCTTTTCTTGAGATAGAAGGTCAGTGTATCAGAAGATAAGATGGAGATGTCGGATAAGCAGGGTCGAGAAGAAGGATCAAAGGATGTGGAAGCAGCAGTAATTTCGGAGCACCTTAGGAAGATGAAGAAGGCTAACAAGAATAAAGATTCAAGAGTGTGGTCGACCCAGGGTGAGTGGTAACCCGACCTGAGAACGTAGGTGCAGGATTCAAGGATGTCCGAAGTAAGTGGTGCGCGTTGGTTCGGAAGTGGTTTTTCAAGCTGCTGAAAGCCTTTAAGAAGGAGAGTAATTTGAGGGTGGATAAGGGATGGACAGATCGTGCCGAAAAGGAGTTTATGGAAGAAGTGGATGCCGCACAGGTATACTTTGGTGGTGGATGCTCGTACCTTGAGTGATTTTCTACAATAGCAAACGAAGGATGATACGGTGAGAATATCGAAAGAAGGGAATTTTATGTTCGCGGACAGGTGGAAGGATTGGAAGCCCTTCCAGGCAGTCCAGTAAGAATTGAGAGTTCGAGGGGCAATCCCTAAGAGGATAGTTTGCTGGGCCAGCTGGAGATAGTGATGGAAAGGATGATTCAGAGGAACGTGAGTTCCGAAAAGGGAGGTACAGTGCACGGGTTCAGTCTTGCATCTGGTACCAAGTTCCTGAATTTCTGACATTGAAAGCGAGAGAGAGAGAGAGAGTCAGCTATCTCATTTAGGTGGCCTGGAATGTGAGGAGCTACGAGGGTGAATTGATGTGTGAGAGAAATCCATTTAAGGCGGCGGAGGAATTTTATGATAGATTGTGATGAAGACCTTCCTTTGTCGATTATATGAACTACTGCATAAATGGCCGAATGGATGAGGACGGATTTTTGTTTCCAATTGTGGCCCCAAAGAGAAGCGGCAACGACAATTGGAAATATTTCTGACAAGGCCGATGACTGGTTGGCGAGAGGGATTGAAGAGAATTCAGGAGGCCAAGGGGCCGCAAACCATTGGCCTTTATAATAGCCTCCGAAACCGACTGAGGGGGCTGCGTCTGTGAAAAGCTGGATATCCTTGGTGTCAGAGAGGAGGTCATTGTAGAAGAGAGATATGCGATTCCAGTTGGCCAAGAGAAGCTGCCAAAGCCTGAGCTCGGATTTGCAGTCGGCTGAAAGGCTTACGTGGTGGTAAAGAGAGGGCACGGAAGAGGCGAGATCGAGAAGGTAGACCGTCCTTGAGGAATGATACGCATGGCATAATTGAGGTGGCCGAGCGGAGAGAGAAGTTCCCTTTTTGTGCAAAATTTGGCAGAAGAATAGGTAGAGATATACATCTGGATCCTGTCGATCTTGTCGCGAGGCAGGGAGGCGGAGAAATTGATGGAATTGAGGGTGATCCCGAGGAATTGGATTATATGAGAGGGGCCGGTTGTTTTGTCCGTGGCAAAAGGTACCCCTAGTTTCCTAAAAACGGAAATAAAAGTGTGGAGGAGGCTCTTGCAGGTGGGGTGTGAGGAAAGTCTATGGGAAGGAAATCATCAAGAAGGTGGACGAGAAAAGGAAGCCTATAGTTATTCAAGGGGATCCAGCAGAGAGCTTCGGCTAAGGTACCAAAAATGTTTGGGCTACTCCTACGTCCGAAGGTAAGGCGGACTGCGAAGAACTTGTTCTGCCAATGAACTCCGAAGAGGTGCCAGAAGCCTGGGTCAAGAGGCATAACATTAAAGGCACTGGAGATGTCGGCCTTAGCGAGCCAGGCACCCGGACCTGCAATTTTGATGAGAGAAATGGCGTGGTCAATTGTGACATAGTGGAGGGAGAAGTCTGAGCTGGGAATAAGGCTATTGAGACTTAACTCCCACGTGTCATGAAGGGCTGACAAGTCAATTATAAGGTGTTTTTTACCAGAATACTTACGGACCGCTATACCAATGGGATTGATGCGGTATGCAGGGAATGGGGGAGAGTCAAGTGGGCCGATCATGAAACCATTCTCGACTTGGGATGCTAGCAAGGAATCAATGGACTGGGGATCAGCGGTGGCAGATTGCAAATTTTTGCAAAAGACGGAGGAAGAAGGAAGTGTGCACAGGCCTGGTGAGAATCCGAAGGAAAGGCCGTCGAGTAAGATGTGGGTGGAAGAGGGGTCGGGGTGGCAGAGCAGGTCGGAAGCAAGAGCGGGGATGTCGATTGGGGTAGACGGAAAAGCCAGTAGTCTTTTGGGAGCACTGAAGGTGGAGCGAGCATGGAAGGGCCGGCGGGGGTAGGCAGAGCGAGCATGAGCTTCGCTGCAGAAGCTACAAATGTGAAGTAGGCGACGAAGGGGAGAGGTACGTGTTGAGGAATTGGAGATACTGAGTGGGCACTCACAGCCCATTCAGTATTGATGGAACAGAAGTGGAAACAGTCACCAGCTTTAGGTTTTTGGGAATTCACATCTCTAAAGATCTAACCTGGACTGTGAACACTGACTCTATCATGAAGAAGGCTCAGCAGCACCTTTATTTCTTGAGGTGCCTGAAGCGATGGGGGATGCCAATACATGTGTTGGTGAACTTCTACCGCTGCACCATCAAGAGCATCCTCACCAACGGGATCACCGTGTGTTATGGCAACACCTCTTTGCGAGAAAGAAAGGCACTGCAGAGAATGGTCAATATGGCCCAGAAGATCATCGGCTGTGGTCTCACCGAGATTAAACAGCTCTATGAGGACCGCTGCCGTGGTAGAATTCTGGCCATCACAGAGAACAGTCACCACCCCGGGCATGAGCTCTTCACCCCACTGCCCTCAGGCAAGAGATATAAGAGCATACGGACACTTACCACCAGATTCTTCAATAGCTTTTATCCACAAGCAGTGAGACTGACGAACACATTTAGCCATCCCCCTCGGACCACACCTACACCATCACCATCTACCTTTTTATGATTTCTTATCTATTGCACATCTCCAGTCATTGTTTACACATCTGTATTGTTTACATTCAAGCTGTCTACATGTTTACTTGCACATTGTCTATTGTTTGTTTGTATATTGTCTTGATGCACTGTCTGCACTTTGTTTTGTTTTTTACACTTGTTTTACAATCGAGAGACTTTCTGTAAGTAAGAATTCCATTGTACCAGTACCGGTTACATATGGCAATAAAGTTCAAGTTCAAGTTCAGATGTTGGATCTTTGTTGGCCTCTGATCATCATGATGGGGCGACCGCGAACGTCTTTGGACAGGGAAGGTTTGAAGAAGACCTGGTGGGAGAATAGATGCTGTGGGGGAGAAGGGGCGGGGTCAGGGTTGAGCTTGCAGACAGTATCTGGGCAAAGATTTGATGAAAGTGTCCAAGAGGAACAGAAGTCGCAGGAAAGAACTCAGACGCCAGTGAAAGTGCGGCAGTAAAGCTCGATGTCGAGGGCTCCTTAGTAGGTGCGCTGGTTCCGTTGGAGTAGGCGGGCAGTGGCCTTGGCCGAGAACTGCTTATGGTAATCGTAGAAGAGGGAGCCCTCGAAAAGGACAGATAGATCGGGGATGCTGTGCATGTAATCGTCGAGTTCCTGACGACGTTCGGGAAAGGCGGAGCACGTGGTGTCCCGGAAAATACTGAAAGCCAAGCAGAAGTTGGAAATTCGAAGGACTGAAGCAGAATGAGGGTCAGAAGATTCTAAAGTAACGGAAATCGAGCCGCAGTTGACTGTTCTAGAATCGGAGTTGTAAGTAGAGGAAGAGAGAAGATGAGCTAGATTGACGTCCGCACCTCATAGAATTTGCTGCCGGAGTGAAAAGGGGGAATGGGAGGTGGACTAAACTTTAGTGTGTTAGGAGGAGCTGAGAGAGGAACGGCTGTTCGGAGAGGAAAGTCCTTAGTAAAGGGGAGATTGGAATCCACTGGGGAAGGGAGAAGATGAGGAGGGAAGAAGAGCAGAAAGCAGATTGTGGTAGGAGGGGTTAGACGGATTTGAGGCCTGAAGCTTGGTGGCTTGGGATATGGAAGCCGAAGACTGTTGAGGAGGAATTAAAGCAGGGGCGGAGGCTGCGTGAAGGACTGAGGAGGCTGCCGAGTCATCTTGGACGCCACGGGGTGGGGAAGGGTAAGGGCCACCTGCTGGCTGAGCTGGGGGTCGTTTACTAGCTGGCCTTTGGGCCGTGGAGACAGCAGCAGGGGCCAAAAGAGAAGGAACCGGGGCCGGAGGCACCAAGCTGGCTGAGCTTGAGCCGTGTTGGACGCCGGAGGTAGAGACAGAAGAGTGCAGAAGTTAGATTAAGCAGAGAAGGGGGTGGGGGAGGGGCATGAGCCTGGGGCCTTAGACTCGGCAGCAAGGAGTTTAGGGAAGGAGGCTGGGTGGAAGAGGCTAGGTACAGTTGTTCAGCAGAGGTATGGATTGCTTGGGGAAGAGACACAGACACGGATATATCAGGACAAGACAAGACAGAAGACGCGACAGGCAGAGGCGCGGGCGGCCTCGGGGTCCTCACGTTGGGATGAGTGACGGTGGCGCGGGTGATGTCATCGGAGGGCGCCTGTGGAGCTGATGTTTCCTTTGTGTAGACTGCGGTTAAGTACAGGGAAAACAGAGCTTTTTTGGAAGCGTTTCTTTTAAAATGGACGCCATGTTTTCGAAGTATCCTCTGGAGGCTTGCTACGGTCCAGTTGGAAATCGCGAGAGATGATCCAGGAGAAGGGGGAGCCGATGTGCGTGAAGTGCGGCGGCAGGGACATCCTCGAGAGAAGCGGGGGTTATTTGGAGACTTTGCCGTGGAGGAACGGGAAGGCTGGGTTTGTAATGAGAGAGGGACTACGACGGCAGGACGCAGTCTTCGGTGAGGAGTTGGATCCTGTGAGGACTGGCTGGGAGATGAGCGGCGCTGATGTGGCACGGCGGCTGAAGGAGGCGATGAGACGGAGGTGAGGGGAGCAGTGGGTGGAGGACTGGATAAGGAGGGGTAGGAGAATCTCCTGCGCTGCAGAAAAGGTCTTCATCGGAGCGGCGGATTTGTAGATCCATGAGAAGGGAGCACGGATTCGAGCTAGGCGAAAACGAACCATGCAGAAAACAAACGAGGAAGAGGAGAGGGGGACGTTTGATATATATGGAGAGCGGTTGCTTACGTCAGGATTAGTGAGAATTGCGGCAGCTGTGTCAAATGAGCGTGGCTGCCTTCATTCCTCCCGAACTTTCATTAAAAAACTCCATTTGTCGTTATCATGATATTTCTACACATGCAAGTGAAACTTGAAAGGATTTGTCACACTTCTGAATTTAAATTATGTTTTGTTTCTGTTAGTGTTACAAGGAGAATTGAACCCCCAAAAATCTCTGACATGTTACAAATTGTTGATGTGAAAGCTGATATGATTAAGTGGTGCAATACTTTAAAAACATATTATAATCAAAAGAAGGGGTGATGGGCTTTGGTATTGCTGTTAACGTGAGTAGGCAGGTCTAAAATATATGAATTTCTCAATTTCTATCTACATATATAGCAACTTTTTTATGTGCACTGAAACTGTAATCCATAACAATGTAAAAAACTTTGTTATTTCATTTACACAGTGGAGAGAAGTCTTCATTACCTGTAGAGCGCTTTCACTGGGGTTTCCAGAGAAGCGCTATATAACTGAAAGGATATTATTATTAATCAACTGAAAATTGGGAAGAAGTACAGTTAAAGCCAGGTTTGGTGAAATTATAATTTACCATGCATCCTCGCACATCTCTAATCTATTAGCCTAAAGTTGCACACTAGTGCAAATTTTTTATAATACAAACACACACAGAAGGCTACAGCATTTTTCCTCATATATCCATAATGTCCTTCTTGGATCCATGGCAGTGATGCAACATCCAACTCAGATGGTACCCAGCCTGTGTACCATCCGGACATGTGGGGAGGAATCTTTGTGTACGCTGTAGGTTTTTTACTATGAGCAATCAATAATATTAAAATTAGCACTGTAATAAGTTGTTGCACTTTTCCCTGCATCTTGTAAAATATATATTTTCATTGTTCAAATATACAATCTGACTATCAGAAAATAAGTTAAATACAAAATGAAAGAAAAATTAGGGTAAAATATAATTCAAAATAGTTTGCTAACAACGTAAACTGTTTATATAAATAAAATGTATAAACTAAGGAATAGGATGGCACAGTTATTAGCATGCTTTTTGTATGGTTTTTTTTCATAAATACAACAATAGTACCAGTTGTCTCAGTGGCATTAAAAATTACATTATGCATGCAAACCTGTGAACTAGAAAGATAACTAAGCTATCCATCCATTTCTAAGGTGGCAAAATGGTTTGCAGCACAGGGGCCCTCGGTTCAATTCCTGCCATCCTGTGTGTGTGGAGTTTGCATGGTCTCTGGGTTCTGTGGGATTTCTCCATATATGTGATTTGATTTCTTCTCCAAAACATACTGGTAGGTTAAATTGGCTTACAGGAAAACTGGCCCTGGTGTGTGTGTGTTTGTGTCTGTTTGTCTGTGCTATGATGGACTGGTGCTACAGTATGTCCAGGGTGTATTCTGCCTTGCATCCATTGCTTGCTGGGATAGGATCCAAATCCTCTGTACTGGACATACATGCGGGCATCTGAGTGCTCTCCATGCTCTCCCTCTAGGTTTGGGGAGAGAGGAACTCAGGGTCCCTGAGAAAGTCAGGCAGCCATGTCTTGCTCAGAAGAGGTGAACAAGATGATGGGAAATGTCTACAAGGTAAGGGGAGCTCGAGACCAACAAAGACTCAACAAACACTCTGCTTCGTTGTGATAATTCACTCCTTTCTCTGCTCTCCCCTCACTTTTCCATGAATATGGTCCTTACTGTCCTGTGACTGGGCTGTGTCAGTGTGTCCACAGGGACTAGAAGAGTCTAGAGCCCTGTGACTGGGCTGTGTCAGTGTCTCTTGTCCAGAAACACACCTGGTCCTCCCTGTGTCTATTTTCTCGGCCAGGTAATCCTGAAGCAGTTCAATCCCTGCCTGAAGAACTCCATGTCCATGGGGAAGCAGTTTGAGAAGGCGCTGACAGGTACCTCACCAGTGCCATGCCCGCCGTGCCCGGAGCCGACTCGCCACTCTAACCTCACCCCTCTCCCACAGGGGTCACCGCCGCCACCGCCAAGGACTACTTCGACACGCTGGTCAAGCTGAGGGAGCTGGCCAGCGACAGCCAGGGATCAAAAGAGCTGGGTAAGAGGGGCAGGGCAGCACAATAATATTTCCTTCTACTAATATAGTGCCTTTCTGGACACTCCACTCAAAGAGCTTTACAGGTAACACACCTGGTCCTCCCTGTGTCTGTTTTCCCAGCCAGGTGATCCTGGAGCAGTTCGATCCCAGCCTGAAGAACTCCGTGTCCATTGGGAAGCAGTATGAGAAGGCACTGACAGGTTCCTCACCAGTGCCGTGCTCGCCGTGCCCGGAGCCACGCAGGTACCTCTGCCACCCTACTGCCACCCATTTACCTCTGCGGTACCTCCGGATAGCTTTCTCACAGATACCCCAGACCTTCTTGGCCATTTTTGACAAGGAGCAGCTGCTCATGGCTATGCCATACTGAATCATGTCTATTTGACAAAGATGCCATCCTTGGGCAAATGTAATTCAAGAGTCAGTAAGGGAAATCAATATATTTGTGGATTTAAGCTGTTTTCTCTTTAGTTTTAGGGAATTGGTTTCAGTTTTAATTGCCAAATACAGATGCAGCCATTCAAAATGTACAGTACAACCCCGTAAAGTGCAAAATTACCCACAGTTTGCCGTGTTGTACTGCAGTACTTGATTGGTTGGCCAAAATAACCAACAGGGGCACTTGTGGTGCATTGGTTCTTAGTGAAACGATTGAATCATTTAATCTCTTTACTCTGCATGTTTTAATCTGCTTAACATTGAATATTAATATGGAATTTTCTATCATAGCTTGTTGTTGGCACTGGCGTGAATTTGTGTACCTGGATAAATTAAGTGACGGTATTGTGATTTAGGAATTCTTCACAAAATTCTTTAAGTTAAACAAAGGAGGGAAGATGGGTAAACATTTGGCACACCGAGATTCTGACTGATTTAATTCCCCTCATTAAGCTGAAACGAATAAAGAAATCATGCAGTAGTTACTTCTGAAAATCTTCTTGAAATTAGTCATTTTTAAATATCTGTTTTCACTGTTAACATCATGCAGCAACTCTGTGACAAAATATACACTTAGCTCAACCAGACAGTTCATCCTGCCACCAACATTGAATAACTGATACTCCTCCATACGCTGCAGTGAAAAATTAATAAAAACACCAATGTAAATGTTATATTTACAATTTGTTGAAAATAAAAATGCAAAGTTCTCTAGTTTGTTATTTTTTACATTAAATGGGATCTTGTATCACTATCCAAACGCTGCATTTGTGGAGTCAAAATGCTATGTGTCTTCTCACATTGTTGTGTTCAGAGGGTCATATTTAAAAAAACGCTACACTAAAATTTCCTGAAGTTCAGGATTTTGGCAGTCTGTTACTTTGTCTCTCACACCTTGGTGTCAGAATTGTGAGATGATTTTGTAATCAGGAGGGAAGGTCATAGCAATTCAGCAGAAAATGCAATTGCTTTTTCCCAATGCATTCTCTCATGCTAGGTTCATGCTTTTAGCTGTACCATACAGTATAATTAACTTTATCTTTTTAAGTTGTAATATTTTTAGTATTATTGGGGGGGGGAAATTCCAATTTCATGCATAGGGTAGAGTGAAACAGCTGTAAGGAGTGATTCTCAGGGTCTAATTTGTCATTACAGCAACAAAATAACAATTGCCATTACAAGCCCCAAATAGCATTGGGCTATATCTCTAAAAATGCTTTATAACTTCACATACGCACCTTGCGGGGATTTCATCTCGGTTTGTACTTCTGCCATGCCTCCATTTTCAGAGACACATTCAAGAACCTTGACCTTTAACCAGTCTATGCAGGCTGTAATTATTCCCCAGATGCACGTGAATTACGGTTCCGTTTGTCAATTAGTAAAACAGTAATTAAGATTTCAAGTGTTTTGTTTGTATTCATTCCTCTTTCTCATTACAATGTTAACATACTGAAGTGTCTCTGTATGAACCCTCTTAATTAGTTCCTGCTGTAGATCACTGGTAGTGTTGCATGTTTGTGTGGAGTTTGCGTGTTCTAGCTGTGTTGGGAGAGCTTTAGACTGAAGATCTAAAGGTCCTTTGTTCGATCCCAGGTTTCAGCATTTTGGTTCATTACACCCTTTCTTCCTCTCTCCAGCGCCCCCTGCCTAAAGTGACACTATTGGTTAATTGTGTGAGAAGTAAACACAGCTCCTTTGTATTCGCAACAAGAGCCAGCAGCAGTAGCCCCACTCTCTGCAAGTTTCCCTAGTGTAGTGGTTATCACATTTGCCTAACACACAAAAGGTTCTGGGTTCAAAACTGGGCAGAAACAAGCCACCTCTTTTCGTACACTTCTTTACTGCATACAGGTCCCTAGTGACAGGCCATTTGTTTCCAATGTATTTCTGGAGCCTTCTTGGCATCTTGTACCAAATGCACGTTCCTTCTGTACACTGAGCTGATCATTTACAATTCGGCTGTGCAGAGAGACCAAGACAAGCTATGTAGACTCAAAAGCAGACGAAAAGAACAACAGAAAGATCACAAACCCCTGGGGGCTTCTTAGTGAGCCCAAGATCTCATCAAGAAGCCAGGATATCGACTCCAGCAACAGGCCTGGGCAGACTGCTGCTCCATACCTCGACTACTCTCGGCATATATAAGTATAAGGAAATATTATTGTGCTGTACTGCCCTGCCCCTATCCCCTGCCCCTGCCCCTCTTACCTAGCTCTTTCAAATCCTGGCTGTCTCTGGCCAGCTCCCCCAGCTTGACCAGCATGTTGAAGTAGTCCTTGGCAATGGCGGTGCCCCATGTGGGAGAGAGGGGTGAGGTTAGAGTGGTGAGTCAGCTCTGGACACAGCGCTGGTGAGGTACCTTCTCATACTGCTTCCCCATGTACACGGAGTTCTTTAGGCTGGAATTGAACTGCTCTAGGATCACCTGGCTGGAAAAGCAGAGACAGTGAGAACTGGGTGTGATGGGTCCTTGTGGGTCTCGGGCTCCTCTCACCTTGTAGACATTTCCCATCATCTTGTTCACCTCTTCTGAGCAAGACATGGCTGCCTGACTTTCGCAGGGACCCGGATTCCTGTCACCCCAAACCTAGAGGGAGAGCACAGAGAGCACTGAGACGCCCGCATGTCCGACTGCATGTCCAGGACAGAGGATTTGGATCCTATCCCAACAAGTAATGGACGCAAGGCAGAATACACCCTGGACATAGCGCCAGTCCATCACAGGTCAGACAAACAGACACAAACCAGGGCCAGTTTTCCCGTAAGCATATTTAACCTACCAGTATGTTTTGGAGAGGAAATCATATTACACATATGGAGAAAACCCATGGAACCCATGGAACCCAGAGGGAACATGCAAACTCCACACACACAGGATGGCAGGAATAGAACCGAGGGCCCCAGTGCTGCAAGATAGCAACACTAACCATTTCACCACCATTAGAAATGGATGGATAGTTTAGTTATCTTTCTAGTTCACAGGTTTGCATGCATAATTTAATTTGTCTGAACAAATTTGAATGAGTCATGACTTTCTGAACATGGCATGTTAAAGTATGTAGAAAATCGTAAGGTGTGATGACCAAAAAAACAGTCTTAAATAGGGCTGGGAGATATATCGAAAATGTACCGGTACCGACGTTAGCAATTTCCCACCGGCCTTATTTTGCTAATGTTGGTATGCTCGGTAAAAGCTTTCCCCACTGTGGTCCCCTTAAAAAAACTACAACACCCAGTCATTATATCCAGTGACATGCTTCTGCCTCATCCAACCTTCGTTCTTTATTCAAAATACAAAGAAGCGTGCTGGGCATGAGACAACACGAGCGCTTATGCTGAACCCCAGTCAGGCAGGGATGACTCAAGTACAAATGAAGACGAGCTGGTATCTAAAAAAGATGCAGTGTCGATCATTTGGCCATATTTTGTCTTTCGCAAACTGGATACTGAACAAAAAGAAGTCAGATGTAAACTCTGTCGGAAAACTGGTTCTGGTTTTTATAATTATAGACTGTCTCTACTATACAAATTGTACCTTTCTCTATAGACACCCTGTTTCCCCATTATAGACTGTCTCTACCATAGGCACTGTGCCTGTCTCTACAGACTCCCTGTCTCCCATAACAGACTGTCTCTATTGTAGACACTGTGCCCGTCTCTACAGACACCCTGTCCCATTACAGACTGACTCTACTGTGTACACTGTACCGGTCTCTACAGACACCTGGTCTCCTATTATAGACTGACTCTACTGTAGACACTGTACCTGTCTCTACAGACACCCTGACTCCCATTACAGACTGTATCTCCAGTAACAATGTTCACAAAATCACACATAACTATTAAACAGTGGTCAGACAGGCCCTTGATGAAATTGTCCCGTTAAAGACTAAGGTAGTCAAAACCACTAGACACTCTCCATGGCATAATGATCACACACGATCCTTTAAACAGGGGTGCTGCAAACTAGAGCGCAGATGGAGGTCTACTGGTTTGCAAGTATTCAAGTCAGCATGGACTGTGTAGCAGCAAGGCTTATTAAAAATACAGGAATTAAGTTTGATGCTCCCTTGCCAGTCTCTCTCTCCCTCATTTCAGAGGTGCTGGATACAGAGAGGCCATTCCACTTGGATGACATTTAAGGTGTTTTTCTAGCTGATAGAGTTTCTTGATAAGGAACAACCCCCACGGCTGAGATTCACCAGCCACCCTAATAAATGGTCATCTCTGGCGCCTTACTGTCTGGGAGAGTCCTTGGGAGAGTCACATCCCAGGTTGTTTACAACCCTAATGTTAGAGAGTATAGTTACTCATCCTCCACCTCGATCAGCCAATCAGGAACTGGTAGGGCAGGTTAACCTCACGTGGGTCTCGAATGCCCATGGAACATTCAACCAATGAACGACCATAGTTCCTCCAGATAAAACAGGCAGCACAGGGCCCAGAAGGGGCCCCTCCAGGACATTCTCAGACTCAGCTTGGGCAATCACGTAACGGCCAGTGTGTCCAAGTGCCAGGACTTTACTTTGTTCTAAGAGTCGAGAACGGAGGTCGCCCACGCGTAACCAAAGGATCTGCCCGAGTTTAGCCCAGCAGCAAGCCTCGTGAACCGCCGTTACCCCACCGTGAACTCTCACCTGATCAACGAGCGATCAAAGGTCAACGGTCAGAACTGTCAACAGCTGAATCTCAGGATTCAGGACTAGCACTACATCGGGAACGAACCGGTCTTCTTCCTGTCTAAAGAGTGGGACTTGCTTGGACACGCAGTCACTTTTCATGTGCACAATCTCTGCTAGTTAAGCCAGGACTGACTAGCCGGTCTTCAGAGGGCCCACTGCCAGCGCACTGCAGCAGAAATCTCTCCCTCCTTCTCCCACACCCCACACCTGACCTGGCACCTAGCACCAGGCCAGAGGACGCCGATTGGACGCAGCAACAGCCTGCCGCTGTTCCTTTCTGTCCGCGGGAGATCTAAATCCACGCAGATTGGATGAGTATTCAACATCCTGCATTACAGCTCGAGAATTCAATTGTTACCTCAATCCCAGTTGATATCAATTTTAATTCCTATCAGTGATGTACTTGCCTTTGAGTATCTAGTGTAGAAGTTGTAATCAAAGCTCATTAATGAAATGATATAAAAGAATGGTATACTGAATGTATGTCTCTCTTGGTTTGTAACTCTTCGTGATTGAATATATACCTTTTGTATTCTGCTAACCCTCACTCTTAAGATCTGTTATGTTTATATGCACATTTTATGTATTAATAAATGTATTTTCGCATATTAGTATCCATGTGTGTGTGTTGCCGAGTTATCCCACAAGGTCGGTTTTCTAATAGCCATCAAAGAATCATTTTGTGACTTACTGCTACAATTAATAATTGACCCAGTAAATGCACAAAACCCCTACAACTGATAGCCTGCAACAATATAAGAAAGCCCTATATAGAGCATGTTCAACTTGCTACTCTGAACTTATAGAAAGCAATAAAAATAACCCTCACTACCTATTTAAGAGAACAGCTAATCTAACAATTAAGACTGATTCTATAGTACCATGTAACTTTAGTAGTGACGATTTCATGAACTTCATTAACGATAAAATTAACACCAATAGACTTCAAACACAATCAAATAAGCCTCAAAAAAGGCTGGTATAGAAACAATATGAGCACCTCTTTAGTGTTTTTCAATTAGTTAATGAACAAGAGCACAAGAAATTAATTATTAACACAAAGACAACCACCTGTCCGATAGATCCATCCTGCCTGACTGTGGTTCAGCATAAGCTCTCGTGTTGTCTCATGCCCAGCACGCTTCTTTGTGTTTTGAATGAAGAACGAAGGTTGGACGTGGCAGAAACATGTGACTGGATATAACGACTGGGTGTTGTAGTTTTTTTAATGGGACCACTCATGAAAACACACCGTGGGGAAAGCTTTTACCCAGCATACCGACATAAGCAAAATAAGGCCGGTGGGGGATTCCTAACGTCGGTATCGATACATTTTTGATATATCGCCCAGCCCTAAGAGTGTTTTTTTTGTCATCACACCTTACGATTTTCTACATACTTTAACATGCCATGTTCATACTTTAACATGCCACTCCACACACAGAGACACCAGTGCCAGTGATCCACAGCAAGAACGTGCAGACTCATCACACAGACACCAGTACCAATAGTCCCACTTCAAGAACAAGCAGACTCCACACACACAGATGCACGAACCAGTGACCCACAGCAAGAACCCGCAGACTCCACATACACAGACAACACTACCAGTGATCTACAGAAGGAACTAATTAAGGGGGTTCATAATTCGTGACAAATGTAATTTTCCCGCTCACACAAACACACAAAAGACACTAATATTAAATGCAAAATCCACCGCCACCCCCAACCTGGGCAAACAGAGGAACACAATTGCAGAACTGTTACTCTCGCACCGGTAATACACTCTTGAACCCGGCAGACAGGGTCACTGGAGGTCATGGTCACGTGCATGATCACACGATCACCCGATAAACAAAGCGCTATATAGCGGGAGTGAAAGCAGCACAAACGCTACTTCAACGGCACAGACCGGCACAAACGCAGCACTAATGAATGAGTGGGGTTTCATCGTTTGTGTTGTTTGTAGGGGGGCAACTTCACGGAGTTGGCACACTGCCCTGAGGAAGAGTCAGATCTTCCTCCCGAACCGCCACAAATACAAGAACATTTTCGCTCCACACACTTACAAACAAGAAGGACCATCCCCCAATAAAAACAACAGAAAAATATTTGCCTGCGTTTTTATGTTAAAAAAACCCTTGAAATCGATAAGGCACAAAGGACCTTTCCAGGGTGTTTCTCGAAAAGAGTAGGGGTGTTACCCTGTTGTCCTGGCCAAATCTCCCTCTTGCCTTTACCCATCACAGCCTCCTAATAACCCCCATCTCTAAACCGGCTTCATCACTCTGCTGTCCTCCACACTGAGAGTTGGTGCATGGGGAGAGGACTGGTGCTGTCCATCCAGGTGGGGTGGAGGGGATCCTCTTTACCTGTAAAGCTCTTTGAGTGAAGTGTCCAGAAAGTCGCTATATAAGCATAAGAAATTATTGTGCTGCCCTGCCCCTGCCCCCTGCCCCTGCCTCCCCCAGCTTGACCAGCATGTCGAAGTAGTCTTCGGTGGCGGCGGTGACCCCTGTGGGAGAGAGGGGTGAGGTTAGAGTGGTGAGTCGGCTCCGGGCACGGCGGTGGTGAGGTACCTGTCAGCGCCTTCTCATACTGCTTCACCATGGAGACAAAGTTCTTCAGGCTGAGATTGAACTGCTTCAGGATTACCTGGCTGAGAAAACAGACACTGGGAGGACAAGGTATGTGTCTGGACAAGAGACATTGACCCAGCCCAGTCACAGGACTAGACTCTTCTAGTCCCTGTGGACACACTTACACAGCCCAGTCACAGGACAGTAAGGACCATATTAGTGGGAAAGTGAGGAGAGAGCAGGGAAAAGAGTGAATTATCACAGCAGAAGCAGAGTGTTTGTTGAGTCCTTGTGGGTCTCGAGCTCCTCTCACCTTGTAGACATTTCCCATCATCTTGTTCACCTCTTCTGAGCCAGACATGGCTGCCTGACTTTTGCAGGGACCCCAAGTTCCTGTCACCCCAAACCTACAGGGAGAGGCACGGAGTGCACTGAGACGCCTGCATGTCCAACTACATGTCCAGTACAGAGGATTTGGATCCTACCCCAGCAAGCAATGGATACAAGGCAGAATACACCCTGGACATAGTACCAGTCCATCACAGCACAGATAGACACAAACACACACACACACCAGGGCCAGTTTTTCTGTAAGCCAATTTAACCTACCAGTATGTTTTGGAGAAGAAATCATATCACATATATGGAGGAAACCCATGGAACCCAAAGAGAACATGCAACCTCCATGCACAGCATGGACGGCAGGACAGCAGGAACTGAACCGAGGGCCCCTGTGCTGCACGATAGCAATGCTAACCATTTCACCACCATTAGAAATGGATGGATAGCTTAGTTATCTTTTTAGTTCACAGGTTTGCATGCATAATTTAATTTTTAAAGCCACTGAGACAACTGGTACTATTGTTGTATTTATGAAAAAACATACAAAAAGCATTCTAACAACTGTGCCATCCTATTCCTTAGTTTATACACTTTATTTGTAGAAACAGTTAACATTGTTAGCAAACTATTTTGAATTATATTTTACCTTATTTTTTCTTTCATTTTGTACTTAACTTATTTTCTGATTTAATGTATATTTGAACAATGAAAATATATATTTTTACAAGATGCAGGGAAAAGTGCAACAATTTATTACAGTGCTAAATTTAATATTACTGATTGCTTATAGTAAAAAACTTACAGCATACACAGATTCTAAGCTGATCACGAGGAAGAAAACTCACCCGTTTTTTGCACATAAAAAGTGGTTATTAACTATTTAAACCTATTTTTCTAGCTTTTAAAGTAATGCAATGTCTTCATTAAGCATGAACACATCATTGTATCTTATTTTTTATTTCTTTCTTTCTTTCAATAACAACCTCAAACTGTCAGTTACACAACTGTGTATGTCGCCTAAGCCACTTCTATTTGGGTTTTCAGTTATGGAGGTGGGAAGACGCCCCCCCTCTGGGTTCCTGACTTGTCACCATCTTTAACCATTCCGTGTCCAAATCGCAGTAGGGAGAGACACATACGAAAAAAAGTTCATCCCAGCTACAATACCAATATATTTTTTGTGGTAAGGGGGAGCAAAACATCAGTATTTACTGCTAGTAATTAGTATAAGATTTACAGTTGAAATCTGAGCCTAAATATAAAGTAAAAATCTCAACAAACAAAGCAATGTAGGAAATGCACACTTTTTCTGCAACAGAAATGCACAGCTCCGTGAAGTTGGACCCCCCAACAGACAGCACAAATGATGAAATCCACCCCATTTGTTAGTGCTACGTTTGTGCCATTGAAAGTAGCATTTGTGCTGCTTTCATTTCCGATCTATAACGCCTTGTTTTTCCAGTGATCACGTTACCATGCACGGTGACTTTGACCTCCAGTAACCCCATCTGCCAAGTTCAAGCGTTCTGTTACCGGCGCGAAAGTAACAATTCTGTAACTTTGTTCCTCTGTTTGCCTGGGTGGGGGGCAGCGGTGGATTTTGCATTTAATATCATTATCTTCTATGCATTTGTGTGAACAAGAAATGAGGGTGTGGCCTTAAAAAGCGAAAATTGTATGTTCTTACAAAGAGGCTTTAACGAACACGTTTTAATACCTCGTTACGGTGACCTTTTTTAAAAATAAAAAGTAATCAGTTTTGCATTGTCTCCTTCTTAAATAAACATAGGCATCAAGGGATGTGTGAAGATTCAACCTGCCTGTCGAGCCACGTATTTAAAAATACTTGAATTTGCAACTTTCTGAACCACTGTTGCTCTTTTTTATGCAAAACACATTCCCCAACGTGAAAAGGAACCAGGACTTCAGGACTTTTTTTTTTTAAAGGGGCACTATGTACAAAGTTTACACAGTTCATAACACATCTGAGAAACAAGAGTCTACCATCTCACACATGCAGACCACAGCAATATTCGTAACCAAACAATGTGTAAAACGTTTAACAATGTCAGAATAATAATGAACAATACACAGCTTTAATCCAATACATTTCCCTGATACCTGATAACAGTGTAACACACCAGATGCAATTTTATACTAACTCTGTACTTCCTTAATATACTCTGTTTTGTGAGGGTATAACTTAATAAAGCTCACAAAACTCATTTTATCCTGTTCTATGCTCTGTGAAGGCAGACCTTAATCTATTGTCAAATGGTTAACTCTACTACATTTACAGTACTACAATAGTGGAATCACCAGTTTCGTGCCTGCTAGTTCTGTGACATGATACAAACAATGTAAACCGTGCAAACATTCCCAAAGATGCTCAGAACATCAAAGAGGCAGGTACTTCAATGTACATTATAAACCCCTCCCCCCTCTACAGCTTACAGAACAATAGAAAGGCAACAGCTCCTTAATAAGCTATTGCATACAGTAGGTCTGATATCTACTTTTATACACAATTAAGAATTAACAATCAAAAATCACAAATATGTAGTGCAGTACATGGAATCGAAACCCACAAGGTTAAAAAAAATCAAACCATTGATGAGTAGTTTATATCCCCAGAAAGAAATAAGGACGAATGCAAAACACTGTATAATGCTTAGAACTGAAATCTCAAACAACAAGTCATGGCGAGCTTTACACTACTCTTTCGTTAGCTTCGTAACGTCACCCTTTAATCTGAGCGTTAATTTGATGGCCGAATCCCTAGCCAGACCCATGGACCAGGTATTATGGAAAATGTTTAATTCAAAGTATAGGGAAGTCCGATTAACACACAAAAATGTAACAAACTATAATTTCACCAAACCTGGCTTTAACTGAACTTCTTCCTAATTTTCACATGATTAATAATAATATCCTTTCAGTTATACAGCATAGCATTTCTCTGGAAACCCCAGTGAAAGCTCTCTACAGGTAATGGAGACTTCCCTCCACCGCATACATGAAAATAACTAAGTTTTTTACAGTGTTACAGATTACAGTTTCAGTGCACATCAAAAAATTGCTATATATGTACTGTAGATAGAAATTGATCAATTCATATATTTTTAGACCCGCCTACTCACGTTAACTGCAATACTAAGGCCCATCACCCCTTCTTTCGTTTAAAATGTGTTTTTAAAGCATTGCATTCACCACTTAATCATAATTTTGTTACAATAATTTGTAACATGTCAAAGATTTTGGGGGGTTCAATTCTCCTTGTAACACTAACAGAAACAAAACATTATAATTTAAATTCAGAAGTGTAACAAATCCTTTCACGTTTCACTTGCATGTGTAGAAATATCATGATAACGACAAATGAAGCTTACTGAGTTTTGTGGTATTTCCCGCGATATAAAACAAAATACGGTTCTCAAATAACTACTTTTAAATAAATTCATGGGGACTTCAACGTAGCATCATAATTACAGTAAAGTAATTCTAGTTGGTAAAGAAACTTATGATTTGGAAGATGAGATCTTCGCCAGAGATGCAGATAATAGATCAGAAATCAATTCAACTGCAAAGGCTGGGGTCAAACGATCAAAAGATCACAACTGAAAGATCTGGTTGTCGTGAACTTGCTGTTTTTGTATAGTGCCAGCGGCATAGCGTGTATGACCATCTCTCACATAAAACATTACACACTAGCCAAGACATCAAATTAATAATCTTCTAACCCGCAAATTATGAAATATAAATTATTCTTTTTCCGTCTATCATTTCATATTTAAAATGGTTTAACTAGCTACATTGTAAAAAATATATCTCATCAGTGCACAGGTGAATGAGTGCTTTTAATTCATGTGGCGCTACAAATTCATGGATTATTTTCATGAACGTTTCGTTGTTTTGGGCGAAAATTAAAAAAAAAAACACCTGACTAACATTTTCACATTATTTTACTGAGTCAAATTAACACTGCCCAAAACCCATTAAGTACCAAGGCAAATACTACAATATGTGCAGTATTTATTACAAACCTACTGGAAATATTCCCAAATGATCGTTTCACACTGCACGTATGTTTCTAATTGACTTAATTATTATACTGCCACGTTCTTAGCTATATACACACAAAGTTAAATGGTCTGGGAAGAGTCCTACATTTAAACATTTTAAAATTTTCTAAGCGCTTCTTCCAATGGAGGGTCGCAGGATTTTATTGAAAACCTGTTATCATTCGAAAAAGGTTCAATTAGAGTTTCACAAAACAGTTTTCAGAACCAAAAAAAAACCAACAAAACCAAATAACATGTTATCAATCAAAAGAGGACAACCGGAGCTTTAAAAAAAACGTGTTTTTTTTAAAAAAACAAGACCATCACAGAGTCACTTTTTATCAGCAAAACAAGACCGCAAAAGCAAAAACCAGCAAAAAAATATATATATACAGTATCCCATGTTTTTACCTTATTCTGAAGCACGATATATATCCACAAAAGCCTAGACAAGCCCACCTCCTGAACCCTATTGACTTTGGAATAGATATTTGAAGCAGGACAGCCAGAAATAAGGCGATCTGATTGGTAAAAAAAGGCTGTCATTCATTGTATTTTCAGCCATTCAGAGCCCTTAGGGGGTGAGAATGGTGTGTGCTACCTGATAGTAGGGCATTACAGTAGTCTAACCTGCTGTATACAGGAGCATGTATTAATTTCTCTGTGTCTTGGAGGAGAGAAACTGCCTTAGTTTTACAATATTTCTTAACTGTAGGAAGCATGTTTTAGATACTGTTTTAACATGAGAGTTAAATGAGAGCCTTGTGTCTAATATGACGCCTAGGGTCTGTGCTGAGTCTTTAAGGCACATTTTTTAATTCTCTGACTTAAGTGCTAAAGTTATAGTAGTCCTATCAGTATTGTTGCCTCCAAACAACAGAACCTCAGTTTATCAGAGTTGAGTAACAAAATGTTTTCACACATCCAACCGTTGACCGTTGCCGCCGCCAGAACTTTACGGTGTTAACTACATGCTTCCGAGCGAGAAAGCCGAGTTTTTGGCATGGTATGAAGAATGTAAGGGAAATGTGTTTAACTTGCAGACTGAACTGAAACGCTACTGCCGACAGCATGTTGCAATTCTAAGAGAAGGTTGTGTCAGGTTCAGGGACAAGGGAACATGACCAGACAGGCGCGTGTGACTGAGTCAGGGACTGTTCACGTGGTGTGCATTGACCCCTTTCAGTTTGTGACCATCGCTAGCGTGTGCATGGCCATGTTCAGGCTTGTTTTTACAGGAAGAGATGATCGCATTGCTACCCCATGACAATTACCGACAGCAAAAACAATTTTCTACACCCAGCATTCAGTGGCTTATGTACATCGAGCACAGAGAACACGTGAAAATCCAACACGCATTAACCACACTTGGCGAGTTCTAGGTCGGCCCATATTTTCTGGATGATTATGCTGTAATTGACGTAGTGCAGACCACATTTGAGTTCAATGGTTGTAGTGTTTGTTACTGTGAAAACGATTTCAAGCTGCTGACAAATACTACTTTTGGCTGGTTGTACAGAAAGACGATGGTAAAAATTAATGTTCTCAAAATGAGAGGTTTTAACGTGCGTGTTTTGTGGGAGAACGAGTTCAGAGACATGCTTGTTGAAAATGCAGACTTGAGGAAATTTCTCACAGCTGCTCAATTACCAGAGTCTCTGCAACCATGCGATTCGCTTTTTTGGGGGGGACCAAACGCCATTTGTTTGCATTACAAAGTGCAGCCCAGTGAAAAAATTAATTATGATTTCACCAGTCTGTATCCATTTCTAAAGAAAACTAAAAAATACCCAGTTGGTCACCCCAGAATAATTTATAATAACCTTGAAAATTTGAAACGGTATTTCGGTTTGCCGAAGGTGAAAGTTTACCCACCCAGATGTTTGCACTTTGTGTTCTTCCAACCAAAATTGACAAAAAACTGTTTTTCACGCTGTTTCGTGACAGCTACTGCTGGGTCAGTGCCTGTCTCTCTCTCCTGTCCTGTGTGAGTACAGACCAGGCCCTGTTGTGGCTGGGTCAGTACCTGTGTGTCTCTCCTGTCCTGTGTGTGTACAGACCAGGCCTTGCTCTGGCTGGGTCAGTACCTGTGTGTCTCTCCTGTCCTGTGTGTGTACAGACCAGGCCTTGCTCTGGCTGGGTCAGTGCTTGTCTCTCTCTCCTGTCCTGTGTGTGTACAGACCAGGCCCTTCTGTGGCTGGGCCAGTGCCTGTCTCTCTCTCTCCTGTCCAGGCCCTGCTCTGGCTGGGTCAGTGCTTTTCTGTCTCTGCTGTCATGTGTGAGTTGTCGTGGAATTTTATCAAAGAAGAGCCAGGAGAGGTATTCTCATTCACTCAGTAAGGTCTTTATTCATATTGCAATATGGGAAAAAGCCATCACCCGTCTGTGCAGAGAAGTGAAAGCTGATTCAAAAGCAAGCAGGGAGAGCCCTTGTTTTATATCTTCAAGGACAAGCAAAGCAGTAATTTTCCATTACTTATAGGTTTTTGCTTTTAGCAAAGAAGAGCAGTTATTCAAATAGTTTCTCATACTCCCTTCTTCAAGCAGCAGAGATAAACATTATTAAAACATCCCATGCCCTTGACGAGCTGGGTGCTATCACACTTTGTTCTAAGTATCCAGCTGCTTCTCCTTTCCTTAGGACAAAACAGATTACATCATAAAAACGAAAGAAGAAGCACCAATATATTTTTTGCAAAGCTTATCAGTTACCTTCGGCTAATCTAATAACCCAGACAGTACATACTGTGTTGATACACTGTCTTCTAAAAGTAACCTAGACAGTGCGTACTTTGTTGACACACTGTCTTCTAAAAATCTGCACGTAGCACAGCAGTTACATCCTTGTTATATATTTTCCTAAAGCTCTCTACATTTTAAGAATCAATTTACTTATTAGATTTCCATTTCAATTCCCTCCTTTTTATTCTTAAAATGTTTAAAAGTTAGACTCTTCATATGGATTCCCAGGAGGCTCCCATACTTCGGATTCTCGCATTCTTATCAGAATATACTGATGCGTAAACATATTCATTACCATATTTCGAAGCATTGGAATAATACATGTCATACAGCAACATAATAACAGGAAGACAAGTATCACAGCCCCTATAATCGGTGTTAGTAACTTAAAGAAAACATTCCCCCTGGCCCAAACAGTGATTCTAACCAGGAGAGAAAAGCCGGTGTATCTTTAATGCCTCTTTCTTTATTCACCTTGTCTTTTAGTTCTTTCAAATGCTGAATAGCGAGTGTAAGATTTCCGTAATCATCATCATCAGCTGGAATATATGTACAACAGGAGTCTCCTACTAAAGCACAGACTCCTCCAGATGCTGCATTTTTAAGAATTTTAAGAATCAATTTACTTATTAGATTTCCATTTCAGAGTACAGACCAGGCCCTGTTGTGGCTTGGTCAGTACCTGTCTCTTTCTCCTCTCCTCTCTCTCCTGTCCTGTGTGTGTACAGACAAGGCCCTGCACTGGCTGGGTCAGTGCCTGTCTATATCTATCCTGACATTTACAAATTCTCTTAAACATTGTGGGAAACTTATTAAAAAAATAAAAAAACAACTAAACAATTAAATCCTGACCGACTTTTAACAACTCACTGTATTCATTTTCTTCAATCTTGTGAGGGGAATTTCCACCTGAAACTCTGTGGTTTCTCCTTATATTGCTGTTTCAAGGACTGGTCTTTCCCAGGGCCACCTCGTCTGCCAGCCTTCTTCCAAGTAAACAGTAGCTCGATTTCTTCTTCCAATGTAGGCGCTGGCGACATACTGTAACTTGAACTTTAAGTTCCCACTCTGCCATGTCCTTTGTGGCTTCTGCTGCTGAATGGTATAGACAGGTGCCATCTTCATAAAACACCCGTAGCCTCGCTGGAAATGGAGAAAATTGTATTTTCTGCGATTTCAGCACCTTTTTTACCTTAGTATATTCCATATGTTTTTTGAGTACTGTCGGGGGGTAATCATGATCCACATAAAATCGTTTGTTATTATGAAAAAGTAATTTATTTTGCCAAGCTTTACGTAACACTTCCTCTTTCATCTTGTAGCTTAAGAATGAGGGAATTAACTCGAAGTGTTTTACTATAAGTTCATATTATATCTTGTCAACTATATATCTGTTTACTTATATTTTACTAAAGCCATATCAGGATATCTGGTCTCAAAAAATAACATAGCCACATGATGTCTTTACGCACAGCTGACATAGTTATCAGGAAAATTACCAAATGACTTATCCTGGAATAAAGGGTCAATTCAGCAGAAGGGGCTGCTTGTCATGCAAGCCGGCAGTAAAGGATATATATGTAATGGTCAGCTTTTTAGAATGACCATATATAGCCACAAGGCAAGCAGAGAGTCATGTGGGAGTGTATGTTGTATTGTTTGTTCCACTATATAAAGGAGCACTGTAAACGGTGGTTTTTAAGTCTTGTGCCACAAGCAAGACTTCCATATGCATATGAATAAAGACGACATTCAACACACAAAAGCTAAGCTGATGCCGGTTTTTAAGGCACTACAGTTTTTGGCACTGCGAGCAGGGTACTCCCAGTGACGGAACTCCGATGGAGCAGCGGAGGGGAAAAGCATGGCGCTGCTACTTTGAAGAGTTAAGGACTCCTCTTTATAAAAGTCCCTTCTCCTCTCCAGGGCTTCGAACGGAATTTCCTGAACTGCAGTGAGTACAAAAGAATGTAAAGAGCTGAATTGTGTGTGTGTGAACATGTGGAAAGTCCTAGGTAGCCTTTTTTAGACTGGGTTGAGATAGAGGAATTGTCTTTGATAGCATTCCACCCGTTCTGTGTGGTAAAACCAGGAGTAAGCCATCTGGTGCACGCGGATGCTTTTGCATCGAAGTCAGGTGTAGATAAAAACAGTAAATGCTATAGGCTGTGTTCTTTATCGTCAGCCGTGATTTCAGGTGTTGTATCCTGATACACGGATGCAGTACAGCTGAGGGTGGCAACTTGGTATGTACGTGCAGGGGAGCAGGGGATGGTAACTCAGCATTAAAGCTAAGGATAAGAACTTTGTCTGCATGGTTCAGTTGTTTAGCCAGCAAGCTTTGCACATGTGTGAGGTGAAGATTAGTCAAAATGGGTTGGTGTTAGGACAAATTAATAGAGGTTTCTGACTGGATGTCAGAGAAAAAAAACCTTGGTGAATGTGAAAAAAAGCTAAAAAAGAAATATGGATTGTCAGACGGTATTTGGTCTGAACAAGAATGTAGGAAAGTGTATGAACACTGGAGTAAGAACAAACAAACAGAAATTGGTTTATCTTTAGGGAAACATTTGAGGGCTCGGCAAAATATCAGTGAAAAAACAGAATGGGACGAGAGTCAGAAGTCCCTGACAAACGAATTTAAAGCAGTGGCTGATAGAAATGCGATCTTATTTGCTAATAATGAAAAAAAAACGAGAAATACCTCAAAGAGTGTAAGGAGGATGTTGAAAACCTAAAAAAAGAATTGGAAAAGTGTCGTAATGCCGGTATAGTGCCTAAACTATATCCAAATCTAAAACCCTTGCAGGGCAAAAGTGAGGACTGGTACAAATACACAGATTGGTCTTATACCGATGGGGAATTTGTTTGGGGTGACACATGGTACGATCGGTATAGAAACGGATCTGAACCGCCTCCATCGGGAAACAATATATTCGCAGGAAAAAAGGATAACGTAGATAAGGGATTACAAGGATCACCTTTTACAAGGACGTCCCCTTTTCATAGAGGAAGGAGAAGAGGTAGCAGGGGAAGGTAGCAGTAGTCAGCGAGTGTCAGAAGACAGGGGAGGGGGTAAAATATATAAACCCAAGCCTGAGGATATAGATTGCTGGGCTAAGGAGGTACCTCACCCTAAGGCAGGAATGCAGCAAACATGGAGTGCTTTACGGGAATTAAAAGATACATATAGTATTAAACCTACAGAGGCAGCTATGATTCTAAGGAGGGTAGGAGAAAGGCAGGCCGGCACGTTGCAAACATATGTAGCAAGAAAAAATGAATAAGAGGGGTGGAGCATAGTGTGGAAGTTTTTGAAAGAATATTATCCTCCCAGAACAGACTGGAAGAAAGTTACAGCTTGTCAACAGAAAGAGAGTGAGGATGTATCAGATTTCACAGAGAGGTTTATTAAGCTGTGGCTTGAATACTCAGGCTTAGCAAACGACGAAGAGGTTAATGAAGATACGTCTGTAGTAATAAAACAGATTTATCTAAATAGGATTAAACCAGATATAGCTAAGATGCTACAGTTGCGCTTTCCTGAGATCACGGAGGATGGCAATATGAAGTTTGAGCGATTGAGTAGTGAAGCGAGAAAAGTGGAGCGGGGAATGTATGCTAAAGTACGTGCATTTCAGATGGGGAGTGCACCTACTGGTCAGCGGGGCAAGGCGGGCCAAATCAAACAGGCTAAGTTACCAAATAAGCTGATGTGCTACCGATGTAAGAAACCAGGGCACATTCAGAAGAACTGTAAGAAAAGGTTAGAGGAGCTAGATCATATTCCTAGCCAAGAAAGGGAGCCCCTATATAACCTGACTGACAAGGAAGGGCAGAAAGGTTTGATTTCTCAGTTAAGGGATATGCCAGAAGCAAATAAGAGGGCCTTGAAAGAATTGCTGAATTTAAACTAGAACGCCTCCTTGTGGCCTCCCTTAGCTTGATACAGAGTCTAAACAAAAGGGAACTGGTTTTACAATGTGCAGTAAATGGAGTTTCAGTTCCATTACTGTGGGACACCGGTGCTCAGCTATCATGTTTGTCATTGAGCACAGCAAGAAAATGTAATATAACATTCACTAATGAGTCACAGGAGGCTACAGGGATAGGGGGACAAAAAGTATGTTTAAGAGAAACCCAACCAGTCATGATAAACATGGGAAAGGATGTACAATTTCAGATACAGATGTGGGTGGGGGATACTCCTGATTTGTTGGGATGGGATGCTTTACAACATTTGCAGGGAATTTCACTAAAGGTTCAAGAAAATACAGTACAGATCAATATCTGGTCTCTGCAAAAGGATGAGCTTAAAGATCATCCCATCTGGTTCAAAGCTAAAGATGAATGTGGGCTCCTTGACATGGAACCTGTAACTTTTATAGGGGTATAGCCTCCGCATACAAAACCACAAAAAACTAGCCAGGAGGCAAAAGAGGGAGTAAGACCAGTAGTACAGGAGCTTCTTGAACAAGAAATAATCAGAAGAACTCATAGCAAAAGTAATAGCCCAATCTGGCCTGTACATAAGGCTAGTGGAGCATGGCGCTTTGTTGTCAATTATAAACAAGCTAATCAGTACATTGATTAATTAACTCCACTGGTAGCGGATCCTTCAACCATTTTTCAGTTGTTGCACCCAGAGCATAAAATATTTTCAGTAATAGACATGGCAAACAGCTTCTGGTCAGTCCCCTTACACACAGAGGTACAAGATTCGTTTGCATTTGTGGTGGATGGGGAACAATACACTTGGACTAGGTTACCACAAGGATTTCACAATAGTCCTACTGTGTATCACATGGCTTTGAGGCAATATTTGAGAGAATTGCCTACACTTACCTCGTTTGTTATACAGTATGTTGATGATGTTTTAATTGCTTCTCCTGATGAGGAAACACACAAAAGAGAGTTGTTAATGATATTAGATTTTTTGGCAAATAAAAGCCACAAAGCTATCAAGGACAAGGGCCAAATTGGCCTTGATACTGCCATTTATTTAGGACAGAAAATCAGTCAGAGATGACGAGAATTAACTGAGGATCGAACCCAAGCAATTCGTGGGTTTCCCCTACCTGGTACAATCCCGTACAAACCCGGTACAAGGACCTAAGGGCGTTTCTTGGATTGTGTAACTTTAACAGGGCGTGGGTAGACTCATTTGCAGAAAGAGCCCAGCCTCTGACAGATTTGTTGAGGGGAGGGGTTCAGTCAAAAAATTCAATCTCAAAGTCACAGGAGGCTGTAGACGCATTTAATGCCTTGAATCAAGGTATCTTCAAGGTAAGTCAGGTAAATGCAATCGATGGACCAGGTGGCAGGCATTGCTGGAGGCACCCAATATAGTTATAGAACAAGAAGGAGCTTTGAATCCAGCTTCACTGCTCCCGGACCCCAGTGACCAGTTTCTCCTGGAACATGATTGTGAGACTTGGGTTATTGGAACTGAGGAAGACTCAGTCATATCTGAGAAACCTCTTGACAATGCAGACCTGATCTTGTACACAGACGGGACATGCTTCATGCATGAGGGTGAACGAAAAACAGGATGGGCAGTGGTTTCAGACAATTTGGTCATATGTGCTGGGAGCATAGACAGGGGAAAATTGGCACAGCAGGCCGAACTCAAGGTACTCATAGAAGCTTGTAAATATGCGAAAGACCAAATTGTAACTATTTACAGTATACTAACTCACGGTATGTTTTCGAAGTCTTTCATGACTTTGGGAAATTATGGAAAAACAGGGACTTCCTGACAGCTATCGGGACTCGGGTCAAAAACACTAAGCTAGTGTCAGAATTATTGGAAACCCTGTCTCTCCCTAAACAAGTAGCTGTGGTAAAATGTAAAGGTCATAACAAGGAAGACTCTACAGTAGCCAAGGGAAATGCTTTAGCAGACGCAGCAGCCAGGAAAGCTGTCATGAAATACAGGTGGTCAGATCAGAAGTCGGAGATATATTTGAGATCATTAGCTTTTTAGCAGAGTCAAATAAAAGAGCTTCAGAAAGAAGCCCCGAACGAGGAAAAATGGGCATGGTTGGAGAGAAACATAAGTTTGGGGCAAAATGGTTTAAACTGGACGTTTAATGCCTTTCGTTATGAGGTAAATACACTCTGTGGGTCATCCTGGGGAAAAGCAAATTGTTCAACGGCTTGGGCACATGGGTACAGAATTGGGCAGGAGTTGGCTTTGCCACATATGCCAGAGACGTCATTGAGAGATGTGGGGCATGTCAACTAAACTCTGCATCGCACCAAGTGAGGACTCCCCAACTATGACATCCAGCACCAGGAGGGCCATTAGGGACTATTGTACTCTACCAAATTGTAAGGGAAAGACAGGTTTGTTGGTCATGGTGGATCTATTTTCCCGATGGGCTTTTCCTGTAAACATGCTACAGCTGCCATAACTGCCAAATACCTGGTAACGGAAATAATACCTCGATGGGGGTTACCTTGTCGAATTGATTCAGACCATGGAACACACTTTACTGGAAAAATGTGTAAAGCTGTGGCAGAACTATTGGGCATTAGGTGGGACCTGGACTGTCCTCACCATCCCCCTCAGCTGGAACTGTTGAACGGATGAATAGAACTTTGAAAACTAAACTCACGCACTATCACTCAGAGGGGATTCAATAGGTTAATGCGCTGGCACCTGTGTTGTGCACTATCAGGGCAGGCATGAACCACTCTATTGGTTTAAGTCCTTTTGAGGTGATTACTGGACGTCTTATGAGGCTGCCAGACACACCAGACTTATCCAAAGGGGCCGTGAGTCTATTAATGGATTGTTTGTTGCAGTATTGCCAACTCCTGTCAGAAGCAGTACAAGGTGCCAAAAAGCAAGTGTCGGAA
The DNA here is from genome assembly GCF_055471065.1 of Atractosteus spatula. NCBI lineage: Eukaryota > Metazoa > Chordata > Actinopteri > Semionotiformes > Lepisosteidae > Atractosteus > Atractosteus spatula. The sequence goes on from NC_142709.1 coordinate 36,491,937, forward strand.
GCCCGGGGACCTCCTGCTGAGGAAGGATAAGACCTGATTCCAGGAGAGTGGGTTTGGATAAAAATTCAAAGAGATCCCATCACCGCAGACGTTACAGTTGCATTGGGAGTTCCCCTACCAAATACTCCTGAATACTGATTTAGCGGTTCAGGTAAAAGGACGGGACCGGTAGATTCACACATCTTATTGTCGTCGCGCACCGCAACCTGCGGGAGATTGATAAAATGTTGATATTGCTGTGCCTAATAAGTGTAACTAGGGGGGATGTCTTGGAACTTCATGCACAGCACTGCATGGACTTTGGAGAACATGACGTTAGTACATTCTTGGCCCTTTCCCACCAGTTGGCTTGAGACTTTAACAAAAGTTCATGTTGGGTGTGTTTAGCAATCCCTAGGTATATGAGAGGGGGGTTTCCTTACAATTTATTAAACTATTTGGGGGGCTTTTTTTAAACTGGACAATATAAGTAATATAAGATGGTGGGGTTGTAATGATATGTCAGATTGTAATTTCCTTAAATGGTTAAGGGACTATGATGTTACTCATACCAACTTCTCCAACTTTTATCTGCCTACTGTTCAACAGAACGATAGCTGGTGGAATAGAAAGCCTCTTTATCTTAAACTGAGCGGAATACTTAATGGGTCTTTATGTTTCAATCAGACCGGAGGGAACAAATCAATAGCTGTGGGAACAAGCCATTGTAACCATACCTTTGATGTGTTTCCAACTAACCAAACCTTTCAATAGCCTCTTAAAGGAATTATTACGTGAAATGGTAGTGAAGCGAATTTCAGCGCAATCTTTTTACTCTAGGTTGTTGCAAAGCACTTCCTAATGGAACTTATTTTATATGCCGGAATAATGCATACCCTTGGCTACCTATTAAATAGAATGGGAGCTGTTATTTATACAGACACACAGCCCATTCATTCCAAATCACTCCAGAATATATCCTAGGGCTATTACCGAGACGGAATGTTTCTTTGCAATAGTGTTTCCTTGGTATGGTACTGGCAAATTAGCAAGGGAAGTCATTACCATGTCTGCCTCATTGGAGAAATTAGCTGTTATTAGCCAAAAAAAGGGCATCAGCTGAGAGTTTGTGTGTTAAAAGTCATCTTTATTTCATTTGCATAATGAAGTCTTCCATTGGGACACAAGACTTTAAAAACAATAGTGCTTTTTACAGTGTTCTTTTATATAGTGAAACAAACAATACAATATACACTCCCACATGACTCTCTGTTTGCTTTATGGCTATATATGGTCATTCTAAAATGCTGACCTACATATATACATACATATAAAATACATATATATGGTATATTTAATCAAGTCCATCTGAAGTCTCATTAGCTAATTTCTCCAATGAGGCAGCCATGTTAATGATTTTCCTTGCTAATTTGCAAGTACCAGACCAAGGAAACGCTATAGCAAAGAAAAGTTCTATTTCGGTAATAGCCCTAGGATACATTCTGGAGTGATTTGGAGTGAATGGGCTGTGTGTCTTTATTCGCACTTGTGGTAGTCCAAAGCCTAAATAACAACTCCCCTTCTATTAAGTAGATAGCCAAGTCTATGCATAATTCTTTCAATTCCATCGGTTATCTTTCTGTTGCACAATAGGCAAATAAAAGATGGAGAAGTTGATATGTTTAACATCATGGTACCTTAACCATTTAAGAAAATTACAATCTGAAGTATCATTACAACCCCACCATCTTATATTACCTTTGTTGTCCAATTTCAACAAAGCCCCCAAGTAGTCCAATAAATTGTAAGGCATTGGCATGAGAGGAAACCCCCCCCCCCCACTAAACACACACAACATGAACTCTTGTTAAAGTCTCGAGCCAGCTGGTAAGAGAGATCCAAGAATATATTAACATCATGCTCTCCAATGTCCATGCGGTGCTGCGCATGAGGTTCCAAGACATCCCCCCCAGTTACACTTATTAAGCACGTCGCGTCGACAATGAGATGCGTGAATCCACCGGTTCCATCCTTCAATTCGAACTGCTGAAACAGTAGTCAAGAGTATATGGAAGGAGCCCTCCCAATGCAGTTGTAGTGTCTGAAATGGGATATTTTTTATCCAAACTGACTCCTCTCGAATCAGGTCGTGTCCTCTTTCGGCCAGCAGTCCCCAGGCTTCCGACACCTGGTTCCTGGCCCCTTGTGCTGCTTCTGTCAGGAGTGTGACAATACTGCAACAAACAATCAGTTAATAGATTTAAAGTCCCTTTGCATAAGTCTGGTGTGTCTGGTAGCCTCATGGGATGTCCAGTGATCACCTCAAATGACCAGTCTTTTTTGGCACCGCCACAAACCATTTTCTCCCAAACTTATGTTTCTCTCCTACCATGCTCATTTTTCCTCCATTTTTCTGGGTTTCTTTCTGAAGCTCCTTAATTTCACTCTGCTGAAAGGCCAATGATCTCAAATATAGCTCTGGTTCCTGATCTGGCCACTCTGGCTGCTGCGTCTGCTTAAGCATTTCCCTTGGCCACCGAGGAGTCTTCCTTGTTATTACCTTTACATTTTACTACAGCTACTGTTTTAGAAGAGAGAGTTTCCAATAACGCAAATAAGCTTTGCGTTTTTGACCTGAGCTGTCAGGAAGGTCCTGTTTTTCCATAATTTCCCAAAGTCATGACAGACTCCAAAAATATACTGTGAGACCATATAAATAGTTACAATTTGATCTTTCGCATATTTACATGGTTCTATGCGCGCCTTGAGCTCGGCCTGCTGGTCTAACACCAGATTATTCATAGCTTGTACAGCCTGGCAGGTAGCCTGCACAGACCTTAAACACGGCCCCCGCTCCTTAGCCACTGCATCGAGGGGTCCTGAATAACCCACCGGGCAATGCCTACCTCCATGCCAGCGCAGCAGCCCAGTACCCATTTCTTTCATTTACATACAGACATAAAAACAGTTGATCCATCTGAGGGAATCCATCTAATGGCCATTTCCTGCAAGAGAGCTTGTTTCAAATCATTAAAAGCGGTTTCTGCTGCAGGGGTCAAGGCAATTCTGTCCTTAGACTGCACTACCCCCCCTTAAGGAAGACCGTCACTTGTTAAGCTCGTTCTGAGAAGGAATCTACCTAGGCTCTGTTAAAATTACACAGACCCAGAAATCTTCGCAATTCCTTCACAATCTTTCGTACTAGAAACCCTCGAATAGCTTGAGATCTATCCTCAGTGAGTTCCCTTTTTTCTTTACTAATCTTTTGTCTCAGATAGATCACAATTTCCAAACAGATTTGTGCTTTATAACTGGAATTATGTTATTTCTTTGTCAGAAGATCAAATACTTGAAGTAGCTTGGCCTAATGGATTCCCTCTACAGGGAAACAATCAGAATATCAACAGGTGTCCCCCACCCCCACCCACATCTATATTTGAAACTGTACAGTGCTTCCCATACATATTGTAACAGCTTGAGTCTCTCTTAAACAAACCCTTTGCCCCCAATATCCCTGTAGCCTCCTGCCACCCATTGGAAAATTTTATCACACCTTTTGCTGTTTTAGTCGATAAACAAGACAATTGTGCTCCTGTGTCCCACAATAGGGGAACCTTGACATAATTTACTCAACAATATAAGATCAGTTATTTTGTATTTAAATCCTGAGATACGCTTAGGGAGGCAACATGGAGGCTTCCTAGTTTAAATTCATTATTTCACATAAGGCTCTCTTTCACATCTGATAGGTTCTTTAACTGTGAAATCAAGCCTTTTTCTTACAATTTCTCCAAAAATGCCCCGGATATTTACAGTAATTGCACATCAATTTATTTGGTAACTTATCCTGCTTGATTTGGCCCCCCTCACCCTGCCGACCCATGGGGGCGCTCCCTTTCTGAAACGCACGTACTTTAGCACACAGTACATGCCCCGCTCCACTTTCATCTCTCCTTTACTCAATCATTCAAACTTCATATTGTCATCCTCCGTGATATCAGGAAAGTGCAACTGTAGCATCTTAGCTATATCTGGCTTAAGCCCATTCAGATTAATCTGTTTTATTACTAGGGACGTATCTTCATTAACCTCTTCATCGTTTGCTAAGCCTGAGTATTCAAGCCACAGCATAACAAACCTCTCTATGAAATGTGACACATCCTCACTCTCTTTCTGTTGACATGCTGTAAATTTCTTCTAATCTGTCCTGAGTGGGTAGTGTTCTTTCAGAAACTTCCAAACAGTGCTCCATCCCTCTTCTTCATTCTTTCTCGCTACATATGTTCACAACGCACTTGCCCGCTTTTCTCCTACCCTCCTTAGAATCATAGCTGCCTCTATAGGTTTAATACTACTGTATACAGTATGTATCTTTTAATTCCTGTAGAGCACTCATTGTTTCCTGACTTAGGGTGAGGTACCTCTTTAGCCCAGCAAGGGTTTTAGACCTAGATATAGTTTAGGCACTATATCTGCATTACGACACTTTTCCAACTCTTCTTTTTTTCAATTTCCTCCCTACAATCTCTGAGTTATTTCTCAGTTTTCTCCTTATTAGCGAGTAAGATCACATTTCTCTCAGCCATTGCTTTAAGTTTTTCTGTCAGGGACTTCTGACTCTCGTCCCATTCTGTTTTCTATTTACTATTTTGTCGGGCTCTTAGATGTTTCCCTAAAACAAGACCAGTTTATGTTTGTTTGTTCTTACTCCAGTGTTCATACACTTTCCTACATTCTTGTTCAGACCAAATACCGTCTGACAATCCATATTTTTGTGAGCTTTTCTTCACATTCACCAAGGTTCTTTTTCAGTGCAACCCAGTCAGAGACCTCTATTAATTTATCCTCACACCAACCCATTCTGTCTAACTTTCACCTCCCACGTGTACCAAGCCTTTTGGCTAAACAACTGAACCATACGGACCAAGTTCCTTAGCTTTAACGAACCGAGTTACCATCCCTTGCTTCCCTGCAACTAGAGACCAAGTTGCCACCCTCGGCCGTACTGCATCCGTGTATCAGGATACAACACCTGTAACCACAGCTGACGATAAGGAACACAGCCTATAGCATTTACTGTTCTTATCTATGCCTAACTTAGATGCAAGAGCATCCACGTGCACCAGGTGCCTCAGTCCTGGTTTTACTGCACAGAATGGACAAAGACAATTCCTCTATCTCGACCCAATCTACAAAAGGCTTGCCTAGGATTTTCCAAACATACACACACACACACCTCAGCTCTTTACATTCTTTTGTACTCACTGCAGTTCAGGAAATTACATTTGAAGCCGTGGAGAGGAGAAGGGACTTTTATAAAGAGGAGTCCTTACCTCTTCAAAGTAGCGGCACCTTGCTTTTCCCCTCCACTGTTCCATCGGAGTTCTGTCATTGAGACTACCCTGCTCGCAGTTGACCTACTGGTCAGCTTTTTAGAATGACCATATATTGCCATAAGGCAAGCATAGAGTCATGTGGGAGTGTATCTTGTATTGTTTGTTTCACTATATAAAAGAGCACTGTAATTGTTGTCTTTTAAGTCTTGAGTCCCAACGCAAGACTTCCAAATGCATATGAAAGAAAGAGGAATTTCAACACACAAACTCTCGGCTGATGCCCTTTGTTTGGCACAACAGTACTTATTCTATGTTTCTTTCTCTCCCCCAAATCAGAGAGACCACCAAATCCTTCACGCACATCTATCATGCCTCTGGTATCTTTCTCATGCTCCTGGCCCAGTATCAGCTCCAAACCATTCACACCTATCTGTATTGACTCTGTGTTTCTGTATTTCTCTGTATCCAGTGTCAACTTCAAACACTTATTGTCTGTTTGTACTTACTCTGTCTCTCTTGCTCCCATTCCAGTGTCATCTTCAAACTCTTCCATCTGTACTGCCTCTATGTCTCTCTCTCCTAGCTCAGAGTCTGCAGTAAATCATGCATGCCCATCAGCACTGACTCTGTCTCTCTCTCTCTCCCAGACCAGAATCATTTTCAAACCCTTTTAGTACATTAGTACTGTCTCAGCATTGTTCTCTCCCCTAGCCAAGAGTGAACCCAAGATCCTTCATATGAATCAGTACTGCCCCTATGTCTTTCTACCACAGCCCATCACGCCCACCAACACTGCCTTAATCTCTCTCTTTCTGTCCCATTTCATTGTCAGATCCAAACCCTTCATTCTATCATTACTGCCTCTGTGTCTCTCTCCCCCCAGGGCAAATGTTGGCTCTAATGTTAGTTCATGCACATTGCTACTATCTCAGTCTTTCTCTTTCTAACAGCCCAGTGTCTCCTTCAAAACCTTCATTTTCATCAGTTCTACCTCTGTGTTTCTCTCTCCCCCCGAACTAAATGTTATCTTTATGTCCTTCCTGCACATTGGGAAATCTTTTCCGCTTCCCCTTAAAAGACAGTCAGGAGTCTGTCTCAGAAGTTAAAAGTATTTATTTCATACACATGGGAGAGAAACACAAAGATATGCTTGTATTGGTAGGTGTATATAGGTGTTTTTTTCTCTAAGTTTTTAAAGTTGCAATAGTCCTTAAATATTATATATAAATATATATTATAAATATTCTTCTATTTATATTGCTTTCCTGTTGTGCAAGATCTTGCAATACTTATCAGATAGGCAGCATTTCAAGATCTTGCACATCTTCCTTTTTCCTATTGTCAAATATAAGTTGTTTAAATAGAATTGGTTATTTAGTTTTGTAGCATGAATTCTTATATAACACAGTGTAGAAATACAAAGTAGCCCTTATGTCCAGCATCCTTACTGTAACGTTGCCATAGCCAAAATGTAATGTAGTGGCTCTCTGAAGGCACCAGTTCTGTAGGGTTTGGGCATTTACTGTGACAATTATTAATTGTAGCAGTAAATCACAAAGTTGATTCTTGCGATGGCTTTAGAATCCAACCATGCGACATAACTCAAACAACGCACACACACAGGTACTAATACACGAGGATACATTTATTAATACATAGAATATGCATATAAACCTAACAGATCTTATCGAGAGGGTTATCAGAATACAAAAGATATATATTCAATCAGTTACGAAGTGTTACACATATCAAGAGGACATACGTTCAGTATATCATTCATTTAGACCGTTTCATAAATGAACTTGGTTATAACTTCTACATTAGATACTTGAAACAAGTACATAACTCTTAGGAATTAAATTGATATCAACTGGTTGGGATAACAATTGAATTCTCGAGCTGTAATGCATTGAAGTTGAATACTCATCCAATTTCTGGGGATTCATATCTCCTGCAGGCACAAACTATCAGCTGCAGGCTTGTTGCTGTCCTTTCCGCGCTCTCTGGCTCCGTGCCAGGCTGTGCTGTGCGGCTTGCGACGGTGCGCTGCTGATGCTCACTGACCGGCTAGTTAGTGTTGGCTTTAACTAGCAAAGTTTGTGCACAGGAGAAAAGATGACTGTGGGTCCCAGCAAGTCAGGAAGAGGACCGGTTCGTTCCTGATGAAGAGCTAGTTCTGAATAGTGATTCAGCTGTCCACAGTTCCGACCTGTTCATGAGGCCTGCTGCTGGTTACTCTCTGGCAACCTCCACTCTAGACTCTTAGAACAAAGGAGAGTTCTGGCCCTCGGACACACTGGCCGTTCCGTGGTTGTCCGGGCTGAGTCTCAGGATGGTCAGGAGGCGCGCTGCGAGAATGTCCTGCCCTTGGGAGCCTTCTGCTCCTGGGCTGTCCTGCCCTGGAATTCTCCTTTGAATTCCCTTTAGAACAGTCCACAGAATCCTCTCCAGAATCTTACTGAATCTTACTGAATCTCTGTGTTTTGCCTGTTTTTACCTGGAGGAACTTCAGCTCATTGATTGGCTGAAAGTTCCATGGGCATCAGAGTCCCACGTGGGTTACTCGGCCCTACCAGTCCCTGATTGGTTGATCAAGGTGAGATATGAGTCACTTACTCCTGACACTTAGGAATGCAGTCCAGATGTCCATCTGGCACTCCCTAGACAAATAGGCGCCAATGGATGACCATTGATCATGATAGCCAGGCTTAGCTAAGTGCATCCCTCTTTGGAAGCTGTCCTTATCAAACCTTAAATCAGCCTGCATGAATAGTTTCTCTATGGCTGCACCACAGAGATGAACAGAGAAATGGGGCCTCATTTGGGAAAGCTCAGAAACACTTAATTCTGCCTTATTAATAAGCATTGCCGCTACATTACATTCCAGTTCAAATAAGTTCTGCATTTTCCACCTTATGAAGTACTGCAGTGTCAGTAGAAAATGTATGTACAGAATTCACAAAGACCCTTTCAACAGTGACCCCTTCCCATTACCAGACCAGTGGGACTACACCTCATCTTCTAGTGTATCCCAGAGCAAGCCCATTCCTCCCAGATAGGAGTACTTTGAGATAGCTGTTAAATGATGCCTCTGTATTTTAAGGCTTCATGGGCTTTTCAGAGGTATCGTGTGTCATCTTGATGAAGGTTTGAATCCATCTGAGAGAACATTTTATCTAACAATATAGAACAAAACTGATTAGTGTGGCAATGAGAGAGATCACTAGAGCTACTGTACCTAAGGTAGCAAATCCAGCAGAAAGAAAGAAAATGAAAGGGAGCAATACTTTCACTAGAAGATCCCAACCAAGATCTCTCCCATAACACCTTGGTATCCCCTTTTAGTCCATTTATTTCCATATTCACATTTTCCCCTGTAGCGGCGAGGCTTAATAATAAGGCAGAATTAAGTGTTTCTGAGCTTCCCAAATGAGGCCCCATTTCTCTGTTCATCTCTGTGGAGCAGCCACAGAGAGACCATTAGTGCAGGGTGATTTAAGGTTTCCTAGGACAGCTCCCAAAGGGGGATGCACTTAGCTAAGTCTGGCTATCATGATCAATGGTCATCCACTGGCGCCTATCAGTCTAGGGAGTGCCGGATGGACATCTGGACTGCGTTACTAAGTGTCAGGACTAAGTGACTCATATCTCACCTTGATCAACCAATCAGGGACTGGTAGGGCTGAGTAACCCACGTGGGACTCTGATGCCCATGGAACTTTCAGCCAATCAACAAGCTGAAGTTCCTCCAGGTAAAAACAGGCAACACAGGCCTGGAGAAGAGATTCAGATTCGGGAGATTCAGTAAGATTCGGGAGATTCAGTAAGATTCTGGAGAGGATTCTGTGGACTGTTCTAAAGGGAATTCAAAGGAGAATTCCAGGGCAGGACGGCCCAGGAGCAGAAGGCTCCCAAGGGCAGGACATTCTCGCAGCGCGCCTCCTGACCATCCTGAGACTCAGCCCGGACAACCACGGAACGGCCAGTGTGTCCGAGGGCCAGAACTTTCCTTTGTTCTAAGAGTCTAGAGTGGAGGTTGCCAGAGAGTAACCAGCAGCAGGCCTCGTGAACAGGTCAGAACTGTGGACAGCTGAATCACCATTCAGAACTAGCTCTTCATCAGGAACGAACCAGTCCTCTTCCTGACTTGCTGGGACCCACAGTCATCTTTTCTCCTGTGCACAAACTTTGCTAGTTAAAGCCAACACTAACTAGGCGGTCAGTGAGCATCTGCAGCGCACCGTCGCAAGCCGCACAGCACAGCCTGGCACCGAGCCAGACAGCGCGGATTGGACAGCAACAGCCTGCAACTGTTTCTTTGTGCCCGCAGGAGATCTGAATCCCCAGAAATTGGATGAGTATTCAACTTCAATGCATTACAGCTCGAGAATTCAATTGTTATCCCAACCAGTTGATATCAATTTAATTCCTAAGAGTTATGTACTTGTTTTGAGTATCTAATGTAGAAGTTGTAACCAAGTTCACTTTACGAAACGGTCTTAATGAATGATATACTGAACGTATGTCCTCTTGATATGTGTAACACTTCGTAACTGATTGAATATATATCTTTTGTATTCTGATAACCCTCTCGATAAGATCTGTTAGGTTTAAGGCATACTCTATGTATTAATAAATGTATCCTCGTGTATTAGTACCTGTGTGTGTGCGTTGTTTGAGTTATATCGCATGGTTGGATTCTAAAGCCATCAAAAGGATCAACTTTGTGATTTACTGCTACAATTGAAAATTGTCTCAGTAAATGCCCAAACCCTACAGAACTGGTGCCTTCAGAGAGCCACTATGATTACATATTTGGCGTCCCTGAACGGCTATGAAACACTACACCCCATAGCAAAGAATTCTGAACATCATTCCAATAACTTGTTGCAGAGTTTTATGACTTCTGTCTACAAATTGTTTATTAGGTTCCCATCCAAATTCTCTATCCCACTAAGCTGTAATGGCTAAAGTGCCAATTAAAAGTTTACCTGGAAAACAGACATCCAATACTACCAATATACAGTAGTTCTTACTGAACTATAGATCTTAGGAGGTCCATAGTCTGGCTTTATATTTTTTCATAAATTCAAATCCGGTTCTTTCCCATTTGCATTTAACACCCATGGTCCTTTTGTCCAGTTTCCTTTTGGAAACTTCATATAGCAGCCTTTATATAAACACTTTGTTCAGCTTCATCACTGGCATCCGTGTACTGGCCCTGTTCAGCGACAAAAGAAAAAGCATTGAGCAGAACACAAAGAAAAGCAAAGTTTTTACAGATTGCCCAGAGTTAGCAAGTTAGCAGGTTAACAACGCTGCTGGGGGACCCCTGTGAAAGTGAAAGGAATGTAATTAGTAAGAAAACACCTCTGAACCTGGTCCTTCTTCTTGTTCCATTTGACCTGAAACCAATGTAGCCATCTGGAGCCTCCCTTCAACTTCGAAGGCAAACAGAGGTATCTGAAGTAATAGGAATTTGGTATGGCCCATCGCTTCAAGGCTCCAGGGCCCCATAGACTGTTCATTTCACCATCACCCAATCCCCTACCACTGGGCAACGACTCGGGCAATCTTCCCACTTCACCTCCTCTTTTTAATCACTTTCCTCCTGTCGTTCTCTCACTTGCTTTCTATTGCTCCTTGTTACTTGGTCTAACTCTTTCAAATACTTGAAAACAATTAATTCCCTTCTCCCACTTCAACCGACAGTGCATCATGGGGTAGCTGCATTGTTTGCCTGTCATTAACTCAAAAGGAGTTTGCCTTGTTAACCTGTTAGGTGTTGCACAGATATTTCTAAGAATCGCAGGTGTGCCACTCTTTCCCTGTCTCCTGAATGGCCTACTAAACTGTGTTTTAATTGTATGGTTCATTCACTATACCTGAGCTCTGTGGATGATAGGGAATATGAAACTTCAGTTCATAGTTTTTCCAGTAAAAATGTACCCTGATCTGAATCAATCATGTATGGTACTCCCCATTATGGAAAAACGTTTGTAGCTAACAACCTACAGTATTGGCAACCACAGCTATGCATGCTCTACATAGGAATGCCTCGACAAAATAAGTCAGTGATTACAAATATGTAGTTATTTCCCCCAGTTGGTGATAGTCCTTGTGCGGTGTGGTGGCTCTGTGGCTAAGGATCTGTGCTCGTGGGTGGAAGGTTGCCAGTTCGTATCCTGTGGCTGGCAGAGGAATCCTACTCTGAGCAAGGCCCTAAACCCCAACTGCTCCAGGGGTGCTGTATAAATGGCTGACCCTCTGCTCTGACCCCATGTTTGTCTCTCCCTGTTTGTGTGTTACATGGAGAGCAAATTGGGGTATGCAAAAAGACAAATTCCTAATCCAAAAAAATGTATATGGTCAATAAATTGGTCTTATCTTAAAATTTAGGTCAATCAGTGACTCTTCATTGGCCATCTGGTTTTTTAATCTGGGCTGCACACTCATGAGGGTCAACGTGTTCAATGATATAACTAGCAGGATTTCAAAATGAGTCTTTAATGACTTCAATGGAGACCCCTTTCCCCATTTGTCAGGCTTCCCATTTTGCTCTTTGTGTATACGAAATAGTTTTAATGTCTGTTTTGCTAAGTAATTTGAGCAAAGAGTGTTCCGTGTGTAATTAAGGTAGTCCTCAACTTACGATGGGGATAGATTCCGATGACCCCATCGTAAGTTGATTTCATTGTAAGTCGAAAATCACGATCGTGTGTATCACAATACTACAAAACAGATGCGTGTAATATAAATGCTATATTATGTAATACGACTTTGTTCAATTTTCACTAATTTTACTCTTTACTCATGGTAAAATAATATAATGTCGATATTATAAAATTAAATACACTAAAAGTAATCAATAATGAAATATGAATAATAAAGTTTTGCACTTACTGTTAATGTAGTCATCTGAATGCACACTGGGCCCGAGTGATTTTTTAAGGAAGCTGATAAATTACATTGGATGAAGCAGAAGAGGAGGCTTGTGAGGGTGGATCATCAACATCATGTTCTTCAGGACTTGGATCACCTTCAGTGGGTGAGTAGCCCGTGCTGGGCTTCTTAAAAAAATGTCCAATTTAGACTGTACTTTTCAGTTTAAAAAATAATACAATTATGCGGACAGCAATGGTAAGTGAGAGTGGTCGTAAGTTGCATACGTTGTAAGTCAAGGACTACCTGTACAGTATATTCTTTTGATGCCTATCAGTTCTTCCACATCTGTTGTAGACCATGCAGCACAATCGGCAGCAGTCAGGCATCTTGCTTGTCCTCTCATGGCACAGAGCAACATGCTGGAGTAGATAGATAGATGGATGGATGGATGAATGGATACTTTATTGATCCCGTGAGGGAAATTGCAGTGCAACAGCAGCTTAACACAGACAACACAGCAACAGTGTAATGAATGATACAATAATAATAATATAATACACTCAGTACAGTGAGAAGCGCACTAAGAAGAGTTACTCACAGTCCAGAACACACAAAGAACAAACCAGAACAGAACAGTACACGAAAAAGTCGTATTACACAATATAACTATAAATGTATTGCACAGGTCCCTGGCATATATTGCACAAAAACAGTTGGAAACGGGAAAAAGAAAAAGAACAGATGTATCGGTTTACTGTTCAGTCCAGAAACAGGTCACTGTCAATGTTGACTCTTCCCAGATGCAATGTGGATGCGTTGTACAGTCTTATGGCAGAAGGCAAGAATGACCTCCTGTAGTGCTCCCTGTCGCACCGTGGATGGATCAGTCTATTGCTGAATGTGCTCTTCATTTCTACAAGCATCTCATAGAGGGGATGGGAGACGTTGTCCGTGATAGCCTCTAGTTTGGACACCATTCTCCTCTCAGCCACTACCTCCAAGGAGTCCAGGCCAGACCCAGTGACAGAGCTTGCTCTTCTGATGAGCTTGTTCAGCCTGTTAGAATCCACTGCTCTAATCCCAGAGCCCCAGCATACCACCGTGTAGAAAATGGCGCTCGCCACCACCGACTGATAGAACATATGTAGCATCTTACTACATACATTGAAGGACCTGAGACTCCTCAAGAAGTGAAGTTGGCTCTGACCCTTCTTGTAAATGGCCTCGATGTTCTTAGACCATTCCAGTCTATCGTCGATGTGCACTCCCAGGTACTTATACGAGTCCACCATCTCCCCGCCACTCCCATGTATGTAGACAGGAGTAGGTTTGACCCTTTTCCACCTGAAATCTAACAGTTCCTTCGTCTTTGTTACATTCAACTGCAGGTGGTTCTCCCCACACCACTCCACAAAGCTGCTGTAATACTCCACTGGTTTGTAACAATCCCCTCTGATCTCTGATACAACACAGCACTGTAGATGACATCTCCCTCCAAGCACCATGGATGAAGTGGTTGCTAGAGATCTGGAAAACCTAGAGCTGGTGCTGATGTCAGGGCTAGCTTCAAAGTTACAAGCCTCCTAACTTTCTTCTGTCTAATTAAGAGAAGCTGTCCCAGGATATCCCCCTGCAATCATCTTGTGAAGAGGTGCTACAACCTCAGAATAATCTGGAGTGAAGATTCTGCAATTGTAACACAATCCCAGAACACTTTGTATACCTGCTACTGTGATTGGCTGACGCATCTCAAGTAAAGTTTGTATTCTTTCACTGGTCATGGACTGTTGTCCACTGGAGATTTCTTGGCCTAAGTACAGGACTTTCCTGCACTCCACGAGGGCTTTAGCAGGGTTAGCTTTAAACCCTCCTTTTCTAGGAGTTCCAGGACTGCTGTCAGGTCCTTGGCATGTCATTCACCTGTAGAACTGGCTAACAAAATAGCAGTATATTGCAAACGTAGACTCTTACATGCGTGGCTCAACACAGTGCTCCTTCAGGCAAGGAAACCATTCCGCTCACACCCTGTAACATTATTTCCCACAATAAAATATTCACTTCCATGACAACCAGCACATCCATTCTTAATATAGGAATAAGTAAAGGTTTATTCCATGCTCAAAAGAAAAGAGACACAAACATTTCAAGCCTGTGGACTCTTCTTCAGGAGAGAGAGAGGAAAACTAGTAGTTGATAAAGCATGTGAAGTCAGCTGTAAATCCTTCATGTCCATCAGTATTGCTTGTGTGTCTCTTTACCCTGGACCAGTGTGAGCTCCAGACCCTTCTTACCAATATGATTCTTTGTCTCTTTCTCTCTCCCATACCAGAGTGAATGCCAAACTCTTTATGCTCATCTGTATTGCCTCTGTGTGTGTCTCTCTCTCCCAGCCGATATCGGCTTCAAATCCTTCATGTCCATTACAATGGCCTCTGTCTCTCTTTTTGAATTCAGTGTCAATTTCAATCCCTTCATTTCTATTACTGTCTCCGTATCTCATTCTATCCTAACCCACTGTGAGCTCCAAACCATTCATGACCTCTGTATTACCTCTGTTTTTCTCTTTCCCTATGACAAATGTTAGATCTTTATTCTTCATTTACATTGGTACTTCATAAGTGTCTTTTTCTCTCCCAGCCCAGTGTCAGCTTCAAACCTTTCCTTTCCATCAGTACTACCTCTTTCTTCCTCTCTCCCCTAAACCAGTGTGAACGCTAAAGCCTTCGTAAACATCAACACTCACTCTGTTTTTCTCTCTCTTCTGTCCCAATGCCAATTCAAAGCCTTCATGCCCAGCAGTACTTCCTCTGTTGTTCTCATTTCCCAGTGTCAACTACAAAGCCTTTGTGCCCACCAGTACTGCCTCTGTATCTCTCTCACTCTTTCCCAGCCCAGTGTCAGATCCAAACCATTCACATGTATCAGTACTGCCTCTATGTCTCTATCTCTCTCCCACCTAGTGCCAACTGCAACCTCTTCATATCTATCAGTATGGCCTCTATGTTGCTCTCGCTTTCTCAGCCAATATCAATTCCAACCCAAATATCCATCAGTACTGCTGAGACAAGTGTGTTTCTGTCTCTGAGCCCAGTGTCAGCTCCAAAACCTTCATGTCTATTTGTACTGGCTCTGTGTCACTTGCTCCCAACCCAGTGTCATCTTCAAACTCTTCTTTTCCTTCTGTACTCCTTGTGTCGCTCAATCTCCTCTGCAATGCCAGAATAATTTCCACACCCTTCATGTCCATAATACTCCCTCTATGTTTCTTTCTCACATCCTAATGTCTGCCCATTGAAACTTACTGCCTCTGCTTCTTTCCCAGTGTCAGCTCCAACCACTTCACATTTATCACTGTATAGTTTATATCTCTCTTTCCTATGCAAACTGTTGGCGTTCATCAGTACTGCCTCTGTTTTTTTTCTCTCCCCCAAACCAGAGTGAGTACCAGATGCGTCATGCACATTAGTATTGCCTCTGTATTTTTCTCTTTCTCGGTCCCAGCATAATATGAGCTCCAGCCTCTTCAGGCCCATTTGGGAACATTTGAGAATCCTTTTAAAACTTAAGAACATATGCAAACAGTTTGACTTTTGTGAACATTTTCAGAATATCTGGTAACTTTTCGGAGCACTAGCTACATTTAGGGTACAGCTTGTTACAAAGAAGCAGTGGCAAGCTCTCTGGCTCAGTGCCAAGCAGTGCTCGGTGCGATTCCCACGGCGATGTGCTGCTGATGCTCTCTGAAGACAGGCTAGTTAGTGTTGGCTGAAACTAGCAGAGTTTGTGTACAGGAGAAAAGTGACTGCGGGTCCCAGCAGGTCAGGAAGAAGACCGGTTCATTCCTGATGAAGCGCTAGTTATAAATTCTGGCTAACCTCAGGTGGATCCTTTGGTTACGCGCTGGCAACCTCTGTTCTCGACTCTTAGAACAAAGGAAAGTCCTGGCACTCGGACACAATGTTCAGGAGGTGCTCTGAGGCTGAGTGTCCAGCAGGTGCGCTGCGAGAATGTCCTGCATCCAGAGGGGCTCTGAGTTGCCAATTTTACCTGGAGGGACTGCAGGTCGTTCATTGGTTGAAAGTTTCATGGGCATCAGAGACCCACGTGGGGTTAACCTGCCCTACCAGTTCCTGATTGGCTGATAATGAAAATTTCCGAATTTGGCAACTTTTAAAAACAATACTAGCTACATTTGGGAACATTTGGGTACATTTCAGAAAGTTTGGACACATTTCAGAACATTTGGGAACAATTGCTATACATCTAAGATTTAAGGAACTTTTGAGATCATTTGAAAACATTTTTAACTTTGAAGATTTCGAAATACCTGGGACTTTGTGTACACTGGTTAAACATGTTTGCGATCATTATGGGAAATCTGCACACATTTCAGAACTAGAGAAGAATATCAAGAAGCATTTTAGCTTATTCTAGTACATGAGTAACTTTTGGAAACATTTGAAAAAGTTCGGTAATTATCCCTAAACTTGCCAGGTTTCTGAAATAGTCTACACTGTGCTTACATTTTCCCAAATGCTCATAAAAAGCTCATAAATGCAGCAACTGTTCCCAAATGTTTTGAAATGTTCCCAAAAGATCAAAATCTTCCATAATGAGCTGATTTACCCCAGATTTTCCTAAATGTACCCAAATGCTCCCAAAGCTAGTGTTCCCAAAAGTTCCCAGATATTCTGAAAATTGCAGAGGTCAAAATGTTTCAAAGCGATCACAACTGCTTGCAAATCTTCTCAAATGGTTTCACATGTTCCAAAATGCTTCCAAATGAATGTATCCAGTATTCCCAAAGATTCCCAAATGATCTGAAATTTTCCCACAATTTAACAGGTTTCTGAAGTGATTCCATCCAGATTTTGTCTTCTAGACAATGTAGGGAAGCAACTAAACAGGCACACTAATTCCTAGGATAGTTAGGATAGTTAAAAGCAGATAATTTAAATCAAGAGATGTAATGTTAAAATTCTATAACACACTACTAATGTTTCATTTATAACAGTGTACAATTCTGGTCACTGTTTCACAGCTTAAGGGAATGTATAACAGAGTCTGAAGGAGCTAAATCTTTTCAGAGAAGACTGAAATGGGACCTCAAGCAAGTACTCAAGATCTTCATTGACAAGACAAGGCATTGACAAGATAAGATATCTTTATTGGCTATATACAATTTCTTGGAGTTTGTCTTATACCCCAACTTGCTCTCCATGAGACACACAGACAGGGAGAAAAGCTTGGGGCAGAGCTCAGGGTTAGCCATTTATATGGCATCCCTGGAGCAGTTGGGGTTAAGAATCTTGCTCAGGGGCCCAACGCAGTAGGATTCCTCAGCCGGCCACAGAATATGAACCGGCAACCTTCCAACCACAGGCGCAGATCCTTAGCCACAGAGCCAACACACTGCCAAAACAAAGTCAGCTCAGCCGATTTTTGTCTTAAAATTGAAACACTTACTACAGGATATGAATTGAAACAATGTGTAAGTGCATTTAAAAATAAGAACAGGAGACCCCTCTTTATGCAAGGGTTTGTGGGAGTGTGGACAAGAGTACTGAGCCAAGTAGTTACCATTACCATTACATAAGGTAACCATTACCTTGGTTTCTTTCAGGAAATGGCTGAGTGAGAACTTTTGAAGCAATTATAATAATAATAAACAACAAACAACAACAACATTATATATAATTATAAGTAATAGGTTTATTCCATGCTGAAAAGAGAAGAAACAAAACACAACATTTCGGCTGTGGAGCTTTCTTCGGGTGTGAGAAAGACAGGGCAGTAAGCAAAGATAATGTGGCTTCAGAGAACATGTTACGGCTGTGAAGTTCAAAGATTTCTCCAAGCCTACTGTTTTTCATTACACCATGATCATACTTATTTCTCCATCTGTGTTCTCAAAGATGGTTTTCCTAACTCCCACATCAGAAAGACTACAGAAACAAAAATTAAAATGAGACGACAGTCTCATTATCTTCTAAATTCTCTCTATTCATTGTTGGTTTCATTTCACACCACTCTTCACCTATCCTGACTTCATGATATCCCCTCACTCCTTCTCTCACAGATTTTGTTCTCCCGCTATATTACCTTTGCTTACTGCCCTGTCTTTCTCACACCTGAAGAAGGCTCCACGGCAGAAACGTTGGATTTTCTTTCTTCTCTTTTCAGCATGGAATAAATATATTACTTGTTCCTTTGCAGCCTACTCACCTGAACTACTTCAGCATATATAACTGTGCCCAGTTTGAGATTTTAAACTGATGGCCTGACATTCTTCTCGAGAATTCCTTGATATTTCTCAGAATTCATGATTCCCTCAATGATGTCAAGTTGCCCGGGGCAAGAGAAAAACAGCCCCATACAAGGACACTCCCACCACCATGCTTGACGGTAGTGAAGTAAGATGTGAAGATGGGGTTAATTTTAAGTCCTTTCTGCATGAAGATTAGACTTCTAAGGCTGGAGTTTATGGCAGGAAGGGAGTTAACTGATAAGGATTCCAGATGCGAGCTAGGAGAGCTAGGGAACCCCTGGAGACTAATCCCTGACCATTTGGCCAAAAAGCTGTAAACTGGTCAAACACGTGACCTCCCCCCTTTACCATAATAACAAATGACGAATCAGAGCAACAAGGAAGGACTATATAAGCCTAAAGTTTGTACTGGCACTTGGAACAATACTTCGGTTTTTTTGTTTCTTGCGGGAAACAAGACTTCGGCTTTATTGTTCCTTGCACGCAATAAACTCATCTGTTTAACTTCATCTCGGGATCCAGAACCTTATTCTTTCTGTTACAACAGTAGGGATAAGGTTTTGTTGGTGGTAGGCTGTGTTGGCTCTTTGCCAAACATGGGCCCTCTTGTTGTGCCCAAATAGTTCAATTTTGGACTCATCTGTCCAGAGAACAGACTTCCAGAACTCTTTTGGCTTGTCCAGGTGGTCTCTGGCAAACTTCAGACAGGCAGTTTTGCTCTTTTTTGACAGAAGAGGTTTCTTCCTGGCGACCCTTCCATACATTTCTGTTCAGTGTTCTTCTTATTGTTGAGCTATGCACCAATACTCCAGAGGCAGCTACGGAGGCTTGTAGGTCTCTGGATGTTATTTTTGGATTACCATTTACCTCTTATTATTCTCCTTGTGGCCCTGGGTGAAATCTTAGGAGGACGTCCACTTATTGGCAGGGTTGCCATTACTTTAAATGCCCTCAACTTGTATACTATTTGCCTAACAGTGGATTTGTGGATTCTGAATCTTTTTGAAATGGCTTTATACCCTTGTCCAGATTGATGAGCTTCCACTACTTTTTTCCTCAGTTCTGCTGATGTTTCCTTTGTTCAAGGCATGATGCTAGACTCATAGAAATAGTAACTGACCTGCTTTCTTGCAATTATTTATATTTGCTCCTCCCTAACACATCATTTCAGATCTTCAATTTCATTAGTTATCGCGGTTAATTGGTTAACCACCTGATCCTGCTTTGCCTTGATATAAGTCACAGCAGGGTTCATTTATTTTTGCACCTTCACAATTTCCATATATTTTGTATATTATTTTGCTGCATGCACATTTTTTTCAAAACACTCAAACTGGTGAATAATTATACTTTATTTAAATTCGGAAGTGATAAACTTTGATTAAATATGAATTTTGTGGTTAAAAAAATCAAATTATGCAATGGGTTCACATTTCAAACAGCACGTTTCTCGACTCTACACTCAAAGCCCTTTACAAGTAATGGGGACAACCTTGCACCACCACCAATGTGCTGCCTGGTGGCAGCCATAGTGCTCACAGTACACTCACCACACATTGGCTGTCAGTGGGGAGGAGACAAGAGTGATGAAGCCAATTCATAGATGGGGATTACTAGGAGGCCATGATTGGTATAGGCCAATGGGAAATTTGGCCAGGACACCGGGGTAACACCTGTACCCTTTTCGAGAAACACCTGAGATTTTTAATGGCCACAGAAAGTTAGGACCTCGGTTTTACATCTCAACCAAAGGAATGGCGCCTTCTTTACAGTATAGTGTCTCCATCACCATTCTGGGGCATTAGAACCTACAGTGACCACAGGGTGAGCACCCCTGTCTGGCCCCTCTAATTCCAGCAGCAACTATAGTTTTTCCCAGGAAGTCTCCCTTTCAGGTACTTTCCAGGCACACACCTGCTTAGCTTCAGTGGGTTGTCAGTTGTTAGCTGCAGGGTGATATGGCTGATGGCAAAATTAATAGTTAATAACCCATTTGGTAATAAATAATTACCTAAAATTAACTGAAGTTGACTATTAATTACCAAATGGGTTAGGATGAATAGCCTCCTCGATTGCAACATTTTGTATATATATCTCCCACATAGTGACCTAACAATTGGCATTCTGTTGCTGGCTATAACGTCAGGTTTGTGAACCTGCCAGGATAGAAATTGCTTGCTATGAATACTTTAGATGAACAGTGCTTTGACTTATTTAAGTTCCAACATATCAATGACACAAACAGATTGTCCTCTTAATAAGCTGGAAGATTTTCGTTTCTGCATTTTCGTCAAGCAGGTTATTGAACTTGTTAAATACCCTTATCAGCGGTGCCCAATCAACTCACAATTAAAGTAATTTAGGCTACAAAGTCAATATTTTTCCATTTGTTTCCACGTTTCCTTTTTCTGCATTGTGATGTAGAACATGATTAACATCAAATTATTTTTTGTGAAAACACCATTTCACCATTTTTTGACCATTTGTATTATAGCGGCAAGGCTTATTAATAATACAGGAATTAAGTTTGCTGCTCCCTTGCCAGTCTCTCTCTCTCATCTTAGTGGTGCTGGACACAGAGAGGCCATTCCATTTTGTTCAGATTTAAGTTGTTTTTCTATCTCATAGAGTTTCCTGATAAGGAACAACTCCCAAGACTGAGGTCCTCCAGCCACCCTAATAAATGGTCATCTCTGGCGCCTTACTGTCTGGGAGATTCTGTGGGAGAGTCACATCCCAAGGTTTACAACCCTAAGGTCAGAGAGCATTGTTACTCATCCTCCACCTCAATCAGCCAATCAGGAACTGGTAAGGCAGGGTAACCCCATGTAGGTCTTGAATGCCCGCGGAACTTTAAACCAATGAATGACCGTAGTTCCTCAGATAAAACAGGCAGCACAGGGCCCAGAAGTAGCTCCTCCAGGACATTCTCAGACTCAGCTCGGACAATCACGTGACGGCCAGTGTCTCCGAGTGCCAAGACTTTACTTTGTTCTAAGAGTCGAGAATGGAGGTCGCCCATGCGTAACCAAAGGATCTGCCCGAGGTTAGCCCAGCAGCAAGCCTCGTGAACCACCGGTACCCACCGTGAACGCTCGCCTGATCAACGAGTGAACTACGGTCGGAACTGTCGACAGCCGAATCTCGGGTTTCAGGAATAGCACTACGTCGGGAACGAACCGGTCTTCTTCCCATCTAAACAGTGTGACTTGCTTGGACCTGCAGTCACTTTTCATGTGTACAATCTCTGCTAGTTAAGCCAGGACTGACTAGCCGGCCTTCAGAGAGCCCACTGCCAGCGCGCCGCAGCAGGCATCTCTCCCACACCTCACACCTGACCAGCACTGCCTGGCCAGAGGCCAGAGGACGCCGATTGGACGCAGCAACAGCCTGCCGCTGTTCCTTTGTGTCCGCGGGAGATCTGAATCCACACAGATTGGATGAGTATTCAACATTCTGCATTGCAGCTTGAGAATTCAATTGTTACCACAACCTGAGATGATATCAATTTAATTCCTATGAGTGACGTACTTGCTTGCAAGCATCTAGTGTAGAAGTTGTAATCAAAGCTCATTAACGAAATGATATAAATGAATGGTATACTGAATGTATGTCTCTCTTGGTTTGTAACTCTTTGTTATTGAATATATACCTTTTGTATTCTGCTAACCCTCACTCTTAAGATCTGTTATATTTATATGCACATTTTATGTATTAATAAATGTATTGTCGCGTATTAGTATCCGTGTGTGTGCGTTGCTGAGTTATCCCGCAAGGTTGGTTTTCTAAAAGTCATCAAAGAATCATTTTATGACTTACTGCTACAATTAATAATTGTCCCAGTAAATGCATAAAACCCCTACAGTATTGTATCTGCTTCAGAGATCCTAAAAGATCCTTGACATAATTCTATAATTTATGATCTGTGCAATGCTTCCTTAAGTGATATTGTAAGAAAGCATACAACATAAATGACTTAATGTCAGTGGTGCCAAGCATAACCCAGGGTAGAAATTTACTAAGAACTACTTAATACTCTTCTGTCAGCTTAATTGTATATCATACATCACCTTAAAAACACAGCATCAGATTAATGACATTTTTTATTTCACTTCTTACATTTTTGAAACTTGAAAACATAAAAAATGACAAACCTTCTACTGTTAAAAAAGGTGCATTACCACTTCAGTGAATTGCACTGAATGTTTCTGAAGATGAATATTCATGAAGCATCTTCCTGTATATAAATCATGACCTCATTCTAGTAATTACACTTGCAATCAAACCACAGTATTATATAACACCAATAACTAACACCAATGGCTTAATTACATTAGCATCCTTTGTCCCAAAGTACACCAATATCCACAGAACGTTTACAAGATGCATTATTGACCAATTGGTACTGTTGGATTGATACACTTAATAAAGTGAATAATATCACTTTATTATTCACTGGGAATGTCAATGACTAGCTCTGCCAGCACAAATGTTAGAAGTAATATCTAGAGAGATTTTTAACAAGCATCAGGAGATCATTTATTGTTGGCTTCTGTCTTAAACTGTTAAAAACAACACAGTTCAATACAAAATTTAGTTTTATAAAGCACCCTTATGTTATCACCATGTCCTCAACTATACCTATAAGGAACTACTACTTCTGTTGTATTTTAACTGTTGGTTCAGTATGACTGTAAATGTCTTTGTTTAGGGTGCAGATTGAACCCTACAGCCCAAAGATTGCTGGGTCCATTCTGGGCAAGCCCAGTATGACTGGGATTTCATAACAGGGGAGGTGTTCAACTGGCCAAGAGCTGCCAAAGTTAAGTGGATTTTTAGTTGTCCACAGATTCCCTTGATTGTTTCACAATAGCACCTTTAAGAACCTTTTTTTTAATCTTTTGATTTCGCAGTGCTGTCTCAGATAAGCTTAGGTTTACCAGTCTAAGATTTATTTCAGTGTTATAGAACTTGTATTGTAAAAACATTGTAACGCGTGAACTGACAAATCAATTGCGCTACCTACAGTTTTCTTGCACCGGTACAAGGGGTGTACCAATGACTCGTGAATTAAATTCAATTTTGTAGTTCCAAATTGGTAGTAGGCTAAGGAGGACAGTACTACAACATATTATAATTGTTAATTGCAAAATTTGAAAAAAAGGTATTTCTCCCAATCATGACAGTACTTTGTCACTCATTGGGAATGTCAATGACCAGCTCGGCCTCCTCTCCCTCTCCCCTCTCCTCTTCTCTCTCACTCTCTCCATTGCTCCCATCTTCTGGAGCATCCCCACTGAGCATCTGTCTGGGCACCCAGCTGAAAGGGCGGGGAGGCATCGGGGGAGCAGCCACAGGGAAGGCTGGGCCTGATGAGGGTGCTGGAGCAGGCCCCGCCACCTAAAGATGGAATAAGGACAGCAATGACAAAAATAATGTATCAGTAAGAATAATAGAGAATTGGTAAGAAATCGTTTTAAAGAAATTTAAACTTAAAACTGGAAGTTTTAAAAACTGGCTCTTCTTGGAAGAGCCTGGTCAATCATTCAACCAATAAATATTCCTAAAACATACAAAAAAGAACAGTTGGAACAACCTACCAAGATGTTTTAAACAGTAAAACAGAAAATGGGAGACCAGCTGGGGCTTCAGGAAGTACAGGTAGTGGACAAAAATGTAAAAACCTACATAAATGTGGAACACCAAGTAAATTAAAAGCAAGAAATTCCCCACAGGTGTAGCACATGCAAGTGACACCCCAACTAGCCTAGGGTCATGTAAAAAAAAATGGTGGACAGGCCTGGATGCCTATAATTATAGCTTATGTGATGATTTTATTTTACCGAAACAAATAGAAATTAGAACAGTAAATTGCAAGAGTGTTTTATCAATCAAAATTAAAGGCACTTACAACACATTTTCAAAGTATACAATTTTATTATTAAAACAATAAATCACATGAATCTATCTAACTTGATACCAATGCTTGTTCACTCACTTAGGGATTACAAATATATTAATAACTTCAGGGTTAACATGCATTGACTACAACACTCTTTATGGTCAACCTCATAAGTTAAATCGGTCTTAATCACATATTCCTCAGTAATTACTGATTACGGTTAATAAACTAAACTTTATCAAGCATGTGATTGAAATAATTGTTTAATTCCCTTACAGGAGCAATCCTGTAGAGAGAAACAAATGAGTTGGTTCCAACTATAATAAGTTTGTTGATCAAATGAAATTACAGTTGGTTCTCACAAGACACAATACTTCTCGTTTGGTTGCAGCACACAAACATCTCTTCACAACTGGTAATGCATGATTGCTAGTCCAGTGATGCAAAGGGCACAGACAATGGACTACCAAGCATTGAAGAAAATGTATAGAGGCTGATGGAGAAATCATCCTTCTCCATGTTCTCAATAAATGGACAACTGCATGTGTGCAGCCGGCCTAAAAAACTTTATAGCGCTGAGTGCTTGTTTCCAAAAGTGAAATATTCTGGTGGTACTGTTTTGGGGAACATGTTCCTGGCATGGTTTGTGTGCATTCATTCCCTTACAAGGCAAAGTCAATGTTAATCTGTATTTAATGGTGATCATCCTCACTCCATAGGAACAAGTAAAGGTTTATTACATGCTGAAAACAGAAGAAAATAAACACAATATTTCGTCTGTGGAGCCTTTTCTGGGTCCAAACACCCAAAGAAGGCTCCACATACAGCCGAAATAGTTTGTTTCTTCTCTTTTCAGCATGGAATAAACCTTTACTTGTTCCTCTGCAGCCTACGCATGTTGATGCAGTCACCTACTTGAACATCTTTACTGCATGTTGCAGCATTTACCACCTGCCAGAAGGAGTGTCATCTCGGATGACACTGGCCCTAGCCATAGAATAAGTGTGCTCACTTGATGAAAATGACATGGTTAGATGAGCATGACACTGATGTTTATCCATAAGTCATGGCTTTCATAGTCATTAGATCAGAACCCAAGACTTTTCCATCTCCATCAACCAGGCATGAGTTAAATGACTCATAATAAAATGGGCCATAACTCCCCTGCAGCATTTCAAACACTAGTAGACTCTAGTAGACAACTGAGTGCATTTTGTGGTCCAAAGCTGTATTAAGTTTTGTCTACTACCTGTATAAGCACCTTGGGATTAATGCTTGTGCATTAAACCATATAGTGGAATCATATAGTGGGAAAATAATTCATGCAAAATATACTATAAAAAGTGATTTTATAATGGATTTCTTAGGGACATGCAAAAGTTATAAAAGTAATGTTGGCTATAGATTCCTATGTTAGCCTGAAACAGCATGATAGGGAGGCAGCAGAACAATTAATAAATAAAAAAATAAATGAATATAAGGTTCTCTACCAAAACAATTATATATTTCTGATTCTTATAGATTTGTTCTTGGTAATATACTAACCTTCCTCAGAGGGCATATCCATAACACTGAATATTTCCCTAGGAAAGCACAGCTGGTATGACAAGATACTATGCATAATGGCAAGGGCTTAAATGTTCACTTTCAGGGAGTAGGTACCTTGCCCGGTGGCTGCTTCCTGTGCTTGCCACTCTTTGTCTTTTTCTCCTTCCTGTTTTTGTCAGCAGGAGATGCTAGATAGGCAGGGGGAAAGGGCAGCTACGAACAGCCAGCCAGCCAGCCAATTCGTCAACCGATCGCCAACAAAACCAGTGTTTAACCAGTGACCAACCCCGAGGACAGGAAAACAAAGTAAAAATGGAAAAAGAGAAAAAAGAATAATGAATGAGAAAAAATAAATTCTAAAACTTAACTGACAAAATGAATGCAATAATGATGATAAATATGGTAATTATATCAAAAATAAGACTTTAATTGTAATGAAAATCAAAGGACATGGCTTGAGCCTTAATTTACATGCATGTCACACACGCCCTACAATCAACCCTAATTAGTGAACTTGAGTTAAATTTTTCAAACAAGATTCATAAAGAGCTTTACTAATCTCTGGGGAAAAAAAGAGAACTATAGGCCCTGAAAGCCTATGGCTCTACAGGAGCAGGACATGAGGTTCATGGTGTAAATGATGAGGGTTATGATAAAGGGAGAAATGCAGACAACACAGTGTGAGACAGAGACAAACACTCACTGTGCTAAGGTAGGGTCCTGGGCCACTGGTCAGGGTTGTGAAGCCTTTAGACAGCAAAGCCAGACTGCTGGATGGTGAGGGGACATTAGGCAGATGAGGGCTGCTTCTGCGTCTGGATCAATGCAATAACAAATGAAATCAAATGATTAATGCATCTGTATGTCAAACCATATATATTGTTAGAAAAGTTTCAGAGAGTAAAATTAATCTTAATGTCATTATTCTCATACCAACATTACATTTTCATCAGTGTGGTCAAAAGAAGGGGAGGTCACAATAATCAAAGAAAATTAAAATGTTCTTCAAATTAAAGGGGGCCATTTGGAAATTAAGTAGCTAAGTCAAGCTAAAGTTTCATCCAGCCATTTCTTAAAGGTGCATAGGGTGTTGGCCTGTTCCAGATACCTACTGATGTTTGACTAAATTAGTGTTTCTTAATCTCTTTCCCAAAAGAGTGCCTCTTAAATTTCCAACAGTGATCCCATGTCCATGTCCCATGTTTCACTACTGAAACAGTAACCTAGGTTGTCTTAATTCTCCTTAATTCTCTCTTCAGTCGCAGACTGAAAACATTTAGTTTGCTCAACCTGTCTGTATATGCTACAGGGATAAGGCCTCTTATTTCACTTAAGAATTAAATGTATTATGGATTTCTCATAATCTTTGTGTCCCTTAACAAAGCAGCCTTGTGTCTCTCCCTAAATCCACAGGAATGTGGCTAAAGCAGTCTCTCTCATAAGAGACAACATGAAACTGTATCAAGCAGTGCATTTAATGATATATAGTGCAGATGGGCTCCAGCCAGTCTCCAGGCTGATGCATTCCCAAAGACCACAAGTTAAAGGTTACTATCTATCACCCAAAGGAATTTCCACCAATAAGTGATCTGTTGGTTGGGTACCAGAACCAAACCTGATAGCATCTTTGCCAATCACCAACTGGTGCCTCATATAAACTGGAAAACAAGTCATTTTTGTCCAGTTGCTTGATCTCTCTCTAAACTGGCCAACTGACTTTGTAACCACATTGTTCAAGTCAGGTGTTTTCTCCAAGAAATCAGGCTGAGAGAGTGAGTCAGTAAAGTACAGAATTCCGTCAACAATATTTTCTCTGAAATAAAAGAAATCTTGTGTTTGCGAACCCACTGTACTTTTCACCTGATCAACAAATTTAGACAGTTTAACTCTTTCTTTTTGTCAACATCCAGAATATTCTGAACAAAGCCATTGCACAGAATGAACTCAGTTCAACTTTTGTCTACCTTGTAAACATCAAGAAAACAAACTGTGCAGACTATTTTAAAGACCAAAGTTAGCAGGGCATGACTCTGGCACAGGCCAATACAAGTGCTAGGCACTACCAGAAAAGCCTTTTCTCTCTTTCCTATGTTGGGACCCTCTCAGCACAAGAAGCTGCTATGGAAACCCAGCTAGCTTTTACAAGCACAAGGTTTACACTCATTAAGGACGTTTGGACAATGGTTTGTTGCGCATAACTTAATTAATCACATAATTCTTGAGAATTATTGTTACATTGATATTGTTACTGGCATTAATTCTGTTCTTTGTAATCCCTGAGTGAACATTCAGCATTTGAGTTTACAGAAGATCGTTTCACAGATTTTATCATGTACATATTTTATCATGTTGTTTGTTATGCATGTTTTGATTTCATAAATACATTTGTGTATATTTGTGTTATATTAATAATTTGTGTAAATTATTATGTTTGGTTGTTTCCAAAAATGATCAAGTACTCCCACAATTTACTGTTACAATTTCTGATTGTTACAGCAAATGAAAACCCTCAGACTCCTAAAATTCCTACTAGGAATCATTTTTGTTTCTCTACTTTGAACTCTTTCAAAGGCTATAATATATTTTCTTTGTTCAGATTTGCATTAGTTTTGGCCACCATTACCTGTTTTCTAAATGAAGTCTTACTAGTGCACTGAAGATCTTAACCAACTTCCCTGGACACAAATACTACACTTTTGTTTTTAAATATTTACATAAACAACTGTCTTCCAGCAACTGTTCTTGTCTGGACTGACTGATGTTACAATATCATGTCATATGCTTTTCTAATTTCATTGTTGCTTGTTTGAAGAAAGTTACTAGCCCTTCTAAATGTATGTTGTCTGCTAAATATGTTTTCTAATTATTCTTTTAATGTAACTCTATCATTTTCATAACTTTACCAAAAACAGAAGTAAGACTGACTAGCCTAGTTTTCAGGTTGAGTGGATTGTTGTTATATTCATGATTAGCTTTCAACAGAGCTATAGCGATTCGATGCAACTTGTTAAAATCCTGAAAAGTTATTCACAAGGACAATCCAAAGAACTTTGACTAATTCCAGACCAGAATACACAAGTGTAAATTAAGAGATTGTGCATATAAGACTGAAAACAGGATGCACTTCTTTAAACAAAGCGTTGTTAAAAACTGGAAAATCAAACTGACAAAATCCCCATTTCTTGGGATGATGTAAGAAACAACTTGATGAGTGAGATCCCTGCATTAATAAACCAATTGAACCAAATAAACAAAATCACCAGTACTCTTGACTCATTTGAAACCTCCAGTATGTTCATAGCTTCCTCCCCAAGTCAAAAGTGTAACACAAACCAGAGCACACAAATAGGAACTATATTGAAGTGCATTTAAAACTGAGGTGACACTATTTTACAAAGGGTTTTGGGAGACTGGTAGCTTGTCCCAGTCTCCCTCCATGTAGTCAAAGCTGACACCCTGGCTTTTATAAATAAAACTAGATGCTATTCTCACTCTCAAACTCACTTCTTTGCTCCTGTACTTTCAGTCATTCTCCGACCCTCTCCATCACTGTTATCTGATGAGACTGTGGCATCAGAATCTGGAAACACAGACATCAAAAGATCAGAATAACATCTTCTCAAAGACATGTGGTAATGCTCATACAGAGGGATATATACAGTGCTCTCCAAAGGTTTTGGGACAAGAGTTCAAATTAGCCCATTATAGCTTTATGCTCAGGAAATTAGGATTTCAAATCAAAAGATGAATATTAGAAAAAAGCAGAGAATATCCTCTTTTACCTATGGGTAGTTTTATGCATTAATGTTTTACCATTATACAACAACAGTTGTATTGTTCAACCCTCCACATTTTAGATAAGGATAAGTATTGGAACAAATGGGTTTACAGTTGTTTCTAATTTCCAAGGGGTTACACGCTGCATACATTTCACACACAAAAAAAAGCTGTGAACGTCTAGGCATATAAACCCCCAAAATTACTGTTAGTGAAATAAAAAATAATCTCAAGAGTGTGGGGATGCAAACCTGGAGTAGGCAGAAGACTTCACCAAGAAAAATTCAGAGGCTGTACTGCAAGGTGTATGCCCCTCAACAGCAGCAAGAACAGAAGAGCTCGATAGAAATTTGCGAAAAAGATGAGCAACAGGAGTTCTGGGACAAGGTTTTATGGACAGATGAAACCAAAATAAACATCTATCAAAGTGATGGAAAGGCTAACATGTGGAGAAAAACAGGAACAACCAATGACCATAAGCATACCACTTCTTCTTCTACCACCAAAACATGGTGGAGGGAGTATCATGGCTTGGACATGTATGGCTTCTTCTGGAACAGACTAAATGGTCTTTACTGATGTCTTAACCGAAGATGGCAACTTAAGGATGAGCTCAGAGATAAACAGATCTTGTCTTCAAATGTAAGAAAAAATGGCGCAACTTAATTGGCTGTAGTTCATTGTGCAGCAGGACAATGACCCGAAACAAACAAGTTCATCAGACAGAAAAAGTAGAATATTTTAAACTGGCCAAGTCAATCAACAGATCTGAATCCAACTGAAAACGCGTTTCATTTGTTCAAAGACTAAAGACAAAAAGCCTTTTTGTTTTAAAGAGGCTGCAGATAAAGTCTGGCAAGGGATTTGTAACAAAATAATGACCTTTTCACTTCTTGAATTTGCTTAGTTAAGTGTCCCAATACTTATGGTCACCTATGTTTTGGGGAACTGAACACAACATATGCTTTGATTGAAAATGATTAAGTGTGTTTGCAAAATATGTCCTAAAAATAAAAGGTGACCTTTTGAACTCTGACTCTGAATGATTTGTTTAATGTGAATTTCAATTTCTTGTGTAATTAACAGGGAAATGCCAATTTTGTGTCCCACTACTTTAACAGTTAAGAATACAAGCAAAGTCAAAATGATTCTATACACTAAGATATCAAAGAATGTTCTTTGTCTCTTGAAGACATCCAAATAAATTACATTTGGACTAACACAGATCTTTGTTTGAAGTAGCTGTCAGATGGAGACAACTGACTTTTTCATCTCTTGATCCAGATGCTCCTAGATACATTCAATTACATTCATGTTAGTTTCCAAAAATGAATCATTTGGATTCAACCTGTCCATTCTAGCACAAGTGGTTCTGGTTCTCTGACATATGGCACGATCATCCTATAATAATTTGTATTGTTTTTAAACAATAAAAACACTTGTTTTTAAATATTTACCCAAACATCTGTCTTCCAGCAAGTATTATCATCCTACAATAATCCTACAAACCTTCTATGGGTGCAGTGGCAGGAGGTTGTCTTGTAGGAATCTAAAGAAGCTCAGTAGATTCAGGATTACCATTGACAAAAACTCAAGATTACCACGATGGCTTCTATATTCATATGTATACCCAGACATAATCTGCAGGTTTTTTTTTCAAGTTCAACAAAATAACCTTAAACTGTATGGAAAATTAAAATCTCAATTTAATATAATTAAAAAAGAAAATATAATAACAATGTGGATATTTGCCCTTTATCAATCTAAAACAAATTATAAGCATTTATGAATTCACTGGCAATCTTAAGTTGTTTTTAACATATTATACAGATATTAATGGCACAAATATCAATATTGAATATTTTTGTATTGGTTATTTAGAAATAAAATAGCAGCATAAGAACAAATTAAAGTTGTATTATTCAATATAAGTATTTAATATTTATATTACTGATATGTACTATATATTATTATAATGGAAAAAGTAATAGGTTTATTCCATGCTGAAAAAAAGAAGAGAGAAAAAACACTCTCTTCTCTTTTTCTCTTCTTTTTTTCAGCATGGAATAAACCTATTACTTGTTCCTTTGCAGCCTACGCATGCTGACGCAGCTACCCACCTGAAATATTATTATAATATTAAACATATTCAATTAGTTTAAACATACTAATCAAAATGAAAAGAATGTACTTTAACTTTCTTTAGGAGTGTTGGGTCAAGTGTCTAATTATTTAACTTAGAATTAAAGGGGAACTAGCTATTCTTTTCAATCAGGAATTACCTGTTTCTAACACTTCCCCTTCGCGCTCTGTAAATTTCCGCAACTGGCGATCAATTGCTCATCCTAGGTTGACAAATTCTGTTCTATCCTCCTTATCTTGTTTCTCTAACTCTAAACCTCCAGAGCAGGGGTTTTTAACCTGTTGGGTGTGCCCCCGCAGGGGGACACGAGCACCTGTCAAGGGGGGCGCGAGATTACGAAACATTTAGGGGCAAACACACAAGTAATATGAAAAAGAATGAAACAACTGCAGCGAACATGTTGTTTCAGTCGTTAATAACAATTCATATTCATCCACTAGAGGGGGGTGTTGCAATCTGCCTCACATCCCTGGCTAAGCAGGCTACCTGCCATCTATTCTTGTTGGCGAAGGCTACAGCAGAATTGAGACTTCGCATTACATCACGATTACAAACTTAAAAATGGACCAGTGGCTTACTGATAAAGTTAACAACAGCGGTGAACATGAAGCTGTTAAATCAAATTAATGAAAGGTGCTGAAATGCATGTATGTATACATAATGTCAATTATATTGTGTGACTGTAACAAGGGTGTTCGCATTTTTTTCTCAATGGGTTTTGGGTTGGGGGGGGCGCAAGTTCAAACTTAGACAAATGGGGGGGGCATGTCAAAAACTTTGAAAACCCCTGCTCTAGAGGACAAAATACATTTGCTTAATATTATAATTAATAAATTATTAATTTATTAATTAATTATAATCTCTTTCATCTATCCTTGACACCTTTGCTCCTCTAAAAACTCACACCATCTCTTTTTCTCACTCTGACCCCTGGTACACTGACCATCTGTGATCTATGAAAGCAGTCTCCTGGACACTTGAGCGTTAGTGGCGACTTTCTGGCCTTAAACGTACATCATCAGGCTTGGAAAGAATATAAGGATACGATAGAATCTGCTAGATCCACCAACTTCTCTCACATCATTGAAAATGACCATAACACAACCCTAGACACCTTTTCTCCACCATCAACAGACTGCTAAAGCCAAACTGCCCCACCACATTACCTGCCTCATCACAACTTTGCTACACATTCTTAGATTTCTTTATCGCCAAGATTGACAATATCCAGCATCACATTCTCTCCACAATACATATCATTTCCTCACCTCCTTGCTGCTCCAACTTCTCTCTTCTTGACTCTGCATCCCTCAGTAAACTGGTTTCACATATGAAATCCACCACCTGTATATTAGATCCAATCCCCACCACTTTATTTCAGTCCTGTTTCACTTCTCTCTGCCCAGTTGTTCTCAATATAATAAATGAATCCTTGAGCACTGGTGTTGTGCTAATGGTCCTCAAAATGTCTGCCATTACCCCTGTGCCAAAAAATTGGATTTTATATTAAATCACTGTTTTGCTACTACTGACTGGCAGATCTTCCGCAAAGCTGCCGGAAATAATATCAATCTGTATACGGACTATGTTACTGGCTACATCAGTAAATGCATTGAAGACGTGGTTCCCAGGATTACTGTTCGCACATATCCAAATCAGAAACCGTGGGTAAATAGGGAGATACGTGCCAAACTTCAAGCTAGGACAGCTGCTTTCGATTTTGGCAATAGGGATAAATACAAAAAATCCAGATATGACCTCAGGAAAGCTATCAAAATAGCTAAATACAACTACAGAGTAAACATAGAGTATATTATCACGGCTGCAACACACGGAACATGTGGAGTGGTATACGCACCATTACAGACTACAAAACGCAACCCAGCTATATCACACAACAGTCTGCCTGTCTTCCTGATGAACTAAATTCATTCTATGCTCAGTTTGAGGTCAGTAACGCAGATCCAGTCAGGAAGATTCCAGAAATCCAAGACAGAAACCCACTGATCATATCCAGAGCAGATGTGTGTAAAGTTTTTAAAAAGACCAATCCACACATGGCTCCTGGCCCTGATGCTATCCCTGGCCGTGTTCTGATGGCATGTGCAGACCAGCTGGCAGATGTCTTCTCGGACATATTCAATCTCTCTCTAGCTCAGTCTATAGTTCCTTCCTGCTTTAAGAAAACCACCATTGTCCCTGTTACTAAGAATCCCAGAGTCACCTGCCTGAATGACTACTGCCCTGTTGCATCAGTTAGTTAAAGTGCTTTGAGCGGTTGGTCAAAACCTCCTGACTGCCTGACACCCTAGACCCACTGCAATTTGCATATCGCCAGAACAGGTCAACAGAAGATGCTATTGCCACTGCCCTCCATACTGCCCTCTCACACCTGGATAAGAAAGGAACATATGTGAGAATGCTGTTTGTTGATTACAGCTCAGCATTCAAAACCATAGTGCCCTCAAAGCTTGTCATCAAGCTCCAGGACCTGGGACTGAACACCTCCCTCTGTAATTGGATCCCTGACTTCTTGACGGAACGTCCACAGGTGGTGAGGGTGGGCACCAACATATCCTCTACTCTGACTATAAACACTGGAGCCCCCCAAGGCTGTGTGCTTAGCCCTGTCCTCTACTCCTTATTTACTCATGACTGTGTCGCCAAACTCAAACTCCATCATTAAGTTTGCGGACGATACAACAGTCATCGACCTGATCACAGGTGGTGAAGAGTCTGCGTACAGGGAGGAGTTTGAAACCCTGGCAGCATGGTGCCAGGAGAACAACCTCTCTCTGAACATTAGTAAGACTAAGAGATGATTGTGGACTATAGGAAACACCAGGGAGGAGATCACATACCTATCTATATCAATGGGACTGCAGTGGAGAGGGTCAGCAGTTCCTGGGAGTTAACATCTCAGAGGACTTAACCTGGACCCACCACACCAACACCGTGGTCAAAACAGCATGGCAGCACCTATTCTTTCTCCGTAGGCTAAAGAGGTTTGGCATGCCGTCACATATGCAGGCCAACTTCTACAGGTGCACTATTTAGAGCATCCTGACTGGTTGCATCACTGCCTGGTATGGAAGCTGCTCCGCCCGGGATCGCAAAGTACTGCAGAGGGTGGTGAAGTCAGCGCAGCTCATTACTTGCTGTGAGCTACCAAACATCCAGGATATCTACTCAGCTAGATGTCTTAAGAAGGCCAGGTCCATTCACAAGGACCCCAGTCATCCCAGTCACAAACTGTTTTCTCTCCAACTGACTGGTAAACGGTACCGAAGCAGTCGGTCAAAGTCCATCAGATTACAGAATAGCTTCTACCTCCAGGCAATAAGACTGCTAAACAGCCAACCTGCAGCTCCTTTAGCAAATCACTATCACCAAATTTAGCTACATGGACATAAAGTTTTCATTGTATTCAGCATACTGCACTACTTGGACATAATATTGCATACATCATGGACACATACAGATGCAGCCATTCAAAACAAACGGGCGATACCGCATTATTTTGCGGTGCGCTTGACGCATTTACCGCAAGTTACCGTATTAATATCGTAAATTCTCGCATAGTGCCGCATGATACCACGTGGTACCGCAAGTAAAATAATAGTATCCGGAATTTCCGCAAGGTGGAAACCTATCATGTTTGAGCTGTCGCCATCAAAGTCTTTACCGAAGATATTACTAATAGTATTAATAATGAATGACCTTGGACAAGCTGTAAACTTAAAGTATTGCCCTCGTCCACATTCTTTTTTTCATTGACCGTCTTTGTAAAAGTAACACCACAGCATTTCGCAATCACGCATTTTCCAATCATGCAAAGTACAGTAATTTTTGAGAATCTCCGATTCACCATGCCTTTCACATGCTCATAAAAGAGATTGATTTAGGAACATAAACATATTACTGTATGCAAACTGTACTGTATACAGTATGTATATGTATATTTAATGTCTTTACTGTGCCCGTTTAAGTATTGAATATTTAAATGGAATTTTACCACTGAAGGGAAATCTTAGTAGCTGACCATAAAAAGAATAGGAGCATACTGTAACGCATGTGAAGGCCATAAACAATATTAATTTTGGAACATAAACATACAGTATATGGCTGGTCTTGGTACTTTAAAGAAAAAATACACACCGGTATTCCATTTCTCCCTAAACATTTTAAGCATCGAAGTCTTTAACTAACATGTGAAATAACATGTATAAAAAGTGGTAGTTTTAAGCTTTTCTGCGAATATGCTTGATACCGGAGTCAACAAGCATACTTTTAGAATTTGATTATTAATAGGGAATATAATATGGAATCGCATATCTAAAGAAATTAATAAGGATATAATTATATATCATTCGCTCGCTCGCCCTCCCCCCTCCCTCAATTCAATTCAATTCAATTCAAGGTGCTTTATTAGCAGGGCTCGTTGTGTGTCTGTCTCTGGTCGGGGCGCGGGAGAGCTCACTGGCAGGTGGTGACGGAGAAGAAAATAAAGGCAGCTTTTAACTCCGCAAGTCTGAGTTTTTGGGTCCGTCCTATCCGAACCTGAAATCATTACACTATCAATCTGTCCATCGAAAACCTGTTTATATGTGACCTTTCAGAACACCTATCTGTTTTCTTCCTAGCACAATTTATGAGCACTCTGTGATTAAATTAATTCTCATTACATTATCATTCTCACTGTGCATAACAAGGAAGATTAATAAACATAAGGTTGTCTAATGACAATCTATTGTTTATCTCATGGCTAAATAGTCAAGTCTAGCCAAAAGAGAAAACATCGACTTTATTTAAACTCCAGCGAAAGTATTAATGGTTTTTAATTTCCATACTTTTATGGTACATGACTTTGCGAAAATGTATTTACACTTGTAAAAAAAACATCCCAATGTTAATGCGACACGGAAGATAATGTGGTGTATTGGTCGTTAGTGAAAATATTTAATCATTTAATCTCTTTACTGTGCACATTTTAATCTGCTTAGTATTGAATATTTATATGGAATTTTACCACTAAAGGGAAATTTTAGTAGCTAAGCATAAAACGCAGAGGAGCATAATGAAGGTCATCAAGGTCATAAACGATATTAATTTAGGAACATAAACATATAATGTAAACTGTATGTTGCTGTTATTGGTATTTTAAAGATAAAATACACACCAATACTCCATTTCTCCCTAAACATTACATCTGGTTTTCATCACTCTCTGCGGGAGTGCTGGCTGTGAAGAATGAAACCGGTTTCACAGGTATTTTCAAAGTAGAAGGGGTCGAGTCTTCAGCGGGAGGGGGGAACAAGCTGCCCAGCCGTGTGGAATGCTACAGAACTCTAAACAGACAGTACACACTAGCCGGATATTTGACCAAGATATCCAGACACAGCTGTATGAGCTCCACCAGTAAAACTCAAAGTATTACGCTGGTCCACACTATTTGCAACCATCATTTTAAATGAAAAGACTTTATTTTTTCATCGACAAAAAGTAACACCAACCACAGGATTTCGTTGATCTAACTAACAAGGATGGGACAATAGCTAGCCAATATGATAAAGAAATAACTTACTTTTTTGTTTATTTCTTTAGCACATTTATTTGAACATTTCCATCGATTGTACAAGCACTGAAAAACTGTTCAATCCCTAGTTCGTCGGGCATTTTCTTTTAGTATAACAGATATAAAAACTCCCTTGCTTTTAACAGAGCGGTTCATAATTTCTAACAACTAAAATTATTTAAACTGCGACACTTTTATCATTCAATGAGAGCTCAAAATATCACAAGGATCCCCAAGAGATCAACAAAGACAACAGAAAAAGATATGTGTATAAGATACTGTCCATGGGAATCCAAGCTTTTTTATCTACGCTAAGTAGTCTTTAAAATTTCTTCATTAAACAGTGAAGTCAAAATTCTGGGATGTGCCTATATTAGTACGCTGGGCAAACGTTCCGAGGTCAAATTCTTCCAGCACGGGGGTACCTTTAAAGCGGAGACGACGGCACCGAAATTTTTTGGCATGCATAAAAAACAGCAATTCTGTCAGTGAGCCATAAATGAATTAATAGCAAACATGGTTTCATGGAGGGCTTCTCAGATAGTTGGGCATTCAGGTAGATTGCCAGGTGAAAGGATTTGTAAATATATTTTGTTAAAGCAAGTCAGTTTTTCCGCAAAACATAAAATACATTTTTCCAAGAAAGTTTAGCCTTTGTCACTAATGAAACCACTAAATAAAGACATAAATATAGAAATCTTAAGATTTTTTTTATTCAATGTTGGTAGCAGGATGAACTGTGAGGTTGAGCTAAGTGGATATTTTGTCGCAGAGTTGCTGCAAGATGTTAACAGTGAAAAAGGTATTTAGAAATATTTAGAAATAGTTATTTCAAGAAGAAAATTTTCAGAATAATTGCAAATCTAGCAGGATAGAGAAAGCACAGAAAATAGGCAGTTATATTGATCAGATTATGAAAAGCCATTTAGCAAAGAGGGAATGAGAAGAGTGACAAACTAGTACACTTTAGATCTTTTTTCTGAACCAGGGAAAATCTGATCATGTTTCTCTATAACAATAATAAAAAACTTTATTTTATATATCCCCTTTAAAAGTGGCATCTCAAAGCAATACAGCAGATGTAAAAACAGTTAAAAGGACCACAGATTACAAAGTAAATACATATAAGAAAGACAAGCAGTCAGAGGTGCTACCAAAATTAGAAAATGAAGCAGATACAGACACTAAGTCTTCTGAAAACAAAGGTTTTGAGGTTAGATTTAAATGCACTCAGGGTACGTGACTGATATCACTGGGGATACAAATCGAGAGCTCTGGGGTGCAGCTAGAGAAGGTCCTGTCACCCACAGAATGTAGATGTTCTTGAGGACAGCTAGAAGACCAGAGTCTGACAGACAAAGGTGGGGAGTAGACAGATAATAAGCCATATACAGTAGGTACTGAATGAGGATGAGGATTTTGAAGTTGACTCAAAACCTGATAGGAAGCCAGTGCAAGGACTTGAAGACAGGTGTAATGCATCCCTGTTAGGATTCTCGCTGTCATATTCTGAACATATTGAAGATTGCTCAGTGTGGATTTAATTTCCCCAGTGAACAGGATGTGCATTTATTAATTCTAGTTCCTAGTTTCTCTAGTTCCCTTTAAAATAAACTATTATTCCACAATGCAGAGTATTACATGGCCAGTATTTACATATGATATTTGTGATTTAAAGAAATTAACACAAGCAGCTTTTGGGGATTTAAGTGTTGGCTGAGTTATTGCACGATAAAAGACTAGAGATGTTGGTAAGAAGAAGATAATTTTGGGAAAGTTGAGGAATACACTGATAACAAGAACACTTCCTAATGGGGTTAGGCATACTTTTGATGAAGATGATGAAGTTAACAGACTGTATGTTTACATAGATACTGAAATGAGGATTGTATTTTAGATTTTGTGTAGTTGCTAGCATTGAACTGTGTGTTGGATGCACATGAATTGAAGGAATGGACAAACATAGCTGATGCGGATCCACAGAGCCAGCATTAGAGGCAATTTGTTTAAATAACTAGGTATGGATACTGATTTGCAAGAGAGGTGGAAAGGCTGTTTCCTTAAGCCAGCACTATAAAATATTTTATTCTCAGTGAGATGCTTCCATCTCATAGTGGGTTTCTAACACTGTGTATAGTTCCATCCACACAGTGCCTTTACTTCCATCCATTTACTAATCTCTTTATCCAGTACAGAGGATTTGGAGCCTGTCCCAGTAAGCAACAGACACAAGGAAGAATATACCCTGGACATAGCGCCAGTCCATCACAGGACAGACAGACACAAACACACACACCAGGGCCAGTTTTCTCATAAACCAATTAACTTACCAGTATGTTTTGGAGTGCGGGAGGGAGTCATATCACACATATGGAGAAAAACCATGTAACCCAGAGAGAACATGCAAACCCCACACACACAGGACAGCAGGAATTGAACCTAGGACCCTAGTGCTGCAAGATAGCAATGCTAACCACTTCGCCACCATTAGAAATGGATGGATATTTTAGTTATCTTTCTAGTTCACAGGTTTGCATGCATAATTTAATTTTGAAAGCCACTGAGACATCAGGTACTACTGTTGTATTTATGAAAAAGAAACAAAACAAAAAGCATACTAACAACTGTGCCATCCTACTCCTTAGTTAATACATTTTATTATTTATAAACAGTTAACATTGTTAGCAAAATATTTTGAATTATATTTTACCCTGTTTTTTCTTTAGTTTTGTATTTAACTTATTATATGATAGTCAGATTTAATGTATATTTGAACAATGAAAATATATTTTTACAAGATGCGGGGGAAAGTGCAACAACTTATTACAGTGCTAAATTTAATATTATTGATTACTAATAGTTTATGCTAACACCTAACTTTCTTAATTAGATGTATTTAAAACAGTGAACTAAGTGTAACATAACATTCAGAAATACAATCGAGAATAGTTTTGTGGTGTTTGTATAGATGAAACGTTTCTAAAATGTATAACGTAACAAAATTAAAGACGATTAAAATCTGTAATCTTTCCACTTGTAATGTCATTAGAAAGTACAACAAGTTTCTGCTTTGTCTAAGGATGGTATCAAAAAGTAGTCTAAGTGGTGAGAAAGCTGTGCTTAATGATAATTAAGGGACTTAAAAGTAAAAAGAGATGCTTCATATTGCTTGATTAATTTTAAAAACTAAGTTATAAATGCAGACGCGATTGGTGCCATTAAGCGCTCCAGGCAGCAGAACGTTCGTTCTGTACTGCTGAGCTCCACGCCTCCTCCCTCTCTCGGTGCCATGCCGGGTCTAAATATCTAAACATATGTATCTATATAGCAGGTAGTATCACTGTATTCCACTTTCTTTGTAAACACAGAAAAACAGATTCACAACGCGACGCTGTGTCACTGTGTAAAAAAAAATGGTTTGAACACCCTATATTGTAATGAGCTGCTGAGCTAAGAATAGGAATGTTCCTGCTGTCAGAGGGGGTGGAAAGTGCCCACGGTCATTTAATTAGTATTACAATTCGCACTGATTCCCTTGCGAAGATATGGACATAAGAATATTCGTGCATGGTCAAAAAATGGCATTTAGCACTTAAAATTAATATGGTTAATAATAGTAAACTGTAACATGCTGTAACAAGATTGGCTAGACTGGGAAGAAAATGCTTTCAGAGAAAATGTTTCAGGTGTGAAGAACATAGATCTCCAATGCAATTTCAACCAAACCTGTTCCCACACACCCTGCCCCCACTGCCATTAGAATATACACAAAGCACTGAAATCTTTAGCGTTTCATTCTGAGCAGAAACCCTCACACCTGAAGAAGGCTTGCGTTTTCTCTCTTCTCTTTTAAGCATGTGTACAATGCTATAATACAATTTAAAATAGAAGTTTAAACAGTATCAACTAAACTCCATTAATATAAATATCGAGTGGTATTAAATAAATACAGCTTTTTAGTATAGATTACACTTTTCTAAAATGTATTTAAAAAATAAAAACGATTACAATCTAATCTTTCCACGTTTGATCCCAAAATCCCAAGAAAAATAAATCTAAACGGGGAGAAAGCTATGCTGAAAGTTTATTAAGATACTTAGAAGACAAAGATAAAAATTTATGTTGCATTTGTCTGATTGTGAATAAAAAAATACATATAATTAAACACGGGTTTGCGATTTAAATCAAAATGCGATTTAAATCAATATAAATGTTTGTATTGTAACACACACTGTACAGCCTCCATTTCTCTATAAACATTTAAAAGATCGTTTGCGCAGCCTAAGGGGGGGGGGGGGTCTGCTCTCAGTGACAGCTGACAATCCTCCATACACTCAAGTGAAAAATTAATAATACCAATGTAAACGTCGTATTTCAATTTGTTGATAACAGAAACATTAAGTTCTCTAAAGCTTTGTGATAGTTTACCCAGGCAGCAAAAGATCAGCTACACTGGGAAGATGCGACACCGAAGATATGATTAATAACCTTTTAAATCTAAAGGGAGATCTAAAGGGATCCCCCCCCCCACACACACACACGATAGAAGCAGGAAGCAGAAGCAGGACCGTTGTCAGAAGGAAAGAAGGTGACTAATCATTGTTATTGAAAATGACTTAAATTCAAACATGTTGTGAAATTTAGAAATATAAAAAGTCAATTAATTGTCCATAATATTGCTATTTCATTTTTTTAAAGAAATGTTTGTTAAAAGAAAAGTCGCGGCGCCGGCTGGATTTGAACACCCAACCTGTGGGTCAGAAGTCGGGAACGTAGACCACAGTACCACCCGCAAGGTCACATGAGGAGAGGTGAAACAGCCCTACACATACAGAATCAACAGACATTGTACAGCTTGTACTACTGTGTTGCAGTATATGAATATAATTATATCGTTATTAATTTCTTTAGATACGCGATTCCATATTATATTAGCAGAAAAGCTTAAAACTACCACTTTTTATACACGCTATTTCACGTTAGTTAAAGACTTCGATGCTTAAAATGTTTAGGGAGAAATGGAATACTGGTGTGTATTTTTTCTTTAAAGTACCGAGACCAGCCATATACTGTAATACTGTATGTTTATGTTCCAAAATTAATAGAGTTTATGGCCTTCACACGCGTTATGCTCCTATTCTTTTTATGCTCAGCTACTAAGATTTCCCTTCAGTGGTAAAACTCCATATAAATATTCAATACTAAAACAGGCACAGTAAAGACATTTAAATCTTTCTACGACCGACCAACGCACCACGAGTGCCCCTGTCGGTCAACCAATCACGCACCGCGGTATTGCGCGAGGATGTAGCCAATTATCCGCGGTACGTGTCTGTGCCGCGCACTTTGAATGGCTGCATCTGTAGCAGCTCTATTCATATTGAGTGTTATTCAATTTCTATTACATTATTATCTAGTATAATGTAACATTGTTTTCATAACCTTAATTTTGTGATTTTTGTGATTCTTGTGATCTTTGTGAGCTCGCAGAAAAGACATTTCATTGCCAACTACAACTACTGCTGCATGCTGTATTGTTGTGCATTTGATTTGATTTGATTTAATTATCGCTTTCACTTTGTCTTTCTTGACACTTGAAACCTGACACCGATGTGGCTGTCTCTATTCTAATTGCATCTCTGACATAAAAACTTGGATGATTCAAAATTTCCTTCATCTTAACTGCGACAAGACTGAAGTCATGCTTATTGGCACCCCCCATCAACTTCGTAAAGCCAGTCATGTAAC
This sequence comes from Atractosteus spatula, assembly GCF_055471065.1. Classification (NCBI taxonomy): domain Eukaryota; kingdom Metazoa; phylum Chordata; class Actinopteri; order Semionotiformes; family Lepisosteidae; genus Atractosteus; species Atractosteus spatula. The sequence continues at coordinate 36,535,098 of NC_142709.1, forward strand.
CCTGTCTGTGGATGGTTCTGTATTTGAGCTTTAGTCTAAATTGAAAAACCTTGGGGTGATATTTGATTCAGGCTTAACATTCGACCCACATGTGCAGCATATTGTTAAAACATCTTTCTTTCACCTTACACACATGGCTATACTATGTCCTATTTCATCTTTACCTGTGGCTGAAATCAACCCTTTTGTCTTCTCCTGAATTGACCACTGTATTACTCTACTCGCTGGGGTATCCTATCCACATTGAACAAACTCCAGTATGTCCACAATTCGGCAGCCAGAATCCTGACCAGGTCTAGTGCAAGTGATCACATTATTCCTATCTTGGAATTCTTGCACTGGCTTTCTGTCAAGTTTCATGTCGACTTCAAAATCCCCATGCTCACCTATAAGGCTCTGCATGGCTTGGCACCTCAGTACCTGTCTGATCTATCATTGCCCTACTCCCCATCTTGCAACCTTCACTCCTTTAATTCTGGTCTCCTAACTGTCCCCGAAGCCCTAGACTGAATGTTTAATGATTTGTTCAATATTGACAAGAAGAAGTACACTTGTATGTGCGTTATTAGTTTAAGCAGACTGTGTTGGTCTATTATTGTGACTTAGTTGAAGATCAGACCACCTTTTTATTAGTAATTAATGCAGAAATCCAGGTAATTCCAAAGAGTTCACAAATCTTTTCTTGCAACTGTAAAGCGCAGATGGGCTCAATCAAGTCTGTAGTCTCCTTTTTTCCTAAAATCACAGTTCCAATGTCACTAATCATTACCTAAAGGAAGATGCACCAACTGGGATGTGAAGAGTGGGTTACAGAACTATACTTGATAGCATCTCGACCAATCACTAACTTGTGATGTTGTGCTTTTAAAAACTGTTACCCAGCTCATTTTCTTTGGTTAACTCACTGGCTCCTCATATTTCTACTACTGAACTGACAATATGACTTTTTCACCCAATGTGACTGTAAGCAGACCGAATCAGGACTTTCAAGATGTAAGGCTGAGGAAGTGAAACAAACTATGCACAAACTGCTTCTTACAGGCCTCCAGAGGCAAATTCTGCATTTTGTAATATCTCTGGAAATACAGACAGTAGACACCTGATTTAGCTTAAACTGAAGCTAACATGTTACAGTCAATGTGTATTTTAACTGTAAAATTATTAAAATTTGTAATCTGTGAGTAAATGATCAGCCATCCATATTACAGCCAGCCTTTTCACAGGGATAGTCTATTATGCTTGTTGTTTGATATGCATGTTTTGGTTTTATATCAATAATGTGTATATTGTATGTTTATAATTTGTAAGACTGTAAGTTACGTTTGATTGGTTCCTAAAAGTCGTCACTTATTCCCTCGCAATCTATAGTAACAATTTCTGATTTGTGTTATAGTAAACTGAAATCCCACATCACCCACAGAAGTAATGAATACAGAGAGTAAATCATATGATATGCCTGTTTTTTTCATACAAGCTTATTTTTGTCAATTTATAGATAGCAGGCAATCAAGGTAATAAGAGTGCTTGGAATGATAACTCATTAATGGACAGAACTTTAGATGTGAAGTGAATACTCTGGGGACGTCCGGTGATGCAGTAATAGAGATGATGGCATAACTTTTTAGCTCCCGGTCATTGAGAGCAAAACCCCACAAAATTCAATTATTTAAAAAAAAATGTAAACAATTTTACAATCCAAATATAAGTGGGGCAAAGTCCAAGAAAGGTCTACCAAAACAAAAAGCACAAAAATCTCCCGAAGTGAGAACAGATGACGATGAACACGGCTCCTGAAATGTATTCAGGAGCTTGAAACAGTGAATGTTGACCTGAGGGACACCATGCTCTATGCCCTGCACAACAGAAAAAAAACCTAGGCCAAACTGACCAACCTAGAGGGGAGATCTCGACATAACATTCGCATCTACTGTATCAAAGAAGACTCGAAGGGAACCTCGATGTACAGTTTCATAGAAAACTTTCTGAAGACAGAGCTCTCCTTGCAAGAGGGCACTGATTTACAGATTCAAAGAGCACACAGATCCCTTATCATTTTCAACAATACAGCACGAAAGAACTCATCCTGAAGACAGCATGGGCTAAAGAAATTACGTATAAGAACAAGGTGGTTTCTTTTAGAAACTACTCAACTACTCGACTACTCAACAGAGGTGATCACAAAGCTCAAAGAGATCAAAAAGATTCTTAAAGCTAATAACATCCGCTTCCATACACCATATCCAGCCAAGATGCAAATCCACTGGGAGACTTATCTATTTTAATACCTAACTCTATGAACTTTGATCCCTTAAAAGAAATTAAGAATAAAAAAAAATATTAGTTCAGGGTAGATTGGAGCATAACCTTAATGTTTATGCACACCCTGGAAGTAATAGGGATTTCATAAAGATACTCTCTGACATTCGGGCTTCTGAAACTCAGGGAACACTTATTTGTGGTGGGGATTTCAACATGGTACTTAATTATCATAAATTAGATTCAACTAACCCCAAGAGAAATCAGACTTCACACACTGGACTGCTGAAGAAAACATTTAAGGATTTAGGAGTAATAGATGTGTGGCAGGACTCTCATCCTTTAGAGAGGGGCTACACTTACTACTCTGTCCCAGACTCAGCTTACTCAAGAATAGATTACTTTAATAGTGATAGACATAAAGTGAAAGAATGTACAATAGGAAACACTGATGTGTCGGATCATCGTTACATCAAAATACTAGACCTAGAAATGCAGTTTGGAGACTGAATACAGGTATACTCAATAATAAAACCGTTATTGACCAAATTAGAAAAGAAATTAAGTCATATTTAGAGAATAATGATAACGAAGAAGTGAACCTTGTCATACTATGGGATGCCGCAAAGGCAGTTCTCAGAAGGAAAATGATTTCTATCACCACCGCCCAGAAGTTGTTGAGGGAGTATAAAACAAGAAATTTAGAAGCAAAATTAAAAGGTCTAGAAGACAAACATAACAATAATGATACAATAGATTTGGAACAGATTAAAAACACTAGTAAAGAAATAGGTGAGCTCTATGAGAAGGAACTGGAGAAAAGTACAAATGTATATGGCAAACAATACTATAAAGCAGGCCCAAAGGCTACAAAAACGTTGGCAAGAAGGCTGCGTAAACAGCAAGCCTCAAACACAATCTATAAAATAAAAGATTCCCAGACTGGAAAGACATCAAATAATCTAGAAGACATAGAGAAGGATTTTAATCCTATTAAAAACCATTTATACTCAACCAGCACAGGAAAACAAAATTGTAAAAATCTTTTTAGACTCGTTGGATCTACCATCAATTAGACCAGAACAAAATGCTGTCTTGACAAAAGAATTAAACAAGATGAGTTAGATAGGCAATAAGTTATCTCAAAAATAATAAATCACCAGGTAGTGATGGATTTCCATCAGAGTGGTACAAGACATTTAGAAAAGAAATCTCCCCTCTTCTCGTATCCTCTTTCAAATGGACCCTTTAAAAAAGGAATCACTCCTCCCTCATGGAGAGAAACAATAATCACAGTTATTCCCAAGGAGGACAAAGGCAGAGAATTATTCGTCGTTCTGACCAATTTCAATTTTAAACGTGGACAATAAGTTATATGCCACAATTATATCTAAAAGATTGTGGACATTTGTGTCAGAAATCAGTTAAACTGGATTTATCAGTGGACGACAAACCTAGGATATTATTAGACAAACACTTCATAAGCTTCACTATACAAAAAAGAACGAATTGGAACAATTCTAGTGAGCTTAGTTAGAGAAAAAGCTTTTAAATCTGTGAATTGTAGATACTTATTTCAGGTATCAGAGAGGTTTGGTTTCACAGAAGAGTCAGTTAAGTGTTTTAAAACTCTGTACAAACCCCATAGCTAAAGTACGGGTAAATGGTGGCCTCACAGGCAACATTGCTTTAGAATGGGGCACACATCAGGGATGCCCACTATCTCCCCTTTTATTTGTTAAATTTGCTATTTATACATTGAACCTCTTGCCCAAGCAATTAGGTAGGAGCAGGACATAAAGGGGATGTTTTTGAAAGGAACGGAGCATAAGGTAACCCTTTATGCTGATGACGTTCTGGTATATAAAGAAGTGAACACTCTGATTAGGGTGTTTAACGCTGCCAGAGGCTAAAAATGCTGAGGGGTGCTTCTCCTCGAGAAGTGTATGTCACTAAGTGACCACAGCTGTAGGAAGTATGTGACTTGTTATGTTAATTCCGCAACAGAGCAAGACAGAGCTTTCAGCCTAATTCACACTACAGACAGAGAAGCAAGAGTGTCTCCCGAGAAGTATGTTTAATGTTGGTGTTGTCAGTAGTTTACCCACCAAAAGAGAGGCAAGGCAGTAGATCTGGAAGAGCCAGAGCTATTAAAGTTCTAGTGTGTGTGCGATCTGTATTCGTCTGACTTGTGGCAGCAAGACTGGCCTGGTAATAACTTCTGTTGTGAGCAGGAGTGTGTCTGTATGCAAAAGCAGCACTTGAGACAAGCAAACGGCTATATAAGTCACAGATGCAGACACAGCAGGAGGCTTGCTGCTCGGATAGTGGTCTTATAATGAAAGAATGCAGCTTAGGCAAGCTGCATCTTAATGTCTTGAATGAGGGAATTTACATGGTGTTGTTGTACATGTAGCTTCCCCAGGAAGGGGAGAAAAGTAAAATCTAGGAAGCCAGAAGGGATCTATTTGTGAACAGCCCGTTTTGGAGACGTGTTGATGGCACAGGGCTGTAGGATCTGCAAGACTTCTTAGCTTTATTTAGCATGTTTGTCTTGCCCGAGTGAATGAAAATCTCTGTGTAAGTAAAGGAATAAGTAGAGCAAAGTAGGCTATGCATGTGTAAGAAGTGAGTGAAGTCCAGAGAGCAGGCATTTGACCAGAGGAACCCAACTCTATGCATGAGGTCCAAACGGGTGAGTCTGTCGAGTAGCTGGCCTCTGGTTGCTATTCTAAGTAGTACAATGCCACCTTAATTACGGTATAAGAGGGTGTTAGCTCTCCTTGGATCTAACTCTACTGTGGAGTACTCTAGTGTGTACAAATATTAATTGAAAAGTCAAAATCGTAGGGAAGACTGGTAGAATATGGGTTAGTCAGTAGCTGCTAGCGTGAGGGTGATTAGGTTTCACAGATGAGCAAGATGGTCTGTGAGGAAGAGTTACATCGTGGTGCAAATGGACAAAATGGACAAAATGAGAGACATTAAAAACATGAATGAGTAAACATGAATACTGTCAAAAGTGGGAGTAAAAACCAGTTCAACCAGTTTAAGTCAATTCAATTAAAAATAATTTATTCATCCCCGTGGGGCAATTTAACACAAGCTTTTACAACAAGCCTTAAAACTAAATCATATATATTATAATCATAATCGAGATCATAAACCATAAGGTCACTGAAACTGAACTATAATAAAGTATCTGATCATTATTAACAATATGAATTTATTTACAATAAATAATAATTTCAAACTTCTTCCTTCGCTTTCTTATTAAAACACCTATTTATGAGACATGATGTTTCAGATGTCAATAACTTTGTGAACAAATGACACAGAGCCTTCAAACCTCATGCATTTTAAAGGTTGTGATCTGTAAAACCTAGTACCTGGTTGAATTTTTAGAAACCTTCATTTGAATAGAGTGGATCCCAGGTGTAAGGGAGTTATTACAAAGAATTACTATTCAACTGCTTTGAGCCTGTTGCTTGCTGGGATAGGCTCAAGCTCCCCTGTACTGGATACAGAGATGGAAACAAATGTATGTTTTCTAAATGTCTGACCACATAAAGCAGAATAATTGCTTTATCATGACAGTACGAATTATGCTATATTTTTATGCATCAGTCGAAGCATCCTGAAGTCTTTTAAAAATATTTTCAAAAATGTAACATAATACTGTACGGCACAATGGAGAACTGATTCTTTGATTTTTTTAAAAGAAAATCAAAAATAAGAAACAATGACGTAACGTAGCTTTAAGAGCTACAAAAACGGGGTTAGATAATTAAAAAACACTTTTTATACGAGAAAAACGGTTGATTTTTCTTCCTCGTGATCAGCTTAGGATCTTTGTGTAAGCTCCAAGTTTTATTTACTTTTTGTTTAAAGGTTTTAAACACTTTCATTTTTTAAATGCAACACACGTTTTGTACAGAAAAAATCACATTCTCATGTCTTCCCATGGTGTGAAGCAGATCAGCAGGTCGCTAAGAAAATAGCACACCGCCCACAGAGCTCAGTCAGAGAAGCCTGGAGCGTGTAAGGCGCCAAGCGCGCCTGCCTTTAAAATTTAGTTTTTAAAATTAATCAAGCAACATAAATCGTTTCTTTTAACTTAAAGTCTTTTAATGATCATTAAACATAGTTTTATTTTTCAAACCATTGTTAAACAAAGCAGGAGTTTATTGTACTTCTTAATTACATTACACGTGGAAAGTTTATACATTTTAATTGTTTTTAATGTTTGATAAATTTTAGATAAGTTTCATCTATACAAATACCACAAACTATTTTTTGTATTTCTGAATGTTATGTCACACTTAGTTCAATATTTATAAGAATGTCAGGTGTTAGCATAAACTATTAGTGATCAATAATATTAAATTTCTTTAGCAGGTCCTTCTTGTCTCCCATCGTGTAATAATTGTTGCACTTCCACATCTTGTAAAAATATTAATTTACAAGACTTTGTTCAAAAAGACTTTGTTAAATCAGAAAATAAGTAAAATACAAAACAATAAAATTTAAAAAGACTGTAAAACATAATTTAACATACTCTACTAACTAATCAACAATTGATAATAATGTAACTGTTTATATAAATTAAATGTATTACCTAAAGAATAGGATGGCACAGAGGTTAGCAAGCTTTTTGTATTTTTTTTTTCAGAAATATAAAAGTAGCACCAGCTGTCTCAGTGGCTTTCAAAATTAAATTTTGCATGAAAATCTTTAAACTACAAAGATGACTATCTATCTTTCTATTTCTAATGGTAGCACAGAGGTTAACATTGCTATCTTACAGTGCTGGGGCCCTAGGCTCAATTTGTGGGGTACTATATTTGTGTACTTCGCACATTCTCTCTGGGTTCACATGGGTTTTCTCAGATGATCTGAATTCCTCTCGCAGTCCAAACATACTAGTAGGTTTATTGGCTTCTGGACAAATTGGCCCTGGTGTGAATGTGTGTGATTGTGTCTGCGTGTCTGCCCTGTGATGGACGGGTGTTATGTCCAGGGAGCTCCCCTGTACTGGATAAAGAGATTAGAAAATAACCCAATATGAGATGGCAGCAGTTACTCACTTAAGTTAAATTTTAATGTGCTGGCTTAGGGAAACCTCCTTTCCACCTCTCAGGCACATCAGTATCCACAGCTAGTTTGTCATTTAAATAAATTGCCTCTAAATACGAACATCCTTCAATGCTGGGTCCGCAGATCACCATCAGCTACTGTATGTTTGCCCATTCCTTCTATTTATGTACATCCAAAAAACAGTTCCATGCTAGCAACTACACAAAATCTAAAATACATTTACGTTTAATGTTTCGATTAAAATACAATTAAAATATGTTTAATCTCATTTCAGTATCTATGGAAACATTTATAATGTCCATGTGTTCTTTTGTAACAGCTTTCTGTGTTTTTTTTTGTATTTCTAAGCTTTTGCAAGTGTTCCTGCATTCCTCTTTTGCACTGTCTGACCATGATTCCCTTTTTTTCTACTTGCTCATTTCAAATTAACACCTAATCCATTTCTAAAACTTTTTGCTCATATGTATTTTTACATTTTTACATCTCAAGTGCATGTCATTTACATTGCTAACACATTAACGACCTAAATTTTAGTTTGTCTTAATTATTTAGACTGAATTTTCACTTCAGCCCTGAAAAGCTTAAGTTTTCTCTCTCTTTTGTTACTTGTCCTTCAAAGCTCTTTAAATGTGAAATTTCCAGAATTTTTACATTAATCTATGCACATTTTAAGCTGTTATTACTGATCACTGAACTGCACTTGATATGGCTTAATTCACCCTTAATTCAGCAACTGAACATCTATGGCAAGTAGAGCTAGTGCTGTCTCTGGTGCAATCTTCTGCAGGTGAAATGTTACTGTTTTAACACATAAGAAATTAGATAGCTCAAATTCCTAATTACTTATTCTATGGAAACACAAAGCAGTTGTCCTCTGAAAGTTTTTCTTGTTAATTTTGGGGACCTTGATCAAAACTGATTTGAGATGTCAAAAAGCATTTATTGTCTATTTGTATTTCTGCTCCAGAAAAAATACAGATTTCCAACATTCCTCTGTTTGTCGAGATTTTAAGTCTATATTTAGGCTCAGATTTCATCTATAAATCTTACACTAATTTCTCGCAGTAAATCCTGATGTATTGCTTCCTCTTACCACAAAAATATATAAATGTATTGTAGCTAGGATTCACTTTTTTCTCTCTCTCCGTAATATCTCTCACCTGCTGCAATTCAGACACAGAATGGTTAAAAATGGGGACAAGTCAGACAGCCAAAATGCCAAAGAGGAATGGCTTAGGCGACATACAGAGCTGAAAGAATTTTGGTGCTATCTTCTCCACTTTAAAGATACCCTCCCTGTGGAAGAATTTTCACCTCGAACTTTTGCCCACCAGCTAACAAGCAGACACAAACTAAATAACTATACAAAATGTATTTGCAAAAATAGAGATTACAAATGTTTAAAAAATGTACTGGCAAGATAACAGTAATACACTGTTATATTAAAACAAACACTACAGGCACTTCTCTATGAGGAACGCTACGCAATAACCCCCTTTCCCGAAAACTTGACAGGGGCAACGTCATGTAGCTAATTCAGAGCTGGATACAATTTTATTTTGCCTCATGAAACTGAAAATCTAGACTTTGTCAACATATTTACTAAAATTAACTATCTCAGTAATCTCACTGTGTTAATCTCACTGTGCACCACGGTGCTCACTCAATCTTCACACTCCAAGTATAATAAAAAATCTAGTGTTTTCAGGTGTGAAATATCTGCTGTAACTGTTAATACAATGACTAATATAATTGCGATTCTCTCACAATAAAATACTATGCAAACTATATTTACCTTTCTGATAATTGTACATATCAAATATTAATATTAATAATAACGTAATAACATGAATTACATGATATTCATAACATGAATATCCAGACCATCTCCAGGATGCTCGGAAAGAGCACGGGAAGGAGGGAGCCAGCTAGCATATGATCAACTTGCACTAGGGAAAGTGCTCAACAAATTTTTATATTTTTTTTATAATTTCGAAACTTGGACAGTATGCCTCAGGGACTCATTTGTAGTGTAATCAAGACCTGCAGGGTCTAATCTCCCGATGTTCCACACATGCGAATCCCATGATCCATAGATACACTGAAACAGTAGCATACACGACAATGAACTGCAATGTGATTATATAACGTGTAAATATACTGTATATACAGTATGATATCTAAGGGTTTTGAAGCCACTACAGTACAGTAAGTGTGAAATACATTTTTCATAATCGAAATTTAAAGTTAAATTATCCTGATTACTCATTGCTGAAATTGACATTATGGCAAATTATAGATCATCTCAATGCGGATGTAAGCCTGAGAGAAGCACACTGTTTCACAAGAAGACACACTAGAATGAACTATTTTTCCTATATTGAACTGAGTAATGTTGTTTTGTTTGTTTTGTTAAAGAGTAATGTTACTCTTTTTTAATTAATTCAATATTTAAAATACTGTAGTATACAGTTAAAAAAAATGAATACAAGTCAGTATACAACTTAAATTCTATAATTGGAAAAAGGTTGTCCCTCAGTATTGACCAGTATTCAAAACCAGGTGTTTTCTAGTGACAGCCCATGCTTCTACATGCCACATTTAGCTTTCACTGCTCCACCTGGTGGTTTTACACAGTAGTGCAGTCCCACAACTGAGTATTTTTAAAAGGTGTGGTAAAATGCAGCACGTGCACACCAAAGTACTGCATTATCCCGTGCACATTCTGAATGGCTGGACATTACATGCTTATTATGGTTTATGTTAACTTAGTGCTTCACAAGTATTGGAATGAACTTTAAGAGTGGCAATTATCAGTCATGTATTTTTTCTACAAAATAAGAGTTTATGTTAATTTAGAAAAGTCTAGCTAATCTAGACTTAATCTAGACTGAAACCAATAAAACCAAAGTGAGACAGATACATACAATGAGCTAGAATGACTGGGAGATAAACTACCTGAAGAGTCATCATCCACATGTTCATACTGCAGAAGTCTGTCAAGTAAAAAACTGTGGGAAAAAAAACAAAGTTACAATGGCAGTCCTGACAATATCATTAGTTTCTGCTCAGAAACACTCCTGCAGAAAAATAACATACACATACTCTGTTAATATAAAACTGTAAAATACACTACAATAACTGCTTCTGCCAACACCGCAATTGGAATTTGGGTGAAAAAAGATGTGCTGTAAGAATAGGAAATGGCTCACTTAAAACCCCCCTCGGGTAACTTTGTGCTCTGATGCTGCTTTTAGGAATTGCATGTCACAGCAATGAAATCTTTTTATGCTATGCAATATCTCCAAGCCAAACATAAAATTATATGCAGATAGAATGAAGATCTTTTAATTCTATGAAGCTTTGTCAAACACTGTCTCAAAACACTGACAGCCAATTGTGTAATCCTTCCTTATATTGCCATGCTACAGATGTTTTTAGAACAATAAATTATAATATCAATAATCTAATATTGAAAGATCAATTATTAACAAATGTCTAAGAAAGAGCTGGTGTAGCTGGAACAGAGAGTTTTTTTAAAGGAAAGTTGTACTAGAAGGCTGTGAGTGACACTAGCTAACTGTATTGTGGAGTTGAAGACAGTGCCACTAGTCATTCTATACCCGCAGAATAACTTCAGCTTTTCAGGTGAACCCCTAATGAATCAGAAGAATGAGTCCTAGACACTTAACAACCTGTTAAGGAAAGTTGGAACAAAGTGTTTATTACCTCTTATCACGAGAAACTTTCAGCAGTTTCCTCTGTGCTCTACGTAATTCCTCCTGGAAACATTCTTGCTCCTGAAAATAAAAATCAGATTTTATGTATTTCATTTGTAATGTAGTATTTTTCTGACAAAATATATGGGACCACATTATCACTGTCTTTTAACTATGATCTTGACATTAAAGGAGCATCAGTTAACAGTTATTTTGTTTATTTTGTGCTGCATGCATATGTGAAGTTTTGGTTTGCAAAAAATGTGCATGTTCCAACCAAATGTTCAAGTAAGGTATTAAGAGACAGGGGAGTTTAATATAATGTTCCATGACATTATGAAATCTTGCTGCATAGATATAACACATGTATTCAAAAAAACTAAAATAAAAGTCTTACTCACCTGATCAAGTAACCAGTAAGGAGGAAAAAGGAGAACGTCGGTATCCATCTAATTAACTGACTTGTATGCAGCCTACACGGAGCATTTAATACACTTATTATACAACAAAAAATTAAAAGTAACTAGCCTTGTGTTGTCTGTTTTACTTTTCTGTGTCTGTTTTTAGAAATTGTTTGCATTTACAATCCACATTTCAGAGTCTTCTTTTGCGTCATTGGTCTCAGTTTGATTTTATAGGTTTAAAAGCATGTGCAAGAGTGTTAAATTGGGACTGGAGTTTGGAGTTGAAAGAAGATGGCGAGTTGTGTCAGTAAGTCAGTATGAGGAGCATTGAACAAATTAGTTTTTTCAGATTTGGGGTGGAAGGAGTGAAACTTTTTAGCTTTACCCACATCATACCCCCTTATATTGCCTAGAAATAATATACAGATAAGGGGAGAACAAATGCAGGCATGTACCTACTGCTGTAAAGTCAAGAGCTTTCAGTGTCCATTGTTTCACAGTTTACTGAAAGATCAAAAAATTATAATATTGAAAATATAATATTAAAAGATCAATTATGATCAAAACATTTCATTAAGAAAGAGCTGGTGTAACTGGAACAGAGAGGTTTTGAAAGGAATGTTGTACTTGAAGGCAGAGAGCGACACTAGCTGACTGTTTTGTGGTGTGGAAGACAGTGCCACTAGTCATTCTATACCCGCAGAATAATTTCAGCTTTTCAGGTAGAAAAGCAAAAATAAGATATACAGGGGTTGGACAAAATAACGGAAACACCACATGAAAAGGTTTAAATTTGAAGTAACTAAATCACAATTACAAATGCAGCTCCAAAGATGAGTCATATTATGTTGATTGCCAATTAGCAGTTTGTGTCAGCTATAAATGAGGTCTGACAATTAGCACTTTGATATGTGAGTTTTCAAAGCAATATGAGGAGACTAACAGTGCTCCAAAGAGGCCAAATATTCGGTGCTCGAATTACAGGTGCATCGGTCACAAAAACTGCAAAATTATTTAATGTGTCAAGGGGAATAGTCTCAAAAGTAATGACAGCACATGCCAAACATGGACAAACTGCATCGGCAAAGAGGAACAGTGGTCGCAAGTCAAAGCTCAACGACAGGAAGAGATGGACACTTCACAGGATAGTGGCTAAATGCCACAAAAGTACAGCCTCAAAAACTACCACAGAATTGAATCAGCACCTCTGTGACCCAGTCTCAACGAAAACTGTACGTTGTGAGCTTCACAAAGCTGCAATTTATGGCAGGGCTGGCATTCAGAAACCGTTTGTATCCAAGGCCAACGCACAAAGACGCATAACCTGGTGTAAGGAGCACAAAACCTGGACCCCTGAGAAATGGAAAAAAGTAATATGGTCTGATAAGTCATCTTTCACCCTATTTCTTACATCCAGACAGGTTTATGTTAGGAGAAAGCCAAAGGATGCCTTCAACCCACAATGTCTGTTGCCAACTGTTAAATATGGTGGGGGATCCATAATGGTATGGGCAGCTATCTTGTGGGAGTCATCAGGTCTGATGATTGCTCTGCATGGTTGTATAACAACCAAGGAATATGAGGCCATTTTACAGGACCAGGTGCACCCTATGGTGCAAACACTGTTCCCTCATGATTTTCCCATATTCCAGGATGATAATGCCCCATACACACTGCTAAACAAATTCAAAAGTGGTTTCACAAACACCAGGATGAAGTCAAACCTCCCCAATCACTAGATCTAAACATTATTGAACCTTTATGGGAAGTACTGGAGCACAGAGTGCAATGAAGATTTCCACCTCCTTCATCCCTCAAAGAACAGGCTTTTCTTCTTGAAGAATGGTGCAATATAAGACTACTCACAGTTCAGGACTTATATGGCAGCATTCCAAGAAGGACTGAAGCTGTTCTGAAGGCAAAGGGTGGCCCTACTCCTTATTAGGTCCTTGATATTAATATATTGTTAGTTTTTTTCCGTTATTTTGTCCACTCCCTGTATGTTCCCCGGGCATCAGTCACCCTGTCATGATGGCTATTGAATACATGTGCAAACAGAATTTTTAAAACTGCAAAAATGTTGACATGTGTTGAATAATGTGCAAGAGATACAGCACAATCTTGTCTGTGATTGGCTAAATCTGAATAAGGCTGTAATACTGCATCTCACTGATTCAATTTCCTCATGTTTTGAAGCACTCTATGATGCCAAAGGACAAGCTAAAAGTACAGACCATGTTAAGTTAATTATTATTCCCTGCATTGTTAAAGTAAAGGCAGCTCATAATCAAGAGTATATGTTTTATAATTGAAACATACTGTGAAGTCATCTCCATTTCTTCACTTTTACTATAAAAGGTTTACTCACATAAACCAAGAACTTCAACTTCCTTTTCAGGTTCTTGTACTTTTTCTTATAGTCGGTTTCAATCTCCGGCTGCCCATTCATCTTACCTGAAGGGCAAAACAAACATATCAGAGAACACACAGAAATTGGAAAGACATGAAAGCAATTACAGTCTCTTAGAATTGAGCACAAAGTGGGTAAAGCGAATCCTGCATCTTAATACTTCATGTTATAGACATCTACACAGCTGCACTGATAACAATTTACACCATATATCTTACGTGAACCAATTTATAAGAAAGTCTTAAAACTTCCGTCAATAATTAAGTTTCAATTAACTCTGAGCAGACTATCAAAACAGTAAAGTTTGTTGGAGATGGAAAGTACTATGTCAGTACAAATGCTAGCAGTAAAGATAGTCCTCACACATTAAAAAAGGCTGAGTTTTTTTGCGCCTCTAAAGTGAAACAAACAAAGCACTTGAGCATTAACTACTACGCACTGTGTCTTATTTTTGCTGCTCTGACGCCCTGATTTGAATTCCCGGGCTACTACTATAGAGTTTGTATGTTTTCCATGTGTTTGCATAGGTTTCCTCCAGGTGCTCCATTTTCCTCCCACAGTCCAAAGACATATTAGCAGGTTAAATGGCTTCTGGGAAAATTGGCCCTGGTGATAGTGTGTGTCTGTGTGCAATGGACTGGCATCCTGTCCAGGGTTTATCCTGCTTTGCACCCATTGCTTGCAAGGATAGGCTCTGGCTCCCCTACAACATTTTATTGGATAAAGTGGTTAGAAAATGGGTGGACTGATATAAAAATATAACAGCAGGGCATGAAATTCATTTTTAAAAATAAGAGGGAATTACCCCCCCTTTACATGAAGCTCATGTCGGGGTTTCTAGCATCTTGGGGGGACCAATAGTAGACTAATGAAACAAGTGTATCAAAATAATTAATACACAACCTCAGCTTCATAACTTCCTACATTATTGCTGACCCGTCTTTCATTGCCAACCTCCTCTCCACTGAAGGTACAAGAACTAAAACTATTGATCTTCTCCCGTTTTCTCTTCCTCATTCATGCTTACTCCTCTCCATCTGCCTCAGGTGTTCTCTTTTTAAACTATATATATTATTGTCCTTCTCCTCAGTTTTTCTCTTTCTCATTGATACTTTCTCTTCTCCATCTGCCTCAGGTGTTCTCTGTCTAAACTAAATACTTTACTGTTCTTCTCCTCAGTCTCCCTCAGTTTTTCTCTATCCTCTCTTCTCCTCTTCATTTCTTTCCACTTTATACCTGCACTGTTGAAATTAAACTATCCTCACAGAGGCCCAAGCCCTGAAATAAGCATTAAATTTGTGACATTTGTATTATTCAGTGAATTTCTAAACTTTGTTTTTAAGTCTATTTTGTGCACTGAATCACATGACACACTTGCATCTGATATGACCATGTCTATTTGAAGAAGCTTCTCCTTTTCAGTGAACACGCCACTATTCACACTCAACACGGTCTCTGTAAACTGTTAAAACAATAATGAAGCATATGAATCACTGGAGACAGGTGTTCATGTTTCTCTTTAAGTCTTTAATTTCCAGTAGACTGTTTGGCAGCTAAGGCTTTATTTGGTTCCAAAACAGTAAGCAAGGACAGAAGATCCATAGTTTCAGCAGGGAATCATCTATCAATTTTGTCAATTAAACAACCCATGTATCTGCTTTTCATTTTGTCAAACACAGGCCTTTGTATGATAATAAATTTGTCTCTTTAAAAGAACTGAAAAAGTCCTGCTCTGAAGGACCAGGATGGACTAATATCTCTCTCAGTGCCTCTTTAGTACTCTGAGCCATAGTTTGGATTGTGGAGAAGTCCAAGTCTTCCCTTGAAAATGATTTGAGAGAAGGACTACATGCACCAGTACATCTTTCATTAAGTGACAGAAGGCCACAAAATTGAACTGTCTGACATCAATAAAAAGAACTTTGGCTTTATCAGAGTCCTGAGTGCCGGAGACAGCCATGTGTTTTAGCTCATCTCTCATCATACAACTGACACTGCATTTTGAATTGACAACCACCTGTATGCGGCAGAGTAAACTTCAGAGCTGGTTCCTCCAATTGTTTCTGCAACTCATGAAGCTTGTTGCTTCTTATAGCGGAGCTGCTGAAGAAAAACAAAAACTGCCCCCAAGTCTTGCTGGAACTTTTTCACTTGTTCCACAGATCTGGCTGCATCACTAGCAGAAAAGGCACGCCAGTGAGCTGTGCAGTGCAATCCGGTTAATTCTGAAATGAGTTCTTCCCAGAGTTTTTGAACAACTCATTGGCTTCTTCCTGATATAACAACAACTCCAGCTGTGCATACTGCAAAAAGTTTCCTTCCAATTAAATGATTATATTTATGCTCATTCGTTGCTCTATATCCTAAACAATGGTTTCTGTCCTTCCATCTGCAATTTCCTTTGTTTCCATGTATGTACCTTACATAAGTAATAGTATAATTAAAAGTAGCAAAGTAATATGCTACTTACTGTTAATTATATCAGTGGACTCATCCAATATTAAGGCAAATATGGGACTTGTCCCTACAGCAGCATCTAACTCTTCTGTGTGCTTGCAATAGCTTGATGCATTTCTAACAAACTTTTGTCATTCAGATAGCTTCTTGAGAGGGAACATTGGCGTGTTTAGCTGCCGCCCCTCTCACCAGTTTTTCATTGTTTATCTACTTATTTATTTATTTTTCTTCTCAGCAACACTGGTTTCTAATTATTTATTTTTCATTCACTTCACATTATCCGCTTCATGTTGCAATTTACAAATGTGACTTCCACTTGCATTGTGAAATTGCTCAACTGAAGACTTTCACCACCTGCTACTGCCTTACTCTGGATTTCCTTCCTGTCTTGTTGCACCGTCTTCTTGGATTCATCGATCATGTCTCTGAGATACACAACACTGCAACTTCTTCAACTAAAACAAATCTACTTCATGGTAAAGGACACATTTGTTTATTACCGTATTACTGGGATTTTACAACCGAGTCACTACATCCATCGCAGCACAAGACGCCGTTTCTTTCATTCGTCTGCCAGCGGAGTCTCTATCCCTGACTTTCGGCACACAAACATAAGTCCATCCCATACTGGCACCGACCTCAAAAATCTTTTCTTTTACTACCACACCTGGAGCGCACTCCGCTTCCCCCTGCATCCCCGTGACTGGCCAGATCAGCGCTACTCAATACCCGCTCCATAAACAACAAGGCTCTTCTTTTATGTGACATTATCAAAGAGAAAAAACTGGACCTTCTGTGCTTAACCGAAACCAGGCACAGACAAAACGATGGACTGCTGTTTAACCAACTAGTCCCTGCTGGGTATGGTTTGTTTGACCTTCCGCGTCTCTCAGGCAGATGCAGGGGCATCATTGTAATTTACAACCCTTTTTTACAATTTAGATTGTAAAATAAAGTCCATTACTATACCTCCTCCCTCTTCTTTTAAGTGCCTTGTTTTAAATGTCTCTATCCCCCAATCTACTATCATTGCCACAGTTTATAGACCACCCAAACCCAGTGAAGCCTTCTTAGGTGAGTTTGCTGACTTTCTCTCATTTTTATGCCTTAAGTTTAAAAGGATCCTTATTCTAGGGGACTTTAATATACACATTGACTGAAGATCTTCTAATCTGGTTAAAGACTTCCTTTCTCCACTGGGATGCTTTGATCTTACTCAGTTTGTTTGTACTCCTACACATAACAAAGGACACACCCTAGATTTAAACATTGCCAATGACTCTTTTGTCTCCCACTGCTCTTCCTTTGATCTAGGCCTCTCTGACACTTAGCTATTCTTTTCCATCTGGAATTACCTGTTTCTAACACTTCCCCCTCACGCTCTGTAAATTTCCGCAACTGGCGATTAATTGATCACCCAAGGTTTGCAAATTCTGTTCTGTCCTCCTTATCTTGTTTCTCTACCTCTGACCCTCTAGAGGACAAAATACAGTTACTTGACAGTGCTCTTTTATCTACCCTTGACAACTTTGCTCCTTTAAAAACTCGAACCATCTCCTTCTCTCGCCCTGCCCCCCGTTACAACAACCATCTGCGATCTATGAAGGCAGCCTCCCGCAAACTTGAGCGTAGGTGGCATCTTAGAACGTCTTAGAATAGAAACATTTAAAACAAGACACTCAAAAGAAAAGGGAGGAGGTATAGTAATGGGACTTAGACTGTAAAAAAGGTTGTAAATAACAATGATGCCCCCACCTCTGCCTGAAAGACGCAGAAGGTCAAAGAAACCATACCCAGGAGGGACTAGTTGGTTGAACAGGAGTCCATCGTTTTGTTTGTGCCAGGTCTCAGTTAATCACAGAAGGTCCAGTTAAGGTTATAAGGTTACAATAGAGTCTGCTAGATCCACCTACTTCTCTCACGTCATTGAAAATCACCATAACAATCCCAGACATCTTTTCTCTACCATCAACAGCTTACTAAAGCCAAACTGCCCCACCACATTACCTACCTCTTCGCAACTTTGCAAAACATTCTTAGATTTCTTTAGCTCCAAGATCAACAACATCCAGCATTACATTCTCTCCACTACGCATATCATTTCCATACCTCCTCCCTCCTTATTCAACTTTTCTCGTTCCCTTCTCTCCAGCTTCTCTCTTCTTGACTCAGCATCCCTCAATAAACTAGTTAAACACATGAAACCCACTACATCTATTTCAGTCCTGTTTCTCTTCTCTCTGTCCCATTGTCCTCAATATTATAAATGAATCCTTGAGCACTGGCATTGTACCAACGGTCCTCAAAACTGCTGCTATTATTCATGTGCTAAAAAAGCCTAACCTGGCTTTCGATAATCTTAACAATTTTTGCCCCATCTCCAACTTACCGTTTCTTGCTAAAATTCTAGAACGTGCTGTCACATTTCAGTTACATAACCACCTCATGACAAACAACCTTTTCGAACCCCTCCAATCTGGCTTCAGTAAACTTCACAGCACAGAAACTGCCCTGATCAAAGTCACTAACGATCTTCTAATAGCTTCTGATTCTGGTTCTTTTTCTATACTCATCTTTCTTGATCTCAGTGCTACTGTTGACCATGACATTTTACTTTCTCATCTTGAGACTGTGTTTGGAATTTCTGACACTCCTCTCAAATGGTTCAAGTCTTACCTCACTGATCGCTGTCACTTTGTCTCTCTTAATGGGTATAGGTCTGAAATTGGTCTTGTTAAGTCTGGTGTTCCTCAGGGCTCGATACTGGGCCCCTTGCTCCTCAGCATTTACATGTTTCCACTTGGTCAGCTTTTAAGATCACATGGCCTCAGCTTCTTTTCAGAATGTGCTTCATTATGAGCAACTGCATTTGAGTGTCTAATTAATGTAGACATTTTGTAACACCAGTTAGCAAACCTCACACTACTGAACATGTTGCAAACTGAGCACCTCATTTCTATGTATTTTGAGATTTTTAGTCATTATATTTAAATGAATTGGCATAGGTGGCAATGATGTAGCATAGTATTGTCAAGTGGTAGTATCAGGTACTAGTTCAGGTGGGTAGCTGCGTCAGCATGCGTAGGCTGCAAAGGAACAAGTAATAGGTTTATTCCATGCTGAAAAAAAGAAGAAAAAGCAATTGAAAAGAAGAAAAATGCTTTTTCTTCTTTTTTTCAGCATGGAATAAACCTATTACTTGTTCCGTATCAGGTACTATACTACCTGATACTACCACTTGACAATAAGTGTCAAGTAAGTGTCATATCAGGTAGTATGACACTTACACTCAAGGGAGTCCTAACACTGACCTAACCCAGTAATTAAATCATTTCTGAAGCATTTTCCAATTCTTATCCTTTAAACTTTTAGATTGCTTAGATGGTTTTTGGACAGGCAAAAAGCATATTTTGGATTAGTTCTATCTACAATTCTTATTTTACAATTCTTTCTGCTGTATTTCTTTCTGCTGCATTTCTTTCTGATAATGGATGAAAATATAATACAGAACCTCATAAGCATTTATACAGGTAAGATAGAAAAATATGTCTCAGAAAAAGATGAGTCTTGGAAAATAATAATAATATTATTATTATTATCATCACTTTATTAACCCTTTACAATTTCTTGCATTAGGAATTATCTTTTCACATACCCCAGCTTGCTCTCCATGAGACACAGACAGGGAGAGAGCCTGGGGTCAGAGTGCAGGGTCTGCCATTGTACAGCGCCCCTGGAGCAGTTGGGGTTAAGAGCCTTGCTCAGGGGCACAATGGAGTAGGATTCCTCTGCCAGCTGCGGGATTTGAACCGGCAACCTTCTAGCCACAGGCGCAGATCCTTAGCCACAGAGCCACCGCTCCACCCCAAAATTCAGCAACACTACAAAAACCTCCCAATTATTTCTCGTTACTGTAGAAGTAATTCTGAAAATCTGAAAATTACTTAATTGATAAGTATTCACCCCCTTTGTTTTAACAACCTAAATTGGGAGAGGTATTCAATTATCTTGATAGATCCCACTAAATACGTTAACAAGGTACTCCTGTGTTCATGTCAAATCCACCTGTGTTCAACTGCTTGATTGCACAACAAATACCACTGACTTTGTGAGGTCTCACAACTAAAACAGCAGATCAGATCAGTCCTGCTATCCATGAAGACCAAGGAGCTGCCCTTGGAACTTCGAGATTAAGTTGTTAGGAGGAAAAAAGCAGGTTATACAATAACTGACAAAGCTTTGAACCTTCCTAGGAACATCGTGAAGTCCATTGTAACAAAATGGAAAAAACATAGCACAATCCAGACACTACTAAGATCAGGCAACAAAATAAAAAATAAAATAAAAAAAAAAAAACTCAATATGGACTTCAGGAGACCCAGAGGGGTCTGCAGATCTCCACAGACTTGGCTTGGTCTCACAATACTGTAGCCAGCCTGAAAATGGCACAACAGCACCTGCACTTTCTGCGGTGCTTAAAGAAATGCAGTATGGGCTACTCACAAACATTTACCACAGCACCATAGGAATTGTCCTCACTCGTGATGTCACTGTATGGTACAGCAATACTACCATCCATGACAAAAATGCACTACAAAGGGGTATTAAAGGCACAGGGGAGTGTAGGATGTGATTTACCATCAATCAGTGACATTCATATCTGCTGTTACAATAAAGCCCAATCCATCATCCAAGATCCCAACCATACCTGCCAAAAAAGGTTCTCCCCCCAGCGCTCAAGCAAGCAGCACTGCACCATTAAAGCATGGACTACTAGACTTAAGAACATTCTCTACCCTCCTGCATCCTTAACAGCTAAGCGCAATGTCTCAAAACTCAATGCGCTTCTACACTACGCATTTTTGCAAGGTCTACCATGTTTTTTTTCACTACCACATATTTATTGTTCTGGTTGTTATTATTTATTATGTTTGTAATGTACTGTTTACATTGTGTAGTGTTTTCTATTGTACTGTGTCTTCTGCTGTCAGCTTCCCTTTTTTACACTGTGGCTGTTGGTTTTCAGTCCAGGTGAATTCTAAATTATTTTTCCACATAATATAGTATTTTTCAATTTAAAAAAATGCTTACGAGTACTGTAACGTCAATTAAAAAACTACTACAGTAGATTAACCTCCACATGGCATTAAACAGATATGTGTAAATGAGCAAATCTGATTCAGGGTTTCGTTCATTTGTGTTCTATGAATGTGCAGCTGTCTTATTGTTTATTTGTTTACAAACACTGAAATGCATTCACTGAATCCTGGAAGGGCAGATAACACAAAACAGTATTTCATTTCACAGTATATGCACTGCGTTATCTATCAAACTCGCATTAAAATGGCGATATTGCTGCAGCGAACAGAACGTATAATCTAATCGCTATATTATAGATTCTTTAAATTATTGCGACCCATAGAAATTTGAATTTCTATTAGTTGGACACATTAATACTGCAACTATTGGTACACTAAATGCAATCACATTTTAGGCAACTCTGTATGTTCACAATAAAAGCATCTTCACATAAATTCCGCGCACGCTACGACACCTCACTAGAAGTTAACTTCCTACTGTCATTTATTTTGTAAACATGATAGAAATGTAAAATAACAGCAGTAACGAACGCTACGAACTTCAGATACAAACCACAAAAAAACATTAACGAAGAATAAACCTTTCTGTGATTTTCTGTATTTATCTTAAAACCTACCATAAAACTGCAGCAGAGACAAATCAATCGCTTCCGGTATCTTTCGATTGACTTAGCGGAAGTATCACTAAAAGAGAGTTATGGGAAAGGTAGTTTGAAACTTTCAAAATACGTTGAGTCCAAATCTGTAGTAGCGTGAAACTAGTGACGCGACAGGACGAGAATGACCCGGAAGTGTTTGCAAGCGACCGAAATTCAATCACAGTTTGAGATCTTCGGCCACTACGGTGGCTTTGAAGAGTATAGCAACATTAAGCGAAGCAACAAGCCGCAAAAACACCTGCTTTGTTATTTCTTCCCGGTTACTTGTAATTCCTTGAACATTCTGCTATATTTTTAAGGGCATTTTTTAATTGTACATCACCTCCACTGGTCCTCAAGTTTGACTAATCTTATTATAATTATTATAATCTTTTTAAAATTAATTTTGCAGGACGTTTATTCTACAGTATTTCTGTAAATTGGCATTCCTATATTTTGTTTCTTATAAATATGTTTTTTTTTTCCATTCAATGAAAAGCTTTTTGAGGTGCAAGCTTTTTAAGGGAGCTGTATCAAATATCTGTTTATTGTAATTAAAAACAGATAATTTTTTACATTTTAATACAATCAAGATTTTTAACAATAACTGGGGACAAAAACATATTTTAAGCATCATCATAGTGGTTAAACATACAATATTGACACACTAAGCCAATAGCAAATCACCCTTCTTCATTCAGTTTTAAGTCTTGACTAATAGTGTTGGTCTGTGTAGATCACCTCTAGCCAAACTGTGGTGTAGATCTAGATGGAGAAAGGTCTCATTCCCAACCAAACTTAAATTTATGCCTCTCCAAAAGTGGGTGGAATCTATTGCACAGACCTAGCTAATAGAAAATCACATTTTTTTGACAGATAAGTGTCTTTGCCAATGTTGCTGGGGTTTATAGAACACTTCTTGTTCCCCGGCTAGAACTGGACAATGCTAGACAGGGAAAAGTCGCACTTCTGACCAAACAGAAATTTGTGCCTCTCCAAATGTAGCTGAAATCTATCATACAGACCCACAGCTAATAGAAAATCACCATGGTTTTGTCAGATAAGTGTCTTTGCCAGTGTTGCTTCGGTTTATAGACCATTTCCTCGCAACTGTTAACTGTAAATGTGTCCAGTCACTTTTGAGAAAGTTCACAGAATACATGACTCAGTTGTTTAAGATATTTATGTAAAGTACTGTATTACCTTCCAGTTTGTCAGAGCCCATTGATTTTTTGAGTGTTTGTGAAAACACGTGACCCATTTGTTCAGACTTCATAGCAGAGGCACTAATTAGATGGATATAAATGGGTTCAGCTGGTTCACTACTTTCCAACCAGGTAAAAAAAACAACAACAAAAAAAGTTAATTTATTGTATTTGGTGGGGTGTGCGCTCAAGCAAGCTATTACAGTTTTTTACAGTTGCTAACAAGTGTTTTTCAATACCGAGTTCCCTTTTTCAAAACTCTTCACACGGTTAACACAACAGCCCTCTACGTGGACCAAACCATGAATGATTTTTTCATTGCTTAGACACAAAATGCATTCGGTGAACATAGTTTTCAAAATTCTTCAATTCACTTCTCACTCAAGCTCCACTACCAGCAAAACGGTATATTTTAACAGCCCAATTTGCACATGCTTGCATACTCTGTCTCAAACTGATAACACTAAATTTCAGAACCTAACATATACAGTAAAATCCAAGGGGATAGCAATTTGCTAGGTCGCAAATATATTTGAACACATTCAAAGTCCACAGCAAAGTTTTTGATAAAGGTTACTGAGACAAACTGCTGATTGAAGTTATGTATACTAAATGTAGACTAAATTCCCATTTCCTACCCAGGTGCAATTCCATGACCATCTTATAAAAAGAGGAAATCTTTGGAATGATTTTGCTCAACATGGACCCAGCAAGAAATGCAAGAGGGGGTGAAAGACAAATGGCGGGACGATGGAGAGGAAGAGGGAGAGGAGTTTGAATGCGTGGTGGCATTCGCCACAGAGGAAGACCATGAGCTATTATGCCTGATAAGAGCTACCATAACAGACCATGTCATAAAGCATGGTTTGTCATTCAGAGAGGCTGGTCTAAGAGGTCAGCCAAATCTCAACCATTCAACTGTCACATCTATAGTAAGAACTTTCAGACAAACCAGCAGGTAATTTATCCATTTTACAAAGGCTTAAATTGAAATGCATACAGTAAATATTAGCCTCTAGAACCACAGTGAATGTGTAATTGAATTTGTCACAATTGCAACTTAAAAACTCAGAATTCTGACTTTATATCTCACAATTCTGACTTTATATCTCACAATTCCAGCTTTATATCCCAGAATTCCAACTTTATATCTCAGAATTGCGACTTTATATCTCAGAATTGCGCCTTAAAAACTCATAATTACGACTTAAAAACTCAGAATTGTGAATTTATATCTCAGAATTGCGACAAAATCTCGCAATTGCGAGACTTTGTATCTCAGAATTCCGACTTTATATCTCGCAATTGCAACTGTATATCTTGCAATTGCGACTTTATATCTCAGAATTGAGACTTTATATCTCACAGTTGCGACTTTTTATCTCACATTTGCGACTTCGAAATAACCCAGATTTCATTGTCTGTCCTTTTGTTATTGTAACGGTTTGTAACGTTTCCGTTTCAGGAGTCTGTCTCAGAAGTTAAAATAAGTTTTTATTTCATGCGCATGGGAGTGAAACACAGAGACGCTCGGTATATTTTTCTCAAATTATCCTAGAACAGTCCTTAAATATTCTTCTGTTATCTATTTAGCTTTCCTGCGCTCACATGATTTCCAGTGTTCCAAAACCATGCACATTCTCCTACCTCCCTATTTGCTGGAGATAACTTTTTTTTAAATACAATTGGCCACTTTCGTTCATAGCACGCATTCCTATACAATGGTATAGAATTAAATAGTAGCTCTTGTGTTCACTCAAGTATTAGTGCACGCTGTAGAGTAGTACGTAAGCTGCGTATTTGACACATACTAATTTGATTAAAATAGAAAAAAATAAAATCCATCCCAATTTTTTAGTGCACACAACAAAGTTCCAGGGTCATCTGGCGTACCGCCTGGGGGCGCTCCGCGTACCACTTAGTTTGTACCATAGTTTGAGAACTACAGATCTACTGTAATGCCACCTGTCTTTAGTGTTTTACAGGTCATTCTGCTATGATGGACAAAGTATTCTTGTTGGAAGAAAAAAAGGTGCTTGTGTTTCAATAGGATTATTTTATTTTGAGACAAGTTTGCAGTATTTTGATAGCTTTAGTGCATTTTGGGCATGAAATGAACAGTTGTGCCAAGCTTTGTGTTGGTGTAATTTGTGAAAAGATTGGAAAAAGTGAACTTGATATTGAAAAACACTTGTTAGTAATTGTAAAATATTGTAATATCCATTTAATTCACTTAAGTAGCCATAGTTACTTAAGAGTGCATGAATATTGATTATTTTAATGAAACTGATGAGGAATATTACTAATGTAATATCCCTGTTTTTATGTATTTTTCTGCAGTTATAACAAGTCTTTGGCAGAGACTGAATATTTTTTGACAGGTAAAAAAACAACTTCATTGCCTGGCTGAGATACCCAATTTGCAACAGGGTGTGTCAGTGCAACAATAGTAAATTTAATAAGTTTAAAATAGAAATGACAGTCTATGTGATGTTCCTTTCATGGGGTAATGAATTTCAAGTATAGACTCCATGAATGGAAAAAAAAGGAGCCTTCACAATAACTTGGATAAAATTGTGTAAACCCCAAGATTAGGAAATGGGAATAAAAACTTTACAAACATCCTTTATAAATCTGTGATCATGGTGAAATAAATCATCAATAAGTAGAAGGCTTCCAGCCAGTACCTGGATCACACTGTTCCTCTAAACTAAACGTATGGGTTGTAAGGGTTTTGTGAATTTACTGGGACAATTTAGGTGATTTGTTATGGCTATTAGAAAATCAATCAATCGGCGAGACACATGGATTCAATACACGAGATGCATTTCTTAATACATAAATTGCGCATATAAAACATTTAACAGTCTGCCTGGATACAGATGGCAGATCTTATTGTGAAGGTTATCAAAGTGCAAGGTATATAATCACGAAGAGATGCAAAACACAAAGAGATACAAAGAATATGCTTCAGTAAACCAATCGGCTATACTACTGTTACTCAGGCTCATTAATATAAATTCTACATTAGCTACTCAAAAGTAAATACATTACTTCTATGAATTGAATTGATATTAACTTGTGTTGAGATAATAATTAAATTATTTAGATGCAATGTAGAACATTGGGTTTACTTATCCAGATATGGATTCGTATTTCCTGGCACGGGCACCAAAGACCAGCTAGTGGCTCTGTTCAATCGCTGCGGCGTTCAATAGGCTTCATCCGGCTGACTAGTAGAAAGTCTCTATGAACGGAGGGTGACCGCGGTTCTGAGTAAGTCACTCTTTACGAGGAAGAAACTTGGTTTGCTTCTGGTGTAGTGCTATTGCTAATAAAAACGTATTCAGGTTGTCAACAAGAGTCCAAACATATACTCCGGTGATCAAGCGAAGCATACACGTTGGCGCTGGCTAGCGATTTATGTACGGGCATTCCCTGGGCTGACACTTTGCTGAAACACGGTTGCAGTCCCTATACAGACAACACTGGCCGTCATGTGATGGGTGATGATTGGTCGAAAGTTTAGCAGGCATTTCGGACCCACGTGGGGTTACCACGCCCTTCAGGTTCCTGATTGGTGGGTCAAGGCGAGAGATGAGTAACAATAAGTAACAATGACCTCTGACATCTAGGACTGCAGATGTTCCCAAGAATCTCACAGACAGATAGGTGCCAGGAATGGCCATTGATCATGATAGCCAATCATGGCTGGGTGCATCCCCATTTGGGAGCTGTTCCTGAGAGAAAACTTTTAATCAGAACTGCAAATGCAGAACTGCATTTTGTGGCTGCACCACAAAAATGAGAAAGAGAGATGGCCGCATTTAGGAAAACACAGCAACATTTAATTCTGACTTATTAATAAGCATTGCCGCTATAGGGTAAAGAGGAAATTGGTGAGGAATGACACAGTGAGGCCTGTGGTGGCCTTAAAAGAGATACAATGGCTGAGATGGAAGAAAATATTCATCCATGTGATATCCAAATATCTAGTATTAGAAGAAAAACTGCTTCAGACCTAAAACTGAAATAAAAAATCTTAGCCTCTCAGTAGGACAGTTGTTACGGTCACCATCCTCTCCTCCAAAGGGCGCTCCAACCTCCTCATGTTAGTGCTTTTAATAATTACCTGCATTATTTCCTGGTGTGCCTTTTTTTTGTTTTCCTATTTAAATTTACTCCTTCCTGCCTCTGGGGCTCAGCTTTGGTATATGGTAGCTCGATAGTCCGCCTAGTATCCGGTCGCCCCACGTCCGTGGCCTGTGGGCATAGGCCTGTTTACGCTCCCTGACCCACTGAGCCCAGGGCTTGGAACGGAGCCCCGTATTTCCTGAATTCTCGTCTCGTCTTGTCTGTGTTTCTGTTCGTCTGTATCTCCTGATGGGT
Source organism: Atractosteus spatula (assembly GCF_055471065.1). Lineage (NCBI taxonomy): Eukaryota > Metazoa > Chordata > Actinopteri > Semionotiformes > Lepisosteidae > Atractosteus > Atractosteus spatula. The sequence goes on from NC_142709.1 coordinate 36,562,772, forward strand.
CTCCCGACAATGGACTAATGGACTGCTTGCTGACTTCCCTTTGAGCTTCTTTGGATATGTTTGCATACGGATTTTCTCCACACGTCTGCATGAACTTCCCTACTTCACTGTGACCACCAATAATGATCACAGTGATCCTGTGTCTTTCCTGAACCCCATCTATGGTTCTTTTTCTGGAATCGCCGCCTCGCATAGGGTCTTAAACATCACCATTTACCAGTGTTTACTGGCAGCCATCTCACTCTGCAACTCACAACTGGCACCCAACTGAAGCTAAGCGGGTGTGAGCCTGATCAGTACCTGGATGAGAGACCTCCTGGGAAAAACTAAGGTTGCTGCTGGAAGAGGTGTTAGTGGGGACAGCAGGGGGATGGGGACACTATACTGTAAACAGGTGCCATCCTTTGGATGAGACGTAAAACTGAGGTCCTGACTCTGTGGTCATTGAAAATCCCAGGGCATTTCTCGAAGAGTAGTGGTGTAACCCTGGCGTCCTGGCAGAATTTCCCATTGGCCCTTACCAGTCATGGCCTCCTAATAATCCCCATCTATGAATTGGCTTCATTACTCTGCTCTCCTCCCCACTGATAGCTGATGTGTGGTGAGTATTCTGGCGCACTATGGCTGCTGTCGCATCATCCAGGTGGATGCTGCACATTGGTGGTGGTGGAGGGGAGTCCCCATTACCTGTAAAGCACTTTGAGTGGAGTGTCCAGAAAAGTGCTATATAAGTGTAAGCAATTATTATTATTATCACCCTCCACGGGAGACCAATCCGGCTTCCGTGACAACAGTGATCCAAAACACAAGGCCAAATATTGGGTTCATGGGGCTGAATACAACACATCAACATTTTTGTAAACATTTTTCTCTTTAGTTTTTGCTGACATGTTATGTAACAGATCTTACCCTTAGAAGTCTTCAGTTGGAATTCAGGTTTAATTCAGGTTTTGAATAAAATACCATGTTTCAATTTCACACTTTTCTGGACTCACCACTCTTAACAGGTAATGGGGACCCCCCTCCACCCCCACCAAGGATTTTTAATGACCAGTAGGAGTCAAGACCATGGTTTTGCATCTCAATTGAAGGATGGAGCTTTTTTAAAAATAGTGACCCTGTCACTATACTGGGGCATTAGGACCCACACAGACTGCAAGGTGAGTGCCCCCTACTGGCCCCACTAACACCACTTCCAGCGGCAACCTTAGTTTTTCCCTAGGAGGTCTCCCATCCATGTACTCATCAGGCTCACACCTGCTTAGCTTCAAGTGGTTGCCAGATGTGAGTTACAGGGTGATATGGCTGCTGGCCATATGTCTTTTTAGCTGACTAAAATGTCCCAGTCAAGACAGAACCAGGACCTTTGAAAGAAGGAAGTTTTGGAGACAGACTGCGGCAGTTGGACCAGGAGAGGACTCAGACGTCAAGGACTGGGAGCAGTGGAGGAAGATGCCAGCATCATCTTTCTCCCCCTTCAACCGAAAACTGGACTTAGAGAGCTACACTGAGGACAGATCTGTGGGACCAAATAAGCTTAAAACGTTGGATATTTGTTGAGTAATGGGGGTCCAATGGGGTGCTTGTGGCAAGTCTAGAATGTGTGTCTTTTAGAATTGATTTTTTTATAATGTTTTATAATGTGTTGAGTGAACAGTGTGAAATGTTGTTAATCATTAGAAAATAAATGGGCACTTTAGCCTTACTAGTGTCTGTTGCTTGCCTGAGAATGCATTGATGGTCCTGGGAGATGAAAAGAACCCATTGCAGATAAAAAAGGGTCCTGGCACCCAGGTGGCATAGTCGTAAAAACAAACCCAAAAAATATTTTAGGGGTCACCTTACTGTGACTATAACACCCAATTTTTCTGTTTATTTAAAACAGATTTCTGTACATGAGGTCCAGCATGATTCAGTCCTGGTCCTGGGGACTCCTATAACTCTTGTTTTATGTTACAACCAATCTTTGTTACATAATTCAACCCTTAATAAACCAAATATAATTGTTTTCAACACTTTAACCATTCTTGGCTCTTACATTTTGGATTTTGCTTTTAAACTATTGTGTTTAATAAGAAACTTAAAATATTCAATATTCAAATTGAAAAAAATGTAAGTTTCAAGTTTATTGTCATATGTTCCTGAGTACAATGAAATTCTTATTTGCATGTTTCCTCACATAAAAAATGACACAACAATTCACATGACAAATTAAATAAAAAATAGTTGGAGACAAGAACATAATTCATGTGTGCCATCAATATAGTGGAAAGCAGCAGTGTAAAATACAAGTAGCAGTGGTATTTATAGACTTATGGTTAGCAGCAATATACTGTAATCTTCAGCAGCATTCAAATAGAAAAAACCAAGTAGTGAAAGTTTTGTGAGTTCAGTGCAAAAGTGCAAAAGCAGTGAGGTGTAAAGTGGGGGTAAAAGCATTAGGAGGTGTTCAGAAGTCTGATGTCTATGAGAAAGAATCTTGTTTTGAACCCAGAGGTTCTGGCTTTTATACTCCTAAATCTTTTGCCAGATGGAAGAAAAAAGAAAAGTGAATTATGTTATCTATGCAGTGCATAGATTGTAGATCTTACTTGTGGGGACTTCTGTACCAGTAATGGCCTGGGCTGTCTCCACCACCTTATGTAGTTTTATTTGCTCATGAGCTGAGCAATTACCGTACGAAACATTAATGCATCTGGTAAGAATTATTTTTTTTGTACATCTGCAGAAATTTGTTTGTGGAGACATACCTAGAAGGAAGTAGAGGCGCTGGTGTGCTTTTGTGATTACTTAGTTTATATAATTAGTGCTATTATGTAAAGAATTCAGTTGGAACAAAACACAACAAATGTGTGGAACTCCAGGACTTGGATGGTGAGCCCCTGAATTAGCAGTTTGTAAGTGTTCTGCATATCACAAAGGTGTATACTGTAATTTACATATTCTGTTGCTAATTCCATCAGTGGTAGTGTGTCTTGGAGAAACAGCCGTCACTTAGTGGTATGGAGTCTTGTGAATAACCAAGAGAGAGCAATGAAGTACAGTCTGTGTTATGCATGGCTCACCAACATATTGTTAATTAGAATTTTCTGGATAGTATAATTTGGATTTACAGTACAAGGTAATATAAGTAAGATATATTTTTCTGCCTTTCCAGCAACATGAATCTTCTTAATCCTCCACATAATATAACAACAAGTTGAATATGTGTAGTAAAACATTTTGCAGACATCTCCATTCCACCTCTGTGGCTTCTGAATAGTTTTATTAAATAACCACTTGACTAAACCATCAGAGAGGCAAGCAACTATACCTAGAAAACGAAACCAATCAGAGGTTCATCTGAGACTAAAAAGTGGCATCAACACATCCATTCTTAGGAATGAAAAGTAAAAATAAATTTTTTAAAACTCTATTTTATACACTAAAGTTCAGTTAAAATATGTTTGTGTTCTATCCTCTCCACCAGTCTCACCATCAGAGTTTACCAGCTATGCACATAGTACTACAAGATGGAGATGCAAGGCTTACACACAGCTTAAAAAAGTGCTGAGAAGTTTCTTTGTATGTCTTTCTCTAACTTCCAAGAACTATACCATGCTAAACAGTTCTAAAGAGCAAAGTGATGCATTCAGGACTGGTAAAGGAACAAGCTAGCCGATGATTGGTGCCTGATAGCATGTTAAGACAGTGGGACCAGTGAGTTGTCCATTGATACTCATGCCCACTTGTGTGAAAATATATTCTAATCTTTTGAAGGAAGGCAGACCACCCCAGTCAGCAAAATGGAGTATTCTAATCCCTGATTTTGTGCTCTTAGTGAGGTCCTCCTGCATTTCTCAGTGGGCCATCTCCTTCCACTCTGAAATGTAAATGGGTCTGATTTGTCATTAGTAATGGAACTCTTATGAAAACTGACTCCACCATCTTCTTTGTTTATATCAGAGCCTTCTATGTAATAGAGTAAGAAGGCCACAGACTGTGTGGAGACAAGGGTGAACCTACGAACTCATGTGGCAGCTCCATCTCATGCTGGATTAGGGACTTCTATAGGTTCAGGTCAGTGAGCACATTGTGGAGCATGAAATTAATACTAGTTCTAAGTAATACTTCAGGGCTGATACATGATCAGTCCTCTTTGGATAGCTGGGAAGTCACTTAGTCTTTAAGTCCATAATGCTGTATTTAGAGGATAAGACTATCCTGCCATGTTTGAGATAAGGCTCTAGTGTGGCCAGTATGTTCATCAAAGCTGGTTAAACCTCTCTGTGGTTCCATTTTCCCGATGTACGGTAAGGAGAAGTGTGCATTTTGAATTCCAAATGATCTTGCACAGCTCTCACACTGTACTCTCAAAGCTGCAACTTTGGTCTGCATGGGTCCAAACAGGAAAACCAAACCAAGGCCTGTGGTGGGAGTCTTCTGAAGACAACATCATTTCACACCATTCTTTAATTTCACAGTGTATCAGAGTCGAGCAGAGTCTTTCACAGTTAAGAACTGCACAGAGACTTTATTCAACAAAAACATTCTGCTCTCACAATGCCTGCTTGCCTGCTTGCCTGCTTTAAACTAACCCAGTACCAACCTCCACCGTGAGTCACCTCATATCCTAACCCAGTCTTTATTAACCCCATGTAAAATTAACCACTATAAAATTAGCCACTATCCTAATTACTGCTGGCCTGCCACAATTGACCTGACTTCTCCTGGGAATGTTCAACACCCTAGATGCTTTTACTGATATCTTGTCAACCAATTGAGCTGATCACATTTGGAGTTTCATTGCAAAAGGAGTCAATACTTATCAAATTAAGTCATTATAATGTTTATTTTTAATTTCCATACAATAACTTTTGTTCCTCTCTATCATTATAGAATAATGTGTGTAGATCAGTTACAAAAACTCCCATATTAATATTTTTATTTAAGTTTGCAACATAATAATTGTGAAAAAATGCAAGGGAAGTGAATATTTTCTAAAGTATAAAGGGTACTATACATATGCATCCATAATGTTGTTCTGGGTCACACTTTTAGCTTTTTACTGTGGAAGCAAAAAACCTAATGTATTCTTGTGACATTCAAGTAAATAAAGTCAGAATTCCCAGATGCTGATTATTTATACATTTTAAAATTTTACAGTGACTCAAATATTGGAACAGTTTTTGTTCAAAGTCAAAAAGCTCTAACAGTTCGAAATTGTCTAAATTCCGACACCCACTGACTCATCACTTACACCTTCGGATTCACCCACTAGGTGGAGACATTTGTTCAATTTAAAATGTGGCCATACAATAATAGGACATAGAACATATTACTAGAAAAAAAACTAGAGCATGTTTTTTGGGGGGGTTAAGAACTATTGAAAAAGGAAAAAAAATGCTTCTTGCTGTGATATGAATTTGTGATCTGCTATTAATTTAAATGATAGCATTCACCAGAACAATTTTCCTATAAATGCTACAATTCTCTATGGAAATAGACTATAAGACTATAAGGCTTGACACATTTTTCTAGAAGGCCTAAATGTATTTTTTTTCTACAGAGAATATTTTGTTTCTTGAAAGTAAATTAATATATTGAAATTATGTAAGATAAATAATATTACAAATGGGGGATTACGAAAATGTAACTTGTAAATGCTTTTTCCAGATTATACCCGAGCATCTAGTATAATTATAGGCACATTTGAGGGTGATCCAGCTAAATGCCAGTGTTTTATGACCCAGTGTTGGATGACTTTTCATCTCCGACCTGATTGCTTCCCTAGTGACAGGGAACAAATTGCCTTTATGGTTTCAAACCTTTCTGGACAAGCTCTGGATTGGGCTAGTACCCTCCTCGTCTGAAATCTCCCCGAGACCGCCGATATCAATCTTTTTCAGACTGCCATGCAGTCTGTTTTTGGACAGTTTCACACTCATCATTTCACCTCTTCACGACTTACCACGCTGTCTCAGGGATCCTGTCCATTCCAGGATTATGCCTCTGAGTTCCAATCTTTGGCTTCCCTAGTGCCCTGGAACCAGGAAGCCTTCCTCCATCAGTTCCGTCTTGGGCTCTCCATCGAACTCAAGGATCACTTCTCCATTTTTTCCTGAAATAACCGTCTTTTAAATGCAGTTAAGAACAGCACACTATAAGAATCTATAGTTCTATGCAATAATTTTACTCATTCAACATTCTAGAGAATGTGGTTCCAAGTAGAATCACCATCTACTGCACTTTATATCTGAGATGTGAATGTACAATAAGTAAAAAAACCTTCCAAACCATATTACAAAGGATTGATTCTCTAAGATTCTTGAAGAAATTTTAATCTGTTCATCCATGTGTGCTTGCTTGAGGCTACTAGTTACTTAGCCAAGAAGGTGATGCTAATGTTTTTATATCTGGATGTCATGCCCTGTATGTATCATGGTCATACACATCATGATGATATTCTTATCTAATCCTAAATGATAATGAATTAGCAAAGCTGGGTCAATTTTTAAGCTCCATTGTATTCGCCTACATGTTCATGCAGTTTACAAAATGTAGAACAAGTATAGCGAAATCAAGTATGTTTCGGAAACATTTCTACTTCCTTGAAAGTGATCAAATTCACTGGTGAATCTCAATCATCTGCTTTTGAGTAATTGAAATGACAATACTTTAACTTTAGGGCTACAGCATTGTATACTGTATGTAAAACAAACAAACTTTTCTTTAAAAAGTCACTTCTCTTTTGACCTGCAAGAGGATCATGGGGTTTGGAGGTGTGCTTGATTGCTGATGCCACCAGAGTCAAGGAAACAATTTCTCTTAATCTCTATCTAATCCGCAGGACAATCGGTGGAGTATGGAATCCTGAACAAATGCAGTAGAGCATTTGATTAATTATGCAAAGGTGAATAGATCAAATGTGTAATTTTTAAGCTCCCAAATTGGGCAGCTGTTGCAATGTATGTATCACTCATATTTTGATAGATCAAGGAATGGAAACTGATTAACAACACTGGCATTAAGTGTGTTCCTACACATTTAATTTAAAGTTTCAAGACTTAAAATAAGGACTCACATCCCTTCTGTATCACTGAGAAATAAGCATATAGTCTTGTAAACAATAGCATATACATTCCACACAGGTTTTATATAATTTAGCAGAATACTAACACTTGGCTTGTGGTTTTATTATGATGCATGTTTTACAATCTCTGTGTGAAGTCAGGCTGCAAAGTTAAGCCTGAGTGGCATGCTCTAAACCTCTGGATTTAGAGAAGATAAACGGTGGTTTTAAAGATTTAAAAAGTCATTGATATTAAACTCAGACAACCAGTCAAATCTGACAGAAAATACTGTAGATCCTCTTAGCATCTGGCAAATGTTCTGCTAATCCATTAATACCTTTTAAAAAATAACCTGAATAATAAATGGACAAAATAATGATTCAATTAGCATCAGAATCAGAATTAAAAACTTTTATTCACCAAGTACAAGATACAGTATACAAGGAATTTCTCTTGGTGCAGGTGTCGACATAAATTCCAATAAGATAAAAGTAACAAAAAAGACATCTACAGATAAAAACAAAATCCAGGGATATGTACAATTTAAAGGTATATACATTTAACTTATAAAATGTACAGTGAATACTACATATATTTACAGAAAATATTGGTAAAATATGTGCCATTAAATGAAAATGTACAACTGATCACAGAGAACGGATGAGAGAAGTGTCCTTGTTTATAAGAGTTATGGCCTGGGGAAAGAGCTGTGCAGGTGTCGGTTAGTCCAGATGGGCACTCACTCTTGGTCTCTTCTGAGAGGGAAAACACTGGAAGAGAGAGTGACTGTGGTGTGAGGGGTCAGCCATGATTTTCCCCGCCCTGCTTGTCATCCTAGATGAGTATAGATCTGTTATGGGGGGGAGCTGGCAGTTGATGACCTTCCCTGCACTTCGTTCAATGTGCTGTAATTTCCGCTTTGAGTGTGATGATGCAGATCCAAACCAAACAGAAATAGAGGATGTAATGACTGATTCTATTATGGCTGTGTAGAATTGGACCTGAGGTGCTTGTGACAGCCCAAATTTCTTAAGCAGTCTCAAAATATGCATGCACTGTTGGGCCTTCTCAGTAATTGTGGTGATGTTCCTGTCTCATTTAAGGTCCTGTTGGATAACAGTTCCTAAAAATGTGTAAGACTCTGCTAACCATGAAACCATGTATTTCCAAAGGAAGGAGGGGGATGGGCTTCTTCCTGAAATCAATGACCATCTCCACAGTGTTTTGTGTATTCAACTCCAAGTTGCTGACTCCACACCATGAAAGCAGGGGGTTTACTTCCTCTCAGTATGTGGATTCGTCATCATTTGAGATAAAAGCAACCAGAGTGGTGTCATCTGCAAACCTAAGAAGTTTCACAGATTTGCTGTTAGATGTTCATTCATTGGTGTAAAGTGAGTAGAGCATGGGAGAAAGCACACAGGCCTTTGCACACAGGCCAGTATTGAGAAGGACGAGGTCCGAAATGTGGTTGGCCCAACCTGACGAACTGTTTCCTATTGGTTAAAAAGTTGTGGATCCAATGGCAGACAGGATGGGGAACTTTGAGCTGGCTCAGTTTATCCAGATGTAGATCAGGGATGATAATGTTGAAAGAAGAGCTAAAGTCTACAAACAAAAGTAGAGGGCATAAGTGTGGGAGCTGTTCAGGTGCTGCAGGATGTAATAGAGCCAAATTGATGGCATTGTCAACAGACCTGTTAGCTCTGTATGCAAACTGCAGTAAGTCCTGAAAGGCATCAGTCATGATTTAGAGGTGATGCAGAAAGAGTCTCTCAAAGCACTTCATGAAAAGAAAGATAAGATAATAGAGGTTTTGAAACAAGCAGGCACCACGCACTGGGCCACAAAGATGGAAGATAGCTGTTCAGCACAGTGCCTGAGTGCTGCTTGTGAAACAAGATCAGGGCTGGGAGCCTTCCTAACCTGTTTCTTAAAAATGGAGCTAACTTGAAGCTCAGTAATGGTGATAGGAGGGTGTGGGTAGAAAATGTTAGGATGAAAAGGTGTGAATTGGCGGGGGTGAAAGGAGAGAGGAGGTGTAAAGGATGTCATAGACTGACTTTGGCTAGGCTGGAGGGAGGGGCGTGAAGTGGAAATCCTTTGACTCTCAAATCTTGAATAAAAAATGTTAAGCTGGTTTACAAGTGAGGGGTCTGCTGCAGTATTATAAGGTTTTGATTTATAGTTTGTAATGGTATGGTGACCCTTCCATATGGATGAACAGTCGTTTAAGGAGAACTGCTGTTCCAGTTTTTCCCTGTGTTGGCGTTTGGCAGCCCTGACTGCCTTATCGAGTGCATACATGGCCTCTTATTATGCATCCCAGCCGTCACTTTTATAGGCCACTTGCTTGGCAGAGGGGCTGTGGTAGTCTCACGCCCTCTGCAGCCAGAGGGCGCTCCTTCTCTGTCCTGTCCCTGGTTTCTGGTCTGCTGTCCTTCCGGTCCCTCTCTTTCCCTTGGGCTATATATTTCCGGGTCTTGCACTCTGTCCTCGCTCAACATTGACGTTGGGATGTCCTGAGACCCGCCTAGCACCAGGGCGCCCCACGTCCGCTACCTGAGGGCATAGGTTTCTATACGGCATTCCTGAACTCTTTGCACTAATGAGCCCAGGCCTTTTTCCCGTCTCGCCGCAACGCATATGGGTCTTTTTCCGCTCTCCTGCTCCCCACGGTTAGTCCCTTTGGACGTCCGTGATAGGTAGCTCAGACAGCAAGGGTGTCTAGCTCCTGACTGGAAGTTCCCAGGTTCACTCCCAGGGAGGGGCAAGTGATGTAACTTGTTCTAATTCCTTCCAAATGGCTCCTGGGTCCACTCAGCCTGCTTTCCAAATGAGTACTGGGGGTTAATCTGTTTGAGGGTAATAGGATTATTACCCCATGGGCCTTTATGGTCAGAAAAGGGGATCTAACCTTCTTTGGCAGAATGTAGTTTTCCTAGCTCAGTGGTAAACCAAGGTTTGTTATTGTACCTGCAAACAGTCTTTGTTGGTATGCAGGTTTCCTCACAAAAACTGATGTAAGAAGTAACTGCAAGAGCATAGTCATCCAAATTTTCATTGGTGGTTTTGAAAATGTTCCAATTGGTGGAATCCAAGCAGTCCCTCAACTCCTCAATGGCATCGGTTGACCATATTCTCACTGATTTTACCTCAGCCTTAACAGTTTTAAGCTTTTGCCTCTATAAGGGGATAAGGTGGATGAGGGAATGATCAGAGTTTCCAAGTGGGGCACGGGCGATCATCTGGTATGCATCCTTAATGGTGCTATAACAGTGGTCCAAGGTTTTGACTTCTCTGGTAGAGCAATTGATCGATTTTTTGTATTTCGGCAGTTCAGCACTCAGATTGTAGTCATGATTGAAGTCACCCATAATGATAACTGGAGAGTCAGGTGAAATGCAAGTGATTTGTGCTCATTGGGAAACATTATTATCTTGCTATCTTTTTTTTTTGCTTGAAGTGCCTAAACAAAGCCTTGAGCTTATGGAACTGGCTTCCAAAATGACAAGTACAGTCTACATGTTTCAGGTAGGCAGGGAAATAAGTTTGCTTAATTTCTGCTCTTCTGCCGTTCAAGTGTTAAAAACATATCAAGTCTGAAACCTAGTCATTTTTCATATTTAAAAAAGTCTTACCCCTTGAACCAAAGGTGTGATAATCCAAAATGCCTTGAATGACAGGATCAAGGAGTACATGCCTTTAATCATAAATCTACAGTAGTAGACTTTATAATCTCCAACCTTTTAAATCCTGATAATTATTTTTTTCCTTTAAGCCTATATTTCTGTGCTGAGTTTTACTGTTTTACTGTTTTACTGTTTTTAACCTACTTTGTAATTTGTTTTATTAGAACAGAGATGTTGAAATGTTTGCAAAGTTGTAACCATGTAAATATTGGAAAATTTAAAATGCTATGTATTGAAGACTTTCTTGATACTATCTCAAATTAATGTCAAGGGCCACATATTATTAAACATATGATGTCTTTGTGATGCTTTGTGATGCTTAGGAAACTAAAATTTACTTTAATGTAGATGAAGTTTATGCATAATTAGTAAATTAATTATGTATAATTAATCATTAGTCTTTTAAAGTATTTTTTAAAATCTAAACATTTATATTTTTAATGAACATCTAAAACTACCTTGAGAAAAAGATAACCAAATGTAATTTCAGCTTTAGAAATTATCATTCAAAGTGATTATATTTAAAGAGAATACATTACATGTAATTATGGAAACAAATCAAAACATTTGGTAAAACGTGTTATTTCATACAAATCATATATCATATAATAATAGAACTGGCCTAAATAGGATATTTTGCCCGGAATTCTACTAAAATGCTAAAACAGCACTGGTTGAAAATTTCCTCTAAATTTCCCACAACCACCTTATACTGTAGCTAATAAGCTTATTTAATTGAAGTAGTGATGCCTTTATTCCATTTTTTGTTTTTTCTCTGCTAAGCAAGGGCATATTGATCTTCCAAAATTGTTAATATCTGTTTTTGCAGCAAGGTTATTTACAAAGACTCTTCAGGACCAAACACATAGAAAATGTATGCTGAAAAACTTGTAATCATTTTTATATAGTTTCTTCCTCAGTCTCTATCAACAGTACCAGTTAAAAATATCTCCAAAGTCCTACATACAGCATTAGGTGAAATATTAAGCTGCAAACTGTTGATAGGAATAGCATGGATTAATTCATATTTTATTTTTTGTACTCATGTTCTCTGAGATTTTCTTTCCAGTAGCCATAGTGTTTATCACATGCAGGTATTTAATACCATGCTTTCACTGCGTATATAATGTAGGCTTTGACATGGTGTAGCACTTTCTGATGTGCTGCCTGCTAACCAATGATGTTTTAGCATGTCTGTATAATACAGTATGGGGTAGTATTTAATTTAATTCTCAAAACTATATTTCAATCCATCAGACTGTTTTTCAGTGCCTAACCTGGCAAGCAACAGGTTCAAGGTGTGATACACCCTGGATGGGACTAGTGCATAGCAGAGCACTAGTCAGACTCACAATCATACTAGGGCCAGTTTTTACAGAAGCCAGTTAACCTACTAGTATGTCTTTGGACTTGGAGGAAATTGGAGCATACATATTCATACACACACATTATTCATACACACTGATATTAATATTATATTTAATTCTCAAAAATATTAAAGTCTAATTTGTGTATAATCACTTTTTCCTGCTTTAGAATTATAATTATTTAACTAGAATTACTTAAATACTGTAAACATGAATTCATAGTCAAATAAAATAAACATTTTATTATGGGTTAATACTTCAAGTACTATTTTCTGATTATCTTGTACTCTTTCTGAATCAAACCTATAACAGAATCCTGACAAAGATAAGCTCAATTAAAAAAGGTTAGTTGATTAATACTGCCTATTGCAGAATATTATCCCACTGCTGTTTTTCTTCAAGATTGGACTCAGAAAGTCTTTCATTACGTATGTAAATTACAGTTTTCTTTCTCACTTTCAATGATCAGGTAAATATGTTCATCTGTCTTATGTGTGTCACACTGGAGCTGATGGCAGCTTGTAACCTGTGGTTGCTATGGGATACCACAGCATTCCCACAAGCGCTCGCATTCTTTCTGAGCCAATTAGGTCATAGCCAAGCCACCTGTCAGTTTACCCTGCCCCCTGTCAATCAGGCAATCAAACTGCTAACTGAACATCCTATTTAATCCCTGAAACAGTGCTCTGACATTGAGATACTTCAGGTAGCGCTGTGACCAGTCCTGCTCTGAGAAGCCTGTAATCCTAAAATCTGAAGACTCCAAATCTTGTTAATCACACTTCAGCATCTTGTCCATTATTCACTAAAGTACTAGTCCAGTGGGGCTGTTCCTGACAGCCTGTTCCTTTCTGCCTGATCCTGCCAGCATGCCAATCCATTCTTGTCAGTCTGTCTGTCATTTGTCTGCCTGTCATCTGCCTGCCACTTAACATTAATTGGCCCAATGGTTTCTTTCCAGTCTGCCTCTCTCCCCTCAGTCTTCAGTTCTTTCTGGGATCTTGCAGAGAAAACCTATTCCTGCACTTGAAACTCTGCCTGTCAATTTGACCACGGCAATGAGCTCCATCCAGCCGTGGCATAACAATTTGATCGCTGAACAATCAAAACAATGAATTTACTTCATTCTGGAGAATGACAGCTTTGCTTCATCTTTTGTAAAAGCGGGGTAAGCATGTAACAAGATTAATTTGTTTAGAAAAGACTACGCTTGCTCACTAACTTTCAGCTGATGCAAGATTGAGGATTACTTTCATTATTTCTTCAGCTGTAGAATTGTTAAAACCTGTTGGTAAAACCTGTCTCAAGATCAAATATAGCTTATTTTTACATATTTTGCCCCTGAATGGTTCTCTGTATAGGACATGTTGTCTGTGTTGGTCAAGAAGCCAAAGCTTTTAGTTACACTCCTCAAGATGATTTGTTATGAACACATTCAACATGTAATTGATGTTAAATGTTTTAGCTCTGAATTTTTTTGGACTTTTTCCATGTGGGTATAATTCTTATCGGGGTTCAATTCATGCCTTAGTGTAGATATGTCTCGGTGTAATAATCCTGTGCTACCATCAATAATTTTGTGTTTATACAAGTTTCCAGGTCAGTAAACTGATCACTTTCATGTGTTAAAAAACACAGTGACTCCAGGTGTTAAACAGTGCCACCAAGGTCAATCTCCACTTTTGAAGTGTGGTGCTTGTTGAATGAAATTGTTAAGGGTGCACTACACTGATATGAAAGCAGTTTCAAGGAGGTCATTTTTCTTTATCTAGCCTTTTCTTTAAGTCATTTTATTTTAGTTCATTTTTCTTTGAAAACTAAACATTTTAAGATAGAATAGCACTGTATTGGTAGTTTATTTATTTCTATTATGCTCCAGTAGTCTCAATGAGCCTTCTGAACCATATTTTTATTGCCACTTTTGAGCTGGAGGCCCTGTGCAAGTGTATTGAATGCTGATTAATCCAAGCTAAGTTTCAATCAAGTGAGCATACCATTTAATATCTGAAGCATTATCATTCCTTCATAAAATAAGATGGCTGCCTGACTGTCAGCAGCAATTTGCAGATGTTTATGAATAACCAGAGTTCATTCTGGTTTTCACTCCACAAGTGACTTTTCCACCTAAAATGTTATAGAACCATTTATATAAATGTCATCTTTGATGCTGGAAAACTGCTCCTCTTCAAACATCTTTTAATCAATTTATTTCAAACCCAGGTATCATTGTAATGAAAATGCAAGTACAACATAGTGAAACAGTATTCCTGCATAAATCAAAGCTACCACATGACCACTTGTGGAGCCTGAAAAACGGAGAACAGCTGATTATTGTGAGACATATACTAGCATAAGAAAAAAAAAACTCCTTGTTCTTGTATAACATAAAGAACAGGAGAAAAAAGCGCTTTGAATGGAGTGTCCAGAAAAGTGCTATATAAGTGTAAAGAATTATTATTATTGTTGTTGTTGTTATAAATAAAATGTAATTTAATACAAAAATGTAGAAATAAGTTTCTCATGGGTTTCTGTGGGAATCCCTTCTCTAAACCTATGATTAGCGGACAGCCTCGGCTAGGTTCTAGGAAGGAAGTCTCCAGAAATCGTCTACACCAAGAGTTTTTCACAGTCAAATCGCAACAATCAGGAGCAGGCAGGTTGGTGGGCTTTTCAGAAATTGTATTCAAGGAAGTGAAATGCCACAGAGGTGCTTCCTGTCTGCTCTGTGGGAAATACAATTGAGTGCAGAGCACCAGTTGACAATGAAACGATAAGTTAAGGTAAACAGGAAGCATTGTTCAAATTAAAAAAAAAACTATTAAACTCATAAATCAATGGATGTATCTTTTAAACATAACAAAAGTAGATCCATGTCATGTATTATATATTGCCTTAAATATATTTTCTCAAAACTCCCTGAGTATATTTGAACATAACTGTAATTTTACAAACTCTGTACGCAAAATATTTGTGTATGCAGCAAAAAAAAAATCTGCAGTCTTTCCCATCTCCAAATAGTCTTTTAAAAAGGTTAGGTATTTGTAATACTTTATAAGATCTTTTAATATTTGGAGAAAAAATGTATCTTCTAAAATGTATCAAAAATTTACATTTTGCAATGTATAGTAGATTTTATAGATAAAAGTCTACAGAAATCTTTGCTCAAAAGTGTGATGCATGTTATTATGATGCATGAGATTACTTTATTTTTCACTTCCATATTCTACCTAAAGTGTGTTTATTAATATTCTAAATAAATCAGTACAATACAAATTTATTATACTGTTCCATCTGTAATCAGTTAACATTTCAGTTTGAAAAAATATATAACGTAGCAATATGGAATAATTATATTTTTGTTTATATTTCTCATCATTATGATTAATCTAGAATCTGTTTTATTTTAAAAATACCCTTTGCAACCCCTTTAGAGAAATTCTGAACAAACTGCATGATTCTGTATGAATGTATATGTGACCAGAATGTATATAGTGCCTTGCATTTTTAAGGTACTTCTTTGTAGATTTGGATTTCTGTCCTGCTGATGGATGCATTTTTGTTCTAGTTTTATGTCTGAAGCATGTTTTCCTCTAAGGTTTGACAGTACTTTGTAATGTACGTTCCATTCAATCTTTAAGAGCTTCTTAGTCCGTGCTCATGAGAAGCAGAACAACTGTTCCTAGTTCTTGCGTTCAATTTCAGCATGGCTCATCTTTGAGTTGGCCTTCACATGGTCTTAAATGAGCACCTGAACTGTCTCTGAGTGCACTGATTTCATTCCACAGCCACATGAAATTTCAGACAGATTAAATGGTATTTTGTTATATTGTCCCCCATGTGTTCTGACCAAGTTGTAGTCTCTCCTTGAACCCTGTAACTGGTGGGCTAGGCTCTGGCTAACCACAACCATTAGGAAATGGCTTGATGTTATTAAACAATACTGTATATTGTGTTGTTATTGTTATAAATAAAATGTAATTTAATACAAAATGTAGAAATAAGTTTCTCATGGGTTTCTGTGAGAATCCCTTCTCTAAACCTATGATTAGCGGCAAGGTTCTAGGAAGGAAGTCTCCAGAAATCATCTACACCAATAGTATATTGTGAGATTTTACTCTTTTAAATGTAAAAGGGGGCAGTATAATGCAATACTGGTTTTGACCATTTAAATTAACATCCACAAACTTTTGATTCTTGTGAAGAATAAAAATCTGTACAAAAACTGAGAGATATATACATATATGTGGATATATAGAATACAAAGGTCATTAAAGACATTTCTTTCTGTACTAAAGTAAAAAGAAATATATCTGCTTTAATAATCTAAATCAGTGGTTCTCAAACTTTTTGGACCAAGTACCACCCCTGATCAAACCAAAGCATCCGAGTACCACCTACAAGCCATCTTCTCATAGGAACCACAGAAAATCTCAAGGACCAACATGAGCGCTCACACACACACACACTCATGCAATAAATATTATAATAATAATAAGCTTTATTTGATGTAGTGCCTTTAAATGTGGCTTCTCAAAGCGCTTTACAGAATGACAACAGGAACCACAACAATTAAAAATAAATAATAAAAAAGCACCATTTTAGTGAGAGGGGTGAGCCTGTTTAACCGAGCAAAGCCAATGTGAATTCATTGGTCGAGCCTTAATAAAAATTCACAACAGAGTCTAACAGATTTTAAATCCTCAGGCATTTTCTTGACGGCCAAGGCCTCGGGTTAGATGCTGCAGTGCATCCACTTCATATTTGGAGCAACCTCTAATTCCTGACACTACACCGCTGTGTCGGCTTGTCATTGCTCTGTACAAACTCTGATGCATTTTATCCAGTCGATGCCATTCTCTTCAATTAATTCATTCAGAAGCTGAAATATGTGCTCTCCTGTAGTTCCTGTTGGTAGTGGCTTACAGAACAGAAAGTCCTCATGGGACGTACCCTCGGATCTAACATAAACGAGCAAATTGGCCAAATCAAAGGTATCTAATGACTCATCTAATTGCAGTGAAAAGCATCTTAACACACTCTGTTAGCGTACTTTTGACATCATCTGCCATAGAAAATATGAAAACCCATCCCAATTTTGCACACAACAAATTTCCAGGGTCATCTGGCGTACCATCTGGGGGCGCTCCACGTACCACTTAGTTTGTACCATAGTTTGAGAACCACGGATCTACTGTAATGCCGTCTGTCTTTAGTGTTTTACAGTTCATTGTGCTATGATGGACAAAGTATTCTTGTACCATAGTTTGAGAACCACAGATCGAAATAAATAAAAAATCTAAATAACAAAATTTAAATATTTTTAATTATCTAAATAAATTAATTTAGTATTTAAATAAATTCAAATGTCAATTGATGATGCCTGCTTTAGTAGTACAGTATGCCAGGAGTAGTATGCTAATAATAATCATCATCATCATTATTATCATCATCTTATTTAAGCATTTATTTCATTTAAAGCAAGACATTCAAAACAAAAGGGAAGATGTACAGTAACAGGACATTATAACAAGAAGATTATAAATAACAATAATGCCTCCACCTGACGAATAAAGTCACTTTGGAGAACAGTCTTATTGTTCATGGAGCGGGTGTTTAGTAGTGCTGATCTGGCCAGGATTTATTTAGCTAAATCTACAGTTTTCATATAAGACCTTTGATCAGGTTGCACAATACATTTGAAAAATACAGATTACTGATAGGAATAACTGCAGCTAATCTCTTTTTTGCTGTTTTGTCTCAGTGTATACTGTGACAGTGTGTATTGGGACGTACTGCAGCGAGCACCAGTAAATGTCTATGCCCTGGGTGGGGGACAGAAGCACTGGTGTGAGGTTAGCAGGGACCAAAAAATAAACCAAAAAAAGTGGAAACAATTAACAAAAAACAAAAAGAAAGTAGGCTGCTGTGCTGCGTTACCTCCAGGCTGGGCTTACCCTATTTAACAGGTCCAGCCTGGGAAAAAAAAAAGAGCTGCTAGCACAGTGGTGACTCAACTGGACTTACCGTATTAAGCGGGGTCCAGTCTGGTGAGCAGGGCATGTAAGGGAATAACAAAACAAGAACTGAGTTCATAACAAAAATGCATGTGTATGCCTGCCCCAGTGAAAGTGCATGATGGGACAGGCAACAAAAAATATTAAAAGAAAAAGAAAACCTTACACGGGTGCAATCCCCTTTGGGACTGTCGGTGTAAACTCTCCCCCCCCCCCCTTCCAGGGGTGGCCCTGCTCGTCCTATCGGTGGGTGTCCAGTGTGCCTTTATAAGACCTTTTCAGCTGGGGCTCATCAGCTGGAAGCCAAATGAGCTGAGACCACAAAGGCGAGGCATCACCCTTTTACCAGGGCTCCACCTCCACACTGGACACGCCCCAGCGTAATGCCACAATTCAAAAACAGCTTCAGTTAAATTATAGTAATCGTAAACAGTTACACACAAACTTTACTTTTCTAAATCCTTAACTAAATATTAATGCTTCAGTTGTATATGTACTGTACAAATGTTTATACTTTATATTTGTAAAAAGTTAAATCCTCAATGAAAATTATTTGTTGCCATCTATATAGACTGTACTAGTTTTTACAATTAAAAATTGGCTGTTTGATTATTGTCACTTTGTGAATTACTATTCAAGAATCTATTCAGGTATATATACATTCATTAATGCATAATACAATAAACCAAGAGTAAAATCAATCCCATACTCAGAGTATTCATTCTGCTTCTGCTTTTTATTGCTTTCCATGAGTTTATAGAATAGAGATTTACTACCAGGGGAAGCCATGTCTTACTTTTTATATAATATAAGAATATGTTTATTATAATAATGTGACAGCTTTAGGTGACTGAGAAGTGTCTCTTAGATTTCAGATAAAGTTTTTGACACTTGGAAGGGTAAAGAAACTTCACACTTCAAAGGAGAGAGGATGTTTGCTGGGGTCTGGGGGGTCCCTTAAGCAGAAACAATTGTAAAGTTTATCTTAGTATATATACCTACGTAAGTTAGATAAGATAAGATCACTTAGTTAGTCATATACAATTTCTTGTATTAGGAATTTGTTTTTTTGCATACCCCAGCTTGCTCTCCATGAGACACACAGACAGGGAGAGAAGCTTGGGGTCAGAGCGCAGGGTCAGCCATTTATAGGGCACCCCTGGAGCTGTTGGGATAAAGGGCCTTACGCAGGGGTCCAACAGAGTAGGATTCCTCTGCCGGCTGTGGGATACGAACCGGCAACCTTCCAGCCACAGCCCAAAACACAGCCCTGTTTTCACCCAGTCTGGGGCTTTGTGGATGACCAGAATGTTAGGCCTCTGAAACACATTGTTTGTAAATACTGTACATAAAGTATCTTGTGTGTTGTATATTTTGTTGTATGTAGTGTAGTTTGTGTTTTGTCATTGTAATAAAAATTTGTTTAACCAAGTGTGCCTGGATTATTACTCCTCTCAACAAAGCTGTGCCAGAGAATAAAGAAATCACATGCCTCTTAATTATACCAGCTGCTCAGGTATATTGCTAGAAATCACTTACAGTACAAGTTGGGGGTTATGAATAATTATTCAATTCCTGAATTTCACCAGTTTCGTATTCCCCCATTCTTACCAACAGCTTAGTGCATTAATGTATTTTAATAAAACACCCCTCTTCCATTAGGGTTTTAGAGTGCCATAGGGTAAATCAATGGTCATAATCTTCAAGGTTAATCCTTAACCTTTAAATCTGAAGTCTGTTTAGAGCTAAACAAACCTTTTTATTCACACCAGAAGAAGGCTCTACAGCCGAAACATTGTGTTTTCTTCTCTTTTCAGCATTGAATAAACCTATAACGTGTTCCTTTTTATTCACGTCACTATACATTTTCTCACTCTCATTGTTTGTGGCTTTTAAGTGTTCTGTTGAAAGACTGGGTTTGCTTCAGGATGATTCCTGAATTTCCTTAGTTTGTTCAGTTTTAAAAGACACAACTTCAGTTTCAGCCACTGTGTCAGCAGTTTTGTTTTATTTAATGAAGATAAAGGAATTCTTAACTCAAAGCAATCTATTGTCTTGGCTAGTGATATCTAACTAACTCAATTGTAATTTCAAGGAAAAAAAATGTGTTTAATCAAATGGATTTGATATTTTCCCTCCGTGAAGATTTTTTAAAGTTGTATAATAAACTTTATTTTATATAGCACCTTTAAAGGTGCTTCTCAAAGCGCTATACAGAATGACAACAACAATAAAAAATACACAAGGTAAGATAAGACTTTATTGATCCTGAAGGGAAATTGAGGAAAATATGCACCATGAGAATATACAGTTAGAGGAGACAGTAGATGGGGGAACTCAATACAGTAGGAGCAGAGGGATTAAGAACAGAGACAGTAAAGTAAAGGCTCTTCTAAGAAGAAGGTTTTGAGTCTGGATTTGATGGATTTTAGAGAAGGTGACTCTAATATCTTTGGGGACAGAGTTCCAGAGTTCTGGGGCATAATAGGAGAAGGCCCTATGAATTGGCTTCATTACTCTGCTCTCCTCCCCACTAACAGCTGATGTGTGGTGAGCGTTCTGCCACACTATGGCACCCAGGTGGATGCTGCACATTGGTGGTGGTGGAGGGGAGTCCCCATTAGCTGTAAAGCGCTTTAAGTGGAGTGTCCAGAAAAGCGCTTTATAAGTGTAAGCAATAATTATAATTATTATCACATATAGAGTGTAGACAGGCTTGGGGGACAGATAGGAGACCAAAACTAGAAGAGCGAAGGTTGCAAAATGGGCAATAGGGAGATAATAGCTCCGACAGGTACTGAGGTACCAAGCCATGCAGAGCCTTATAGGTGAGCATTGGGATTTTGAAGTCAACATGACACTTGACAGGAAGCCAGTGCAAGGACTCCAGGATAGGGGTAATGTGATCACTTGCACTAGACCTGGTCAGGATTCTGTCTGCCGAATTTCTGATATAGTGGAGTTTGTTCAGTGTGGATTTAGGAAACCCAGTGAGTAGAGTGTTACAGTAGTGAATTTGAGAGAAGACAAATGTGTTGATATAGCTTTTCAGACACAGTTAGTGATAACATAGGACATGTCAAGCGATATGAAAAAAAAGATGTTTTGACAATATGCTGCAAATGTAGGTCGAATGTCAAGCCTGATTCAAATATCACCCCCAAGTTTTTCAATTTAGACTGAAGCTCAAGTACAGTACCATCCACAGTTAGAATTACAGCATTGGCTTTACAAAGGCTTTACAAATAAGCAAGACTTCAGTCTTGTCACAGTTAAGATGAAGGAAATTTTGAGTCATCCAAGTTTTTATGTCAGAGATGCAATTAGATAGAATAGAGACAGCCACATCAGTGTCAGGCTTGGTGTGGATTTAGAATTGAGTATCATAAGCATAGAAATGATAGTTTGAGGCCATGTGTTCTTAAAAGGAACCATGTAAATGCTGAAAAGTAAAGGGCCCAGAACTGTGCCCTGAGGAATGCCATACTTAACTATTCCAATTTCAGACCTAAATCTTCCAAGAGAGACAAAGTGACAGTGATCAGTGAGGTAAGACTTGAACCATTTTAGAGCAGTGTCAGAAACTCCAAAAAGTCTCAAGACGAGAAAGTAAGACATCATGGTTAACAATATTGAAAGCAGCACTAAGATCAAGAAGAATGAGGATAGAAAGAATCAGAATCAGAATTAGAAGATCATTAGTGACTTTGACCAGGGCAGTTTCTGTCCTGTGAAGTTGTCGGAAGCCAGATTAGAGAGGTTTGAAAAGGTTATTTGCAATGAGGTGGTTATTTAACTGAATTGTAACAGCACATTCTAGAATTTTTGCAAGAAAGGGTAAGTTGGAGATGGGGTGAAAATTGTTTAGATTATCCAGAGCCATGTTAGGCTTTTTTGGCATGGGAGTAATGGTAGCAGTTTTGAGGACCATTGGTACAATGCCAGTGCTCAAGGATTCATTTACTATGCTGAGGATAATGATGAAACAGGACTTAAATAAAGTGGTGGGGATGGAATCTAATATACAGGTGGTTTCATATGTGAAACCAGTTTACTGATGGATGCAGAGTTAAGAAGAGAGAAGTTAGAGAGAAGGGAACCAGTAACGTTGGGGAAACAGGGAGGAGGTGTGGAAATGATAAGAGAATGTGATGCTGGATGTTGCCTATCTTGGAGCTAAAGAAATCTAAGAATGTGCTGCAAAGTTGTGATGAGGCAGGTAATGTGGTGGGGCATTGGCTTAAGCAGTATGTTGATGGTGGAGAAAAGATGTCTGGGGTTGTTATAGTTATTTTCAATGATGTGAGAGAAGTAGGTGGATCTAGCAGACTCTATTGTATCCCTATATTCAGACAAGTAATCTTTCCAAGCCTGATGTACATTCAGGCCAGAAAGATGCCACCTATGCTCAAGTGACTGCCATCATTGATCACAGATGGTCAGTGTACCGGAGGGTAGAGTGAGAAAAATTGATGGTTCGAGTTTTTAGAGGAGCAAAGGTCTAGAGGGTAGATAAAAGAGAGCTACTGGCCAAATGTATCTTGTCCTCTAGAGCAGTGGTTCTCAAACTTTTTGGACCGAGTACCACCTCTGTTTAAACCAAAGCATCCAAGTACCACAAGTCATCTTCTCATTGGATCCCCAGAAAATCTCAATGACCAACATGAGCGTGCACACACATATAATAAATATTACAATAATAAACTTTATTTAATAAAGTGCCTTTAAAGGTGACTTCTCACAGCGCTTTACAGAATGACAACAGGAACAACAACAATTAAAAATAAACAAAAAAGCACCATTTCAGTGAGAGGGGTGAGCCTGTCTAGCTGAGCAAAGCAGACGTGAATTCATTGGTTGAACCTTGATACAATTCACAAGAGTCTAACAGATTTTAAATCCTCAGCCATTTTCTTGACGGGAAAGGCCTCGCGGTAGATGCTGCAGTGCGTCCACTTCATATCTGGAGCAACCTCTAATTCCTGCAACTATACCGCTGTGTCAGCTTGTCATCGCTCTAGCACCATCTGTACAAACTCCGATGCATTTTATCCAGTCGATGCCATTCTCTTCAATAAATTCATTCAGAAGCTGAAATATGTGCTCTCCTGTCGTTCCTGTTGGTAGCGGCTTACAGAACAGAAAGTCCTCATAGGACGTACCCTCAAACTCGTATGTAATGTAAAAGAGCAAATTGGCCAAATCAACGACATACAGTATACAGACTCATCTAATTGCAGTGAAAAGTATCTGCTCATCTTAACGCGCTCTATCAGCATATTTTTGAAATCATCTGCCATATCAATAAATCTATGAGGGGGCATAATTCTTTCTGAGGGGGCAGCAGGTCGAGCTGTTAACTAATACGTGTCAGCTCTTTTGCCAACGGTAAACAAAGTTCTTCAAAAATAGTATTGGGCTTACCTGCTTTAGCAATCTGCAAGTTTGCATTTTCCCCATTTCCATTTCAGGAGTCTCAGAAGTTAAAATAAGTTTTTATTTCATGTGCATGGGAGCAAAACACAGAGACGTTCTGTGTATTTTTCTCAAATTAACCTAGAACAGTTCTTAAATATTTTTCTGTTATCTATCATGCTTTCCTGTGCTCCCAAGATTGCCAGCGTTCGTAGTACGCATTTCTATGCTTTCCTGTGCTTACAATATTGGCATTGTTCCAAAATCACACACATTCTCCTACCTCCCTATTTGCTGGAGATAAGTTTTTTTAAATACAATAAGTCACTTATGTTCATAGCACACATTCCTGTAGAATGATATAGAATTACATAGTAGCTCTTGTGTTCACTCAAGTACTAGCGCGCGCTGCATCATAGTATGTAGGCTGCATATTTGACACAAGCTAATTTTATTAAAATAGAAAATATGAAAACCCATCCCAATTTTTCAGTGCACACAAGAAAGTTTTTTCAGTGCACACAAGAAGGTTCCAGGGTCATATGGCGAACCACCTGGTGGCGCTCCGCTTACCACTTAGTTTGTACCATAGTTTGAGAACCACTGCTCTAGAGGGTCAGAGGAATAGAAACAATATAAGGAGGATAGGACAGAATTTGTATATTTAAAACTGGTGTAATTGTTTATTCAAACTCCATTATTAAATTAATTTGATCAAACTGGACTTACAGTTGATCACAGCTTCATGTGAGTCCTAGTATTATATAAAGGGAGCCAGAGTGGTTAAATAACACCCACGTTTGGTGCTTTTTTCATATTTCATAAAAAGATATCAATGTCTTTGTGTGAAAATGTTAACGCCCTCTAAGATTCAATAACTGATTACACCACCTTTAACAACAAAAACTACAATCAAACACTTCCAGTAATTGGCACTCCCACTCTGTGTTGTGAGGCTTGAGCCAAGGAGTTGCTGCAGAGGAATAGATGGAGTGGCTGGAGTGGCTAACCCTAACCCTTTATCAGGCAAAAGTAACAATTGGTCCTGATGAAAGTTAAAAGTCCTGACTCAGATTGCCAGATTGCCAGGTCAAAGAAACTCCTGACTTCATATTTCAACGCATCAAAGTTAACTTGCACATAAAACATTTTATCTCTGAATTTTTTAACAAGATAGAATTCGACTGAAAACAAAAACAGCCGTGAACATGACATACAACACTAAGAACACATAAATAGAATAAAACTGTTAATTTTTATAAACTGGAATTCAAGTAAGTAAACATAAAACTCATTAATGTATGTTTTAATCAATCTACTTCAATGAATTTACTCCAAATAAATATTGACATCATCTTGCAATGTGATTACAATAGTGTAGGTAAATCAATATAAAATTTTATTTGTTGTCAATATCAAATAAATTGAAGAGATTTTAAATAACCTTGTGCATTGTATTGTCCCTTCTATAATGTTTATTTACAGTACTAAACTCTGCCAAACACACTTATTTTAAATGTCCTGTCATCATCCTTATATTTTATTGACATGCTCCTAGTCAACTCTCGCACTTCTTCTCTTTCTTTGCATTATTTTAAGAAGATGAGTATTCAATCAATTTTATTCTTATATAGTGCCTTTCAATCCAATACATTTTCAAGGAACTTTAGATAAATATAAACATGTATAGTATGCAGTAAAAAAGAAAGCCAGATTTTAAAATATGAGCTTATTTATAATGTTGTCAGGAAAAGTGTACAAAACAAAAGGGACTACTGCTGAAAAAGCTTGGTACCCTAATGTACAATGTGAAGTCCTTGGAACATGAAGTGGTTGATAGCCAGCAAAATTAAATACGCAAATGGGACCTGATAGAATAGTAAGTCCTAACGTTACACAGGAGACAGTGCCTTTAGGTCAAAAGGAGAATTTTAAAGTCAGCATTGTAAGAGATTGGTAGCCAGTGCAAATTTTTAACCACAGGAGAAATATGTTCTATTTTTCTAGACTTGGTAAGCACAATTCTGGAAGTAATTTCTTAAATGATTCAGCTAGCAAAGCATTGCAGTATTTTAGACTTGAAGAGATGAAAGCATAAATTAATTTCTTAATGTTTGGAAAATGAAAGAAGGATGTGCTACAGACTTCATCAAAATGTGAGTCAAAAGTCACCCCTAAGTTCTTAACAGATTTTGAGGGAACAATTACTTTATCACAAAAAAGTGAGTTTAGATTATCAGAAGAGTCAACTAAAATAATCTTGATCTTAGTTTAATTGGAGATAATTCTGAATCATCCACAACCATATATTGTAATGCTGTCCCACGTGTGGTGCCATTAAAAGATAGAGCACTCGTTGAGAGGGGGCCGCGACGCTTTGGTAACCACAGCTGAGCAGAGTTTGAGTGTTAATCAGACTCATCAGCGGGACAGCTTTAAGAACAGTGATACTATTTCCCTCAGGGAAGGTGGCCAAGCAGGACGCAGTGGAAGTGAGAGATCAGGTCTCCCGTATGCAAAGGCTTGGTGGTGCAGACTGATGACTGCAGCTAAACCCTGAAAAGGGTAGAAATGTGGACAATAGTCTTGGAGAAGACAAACTGGGAACATTAAACTCTGAAGAGACTGGGAAGCACATCAGTCGTGGAGGATACTGAGGAAAGAAATGGAGCATTTAAAGAAAGAGCAACCTCAGAAGGTCTAGAGTTTTAAAGGGACAGCAGTCAGTTGTGATGTGTAGATTAGATGGTTTTGGAGTGTTGCCTGAACCTCCAGTCTCAAGTTTGACATAGGACAAAACCTTAGAGCTATTTTAAGCACTTTTGAACACAAGACCCGTAGTATGTGTCCAAGATGTTACTTAAACACCAAGAGAAGGTGTAAAATAGGTCATCACACCAACCTTACCTTAGACCAGTGGTTCTCAAACTGTGGTACGCGTACCGGCCGTGGTACGTGGAGTGCCGCCGAGTGGTACGCCAAATGACCCTGGAACTGTGTCGTGCGCGCTGAAAAATCGGGACGGGTTTTCATATTTTGTATTTTAATACGTGTCGAATACGCAACCTACGTACTACGATACAGTGCGCGCTAATACTTCAGTGGACACAAAAGATACTCTGTAATTCTATACCACTCTATAGGAATGCGTGCTACGGACGCAAGTGACCAATTTGTATTTAAAAAAAGCTACTGTATCTCCAGCAAATAGGGAGAAAGGAGAATGTGCGTGATTTTGGAACAATGCCAACATTGTAAACACAGGAATGCATAGAAATACGTGCTACGAACGCAGGTAATCTTGTGAGCACACGAAAGCGTGATAACAAAAACATATTTAAGAACTGTTCTAATTTGAGAAAAATACACCGAGCGTCTCTGTGTTTCGCTCCCATGCGCATGAAATTAAAACTTTAAATAAATACGGAAATAAAAACGGAAACGCTGAAAAATGCAAGCTTGCGTATTGCTAAAGCAGGTAAGCTACACTATTTTTGAAGAACCTTATTTACCGTTGGCAAAAGAGCTGACACGTATTATGTGTAAAGAAAAAGCTGCTAAACAGCTCGACCTGCTGCCCCCCTCCCCCTGAAAGACACAGTCATTCATAGAATTATTGAAATGAAGGATTATATCAAAAGTACACTGATAGAGCGCGTTAAGATGAGCAGATGTTTTTCACTGCAATTAGATGAGTGTAGTAGATTTGGCCAATTTGCTCATTAACGTTAGATACGAGTTTGAGGGCATGTCCCATGAAGACTTTCTGTTCTGTAAACCGCTACCAACAGGAACTACAGGAGAGCACATATTTCAGCTTCTGAATGAATTTATCGAAGAGAATGGCCTCGACTGGATAAAATGCGTCTGAGTTTGTACAGACGGTGCTAGAGCAATGACAAGCCGACATAACGGTGTAGTTGCACGAATTAGAGAGGTTGCTCCAGAAATTAATGGACGCATTACAACATCCACCGCGAGACCTTTGCCGTCAAGAAAATGCCTGACGATTTAATACCTGTTAGACTCTGTTGTGAATTGTATCAAGGCTCGAAAAATTAATTCAGATCTGCTTTGCTCAACTAAACAGGCTCACCTCTCTCACTGAAATGGTGCTTTTTTATTAGTTGTTGTTAATGTTTTTTTTTCTGTAAAACACTTTGAGAAGCCACCTTTAAAGGCGCTATATCAAATAAAGTTTATTATTATAATATTTATTATATGTATGTGTGAGTGTGTGTGCACGCGCGCTCATGTTGGTCATTGAGAATTTCTGGGGTTCCTATGAGATGATGACTTTTAGGTGGTACTTGGATGCTTTGGTTGGATTAGGGGTGGTACTTGGTCCAAAAAGTTTGAGAACCACTGCCTTAGACCAACCTTAGACCATGTTATCTGAAAACACAATCAAGTTAATGTGATACTTAACACAATGCTTAACAATCCAAATTCAATATAGTGGTGAGGTTGGTCTGCTTGAATTCAAATCAAGATTGCTTTGTTTTATTAAAATAAATCAGTTATTCATAATGAAAATACAAAAAAAGGCTTATGGAAAGAGATGAAAGAATGGTTGGAAAATAGAGAATTAGAAAAGTGCAAGTTGCTAAGGTATAGAATAACTAAGTATTAGTAAACTCTAATTTCAATTCTAATCTAATCAAGATAAACATTTTACACTATCAGTACTAAGCATTGAACCCAAGAACAAAGTAAATGCAAACTATTTCTTTAGGAAGTGTGGAAACTAGAAAAGCTCAGTGTGATCCTATTGCTTATGTTTTGGATAGGGAATGAAGTACAGTAAGTGATGTGAAAACACATCCAGTACTTCCAGCAGGATGTGAAAACACATCCAGTACATCCTGCAACTCACAACTGGCAGCCCACTGAAACTAAGCAGGTGTGAGCCTGGTCAGTACCTAGATGGGAGACTTCCTGGGAAAAACTAAGGTTGCTGCTGGAAGTGGTGTTAGTAGGGCCAGTAGGGGGCACTCACCCCGTGGTCTGTGTGGGTCCCAATGCCCCAGTATAGTGACGGGGACACTATACTGTAAATAGGCGCCATCCTTCGGATGAGACGTAAGACCAAGGTCCTGACTCTCTATGGTCATTAAAAATCCTAGGGCGTTTCTTGAAAAGAGTAGCGGTGTAACCCCTGGCCAAATTTCCCATTGGCCCTTACCAATCATGTCCTCCTAATAATCCCCATCTTGAAATGGCTTCATTACTCTGCTCTCCTCCCCACTAATAGCTGATGTGTGGTGAGTGTTCTGGCGCACGATGGCTGCCGTTGCATCACCCAGGTGGATGCTGCACATTGGTGGTGGTGGAAGGGAGTCCCCATTACCTGTAAAGCTCTTTGAGTGGAGTGTCTAGAAAACTGCTATATAAGTGGAAGCAATTAATTAATTATTACTTCATGCTGTCTTTTATCAATAAAGAAGGATGCTATTGTTATGGTTCCACCATCTCACCACCAGAAGGCACCCCAACCTCTAGTGCCTACTCCAACTGCGCAGCAAAGATGCAGACAAAGCAGTGCTTGCCTAGTGTCCCTAGCTCGCCACACCTCTCCTCTTCCAGCCTATTTAAACCCTGCTCTTTGTTTAAACTGTGTTCAGTATTGTTTTCACTACTCTGAGTTTTACTTTTGCCTTTTGTGAATTTTTCCCTAGTTCCTGTATTATTCTCCTACTCTTGATCACTTCCCAGTTTTTCCTATTTCTTGTCCTTGTTTTAATTGTTGTATTCTAGTTTGGTTTGCCGTCTGTTGTTTTCACTACAAAAGCTCCTGGGCTTTTATTTTCTTACCTGGATTCCTTACCTGGTTCTGGACTTTGGCCTGTTTCTTGTTTTTGAATTTTCAACTGTGTTCATGGTTGTTTTCTGGATTAATCTATCTAATCTGGACTATTGCTTACCCCAAGACTCTGGTTTTGGATAACCCTCAATTCTTCTCTTTTGGATTTTTTTTGTAACCTTGGAACTCACATAGGGTGCATTTCTTGACTATCTGAGCTGAGTTGAAATTTTGATTTGTCGTAGAGGCAATGGGAAGGGGTTGTATTCTCATTCAGCCACTGGAGGGGTGACTTGGTTTTCCGAATTGGGACCCACAATCAATGTGCATGGATCAGAATACTCTCTTCTATATTCTAAATCATTTTAGTAAAGCTTGTTGCAATCAAAATTCTGACTGTTTCATCTGTTTTATTATAATTTGCTCTTTGCAGTTGGTTATGTTTTTAGTATAACCATGATTTCAAAGATTTCAAAGGTTTTAAGTATCCTATGGAGCACAGTCAAGACCATCATTAAAAATTGGAAGGCGTATGGCACCACCCAGACCTTGCCTAGATCAGGCCGTCCCTCCAAACTGGATGACCGAGCAAGAAGGAGACTGATCAGAGAGACCAAGAGGCCGATGGCCGAGGTACAGACCTGTATGGCAAAGACTGGTCATTGTGTGCATGTGACAACAATATCAAAGCGCTCCACAAATCAGACCTGTATGGGAGGGTGTCAAGAAAAAAAGCCACTCCTTAAAAAAAGTCACATCAAGTCTCCTTTATGTATGTCTGGTGAAAACCCAATACATCTTACCATCTAAAGAACACAATTCCTACAGTAAAGCACAGTGGTGGCAGCATCCTGTTATGGGGGTTTCTCTTTAGCTGGGACTGGGGCACTTGTCAGGATAGAAGGAAAGATGGATGGTGTAAAATACAGGCAAATTCATGTAGAAAACCTGCACCCTCAGCCAGGAAGTTGAAAATGGGAAGATGGTTCACCTTTCAACATGACAATGACCCAAAGCACACTGCCAAATCAACCATACAGTGGCTGAAGGACAGGAAGGTGAATGTCCTTGAGTGGCCTACTCAGAGCCCCGACCTAATTCCCATCGAAAAATCTTTGGAATAACTTGAAGAGGGCAGTCCATCAACGATCACTGCACAGTTTGACTGAGCTTGAACAATTTTGTAAGGAGGAATGGGCAAATACTCCTCCCTCTAGGCAACGTTGGTAGAGATGTATCCAAACAGACTCAAAGCTGTAATTCAAGCAAAAGGTGCTTCCCCACGTATTAACTCAGGGGGGTGTTTTCTTATCCAACACAATTTACATTGGATGTTGCAAGGTATCATTTGTAAATAAAACTGGAAAATGTCTGATTTTATTTGTCTTCGTTTTTGGCTTTAGGGCAACAAAAGGTGAACATTTTGAAAAGGGGTGGTGACTTTCCTTACCCACTGTATGTTTGGCGAAAAAAGAGGGATGCATATACCGAAAAGAGCATCATACCTACTGTAAAATATGGTGGGGGATCTTTGATGCTCTGGGGCTACATTGCTTCCACTGGTCCTGAGGTTACCTTGATAAGATTGATGACATTATGAATTCTCAAAAGTACCAGGATATTTTGGCCAAAAACCTGGTTGCTTCTGCCAGGAGGCTGCGTCTTGCCCAAAATCAGCATCAACAACAACATCAAGAATCAACAAAGAAATGGTTGACAGAAAAGAAAATCAGCATTTTGCCATGGCCATCTAAGTCCCCTGACTTGAACCCTATTGCAAACCTGTGGTCTGAGCTGAAGAGGACTGTCCATAAGCACACACCTATGAACCTCAAGGATCTGGAAAGGTTCTGCATGGAGGAATGGTCTAGGATCCCTCTCAATATATTCACCAGCCTGATAAAGGTTCTTTTTACAGAAAAAGACTTACTGCCATTATCCTTGCCAAGGTAGGCTCCACCAAGTACTAAAAAACAGTGGTGTCAATAATTGTTTTTCTTTTATTTGGGGGAAAATATAATGTTATATTTATTTTGTCTCGGTTGATTCCATTGAATCATTAATTCAGGATAAGCAATTCCTTATGTTGGCAATATACAGTATTTAAGTGCTTAATGAACTCATTATTTGTTTTATTCTTTTTCTTTTCTTCATATTTATCAATGGGTGCCAATAATTCCAGAGTCCACTGTAAATAAAATTTAGAAGCCTTTTCTTCCAGCTTTTTAAACTTTTCAGCCACAGGTCAGGTTATTGAGGGCAGAGCTTTATGGGGAATGTGGTCCAGACAAGGGCTACCATTTTGTCTAGCATCCCCATCACTATACTGGGGCACTAGAGGACTACAGGGAGAGCACCCCCTGCTGGTCCCACTAACAAGTCTTCCAGCAGCAACCTTAGTTTTTCCCAAGAGGTCTCCCATCCAGGTACTGACCAGGCTCACACCTGCTTAGCTTCAGTGGGTTACCAGTTGTGAATTGCAGAGTGATATGGCTGCTGGCATTCTTTTTTCTTAAATCCATATACAGACACATCTCGGAGTAGGTAATATGTGATTTATGTAATCTCGAATTAACACAAATTATTCTAAAAGGTCAGTAGTAAAAATTCAGTTATGAACATTTTGCGTTACTCATCTACTTTACCACTGCTGCCGCCTTGTAGTGATCTTCTGCAAGCTACACATGTGCATGTGGTGCGCTCCTTCTCTCTCCCTCAGCTTTCAGTCTCGCTTTGTACTTTTCACATAAGATTTCACTCTTTGTGAAACATTTTCTTGTGCTTGTGACTTCAGTGATATTGTAATCATGACTGGAAAGAAGCAAACAGATGAAGCTGATGTCGATCCTGATGATGATGTGTTGCCTCTTGTCACCCACAACTAAAACATTGCCTACAGTGAGCTACAATGAAACAAAATTTGGCTTAAATATTTTTTCAATTTTTTATATTTATATTATATTATGTTATTAATTATAGAGCTTAATTTTCTGTGTGCATCATATGAAAAAAAACTCTAAAACATGTTCATTGACATAATGATGTACTATACGGTACTGTAAATTAAATATTTTTTGTTTAAATATTTTTTCAATTTTTTATATTTATGGAACACTGCATTAATAATTATTAAACTTAATGTTCTATGTGTGCTTCAAATGAATGAAACTGACAGAAATAACATCTTATGCATGTTCACTGACATAGCGATGTACTATACAGGACTGTACTCATGCATACATAGCCTGTGGTTTGTGATTAATGGGTGTTTCGACTTATGTAAATTTCTAGTTACGTAAGGGTTTCCGGAATGGAACTATTATGTAACTCATAAAAGGTTTGTCAGTATTTCATATGCCGTTACAGTACTCCCGTTTGTCCACTGCCTTCCTAAAATCTCACACAAATCTGGTTCAAAACTTGCTCCTACCTACAGTGAAAAGCATTGGGACAGTGAAGTGCAGTTTGTCATTTTTGCTGTGTACAATTGAAGTTTGTATTTCATATCAAAAGATGAGCCAAAAGTACATAAACAAAAATCAAGACTTTATTTCTGGAAATGTGTATACATGATGAAACATGCAGTGATACAATGGTTAGCATTCCTCACAGTGTTTGGGCCCTGGGTTCAATTCCTGGGGTGCTATCTATGTGGTGTTTTCTCCCATGTATGCATGGGTTTCCTCTAAGTGATTTGTTTTTTTCCACAGTCCAAAGAATGTTTTAGGTTAATTGCCTTCTGGGAAAATTGGCCCTGGTGTGACTGTGTGTATTTATGTCTGTGTTTACCCTGTGATGCACAGGCATCCCACCCAGTGGATATCATACCTTACACCCAATGTTTGTCAGGATGTACTCTGGCTTTTCCATAACCACTTCATACCATACGGCGTCACAAGAAGCCGGAGCCTACCAGACAAAGCAAGGAGCACAAAGAAGGGTACACTCTGGAAGAGGCACCAGTCGATCACAGGGCAAGTGCAAGCCAATCATACAGGGGGACAATTTGGAGGCCACGGTAAAGGCCAAAGGAGGATAGCTTCCTACTCTTCTCCAGAAATGCCCGGGGATCTTTAATGACCACTGAGAGTCAGGACCTCGGTTTAACATCCCATCTGAAAGACAGCGCCCACTACAGTATAGTGTCCCCCCCACTATACCAGGGCATTAGGACCCACACAGACCGCAGGGTGGGTGCCCCCCGCTGGTCACACTAACGGAGGTCTGCCATCCAGGTACTGAACAGACTCAAACCTGCTTAGCTTCAGTGGGTAGCCAGTTGAGAGCTGCAGGGTGATACCTTCCGAATGGTCCACAGTGAAAATAAGAACAAGCTGCACTGTTGCACTGATATCAGTCTTTCCCAGCTCCTACCTTATCTGTTGACTCACTCAAGCTAATATAGATTTTTCCAGCTGATTTCCTTGACAGTTACAATCCCCCCTGTGTTAGCCTACGTTGTGATAAGCACACAGCCATGCTTCACTAAATACCCCTCATTGTTCACACTAAAGAAACAGGATTTCCAGACAGCAGAGGTCCATTGTTAGAGACAAAGTCTCTGGAAACGGAATGTAAAAAGAATCATATGACCCATAAAGGGATTAACCTTCAGGAAGTGTTTAGATTTTGCAAGACTTTTTTAGTGATTCTCTTAAGTGTAGTTTCTGGGAATTCAGCCAAATCTAAAATAGTACCTGGGTGCCTTTTGTTGTCTGCAAATCAGATAACAGCAGAGATAGAATCCCATATTATTCACCCAGGGAGAAAATCGTAAGTTAAAGAGCAGCAAGAATATTTGTATACCAGTACTTGAAATGACATACAAATGATGCTGGGCTTGTATTCTCAAAAAAGATTTTAATATGAATTACAGTATATGCTTTCCTTCACATTTGGGGAGGAGGGACAAAGGCATACACTGTACCCATTTCAGGACTAGAATGTTTGAATCTATGTGTTGTCAAAATGGAAAGCTATTTGAGCTCAAAGCCATCATCTTTATTTTTTTTTGATAGAAGGAATACCCTTCACTGTTAAAGTTTGAAGATTGAAATGAGAAGACAACCAGAGTCTACAGGAATGTGCTGATCACTGACATTTCACTTCAACCACCTGTGTATGTTTTAATGTAATTGAACATATTAAATAAATTCATAGTTTAAATTGAATTATAAATAAAAACTAATTGAGATTGGAATTTAGCTCCCCATTCTCAATCACTACAAACATTTACTGTACATATATCATCTTCAGTTGTTTCATGTGCAGTGTATGAACCCCTCTACATCCATTTAATTAAGTGGACCGAGGAGCCTCCCTGCCTGATCATTTCTTTCCTCTTAGTTTGGAACCAGCTTCTTTTCTGTCTGCTTCATCACCTAGGAAAAATAAGGTGTTAAACTGTAGACATTGTTTAAAAAAACTACAGGGGACAATGTTGTATATGTTCTAATTTTTGTTATGATGTTACTGCTTTCATAGTGTTGTGCAGAAGTATTCACCCCTCCCCTCTACAATGTTTACACATTTTGTTGTTGTCTGAAATTTCAATAATGCCATTTTCAGATAGGAATTCACATTTAGAATCTACACAACCACCTCCAAACTAAAGCTAAAAATGCTAATAATAAGTTAATATTGAGGTACATATGCAGTCCAGTCAGGCTGAAAATGTACATACAATTTAGAAATAACTGAATGAGGTGACTGATGAACTAGAAAAATCCCAGAGCTGAAGCCACAGTCTCCAGGCCAAACTGGAAAAGGCAAAGCGGGAGATGTCCACCAATTCTGAACTCCAATACTGGCTGGCCAGTGCAGAGACGTAAGTGTAAGAAAAGAGAGCATAGGTGGAAAATCAAATCTATGATCTCTCACAGGAACGTGTTAAAGGAGCACTGGCAGCTGTTGACAAGCAGCACAAAGCCAGTAGGAGAAGTATAATGAGTGACTGTAGTTGATGGGTGTTCAGCAACCTTTGACTCAATATTCCCTGATGTGATGGAGGTATGGTGACCTGAACTGAATCTCCAATCTGTCATTGTGACACAATTTGTAATTGGCACTCGTCTCTTCACTTCAAGATACTTAGAAAAATTGTGATATTCCCTTGTGATGTGGTTGGGTATTTCCTAGGTTCAAGCTGCAGCTGGAATTTTTATTGGGGGGAATTTGTGCACACAAGGCTACTGTTTTTTATTAGGTATGTGCCCACACCTACCTTATCATGAGGTATGGGGAAAGCTCCTTTAAGATTGCATCTCATTCCCAGAATGTTTGACAGATCTAGTGTAGTGTTCACACTATAGTTTACAGGTCCTGAGAAATACTTAAGTAAGTCTTAGATAAACAAGTAAACTCAGTACATCTATTGTCCCCTTTATAGAACACAGTAACATCTTCCACTTAATAGGAATGGGGGATTTAAACTCTAACTGACAGTCAGTCGAGGGAATTAGAGGAAACAGGATATGTGTTTATATACTTGCCACTAATTCCCTGCAGACCAGAAGGTTAAAACCAAGAAGAGGGATGACTTTGTATTGCAATTGGTGGATTGCTGCTGTGGCTTGCTTTCTGTTACATCTTTTTGAAACATCTTCTTATTTGAGACCAAGTTTTTATATTTTCTTCTAAACAAAGAATGTACCTGGAGATAATTACAGTATTTTGTGGATAACCCCAAATTTTCCATTTATTTTCCATTTTTCCTATTAAAATTTTTGAAAAAATATTTTTTGGTGTGTCCTGCCTCTAGATGGACACAGGTGCAATCTAATTTTTCTTTTCTGGGACTGTTCCCCTCCCCCTTTGTTGGGAGACAGCACACTCAAAGTCATGGACTTCCTCCTCCTTGGATATTGTTGTCCTGGCCTGAAACTTTAGAAGAAAACTAACATGAGTATCAGAACTACCCAAGAGGTGGGGTATGAGAATTTGTAGTTGCAATCGGGGCCATAAGGTCATGAAGATGTAATGGGAATGTCTAACCCCAATTCCAGTGAAAGAGTCATCACCTGGATAATACTGCTCTCTGCAGTCCCATCAGTAGCAGCGGAAGACTTGCCATCCAATGTGCATTCCAAATTGAAATATTCAGTTTCTTTCTTGGCAACCATAAATGAGTTAAGGTTTAAAACAATACTTTGAAAGGTCACCATTAAAACCTAAGATCTGTATGTAATCAAAAGTTCTTATCTCACCTTACTTACTCACATAGTGATATATAAAGTTGACCATTCGGACCAAGGAGATTCTGAACCAAGTGGAAAATAAAGTGATAGAGGCACAAAATATCCCTTGGAATGATAGTACAGTGAAATCAATCAATAAATGGAATGTACTATCTGGATTGACCTCTCATTCCAAACTGAATGTGTGAGACACGGTAACAGCTATTATTTAAAATAAGATTTGTCCTCACTGTGCAGTGGTGAGACTCAAACCCTGGTTGTGGATTTTCAAAAAATAGAACTCTGTTCTCTGAGAAACTATGTTTCTGTTGCAGCAAGAATTTTCTGTGATTACTCTGAATAATGCTTCAGTGATTAACATCCACATATGTTTCCCATTATTAATCAAAACTGCTATTTAGACCAGCTTCTCTCTTAAGTTACTCCTTAGTTTTGAAGCTTGCTTCAGTCTAAGCACCCTCTCCACTCCACTCTGCACTGCAAGTTTGGTTCTGAACGTTGTTTGCTCCAGACTTTTGATTGTTTTTCTCCTGTGATTAACCCTCACTTGATTTTTTTAATATACTCTTCTGCCTAGTGCTTTTGTGAGTTTTTTACTCGACTCGAATCACGTCTATCTCTGTGACTGACAGAACCTGTCATAGGATCCTGCCCAACCATCACGAATCAACACTTTGCTTTTGAAGAATCTGCAGTTCTATGCCTAAGATAGGAGTCACTGTTCATGTATTGATCACATTACTACACAAACGTGGCCTGCAGAGGTGAGGAATGAGAAAAAAATATTAATGTAAAATATAAGGAGGTTGGTTATACACACACAGCATGGAAGATTGACTATTTTCATGTTTTTTGCCTGCCAAAGTTAATACAGCTGCTAATGCTTGGAGAAGACTACTAAACTAAAATCCATGAGATTAAACAACATTCTGTTTATTCTTCATAAAAAGACAAAACAACATTAAGGATGTTAAATAATCACACAAGGTAAATAGGTTAATCCGGTATAGTACAGATAGATCCAAGTAAAAAGCCATGAGGCCTAAACTGTTGGACATAGCATGCTGTTTTCATGTATTATGCAGTGGTCATAATAATGTTTTCTGAAGTGTCACAGAGTGAAAAGAATGGGGCAGTAGGCATCAGGTGTCGAGGGTTGTATAGATGTTAATTGGTTTGAGGGGCCATAGCGGTGTTTTATGTAATGTGTTCAATATGTTGAGAGGACAACATTAAATGTTGTTTATCACTAGAAAATAAAAAGGGCACTTTAGCCATACTACGCTTAACACTGATATGCTCCACTCCCTGCAAAATCTGATCCAAAACTAAAAGAAAAACTTCGGAAACTGTTAAACTCTTAAATCTGTTAAACAGCATTTATGAGAGTGCTATCTAGAAATGATAGCACAAATCAATATAACGAGTAAGTTTAAAATTCTTGCAGAAACATCAGGAGATTGTGTCTTTTGTAAATTATAAAATCACATTTTTTATTTATGCTTTTGATTTATTAATATTTCTTAAAGTATGTTTACTGGACAAAATATTTCAAGTTCAGAGTAAACAAAAGTTATAACTTTTAAAAAGGCAAATATTTTTTTCTGTCTACTTATTTGTCATGCAAATTGTACAAAAAACCTCTATCCCTTCTTGAGTCACCTTAATTATGCCATGCTCTTCAAGGTCGAACATTCTTTTCATATCTCTTAGATCTAGCTTCCTCTGTTTCTTTTCTTCATCATCATCTAACACTCACATTAACATGAAAAGCAAGGCTTTGATTATGTTATGTATTCTTGGGGAATTTGAAAAGGCTATCTTTCTTCTATGATGTATTTTTTATCATCACAAAAGGACTCCACATGCCTTTGTATATTGCTATTGGAATTTTTGAGTAATGATTTTGATCTGATTCTGACTTTATTTGAAATTTACTGGAACATCTTCATCTATTTTAAAGGTGTTAGACTCACATACTGTCGAGCCTGATTACCATGAGAACTTTTTACACTTCGTGGTGACTCAGCTTTCCTCTATGGCTCCTGCTTTTGTCTTGCCATT
Source organism: Atractosteus spatula (assembly GCF_055471065.1). Lineage (NCBI taxonomy): Eukaryota > Metazoa > Chordata > Actinopteri > Semionotiformes > Lepisosteidae > Atractosteus > Atractosteus spatula. The sequence continues at coordinate 36,601,375 of NC_142709.1, forward strand.
AATGGTGCACATCCTGTTACAGAATCAAAAACATTCTGAAAAGGCAGTCAAAACAAAGAAATATGTGCTCATAAACCAACATCACTGGTACTCATTAAGGTAGCAGACGGTGGGCAACCTACACTCAGGGTGACTGGAGCCATGAGAGACTCTAGAGTCTGACAGAACTTGTGCCTGTCATTTCATGTTTTAAGACATCAAAAATATAAGGGAGTACTAAACAAGCTGGAAGAAAGCTATTCCCTAAACAGGAATAAATTCCCGTTTGTGATATTCAACTCTCACATTTCCAGAAGCAAATTAGCAACCAAATATTTTTTTCTTACAAACATAAAAATGTTTTTAAGAAAAAGCAGTTCTGACAAAAAAGTTCAATTCATTCAGGGCCCATTGCTCTGAAGCTGGTATGGCCTTTCATTTTTTACAGGAATTACATCAGAATTTACAGTCAGAAAGGCAATGTAATGTAGAAAATATTCCTTACACATTACTCTAGCTACATTAGCTAATATTCTGAATGTATTAATTTGTTTTTAAGTGCTATTGTTTAAATTGTAATTTGTATTTATTTATTTTCTGCAGAGAAAACACCTCCATTAGTGGGAATGTACACAATGTTGAACATTGACTTCAAAAGAAAAAGAGAGTGTCAGGCCAATGCAAGCAAGCAAGACAAGACTAATCCCATCATGCATGTATCACAGGCAGCTTTGGACAAGTCAGTGATAAATCATGTCATAGTATCCTGTATGGAGTTTGAACTGAAGCACCTAACTAATCCTGCAAAAACATGACAAAACACATTGTTGTCAGAAGAGACAAATTTTTAATTTTGGGTCTAAATGCTGAGGGTTACATTTGGCTAAGACCCAACACAGCAAATCAAGTCAATACAATCTCCAACATACATACAGTCATGTATGGTGGTGGAAACATCATGCTATGGGAATGCTTTTCCTCAGCAGGGACTGGAAAGCATGCTAGGACTGATGGAAATATGCATGAAGCAGAGTGAAGGCAAATACTACAGAAAAAATGTTTTCAATCTGTTGAAGGCTTAAAAGTGGGGCTTAAATACACGTTTCAGTGGAACAATTATCCAAAGCATATCCAAGCAAAGCATATAAAACTAATCTGACTAATCTGGAGTGGATTAAATAAAAGTTAAAAACACAGAGCTCAATTATGTTATGGGACACCAAGGTCTTGGCGACATGAGCGAGAACTGTTTGCAGAATTTTGTGAAAGCAGCAGGCTGGTTATTGGTGGATTGGTGTTCCCCCACAAGGTCGGGCATAAAGTCACATGGACATCCCATGATGGTCAGACTGAAAATCAGATTGATCATATATGCATTAGCTGTAAGTGGAGGCGCAGTTTGTTAAAGGTCTGTAATAAACACAGTGCTGACATAGCCTCTGACCACCATCTCCTCATTGCCGAGGTTCACCTATGTGTAGCACATGTCCAGTGTCAAGAAGAGAGTTTTGGGTGTCGCTCTAACGTCCAAAGGCTGGAAAACACTGAGGTGCAACAAACTTTAGTCAATCAACTGAGAATGCAAGCAAACAAAATCTTAGTAGACGGGACAGTGGAAGAACAATGGAATAGCATCAAGAATGCATTTATTACCATTAGCGAAAGCATCCTGGGTAAGCTGCTTGCCAAGAGAAAGGACTGGATTTCCGACTAGACGTGGAGCAAAGTGGAAGAGCAGAGAGAAGCGAAAGCCAAGATTGCCTGTACCAGAACAGGAGCTTCTAAAGCAAGAGCATAGCACGAACGGTCTGAGCTGGAGAAATCAGTGAAACGCCTATGTAGACGCAAAAAACGGAGGTGGACAGAATCTTTCGCTGAAGATGCTGAGAGAGCTTTTGCCAATGGAGATATGCATCTGCTCTGTGACAACACCAAATGCCTGTCAGGTGCTTGTGGCACATCTAAAATTCCAGTTAGGGATCAAGGCACACAGTTTATTACCCACTGCATGGAACAGCTCAAGAGGTGGTTCAAGCACTTCGAGCAACTGTTCAAAATTCTCCCACCAGATCAACAGGGTGTTAGTTGCACAGCACCTAGGGTGCAATGTATCAACTGCATTAACATTCATCCCCCAACAATCTGAGAAATTGAAGTGGCTATTTGAAGCATGAAGTCAGGAAAAGTGCACAGACAAGCTGATGGTGAGCTTTCAGCATCAATGCTGCATTGACTTTTCCAGACGATCAGGGAGACTGAGTCTTTTCCATCTGACTGGATGCAGAGCATCTTGGTGAAAGTTCTGAAGAAAGGTGATCTATCCACCTGTGATAACTGGCGAGGCATTATATTATAGACCATATAACGATGCTTCAAATAATTATTGAGCGAATCAATGAATTCCAAGAATCTCTCTTCCTGGTGTTCGTTGATTTTGAGAAAGCGTTTGACCGGCTGTGGCACGAGAAAATCTGGGAAGCCCTCCAGCGAAAAGGGGTCCTAGAGAAAATATGCAACCTAATTAAGGTGCAATATGCATCATTCCAATGTTGGGTCTTGCAAGATGGAGCCTTATCAAATCCAATTGAGATCACTGCCGGAGTGAGACAAGGTTGCATTTTGTCGCCGCTACTCTTTCTGATCGTCATAGATGTGATACTGGTAGCCTGCTTCGACAGAAATCCAAGAAGAGGCATCCTATGGCGTCCCATCCATATGGACCACCTTGATGACTTGGATTATGCAGATGATATTGTGCTGCTCTCCAGAATGCTCGGTGACATGCGGGACAAGCTCAATGATCTTAATACTTATTCAAAACCAGCAGGCCTGAAAATGAATGTAGGGAAAACAAAATCAATGAAGATTAATGTCGGTCATACCACTATTTTCACTGTGGCAGACCAACCAATTGAAAACGTTGATGCCTTCACCTATCTTGATAGTTACATTTTACCTGATGGTGGAACCTAGTTGGACGTCACCGCGTGGATAAAGAAAGATAGGTGCTCCTTCACAAGTCTCCAGAATATATGGTGCTAAAAATCAACTTAAGAACCAAAATGCGGATCTTCAACTCCAACATCAAGTCAGTACTCCTGCATGGATGTGAGATGTGGCTTGTGTCTGGAGATTACGGGGTACCTTCAGGCATTTATAAACAGGCACCTGCGGAATATTCTGCATATGGTGGTCAGATAACTGGATATCAAATAGGATCTTTATAGTAGATGCCACCAGCGCCCCATAGATATTGAGATCAGGGAAAGACAGTTAAGGTGGATTGGCCATACATTGCACAGAACCGTCACTGAGATTTGTAGGGAAGCCCTAGACTGGAATCCTTAAAGATCCAGCAGGAGAGGAAGACCCAGAGGGACCTGGCACCATTGCTTGAACAGTGAAATAATGGCTGCTGATAAACAGCTTATTTGGCAACACGTCAAGGCCACAGCTGGGAACCGGCAGTGATGGAAATCTCCATTATTGGTCCATGAGACGGCGCTATAGCAACCTGACTGACTGATTTTGTGTGGAAAATACATTTTAAAACCAGCAACTATCTTAATTCCTGAAAGCTAATAATACTTCATTCTAATCTAAATGGGTTTTTGACTTTTCTAATAACAACTCAATTATTATTCTTTTATGAACAGGTACATTGTGTCAGAAATTCTCTCAGTCTAAACCCACCATTACAGTCAAGTATTGTTTTATTAGCATTTAATCTAAGTTGGGAAAAAATGTGCTTAATGAATCCATTTTTACTATCAATATAAAACTGAATAGAGTCTGAATTTCCTTTCTTGCTTGTGAATTCTAATTTTGTAGTATGAATTTCCTCTATAAGTCTTATTTTCTGTTATAGCTTATACTCAAATGTTATAGCTTACACATAAAACTGAGGCTTAGTTAAACATGTATTGAAAGTAATAACACATTACTGAATGTGAATACTGATTTTATTAATTTAATGTGCCAGATGAAATAAAGCACTACCCTTATTGACCAATGTGTTTTGTTGTAGTACCACTGTAGATTCCCAACAACTATAAAAAATAAATCCCACTTATAGTGCATCTTACAGTGTTAGAAATTTGTTTTCTTGGTGTGACCTACAGTACTTTATTGTAAGAGTGATTTGTCTAAGGTGAATCATCACAGGGGCACTCTTCTATTAAAGTCTATGCTTAAGGCTGTCAGATTTGACAGCCTGGGATATGAGGCCTGAGGGGACAACTTTTCATCTGCAATAGGGTTTCTCTAACTAGAGAAATTCAATCAGGCTCTGTGTAATTGTATCAATAAGCAAAGAGACAGCTCCAGTTAAGATGTTTTGAGAGAATTCTTTCAGCTGTACCAAAGGATGTGATTGTGTTTTTTGATTGGAAATGGAGGCTGAGAGGTTCACAGCTTGGTTTTAACGCAACACTTGAAACAACTGATCTTCAGCTGGACAAAGAAAGCAGTTTTCTTTTGGTTCACTTTGAAATATACCTCCTTTCTAACAAAAGGCGTGGAATAAAATATACTGTATATGTCATGTAAACTTATAGGGTTTCAAAACAGTTTATACAGGAAAAGAAAAAAGTATGAAATGGAAAATGAAAGTGTTGTAAATCATACCTGAAGTGCACACTGATTAAACAAGATGTATTCACATTAAGTTTGTGGTGGAACAAATTATTGCCTCATTTTTTACATCAAATACCATTGGTTTGCAATGGTTTTTGTCTCTAAAGGAGAACTGCAGTCCCAGTTTCTCAGACTGGTTATTAAATCTTAGTAACAAAATAAATTGATGTTATAGAAAACAAATTACAAAAATCAAATTAAAAACAAAATAGGAACTTTGTGAAAGTACTGTCAGTCGTCTTGTTGTTGCGAAACCCGTGGACTCACAATGGGCGAGAGCAAGAGTTCACATGAATTGTGACGATAAGCTACCCCTTTCTATTCACTTGTCCACTGACAAGGTAATATAATGCGATGTCCGAGCGAATAAATGCAGGTTGTGCCACAGACGTTTCACCGCATTAAAGTTCCCATGTAATCTGTATGCAGAGTTAACAAGCACGTAGTATTTGTGGGAAAAACATTCTTGAAATCGGGCAAAATATTTCTATTGGATTAAAAGATGAAAGTGAAAGATGAGCTTGTTATTCAAAATTATTGTAAATGCTGAAGACTACATTAAGGACTGAAGTATTAACAACTTATCATATATATATTTTTTTCAATTAAAGATTTGCAAAACTGCAGTAAAGCCAGAAAAATCTAATATCCAGGAAATCCTAAATTATTTGAAACTGACAAAATCTCTGTTCTACTCATGTGGCCCACAGGAGGGGGGTGGGAGGTACATTTATGTTTACGCTCCCAGAATGATATTGATTTGTGATTTTCAATCTGTTCTTTGACACCTGGATCCATTCCTCATCATTTAGGGTATGCATGGTGATTGCAGACCACCCACTTTTCAGACAGATTTTGAATTCCTACATGATCTAGATTTTGCCATAAATGTTTATAGGGAAAAAGAATTTAATAACATTCAATTGTATTTTTAAAACCATAGTGTAAAAACATCATCACTATTGTTTCAGTTGATTCTAGGATAATTAGGCATGGACTATGCAGAGAGGAATTGGTCTTTCATTTTTAAAAATGAATGAGCTAAACATACAAAAAACTAAAAACAAAAGGCATTGAATGGTTCAGTTAAGGAAAGGCAATGTGCGTTTCCTGCAATAGAAGATGTCAAACAGGGTGGAACAACAGATTTGTACTATAATATTGAAGGAAATTTTCGATCAATCATTATACAATACATTAAGAAATAAGAAAAAATGTTTTTACTGCAATCCTGGTAAAAACATATTTTCTCAATATTTATCAAAGGTTTTGAAGTATTCTGAAATACAACCACAAATACTAAACTCAAGATTTAAGAAACAGACAGCTAGATGAGAAGTGTTAATTTATAAGCAATTTTCTTGAAGGAGATCAACAACCAATGACAAAACTTATACCCCCCAAAATGTTAATTTCTTCACATTCCTCTAATCTGAAATAAACTTGTAAATAAAATTTTAGTTTTACCTTTGTGGTTGTTTCTGATGTCACTGTTATCTTGAAAATACAGAATTTAGCTTTTGCCCAGTATACAAATATTCTGTGTTTTTTCTCCTTTCTAGCTATGTATCCTTTTTTTCTTACTGATTTAAATTTATGTGCCATACTAAAGTCATCATGGAAATGTTACCACCAGTAATTTACACATTTTACAGTATTTCTAACAACAGGATTTTGAATTCATCTGCATACCAAATCAAAATTACACATGAAATATGTAGGTATGTATTTTGTAAGTAGCAGGTTTGTTTAGTTTAAAATATATATTATATAAATACTAAAAACAATTCCTGTAATTTAAACACATTAAAAGCTCCGGCAATGTTTAAATTTAGCATTTAGACATGCTAACATGCATCCATAGTTGGAGGCCATTTAAAAACATAAAAACCTGACACAAATGTTTAATGTTTCTTAATGCATTTTCTAATGCTCTCTTTGTATTTCTACCAGACACATAATAACATACTGTATGTCTTGACAGTACTTTCAGCACTAAAATATGAACTGCTTCAACCCTGAGTGCTAGAAATAAAGACTCTCTATGGATAGATTAGAGGCGATTTCCACAAAAGTTAGATCACCCACTGCTTTTTTGAAAGGTAATTGTTGCATCTGCCTCTTGAAGTTGTCTGAAACAGACAACAAAGGCCAAGCTTCTTTTTTATCACACTGACAAGAAAAAGTTAAAGCACTGAGTTAAAAGTGAAAGGGGTTAGAAATTGACCATAGGTGGCAACAGGTCAGAGAAGAAGACAGAGACAGCTGCCTTTTGAAAGGAATCATCAGAGCTTCTCGGTCACTGCACTTGCCCACAAGTTGCTAGGCAAGGGCTTTTGTATTATTTCTTCCTCTAAGAAGCTACTCTCCAGGCACTTTTGAAGTGGGATTAACTGCTAAGTGTCAATCAACACAGTTTTCTTTTTTCCTGTTACAAAGACTTTTAATTGAAGATCGTGTGCAAGCCTAACTTGCAGTACCTTTATTTACTCATCTATGAGTTTGCAGAATTTAAAATAATACTGTCACAGATAAGAGTGGTACATTAATCATCAACACAAACTCTTTTATCAATTCCAAGTCTCTCTCTCTCATATTTACAAGTTGAATATTTGTTAGAACCCTTCCATCTGTATTAATTTCTTGTGCATGTGAAACTAAAAACTAACAACTGTAACACAAAGCCTAAAATGAACTGTCAAAATTGGTATATTATATTGTTAAAATGCAAAAGTTAAAACATATTTAGCAGGCCTGGTTAAACCATATGAAAATATAATATTTCAAAATCATGCAACTATTCATTGCATTAAAAGAATTTAGTAAAATGGACCCCAATTATCAAATTTAGTGGAAAACTCCGCTGAGACTGCTGTTGAGCTCAATAGTCCAAGGTATGGTTACTTCTTCCTTCCTGGGTTGTGTCATTAGTCATCTGGACTATAGGGCATCCTATTTGAGAAACCAGGGGTTGCAGGGGGTTTGAATTTGAGCATATTTGAACCTTGCCAGTTGCCCCGTGCCTTAACATAATTGTGGTGGTGTGGGCTCTCAAAAATGGCCACCTAATGGATGTTTTGGAGAATATTTCAACAGTTACAATGAGATCATCGTGATGAAACACAAACATTTAAACTAAAAATAAAGAGTGCAATTGTGATAATACACTACTATTGTGTTTCCTACCAGATCTGATACTGATACTAGTTTGATCAATCTAAGGAACAGAAATTTTAGTCATTTTACTCATTTTAGTTCTGACCAGTAATTTATTCTTTAAAATGGTAATTTGTCATATTACCATATTGATGCATGGAAAACTTTTTAAAGAAATTAAAACTTAAAAAAAGCTAAAATAATGCAAAAGTTATTATTTATGTAAACCATCACAGACTATTCTTTTAACAATAACTTATTTATCATTAGGTAGAACAGTGGAGCAGTGGTTACCATTATTGCCATAGAGAGAATGCCAGAATAGCCAGAATGGAGTTTCTATATTCTCCCTTTGTTCACATGGATTTCCTCCAGGTGCTTCAGTTTCCTCCCATAGTCCAAAGACATACAAGATGGTTAATTAGCTTCTGTGAAAAATGGCCCTGGTGTGAGTGTGTGCATGTTCGTGGATGGATGGGTGTTTATTGTCTCTCTTAACCTCGCTGATCCTCTGTTAACGAAATCTTTCAACCATTGAACTGTAATAAACTTCATAGCAATAAATAGCACTGTAAAAAAGACACACAGCTGCCATCTTTCCACACCCAGGTAGTACCTAATAATGATAATTCCATGCATTCATATAGTACTTTTCCTGAATATTGTAGCATTTTCAAGTTCCCACAGGACAAAGGATAAGTGGAGACGAGATAGTAAACCAAGCGACTGCTTTATTCTCCTATCGAAACCACACAAAAACCAAACACAGGCTATACACACACATGAGGAAACAGACTGAATACGTACACAAGGTTAGGGTGGTCACTCGTTAACCATAGGCTATACACTTATGAAGCTACACAGCACAGTACAACTACTATAACACTGTTTACATATGCAGGGTCAGCTGCTGGTCATCGTGCTGACCCTCAGACTCCCCCCCCCCGGCTACAACTCCCAGCCTGCTTCGCGGTACCATGAGTGCCTAGGTTCGCTTCCTCCTCACCACCGGGTGAGGGCGTTACAATATATTCCTGAAAGATCCAAAAGTACTTTCCATATAGAAGAAGCCCCACTTTATTTATTATGTAAATACCCATCCATCTCACTGACACACAACAGATGGTTTAAGCTAGAAACTCGACTGCACAGTAGATCAGATATAGAAGTAGCAAATTATTTCACCAGTTGAATCAGGAGTTAAATTTAGGTAGGCAAGATCTTCAATGACCAAGCAGGAAAGGCCCTACGTTTAACATCTCATCTAGAAGTAGTTTGAAAAATCTTGAATAAAGAGAGCACCAACTCACCTACTGGTCCAGTTTTAGTGTTTTCTGTTGCTTTTTTACTACTTATAAGTTATCATGCTGTAAACAAAAACTGACTGCAACAATGACATACTATAACTATAAATACTATGATGCAATTTTACTTACTGTTAAAATACACACTGTGTTTGTCTTGGGCTGATTATTTCACTTCATTTTCCCTGGAACACTTTGAGACACAATGAAATTTTAAATCGAAATTGAAAGAGCTACATAAATTATAACACATTTGCTGTGATAAATACTGATGTATAATGTAGAATGGTTTAGTCTCCAAAGGTGTGTTAGGAAAAGTGACATCACTACCTTCAAACCTAGGTCCAAATTAGCAAACATATTTTAATGAAAACCAGTCTACAACAGCTGAGGGACAAACTTTATCTGGCTGTACTAAGATGATAATTGTTTGTTTTCCTTCCACAATTCAGCTACTCTCAGCGTTGTAGTGCAGTATGGTATCAAATTCCCTTGTGGTTTCAACACATAAATGAATAAACATCTCTAAGTAGTTAATTGATGACAGCAAATGGTTTCAGTTTCATAAATAATTATGGGTAAGTGAGGATGTCGAGGTGGTTGATCCTACACCAATATACCACAAAGCTCAAAGGGCTGTGAGGGTGTAGAACGAGCCATGTTGTTGAAAGCTGATACCCTGGCTTCTATCAAGAAATGGTTGGATGAGATTTTCATAACAATTATCCAGTAACAAACTAGCTAAACAGGCCATTAATATTAGCCAAGTCATAATTTTTCTGTGTACATTTGACAGCTCTGACCTACTGTATTACCCATTGCCCTAGCCTTGTAATTGAAAGCTTGGGAATTTGAATCCCAGGTGTGGCACTGCAGTTGTACTCAAGAGCAAAGTGTAATATTGCTCCAGTCAAATGCTCAACTGCATAAATAAATACAAATGTAAATGATGTTGAATAGAAGCATATGCCAAATAAATAATTGATTTGTTAATATATAACTGGAAATATTTTCAAAGTTGAAAAACTACTCTGTAGAAAAGTCTAACTATATAATGCAATTGATTATTAAAACGTTGTACTTTCAAATTACGTTATTTCTTTAACAAAACTAGCATATTGCTAAAATTACAAGAAAATTTAATTCAGAATTAAAATAACTACACAAAATCTTACCTTCATTTTATTGTGTAACTTAATGTAAACAACAGTAATAATAATAACAATTCCTTACACTTATGTAGTGCCTTTCTGGACACTCCACTCAAAGCACTTTACAAGTAATGGGGACTTCTCTCCACCACCACCAGTGTGCAGCACCCACCTGGATGATGCAACAGCAATCATAGTGCGCCAGTACACTCACCACACATTAGCTATCAGTAGGGAGGAGAACAGAGTGATTAAGGCAGTTCACAGACGTGTCACTCTCTCACATAATCAACCGCATAATTCGGATCAACGCTGGCGCATTACCACAACCCCTGTCAGTCAGACACCAGCCCGATCAAATTCCCAAAAACGACAACGCACAAGCTAATCATCCTATCACATCTCTTGCTTCTCACCGCACCTGCTATTTAAACCTCCTCAACCTTCACTTCACGGCTTGGTATTAAACAGTCTACTGTTTTCCTAAGCTCATCACCTTTGAAACCTTTGCGATCCCTTTTTTCTTCAAGCCTCCTGGAAACAACACTGATTGCCTACCCAACTCTGTATTTGTCTCGCCCTTTGGATTTGTTCGCACCCTCTTAACAGCCTCCTGGATAATGACACTGCCTGCATACCTGATTCCATCTTCGCCTAATGTACTCATTTGCAATCCGACCTGCATAGGGTTCTTCACACCGCTTGTTACAAGATAGGGGCTTATAAGGAGGCCATAATTGGTAAAGGCCAATGGGAAATTTTGAACACGACATAAAACCCCTTTCTCTTTCTGAGAAACGTCCTGGCCTTTTTTATTACCACAGAGAGTCAGGACCTCAGTTTTACATCTCATCCGAAGGACAGCGGTTTTTTATAGAATAGTGTCTACATCACTATACTGGGGCATTAGGAACCACACTGACTACAGGGTGAGTGCCCCCTACTGACCCCATTAACACCACTTCCAGCAGCAGTTTTTAAGTTCTTCCCAGGTGGTCTCCCCACATCCCTCAATGGTTAGCTTCAATGGTTTGCCAGTTGTGAGTTGCAGGGTGATATGGCTACTAGACTATGTGGGACATGCATGTCAATTAAAACTCAGAATCTTTCAGTTCCAGTGGGTAAGAACCCATTACCAGACAACATATATATATGATAACGTGGCAGACTTCCTGATGCCTTTAATTGCTCAACATATTTAATTAGAGAAGAGTACGCTTTATTCTTTGTGCAATATAATGCTTACACATTAGATTTTATTTAATAGTCCACTTGTTGTTAAACATAATCTGAATTCCTCTGGGTCTAAGGATGTGATCAAGTAAGATATCGAAAAATTTGTGCCCATAACTATGTTCCTGTGAAATTTAAAGGACACTTTGAAATTTGTGTAAGATTTTAATTAATCTCTTATATCTTATTTTTCCCTGTAGGTAAATGTATGATGCATGACATTACACAAACTTTTTTCAATTATTAATTAAAATCTCATGGTGCCTGTTGTTTTTTAAATGTATTTTTTTACATTCAGGTTCTAACATCTTTTGAGAAAAAAGAAAACATCGAAATATATTTATAATATATTTAAACCAGATGTCAATCTCTTTTTTTCTTCATCAGATACATTATGTAGCAAGTCATAATAGGTTTTAGAATCCAACTGTACCTATAGGAAACAAATATTTGATCTTTAATTCTTTGCTTGTTTTCAAACTTTTTCTTGCACATGGAAGTGTTTTTAATTCCATATTTTATGTTTCTGCTATTGAAAGACCTTGTGAATGTCTATTTTTTGTCAGAAACCCTAGTATTCATAATGCTGTACTATTATTTGGATAGCATGCTTTAAACTAGCAGTAACTAGCAGTATTTGAATAGCAGATTAGACTATTGTAATGTCTTACTTATTGGGGAATTTTCTAAAATATTAAGTTTCAGTACATGACAGAATTTACCAGTTCATTACTAACTAAGTACTATGCATCATCACATAGATCTTGTACAAGTTGCACTTGGCATAAGAAGGTGCTCCTACTTCTCGCTTTTTATATAATATAGAAATACATACACATATGTTTATATTATATTTTAAAATACAGTATGTATGCCTCATACCTAAATACATCAACACCTGTTTAAAGTTATTTTACTTTGCTATTAAAAATCGATCAATGTATTTATTCAAGCAAAATCTACAAAAAGAACTTCTCAAAATTGTCATGGTTTCAGTAAATTATTCCAATTCATTTTAATTCTGGACATCTGTTTCAGGTTTTCTTTCAGGCTTTCTGTGTTTTCACAAGTGCAGAATCTACAATATATAATTACATATATATGTTTATTAATACCATGTTGATATATAATATACAGTGGTGTGAAAAAGTAAGTACACCCCATGAAAAGGTTTGTCTTTTTTTTTACATTTTTGGACAAAAGTATATTTGATCGTCATTTCATCAATATTGATAGATAAGGGTGATCTAATTTTAAAACATAACATTGAAAAATTATATTTTGCATTCATTTGTACTATTTAAATAAACAGAAATGCAATTTCCTTTTGCGGGGAAAAGTTAGCACACCCCTACCTTTATCATTGCATCAAATGCCTAAAATTAGAATCGGGTGCACCAAAACAGGTGTAAATTATTAGAATATCATTAGAGAGTAAAATGGAAGACACTGCCTTCTATAAACATTGCATACCTGTGGTCTGATTTGATCTTAGCAATTAAGGTGTGTGGCTACATCATGCCAAGATCAAAGGAGCTCTCTAAGGCCCTCAGAAGAAAGATTGTTGATGCCTATGAGTCTGGGAAGGGTTTTAAAGCCATTTCCAATCAATTTGTAGTCAATCACTTCACTGTCCGAAAGATCATCTACAAATGGAGAAAATTTAAATCCACTGGCAATCTATCCAGGCCAGGTCGTTCCACCAAATTTAGCCCAAGAGCTGACTGAAACATGCTGCAGGAAGTCTCCAAGAACCCCAGGATAACATCAAGGGATTTACAGGCAAGTCTTGCCTCAGTCAATGTCAAAGTGCATGAGTCTACCATCCGAAAGAGACTGCACAACTTTGCCCTACATGCGAGGTCAGGAAGGAACGGAAGTTTGCCAGACAACACCTAGGTGAAGATCAGGACTATTGGAGCAATATTCTCTGGATGGATGAGACAATGGCCACAATGCCAGACATCATATTTGGCGAACAACTGCCTTTGACCAAAGGAACCTCATACCTCATACCAACTGGTGGTGGAAGCATTATGGTTTGGGGCTGCTTTTCTGCCTCAGGGCCTGGCCAGTGTGCCATCATAGAGTCAACCATGAATTCCATATTGTACCAGGGAGTACTTGAGGATAATGTGAGGCCTTCTGTCTAAAAGCTGAAGCTGAACCATTAGTGGACCTTGCAACAAGACAATGACCCAAAACACTCAAGCAAATCCAAAAAAGAATGGCTCAAAAAGAAGAAATAGAGGGTTATGGAATGGCCAAGTCAAAGCCCAGATCTTAACCCCATAGAAATGCTGTGGGGGGGACTTGAAGCGGGCAGTACATGCAAGAAAGCCCTCAAACATCACACAGTTGAAGGAGTTCTGTAAGGAGGAGTGGGCAGAAAATTCTCTACATTGAGGGCGACTGATAGACAATTACAAGAAACGCCTGAAGTGATTTCTGCCAAAGGGGGCAACACCAGCTATTGAAGCCAGGGGGTGTACTTATTTTTTCCACAGCACACAGTTGCATTTCTGACTGTTGTTCTGTTGCATAAATGATTGCAAAGAATAATTTTCATTGTTATTTGTTAAGTTAGATAAACTTTAGCAATTAATATTTTTTAAATTAAGATCAAATATCCGTGCATGCAAATATGTTGAAAAACACACACCTTTTCATGGGGTATACTTACTTTTTCACAGCACTGTATGTAATTAATTTCTTAAATTTCCTAGCTGAGACATACTATTAGGTTGGCTATTAATATTTTTCATATGAATTTAAATGTGATCAATGAACAATTGTGGAAATAGATCACCTATGATAACAGATCTGTCTTGAAATATGGTTTATCAGGGTGCCTGTTTGCAGGGCCTTGTTAGATTGAGCAGAAAAAATCAAAATATCAAAGTACTTAACATTCACTTGCTGGGAAAACAGAGTTACTGTTAGCGACTTCCAAACATAATACTGTAAATCTAACATCGTGACAAATAACAAACACAAATTTTACTTAGTCATTTTCTACTACACAAAAAAGTAAGCCTACCATTACTTTAAAAAAGTAAGTCTAAGTGTATGATTCTCACTTGGGGTGCGAGAGGTCCCGGGTTCAGATCCCAGATGAGTCCCCATCTTGTGACATTCATGTTCCTCCTTAGGACGTGGTGTACTAGTTAATAGGTCAAGTCGAGATTGTGTACTAGGAGTAAGCAAAGCCTTTTCCACGTGTGCAGACATAAAAACATTTTTATGGGTAAGCACAAATTCGTCTGCTAATACAGCTGCTTGAGACGAAGACAATACTTTCTGTTCACTTTAATAGGCAACAACACGTTCAGGCAAACAGTTCTTAAATTCTTCTAACAGAATTAACTCGCACAATGAGTTAAAGTCGCTCACTTTACTGGCTACACACCACTTATCAAAGAGAATTCCCTTTTCTCTGGTGAATTCAACAAAAGTTTGGCTTGACACTTTCTTATGATTTTGGAATCATTGTCTATAAGCTTCAGGAACCAGTTCGTAAGCACGTAAGATAGCAGCTTTTACAATGTCATAATTCAAACTTTCCTCTAGAGAAAGTGTATAACAAACTTCCTGAGCTTTCCCAGCTAACATAACATGCAATAGCAGTGACCAAACCTCTTTAGGCCAACAAAGTGTTAACCTCTTTCTCGGCCTAATCTCCATTTTACGAATCGCAAGACACAGATTGAATTCTGCCTGACGTGCCAGGGCTTTTTCCTGCACCTCCATTTGCAAACGGGCCAGACGAACTTTCAGGCAAGTCTCATCTTTCGGCCCAGTGGAGACAGGAGAGAACGGTACAAAGGGAGGTGATGTGACCTTAACCTCAGCCTCTGCTATGTCTTCAGCCACCACCTGCACCTCGTCCTGTTCTTCCATAGCCTTAGCAGGTTTAGCACCAGCCCCAGGAGAACCAGCGTCCTTGCTCACTAGTCCAAAGACCTCTAATTCCACCAACCTATCAATTGCAGCTCTTTTGATGTCCCTTTTAAGAGCTTGCTTCAATACCTGAACCCGGAAGAGATCCGCAATTTGGAGCAATTCGTCCTTCCTACACCTTTCCAGCTGCTCAAAGGAAGGTTCCGCCACAAACATCCGTAAATCAAAAGTAGCCATAACTACTTTGCCAAAAACACATTCCAAAAATCCTATACCAGTCCTTATTCAATATACCAAGCAATGCAAACCAGTTCCAATATGCAAAAAGTACAAACAACAAAATTCTGCAGCCAAAAATCCTTAGCACGGGAATTTGATATCCTGGACGAATAGTATCCCAGACGAGCCCTCAATAATGTTACGACCCCAGGTGTCTAGGGGTAAAGGGATGTAACATTTAGGATGGGTTTGGATGCAGGTGGGTTTCTTGTGAGGAACTTAGGAAGCGTGACAACAAAAGTTGGGTGCAAAAGTGATTTTTTTTAAAAGAGTGAATAAGTGACTGGTACGTATACAGGACACAATAAAACACAGGGAAAAGGAACTTGAGCGGTGCCAAAGGAAAGAAAATAACAAAACCAAATGGATCTAGCTAATACAGTGAGGTCTAATCTAACTAACCCAAACAAACAAAAATCAAAAGGTCTTCATACACCCTAACTTCCCTACACTGAATTAACCATAACCAAAATACACAAGTGGCACACACCCCTAACCTAGTGTGTCTAGACAAAAACAAACCTACGTGTGAACAATTTAACCCGACAACCTTACCTATACTTTTTCCCCTGGTGTACAACAAGTTCACAGTTAACAATAACACGACACAAGTGAACCAATTGTACTATTATGGGAAAATGGGTAGTACCGAAGAAAATACATGAACAAGGAATAGGGTAACAAATGTGCACTAGCAAGGTAAAAAGGAAAGTAACAAGTGCAGGCAAGATAATAACAAAACACAGGTAATCAAAACCAACAAACAGATGAACCCAAAGCTAACAACGAACAAACACGAACACAAGTGAGCAAATGCCAACATGAGCGGAAGCTAACCAAAGTTAAGCCGAATAAGCTAACTGAAGTTGAGCCAAAAGCCGACCGAAGTTGAGCCAAAAGCTAATGGAGTCGAACTTCTTCAAGTATTTAAACTGTAGATCTTGGGTTCTGATTAGCCAGGAGTAGAGATGATAATGATGTCACAACTGCAGCCATGGTGTAATGATGGACCAATGGGGAGGGAGGGGGTTCCTGAATACAGGAAGTGGGGAAAAAAGCAAACCTTATGAACACACGGGACAATACATAACACACTTGTATATAACTTAAAAAACGTTGTCAGTGTGGTCTGGAGGATTCAAGTCTGTAATAACACATCATGTCTAGGTCAAAAATATATTTCAAGTGGAGAAGCAGGGGTTAGTAAAATAGAGAAAAGAGCACCCGGATCACACAGGGGAACCCAGGTGGCTAATTGGGTTGGCTGACTCGGCGGCCTCCGGGGCATGAAAACATGAACACCTCTGACTCTCTAAGAGTCGCTTGAGAGGCGCTGACTCAATGCTGGGAGCTAGGGCATCAGGGGTAGGGAAGGAAGAGGAAGACTTCCCTGCCTCATGACTGGGAGCTAGGCCATCAGGGGATAGAAAGGGAAGAGGAAGACTCCCCTGACTCCTTAAGGGTCCCTTTGAGAGCCGCTGCCTCGCGACCAGACACTGCTCTCAGGGGATAGAAAAGAGGACATAGCCCCTTAAATCGCTGAGAGTCACATGAAAGGCTCTGCCTCACAACTGGGATAAAGCCTCCGGGGACTGAGGGAACACGAATGAGTAAATTAGAGTTCCTGAGAATAATGTGGCCAGGGGTCCCCTTTTTCTGCAGATGTTAATATAAACTCAATCTGCCGTAAATTATATAAACACAGGCATAATGTTCAGATTAATACTCTTGTATGAAAAATGTTTATATCATATTAACAAAAAGCTTCTATTGTTTTAGTGGAGCTTACAGTGACTGTAATTGAAAATGTACAAAGGAATAAAACCAAATTTGGATGAATGGTTATGTTTTGGAGCATTTGTTCCTGTGTGTAGCTCATTAAACGTGCTGAAACACCACTTTTGTTCCTCAAATAATCTTGACCGGGAGAGATGGGCAGAGAGAGATGTTTGCTGACACTACATTAGGCTTCTTTTATTTTACATGATGGGAAACAAAAGGCAAGCAAAACATTTATAACCAGATATAATCACAGGGAAGAATTCTAAGAGTTTTTCAAAGTGAATATGTTTGGGAAGCAGATCTCACAACTCAGCAACAGAAACAAACTTTAATTTTGCACTTTCATTTAAAAATTCCAAATATCAAAGCAATATTACATTTAAAAAGGTAATTAGAAACAAATGGTTCAAGTCACAACAAATTAAAAGGTGAAGTGATTTTTTTATGTATTTGTAATTGTCACGATCGCTAACACCTCCTCTTAAGGGCGCTCCAGCCCTTCCTTGTTCCCTCCCATTGTCTGCACCTGTTCCCTATTCCCGCTCCCCCTTAAAAGCCAGACGCGGACCTTACTCCTGGTTCCTCATTGAACTCTGCTTCGTGAGAGCCCGGGGTCCTGCCGCGTCTGGCTCTGTTATGGTTTTAACCTTCTGTTCCTGATTCCCTGCCCCGCCGGTCCCGACCCGGCTCATGCTTTTAACCCTTGGATAGATCTCCTGGCCTTGGACTCTACTCTTCCGTTTGGATTCCCCGTTTGGACTTTGGCTTTGTTTGTTCGCCCGGACTCACTTCCCCAGGACACCTGCTCACCTCGGACACGCCCCCCTGTATCCAGACCCTTTCCTGCATGACTTTCTCCCTAGTGTATCTTCACAATTCCGGATCGCGTCGTCTGCATAGGGCCCGGAAAGAACTGATCGTGACAGTAATAAAGGTAACTGACACATAATTTGAAATGCAACTTGGGAATGTGTCTCAATTTGGAACATTAGAAGTGAAAGCTTTGCATCTTGTTGTTTGGTTTCTGGCAGACAATTTGAGTCACAGTTTGGGTAGGGGCATAAACATATTTTTTAGGTTCCTGATAGCAACACCACATTAACAATATATTTTAAGGGTTGGTGTTCAAATTAAAACATCTCTCAATTTCACAGACAAGTAAGGAGAGGGATCACTTTGTTATGTGTTTTATATTAGGAAGTAAACAATGCCATTTTAACTAAACTGTCAATTAAATAAATAAAATAAATAAATAAAAACATAAAAAAAACATAAAAACAACTTTCAGCAGGTGTGTGAGAAAGCTGAGAAAGGCCACAGTCACCCAGTACCAGAGGTCCACAGACAAGCCCCTGTAAGAGAAAGACAGATTAAAACTTGGAGATGAGCAAGCCTGAAAAACAGCCTGATAACAGCTTGTAAAGAAGCCCAGGGACTGACAGCTAAATGACAGAGACAGAAGAAAGAGACTAAAGAGTTGCCTTTTGCAGAAGCAGTCCAGATAACTGAAAACTGATGAATTTTTTGTTTCATTATTTAAAACAAAAACAAGACAGCTACCATGCTTGTTTCATTTGAAACCCAAACATTGCATCATTTTCAACCAGCCTGTAACAAGAATATTACACAAAGGAATCTCATTAAAGAAATAGTTCAAGTAGGTAGCTGCATCAGCATGTGAAGGCTGCAAAGGAACAAGTAAAGGTTTATTTAATGCTGAAAAGAGAAGAAAAGAAGCACGATTAGGATAGAATAACTTCTCTTTTCAGCATGGAATAAACCTTTACTTGTTCCTTAATTAAAGAAATGATTTAGAAAGAGTCCTATGTCCTATTCAGTCCTATGAAACTATGGTTTCACATCTCATCTGAGGGACAAAGCACAAGATATTTGAATAATTTGTTCAGGGTGACAGTGGTTCAGAGGCAGAACCAGAGTCTGAACCTGAATTCTCCTGAATTTCCCCTGTTAACAAGGTGTTTTTCTTCACCATTGAGAACTAACTTTCTTATATTCACTGGGTAGAAAGAATGAGCCCAACCTTTCGTACACCAGTAACATATGTAGAGCAAAATAATGAGCATGTTTTTTTTTCAGAGATGATCTTTCCTAGCCAGTGATATAAGGAAACAAAATCCTAGTAAGGACCAGGTAAAGGCATGTCTCCTAATTCAAATCAGTGTGAGGATAAAAATTCACTGTTCTAACCATTACAAATTTTATTATTTTTTGTAATAGGGGCCAACAGGTACTGTAGATAAGCTAAATGTTACAACACAGTTCACAAAGCTATCAGCACTACACTAACAACACTGTTTTTTGCACTTTATGTGGTAGAGCAGAGAATAATATTTGGGAACAGTCCCTTGGAGGGCAGAGTAAAAGCAATTCAGATGTGCCTAGTTATTAAATCTGCCGGTTAGTACTATAAAATATCAATTTATGGTGTGCACCTAAATAGCGTTAAACCACAAAATCCCTTGTTTTTTTAATCTTGCTTGAAACTTTAATGAGAATAAGGAAACTATTTAGGTCACTGGTCCAAAAATACACATAAGAATTGTTTGTAAAGTTGCCATTCTGCAGCAAAGATAACACATATTATTATGTGGTTTGGACATGCTAGGATAAACTAGACATGCCCTGGACTAACTTTATTTCAAAAGCATGATTCCTTTCTACGACTAGTGCCAATTTAAAAAATGACAGAAAAGCACTACTGATCCTTGTCAATCTATGACCGCTCTTTTACCCACACTAATGCCATTTGAGGTAAAAGCAAGTAGTGTTTTAAAGGCTTCTCAGAACTCTCCTTCAACAGAGCCAAAGTGTTTGGCTTAAACCAGGCTGGCTAGAAAAAGTCAGAAAATTATACTTTATATGGTAGCTAATTATAATGTATAGATAACAATAACAAATATTAAAAATCTATATTTTGTTTATGTTATTATAAATGGAGTTTATAAATTAAATAATTATTGTACTATGCAAGTCATGCAAAGATGTTAAGCTTAGTAAATAATCTATTTTTAAGTGATAGCCTGTACTCCTGTAGCTGGAAAGTCAATTAATTTATGGCACCTCAAACTGTGTTTAAATATAGCAATAATTCAAGGGTAGGATCCTCACTCTACCAGGAGCCTAAACTAATCTAAATTTAAAAATGATCTGATTGATCAGTCTTTGCTTACTGTCTTAATACAGTCAACACTATGACTGCCTTAGTTGTGACTGATCCTGTGGAGACTACTACTGGCCATTTTGAATGTAGGTCATAGGCCACTATGAGGAACCAACGCAGGGGCTGGACATCATGTAGCTCCCCACAGATGTCCAGTTGGAGATGATCCCAGGGCGTGGTTGGTCCATCTGGGGGCTGGAGAGGAGGCAGAGAAGGTCCTCTTGTTTTCCTGCTAAGGAGACAAGCCTTGAGGTTTCTGACCAGTGCCTCTTTGTCCTGGTCATTAGCTGGCCACCACACCAGATCCCAGCACCGTTGCTGGACTTCAACAAAGCCCAAGTGGCCCTCATGTGTCATCTGCAGAACGCGTGTTTGGAGACTGGCTGGGAAAACAGTGCAACACAGGAGTTGTTCCAGAATGATAGCTTGTCTGTCATGATCGTAAACCCTCCTCCTAAGGGTGCTCCGGCTCTTGCACTTTGTTGTTGATTTTGTGCACCTGCCTCCTATCCAGCCCCTCTTTATTTAAATCAGACGATCTTACTATCCTGGGCTCAGCATTGGAAGATGGACGCCCGGAAGCCCGCCTACCAGCAGGTCCTGGAGTGACCCGACGGCATAGGCTTCACCATGGCGTCCTGACCATCTGGGTCCGGTGCTGGGAGCACCTGGCCTCATTAACCCACTTTTATTCCCTGTCCCTGCACCGGATCCTGTTCCAGTTTTTAAACCTTGTCTTGTCCTATTCTCATTTGGATTACCCCCTGTTTGTCAACCTGCCCAGTTCCTCGCCGTCTCCTGCCTGTGTCCGTTTCACTTACTTCCAGATTATGCCGTCTGCATAGGGTCCTGACCTACACATCGCTACATTGTCTTTGAAGCAATGTAAAGGGCCCAGTTCACCAGGGACATTGGATGGCCAGCCTGAGCGTTTAAAGGCTTGTAGAGCACTGGGTCCTATTCTGAGGCTTGCTGGAGCTCCTGGAGAGAGACTGTAGTCTAAAGTAGTGTGTGGAGCATCAGGATGAGATTGGGCTTGAGAGTGTTCGGATCAGGATCCAAATGTGTTATGGAAGGAGCAGGACAGCTGGTATGTCACTACATTTTCACATTCTGGAGTGAACTTTGATTTGAAATTGTAATGGAGTCTCTCAGACCAGTGGTGGAGAATGAGTGATTGACCGGTAATTGTAATAGGCTGGGTAAATTAGTGAGTATAAGTGGTAAAATAATCAGGAATAATCAAATCAACTTAAGCATCCTTTACAAACAGAGGGTGACTAAGAAAGCCAAAAGCATCATGCAGATCAGCAGTGACATCATCACAGAGGGCCAGCAGAATGCGGCACAGTGACTAGATGACCGTGCCCACCGGGTTGTCAAGCAGGACCTTATGGTTAAAAGCAGTGATGCAGCAGAGACCATGAGGTGCTGTAGGCCACTGGCACTGCCATGGTGAGCTAACAGTAAGAATGGCCGAGCTGCGGTTGTCGATCAGAGTGAACTAAAGGTGAGTGGAAATTGAAGACTGAGAGAGTCCTGGGGCCATACTTGTAAGCTGAGTACACCCACTATATTGATTTTATAATTGCCATAACCACACAGGAAGGTGGAAGGTGTTGAGAGAGGCCAGTGTGAGAAAAACTGCTCCATTGATGAAATATTCAAGACAGAAACCGCAGCTCTAGTGTCCAGCTGCAGTGGAATACACATGCCACCCAGCTCAACAGTCCACATCTTAAAAGCTCTAGGCGTTGCTTTCACTGAGTGAATTATGGTGGGTGCTGCAGAGAAGATGAGGTTGATCAATAGGGGCGGACCTTGGCAAGGTGATTGTATTTTCTGCAATGCCCATTGATGCAGTTCTGAGCCCTGGTGACATGACAAGGAGAACCAGCAGTGTCTGGGAGGGCACACACATCTGCCGCATGTGCAACATGGCTATTTCCTGTGTCTGTGAGACAGTCTGGGCTGCCCGGCAACTGTGGTTGCGCCACATGGCAGGCGGCGAGTGCAGGAGAAGGAGCCGGGGAGCAAGCTAGTGTAGTGGATAAGGCAGTGGGGACCTCCATTTAAAACTTTATTTGAATAGTCTTATCCAGTGTAAGGTCATCAAGTGTTGTCAGCAATCTATCGCTGATTATTCATGTGCTCTTCTGGTTTTCGAATGAACTAATTCCACATCGCACAAAGCTGGCAAGGGGAGGAAAGGGCCTGCAAGTCTGCAAACTGTGGAGGATGACACTCCAGAGGGTGGCAAAATTAATTTTCAAAAAGCTCCATGGCACCAGCATATCTCACAGCGGTGATGAGAGTGTGAAAAATGCCCTGTCCGTCCGCCCTTAGACAGTGTACAAGGATTTTTTTGGACATCTGGTATGTTTTTCAGGTCTAGTACAGCCCAGTAAGCCTCAAAAGACTCCAGACAGCTAGTCCAGGGCACTGGAGGCTCACCAGGTAAAGTGAGGAACAGGGGAGGTGGTGTGAGTGAAAGCTCCATCCTCGTTGCCAGTGTTATGCCGTGAGACTCCAAGAACTAAGGCAGACAGATTTCATAGATAGACATCTGCTCTTTATTGTGCATCTAATTGAACTGAACAGAAAATGGCAGGAACCCGCCATGGCACCACCTTTGTGCCATAATGCAGTAAAACATAAGCATGAAAGTATCATAAACACAAATGGGTGCTGTGTATCGTCATAACACATCCCAGGTTAGGAACCAGTGTCTTAAAGGTTTGTTTGGAAAACCCTAATGCACAGTTTTATTTTGATCAACTAAGGTGTCACGATTGTAATCCCTTCCCCTTAAGGGCACTCCGGCTCTTTCACATTTTAGTTGATTTTGTGCATCTGCTCCCTGTTCCAGCCTCCCTACAAAAGCCAGATGCTTACCCTGTTCCGGGCTCTGTATTGGAACACAGACACTGGAGGCCTGCCTACCACCAAGTCGCCCTATGTCCGTGGCTTGAGGGGTTAGGTCTCCTGTCGGCTTCCTGAACCAGCCGGGTCTGGGACCTGGAGCGCCTTTTTATCTCCCCGACCCTTCACTCCAGTTTTTAACTTTGTCCACTGGATCCTGCTCCAGTTTTTAACTTTGTCATGTCTTGGATCACCCGGCTCTGGACTTTTGCCTGCACTGGATTTCCCTTCGGACTCCCCTTGGACTGTTTGCCTGGCCCACACCCCCCCAAGAACCTGCGCACCTTTGTCACGCCCCCCTGTTTGTCTACCAGCCCAGTTCCTCATCTCCTCCCCGTGTCTGTTCACTCTCTTCCGGATACTGCTGTCTGCATAGGGTCCTGAAAAAACGCTTCGGAACATAAGGTCTTATTGGTACAATATCAAGGATTGTTTAAAGATGAATTGACAGTTTGGATAATGTATTTTAATTAGTTTTTCAATCACTTTTTAGTAAAACAAACTAATAACATAACCCTTTGTGTTTACATTAGCATAAACTTACAGCTGATCAATTTTAAGGAAATCAAGACCATGTGATAAGACTACAATTAGTTTACTCAAGAAAAATCATTAAAATTCAT
This sequence comes from Atractosteus spatula, assembly GCF_055471065.1. Lineage (NCBI taxonomy): Eukaryota > Metazoa > Chordata > Actinopteri > Semionotiformes > Lepisosteidae > Atractosteus > Atractosteus spatula. The sequence goes on from NC_142709.1 coordinate 36,625,520, forward strand.
GTTCAAAATTAACAGGATACATTTTTGATGATGATGGTGATCATTATTATTAGTAGTAGAAGTAGTATTCAGGGTTCAGCACTTATAAACCTACATATAAACCATTATGTATACATTACATTTTACACACTATTTTCTCTTCATTAGCAATATCTTCTGGAATTTAAAATAACACACCACTTTTCTAAGAAAGTCAGAAAGGCTCAGCAAAAAAAAAACCTTAGCTTCTGATTGAAACACAAACAGCCATCAGCATTTCTGTCCTTGTAATGACTGATGTGGTAAAAACATGAAGGAAAGTTCATAGCTCACTTCCCACACAAAACAATTTCTCTGGTGTGTTGGTTTAGATCCCTCCCAGGGTCTTCCAGGATTAGAATTTCCAAGGAAGACATTATTAAATTGCCAGCAGCCATATCACCCTGCAGATCTTAACTGGCTTCCTACTGAAACTTAGCAGGGTTGAGCATGGTCAGTACTTGGATGGGACACCTCCTGGGAAGCTATGGTTGCTGCTGGAAGAGGTGTTAGTGGGGCCAGCAGCCCCAGTATAGTGACGGGGACACTATACTGTAAACAGGCGAAATCCTTCAGATGAGGCGTAAAACCAAGGTCCTGACTCTCTGTGGTCATTAAAAATCTCAGGGCGTATCTCGAAAAGAGTAGGGGTGTAACCCCGGCGTCCTGGACAAATTTCCCATTGGCCCTTACCAATCATGGCCTCCTAATAATCCCCATCTTGAATTGGCTTCATTACTCTGCTCTCCTCTCCACTGATAGCTGATGTGTGGTAAGCGTTCTGGCGCACTATGGCTGCCATCGCATCATCCAGGTGGATGCTGCACATTGGTGGTGGTGGAGGGGAGTCCCCATTACCTGTAAAGTACTTTGAGTGGAGTGTCCAGAAAAGGGCTATATAAGTGTAAGCAATTATTATTATTATTATTATTATTATTAGTTATAGTGGGACCAGTGGTGATTGTCCACCCTGTGGTCTGTGTGGGTCCTAATGCCCTGGTATAGTGGCGGGGACACTATACTATAGTGGGTGCCGTCTTTTGGATGAGATGTTAAACCGAGGACCTCACTGTCAGGGATCATTAAAGATCCCAGGGCATTTCTCGATAAGAATAGGAAGTTATCCCCAAATTTCCCCCTTCAACCTTAACTGTGGCCTCCAAATTGTCCCCATGTATGATTGGCTTGCACTTTCCCTGGTGCCCTGTCCAGGGTGTATCCTGCCTTGTGCTCGTTGCTTACTACGTAGGCTCCGGCTTAAAATCAGCTGAAAGGAACAAAGCACAGTGAAAACTGCAGTGATATTTATTGAGCAGTAGGTGTCAGTATAGGGTAGGGGGCATCTTAGAGACAGGACTTTACTGTATGTTGAAGAACAACAGATCCTAAACACATCGATTGATAGCATCTGAGGTTGTTTTCCTTTTTTGATTTCCAAGCAATGTTACATACAAAATTCTGTAGTAGTACTTGTCATATCTCAAATCATAATGACTGGATGAGTAATATAGCATCATTTGATACAGCAAGTCTTTTCCATGTAAACTTAAGCAACTGAAATATTTCACTTTCAGGTTGTCGGAATTTCCATGTTGCAAATATCTTTATGGTTAAGAAAGGAAAAATAAACACTGTTGTGACAGCTAAGGTTCAGTACCTTCTGTTTATCTCTCAAAGTCCTGAAATGCAGTTCACAATTAAGAAGACAGGTGTCTTCTTTGCCATATGACTGTTTTGTATATGGGTATTTAGATTCCAATGAGAATCAAGAAATGTGGCACAAAAAACACAAGAACACATTAACAAATAAGACACAAGTAATAGGTTTATTCCATGCTGAAAAAAAGAAGAAAGAGAACACAACGTTTCGGCCGAGGAGCCTTCTTCAGGTGTGAGAGAGACAGGGCAGTAGGCAAAGGTAAAGTAGCGGGAGAACAAAGGTTGGGAGGGAGGAGGAGTGAGAGGCGGGAGCAGGGGACAGAAAGAGAGGCCAATCAAGAGGTGTGAAGTCAGAATGGGTTCAGAGAGGTGTGAAATGAAACTTCCAATGAATGGAGAAAATTTAAAAGAACAGTAGTCTGTCGTTAAGGGAAGGGAGAATGTGTGATCCTAGCTGCAGAATAATTTTAGTTTCGGTGGTCTTTCTGATGTATGAGTTCGGAAAACCGTCTTTGAGAACACAGACGGAGAGATTAGAGTGGTCGTGGCCGTCAGAGGTGAAATGAGAAACAATGGGCTTGGAGAGATCTTTAATCTTCACAGCCCTGACGTGCTCTCTGAAGCGGTCTCCGAGTCTCCTTCCTGTTTCTCCAATGTAGATGGCTGGGCATTTACTGCAAGAGATACAGTAAATAAGGTTGCTGGAGGTACAAGATGCTGTCTGGGTGATCCAGAATTGTCCTGAGGGGCCTTGAATGAGTGTGGTGGTGGATGTGTACTTGCAGGTGATACAGCGAGTTCTGTTGCAAGGGAAAGTGCCAGGTGTGGATGGTTGTTGAGGGCGGTCAAGGGAGCTGTGAACAAGGAGGTTACGCAGATTAGGTGGTCGGCGATATAAGATGATAGGGCGATCAGAAAAGAGGGCCCCAATGGAGGGATCATCCTGTAGGATGGAAAAGTTGTGGTTAATGGTCCTGGGGATAGGAAGTGTGTTAGGGTGGTAAGGAAGCACCAAAGGAATGCGGTTGTTGCGGCGGGAGTTCCTGATCGGGTTGATGGTCCGGGGGGTGTTTTTGGCTCAGGCAAGGGCCCTGTCAATCACACTGCTGGGGTATCCTCTGTTGATGAAAAAGGAGTACATTTGGAGGGCTTGGTTCTCGAAGTCGATGTCGTTGCTGCATAATCGTCGTAACCTAAGGAACTGTGAAAAAGGAAGAGAGTTTTTAGCCCAGCCATCTACATTGGAGAAACAGGAAGGAGACTCGGAGACCGCTTCAGAGAGCACGTCAGGGCTGTGAAGATTAAAGATCTCTCCAAGCCCATTGTTTCTCATTTCACCTCTGACGGCCACGACCACTCTAATCTCTCCGTCTGTGTTCTCAAAGACGGTTTTCCGAACTCATACATCAGAAAGACCACCGAAACTAAAATTATTCTGCAGCTAGGATCACACCTTCTCCCTTCCCTTAACGACAGACTACTGTTCTTTTAAATTTTCTCCATTCATTGGAAGTTTCATTTCACACCTCTCTGAACCCATTCTGACTTCACACCTCTTGATTGGCCTCTCTTTCTGTCCCCTGCTCCCGCCTCTCACTCCTCCTCCCTCCCAACCTTTGTTCTCCCGCTACTTTACCTTTGCCTACTGCCCTGTCTCTCTCACACCTGAAGAAGGCTCCACGGCCGAAACGTTGTGTTCTCTTTCTTCTTTTTTTCAGCATGGAATAAACCTATTACTTGTTCCTTTGCAGCCTACGCATGCTGACGCAGCTCCCCACCTGAACAAATAAGACATACATGTATGATTAAAAAAATAAATATATCATTTAAGTAAAATATACAATTCATTGTCCAAATTGAGCAGGTTGATAGCGATGGGAATAAAAGATAACATTTCTATTGCACTTGAATCTGCATAGTCTAAACTGATGCCCGGATGGAAGAAGCTCAAATACACTGTGTAAGGGGTGGTTATGACCATCAATGATTATATTGGCCTTCCAACACTATCTGTTTGAGAAGACGTCCGACAGCTTTAGCTGCTGTACACTGATGATTTTGCTGGCCACCTTTACTGTCCTACACAGTCTGTTTCTATTGTGTTATTAAGGTTACCAAACCAGGTTACCGCAGTAAATGTTAGAACAGATTCAATGAAAAGTCTAGAGAATATAGTTATTGTGCAAATATAATAATTTTCATTGGAATGGCTGAGATCCATACCTGAAATTGACTTTCTGATGAATGGAAAGACGGGAAGTTGTACACATTCAGTCCACAGTTTCATCTTTTAGAACATAATTTTTTTTGTTCTAAATGCTGAATCATTCATCCATTTTCTAATTTCTTCCTCAAACTCAGAGTTGCACACGGGAGTTGGAGCACAGCAAACAATTAGCTCAAGGCAGGGTAAACCTTAGACGGAATAATAATAATAATAATAATAATTGCTTACACTTATACAATGCTTTTCTGGACAATCCACTTAGAGTGCTTTACAGGTAATGGGGACTCCCCTCCACCACGACCAATGTGTAGCATCCACCTGGATGATGCAAAGGCAGCCATAGTGCGCCAGAACGCTCACCACACATCAGCTATCAGTGGGGAGGAAAGCAGAGTAATGAAGCCATTTCATAGATGGGGATTATTAGGAGGCAATGATTATGTAAGGGCCAATGGGAAATTTGGCCAGGATGCTGGGGTTACACCCCTACTCTTTTAAAAAAAATGCCCTCCAATTTTTAATGACCACAGAGCATCAGTACTTACATTTTACATCTCATCCAAAGGACAGCACCTGTTTACAGTATAGTGTCCCCATCACTATACTGGGGCATTAGGACCCACATGGAGAGCACCCCCTGCTGGTCCCACTAACAAGTCTTCCAGCAGCAACCTTCATTTTTCCCAGGAGGCCTCCCCTCCAGGTACTTGCTAAGCTCACACCTGCTTAGTTTCAGTGGGTTATCCATTGTGAGATGCAGGGTGATAGGGCTGCTGGCTATAATACAGCAAATACAGTAGTGTACAGTATACAAAACAGATCCAATAAAATTTAATAATAATAAAATGCAGGGAACACAGCAGATGCATAGTTCTCACAAACAGCCATCCTTCTGTCTCTAATCGCACAAATTGAAGATTAATTCTTGCCATACCTACACACCAAAGTGCTCACCATAAACCCACCTACTGGTTCAAAATCTGGATTTTTAATTTCAGATCAGTCACTTTTCTTGATTTTCCTTTCCCTTTCATAGTTATTTTTATTTTACAAGCCATATTGAGGATGATGGTGTACAGTAAAGAAAGCACCAATTTGATTTTTAATGTATTTTTTGTTGCCAACCTTGTATACACAAATTTGCTTAAAATATTTTGTGTGAAACATGAGTCTACTGTATTCTGCTAACAGTAACTTACATTGAACCTTGTCCTGTATGTACTGCTTGAGAATGGCAAATATTTTTAAAAAGGAAACCACTTTTAGTTGGTCAATAAGAGTACTCAGTTAAGAAGTTTATTTTCAATCATTAAATCCCCATGTTAATTAAATTTCAAAGAGTAAATGTAAAGTTGGAGCTGTGCTAGCTCAGATGGCTCTTTCCATATGGCTCCCAGGTCCACTTAGCCTGCTTTCCAAATGAGTACCAAGGGTTAATCCTTCTGGGGGTAATAGGCCAGCCGGAGTATGATACTGACCACATCTCCTCAACTTCCACTGTTAGATGGTTGAGAAAAATGGTGGCCCTTGCCCCCCATTCTCCTATGGGGCTTTATGGCCTTTCTTACCTAAAAGGAAGGTTATATACTTGTACCCTTGACAGTAAGTAATTTAACTAACAAAAAGGGATCATCGAAGCTTCAGAAGAATACATATTTCAAGATGTGAATAGTGCAAATGACAGCATATTGTAAATATGGAAAAGGCAACAAATTGTAGCTGTTTATTGTCATTGTTCTATATTTAGCAAATGATGTTGACTTGTACAAGATATAAAGGCCATAGTTTTCAGACACAGGCTTTTTACTTTTGTTACATAGAATAACCATATTTTTTACATAATATTAATTCACGAGGAATGACAACGCCCAAAATCAAAGCGTGGCAAACTATTGTGGAGTGAATATTTGGCTTAACCCGCTTGGCTGAGGGCCAACCTCCTGGCCATAGGACAAGGAGGCCAGGACCCCAACGCAAGGTAACCAAGGGGCAGCTGCAGAGGTGGAGTTGGGGTGGAGGTGGGATGCAAAAGTCACACGTGAGGGAGAGGGAGATATCGCATTTGGTATTTATAGCATTAGGTGGAGGAAGGACGAAGGGAGTGATTGCTAATCGCTGACAGCTGGGGATGATTAAGCGTGGTTGTTGTCATCCCTCCCGAACTTTAATTAAATAAACTCCATTAGTAAAGATGATGGAGGGCACCCCAGTGGTGCAGTGGTTAGCATTGCCTCCTTGTAGAGCTGTGGCTCTAGGTTAGGTTCCTGGGGTGTTAGCTGAGTGGACTGCATGCCCTGTGATGGACGGGTGTCCCATCAAGGGAGTATCCTTCCATGTGTCAGGATAGGCTTTGGTTCTGCCACAACCCTGTAAGATAAATGCTGGCTTTTCTCCCCAGAATACATTTAAAGAAAATAACTGGACGATAGAACTTTGTTTTTGGAAACACTTGTTTGAGAACCACTTCAAGTTATCTGGGAAGATGTCAGCTAGGGTCAGGCTCCCTTCACGACTTCACTTTGTTCTCAGCCTGGGATCACAATGTGGTTTCCTTTGGCAGAAGAGCACAACCTATTTTAGCAAACAATGTCCTTCCTTTCCAACTTAGAGTGACATGGATCCACTCTAGCTTTTTACTTAAAACTGAAAACTGGATGGGAGACCTCCTGGGAAAAACTAAGGTTGCTGCTGGAAGAGGTGTCAATGGGGCCAGAAGGGGGTGCTCACCCTACAGTCCACGTGGGTCCTAATGCCCCAGTATAGTGACAGGGACACTATACTGTAAACTGGTGCTGTCCTTTGGATGAGATGTAAAACTGAGGTCCTGACTCTCTGTGGTCATTAAAAATCCCAGGGTGTCTCTCAGAAAGAGTAGGGGTTAGCTGATGTGGGGTGAGTGTTCTGGCGCACTATGCTGCACATTGGTGGTGGTGGAGGGGAGTCCCCATTACCTTTAAAGCACTTTGAGTGGAGTGTCCAGAAAAGCACTATATAAGTGTAAGCAATTATTATTATTTTTCTTCCTCCTATGTAAAATAGTGTTTATTGTTAATGACGAAAGGAGTTTATTTTTTGCAATGCCGAGACGAGATCTATTATACTTTGGGTGTAGTGACAGTTTTTTAAATGAAAAACCATCATGGCGTTTAAACTCATTGAAATAAATTAGGAAAAGGGATCAAACATTTTGGTGAAGACAGGTAATTGGATACATTTGTTTTAGACAGAAGGGATTACTTTGTTAAAACCTTTGTGAAGGCTTTTTGTCCTAATACTATCAGTGCTTAAAGCTTCAGTGATGTCCATTTCTCCAAGAAAGTTTTTTGAAAGGACTCTATCTTTTTTAAAATTTGTTATATATAAGACCATATAAGATCAAAATTGTAACATCACCTAAACAAAGGCACCTAAATAAAGGCAGTGGAAAAGTGCATACAACTAAAAATAAGATGCATATTGTAACGACTGCTAGGTTTTGGTACAGAATGGAGCATGCTGACACAGCTCTAAAGTGCTTTGGCAACACATTTATTGTCCTCACGCAGCTGCAAGGTTCCAATTTAAGAACTTTATTTTCTTTTCACAAATAAATACAGGAAATCACAAAATAGAAAACTTTACATTAATGTACATACTTAAAACAGTATATATTAACACATCTCATTAAGTTTTGACACGGTAAGTTACATAGCAACAATTTATCTTGTTCCAGTGCAAATCCCATTCTTTACTTTAACAATGTTTTTCACAGATTCTTGAGGTACTGTCCTATGCCCTCTATTTCCCACAGATTTTCTACTTCCTCCCTCCCTTCTCTTCACAGATCTCTGAGGTAATAGTTCTCTCGGGTAATGGATAGGGCCAGGCTACCTGCTGCCTTGACTGGGACCTCGATGCCTTTGAACAAACGCATGTTCCTCACTCTCCACAGGGCGTCTTTCCCACTGTTCACCACGGCCCAAATCCTGTCAAATATGTCAAAAGGAAGTTTGACGGGAGAGATGCCATATACAATGAAAGCAGCCGTCAGGGAAAAGTGGGGTGAAAGGGCTTGCAACCAGTCTTCAAACTGGACCCAGAAAGCCTTAGCAAAAAAGCAGGACCACAGGAGATGGGTTACAGGCTCCTCCTCACCACAGCCCACCCTAACACAGCGAGGGCTGGGGGTAAGGCCTCTGTGGTACAAGAAGGTTTGCACTGGTAAGCACTGGTGGATGACACTCCAGGCTAAGTCTCTGTGAACGTTGCACAGAAACTTAGAGGATGAGTGTTTCCACACCTTCCTTGTTTGGGCTGATGTTAAAATGCCCACAGGGGTCTGCCTATTGTTCTGAGGTGCAATGAAGTCTTCCAGTTTTTGGACACTGACATCTCAGAAGGGAACATGGCCAATTGGGTGAGATCTTTGAAAACTTTTAACTGTCCCATAAATTGCAGGGCATGTGTCAGAGTGGGACATCCACCTTGGGTCTGATACCCCACACTCTGAACACCTCCCTACCTACCCAAAGCCTGGCAAAATAAATCCAGGTACGTGCTTCAGGTGCTGTCGCAAAGCCTCTCAGAACACAGACCAGATAAATGCACAGCAGCTTCGTAGCAATATCTGGGACAGACTTCTCCCCTAAGGGTAGTGACCTGTACATTATTTCCCTCCTGAGTCTTTCCTGCTTCCAGGTTCCACACACCTACACTTCAGACAGACACGAAACAGAAGAGGCTGCCTCACAGCCTCCGGCACATTATATACAGTCCGGTAACCCAAGTCCCGCCCCTCAGGCGCTGTTCCCAACCCGCCTTGCGTGCACAAGGCTAAAAGGGGACGGTACAGCTGCTAAAGCGTCCTGCGCGGGCGCTACAATATAAAGAAAATTAAAGTTGGCTTTTCACCTGGATGATAAAGCTGCACACTCATTGCATACGTTTACAAGAATCATTATACAGTAGACTCGCTTGTTACGCGAAACATTTTTACGTGAATTGGTGTATACATGGTTGACGACGAAAAACATTAATGAAAAATAAATGCGGGAAATTTCACGGATTCAAATCTGGCGCAGCACGCACCTGAGCTGCGCTTTGGGAACTAGTGTAAGCTTATGCAATATGTTACTGTTGTTTTATTCAGTTATTCAGTTTAAAGTATTTTTAGGTTTTATAAAAGTATCTGTTTTAATTTGTAGATATCTTTATGTTCAAATACATTTCCTTATTGTTTGGTCACACTGAATAGTGTGAAAAGGAAATAGAAAGATATCGGGAAAAGAGAGAGGGAACGAGGCGGTTGGTAATTTGACTGTTAAAATTAACTGTTAAAAAGGAAATAAACATCTCCATCCGGTTTCCATCCTTGCAGGTAGTGTGTTTAACCACACCTTCACGAACCCTACAGTTACGCTACTCACAGAGCCTCTAGCAAGTCGGTGCTTTCTTTAATATGCGGCATTACCCCTAATATGACTCGTAAATCGAAAACAAGTACTAAGGTGAAGAAATGGGTACTAAGGGGAAAGGTAAGCCAAGAAAAGATTTGGAGTTAAAATCGACATTTTGAACATGTTAAGAGTGACCCGTTTGGCGCGTATGTATGGCAATAATGAATTTTCGATTCGTACAATTGGAGAAAGAGAAGGCTATTCGTTAGAGCCATGCATCTGCTGCGTTTTTTTATTATTTAGGAATCTGTTATTAATTTATATTTGATCTATTTCGTATACTCTACAGTACTGTATTTGCTGTATTACTGTTCATAATACACATACTAATAAACCTACGATTGATTTTACTTGTTTAAGGGGGAAATGGGGGTGTTCCGATCATACGCGATTTTCGGTATACGTGTCAGGCCACCTAACTACCACGTAAACCGCATATAGCTATCGTCATAATACAGTAGCATACACACCGTGCACATATTTTGGTTTGGGGGGATGCATTGTCTTCTAATCTATAAATTGTTTTAAAATTTGCTGGGAAACGTTCCCGTTCCCGTTACTGGCCTTCTAATGTTTTTTTTCTAACACATCACCTCAAAATTTGTTAAAGGATACATGCATAAACAAAAGATGACAAGAAAAACTGCCCTAGGTTTACTCTTTCTGTACATCTAAAACACACTGATGTGAATTTTGTGACAGGTCTGGACATACAGTATGTTTTCAGTGCTTGTTAACTTTTTTTGAATGGACAGTTTCTGTCTTCAGGAGGATTTAAAACTAATCATATCCTTTATTAAAGATATTAATGGTTAAACATCTCAAACCGTTTAAAATGCCCCTCACAATGCACAGTGGTCTCACGTTTGTCATTGCACATACCAGTAAAATGTATTCACAAAGGACATTTTAAGAAAATCAGTGAAATATGACCTAGAGGACACAAATGGAAACTACTAATAATAGTGCAACTATGGGAAGGTGCGTTTAAAACTGAAAACAGGGAAATTCTTTAACCTTCCAAAAAAGGGTTGTTGTACAAGCTACTCAGCAATATTGTGGAAGGTGATAATAGAATGCCTTGCTTATTTCAAGAAATGGCTGTATTGATCATTATTCAATGAACATCTAAAAATAAAATCAGATTGATTGGTCAAGTGGCCTCCTTTCATTGTAACCTGTCTTATATTCTTATGTTCTTAAATGTACTATTGTATTGTAATGAGGGTTATGCACTTTGGAACCATTCAACCATATAGACTGTCAAACTTTTTGTCAGCAAAAACTGTACTAGGTGGTTTGAGTTTTTATGCCAAATAAAATTTTGTATCAAATTATTAAGAAAAAATATAGTTTCTTGTGTAATGCCAGCCATATTGTAATTCGTTGAATTTTGGGAGATAAGAATCCTCAAACTGTCTGCATACTTGATCATTAGCTACAGAATTGTGTATAAACTGTATACAGTATATGACAGAAGCTAGGGTTTCTCTACAATATTTCTACAATTCAATGGAATTGATTAAAAAAATATTAATTTGACTTGCTTGTTAACAGTGGCAGAACAATAAATCCTCCAAAACTATACAGGAGAGAACTGAAAGGCATTAGGAAAAGAAGATAAGCTTATTTATTTAGGCACAGCTGAGGCATTTTGTAACTCATTGTCATTGTCTTTGGAAAAATGTTGGCTTTCTGGAAAAATTGAACATCAGTTTAATACTAGCAGGTAATCAAGGTTCGACGTCATGAATAAAACCACATAATATAGTGGAGTTGGGGTTTATAATAATGAAATACGATCCCTATTGAGCACACAAATGGATTACATTCTTCTCAGAGTTGTTTTTTTCTGATTGCTGTCCAGTTTCACTTTTTTTCTCTGCATTTCAAATGAATTGAAAGTAAAATGAAAAGTGTAGAATGTTTCCTTTCCACATGCAACTCAAATGAACTCAACTGCTACACTCATCTACTAATGCCAGATTCTACTCAAGTTCATTAATCCTATAACAACATTGCAATGTAGGTTATATTACAAAGAGTAATGCAATTCTAAATGTATTAAAATTTTATTTTATGAAATAAAGTCATAAAATGCAGGAAATGTGCTTTATTACTGGAAATATCTACAAATTATATTGCTAATTCAAAAAGGTCTTATATGAGTTAAAAAGTCACGACTGTCTTTGTAAAAATCATCCCAATAAAATGTAGAATAAAATATCCTTTCCAGAAAAATTGTGTGTAGTGGTGTAAGACAAAGGTAAAAAACAACATGAGTCTCACAAAGAATTCAGAAGCTAAAAAGATCAATACTGCTGAAGTCTGTCTGTGAAACATTTGCTTGTCTAAGAGTTCCTGTTGTCAAGGTTAAAGATGTGAGAAGGTTAGAGGATATAGCCTTGGAAGTGTTACTGTCTCCATTCATGCTTCTGTTTTTCAGTAATAAGATGTACTATATGCGATCTAAAGAATCATAGAAAAAATCTCAGGTCATTTTCTCAGATCCCATAAAAGGATAGGTAACAACAACAAGGTTCTTTCCTGAAATCTATGAGACAGAGATAGTTCTGATAAAAAAGTCACTAAATAAAATTTATAAATCTGCCTTTTTAAGGGGTGGAAAAAGCAAATTCCACCAAAATAGCACCATATGTATATGACTTGATTATTGTGAAGATTGTTAATCATCCTGGGCTCAATTCTGGAATTTGATGTCTTCGATTTAGTGTTTAAATGTTCTCCATGTACTTATATGGGCTTTCTCCTGGTGCCCTGCTTTAAAATCTTGCTATCTTGCTAGCTAGGTTAGCTAACTCAGTGTGTGTATGAAAAAGGGACTGGTGCCCTGTCCAGGGTGTACTTAAGTCCCACAATCCACTATGACCCTCACCAGGAAAAGGCAGCTTTCTAATAATAATTGTAATAATAGTTACATTTTATATTGTACTCATCCCAAAGAATCATATAGGAAGACAACAACCACTGAAGAGCAGCACCCACCTTAGTGACACAAGTATGCCTTTATTAGCCAGCAGCCTCACTATACAGCAGAAAAATTAGTAATTGCTACATCTATAAAATCAGGGGGTAACTTATTTATCCTGATGTTTTATGTTTCTGATACTCAAGGACCCTATATTCAAAACATGTAGGAAAGGAACATTAGCCAAAGGATAAAATCTGGATTGAAGTGCCTAATTGTTTTTAATGTAGAGCACATGGAGTTTTGTCTTCGACTGTATTGACCCTATATTAATCACAACACAAACTCTTGATTCACCTGTTATGTAGGAAATGCAGTTAAAGCTCTTATATTGTTCACTTATGCAAATCCAATTATATATGAGACCTGAAGACATTCAAACACATTTAAAATAAACTTGCACTTGCATTAGAAAGTTATTTTAAATTTAGTATGGACAGAATAGTTGAATTAGTATAAGGGTTTGCACTAAATTCTCTGCCTTGTTTATGTCCATGAGACCCAGATGCATAAGGGGTTAATGTGACCTATAATGTGTGTTTGAGGCTCACAGGAAACTCTTTTCTGGGCGTAACAGTGTGTATTGAGATGGACAGTGCATTTGTATTCTTTTTCCCAGCAGTTTCTAAATTTAATGGCTATTGTTTTCTTTCAAAGCTCTGCCTGGAGCCCCTCCAATAATGATAACAACATCTTGACAGTGGAGACAGTGTGTATGACAGTGGATTTTCTCTTACAACAGAATCCCAGCAGAGGCAACAGCAGTAGTGTAAACAATGTGAATAGGCCTAAACAATAACGGGGGGAGGTTGTTTCCCTGCACATCTTCGTCATATATGAGAGGATCGCCTGTAAGGGTCCATACATACAGTAGATATTTATGTCATGTGTGCAGCAGTAAATACTCTACTTACTTTAATACACAAAATATTCTCTCACACTGATGTTTTGCTTCACTGTTTAAAAATAATATTTTTCAGTCCTTTTTACTTTGTGTGGGTAAGAGAAAAGGGAAAAATGTTTGTTTGGATCAAAATGACATAAAAATGACATTAAAATGAACTGCACACCAATTTGCTTGAAGTAGAGATGTAATTCCTTTTTTAAAAAATAGCATCAATCTAATCAACCCAGCAGATTTAAATTCATATTACATAATGCCAATTCTGTTTTTTAAATATATCTTTATTTTATTGGTGTGGCCAAATTCCAGAGTGCTTGATGCCCAACCAGTTGGCTCTCTTTCGACATCTCTGCCACATTCTGGTCACTTGTGCTTGGATTCTGCCAATTACACCCACAGCTGTGCCCCATGTACAGCTGCGGCATAACAGTTATAGCATATTAGCATGACTTTTAATAGTTTTAAGCTATATTCTATGCCAGGTAAAACAAGTCAGTTTAATCGAAAATAATGTGTTCCTCAAATTTTCCTCAAAATGTCATTTATACTACACAAAAAAGGAGTAAGAATTTACAATAGCTATTTTAGGCAACACGTTTTTTTTGGGAAATGTTCATTGGAGAAACAGTAAGATAAATTAATAAGTATCACAGATAAGTGCCACTCTGGACTCCAACATACAGCAGTCAGTCTCACAACAATACATCCAAAATTCTGTCTCTCTCTGTCATTTATGTCAGATAATAAACTTGGTTTATATAGAAAAATAACGAGTGCATGTCAGAACAAAGGGTTTCTTCACTGCTACTCTGAAATTGTTGTGACCATAAGAACTGAATAAGCAGATTCTTTCACTGTCTATAAATCTAAACTTAAAACTCACCTTTTTACTAGGACATATGTCTGATTGTCTTACAGTATGTCATGTATGTTATCATTATGTACAATGTCCTTGGGTTTAAAAAGGTGCTTTATAATTAATTAAAGATATTATTTATTATTATAGAATCTCTGCACAGAGTTCTGTAAAACTCCATGTGCGGAGAAAAACACCAAAACAATGTGTAGCGAGCTAAATATGGCCAATACCTCCAATAATACATGTACAGAAGAGAACACTAAAATATTACTTACACATAAAAAGCAGTGACCAGAAGATCTACCACCACAAGGCCTTGCTGATCCAATAGGGGAGCCCAGAGAAGAGCCCCCTCAGCCAGTAGGTAAACACAATTCAAAGTCAACCAAATCAAAGCACAAGCCAAACAACACTGCCACTGGGACACATACAGTACACACAGCAGATACTGGAATGCTACAGGACCCTAAAAAGACAATACACACTACCTGAAACTGGATGACACAGGCGGACCTTAGTGCCCAGTGAGGACAGGCTATGTTCCCATTGCCAGCAGGGAGAAGCAGAGACAGATATGCACTTTCTGTTGCATTTGAGAAATACTCAGGGATTAGAAATTCTTCCCTACAGTAACAAACCTCGTCCCTGAACTCCCACACAAAAGTGTGGGAGTCAAAAGAGCTTCCTATGCTACTGGGGGAGGGGTAAGGAACCTCAATAGACCTGGTAGCAATTTCCTATGATCTCCTGTGACGTTTTAAGAAACAGACAGTGAGTGTGCCTTGTAATAATGTGTTATGTACTGTATGCAAATATTCGATAATACATTTTTACTCTAAATGTCTATAATTGTTGTGTTAATTGAATCTGTTTTGAAAACCTGTAATTCACTGGTCATGTCACTAAAGCACTTTGAATTTGAATTTGAATTAGAGGTGACAGGTTAAGTGATGATATTGTAAATCAATCATTTGGTTGTTCAATCAGTGAATCAATCAAAGGGTGCTTTTGAGTTTATTGTCATGACTCTTAATACCTGTAGGGAGGCTAAGGTGATTAACTGAATTTTGCAGTTTTCTGGCCTGTGTTCTTGTTAAGATTACTTAGCATCCTTGCTGCTGCTTAACATAAAAAAGTCATTTTGTATGTTTGTAGAAATGGGGAACAGCACACATCTAATAAAAAGTGGAAATAAAAGAGTAAGAAATCTGTCAGGATCAAAAATATTTAATTCATGGGACAGAGGAAATTAAATGCAAGTGTATTTTGGAATATAAATACAAAATACAAGATGGATAAAATAAGTGACAAAACATTCCTATTTTTTATTTTTATTTATGTATCCAGGTAAGCCTTTTGCCCTTTTAAATTACTAATGGGACCATTCAATCCATAATACAATAATATGACATGTAAGTAAGGTACACAGGTACCTCCTGCAAATCAAAAAGAAGTGAGGAATAAAATATTGTCAGATAAACCTAATGCAACATGTTACAAACTGAAACATTTTATGGAAATCATTGCATTCTGCAAAGTAAAACATCTAAATTCCCATGCATGATCAAAATGAATGATTTAGGAGCTTCATCTAAAAGAACACCCAGATTCTGAGGAAATCCCAAAAACATGCAGGAATTTGTACTGGTGCAAGTAATTGCAATTCTCTTAAAATTATATTTGCAATTTTATTCCTGGTGGAATATGCCGAGTTGCAGCTGTCCTGCCTTTGTTCCCTTGCTGTCTTGCCTTTAAGTCACCTAACCTTGACAAATACAATGTAAAATACTGAATGTACTATATGGACTGACCAAAAAATAAAATGATAATATTTTCAAACTAGACATAGAGTAGGTTCCTTTCCTTATTGTGAGTCTGGGAAGCCTAGAGGTGTTAGGCACAGAGAACCACAATGTAGAGAGCATGGTGTCTCCCAGATGTCTTAATCTACTGAATTCTTCTTTGTGTAGGCTCACCATTTAAACCCAATGCTGTTTAAAACAAGGCCACTTCCAATAAGGTTCATGCGTTACATTTTGAGTTCATAAGGACTGAGACAGATTACAATAAACTTATGCCAAAGTATATTATGAGTTTTCTCCAAAGCAAAGAAAAAACATAAATATCTGCAGCTCTGTAGAAGGCAAAGGGTTTGGAGTATCTTTCCTGTAAGTGTAGAGAATATGATGGCAAGCCCCTTTTTTGAGATTTTCACACATGTTCTGACCTAGCCATCAGGAAGTGGTCATTGTTTAAACTCTGTGCAGTCAGGTAGTGACAACAGATATTTTTACACTGATATGAGTCTCTTTTCCTGCATGCATTTTCTCATGAGTACTACCCATGCTCGACAGACTCTAAAGAAACCTTAAACTAATTTGACTGTTTGCTCTAGTATACAGTAAAGATTTGATAAAGGTAAACAAAATCTATTTTATTTTTTTTTATTACTGGGTCACCAGTAAACTAATAAGCCTGCATTTCCACTTCTCAATCTCAAGTGGCATCAAAGCTAAATGTAAAGCAAGGCACCTTAGCTATTGATATTCCAAAATTTGGAATATTACAGAGGAAAGTGTAAAGAAGTTTATTTTCATGGTGGTTATATTAGTTATCTATTATTTAATTTACTACAAATTTATTTTTCCAGGATGGAACCTTGATATCTACGGACTGAACAGGATATTTCTGAAGTATGTGACATTTTCTACTGTGGAAAGAACTTGTTTATAGTTTTCACTTCATGGATTAAAGTACTTCATGGATACAAGTATTTTCAATTTTTTATATTTCTCTGTATTTTATTCTATTTACTGGATGGACTTGCTTCTTTGCTTCTTGTTTCTTTGACATATAATGTATTAGTAATATTTTTGGCGCAATTAATTCATATAATTTTTTTATCAGTTACAATTCCTCTTGATGATTTGCTTTCACAGTCTCCTGCTAGAGTGGTTAGTACTGCTGTGTCACATCTCCAAGGTTTAGTTTCAGCAAGAGCAATTCATTGTTTGGTAGATCTCCTTACAGTGGCTTGGGTGTTAGGCACTTGATCTCATTGGAAGAAAGCAAAATAGTCACCAAAAACCAAAGTCAGCATAAGGACAATTGCTACACCTCCAAAACACAAACATATTAGGTATGGTTATCTGCAAAACCAGTACCAGTTATAATTTGTAGGACTAAAACAGAACGGAATGAGCATGATGGGCCAAATGATCTCTTCTGATTTTAGAAACCCCGTTTTGGATATTGGATATCTTCAATTACTCTGTGGTGAGTTTGGAGATCAGGATTCTGTGCTGGAGTTATGACAGCTGTAGTCAGAAAGAAAGGTAATTCCATTAATCCATCCATATATTTTCTAACCAGCATTATCCAGTATAGGAGAGAGCTGGAGCCTACCTCAGCAAGCAACAGGGGCAATCCAGGATACACCCTGGATGTAACTCTAGCTCATTGCAGGGCACACATGGACACAAACGTGCACACACTCACACCAGGACAAGTTTTACCAATAAAAAGCCAATTAACCTACCAATATATCTTTGGACTGTGAGAGAAAACTGGAGCACCTGGAGGAAACCCACATAAATACAGGGAGAACATTCAAAATCCACACAGATAGCAGCTAATGAATTTTTCATTTAGCAGAGCCCTAGAGCTGGCAAGCATACACTCACAACAGGGTCACTTTTCCCAGAACCCAATTAACCTACCTGTACCAGTATGTTTTTGGCCTGAGGGAGGAAACCCAACGAAAACCCACGAGAACATGAGGAGAACATACAAACTTCATGCAGGTAGCATCCCAGGTCCAGAATTGAATCCACAGCCCCAATGTTGTGAGGCATCTATGCTTATCATTGCACCACAGGGTATATTAATAATCATATTGCTTATTTATATTTTATAAACAAAAGACTATAGTTAATATATTTTATAGTATCTGTGGCACTATAGCATGGCAGTTAGCACCAGTGCCTATCAATCTACTCTACTCAGATGTCTGTGTGAAATTTTCATGTTCTTATGTTTATGTGTGCATTTTTGTCTTTCCAAGTCTCTTACCAGGATAAAATGATTTCTGATAAAAGATGAATGGTTTTTTTGTGATAGTTTTATATATTCTGAGCATTTTAACACAAGCATGCTTGTTTATAGAAAAAGTATTTAAAAATACAACAATAATACAATTAGATGTTCCAAAAGCATCCTCTGTTATTAATAATAGTAAATGTCATTGGAACTCATATCTGTGTTTTTCTGATGGATCTTCATTCATTCGTAATAAGATTAGAGGAAATTAGGAGTGCTCTTTGTGTTTCTGATAGGAAGATGATCACATCAGAGTAGAACAATTTATCAGATCTTTCTATGTCCCTCTCTCCGCAATATGTTTACCTCTCAAGACCTAAGTTTACTTTAACCAAACCGTTAGAAGTGGTATTAGAATCATATATAATGATACAGGTAATTTAATAGAAATAATTTTAATCTGAAAACAAAAGATGCTTAAAGCAAGGACTTCGCTCAGTTTCAGCAGCTAGAACTTAAAAAGTTTTGATTTACGATACAGGCTCTAAAAGATAAGTATTTTCTGTCTGTGCAAAGATAAACATTCAGATACATTTTTGATTAGTTTCCAAAACCTTTAGTAAAACTGACGTTTTTTCACTTTACAGGGTTAAATCGAGAGTTTGCTTTTCATATATATATACACATTTTGAATAATCGCAGAATGCATCTTGCAACCGTGTTCTTGTCATTTCGACGGCTGCCCGAGTGCTTCCGAAAAAGTACGAGAGAGATGCATCCTGGGAGAACAGAGACAGCCGCCATCTTGCCGGTTGGCCGGGTTTATCGTATTGATATAATAATAAAGTTCACACGGAAATCGGACGTGATTTTGGTTGAACGAATTTGGAGGTAATTCTGGTAAAGGTCGAATTCGCCGCATAAAGAGTTTAAAGTAAGGAATTGATTATTAAGGTCGTAGTTTGAGGTGGCGATCATGGGTCGTTCTCGCAGTCGCAGCTCGTCCCGCTCTAAGCACTCCAAGAGCAGCAAGCACAACAAGAAGCGGAGCCGGTCCAGATCTCGGTCCAGAGACAAGGAGAGGTCTAAGAAGCGATCGAAGTCCCGGGAAGCGAAGAGAAGCCGGCGGAGAGAGTCGCGGTCACGTTCCCGCTCCGCTACAGCCGCGTCCCGTAGAGAAAGGGAGCGGGAGCGAGACCGGGCTGCCTCCCCCTCCGACAGGATCGACATCTTCGGGCGGACAGTGAGCAAGAGAAGCAACCTCGACGAGAAGCAAAAGAAGGAGGAGGAAGAGAAAAAGGCCGAACTGGAGAGACAGAGGAAAATGTGAGTAGGCACTTTGTAACCCGTGCGGTGCGAGCGATTGCAAGATTGCCTGACGCTGACCTTAGCTGCGAAACCCAGAGAGGCTGTAGGAACTGTTGCTGTTTATGTTATTGTTTATGCAATGCCTTTAACTTTACAAAATTGTCATTTAATTTTAAGGTTGATTAAGTCTGTTGGGGTGCATTTTTATCGAATCTGACAGTCTAGACGTGTTAGGCATATTTTTAATGATTTGTTAATATTGAAGATAAGGAAAGAGATGTGGAAATAGGTCCGCTTGTATCAAGGGCATTAATTTCAAGTTTAAATACTGGCTATTTTGCACGGCCCCGAGGCGGGATGTATCGGCAAACCCCGGTTTTTCTTGAGGTACTTGTCGCTATTACGCTGTGGTTGTCTACAGTTTCTTTTAAAATAGCAGATTGGTTGCAAGAAAAACCCTGTATATTCTAAATAAAATATAAATTTAAAATGTAAATTGGTGGTCCATCATTTTTAATAGTAGGAGGAGCTGGAATCTGTTGCTCGGGTCAGGGAAGTCTGGGTGATCTACTCGGCTTGCTGTAACCACGACCCTCACCAGAAAAGGCGGAGTGAAAATAAAAAATGAAATGGTATTCCCGTATACGCGTTTATATACAGAATAAGAAAAATAACGGATTTTAAATTGTTAAATTCGTTATAGTCTGATCAAGCTGTGTTACTTATTTGTACCTCAGAATTTCGTTTTAAGTACGCCTCGGTGAGGACTAAAATGTGAGATACACGTGATTAATATTGCTACAGTGGATTTCCCTTAAAAAGATAAATATTAAGGAACAACAACAGAAAAACAAAATATATAAAGGGAAAATATTCTACGCCCCCGTCTTTATTGGAAAATAATATTATGCGTATCATTTGTCCATAGAGCAAATGAAGCCACTTTTCTATTTGGAAAAAAACTGCTGCATAATTGCATCATCGAAGTGGTCAGCAGTTTCGGGTCTGAGGTTTTATACATGTTTTGGACACTCAAAACAATAAAATGAGAAATCTGTGGCACAGATTGTACACTGGTTTTAAGTGTACAAAAAGAACACAAATGTGTGTTGTGACCTTATATTACATATAGAAACGTAGAACTCTCATAGCATATCTATCTTTAAAGTGCTTGCAGAATGTTTACCAATTCACGTTGGTCAAAACAATATCCGTTCATTTTTACGTGTTTTTTTATGTTCCTACTTTATTATATATCGAAGATAGCAGACATGCTCAGCCATCCTCAGAGGTGAATGTTTTCAGTGCATTCCTGCATTAAAGTTCATGTGACAGTCTAAAGGTGTTTGAGATATTGTGATATGTTAAAATGAAATGTAGGTTTTACGTATTTTAGAGGTACATATCCTAATAATCTCCTGATTTCTATTCGGCTACTATGTTGTCTAGCTAGTCAAATTGTACGTTAAAACAAACTTTGAGTTTCAGCATTCAGGAAATTATATAAATGGGGAACATATGTGTGTATAGAATCACGGTTGATTTTGGTCATGGGATGGGATGGAAGTGAAGCTGAATAGCAGTTTGGCCTCAAGCAGTTTTCTGCAATTGTCCATTTATGCTAATAGTATTGTGATTATTGCATATGTCAGCAAATCTGGGGCATACCTTGTATCCAGTATTGTTTTGGTCGCAAGTAGCAATATTTGTGGTAGCAGTCAAACTACTTTAAACTTAATTTTTATTGAATTGTGGCGCATTATGACAACTCCTTCTCTCCCTTCCATAACTGCTCTGAGAGATTATGACTTAATGAAAAGGCATTGGCAAAAAACATGATATGTCTTGAATTCCAGGTAAAAGGAGTTCACCACATCAGTGAAGTTGTTCCTTTTAATATTATTCCCAACCCAATTTTGTAATGCTTGCTTTAGTCAAAGAAAATGACCTCACCTTAAATAACTTAAAATCAGCAGTATTCATTTTTATTGTTGTTTTCATAATCTATGCAATAGTAAAAATGTAGTTATTAAACATGTAAAAATAGTAAAATAGCTTATATAAACCCCTTTAAAAGGAAAGAGGAAACAATGCAGTAATTTTAGTTTGTTGTACAGTATAATATATATAATGTGTACCACAGACTGGTCTTACCCAGGTAAGGTACATACACAGAAACAAGGAGTAAACAAAGTTTTTTGGAAACTTTGAAAGGATGAAAGGGCAGAAACCACCTTTCAAGCCAGTAATAAGCAAAAAAATAAATGGAAGCAAACTTACAGTATGCACAGATGGAGAATATGACAGGAAGCCCCAAAGGACTTGTTCAAAAATGCAAGGAAGAATTCAATTAAAATGAACATAGTAGCAAAATTCCTCTTGGTTTAAAGCATGTTTACAGTGTAATAGGGCTTCTTTCACATTATCAGAAGTTTTGGTACCTTGTTCTGAATGGCCGACACAACTCCCAACTCCCAGTATTACATAAAATGAAATATAAATCTTGAATATATAAATCCTGATATGTAAAAAGTAGTTGCATACAAAGTAGTTTACATTTTAAGGTGGGGGGGGTTGTGTTGTGCGTACTACTCATATTGAAATTTCATGTCTTTTATGATGGAGGTTGTACAAGTTACTGTTTACTTGGTAATTTCATTGTGGTTTGAAATGCACTCATCAATGCTAACTCATTATAACCCCAAAATGTAGAGAGAGCACTGCAGTTCCACTTTAATTAAAAACAAAATACTCATCATTATTGCTTTAGTGCAGTGTATCTCAAACACTTTTAACACTTTTAGATTTTGTGTGCTTTGAATTTTTAAAATGGAACTTATTTGGAGTAAATGTGCTCGTGTAAAATACTGAATTTTAAAACATATTGCCAATTTCCTTTGTAGATATAATTATTTATTTTTAGGAATGGTGCCCCTTTAAGTTAACTTAAGAGATCGGTAATGCCAAAAGAAACCTGACAGCCATTACAATATAACTTTGTGGTATTAAGGTCAGTGTGACAAAATCATTCTGTGGTGAGAAGGTATGTGAGAGTCTTGAGTTTCTTTTCATTGTGTTTAGCTCACAGCAGAGCACACTGTTTTTTTCATTTTCTGCCCTCGAGGAGGGACCTTTGCTATTTACCATACCTTTACACCTGGAAGGTTTCAGCTCTTATTTACTGGACCTTAAGGAACATAAGGAAGTGGCCTGGTGTGATCAGTTTTGCTTGCTGTTTAGTGTATAATAATGCACCATAATTGTCACTATCTGTTCCTCAGAAGAATAAATTACATAATGTAAGAATAAAACAACCTTCTGTTTTAGTACTCTGTTGCTGTAACTTAGTTACATTTGAGCTAGAACTGTAGAAAAGTAGCCCCAGAAACCAGATGCCCGAGAACAATATACAGTAGTTTTTGCCTAATTATTAGAAAACATTCTGCTTCACCAAAACATTAAGAAATGTGAGCAGTGATAATTATAATGAAATAAACTATATTTTATGAGTTTAAATACCATATGGGCCACTGCTGTTACAACCTTAAAGTTAGGTCTTCCCGCAAATCTAAGTTAATATGTACAAAATGTATAACACAAATTATGTAATCTTAAACCCTGTAAGATGCTGTAGATAAACATATCAGTTAAATATATTCTCATTAAAATCTGGAGTACAATGGGTTTTATTTTGAAGATTTATGATGCAGAACAGAAGGATGCTCTTTATTTTGATGTTTTCTTTGACAGTTTACTTCATAAAACTATGAAGTAAAGTACCCTTTTATTTTTATGAAGTAAACTATTAAAGAACACATCAAAATAAAGGGCATCCTGCTGTTCTGCACCATAAATCTTCAAAATAAAACCCATTGTACTCCCGATTCTAATGACATAAATTCTAACTGCTATGTTTATCTACAGCATCTTACAGGGTTTAAGATGATCTATTTTGTGTTATACATTTTGTACATATTAACTTAGATTTGCGGTAGGATAAAGAGGTGATATCACATATCCTAAGTCTTGAGATGAGGTACTGAATGCCCATTGTGAAGCTAGCAGAGAAGTAGTTATGAGCTGTGAGTTATGAAGATGTATAGCAAAGGACAAACTGCATCAACATTTTTATTTTCCTGTGTGTGCAAACATGAAAGTAGATATGTGACTTTAGTTTTCTTCACCAAATGTTGAGTTTTAAAATTAATGCAAAGACTTGCCTGAGTCTTATCCTAGTTCCAGGAGTCTAGTCTGTTTATATCTCTCCTAAATGTTTTGGTTTTTTACCTCAGACGACAACAGGAGATTGAAGAAAAGCTCATTGAAGAGGAGACGGCGCGGCGTGTGGAAGAGATGGTGGCCAAGCGGGTGGAGGAGGAGCTGGAAAAGCGGAAAGATGAAATTGAGCGTGAGGTGCTCCGGAGGGTGGAGGAGGCCAAACGCATCATGGAGAAACAGTTGCTCGAGGAGCTGGAGCGACAGCGGCAAGCTGAGCTCGCAGCACAGAAGGCTAGAGAGGTAACGCTTGGTCGTTGGGAATGCAAGCAAGGGCCCATGGCAAAACTTTCAGGGGCGAGGGAGGTATGTGGTGGATGGTGTAAGCATGTGCTCTTGCTTCTTCTGAGTTCTTTGGTGAGGCAACAGCAAGCATGCATTGTCACACGAGGTTGATAATTGACCACTACTTTTCTGGTTGGAATCCACATTCCCTTTTTTGAGAACAGGGGTCTGTTAATTGGAAGGGATGTTTTAAAGAAATGAGGAAGTAAAATCCTTGCCCTTTAAAAAATAAATATGAAACTTTTGCCATGGCTGCAGAAAAAGTTACCAACATCATCCTTTTAATTTCTTAATCTCTCCCCACCTTTTATTCGTTTGTTTTTTTGTAATACAAGGTGTTTGAAATTTTATCTAACTGCTTGCCCTGCCTTCACTTGAATCGCCTCTGTGTAGTAAAAGGCTTTCCCCAGTCTGAAGCTGAGCAAAGTGGTTAAATAGGAATTTGGAAATTTCCTGCTAAGCACGAAAAATATAAATACCAGTAACACAATCTTTAGACGTCTTTGCCCTGTACTTCTCCTACTTCAAATAATGTAGTCAAAATTAATCTTAAATCTTAAGAATCAGTGTTCAATACCTTCTGATCATTTTATGTTTTTGGTAGATGTTAATGATCTGTTTTGTTCCTGCCTAATGTAAAGTGTAACATTACTTTCACTGTAGGAAAAAAAAAATTCTGTGAAAAGAACACCACAGTACTGTAATTTATGCTTTACTCATCAGAATGAGTCTAAACTATAAAGGGAGTTTAAAAAAATTTATTCCCACGAAAATTATTTTGTACTTTCCCCTTAAGCAGATCTTGGCTTTGAAAAAATAAACTGACATCAATATTTCTTTTGTTTTAAAAAAGTCAAGTTTCATGTGCTGCAATTGTAGATTAACCTTATGTTTATAGGTTTTGACTCTTGTGTATAATAGCAGCCTGATTTCAGGAAATCATATTTAAAAATCATATAGGATGCTTATGACTTAATGACTGCAGGAAACACCTTGGATTTGTGGCTAATGAATTTTTTCATGGAGCTTTGAGCAAGGATATGCTAGAAAAACGGAACAAAGAAACTTATTTTTTTTTTAGTAAAACTCACTGTATTGCGTAGTCCTGATATGTCATTAAACATAGTTATGTAATGCTTTTTGGCCCCTTCTTACTTCTGGTCTTGTCGATACTGATACTGCATGACAGCTTGTTACCAAACAGACCAGGAATTTTGATCTCTTCTTTTTCATTGTCCATCAGACATTTTCTAAATTGGCAGACCTTAAATATGGTAGCAATTGTCTAGTGTGGATGACTTCACCATACAGCCTTGTGTTTTTCCCAAAACAAATCTGGATGAAATACTCCTAGGAAAAAAAAAATTTAAAGCATCTTTCAAAGTTTTTTTTGTTCAGAAAAACTATTCGATCCCCCCTTTTCACCCCTTCAAAACTCAACTATTTTACCTTTTTCCGGTATATGATTTGTGAGGCCAACAGTCTCCTTAGTTTGGATTAATCTTGTATTTTCATTCTTTATTTTTATTTATTGATTTAAGTATAACTAACAGTACATTGTATTTTTCTTATTAATTGTTTGCCATAGGAATGATGAATTACATACTTTTGTTCCTTCTTATCATAAGCATCTGCAGTCCTCAGCTCAGCTTGCATTTGTATGTTGTTTCTTGTAAATGGCTGAGCTGCTGATGCAGGTGTTGCCACGCTAACAGTACAAATCAGTTTAAAGAGGAAGCTGGCGCGTTTGGCAGCCGAGGAGCACTCTCTCTCTCTGCAGGACACTGGACAAGACAGTAAATATGCAACTTTTAATGCTGATAAAAGGAGTATAGGTAAAGAATGCGTAGGTATACCTAAATTGGTGAGCCAAACTATTCAATTTTTTCTTTCCATTTTTTTCTGATATGTTTATACAGTTGAAATATTTGATATAAAGTATTTTATAGTTGTCAATGTTGATTGTGATGTTTTCATGTATAAATGTAAAACAGTTGTTTTAAATAACTTAAAATTGAATCAGGGAGGGTTTAGCTTTTGGTGGTTGAGTTGATTGGGAGGGTGTCGTGAACATAGTTATCCGGGATATGTTTTCCTTAATGATATGTTTTAGCTTACGTTACTATGTGAGAAACACTGGGGGCTCTCAGGCTACCCTTTGTTGTAGGAGTGAGGCACAAAAGATCTGAGAGGGAGCATAGCTCAGCAGAAACGTAGAGAGCCCATGCGTTGTCTAACATATCACCATGTCTCCCATTTAGGAGGAAGAAAGAGCAAAACGAGAAGAACTGGAGAAAATATTAGAAGAAAATAACCGTAAAATTGCTGATGCTCAAGCTAAACTGGTATGTGAATAATTGTTGGAAAGTTTATATAAAGTTCAACAGTATACTGTGTGAGAATTTGGAAAGGGTAAATGGGTTTATTCTTAAGCAACTGTTTTATTATTAAGTGTGTGCAGTGTGAGTAAACAAGATTAAAAGTCTTATTAGGTCCTTCAAATGTGCATCCAATTTGGGAAAAATATCTTAATCTTACAGTGTGTAACCTTCTACAGACCAGAACCCGTTGAAATAAAATAGGTTCATTTCACACCACCTCCTCCTCATTAGAGCCATAGTATTTATGGGTCATATTTGAAATACTATTTTTCCCATCACGGTTCCCTTTTTTTCCTTTGCGGATTAGTAGTATTTAATAAGAGGTGTACTGTTAAAATCTTGCACAAGTTCCCTGTTGATCCTACATATCCTATAATACTCTTCTTGAAAGAGTTCTGTATCATCTTTAAATGGGATTCCCAGTGATTGAATTAGTTTATAAAAAATTCAATGTTTAACCAAATTATGTTTGTTATTGTTAGTAGATTGGAATTAACTTAAATGCTTTATATGTTTAGGTTGTGTATATTCTTACCATGCTGAGAAGAGCATCTCATGTTTGGATATTGTATTTCCAAGTATGATAAGATGCTCTCTAGTTTGATTTTTGCTGTCCTTTATGAAATCTATTCTCTTTTTTAATGTTTTCTGCAGTAATAAAATATCCAGGATTAGTGGTTAATTGTGTGGAAAATACAAAGAATAATTTGAATGTCAGAATGAAGCTGCACTTATGAGATTTTTAAGTGGTTTATTTGAACTTCAAAAATCTCTTGTAATCAATAGACAAAAGCAATTCTGCAATCATGCACAGATTGACTTATTACACATTTGTGTTGTAAATCATAACTATATACTTTATTGTCCTCTTTATATGGTTGCTGGAATTACAACGTTTTGTATTAAAGCAATTGTATTGTATTTTTCATTTGGATATTTCTTTCACTGTGTCATTATTTGCTTCCTTGAAAATTATGTATGCAGTCAGATAGTAAATGTATTCTTATCTGTGTACTAACCGAAATGTTGGATTTGTATTGTAGGCTGAAGAGCAACTGAAAATTGTAGAAGAACAAAGGAAAATTCATGAAGAGAGGATGAAATTAGAACAAGAAAGACAACGTCAGCAAAAAGAAGAGCAAAAACTAATCTTGGGCAAGGGAAAGTCAAGGCCCAAGCTGTCCTTCTCTTTAAAACCAACAGAATGAACTGCAACTTGTACTTTTAACTGTATGGTAGCTTCATGTTGAAGTGTTTTCTGGAGAGTCTGGAATGTTGGCTTATACCGATGTGGGCTGTGCTCAACAATCTTTCGAAAAGAGATGAGGCATATGATTTTAATTGATAATCCAGCCATCGTAATTTTTTTTTAACATAGGAAACTTTCACTTGTCACCTTGTGACATCTTTGCAAGCAATTTATCAAATCATGGTAAAACTGGCATTAGTTTAAGTCTAGGAGGGGTTCGTACAATGATATTAATTTGGCAAAGCTTTTGAACAGTGTTAAAAAGTGTATTTGGGTTCTGTTATCTGCTTTGATAGTAGCATTGGGGGATTCAAATGACAAATTCTGACTTATGAATTTTCATTACTCTGCATTGAGGTATGAAGCAGTATAATCCAATGTTACATTTTAAAATGTAGTTCATTAAATGCAGACAACGGAAATGGTTAGATATGGTACAGGACAGGGCAGACCACAATGTCATTTATTTTATAATGTGCAAAGTAATTGCATTGTTTGGCATGATTAAATGTGGAACATTAAACCCATTAACTACTTAAACATCAAGTCTGTGAATGGCTTGACCTGAGAAAGTTTCCCATGTAATCTAAATATTGACCCTGTGTGATGTAATGTTTCGTAAAATCATGTAATACATAAATGCAGTTGTCTCTGAAATCACTTTTTTAATGTCCAAGAGTGGGCTCTGTGTCCCCATGTATTACTCTATATGTAGTACATTCTTAAAATCTAACGCTTTTTGCATTCTACTGGTTCTAAAGCTGTCCTGGTACAGGTAAGGAAGTGATTTACTGCATGATGGGTTGGGGGTTGAGGGGAGGGGGGTGGGATTAATAGGGTAGGATGGAATTTTTTTTATTTGATTAAACCTTTGGTAATTTTCCTCTGTCTGGAAGTGTGTTCAGTTCACAAAATAAAAGATCTGAAAGCGTAGTTGTTTTGTTATGTCATGTTTTATTTTACCAAATTAGAAACATGTACTACTGCCATTATTGATGTTACATGCAACAGCATGGAATGTGTAATAGTTTGTAGTTACAAAGTGTGCTCTTTCCCCAGTAGATCACATTTCTGTTTTGTTCAAAGTGGTTCTTTGCTAATTTTCTAATGTATAACAGATTACCAGAATAACAGAATGGATAAATTGGAAGAAAATGTATTTACAAGGGAACAAGTAAAGGTTTATTCTCTGCTGCAAAGAGAAGAAAAACACCTGAAAATGGCTCAACAGGAAAGTTTTCCTCTCTTTTCAGCATGGAATAAACCTTTACTTGTTCCCTTAAAGCCTACTCATGCTGACACAGTTACTCACTTGAACTTCTATGTTTTTGCAGTGCAAGTAAGAAAGGGGATAACAATGCATTCTGCTGCTTCAAAATCTGCTTAAGATTCATAGAGATCAGTAGTAGTGTATTTCTGTAGTGTTTTAAGTATGCTAGTATACCTGTAAATTCATATACTTCGATATGCAAGAGAACGTACAAGTATCCATTATTAACATTACGTGAAGCGTGATCCGCCTGTTACATGTGGCAACCTGAATTAGTTCACTGAAATTCCTCCTGCAGAAGTGATTCCTCAGATGGAGAACATAAAGGCTAGAAATGAGTAGTGGTCTGTCTTTTGGCCTATTTGTCTGTTTAGTAGCTAATTAATCCAAGGATCTTGTAAGCTTTTGATAGAAGCCAGGGTAGCAGCTTTGACAACATGACTCGGTAGCTTGTTCCATATCCCATGTGTTCTGTGTGAACTATGTATTGTCAGAGGAACTTCTGACAAAATCATTTCTGACCAATGTTCAAGTATTAAATGTTTTAGACCTCTTAAAAATGACCTCCCCAAAACATGAACTTGAATGTATTACACTTGGTATTATAATTGAAGAAGTAAATTGTACATTTTAATAGACGGGTTGTTTGCACATGCTTCCTGATAGGTATTTTTTTTTAAATATCTCAAATGTACAGTAGTAGAGTAATGAAAGAATAAGACTTCTGGTTCAAATGTATAAATTGTGAAAAAAACTATTTTTAAAGCCTTTAAAACTTGGTAAATTCAGCATTCTCTCTCACAGGGTGTTTGAGTTGTCTTTGTTATTTTTCATCAATTTGCTTGAATGTTTTTTAACAAAAAATGTGTCAACTTGGGGACAAGATTCATTTATTGGACAGCAGAATAGGGCTGTAGAAAATCCCATGGAGATCTGAGCTACAGAATTTCTATAAACCTCACTGCACGCGTACAAATATGGAAAATGCTCTGTTGGTATGTTCTATGGTATAGTTTTTGAAAGACACTGCTATTACTTTAACGAACGAATTATATATAAGCATCTATTATATCAATACAAAGATTGTGTCAGAAGTATTTCGATGGCAAATAAAATATATTTACACAGATTTTGAAGAACACCACTACAAACGAGAGGACGCCATTTGGCCCATCCAGCCAGCTTGATCGTAATAGGTCATGAACTCATTCAGCAATTTCTTGAAAGAAACCATGTTATTGGATTCACCACTAAGGTTGGGTACAACATGTTTGTATTACATGTGTGCTATTGTAAAGCTCTAGGTTTATTTTAAAGTCCGCAAAACAATGAATTGTTGTTGTTTGTTATTATAATCCTATTTCTGAAATCCCGTTTTCTAAATGTTGCTAGAGAGGATCTGATAACTCTACCCTTCCTTTGAGAAGTTAGAGGTCGTGACATTTCTATTAAAATGGAACTGAAGCTGCAATAGTTTTGAGAGTACTCTATAAAGGGTCTAGATAGCAGTACAGTCTTGAATACATCGATATTAAGTCCATCTGTCCAAAATAAGTATGCTGTAATTATTTTATATATTTTATATATTCTCTAGAATTCAGAGAATGTCTTTCTTTGTAACATGGAAGTTATTTTCATTCACTGCAAAATGATCATATTTTACCTATGAAATTTCACACGCCCTAGTGTTATTCGTTATGTAGAGGGCTCATAATTACGAGAATTCTCCCTGAACTGTTTCTTACAGTTCTGTACAGCTGTTTCAGTCTGTAGACTGACAGGCGAACTGTGATGAATACAAAGTTGTTGACTTCGTAATTTATGTAGTTTGGAAACAGGGCATTTTTGTTATATTTGGTAGATTTGTGACAATTTTATTATTCCGTCTCACATGATACATTTAAAAATATATAAACATGCATGACATTTTTGAATGTGTAATATTTTGTCTCAAAACAAAATTGCAGCTGCAAAAATGGTAAATAAACTAATTAAAACGTAATTCTCAAGTTACAGAAGTAAGTTAACTACCTTCAAATCCTGATTTATAAGTACACTATTAGGCTTTGACAATACAGAGTTGCAATGTAATTTCTTAAAATGTAACGCGTGTAAAACATATTATTAAGTTACA
Source organism: Atractosteus spatula (assembly GCF_055471065.1). NCBI lineage: Eukaryota > Metazoa > Chordata > Actinopteri > Semionotiformes > Lepisosteidae > Atractosteus > Atractosteus spatula. Next base: position 36,656,551 of record NC_142709.1, read on the forward strand.
TGATTCATTGTGGTTTTTATTGAATACTTTATATTAAACACTAATTGTGAATATCTAGAAAGTCACAGTTTGGCTTGCTTCAGTACTTCTTCAATAGATTTCACTGAAATTAACGTAAACTTTTATTTTCATTTTTACAACTTGGTTTCTTATCTTTGACATTTCTACTTAAAGAAAAAAATGGGACAAAACATTTTTCTTCTAGCAAAATACAGATCACTATCAGGGGGTTGGCTCATAAATGTTCAAAACAACTTCACTTAAGATCACGTGCAAAAGGAGCCGACTAATTTACCTAAAAGGAATGCAATCAAACAGCTGTAAAACAAAGAGCTACAGAAGAAATCTTATACAGTGTTCTTTAAACATGGACTCCACCGCCGCTTATGGGACACGGGCAAACGAATTATAGGAGGTAGATAATGAATAACAAAATAAAGTAAAGCGTACAGAGCACACATTTCTAAAACGACGAAAAGAGCAATTACCAGAAAGTATAGAACTGTGTATATTATATATTTTATGTATTATTTATTCTGCTTGCAGGGATGGATTCTGAGTAAGTAGTTCTCTTTTCCCGATTACCCCAGCTCAGAATTGTTAATAAAAATGATCAAAATAAAAATCTTACATTATTATTATATTATTATTGTTCTTAGAAACACAAGGACGACAATAATAAATAATAAAGTAGCTGAAATAAAATTTGTATAATTTGCATCACATAACAATTATAATTATGCAGTGAAAAGGCATTTTAATCTTATAACAGATATCCTTAAAATCTTAGAACAGTGCTTCAAACACGAATGAAACGCATGACATATTACGTCAGTCAGGTTTATATACAGTATATATAAAATTAACTCACACATAAGCTATTGTTTGAAGCCTATCTTGCTATTTGGTTTACACCTATCACCACATCTATGAGTTTAGATCGTGGTATCGTACAATTTAATTTTTCTTTCTTTGATTAGGGAGGGCAGCAAAATTAATAATAATAATAATAATAATAATAAGTTTAAAGTACGGGCTTAGTTTGTGACTCTTATTCAAAAAGTATTTATTTGAGTCTCATGTAGATCGTTGTGACATTACAGATGATATATTAGAAAAGGTGAACGTTTTTTTAATCACTTATTAAATCACTCCTATTTGTACTATATGAGAATCAAGCAGATTCAAGTTTTCCGAAAACAATCATTTAATAAAACTACCTATTTTGTTTTATGTCATTTTTTGTAACTATTTCTAGTTATAACTAGTTCAGCTAGTTTCTTAATTCTAATTTGGCGATGAAAATGTAAAATTTACAGAACGAAAATCCCTATTTACTTGTAACCTGGATTTATCACACACAGTCGTAGAGACATTAACTGTCACTGGAAGAAAAAAGCAACTGGGAATCGTGTCAGATCACAATCGTTTTATTTTAAACAGCCTGGATATATTTTCGGACTATTCAGGAACTTCCTTTTGTTTCCCTGAAAAAAAGATCTTAACTGTCCTTACATCACATTTTCTTTTTTTAGTCACAACTGGCAAATTAGGTTTTACGTAAAGCGTTTTAGATAAAAATGGTTATTTTCATGGTACAGTACGTAGATACGATACTACAAATTTGTCGGCGTCTCAAATTTTTGCTAAAAACCGGAACGTTTTTAGAATTGTTTTTATTTTTCATGTATTTTAATTAATACATTAGAAGACTGATATCACTGAAGACTGATAATATGGCTAAAACGAGACAAGTTGGCAAATTCTTGTTTATTCGGGAAGACGTCCTGAACACGCATTCCTTTCTCATCCATTATGTGTTCTTATCCAACTGCTTAATGTGTTATTCAAATGCAATACACAATACTTCACAAGTATCAAATGATTTCATTATTTGTGGATGGGGCGTCGAATTCTGTTTACTTTTCCCGTTTAAAATAAATGTATCTTTACACATGCCAATCATCGTAAAAACATGTATGAATCGAGCCATTTTATGAAGCAGTGAAAGTGTGTAAAAATATAAACAACCCTATTTTAAGAAATTATACATGGTATAGTTATTCTAACAAAACTATTTATGACGCAAGTTAGAAAACTGGGTCTCTTTTCGTATTTTAAAGCATAATAAGGTATCATATTTCTAAAATAAAATAAAAAGTCTTTTTGTAGCATTCGGGTCCCGCACCAATGGTTGCTTTGGGTTATGAGATCGTTTTTAGAGAGTGCATGCTTTTACTTCCATTTTTAATAATGGTAATAATTTAAAACTGTAAGGCGTTAAACAATTGCTCCTTTTGCTTTCTAAACTCGAGTCTTTTGCTTTTCATTTACACGTATAAATACGCTAGTGGGCACTGTTGCCTAATGAAAAATGTTTTGCTCACAACTTGGAACAGCTTCCTAAGAGCACTATTTACGATTTTAAAGACTACTGTTACAGTGAAACTTTTCTTTGTTAAAAAAACTACAGTATTCTATTTAGAAAAAAAATGTGCGATTATTGAAATAAATTGATTTAATTCTTAGTAATACTGTAAGTATTAAAGTGTTTTTTGTAATGTGCACAATACATTGCAATGTAAAACAGCACAGAAAGTAAGCTAGCGAATGAACACGTTTTCAAAACAGCCTAACAATATTAATAATAAAAACGTGAAAGTATTTGAATAAAGTTTTAAAGCGTTGTTTCTTCTTATGAAGTTTCGTATATTCTCTATATCGCCGACTTGACCAGTCACTCTTTTCTCCTATCAGTCTCATTTCATTAAAGACTTGATGTTTAGTTATAGAAAAAAACAACAACAGGTATTATCCCAGATCTCAGCAGTTTAATAATATAACACTGTTCCCTCCACTTATTTCAAATAACGAAATCTGTCAGTGGAAATACAGAGTCACTTATTTTTTTCCTGATAGAATTAGTCCAAATCCTTGAACTGGAATATTAGGTTTTCGAGTTTTAGGATTATACTGTAGTTATTGAAATTATAATAATTTTGAATGGCCTGTTTCAATCATAATTGTAACAGTTTACTTAGATTTTACCCATTTAGATTTCATTACTGGCATTCAATAATCTGTTATCTATTTCAAGACTCTTAATTGGGAAATGTACTGCATGTAATATAATGTCTTGGTTCTATACTTCCCATTACATTTTAAGGTGCTTTGCGCATAAACCAATTGCTGTGTGTTTGGTTTGATTGACTTAAGTGTTTTCCACTGAGCAGAAAGACCGACCCAATGAGAGACGACGTGGGCGGAGTTCGTAGATAGAAATTACTACCGAGTAACCACTCTCACTTTCAGTTACTTGTAACTAAGGTTGGAGGTAGCACACAACAGAGCTGCTGTTCCCCACCCCCTCAGTGTCGCAAGGGTACGCGATCCATCTTCATATGTTACCAGCCAATAAAGGCGGTTTTGTTAAAAGCTGCTTTTATTTTTTTGTGGAGAAACATATCTACGGGATCAAATATCTACTGCGCTCCAGGAAACCTATGCACCTAGATCAATTTTTCTTTGCACACTGGACAAAAACGTGGATATATAACATCTTTCTGTTGTTGAAGGACATCTGCAGCAGTTCAGTCTCCTGTTCTAAGGGTGGCCGCATCTGTAAAAAGGATTAACACCCCATGATCTGGAAGGGACTTCAGGGCATCGTTTTGGAACAGGATCTGTCCTATATTTATGATCATTTTCATCTTTGCAAACGTGCACGTTCACCTTAGGACTAATTCAGAAAAGATCCTTTGGTGGATTCGCTCCTCTTCAAGGATTAGGAATATAGGAGTTTATTCGGAAGAGAATCATTTACGTCCTGAGTGGGAAGGGTGATCAAACAGAGGGTGATCGATCATGAAAGCAATAATGAGGGATTCGACTTGGAAGTACTGTTTTGGAGTTTTGATCATTGCCTGCAAGGTGGTTTTGTCCCGTACGGCGGTTTTGGAATCCATCTACTGGAACACTACGAATTCCAAGTAAGCCTTTTTATATATATTAACTAAAATCCCTGAACGTGATAGGTGTTTGGAGATTACATATTACCCTTTAAATACCTTACGTCTGTAATGAGAATAAAACTATTACCAATTTCAGTGTCTGTAGAGTTATGATGACTGTCAACCCTCCAAATAAATGCTCAGATTTATGGAAACAATGAAATCTCGGAAGTTAATCGTCAAACACTGGACTCATTCATATAATCCTTTGGAAACGACAAAGGTTCACCAATTTTGGGAATAAATTACAAATTTGTAGGACGGCACATCATCCTGTACTTACTCTAACTCTATAAGAATTCAGATCAAAGGCTGTTCAGTTAATTAGTTTATTTTAACGCATCTACAATTGGTATTTGCAGTTCCAATAAGTCTGCGCACTTCGTCACATGCATCACAAAGACTAAGATGTCTAAGAGAACTGCGCATGCAGTTTTCATACCTATTTAAACACAGTAAAACGATAGAGTAAGTTTAGTCATGTACCCATAGAAAAAGCATCTCGATTTAAAAAGTTATTTTTTAAAGCAACCAATTTTGAAATCGACGTTGTGTTTCTAGAAATGCTTAAAACTGTAGCATGAAACAACTCTCTCATTTTATTAAAGAAAAAGATGGTTCAGTTTGGTTTATACCAAAAATAATGATTGTCGGTATCACATAGAAATACATGATTTTCAAAATTTAACAGGAGAAAAGGAGAAAATAATGGATAACGTTCGGCGTTTTGCATCGGAATGCGGATATATTTTCTTTAAACTAGTGACTCGATCATTTTCAGTGAATGTTATTACCAAATTATTACTTTCGGTTTTTCTGTCATGTGGCTAATGGAGAAGCAACTGCAAATATAACAATCACTGCTTCTAGTCCTCAAAATATGTAGGCCTATATAACCTTTGATATTTAGACACCGGTTGTTTGTCTATAGATGTGTGTTTCATTTATATTTTCTTCTGTCCAGTTGCAGTAGTATGTTAACACCAAAATATCTTTTTATCACATTTATAACGCAGTAGTTGTAACTTTTTTCTTAACTCCTGGCGACGACAAGCCAGAGACAACGTAATATAATTTACTATATATATATCAATAATTATAAATCTTATAAGACATCTTTGGAATGTCATTCGAGGAGCAAGCAATATGAAATAGAAGTTCTACCTCCTACAACAATAAAGCGAGAAAAGGGTAATTTGCTCAGTAAAACTTAAGAGTGTCTAAAGGTTAAAATGTCAAACTTTGAACACGGCTTTTAATTGCATATCAGGGATGTAATACAGCTAATAGTCACTGTCAATCAAGTGGTCTCTGCTTGCTCTATTAAAAACAAACCTACATTTATCAGCCTGCATACAATGGAAATCATGTATTTGTAAAAAAGCATAATGCATATTGTGTTATTGAGCCGAATTCGTTTGAATACGTATTGGATATTCCTCACATGCTTTTCCATCATGGTTGCTAGAAGGTTACAGGCCCAAAGGACGTGTTAACAAGGTATGTACTGTGGAACACTGTGTTACCGGAATATTGGCTGTAGTTAATCATCCATTTATATATAAAGCAATGAGTTTATGACTTGCTCTGTACATACTAAAGATATATGGAAAGTCAAGTAAAACGCTCGTATTCTGTTGAATATGCAAGGAGATTGGTTATATTTGAGAAAGACCGAGCTTTCCCGTAAAGAAAAAAACGATATTTGCATTGATATACTATATATAGGTCTTTATAGACTGACATTAAATGGAAGATCACTTAGAAAATCAAAAAACGCATTCAGCGTGATTTTATCTTAAAGTACATTTATTAATCAAAAGTTCGTTGCCTGGGCTGTCGGCTTGGGACCTGGGATAGTTCATGATAACTTGGCGCAGTCGACGCCATTAGACACTTTAAGGTCACGTTAGTTTCCTTTATAAAATTTATTTTTTCATTCATTGTATCTATGTATATCTTCGTTGATTCTATATTACTTTTAAACCAACAACCAAAAATAACAAAATAAAAAAAAAACAAGGGCTACACTAAAGACAACTTTAATTCAAATGAGCCAGTTACTATCAGACCATGTTCGCCATAGTTTTCGGAGACATAAAGTTGCACGTTTTTTTTAACAAAAATTCCTACAAATGCTAACGTTTTACATATCACTCTATCTTAGCGGTTTTGGCCGTGTATATTGGCAGTGAACATGCCTTTCTTAAGCCTTTTCCCATGTTTCATGTTTGAGAAGATTAAAAAAAAAAGTCCAATACCACGGGAAACTGCAAATGTATCTCCAGAGCATAATCTGCTGAAAGAAACATGTTTGTGAAAATAATAATATTGATACATGATACGGCAAAATAGAACATATGTTAATAAGTGGAGTCGATCTTTAAATTTGAAGTCTAATTGCAGTCCAAGTGTATGCCGTGCCAAACAGTACAGATGCACCGATCGGCTTTTCACATTAGTTGTATTAATTTTATTGCATAGGTCTTGGTGGGTTATCTAAATGAGGATTCGGTGCTGAATCAATAGCCTCTTGATCTATGCAGTATAGGGTGCACTTTGGTTATTTTGTATGATCTGACATGGAGAACTGCAGAGTAAAAGGTAATACTTCAAATGCAAGTTCTTGGCATTCAGTGATAATGATTGTCTACATTTTCTTTGCTCTTAGAACGGTGAAAATTAAAGACTGAGATTAATATATTCAACTAGGCTGTGCAGTCGTATCACGACCAATTTATGCATAAGCTACCATCGGCCAATGGAAGGAACATCACTCTATTCTTGTTCAAGAAAGTTTTGCGTTCTTGGATTCACCTAATCCCTATTTTATAACTCGAATAGAAAGGGCTCCGTCACAAACCAAGTTTAGATCCGTGAAGTATTAAAAAGAAACCACTTAAAATACTCTTCAAAAAGAATGGATTTTATTACGCCGACGTTTGTAATTAAACTAATCATTCAGTTTTAGTTATCTAAAATATACATTTCATTCCGGCAACTGGACAGATTTTCATGTTGCATAGAATTTATTTTAACCGTCAGTGCGACGAGACGGTCTTGAACCATTAACATCCATGATCACCAGAAAGAATCGTGATTTATTTTTAGTTAGCAAAAATCAATATCCTTTCTTTAATCATAATTGTATGTGCGGAGATGTCTATTTTAGCCTGTATATTATGATCTACCCTGCTGTTTAGAGCCCTCCTTAGAGTCCCTGGTTTGCATTAAGTTCTTCAGAATTCTAACTCAGCAACTTTAAGTATGGGGAAGCAACATTTTAATTAATCTTTTAATTAGGTCTGATGAGAGTCTGAGACTCATTGTAAATATATATATTTGCTTCTGGTGTTGAAATGGTTTAATTCCAAATTTCTGGAAGAAAGTTCATATTTCCTTTCTGATTAATATTTTATGTCAAGGATTCATACATTTATTAGAATATTTAAAAAATCAGGATTGGGGGGGATTTGAATTGGATACAAATCATGCAGTTCTTTTGTTTAAAGGGCGCCTGAATGGACAAAAACTAAAGATGTTCCGTCCATTGTAAATGAAATAATTCAAACCAGAGCCATCCATCAGTTTAATACTCATTGTGAATTCTCTTTACTTAACAGATGTGTGAGCTCTGTAAAGACTTCCCTGGTAATCTGTTTTGTTGTTCACAATCAAAAACAAAGAGGGCCTGCTTTGCAAAATTTGCTTTAAAAAAAAAAGTAAATCGACCTCCAGCCCCAGTTAATAAGGAGATTACACTGCAGACCATTTCTTTGTAGATGTAATGCAAATTAAGAACGGGGCACAAAGGCGGATCCAAAATGAATGAAGCAGAGTTAAAAAGGCCTAAAGGAACTAGATGGCGTAATCTGATTGTTTTGCAATGAAACCCCCATTTTCTAGCTTTCAGGGGAAAATGTTCAATCCTCCCATTTTTGACAATGTATGGATAGGTAAAAGGGTGCTTCCATAGCAACATATAGAATAAGTTCATGTTCAAGATGACGTATTCGGGGAAAGAGGCAGAAAGGCCTTGCCCAAGGCTGTAGGGTATTATGTGGGAAACGAACACAACTCAAAAGCCAGTATTAGTCTATAAAAGACCATGCTGTGGTTTTGGATAAGGTGACAGCCAAGAAAAGCTTTTCAGTTCTTGCTTACTGGGTAGAATGGCAAAGGTAGCCTAATGAAAGCTTTCTTGCTTTCATTAATGATCTATATGATTAAATCTCCATATTGGCCTAATTGTTAATCAAACTTTTTTTTTCATTTTCCCTTTTTAAACCTGTGCTCTAGCCTTAGATGTTCAGAGGATTAGGTGCATATGGGGGATTTTAGCTTTTATCTGTTTATCCCACAGACTAAAACATGCTGAGGGGGAACAGAGAATGCAGGGACCTGGGAGAAGAACGTTATTTGAAAAGAAAACGTTCTTTTGGTTCACCCATCCTTTATTTCTTTTATAAAAAAGAAAAACAAATATCAAATGTTTATACTTTAGCAGGGTAGAGGCAAAAATAAAATTGATCAGAACTCTTTGTAGCAAATAGCTAAGCCTTAAAATGTTTTGCCAAATCTTTATTAAGTTATAACAAATTAAATATGCTTCTTATGTTGTACCTTTTTATATCTAAAGTATTTTTCATGTTCAGAATGCGTAATAAAACTTGTAAACTGATGCTAGCAGCTAAACATTGTTGCCTCTGTTTCTATGATAAGGAAACTGAAGAAAAAATGTTGCAGTTCTTTATAAAACTACTTTTTTATGTGTTTGGAGTCCTTGGTGTGAAGGAGCATGTAATTGTTCCATATAGGTTGACAGTATAGCCCAGAGAGTTAATACACAGGATATGCAACCCCAATGTGCTAACAAAATCCTGGTAGATGATTTTTATTGATTTAATTCAGCAAAAGACCTGCAGTTATGGGTGAGGTCAAACTTTACATTTACCTATGTTAGAATGAAAGGATGGAATAAAGATAATCATTGAGATTCTTATTTTAGTTATTTGAGTTCTTTGTCTTTAGGTGTTGATTTTTGTTTAATCTTCAGCAAGAAATTAAAAAAAACTCCATTCCATTCTATGTCAGTTGCAGTTCATTTCTAATCATTAGGCCACTTGCAACCAAGCACCTTAATTTCTACATTTGACAGTGATTGCTAATGGCCCATTCAAGCAAGTATTTTGTTGTTAACAAGAAACAGAGCAAGATAAATGTCCAGCAGGCCCTGTGCCTTCATCAGCCATCAGCCTTTCAGATGCAGACTGCTGCATATTTATGGTGGGGACATGACAAAGGGGCATCTGAATTAATGTAGCCCTCTACATTTTGTTTAAACCAGAGTTAACGTGATTAAAGACATGAAAAGATAAACAAGCTTTGTTTGCCCCTGCTTATCAATTAAGTAGCTTCTTATTGTACCTGTCATGTTTGTTGTTTAAGTTTAGGGAAAGGAATTAATGATTGTTCTGCCAGTTCTGGAAACATCACCTTGCATTTGCTTCAATGGGTACACTATCAGCAAAATAGTATTTATATTCAGTGCCAAAACAGTACTGAAAGCTACAAATCTGTGGTAATGTAGACTTATCCATTGATATTTTTACACATAAGCTAATTATTTCTTGAATGTAAAAGGACTTCTCTAAGTTGGAGACAAAATGCATTTGTTATGTAAATGTTTTAAATGCTTCTTTACATAAGCCTTAGTCACAGATCAAACCACTGCTGTTCTAAACACTGTCCTTAACGAACATTTTCTAATTTGTCCACGTTAGGCATCAAAGGTTTGTATCTTTTTGACAGTTTACTTGTCTACTTTTTTCTCTACTTGTCTACTTGTGTCCTTGATCTGCCAAAAAATAGGGATAAAGTTCACATTTTATTTTTAAAAACATCTTTTATATCTCAGCATGTATACCTGTGCACATTTCATTCTGAAGTGTTTTAAAGGTTAAAGGTTCACCGTTGCTGCTGTTTTTCTGAGACATAAAAACTATAGAATCAAGCTGTTCTAATATACTCTATTGTACATGCATATGTTAATCTCCATTTTTAAAAATAGATAAATATCATGAAAGTAAAAAAACATGCTTGACTATCAGGAATTTTTCAGGCAATTAATATAATGGGTTATTCCTGTTACAATACAAAGGGTGGATTAAAACTTTTTTACTAGGAGCCATAAATCTGGCTGTTGGCCTGATGGGTTATTTAAGTATAAACCCTTTCTGTTATCCTTGCCTTTTGTAGAACTGAAAGATGAAGCAAGGGGAGCTATGACACTTTTGAGCACTAATGTTAAGGTTTCCAGCAGTGGAAACCTTATGTGTGGTTCTTAAGATGTTATGTGGCAGCACTTGATATTGCCATCTGTTTAAGTTATTACCACTAGACCTGAGAACTTCAGAGGATTTCTTATCCTTCTGTGTGTATTTTACTTGCCACAGCCCCCTGTCAGCAGTTAGTTTTGTATAATGTTAATAAAGGATGTAAACTGAGACTATTGCAGTGGTTTAAGAAAAAAAAGGCCTGCTTGTACTGAAGAATGGTACATAAAAAGACAGGTTAGAAAAGTAAACTAATTGCCCAACATTAGTTTTTTGGTGGGGAAATACATTATTTTGACATTACATTATTTAGTTGTAACAGATGTAATCCATAAATCTATGCCCATGTGTGTTGTGGTGGGTAGAAGTAAAGCTTTAGTACTAGTTACTCCACCTTTTTCTAAATGCCTCTTATCTCAGATGCAAGTGATTGCCGAATTATGTCTGAGCTCTACTGCACACATGCATTCTTGATAAGGTCAAAACTAGAAATTATGCTTTTATTTCTAAGTGGGATTTCTTGAAGTAAGACATTTTCTTCAGATAGTTTCCCTAAGTTATTCTGCCTCTTTTATTGTCACTAAACATAGTAGTAGTCATTTACTTTGATTTGCAAAAATCTGATTGCTGTAACAGATGGCAGTGAGCTTATATGAACATTTAAATAACCAGGAAATACCTTGTTTGGCACCTGAAGAAGGCTCCACAGCCGAAATGTTTTCTTTCTTCTCTTTGCAGCATGGAATAAACATATTACTTGTTCCTTTGCAGCCTATGCATGCTGACACAGCTACCCACATAAAATAAAGTGCCCAGCTTCAAAAGAAATATTTTTTCTTCTGTGTTTGTGTAATCTGTGTGCCTCATAGACAAGATATGTATAGATATTTTTATAGTTGTTTGATGTCATAGGTCATATTTGGCACTTCCCCAATAGTCCTCCATGAAAAAAGCAGACGTATGTAGCCCATGTATTAAATATAATATTGTAGTGAAGGGATTACCTCTCCCTGGTTTATACAATGAAAAAGCTTTAGGGAGTATTATGTATTTTTATAGCACAAGCAATCGTGAAAATATGCTGTGGAAAATTTTTATATTTAGCATTTTGTTACAGTACAGTGGAAGTCTGAAGATGAAAATTAAGAGTTTCCATTATGTGTCCCAGACAAACACAACTTAGAAGTTAAGCATTACCACAAACAGTGGGCGAGGATAGTGTTACAAATGGGGGGTAACGAAACTGGTGAAAATCAGGATTTGACCAAGCAGTTTAGTCAATAAGTGAAATAATTATTCATAACCCCCAACTTGTAAGTGATTTCAAGCAATATACCTGAGCAGTTGGTGTAATTGGAGGCACGTGAATTCTTTGTTCTCTGGCACAGTTTTGTTGAGAGGAGTAATAATCTATGCACACTTGGTCATACACAAGTTACTTTATGTACAGTATTTACAAACAAGGCATTTCAGAGGCCTAAGATTCTGGTCACCCAGAAAACCCCAGACTGCTACTTAGCATTAAACTCTTAATGCCTACAGAGGCAACATAAGAGATGAGCTGCCTTCTAACTAAATACAATGCAACCTACAGTTAAATCTCTCTCTCTGCACTCCGGATGCCACAAAATCAATGGGAGCCTATATCCCTATACATAAAATGCACCCTAAGTAGGAAATACATTTCTAACTGAGGAATCTTTTACCCAACCAACCCAAGTTCCCTAAAAACATAGAATAGCATGCTCTCTAACAAGGTTCAGATACTTAGCTCCAATCAGGTTTGGTTTGGATGATCATGAAACCTGGCACAAGCTTTAAGTCCCAACTCTCTGGACTCCTCTCTATCTTCTCCTTCCTTGTTTCTGGTTTCTTCCCCTTCTTTTTCTCTCTTCATATGATCTTGTATTGTGTGTGTCTGTACTGCTCTTTGCCAATCATTACTCCACAACATACCTAGGTACACTAAGGTAAACTTTACAATGATTTCTGCTCAGGGAACTCCCCCAGACCTTAGCAAACATTCTCTCTGCTTTGAAGTTAGAAGTTTTTACTCTTCAGAGTGTGACAAACTTTAAAACCTAAGAGACACTTCTCAGTCACCTAAAGTTGTAATGATACCCAATCTGAAACTGCAACCAATTCATTTGGATAAACTTTTAGTTTAGATATTTTCATTTAATTAAAGCAGATAGTGTAGGATAACCCATGGGTGGTAAGGTTTAAGCAGGGCTCCAGACTAAAATAATTACTTGGGAGCCACTGGATGCTAAAATGAAACATTTAGGAGCCAAATGACTTTTCTAGTCGCCAAATTACAAAATCAAAATAGTTCATCTGCAGTGCACCCAATAAACTCAGCAAATGCAGTGTCATTATCACACGTCTTTGATACATCCATTCTGTTCTTTCTCGTTAGCAAGATTTAGGTGTCATATTTTGTGAATTGCTCGCGTATGATCATGTAGGCTGTATTAAATTTCATTTTCTTTTAAAGCCTTTCTTGGTGTTTTTTTCACAGGCGCGAGACACAGCCCGGGCTAAAGGCACACTTTGCAATTACACAATCACGAGCTTCAATCAGTATGCTTTGACTCTCTGCATTTTTTTTTACCGTTTCTTTTTTTTTAATGATTTGTCCCTTTGAAAAACTCAGTTTTCCCTTCAACTTCCTGACCGGTTTTAGAACAAATGTCTCAATACATCATTTGTTTAACTTTATCATCCCCAAGCCAAGCAAATTCCTGAACCCACTAAGTTCTGAAATGCCATTCACACCTGTTGACGGGTGAATCAAACTCTTTAAAAAAAAATCTGTGATTCTTCATACCCCATTTTTGTTCAGATGTAGCAGATTTTGTTAAAGTAGCTGGAAATAAAGGTATTGTTTCAAGTAAACATGAGAATTTACCAATGGATGTGTTATTGCCATAACATATCTTGTACTTTTTTTCTGTTGCTTTACTAGTATAATGTCATATCCTTTGTTTCTGTTAGACCTTTCTGTTTTTGATATCCTATAAGGCAACTTTTTACATTTATTTTTGAGGTTTAATGTTGCTTTATTTGTTCTTGGTTGTACTGTATATAAACAGGTAAATAATTATAACAAACATTTTGAGGGCATTCCTTTAAGTATTTGAAGATGAAGATTAAGTAAATGAAGATTTCTTTTTCACCTGTTCCTGTTATAACCTTTTTTCTCTCTTCCTCCTAGATTCATTCCTGGACAAGGATTGGTTTTATATCCACAAATAGGAGACAAGATGGACATTGTTTGCCCAAGAGTGGATTCTGGTTCTGGGGAGCAAGTGGAGTATTATAAATTGTACATGGTTCCAAAAGAGCAAGTGGAAAGCTGTACCATCACCAAAGCTGACACACCTCTACTGAACTGCGTCAAGCCTGATCAAGATGTTAAGTTTACTCTCAAATTTCAAGAATTTAGCCCAAACCTATGGGGCCTGGAATTTTTAAGAAATCATGACTATTTCATTATATGTAAGTATTTTTATTTTCAAGCATTTGAAACAATTTAATTTGGGTGGGGAGTCACTTTAAGCTGTTTTGCAGTGCTTTCCAACTTTTTTGCTTGTCTTGGCTGCTTTGCTAGTGTAGTAGGCACAAGCCATCTGTTTTGCATGGTGGCACAATTCCAATTACCATGGAACTGATAATATGTGCAAATTAATAGACATGTATTACTATCCATGAAGCCACAGAAAGTGAGATAGTCCCCACAAATAAGTAACTTGGTTAATTTTAGATGGATGATATGGTGATTTCCACATAGTGTAAATGACTTTTTTTTTAGAAACTAAATGACAATCTCTTGTAAATCTAAGGGTGCCAGTTATATCTAGTTCATTTTCTCCTCTTGAGTAGCTTCATTTGAGAGAAGTTTAAGAAAAAAAATAGTAATGAGAATATCCCTGAAGTACAGGACTGCAGATGTGTTTATTTGCAGAATAAATAATTTGAGGCACAATGCACAAAAACAAGGTTGAAAGATTGAAAGAGAACATTGCCTTCTGGAGGTTGTTGATTAAAATAAATGTTAATGTCTAGAGTTGTTGTTAATGCTGGAATAAGTTTTAGAATAAAGTTTTATGTACCAGATTTTCATAAATGTGGAAATTTGTCTGAAGAAAAACAAAAACTTGAGAAAAGAACAATACATTTTTCTCTTAAGAAAAAATAAATAATTCTTAATTTTTGCACATTTTACACTTCAAGTGTTTTACACTTGATTCATATTTTACAGGTGAAAAAATCTTTGGATCTTAAACTGAATTAAAACTACATTTTGTAGATTATCCTTTTGCAAAATAGAAGTTAGCCAATTTTTTGTAGATTTTTGTAAGAGGCACAGCTTGATTATTGCCTAAGGCTTTGGAAAGGTGTACAAAAACCTTTTGTCAAATAATTACAAAGTGTTCCTGTTTTCTCTAAAAAAAAAACTCCTCTTACCTGTAGAGGGAGACTTGGTGAAGATAGACTATACTGTAAATAACATGCCTTTATTTGTTTGTAGTTCCCTGCCCTTTTTAGTTAGCAGTTAAAATTTCAATTGCTAATATGCACAGTGAAGTACACTGGTCTGTATCGTCCATAGTATGGTGACATTGGCGATGGGACTGCATATAACTACTTTTACTATGCTGTCGTGCACAACCCATGATACTACACACAGATTAATTACAGGCAATTGGAGGTCCATTATTTTAAGAACCTGTTACTCTTATTCCTTAGAGAAAGAACAATCTTAGAAATATTCACAAATTTTCTTTTAGATCTCTACCAAGTGTTATTACCTGATGATAAATAATCAAAACAGAAGTAACTTCAAAGCAGAACTTACCCCTTTAAAGACTATATTAAAGCCTTTATTGCTGAGAATATTTGAAAAACATGCAGTGGGTGCAAATGCATCCTAGAAATATCACTCTTATTTAAAACTGTTTTCCAATGCTTAGTAATTGAAGCATGTACTTAATTGCTCCCTCTCTTCAAAACAGATATGTATTAATATGAAATGTATTTTTTGTTAATGTGTGGAGATTATAATTTTATGATCATTTGAATTAAACATATTTCATTATTTACACTATTTTGTGTACACTTCAACAACGAAAAGGTAAGCACAAAGTATCCCACACCTAAGCCATAATCATTCAAATGCATTTCTCTAATTTGAACTTTTAGATCATGAACGTTTTACTGTACAACAGTGCTGCATTTATAACAGTAATAAAACCAAGATGTAAAAAGTAAAGAAAATACCCTCTACTAAGGATGAAAACATAAATACATAAAGGGGGAGTTATAAAATTAGTAATCTAATATGTTTGTGTATGCAATAATAGTTACAGTGGGAAAATAATACATTTTTAAAGTTTCCACTATTTTCTTCATTAAAAATACAAATGTGCAAATTCAACATTTGCAGAGACTTCAAGGCACCCAACCCTCAATAGTACAGAGTTTCTACTATATTTGTGGACAAGGAAATCTGTTTCTTTTTATTCTTACAAGGAAAAATATAATGTAACAAGACTAGCTGTGTTGTAAATTGGTATTGGTACTGTATTGTTAGAAGATCTTTCTCTCTTGCATGATGTGTCCCATTACTTACAAATTTCACTTGGTATCAGTTTGTACATTCTAAAAATTTCTTTTGCCTGCTTGTTTAGTTATCCATATTTATGACTGTTCATTGCTATCCAAGTGGTGGGAGATTAGGGTTAAGTAACTGTGGCCTGGTGCCTGGTGTTTTGCCAGAAAAAGGTTTAATGAAAATGTCATAGTTTTCATTTTGACAGTGTAGTGTCCAGCTGTATAGTACAAGAAAGGTAAAGTGATCTGATCTAAATTAACAAGTATATTTCTTTTGTTTTGTGAATGGGTTGCAATGAAGATATTATTAAATCAGGCAGGAAAATTGCTCATTGGCTACACAAAAGACTCCCTTCCCTTATATCATGCACACCCAAATAAGCTTCAGTAGTCACAATGTTATGTGTACCTAAAGGTGTGGTGTTTGAATTTTGGTCACATAAATTGCAGATAATGAAACAAATTTTCTCATTCTGCTGTGTTATATTCTGAACTCTTGAAGCAGATTAATTCAGACAGTAGTGAAGTCAGAACTCGTGAATGAACAGCAGTAATGTTTTTATGCGTCATATTCACTTAAGGGCAATTATCAGGTTATTAATGGCTTTAGTAGCTTTCATTATGAAAAGAGATTATTTTACTGTATATAATGTTGTAGGCAAAATAGTATGTAACACTTGGGGTAAAAATGTAATACTTAGGACTCAAGACCTTATAGTTGTGGGTTCAGATCCCCAAAGGAAAACTTCTGATTTCCCCTTCATTCAAAGTGCTTCAACAAATGTCCTTTACTGCTTTCCAGGTTAGAATTGTTAAAAAGAATTTGTTCTGAGTTGTCTTATCAGGGAAATAAGGGAATCATTTTTTAATTAATAAACTTTACTGCTTTTTTATAGTTTTAATTAGATACCTTACATTAAAATAGATAAAATTTGTATTTGTCTTAAAGAACTAGAAATCCTGTATGGTAGTAAGAAACAAAGTAATTGACAATTTACCATAACCATGTGAAATTAATAAAGCAATTCTGTGTAGCTGCCCCTGATGCCTCACTGCTTTGTGAAAATGTTTTTTTTCCTTCCTGTGTACCGAATTGCATTAAGCAGATGTTTGACACTTAGTTGATGTTAGAAATATGTTCTAGTGGATTGTTGAAGGTTTTATTATCCTTAAATGCAGTGGGTTTGAAGACGGTGGGGAGAGTTAGCTGCAGTATTTAATCTCCCAGTGAAAAACTTGTCAGGTGCTGAATCTCAGACATGTTGAAACCATCATGGAAAGGAGCTGGTGTCCTTGTCACACACTCGTTGTTGTGGGCAACGTCTTATGGCTGATTTTTGTAAAGAGACAATTGTGGAGCCTTAAAGACTTTGCTCATTAATTCATGACAGTTGGCAGCAGCATTAACTGCCTTTACAACAGCTCTTGACAAAGATCAGCGTTAATGGGATACAGTTATAGTGGAGTTTGTTGCCTGCTTTAAGACATTCTTAAATGGTAAGAAGACCACTTTCCCATTTTTAGTAATCACCAATAAAAAATATGATTTAAAATTATTTTTCTAAGAAAGTGGAAAAATACAATAGAATATCTTTAGAATTACTACAGAATTTCAGAACAAAGTAAATAAAAGAAATAACCTGACTGAAAATGACAGGAAGGGTGCAATTCCGAGTTTTGCCCTGTAATAGCTGAAGGTTTAAAACAGTTTAAAGGAGTATTATAAATATACGTTTAAGAAACACTTATCTACTGATATTTTTCTACCAAAATAGAAAAACTAAAGCTTTTAAGCCCTAAATTTTTAATTAAATATACTATGACTATCAAGAGTATTATTTGTAATGCAATGTCCATGATTTTCCAAACATTATACTTGTACCCCAGTATGTGGCTTTATGAGTAATCTCTGTTGACCTAAGTTCCCTGTGCTGCATGGAAGTGTTGACTAGTGCTTCATTTTTCAGGAGAAATTGTCAATTCCAGTGACAGAAATTTAATTAACTTTATGCTTCTTTCCCCTGTGCTTCATTTTGCTTACATAAGTAAATCTCCACAATCAGAACAAACTGGAAGATCCTTTCTTAAAGTGTGTGAAAGTATAAGTTTATTTCTCGACATAAGAATCTTAAAATATTATTTTACATCTGTATTCTGTTTGTTTCCTTTGTGAATTAGGGTATTCAGTTTCCTGGATTATGACTGAGCTCTGCTATGTCATCCACCACCTACTCAAAAATAATGATGAAGTGCAAGTGAACAGTTCAGGTTACGTAGTGTAATGGTGAAAAGGAGAAATAGCTTCCTCCCAATAAGTTAAAAAAAATCTATTTTAATATAACTGGAATAATAGTGCAAAGTAAACTAAATGTTGTTAAAAGCATTTATGACAAAACAATTCAAAATACTGAAAAATGTATTGCAAGATGTACATTTAGAAGAAAGACCACATTTGTCAGTTAATTATTTTTAAATTTCTGTGACTTAAACTATAAAGTCCTTTTACGGGACTGTACCAAGGGAACCTCAAATATCTATTACTGGCAGTAAAACTAATTTGGTTAATGAAGAGGAAATTGACTTTGTCATTGTTTGGTATAATGTGTTTTGTGGGGCTTAGTCTGCAGTGAATTTAAGAATGAGCAGTAAGATGCAAAGCTCAAACAGGTCCTGCTTCTCTCAGTGCTAACATTTTTTTTCTTGCAGCTTTACTGATGTGCAGCAGAAATAAAAACACAAGATCATAGCAGTATTCTATGGAATCTTAGATGAATTAACTGAAGCACATCCAAGCTTCATTTGGACTTTCAGAAATAACCTCCCAGGTTTTAAAATGAATATAAATGCAAAATGGTTGTAGGTTATTCCAATCAATACATTTTATCCTAACAATTCACAAAAGGGCATTGATATTCTTGATTTGAAATTGTGGTAGAAATTACGCCGCTATTTTAAGAGGTTTGAGCAGATTCTCCTGGAGGACCAGGTTTAAATTTTCTTCCAATAAAATGATAAGGAAAAGACTTCAGTAGGACCAAAGCTGCAGCCTTGATTGATTCAGTTGCTTGTCTTTTTTCCTCATCAGTGAATAAAGGCCAATAGCGGGGACAAATTCCGCAGCTTTTCTCTGATTATATCTGTTACTGACCCGATGGGCTATAAGCACTGTGAATGCATGCTGTTCGACAGTCGCTAGGGATACAGGGATGCATATATTAAGACATGTTAAAAATATATCTGCACCACAGGTATCTGCTCAAAATATGAGAAGGAACGGTTCCATTTCAGTTTTTACACTGTACATACTCTATCCTCGATAGTTTACCATCTACATCCTACAGGTATTTACTAGGATCTGTTAGGGTTGCCTGCTGAAAATAAAATAAACTTTCTCATTAATGTGTTTTAAGTCTTAGGTCTTTTTACTGCACTTATATTGAAATGTCTGCTATATTAATGATACCATTGATTATGTAGCATTTTACTAAGAAGCAATTTCAAACTGTCTTCCATTAAGCCATTGTTAGTGAATGCTATTGCTTGTTTCACTCAGAAGTCATAAATTGTAAAACGTATTATGCTCAAGTCTTTCATAGCATTAAATTATTATAATAATAATTGCTTGCACTTATATAGCGCTTTTCTGGACACTCCACTCAAAGCGCTTTACAGGTAATGGGGACTCCCCTCCACCTCCACCCTCCACCACCAATGTGCAGCATCCACCTGGATGATGCGACGGCAGCCATAGTGCGCCTGAACGCTCACCACACATCGGCTATCAGAGGGGAGGAGAGCAGAGTAATGAAGCCAATTCATAGATGGGGATTATTAGGAGGCAATGATTGGTAAGGGCCAATGGGAAATTTGGCCAGGACGCCGGGGTTACACCCCTACTCTTTTCGAGAAACACTCTTGAGATTTTTAATGACCACAGAGAGTCAGGACCTCAGTTTTACATCTCATCCGAAGGACAGCACCCGTTTACAGTATAGTGTCCCCATCACTATACTGGGGCATTAGGACCCACATGGACTGCAGGGTGAGCGCCCCCTGCTGGCCTCACTAACACCTCTTCCAGTAGCAACCTTAGTGTTTCCCAGGAGGTCTCCCATCCAGGTACTGAACAGGCTCACACCTGTTTAGCTTCAGTGGGTTACCAGTTGTGAATTGCAGGGTGATATGGCTGCTGGCAACCTGTAATTACCTGTAAGCTACTGAACAATTTGGTAATGCTGCCAAGTTATTAACTTCTGGTGACATTTTTTTCTGTAACTGTTGCTTTTGGAATTGCAATAGTAATTATTAAAACGCTTAACTGTAAACTGGGGAAAAAAGTGCTCACCTTGGTACTCTAACTTTGCAATTGCAGTTTGCAGTTTGTGAACATTTTTCCTGTTTTTTTAAAGTAAAAATGGTGAATGTTGTGCCTAACCAAGGACAGGGACTCTTTGTTTAACTGCAGCAAATCAGTAGTGTTTGACAAATTACAGTGTTTTAATGAGAACACTCATAAATCTTAAGGTTGAAAATTCACGTAGAGGTGGTGTGGGACGGGATCTTTTTATTTAGAACAGTTATCAAATGTGATAATTGGATGTTGCCTGTTTTGTCACTCTTGCATTGAAATTTTTTCAAAATTTCAAAGTTGTATATACACTTACAGTAGCATCAAGAGATTGGTACAATGTGAGATGAATGCTTAATGCCAGAGGATAGTATTTCCACTCCGTTTCCAATACTGGCTTTTGACATTGCAATCTTTTCTTCTCCTGGTGTTTGCAGTGTTCCAGAGATCAAAAATATTGCTAGTTTTTTCACTCTTGCGGTCTGTTAGCATGGAGGTATTTTGCTTCTACTGAACTTTTTCTTTTTCAAGGGCAACTGGAAGTAAGTCTGTCTCCCAGTAAAAACTGAGACATGAATAAAATGAAGGGAACAAACAGGGTGATTGTCAGAGCTGGTGTTAATGACAATATAGAATGGTCTATTGATATTCTTATGATTAAATCTGTACAGTTAAGTTGAAATTATATAACTTATAGAATGCAGCTACTTTATTATTTTTATTATTACATATTCAATACTTTGGAAATACACCTGGATTTAAATGTATTCTGCTTTTCAGAATCATTTACATTGTCTTAAATAAACAGTATATAAATGTATGTATTAGATTAACATCTTTTTCCAAGGCATCGTAGTACAGGCTAAGAAGCCGTCTAACTGCAGGATCCAATCTAATAACCATTTGGTCATTTTCATAATGACTATGTAATGGTAAAAAAAATTACATATTAAATGTACCAAATGGACTTTATAAGTTAAATGTCCCTTTCTCATTTGTAAGCACAGTAGTAAGTACAGTAGGGTCTCTATAGGTGCATATAACCAAGTTCACCCCTATACTGTTGCATAAATATACTACAGTACATAAAATGTATGGTTAAAAGACATATGTAACATTCCTTTATACAATAATTAAAGTACTAATGCATTGGCTTTACATTCATTTAAATAACATCGATCAACTAAAAGAAACCTCTGCATCCAGCTTGCATTTTCTCTCTAAACCTCAGTTGTAGCATGCTCTATTGTAATGAAACTGTCAGTGAGCCTGTTGAGTCGTTTCCAGCCTGTCATTCTCCCTGCTGCTGACACAGAACTAGGAGTGTTCTATACAGTATAAAAATAAGACCAAGTTGAGAATCGGGTACTTGGGTAGGTGACGGGGAGAAGCACACTCATTTGCTACATTCATCTAACAATCCTAGTCTGTTGTGCAGCTAATTTGAAAGTTAATCTTAAACTTGGTTTTATTCCATTCTGCTCTTTTTATATAATAGTGTGTTGACCAGACAGATTAGCAAATAAGCAAATTTGTGAATGTATTTTTATTAAACCTAAAGCATTAGGCCTGACTGGCACGGTGAGGAAAAAACAGAGCAAGTGAAGGGAATACTATAAACTTTGCTTGAATTGCTACATGGTATACATGGTTTCCACTTTAGTCATAATCATTATTATTGGTATTAATAGTTTAAGGATAGTTTACATTTATAGTGTGTATGAAGAAACTACTTTGCAGATCTTTATTTAAACCATCTTTAGATGTTTGTACTCATCTGTATAGAAAAAAAATTCCCAAATATTTGTAGAAATCTTAATTATGCTGTGCTTTGTTCAGACAGTTGTTTGCTACAAAGGTGTTTGCATGTTTACAACTTTTTTTCGAACATTAATGAAGAATGCCAGTTTTATACATTATCCATTAGGTTTTGAAGCTCATTTTCTTTTGTTTTTCCAGCTACATCCAATGGAACAATGGAAGGTCTAGAAAATCAAGAAGGAGGAGTGTGTCAGACAAAATCCATGAAGATTATAATGAAGGTCGGGCAAGGTAAGAATTTTGTTCAAGCTTTTGAATTTTTTGCTTTGATTTTGGAGGGTTTTATTTTTGTTCTTATTAATATGCTATCATTTATTACAGTAGCTATAATTATTATAAAACTAATCCATCTTGAAATGATTTTATATAATTGAGAAGAAACCTGGTTGCAAGACTAGCACAAGCTTTATGTTGCAGCATGTCAGCTTGTTTTATGAAATTGACATGTCATATGGACAGGTTTCCTGTTGCTGTAACAGATGGCCTGACCTGAACACTAATGCAAAATAGCCATCATATTAGCATATTTACATTATGAAGGCATATGAGACATGAGAGCCTGTCAGTTCTGGGCTAAAATTGCAAAATTGTACTGCTAGGCAATGTTCAGATGATCAGATTTATTTCCTATACTAACTGTGAGTTATTAAGTAACTCATATATGAAATGTTTGTGTTCTTTCCAGATCCTAACGAACCCATATCACCAAAAGATTACCCAACTCGAAATCCACCAAAACACCATGACAGTGAAAAAGACCATGAAAACGAAGTAACGAACAATGCTGAAGACAAGCCTGGAAATGGTAATGATTTTTCTTCTTATTATTATCTTTTTATTATGATCAGTTTCCAGTGCTGCCTTAAGATGGCTACAAAGAAGTCTTATTCATTTTTCATAAAATAGTTTATTCCTGGTGAAAAAATTAATCAGGTACATTTTTCTTAAAGTTAAATCATTTTTTGATTTTCAGCAAACTAAGTTGGATTGAAAAAATGTCCATTGGCACACTAAAAATGTGTTCCTTATCATTGCTATAAATATGAAATAATATTTGGAAAGTTTATTGTTGTTGGAATGAGCAGAATACTGAAGTATTACTAGCAACATCAGTTGCAAAAGTAATTGTTGCATTTTGTTAAAAGAAAGGCTTGGCTTGGAATGCTATTAGTGAAAGAATGTACCTCTTCTCCAATCAGTGCTGAACCACCTGTATGCCATTGTGAAAATTGTCAAAAAACAAATGCCTTGATGAGCGTTTTTCAAATGAACATTAGTGACAAGGATTGAAGTTTCAGGCCTGTCCCATCCTGTACCACCCGTATTTTTCCTGTCCCAACCTGTCCTGTGATGCTATTTTAAAAATAACTCCTGTCTCATGATGTACTGATAATATGTATCTGGTGTTGCCTTTAGCTTCAGATGTAGAACATTTAGGTTTGTAGTTTGTGCAAACTGCAAATACCTTGTTGAAAGACATTTAGTGTATTTTGAAGCATCTTCCCGCTTAATCTGTCTGCAAAACTGAGCTCTCCAACTTATTTCACTGTAGTGTCTCATTTGAAACTTACGTCACCTCACAATAAAAGAAACACTGTTCTCAATTTTTAAAATAAGATATTTTAAGAATGATTAAGAAGGATTTTTTTTATTTTTCAAGCTACTTTATCATATCTGTTGAACTAAAGATTGAAGAAAATTAAAAAGGGTAGTCAAGCAGTATATTAACTTAAAATATAAATACTAACGGTGGATGCATGTTCAGTGAGCAGAGTCAACTACCTTATGTAGTTATTATATTAAAGGCTAAATTGCTCCAACATGTGCCCAAAAGTACTAACGGAATGCTGGTATGAGCAAGGTATGAATATGTAGGAGCATTTTTTCCATGAATTAAGAAGTTACCCATCACTTAATGTTGGTCTTTGAGCTTACTGCTAGAAATGGAAGATTAATGCAAGATGATGATGATTACCAAAGTATTTCTGGAAATTATCAGAAGCTACCAGCTCCACAACTTCTTGCATACTGTAACAATCTACATATAAGTGAACAACTGGGTCCAAGGATCCAATTTATAAAAAAAATGAATTCAGATTAATACAGAGTAGTTGTACTATTTGTACATAGTTTAAGCTTTTATTAATTATTTAATTTTGTCTTTGTGTTAATAAGCATAAATTAATAATTCATTATTAAAATGCTTTATGGACGATGATGTATATATGAGTGAGAGATGTGTATATACATCTACCTTCTTTGAATCACTTTCATTACTGTGAAAGTTATTTGGCAGTACCCACTCCAGATAATTTATTTTGGTGTGGCTTTTACATGCTCCCTGACACTTCAGTCATAAAACCCTTCCACATAAGGGATATCTAAATTTCTCAACCAAGATTGTTCATGTGCCAAAAGGTGAAAGCAAATGATTTTGAAGAAATCAACTTATTTCATAGACCATATAAAAGCAAGGAAGTTCATACTTTGAAACTGACAACTGGTGACTGTGGTATATGAAATATGTTTTGTTGGATAAAAAATATTAGGTTGTGCAATACCTGAACAGAAAACATCTGAAGTAAGAACTTCTAATTTCAAGGCCAGAGCGCAAAGCAGAAGACTGCAAATAGGATTTAATTTCCTTTCTAAGGTGGAGTTTGAGGAAAACTTCTCCTTAATTATCGGAGACTTGGTTGATGCAGCTTACAAATTTTAATAACACAGAGAAGTGAATTTTCACTGGTAACTTCTTCAAGCACAGCTTTATTTAAACATACATTAAAAATAAATCTTTCAGCATGCTAAAAGTGAGAAAGATTCCTTGACTGTTTTTTGTCTGAAATATTTAATTCCTCTGACATTCACAGTTTGTGCTAGCATGCCTGTAAATCTATTTGGGCATTGTGTTCCCAGACATCTTTAAGTGAGAACACATTAAAATTAGTCTTTTGAAGTATCTTGTGAAATATTCTTACAATAATTGTGTAACCTAACAAATAGGAAGATGCTAATGCACCCTTTTTAGAGCTTAAAGTCTTAACGCTATGGTTCCTTCAACTCCTGTGCAACAGTCTAAGAGAAAAAAAGAAAGCCTTAATTTTATTTTACAGATCTTCCTGGACTTGCAGAACATTTTGTGAAGATGAAAATAGGTTACCCAGATGCAGAAATCCAGCAGTCATCCTGCAATAAAAACTATCGCTGGAATATGTTCAAAAATATTTCTTAAATATTCTTTAATGGCTCCTCTGTGACATCTTAAATTGCATAGATTAAAAAAAAAACAGTACTAGCTGTTTTTATACAATGGACAGAGTCAAATTGTCCTTAGATAAAAGTTCTTCAAGTTGCCAACTGCCATCTCTTTAGTGGATGACTGTGATGGAAAAGTAGTGGTACTTTTTGTAAACAATTGAGGACTATAAAGGACCCCCTTATTTTAGTTACTAAATTAACAGATGAACAGACTCCTGGTGATTGACAAACCAGTTACTTCGATTTGGGAATGCAAAGTTCAACACCCTTGAACTTAAAATTCAAGGTGACTGTAATATTTTATTTCAGCTGCCTTGGAGAGACTGAGAATGATTGCTTGTCATGTGCTCTTTACTTTGTTTTTTCTAGGACCCAGGACAGGGCCCAACAATGATAAGGAAGGACAATCATCAAGTATCATTGGCTCAGAGGTAGCACTTTTTGCAGGAATTACCTCAGGCTGTGTCATTTTCATTGTCATCATTATCACACTGGTGGTCCTCCTGCTGAAGTACAGGCGGAGACATCGGAAGCACTCTCCACAGCACACAGCCACCCTTTCCCTCAGTACACTGGCAACACCAAAGCGAGGGGGAAACAACAATGGCTCTGAGCCAAGTGACATCATCATCCCACTACGAACTGCAGACAGTGTGTTTTGTCCCCATTATGAGAAGGTGAGCGGAGACTATGGACATCCGGTGTATATAGTTCAAGAGATGCCTCCTCAGAGTCCGGCAAACATATATTACAAGGTTTGAACCACATGGTGAAACATGGTGATGTTGTCATTTTATTTTCTTTAGAGGATTATTACTATGAAGAACTCCTGGTCAGCAGCTTTCCAGATGAGCCATTTGAGCTCTTGTTGTGCACTAATAACTGACTTTAAACAATGAGACAGCCTCAGAAATGAAGGGAGGATGAGTGGATCTCTGTGATTTCTTCAGTAAGCTCAAGGAAGGTGTAATGACAGAAATGAGCTCATTCTGATTAATATTGTTATTCACTTCTCTACATGGGACATTTGATGGAATATAAGCATAAACAGTGATTCATAAACAGCAACATGAGGCTCTGCAAGCTCCTTATACTTTACCTCTGGACTTCATACTCATTTCTTCAGTCTTGCTTAATTTGTTTGAACCTCATCTTCTCTTTACCCACTACCTCCTTTCATTATTCTTACTTCTGTGACGTTATCTAGAGGTTGTTTTGTGTTTTTCAGTATTCTTCACACATAAATTGAATAGTGAACAAAACACATATTTGCATATTGTTGATCATTCCACACTATGGGCACACTGCAATGGAGAGTATCAGATCATGCAGAGGGTTATGAGGAAGATGGTGTTTGACGATAGTGTATTAATGGAGTCTACACTAGGAGTTCATTTGTGAATTTCACGATAAAAATGGATTCCTGCCTTCTGAAGTGGTAGCCTGTTGCAAACTTAAATGAGAGAAGTAGAAGTTGCACTACCATGCAGTGCAACCAGCAGCAACATGGGCCGCCACTATGGCAAAAGGTGGAGGATGCCACACTTTGTGATTGAAAGATGCAGGATTTCTCAAGCATTTCCCAGGGAAAAATGCTGAAACATAATGGAAGGACAGCAAGAGGCAACACTGAATGGTGGAAAAAAATGGCTTTGTGTTGCCATGGCAAATGTAACTGTAGGTACAGGCAATACAAAAACTGCCTTACTGCTGATTTAAAGAATCCTAGTCTACTTTGGCTAAGTAGACTTAGGTACTTCAGTGACTGTTCTGTGAGCATCCTGCCGTGCTGGTGCTGTAGGATTCACAGCAGTTTGTTGGTGCTCTGTTCAACATAAGCACAGGAATAACTTGCAAGTTTTTTTCTTTGCGGATAAAAAAATGTAAATTTAAGGGGAGATAAAAGATTTATTTATGAATGACATATAGAGCACAGAATTTACTGAGTATAATAAATAAATAATATATACTGGTAAATGCACATTATGCAAGCTAGGTTATCTTTTTCAAAAACCCTATTTTGTTATTCTTCAAGTCTGAGCTGCCTTTCTTTGGTGAGGAAGACTGAGAACAGTCCTTCACAGAGTACATATGATCCCAAAATAGCTGTATCAAGGTAGAAATGTTGAATGAATTAATTAATGCATTAATATTTCCCTTGCGTTTATTTTCTTGTTTGATATATAATTTCAAAATTCATCCTTTGAATTTTAAAACCCTTACTTTTACTGTGGAAATATGCAAGTATGTCAAGTGGGACAGAGGGAGCAGCATTGATTCCACTGTTGCAATTGTCTAAGGTTTTTGAACTTTTCCTTTATTATTAATTAATATCATATAAGAATACATAACTCTCCCAAGAAGAATATCCTAGCATGTACAATTTGTGGCTCTGTTAAAGGCTGCCATGGCTGCAAATATGCAATTTTTTTCTTTTCATCCACAGAAAGTATTCTTAAATCACTGATAACTATTTACAACTTGGGTTGTGTGACTCTTAGTTAATATTTTCCAAAATATTAGTTTTTTGTTCCTTTGACTTGGTTACTGTGAAAAACCATAACAAATGTAAATGGAAAGCAACCTGGGAGTGAATTGCTTTTGGGTTGATGGTAGACTGGTGCAGAATATGACAATCCTATTAACTTATTTAAAACCTGGAGCAAAATTAAGATTTCAGGTTGTTACTATAAATGCCTTGCTTGTATGGTCATCCCTAGTCACCTGACTTTTAAATTTGCACCGTAGTTAAAAATAATGTAAATATGTTTAACGTGTATTGTATGTTGAAACTGGGTTGTTAAAATAGCCTTATTCACCTTTTTAGGAAAGAAAACTAAACACAGCAAAACAATTTTTGGTAACCAGCTTGTGTAAATATTAAAATGTTTTTTATAAACTCTTAAGTGAGATGTTTTGTATAAAATCTGAATTTTTTGCAATGTATTTTAGCTATAGCTTGCTGTAAAGCAGTGTCATTCTGTTCCCCTTTGCACTGTTTTAAAAAACGGTTTAAAAAAGAAAAAAAAAGTTGCCAAACTGACTGCTGCATAATTGTGCCATAGGTGTTTACCATAAATATTTATTTAACTTTTTTGTCCAGTTTGTAAGTAACACAGTATTATGCTTGAGTTATACCCTTTTTCTTATTTTACTTAGTCTGTCATAGTTTCTAGCTTTTAGTTCCACTTTGCAGTTACAAATGGCCAGGCCAAAAAAGAACACATTCCACAAGTCTGTTACAAACTGAAATTGTTTTTCAATAAAATGTTTTTCCTATGGACTTGGCATCATGTTTTTTCTTATCAAATGAATGATTGACATCCTAAATAATAATATGAAAATGGTTACAAACTAGAGGAGGGTATTCAGCATATTTAACTGGTTTCCTAGGTAGTAGCCAAGTTATTTCATATAACCATTTCTTGAAAGAAGCCAGAATTTTGGCTTCAACATCATTGCTAGCTCATGTGTTCCATATGCCTAAAACCAGTTGTGTAAAGAAACGCTGTTGCTCCTCTGTTTCCTGATTTACACCCAGGAGCTTGATTGTGATGCAAGGTCTTTGACACTTAGCGAAGCACTCCTAACATTAACTACTTCACTCAGCTGAGTTAAAAATGATGTTGTGAAAAATAGATTCAATTGACAGTTCTGAGACCATTTCTGCCACTATTTATAAGCATTGTGAAGAAAAATGGCAGTTTTCACCATCACTGTTCGTAGTACTGTGTTGGTTTGGTTGGCTTTCTTGAATATCATTACATAATTTATTTTTTATATATTTCTCGCATCTGGCATGATCTGTAAAATTGGGGTAGAATATAAGTGAAAAATGAGTCTTTCTTGTATGGTTACTAATAACTAATTAATGGATCAGAGGAAAAACAATCTAGGCTCCTTAGCTTGGGACTGTAAGTAACTACAGTAGTTATCTCTTAATATTTCCAAATGTATAGAAATACAGATTCTTATCTGTTCAGCTTACCTGGGCCACACTGAGACCCAATCTTTGACTCCTGGAACAATTGATTATTATGGTCATCATTCTTTCTCCATGGCCTCTCCAAACTCCTCCTATGTCCAAGCCTTTCGCAGCAGTCCTTTTATCTTGTCAGTACCTCTCAGCTGAGTCAGGAGAACCTCCCAAAAGCAATTCCTGGAAGGCCACCTTCTTCAGCTCGACAGCTTCCCTCTCTTCTGGTGTCCACCAGCAGGTCCTAGGGTTGCCGCCGTAAGAAGCCCCAACTGCCTGCAGGCCACAGATCTTGGCAGCTGCTTCAACAACCGAAGTCTTGCAACATAGTACATTCAGACTCAATGTCCCCAGCCTCACTCTGAACATGGGATAAATTCCCTCAGAGGTAGGAGTTGAACTCATCACGGACGGAACTGCTCGTTTGGGTTTCCCAGGTCTGTCCGGCCTGCGCCCCATGCGCCAAATCCAACTCACCACCAAGGGGTGATCAGTTGACAGCCCTGCCCCTCTCTTCACCCGAGTGTCTAAAACATATGGCCTTGGGTCAGAACAACCACAAAGACAATCATTGACCTTTGTCCTATGGTGCTCTGGTACCAGGTACACTTAAGAGCCTCCTTGTGTTCGAACATGGTGTTTGTTATGGACAATCCATGACTAGCACGAAAGTCCAGTAACAACTCGCCACTTGCGTTCAGATCCATCAAGCTGTTCCTCCCAATCACTCCCCTCCAGGTACAGATGCAGCCATTCAAAGTGCGCGGCACAGACACGTACCGGAGGTAATTGGCTACGGCCTCGCGCATCGTGACGCGCGATGACGCAAAATACCGCGGTACGTGATTGGTTGACCGACAGGGGCACTCATGGTGCGTTGGTCGGTCGTAGAAAGATTTAAATGTCTTTACTGTGCCCGTTTTAGTATTGAATATTTATATGGAATTTTACCACTGAAGGGAAATCTTAGTAGATGAGCATAAAAAGAATAGGAGCATACTGTAACGCGTGTGAAGGCCATAAACGATATTAATTTTGGAACATAAACATAAAGTATATGGCTGGTCTCGGTACTTTAAAGAAAACATACACACCAGTATTCCATTTCTCCCTAAACATTTCAAGCATCGAAGTCTTTAACGTGATACCGGAGTCAACGAGCATACTTTTAGAATTTGATTAAAAGGGAATATAATATGGAATCGCTTATCTAAAGAAATTAATAACGATATAATTATATTCATGTACCGCAACACAAGAATAGTACACGCTGTACGATGTCTGTTGATAATGTTTGTAGGGCTTTTTCAACACTCCTCATGTGACCTTGCCGGTGGTGCTGTGGGTTAGGTTCCTGACTCCCCCATCACACGTTGGGTGTTTGAATCCAGCCGTAACCATGACTTTTTTTTAACAAACATTTCTTTGAAAAAATAAAACGTTTCCCTGGGTCAGAGATTAAATAAAACTTCACTCGCACCAAACAAATTTATATTTCTAAATATCACAACATGATTGAATTTAAGTCATTTTAATAACAATGAATAGTCACCTATGCGTTACAATATAAACATTTATATTGATTTAAATCGCGTTTAAATCGCCTTTATTTAAAACCCATAAATAAAGCTGATACTTTTTAGACTTTTAATTATTTAAAATTGTATTACAGCAGCACAATGCACAATGCAACGTAAATTGCTATCTTTCTCTTCTGTGTAATAATGTTCACCTCTCTGTCCAGCAAATTAACAATAGTAATAATAATGAACTTTATTATTTATGGCGCCTTTAAAGGTGGCTACTCAAAGCGCTTTACAGGATAAAAACAATAACAACAATACTGTTAGGCTGGGCAAACGATTTTTTATTTTTTTTAAAGAAATACAAAATGAGATATAATGATGTGTTCCAGCTTAGACATTAACGAAGAGCATAACAGGGGGGGGGCGTAGCGGTCGGCTCTGGCTTTCCCATCTATACCAATGCACTGCAAGTACAACCCCCCTCTCTGCGGGAGTGCTGGCTGTGATGAATTAAACCGGTTTCACAGCTATTTTCAAAGTAGAAGGGGGCGAGATTTCCAGCGAAAGACACCTCCCCCCCTCCAAAACCCAGTAAGTACAGTACTTACTAGTTAAGAAAGCTAGGCTCCTCAATGAAATCGCTTTAACATGCTAATGCGTTGGTGTAATAGTCCGGGCGTGGCAAGCTTCTAATGCCTCCTGACTATGGCGAAAGGAACCCTTCTTTCATTGGAAGACAATGAACATATTCTACCCGTACATGAGAATATAATGCTGGCGCGTGGGCACGGTGGGGTACTGTACCAGCTGTAAAAAAAAAGTTGTTTTTAAAAGTCAATTGAGTGTCCATAATATTGCAGTAAGTGAAAAGACCACGGGCATTCTTCCTCCCCCTACATTCTCAGAGTAGAATAGAATTTATTATTAGCACAATTTATTACAGTGCTAAATTTAATATTATTGATTACTAATAATTTATGCTAACACCTAGCTTTCTTAACTAGTAAGTACTGTACTTACTGGGTTTTGGAGGGGGGGGTGTCTTTCGCTGGAAATCTCGCCCCCTTCTACTTTGAAAATACCTTTGAAACCGGTTTAATTCCATATTAAATTTCATATTAATTCCATATTTAATTCCTTCACTTCTGCATAAGCTTTCTGGAGGAAAAGTGGATGGGATGCGGCTCTTTCTGGGAATACTGCAAATTCACAGGTGCCTGACTTGATGGAATTCACATTATCATATTCACATATCACCCCCCCCCTCTCTCTCTCGCTTGCCCTCCCCCCTGTGTATTGTCTGTTTAGGGCAAGCGAGAGAGAGTGTGCTGTCCTTTGACAAAACAAGGCTCGCCAGATAATGTGAATCGAAACCTGTTTTTCTAGCTTTTAAAGTCGTGCGATGTGTAAGCAGGAACACATAATTATATCTTACATATGAAAAATACATAATATAGCTCCCAAACAAACGCAAACGTGTTTTTAATAAAATGCTTTTATTCACTCATAAGTTAGTTGCATTGCTTGAAAAATAATTTTATTTCGAGAGACTGGATAAGTAATTCAAGTGTTTTTTGAACTTCCTGAAAAACAAGTAATAATTTAACAATATGTGCAACAGTTTTATGATACGTCGCTGTTGTGAATGTCTGTGGAGTGTATCTTATTTGCCTGTCCTGGCTGTGCTCTCTCGCTCGCCCTCCCCCCCTCTCTTTCTCAATTCAATTCAATTCAAGGTGCTTTATTAGCGTGACAGATGGGTACAATCAGTGTTGGGTATTTACTTTGTAATCTGTGGTCCTTTTAACTGTTTTTACATCTACTGTATTGCTTTGAGATGCCACTTTTAAAGGTGATATATAAAATCAAGGTTTTAACTTGCTTTAACACTTTAACTTAAAGTGTAGTATAGATTACACTTTTCTAAATGTTTTTAAAAAATAAAAACGATTACAATCTAATCTTTCCACGTTTGATCCCAAGATCCCAAGAAAAATAAATCTAAATGGGGAGAAAGCTATGCTGAAAGTTTATTAAGATACTTAGAAGACAAAGATATCAATTTATGTTGCATTTGTCTGATTGTGAATTAAAAAACACATATATTTAAACACGCATTTGCGATTTAAATCAAAATGCGATTTAAATCAATATAAATGTTTATATTGTAACGCATAGCTGACTATTCATTGTTATTAAAATGACTTAAATTCTATCATGTTGTGATATTTAGAAATATAAATTTGTTTGGTGCGAGTGAAGTTTTATTTACAGCCAGCACTCCCACAGAGAGGGGGGTTGTACTTGCAGTGCATCGGTATAGATGGGAAAGCCAGAGCCGACCGCTACTCCGCCCACGTGTTATGCTCTTCGTTAATGTCTAAGCCGGAACACATCATTATATCTCATTTTGTATTTCTATAAAAAAAAAATCGTTTACCCAGCCTAACAGTATTGTTGTTATTGTTTTTATCCTGTAAAGCGCTTTGAGTAGCCACCTTTAAAGGCGCCATATACAATAAAGTTCATTATTATTACTATTGCTAATTTGCTGGACAGAGAGGTGAACATTATTACGCAGAAGACAAAGATAGCGATTTACATTGCATTGTGCATTGTGCTGCTGTAATACAGTTTTAAATAATTAAAAGTCTAAACAGTATCAGCTTTTTTATGGGTTTTAAATAAAGGCGATTTAAACGCGATTTAAATCAATATAAATGTTTATATTGTAACACATAGGTGACTATTCATTGTTATTAAAATGACTTAAATTCAATCATGTTGTGATATTTAGAAATATAAATTTGTTTGGTGCGAGTGAAGTTTTATTTAATCTCTGACCCAGGGAAACGTTTTATTTTTTCAAAGAAATGTTTGTTAAAAAAAAAGTCATGGTTACGGCTGGATTCAAACACCCAACATGTGATGGGGGAGTTAGGAACCTAACCCACAGCGCCACCAGCAAGGTCACATGAGGAGTGTTGAAAAAGCCCTACAAACATTATCAACAGACATCGTACAGCGTGTACTATTCTTGTGTTGCGGTACATGAATATAATTATATCGTTATTAATTTCTTTAGATACACGATTCCATATTATATTCCCTTTTAATCAAATTCTAAAAGTATGCTTGTTGACTCCGGTATCACGTTAGTTAAAGACTTCGATGCTTAAAATGTTTAGGGAGAAATAGAATACTGGTGTGTATGTTTTCTTTAAAGTACCGAGACCAGCCATATACTGTATGTTTATGTTCCAAAATTAATATCGTTTATGGCCTTCACACGCGTTACAGTATGCTCCTATTCTTTTTATGCTCAGCTACTAAGATTTCCCTTCAGTGGTAAAATTCCATATAAATATTCAATACTAAAACGGGCACAGTAAAGACATTAAATATACATATACATACTGTATACAGTACAGTTTGCATACAGTTATATGTTTATGTTCCTAAATCAATCTATTTTATGAGCATGTGAAAGGCATGGTGAATCGGACATTCTCAAAAATTACTGTACTTTGCATGATTGGAAACAAATGCGTGATTGCGAAATGCTGTGGTGTTACTTTTACAAAGACGGTCAATGAAAAAAAGAATATGGACTAGGGCAATACTTTGAGTTTACAGCTTGTCCAAGGTCATTCATTATTAATACTATTAGTAATATCTTCGTTAAAGACTTTGATGGCGACAGCTCAAATATGAGAGGTTGAGCTTTATTAGCTCCACCTTGCGGAAGTTCCGGATACTATTATTTTACTTGCGGTACTATACGAGAATTTACGGTAACTCGCGGTAGACTGCGTAAAGCGCACCGCAAAATAATGCGGTATCGCCCGCTTGTTTTGAATGGCTGCATCTGTATCTTCATCATTCCCGACGTGAGCATTGAAGTCCCCCAGTAAGACTACAGCGTCAGTAGGCGGTACCCTTTCAAGCGCCTCACCCATTTTCTCCAAGAAGGTTGAATACTCTGAATAGTTATTTGGCGTATATGCACAAACAACAGTCATAGAGTTTTCCTTGCGATATGCAGCCACATTGAGGCAACCCTCTAGTCCACTGGAGAAAACTCCAACTACACAGCCCCCAGCCGGGGTTGTGAGTATCCCCAAGCCCGCCTGGGGCCTATCACTCAGAGGAACTCCAGAATAGGATAGAAACCATCCCCTTTTGAGAAGTTTGGTTCCAGAGCTCCTGCTATGTGTAGAGGTGAGACCTGCTATATCCAGTCAGTACTTTTCCACCTCTTACACCATGCTCCTTCCCCACCTGAGAGGTAACATTCCACGTTCACAACATCAGTCTCCATTGCCAGGGTCTAGTCTGTCTAGGTCCTTTCCCCTTATGCCTGTCATTAGATTGGCATCGCACCTGACCCACCTTTTGTTTTGCAGGTGGTGGGGCCACAAGACGGCCCCACATTGCCTTTTTGGGCTGAGCACGACTGAGTTATGTGGGCTGCCTAGCCACCAGTGCTCAATGGCGAACGCCTCCCCCAGGCCTGGCTTCAGGGGCAGGTCCCGGTAAGCCTGTCCTGGGCAGGGTGCATTTGACCTAAGTTTGTACTGTCATGAGGGACTTTTTTGGACCGTTCTTTGTCTGACCTCTCAACTCTGACCTCTTTGCCAAGGGAGACCCTACCAGGAGCACAAGGCTCCAGACGACATAGCTCTGCGCATCCCTTAGGTACACAAGCTCCACCACCACGACAAGGTGACGATCCATGGGGTGCCAAATAAAGTCCGAAAGACTATCAGATGGCCTCAAGGCTGTTCTGGCAAACCGTTACGTGCCTCATGAGGGGATGGCGTGACCTCGCCCAGGCTGTGTTAAACAGGGACGGGGAAGTACTGACCTCTTCTGGGGAAGTTGTTGAGCAGTGGAAGGAACACTTTGAGAAACTCCTCAACCCGGTGGACATGCCCTCCTATCAGGAGGCAATGACAGACATACCTGGTGTGGGGGAGCCTATCACTGTCGCTGAAGTCACTATGTTGGTCAAAGGACTCTGTAGTGGTAAAGCTGTGAGGGTGGATGAGATCTGACCAGAGATCTCTCAATCTCTCTCTAGCTCAGTCTATAGTTCCTTCCTGCTTTAAGAAAACCACCATTGTCCCTGTTCCTATTCCTAAATTGTTTTGCACATGACCTCAATCTTTCAGGTAACCATAAAGGTGCCCTCTTCGATGCCTAACTTGATCCACTAGAAGTAAGCCCTGGACAGTGTAATTGCCTCTCCCCTCTAAGGTAAAGCTGGTCTGGAGAGGAAATAGATAATTCAAACACATAGAAAGAAATTATGGTTTAAATGGATTTTCAAAGATCCATTTCTTGTCCTCTACAGGATGCTGTTGCTTACTAATTAGCACATGAGCTACCTGTAATCCATCTTGTACCATGATGATGCATGTAGTAGGTACAAATATTACAACAGTCTGTATAATATTCAGAAATGTATACAGCATTTAGTAATGTTTTGTCTATGCCATTGTAGTGGTTTGATGGGTTTACTGAGACAATTATCAATTGTAGCAGTAATCACGAGGTTGTTCGTTGGGGCTTTTAGAAAATCAATCGTCAGAACAACTAACAACGCACACACACGGGTTCAATACACGAGATACATTTATAAATATAAACTGTGCACCAAACATATACTAGTCTGCCTGGATACGAGCGGCAGACCTTACTGTGAGGGTTATCAATACAAGGTATATAATCTCGAAGAGATGCAAACACAAAGAGATACACAACAGAGAATATATGTCAATATATATTGTTCGGTTACCAAATCGCTAATCAGTGTTATTACCCACTGTTACTCTAAACTCGGAAGTAAACACATTACTCATGAATTAAATTGATAACAACTTGTGTTGAGGTACAATTAAATTCTCGAGACGCAATGTAGAACATGGGGTTTACTTATCCACTGTGTTTGGATTTGGAATTTCCCGGCACGAACACCAAACCAGCTGACAGGCTCTGTTGCAGCCTCTGTTCCAGCGGTTGTCCAATGGGCGTTGTGTCGGCGTCCTCTGGCTACCGGCCGACCAGTCGGGGTGCAGACCGCCGTAGGACGGGCGGAGGAATCTAACTGCGGCGCGCAGGGCAGTCGTTGCTCCGAGGGGATCTACCAGCAGTCCGGCTGGCTAGTAGAAAGTCTCTATGCACAGAGTGTGACCGCGAGTCCTCACAAGTCACTCTTTTGCCTGGGAAGAAACTGGTTCGTTCCCGGTCCAGCGCTGCTTCTGAATAAGCTATTCAGGTTGTCGTCGAGGGTCCAACTGTAGGCTGCCGTTGATCAAGCGGAGCATTCACGTTGGTAGAATTCTGAGTACGTACGGGATCCTCGGCCTCGCGCTTAGAACAAAGTCCAAGTCCTTTTGCAGACAACAGCAGTTGTCACATGATTGTCTCTGAGGATGCGCGAAAATGGCCAAGGAGAGCCCAGAACTGAGCTTGCGCTCCCTTTTTGATCAAGACCCAGATGTGTGCTGATTGGTTGAGAGTTTGGCGGGCATTGGAGACCCACGTGGTATTACCACGCCCTGCCAGTCCCTGATTGGTTGGCCAAGGTGAGATATAAGTCACTTACTCTTGACACTTAGGAATGCAGTCCAGATGTCCATTCGGCACTCCCTAGACTGATAGGCGCCAATGGATGACCATTGATCATGATAGCCAGGCTTAGCTAATTGCATCCCCGTCTGGGAGCTTGCTTCTTATCAAAAGAAAACATCTTAAATCAGCCTGCATGAATTCTTTCTTGGTGGCTGCACCACAGAGATGGAGGGTGAGATGGGGCCTCCTTTAGGAGCATACCAACGCTTAATTCTGTCTTATTAACAAGCATTGCAGCTACACCATCTACAATTAATAGTATCAAGACTTTAGGATGAAACAATAAACAATTCAATTTAATAAATTCTAAAGACATGACAATTAAAGTCCATGAAAGTAAGCAACAAGTATCATAATTAAATAAATTCAGACCTGTAAGAATTTAAAAAAAAACATGTAATTATTTCTTCTTCTTTTCATTTAGAACAGAAACAAGTTTTGTAAGTTTGACCTAATCAGTATGATTTTACCTAATCAGTATCAGGAATCACGGTCGTCCCATGGCTCAAAGAATGCAATTGGGTCACCTTTTAGTCCACCCTTCTCCCTACCGATCAGGCACCCAATCATTCAGCAAATTTATCTTCTATTTAATCTTGAAATGTCATTAAACCAGTGCTCCATCATTGATCTTTCAGTGGCCATGCTGCTGTGACCACACTCATCTTTGAAAGTGCTAGCACACCCTTTTTGAATCACAGATCTTATAACTGATCTAAATACTAACTATAACCTAACTATTTATTTTTGCCTAGTTTCCTCTACCCATGTTGACAGACAGCCTCTGCTTTGACTGCAAGAGCCATTACTTCATTCAGCAGCTAACCTCTGATGCAACTGCTACAGCTCTGCCTGTGGGTACCCAGTCTCCACTGTGGCTTCTATATCCACTCTGGTCCACTACAAGTCATCAGCACTACATGTACCAGCCTGCTGTTGCTTCCATAGCCTCACAAGTCTGTTACAAGTTGGCAGTCAACCTCTCCTGCAACTTCAATATCTTCAGCCCACTAAAAGCTAGCAGCTAGTTAGCAGCCAACTTGTGCTGCGACTTCTACAGCCTCTCCAATCTGCTACCAGTTGACAGTTAACATCTGCTGCAACTGCATAGGCACTGCAACTGCAACTGCCACTACCAGTCCACTGCTACCCTGTGCTGTACTACTGCAATGTTGGTCTACTGCTAGTCAGCAGCCTGTATCTGCTGAGTCTACTACAGCTAATGTCAAGTTGGCAGCCTACTCCTGCACCCACTTCTATTTTCACTACCACTCCACAGCCAACCTCTGCTTTGACTGCTACATACTCTGCCAGTATTAGGTATGGATGGCTCAAAATTGAAAAGTGGCCTCCAAAAGTATTGGGACAGTCAAGTAATTTGTATGTATGTTCTTGAGATACAAATGAATGATATGTATAAGATAATATACTGTAGCGAGATGGGGTCGGCGAGGATGGAAACAAGAACTCATGCTCTTTTAGTTAAGAACTCGGCACTTTATTAGTCGGACATATGTCCAGCACAGCAACAGCAGCAGAGAAAGGAAAAACAGAGCAAACAGGGTACAACACACTAGGGTCATTTGGGGTACAGGTACATGGGTATAGAGTGGTAAGTGGGTACAGTTATAAAAGGGGTACAAAACCGGGGATAACTATATACAGGGATCTGGGCAACCTTTACATGGTGTACACTTGTTCTGGATGTTCAGTGGCACTGGTCAATGTCTCCCTTAGTCCCTGTCCTGTCTACCACTCATATCCTGCCCTTCACCGCGCACCTCAGCTGGGTGCTCTCTGGCTGCAACGCCAGGCAAGGGAGACACACTGCCCCCACTTGAGACGTCTGGCGTCCTGCCAACGTTGAATAACCTGACTACATAAAACACAAAATCGTCCAGGCCCCGCAGCACCCCGGGTCACTGAAATCTGGACCTGGTTTTTCCCCGGACTCTTCTGTGCCAGCTCTCCTCCCAGCGGTGAACCGAACGCCAGATCCACTGGAGTATGCATCTTCCTGCCCAGCATAAGCAAGGCCGGAGTGCACCCAGTGGACTCCTGGACCACGGTCTGGTACGCTCAGAGTGCGAGGGGCGATCCCAGTCCCGCTGTGCCATGATACCAAGGTGGCC
This sequence comes from Atractosteus spatula, assembly GCF_055471065.1. Lineage (NCBI taxonomy): Eukaryota > Metazoa > Chordata > Actinopteri > Semionotiformes > Lepisosteidae > Atractosteus > Atractosteus spatula. Next base: position 36,696,209 of record NC_142709.1, read on the forward strand.
AGTTGAGTGGAGAGCATCCCATTAAAATTCTCCATCAATCCATCGCTCTTTGGATGCATTGGGGTGGTCCACTTTGTCATAATCCCCAGGCGCTGGCACACCCCAGAGAAAACCTGAGACTGAAAATTCCACCTCTCATCACTATGATGCTCCTACGGCACCCCCAGCCTGTACATTCCCTCCAACAGGGCATTGGTCATGGTGCATGCGCTCTGATCTTGGAGGGCATAAGCCCAGTATGTATATCCCCACTCTCCCAGTGGGTGCCCCCATCTGATGCTGTTGCAGGGGCACCCAGGCGCGTTCAGGAGAGTCCTTTTGGGCTATGCAGAACTCACACATGTCCAGCAGAAACACTCCACGTTCTGGTGTCAGAGACCCCAATAGAAGTCCTGGAGTCGCAGCAGGGTTTTTGCAGAGCCGAAGTGCCGCACGCCTGGTTGAGCATGGAGAGTACCCGCCACCCCCAGCTCAGCACACCATTCATCACCTCCAAGGCCTCCCACAGGGCGCAGAAAGCCATCACGTACTTGGGGTTTGCATAAGCATTTGCATGCTTATAAATCCTTCAAAACAGCAACTTAAATTACAGTATGTTGTAGAAGAGAAATGGGATATAATGACATACATGAAAACTGATAAATGAGTACTGTACAGTATGTCATTATTTCCCATTTCTCTTCTGATATGCAGGTATGAGTATTAACATTTACACATGTTATAGGTCACCATTTACTTTTTGTGATAAAATCCACCATAGTCATCTATGACGTGAAAGACATTTTTAAAGAATAGTTTATTTTAAAGGAATTGCCTTCTTTAAAGGAGTTGCTTCTTCTCCGATGTGACCCTTAATTGGATGAAGCGGTTAGAAAATGGATGGATGCACGATTCAATTAACAGGCTGCCTACAATAACCAATATTGTAATCAGTGTATTTTAACCCTATTATGGTTCATATCTTTTGTAATCTCTGAGAGTGATTTGTATTGATTCCACTTTATTTCTACATTTGTATTGGTTTGTTTTGCATGTTTTATTATTGTATTAATGAAATAGGATGTTAAATCTTTGTGCGTATATTGCAATTGTTCTTCTTGACTTGTTCCAAGCAATCATAAGATCCTGTTAGTTTTTACTGAATGCCACAGTTTCAGTAAATTCAATCAGTCCAAACGCCACACCACTAATCTCCACAGATAATCTAGAGAAACATACAAATACAACAAATATACAAAGTTATCTGGAAAAAAGGTCAGATCTTGTCTGTTGCGTATAAATTCATGATACAGGTTAACATGTGACTAGGTCCACTCATAGCCTTCTCTGCTCAAGAATAAAAAGGTCCAGTTCTTTTAGCCTGATTCCTAAATAGTGCATTATATGATTTCAATATAATGTAACAAGGTGAAGTGAGAGTACAGGAGTCAAGAGAAGCATCCTGATATAGGCAGGTATTTACATGGCCTCTCCCACCTACAGTACTCCTGTCCTGTGAGAACCTCTGGAAACCCTCCCATATTTTTTTTAGAAAATAAACTTTTAAAAAAGGAATCTCATGTGAATTCCTTCTGTCTGTGACTGTGACAATAGACTACCAGATAAGAAGCTAACAGTACTGGGATGGACCTGTAAGACATCACCACAGCCAAGCATCACTGGGACGTATACTACAGACAGTATAATTCACTAGCACTGAAGTGAACTTAATATGTGGAAGAGGTTAGTCAAAGTCCATATAAGTGTAAATAAGGAACCAGATGAAGCAAGAACAGCATCTTCAGAAGTCAGTCTTTAAGAAACAAATTAGTAGCTGCTTTGTAATGTAACTAATGTAGTTTACTATGATTTCAATGGTAATGGGGAGGCAATTACTGTAAATAGAAAATGCGATTCACTTTAATGGCAGCCCAGAGTGCAAGGAAGGGATTTTGAATAGGCAGATCAATGCAGGAGATATGTGGAGCATTATTAATTATTGAGTATTGAGAGCAATATTACTTAAATCTCCAAATAGCTTGTTTAAAGAAGGCTTGCTTGCTATTTGAGATAGACCATTTATAATTAAAGTGGACATCGCCAGAGGAGAAACTTGATTCACATTCCATAAAGTGACAAAATGCTTAAAATTTTGAGACTGCAAGAACAAAATCAGGTCAAACTGCTTTTGGTCAGAAAACCAGGTGGTTAGAAATGCCTTTCTTAGAAGTCTGAGGATCTGTGATGTCTGTATTTCCAGGAATGACTAAATCTAAAGTGTGTCTATAATTATGAGAGGGGAAAAGGTTCTGGGATAACCCAAAACATATATAGTAATTCCTTAGAAAGAGCAGATGTCACTTTCATTATTTCTCTCCACATGAATATTAAAATCATCCAAGCTCATAACGTGGTCCATTGAAGGGAAGACTGACATCCTAAGTTCAAAGAATTTTGGTAATAAAGCATGCATTATATTTTCTAAGGAAAATTATAGACAAGTAAGACAGAAATTGGTTGAGAAGAGTTAATTTTAAAAGCAATAAGTTCTAATGAGTTCAAGGGGAGAGTATGCAATAGCTGCAGTTTAAAAAAAGCAAAACCAAACCAATGGCCTGTATTTGTAACTTTATCCAGATGAGCATAGCCTGGAGGTATCAGTTCATTTATTGTCCATCATTGTTCTAAGTTTCAGAACATTTAAGTTATTTTTAACATAATTAAGAAGATTTCATGGACTCACTTGTAGCGGGGAACTTTATAGACCTGAAGACAGCCCAGGACCTTGGCTTGCCCCTGATTCCCTATGATCCGACGCTGACAGTGTAAGCCTTGAACAGTGCCCCCAAGGTACAGGACACATCCAGACAAGGCCTGACTACAACAGTGGGAGTGTTGCACCTCCTGTGCATTCCATCTCCATGCTGCCTCCTAGTTCTGGGATTCCCATGGCTCCAGGCACACAACCCATGCTTGGAGTGGTCCTGCAAAGTCACATAGTGCCAGGAGAGGATAGCCAACTGTTGGTCGCTCCACCCCTGAGGCCAGAAAAGCAAGTGGTTTTGGTGAACCACTATGTGATGCTCTTCTGGATTAGAATGATCTAATTCCCCAGAGAGTCTTTTTACTTAATTATTATTTATTATTATTTCTTACATTTTCTAGTTAATTTAGGAAAATAATCTTAATCAAAAGCTATTTTACTGCATGATAAGGAGCTAAATGTAAATGTTAATTTCTTTAGCTACTACATTTAAATTCTATATTTTAAATTAGAAGCTGTTTTGGTTCTTAAAATGACCATTTGGAAACAAAAATAATTGTAATGGCAATTATGAGTGCTTGCACCAGTGTCACTTGAATTTTAGTTGAAAAAATTATGAATACAAGCTTAGATCTAAAAGGTCTCTTTTGAGATGACTGACATGTCATCTTGTACCCCATTATTTTTTCATTTTAATATATATTAGCATCTGTAATCAAATATAACTTTCTGTCTAAGTGAGGAAGTTGTGATTTACCAACAATACCTCCTTTAATGATCATAAAATTGAATCTTAAACTATGTTCATGTTCATGTTGAGTTCATCAAGTTTTAAATGAAAAATAGTGTTAGGAAAGAATTAGCTGGAATATCCACTATGCTCATTCTTGCTGTTAAATCAAATTTTATGTGGAAAGTTGCTGAGAGTAAGCCTATTTATGTATGGATGTGTATATTTGCTCATTATGCCTGCCAGCATGTAGGGGCTGTTTCCGTAATATTGTTTTTTACAGGACAGGGTTGTTAGCCAACAGGTTGACAGGGACAGGGTTGTTAGCCAACATGGAGGACCTGGCGCCTGAACATGGGACACATGGGACACAAACCCACTACCCTGAGATTATGAGTCTCATGCTCTACCAACAGAGCTAGTCGGGGTCCCTATTTATGTATGGTGCTTACTTATTCCAATTTCTTTCTTTTCTGTGAAAATGCCTGCATGTACACACACATAGCAACATGCTCAGTCCTAGACGCACTTAGCCCTGTCACTCCACCATCAAGAAATCCCTATTACATTAAAGGGTGGCCCAGATTGTATTCCAACCTGGGATATTAGGGATTGAATGTTTTAATCTGATCACCCATTCATAAACCCTGTGTCTTTAACACATGGCAGATCTTGTTTTGCTAGTAAACTGTCACAAGATACTGTAAATCTTTATTTGCCGTGGTAGAATTGCTCATCTTCTGGAAAAGGAGTTTCTTTCTGTTTCTGTAATGTTAAGAAGACTGTTTAAGACCTCAGCTGAAAGGAAAGCTGCTAGAGGTTCTTCCCCTTAGCAATGCTAATAAACATTTATAGCTGTGTTGACTGAAACAATTAAATTTTTAGCTGCCTATACAGATAAAACTGACTGTTTCATGTGAAATGGCATTGTTAAGAGTTATGTGCCAAACTACACACAAAATGTTCTGAAGTAATGTAATGACTGAAACAATTAATTCAGAAGCTGCATAAAAAACTATTATGCTCAGTAAGACCAAAATTATTATTAGTTCTGATATAATAAAGTTAACCTGATGGAAAAAAATATACAAAACATGATACTCTTGAGCATGGTATGGTACATTGGTATGATACATGGTACATTGAACATTTATTCATTCTCAAATAATGCAACATTTGATATCCATTTGTGACAAAGTAGTGATTCAGTAACTGATGGAATCCCCTTGAGCAACAGTGTTGGTAACAAAACACTTCCTGTAACTGTTGATTAGTCTTTAACAATTTCTTTCAATTGTGTCCATTCGTCTTTACAGAACCCCTTCAACACTGTGACATTTAAGAGCTGACTTGCATGGACAGCTTGCTTTTGGTTGTGCGATAACATTTCAATTGGGTTTAGGTCAAACCTTTAAAATGAGACATTTCTTCTTCTGCAGCCATTCTTCTGTAGTTCTATTTGTATGTATAGAATCATTGTCTTTCTACAAGACCTACTTTATGTTCAGATTCACCTCTTGGATGGGTGGCCTGATATTCTCTGGGGTTCTTTGTAACTGCCTTGCTGATTTGTTTTTGAAGAGATTTTAGGTGTAATTACCATTCATGCATAGGGTGACTGTAGTATTGAATGATTGTTGGACCTTAAATCCTTAAAAATTATTTTGAAACCCTTTTTGACTGATGAACATCAATAACTCTTTCTCTGAGGTCCTCAGAAATTTCCTTAGATTGTTGCATGACTTTCACACACCTGGATGGTGAAGACCAAATTAAAAAAAATCCTCCGTCGAGCCACTCCTGGACTCGCTGGTAGGCGGGCTTCCAGGCATCCATCTTCCAAAGCTGAGCCTGGAATGGTGGGAGCATCTGGTTTTTGTTGGGGGGGGCTGGAACAGGAGGCAGGTGCAAAAAATCAAGACAAACAAGAAAGAGTCGGAGCGTCCTTAAGAGGAGGCGCTTATGATCGTGACAGTACCCCCCTCCTTTTCAGGGCGGCTCCGAAGCCCTAAACAATAAACTAGGAAGGAAAAAATAAAACAAAACAAATGGATCCTGGGCTTCTGGACTACCGTCTGCGGGCTCCTGTTGTTGGCTCAGCTTTCTGTCATGAAGCATTTTTCAGGACCCTATGCAGACGGCAGAATCCGGAGGGGAGTGAAACAAACATGGGGAAAGCAGACTAGGATCGGGGCTAAAAGAAGAACAGGGGGGCATGTCGACGGTGCACTGGTGCTCAGGGGGGGGGGGGGGGGGGGCATGATTCAAGGAAACAAGTCCAAAGGGAGTCCGTAGGGTAATCCAGAGTAGGCAAGAGTCCATAGCAGGGTAATCCATCCAATCAAAAGAATCAAAAGGGTTTTTTCTTTTAAGCTTTGATGAGCCAAATGCACATAGTCCTAATATCTGCTTATTACCTTAGGTTCTCATATCTTTCCTGAACTTGAGGTAGTTAAAAAAATGATACAAGGTGATTATAAATATTTGCCTTTAAACATTTGTTTTGCTTATTTTAAAATGATATCCTTCAATACAGTTGACATTTATTGGGACAACACATGAATGACAATAAACACATTTGTCCACAAATGTCTACCACCTAAAGTTAAATGTCAGCTAAATTAAATACTGTACTAATATTGTTTGAAAAAACATTATTCAATAAAGCTAGAACTGTTAATACATTATTGTTATTATAACAAACTACAGTAAATGCATAAATATCCATAATGAGTCAGTTTCTATATGCATGCATACATGCACCACTAACATGCCAGGGTATGCATTTCCTTTAGACCTTTGTGTAATGTAAACCCTTCAGATTTTTACCTGTCATACAAAACACTGTGCCCTCTTTTCTTTATACATAATCAAGGTGTAACTTTACAGGCATCATACTCAGTGTTGACACAAATAGGACAATTCCTTTCAAGACTAACAATACATTTTATTAGTTATGTTTCCTTTTCCAAGGCAGCCTAGTTGATTTTGCTTTTGACATGATCAATCTTTTTAGCAACTAATTCCTGAAGGACTGTAAATGATCTAATCTGCAACCCTTGTTATTGTTTAATTCTGATTGAAAAATCCTATAAAGTGAAAAACAATCTTGTTAAAGGTAGGATAACAAAATCACTGTAATCCACTCGGTCAATCCAGTTATCTGTTCATACGAAGCAAATAGCATTTACAATGAATGAAATAAAATATTGAAAAACACAGTGAGATGTATTTTATGTTTTATTGCAGAAATAAAGGTTGTCAGTTCTGACTTTCAGAAAGATGGAGAGATTTTATTTGAAGTTTAAAAATCTGTTTTTTAAATATTTTCAAAAGTACCTTCTCAAGGTGAGCAGTACCATCTTTAAGCCCAATACATTCATCAACCATGTTAAACAGGACTTTGAAAAGAAGAGTTGCAAATTGTATAGAACAATTAATGATATTACAAAACATTCATAAAACCACATGAACTGGGTTGACAATGCACAGTACATGTTGGAGAATGAGTATTGTTTCCATCTTTTTACGGTATTGTGAATATAAATTTAAATTGGATGTACTTGGCAATTCAAACTAAATAATAAAACAAGAAAGAAATTCAAGTTACAAATAAAAGGAAATACAAAGCACTTGTATATACAAAGAGTTGTATATACTGTACATTGGGAGCTTCTTTGAGATGTACTACGATCTTGGTAGGCATTTTGTTTGTGGCTCCAGGCAATAAGAGACTTCCAAACCAGTTGGACAATCTCTGAAAATGTACAGTATGTGTTATCACGACATGAAAGTATATGACATATTAAATTTTATTTTTATTTTGGTACATTTTACTATTGGTATTTTATAATATCCTGTGGTACACATTTTTGTATTTTCTGTTGTATTAATCCTTTGGTACTATTGCTGTTGTAAAATGCCCAATATATTTATCAATGTAATAATACAATCTGATCATACATTCCATGTGTTCTGTACTTAATTGAGCTCTGTAGAATTACAGTGATAAATTATTTATGTCAGAATAGGAAAGTGAACTTTTTTCTAAAAAAGTGATTACTTGGGAACAAAGGTTAGTTTAGTTTATCACAGTATATCTTGGAATATAGTTTCATAATATTAATGGAAGGAGATGAAGTATTCCTGTGTTGAGGTGATAATGTTACACAAGTAATTAGGTAGTATTCCTGTAAAGCCTTTCTTAACTAGCAAGATCATGCTATATTTTCTGACTCAATAAATGTAGGTTTGCAAGATTACCACAGAGTATTTTATAAGAATCATGTAATGATTCTTTTAAATTGGAGGATAATCTGTTGGTGTAGGTTAGAAAGCATGAACTTTTACAGAGTCCTTTTGGTGGATATTCAAGAAGCAATTTCAGATATAAGGCAGACAGACTAGAATATTAATAAGAGTGTAATGGTAAAGCTTGTTATGCTTTCACTTGAGGCTAGTAGGAACTTTAGGAACGTACCAGTTAGTGATAGTCACAAGAACTGATAAGAAAGAGCCTGGTGTCAGCTAGAAATCATGCCATATTCCATGGAATGAACTAAAGCCCTGTTACTGCTGTGTGCAAATGGACTTGTCTACAGATTTAATACTGATGCCATTGGCACCTATGAGTTCTTTAAAATAACCCCATTAACAAGTTCTGATTAAATCAATTGTCATTTTACAGTCTGTTTCTACACACAATGTAAGATTAGTTCTGTATTTAAATCCTGAGATAAGCTTAGAGAGGCTACAAGGAGGATTCCTAGTATAAATTTATTATTTCATGTAAGGCTCTCTTTCAGCTTCTGATAGGTTCTTTAACTGTAAAATCAAGCCTTTTTCTTACAATTTCTCCAAAAACACCCTGTTTGTTTACAGTAATTGCAGATCAATTTATTTGGTAACTTATCCTGCTTGATTTGGCCCCCCTTGCCTTGCCGACCCATGGGGGCGTTACCCATCTGAAACGCACGTACTTTAGCACATACTACATGCCTCATTCCACTTTCCTCGCTACTCTACTCAATCGTCCACAGTTCATATTGTCATCCTCTGTGATATCAGGAAAGTGCAACTGTATTATCTTAGCTATATCTGGTTTAAGCTCGTTCAGAGGAATCTGTTTTATTACTACGGATGTATCTTCATTAACCTCTTCATCGTTTGCTAAGCCTGAGTATTCAAGCCACAGCGTAACAGACCTCTCTATGAAATATGACACATCCTCACTCTCTTTCTGTTGACATGCTGTAAATTTCTTCCAGTCTGTCCTGGGTGGGTAGTGTTCTTTCAGAAACTTCCACACCATGCTCCACCCCTTTATTCATTTTTTCTCACTACATATGTTTGCAACGTGCCGGCCCACTTTTCTCCTGCCCTCCTTAGAATCATAGCTGCCTCTATAGGTTTAATACTATATGTATCTTTTAATTCCTGTAGAGCACTCCATGTTTCCTGCCTTAGGGTGAGGTACCTCCTTAGCCCAGCGATCTATATCCTCAGGCTTGGGTTTATTTGTTTAACCCCCTCCGCCGTCTTCTGACACTGGCTGACTACTGCTACCTTCCCCTACTACCTCTTCTTCTTCCTCTATGAAAAGGATATGTCCTCTTCTGAAAAGCGATGCTTGTAATCCCTTACACCCCGATCATACCATGTGTCACCCCAATCGAATTCCCCATCAGGATACAATCAATCTGGTTATTTATCGCAGTCCTCATTTTTGCCCTGCAAGGGTTTTAGATCTGGATATAGTTTAGGCACTATACTGGCATTACTACACTTTTCCAGTTCTTTTTTTTAGGTTTTCAACTTCCTCCTTACAATCTTTGAGATATTTCTCGGTTTTCTCATTATTAGCGAATAAGATTGCATTTCTCTCAGTCATTGCTTTAAGTTTTTCTGTCAGGGACTTCTGACTCTTGTACCATTCTGTTTTTTCAATAATATTTTGTTGAGCCCTCAAATGTTTCCCTAAAACTAAACCAATTTCCGTTTGCTTGTTCTTACTCCAGTGTTCACACACTTTCCTACATTCTTGTTCAGACTATATACTGTCTGATAATCTATATTTCTTTTTTAGTTTTTCTTCACATTCACCAAGTTTCTTTCTTTCTGACATCCAGTTAGTGACCTCTACTAATTTGACCTCACACCAACCCATTCTGTTTAACTTTCGCCTCACACGTGTGCCAAACCTTCAGGCTAAACAACTGAACAACGTGGACCAAGTTCTTATCCTTAGCTTTAACGAACCAAGTTACCGTCCCCAGCTCCCCTCCAAGTACAGACCAAGTTGCCACCCTCGGCTGTACTGCATCCGTGTATTAGGATACAACACCTGAAACCATGGCTGACAATCAAGAACACAGCTTATAGCATTTACTTTTCTTATCTATGCCTAACTTCGATGTAAAAGCAGCCACGTGCACCAAGTGCCTCAGTCCTGGTTTTACCGCACAGAACAGGCGGAATGCTATCAGACAATTCCTCTATCTCGACCCAGTCTTCAAAAGGCTCGTACATCAGGTGCCCCAGTCCTGGTTTTACCACACAGAATGGGCAGAATGCTATCAAAGACAATTCCTCTATCTTGACGCGATCTACAAAAGGCTTGCCTAGGGCTTTCCAGACATTCACAGACACACACACCTCAGCTCTTTAAATTCTTTTGTACTTACTGCAGTTCAGGAAATTCCATTCAAAGCCATGGAGTAGAGAAGGGACTTTTATAAAGAGGAGTCCTTACCTCTTAAAAGTAGCGGCGCCTTGCTTTTCCCCTCCACTGCTCCATCGGAGTTCCGTCACTGAGAGTACCCTGCTCGCAGCACCAAAATTGTTGGCCAAAAAAAGGGCTTCAACTGAGAGTTTGTCTGTTGAAAGTCATCTTTATTTCATATGCTTATGGAAGTCTTGCGCTGGGACACAAGACTTAAAAGACAACGCTTACAGTGCTCTTTTATACCGTGAAACAAACGATACAAGATACACTCCCACTTGACTCTCTGCTTGCATTGTGGCTATATATGGTAATTCTAGAAAGCTGACCAGTACATATATTTTCTTTACTGCCAGCTTGCTACTTCCCTTGAAGGTGGATGTTTTCACAGTACAGTATATACTTTCTGTGGCATTTCAAATGTTAATTTTAATACTGATTTTAAAGAACTGCTTTGATTTAATAGTAGTCAATAACAACAACAATTATAAAGTATGTTATGTGTATACATATTATAGTTAAAAATGATGCTTTATGATTTAGAAATCTTGAATCTTGGATTGACCAGAATATTAAAAGTAGTACTGGTGATACTAGAGATGCTATCCCTTTTAAATAATTCAGTACAAATAGTTAAAAAATCATTTTTCAGTTTTCAGTCATATAGTCTGTATGCAAGAGAGTGAAGGTTTTTGGTAAATAAAGTCACCATTAAAGGATTAATTGAATATAAATAGTTTAAAAAATCTTTTGAAGGTCATTTAAGTTTAAAGAGTAAGCACTTTTAATGATGAAAGAGATATTGCTCTGTTTTTCTCATCATCAGTATTTTACATAATCATCCATTAACAGAAGCACTTATGTTCAGCAGCCACTCCAATAGTTCTCTGAAAATGTGTTCCACAAACATTTTTCACAAAGATGATTTAGAATCAAATCAAAATCAAATCAAATTTAAAATCAAATTAAGCTTATTAATAGTTAAATAGTCGGGTAAGTCACATTTCATCAACCAGACTTAATATTTGTACAGGAAAGATTTTAGTTTAGTCCTTGGCATTCACAACCCCCTTGACGTACTGTATAGCCCTCCAGTTTTCTTTCAAACCCTATAACAATAACTTCCAAAAATATTAGTTACAAGTGTAATTTGAAGTGACTAACATTTTATGTCCTTAAAATATATATTTTTTGCCTTACTAATATCTGTGTTTCTTTCAATTCAGTTCAATTCAATTCAAGTTTATTTGTCATTATACTTACACGGGTCAAAGTATACTGAAAAGTGTTTCTCATTAGTCACTCAGGTGCAGTATATAAATAGAACAGAAGATAAGACAGTAGACAGTAACACAATAACAATAACAGTGTAATAACATAACAGTGTAATCAAAACTGTGCAAATACGCAAACAGAGAAAAGAATACAACAGGACAAAAACAGTGCAAAAGTAATTCGGGGAACAGTGCAAAAATAATAAGATGATTAATAAATATTACAACTAGTACAGTTTTAAGTACAATTTTGGCTTACATTCAGTTATCGTGTATGTAGTGGTGTTGGAGTACAGTCACTGTGGGTGTAGTATCCTCTCATGAGGCACCTGTAATGTAGGGGTTGGGCATTTACTGGGACAATTATTAATTGTGGCAGTAAATCACAAAATGATTCTTTTAATGGCATTAGAATCCAACCATGCGGTATAACTCAAACAACGCACACACACACAGGTACTAATACACGAGAATACATTTATTAATACATAAAATGTGCATATAAACATAACAGATCTTATTGTGAGGGTTAGCAGAATACAAAAGGTATATATTAATTCAGTTACGAAGAGTTACACATACCAAGAGGACATACGTTCAGTATATCATTCATTTAGACCGTTTCGTAAATGAACTTGGTTACAACTTCTACATTAGATAGTCAAAACAAGTACATAACTCTTAGGAATTAAATTGATATCAACTGGTTGGAATAACAATTGAATTCTCGAGCTGTAATGCAGTGAAGTTGAATACTCATCCAACCTCTGGGGATTCAGATCTCCTGCGGGCACAAAGAAACAGTTGCAGCCTTGTTGCTGTCCAATCCACGCTCTCTGGCTCGGTGCCAGGCCGTGCTGTGCGGCTTGCGACGTGGTGGAAAGTTTCATGGGCATCAGAGACCCACGTGGTATTACCACGCCCTGCTAGTCCCTGATTGGTTGATCAAGGTGAGATATGAGTCACTCACCCCTGACACTTAGGAATGCAGTCCAGATGTCCATCTGGCACTCCCTAGACAGATAGGCACCAATGGATGAACATTGATCATGATAGCCAGGCTTAGCTAAGTGCATCCCCATTTGGGAGCTGTCCCTTATCAAAAGAACCTTAAATCAGCCTGCATGAATAGCTTCTCTGTGGCTGCACCACAGAGATGAAGAGAGAGATGGGGCCTCATTTGGGAAAGCACAGCAACACTTAATTCTGTCTTATTAACAAGCATTGCCGCTACATGGGTACAGGAAGAAGTTAGGAGAGATCATAGTATGATGGGAAGGAGTGGGGGCGTCACCGACTTGACGGCTCTGGGGAAGAGGCTATTTTGGAGTCTAGTTGTGTGCAACTGGAGCATCCAGAACCTTCTGCCAGATGATAGGGGGACAAACAAGTTATGACGGTAGTGAGTGGGGTTAGACATAATTTTGGTGGCTTTTTTCAGACTTCTGGTGTTGTAGATTTCCTGGATGGATGGTAAGGCACTGCTGATGATGTGTTGGGCAGTTTTGACCACCCGCTGCAGTGCCTTATGTTCGGATGCAGTGCTGTTGCCGTAGCAGACTGTGATGCAGCTGGTCATTATGCTCTCCACCGTACATCTGTAGAAGTTGGTGAGGATCTGTGGATGCAGGCGCATTTTCTTCAGCTTTCTCAGGAAGTACAGCAGCTGTTGTGCCTTCTTGATGAGACTGGAGGTGTTGAGTGCCCATGTGAGGTCCTTAGAGATGTGAACACCTAGGAATTTGAAGTTGTTCACCATCTCCACCGCAGACCCTTCTATGTAGATGGGGGAGTGGACTTTTCCTTGTCTCCTGGAGTCAACAATCAGTTCTTTGGTTTTGCTGATGTTGAGACATAGGTTGCTGGTTTGGCACCAGTCTGCAAGTTGTTTTATCTCCTCCCTGTAGGCAGTCTCATCGTTGTCAGTGATCAGGCCCATGACTGTGGTATCGTCAGCATACTTGATGATGGTGTTTGTGCTGAACTTGGCAGTACTGTTGTGGGTGAACAGGGAGTAAAGCAGTGGGCTGAGCACACAGCCTTGAGGGGCACCAGGGTTAAGGGTGAGCGTGTTGGAGGTGAGGCTGCCAATCCTGGCAGTCTGGGGTCTGCTGGTGAGGAAATCTAGGATCCAGCTACAGAGGGTGGTATCTAAACCTAGAGCCCTGAGTCTGGTAGAAACTTTTATGGGTATGATGGTGTTAAATGCTGAGCTAAAGTCAATGAATAGCATTCTTGTATAGGTGTTCCTTTTATCCAGGTGGGTTAGTGTGGTGTGTAAAGCTACAGAGATTGCATCCTCCGTGGAGCAGTTTGTGCGATAGGCAAACTAGAGAGGATCAAGTGTTTTTGGAATGCTGGCTTTAATGTGTGGAATAAGTAGTTTTTCAAAGCACTTCATTATGATGGGGGTGAGTGCAATAAAGCGGTAGTTGTTCAGGCATGTGAGTGCTGATTTTTTTGGTACTGGCACGATGGTGGTTGTCTTGTAGCACCTAGGTACAGTGGCCTGGGCCAAGGACGGGTTGAAGATGTCAGTACAGACATCAGCTATCTGCCAGGCACATGTTCTGAGTACCAGGCCAGGGATACCACCAGGTCCAGCAGCTTTTTGTGTGTTCAGTCTACTTAGTGATTTCCAGACATCTAGCCTGGATAGTGTGGGGGGTGGGATGGCAGGGGAGTCAGTGGTCCAGGTGGTTGGTTCAGGGTTATGAGCTTTGAAGCGTGTGTAGAAGGTGTTAAGCTTGTTTGGAAGGGAGGAGTCAGTAGCACTTACAGGGCTTGTTTTGTTCTTGTAGCTTGTGATTGTATTTGTGTCTTGCATCGTGGGTTAGCAATGGTGTTGTAGTGGTGTTCTATCTGGGATTTGTACTGTTTCTTGGCAGATTTAATACCAGCTCTTAATTTTTTCCTTGCCACTCTTCCTCATTACCAGATTTGAAGGCTACATCTCAGTGTTCATCCAGGGTTTTGATTTGGGAGTTTGCATATCTTTTTAACGCTCGCCACATCATCAGCACATTTGCTGATGTAGCTGGTGACTGATGATGCATATATGTTGATATTGGTATGGGTATAGTCGTGGTAGTCTGCATCTTTGAACACACTCCAGTCTGTGCACTCAAAACAGTCCTGAAGCATTGATTCTGCCTCTTTGGTCCATGTTGTTTTTACAGTTATAACTGAAGCCTTGGTGCGTTTGAGAAGTTGTCTGTAGGCAGGGAGTAGGAACAGGGAGATGTGGTCAGATTGTCCAAGAGGGGGGTGAGGTACTGCTTTGTAAGCACCGGGTACATTAGTATAAACATGGTCTAGTGTGTTGTTTCCTCTGGTAGGGCAGTCAACGTGTTGGTGGTAGCTAGGCAGGACTGATTTCAGATTCTTAGAGCATATTTTGAGTATTCTAGATTTGCTTCTTCGTAGAAAAGCCCAAAGTGATATTTCTGTATGTCATTTCTTTTGTGTTTATTTTTCTCATTCTTCTTCCTTTTTTCATTTCAATATTTTCTATCCTTTTTAGTTAGAGGGTTAGACCTTTTATAAACTACGTACTTTAAAGATGGTTAGATGTAAAATTTATATTGTGAGATGTTGTGGCATGTAGGGTTATGTCATCTTAATATGATTTATTTGTTTACGCGTTGCTAATGGTTGTATCATTAGCACATAGATCAGTATCTTTCCTTTAGCTTTCAACCTACCATTATGACTTTGGACAAATAAATGCTGGTTATCTGGTGAAGCTATTCTTTGCCATTCCTATTTTTCTTGAAGTTAAATGCATTTGTAAATTAAATACATGCCCCTTCAGCTGAAATGTGGAAGAATATACAGTATAAGATACCTAATCAGAGAGATCAATTAAAACTTGTTCCTTTTATTTTCCATATGTATACACTGTTGCTGAGGAGCAATCTTAACCTTTTTAATAATGCTTGTTCTTCAGTATAAATGTTTAAAAAAGCAATAAGTGTAAGCACACTATTAATTCAATAAGTACCACATGTGAATTAGTGAGTGGCTATTCATTATATAAGGATTTTAAGTATTCAAACATTTCCTGAGAAGTAGTTTCATCTGTTGTTACTACTTGCATTTTGCATTAAAAGTAAATAGTTATTATGCTGTCTTTGGGAGCCAAGAAGAACATTCTTCTTGTTGTTTGTCTATCATTGTCTTTCATAATATAACTTAAGTATAAAACCTTCAAAGTAGATGGATTATTTTAATTATTTTAATTTTAATATTGTGGAGTTTCTGAGTCTTCATACACACTGCAGCTTCTACATACCACCTGTAATTTAATATTTAAGTGTTAGGATTGATATTAGGATATTAGTTACATATAGTTAGATTTTGTGTTTTGGGCAGAAAGTTCTGGACCCCTTAGTTGCCAGGAATTGTCCTAGAATCTTGTTTAGTGGATTAATTTAAGCATGTGCATGTTGAATTACATGCATTCAGAAACTATTACAGATCCAATTCCTGAATCCCAAGTCACAGATGATAAACAGTCATAGTCATATTTTATGAGTGAAGAAAAATCAATTGGTATATCACTTTTATAGAGACTTGTAACACCTGTTTAGAGCACGATATATCCCAATACCCTCATACCCTCATGCTGTAATGTAAGATAATAAGGCTATGCTAATGATTTGTCCTTATAACACATTATACAAGTATTAGAAATATTTTAGTAGCATCCTTTTCTGTAGAACATTATGCTTCTAGAGTATTACAAAGCTTGTCATAGATTGCTACAATTGCCATTATCTTCCTGCAATGAGAACACTGAGATCCCTGTACTACTTTTTATATTTTTCTTTCTCCTTTTCTAACAACTGGGGGAAGGGAAGACAGTGGTTTATATTTATAACATTTCCACTTTATTTACAACATTTTTTTCTTATATTTGCAGTGATTTGTACAGTCATCCACATCTTGTTGAGGAAAAATGTTTAACTTAACACAAAATAAAATAGCTAAGTAGTAATAGCTATGAATACTCAATTATTTCTAAAATTGGGTTAATTATAGATAATTCAACAAGAACATCATATGCATCCACAATGTTTACGGCAACTGCAATTTATATTTTGCCAAAATAGCACACCAAACAGAAACAACTCCTAATGTCCCTTGTTAGACCCTTTTCTCAGTAAGCCACGTGACTCTGGTAAATCAAGCTGGAGATTTCTTTAACAGGTTAACCTCATCCCTCACACACTTTCCTAAGGACAGTAATAGGCTTTTATTCTTTAAGATGAGCAACAAAAAAATTATACGGAAACATACATTTATGATTGGTCAGTGGCAGTTTCTTAAGTTATAAGGTGTTAACAAACCCAGAAGGATGGCAGTCAGGTCACCCTTGCACAATTTACCAAAACCCTAATCAGCTAATGCTTTATTCCTTTCATTTTGATAAATAACATGCAGGAGACATGAGTTACACCTCCACTCAAGAGACCTTGAAGAAACCTGTCCAGCAGGGAGTGTACAAAACAGTGAGGCTTTTCTTGAGGACCTAATTGTTAACTCTTAACAGGCATACAAGTCAATGAAACCACCACCACAAGCCTGAGAGACAAATGTAAAGAATTCCTTTTTTTCAGAAGAATGCAAAGAATTTGGAAAAGTAGCTAGAATTTGAATTCCTGTGGAAAATGAATGATCTCCTTTAGTCTTTCTTGCATAAATAATTTCTTAATTGATTAAAAACATTCACCAGTTTTACTCCTGAGGTCCCAAGTAAAAAAAAACAAAACAATCTTATTGTTGTACATTGATAATTCTCTGTGTTTGTACCGATTTTTTTTCTTTTTTCAATAGTCCATTCAGTCTGTATTCAAGATCCATTCAAAGTACTTGATTTCTGATTTTATATTGGAAATATCATGCCTAATTTAGGTTTTGTTTCGTTTTCCAGTTCTAATTTATTTAATGTGTCTGAGAACCTATTTGTCGCTTTCATTTTTTTAAATATCTAGCTGCTGTAAACGATAGTTTCAGCAGTTCTGTACTGTCAACCTCTGAGTATGAGCACCTGTGTTTCCTAAAATATTGTGTCTGTAATTCAGGAACAAGCTAAGCAGGAACATACGGGCAAAAAAACAGCCTGAAGAAAACAAAGGTAAATCTTGTTAAACTGCTTTTAGGCTTCTGATTAATCATCTGTCACACCTCCATCTCAGCATGAAACACACCATTGTAAGCACCAAGAAACAACAACATTCTTGCTCATGGCACATAACCTTCCCAGAAGTTCAGACTCTTACTCATTTTCAGATAGATCATTTTCAGATAATCTGACACTTAGATCAAGGAGAAAAAATTTCTTTGTGGTAACAACTTTTGTATCTGAGATAAGATACTCTTCTTCTTACAGCAATAGCAGTATTGTTACTTATACTTAAATGTTGGAAACATTTCAACATTTCAAACATTTAAGAAGTTCAGTAATATGCTAATTGCCATTGCTCTGTTAATTAAAAGTGCTGTAATTTTAGGACAGTCTGAAACAGTAAGGAGTGTGTAATATTTTGTTATATTAAGTGAAAATACATTTTTAATACTTTTATTTACTTAAATTTATTTAGGAACAAGTATTCCATGCTAAAAAGAGAAGAGAGAAAACACAACGTTTCAGCTAAACAAGTCACCTTAATGTTTTAAGTGTTTATTTAGATGGGGTTAATTCTCATTTTACAAATGAATTTTGTTAAGTTTTGTCACAAATCTCATATTTTTATTTATTTTATTTGAGGGGAAACAAAAACAGAATATTTCACAGATAAAGCTTAAGTCTTAACTATATCTTGAAAGGACATACATTTTTCTTTTACATACAATGATTAATACATCTTCTCCAGTGAGTTTGCTTGTTTAGACTTGCCTGAAATCTTCTCAGAGTTTCTCCAGAAATATCTGGTTTGCAAAACTCTTTATAGAAGAAACACGAGGCCTCCTATCTAAGCTTTTTTCCAAAGTCTCACTATGAACGTCACATCAAGCTTTATAAAAAATACAGTAATTCAATAGAATGCAAACTCCTAAAACACTATTTTCAATCTGCTTACACTCAACTTGTCTCCTAAGTTTAAGATGTATTTGTGGAGTCATGAAGTTCAAGTGAAAAAAATAGCAAAAGAAATGGTGAAAAAATTAACTCGGTGCTGCTAATTGCTTCTCCACATGCCTCCCCATTGCCCTGAGGAGCAAGTGCTTGAATTGTTATGACTGCTGCACTCTTTAGCAAATCTACTGTATGTCTATGCTGGAACCACACTAACAATTTGGACTTTATTATTTTAAGGCAGTGACTTGTAATGATAACTGGCGACACCCAATCAATTAGACTGCGCTTTTACATTTTCAGACAGCCCTACAAATCTTTTAAAATATTTTTTATGTTGCATTGCTTTGTTACTCCTAATGCAAGAGAATAAGTTAAATCATTCAAAAAATATAAAATAACATGAATTTTATAACATTTTATACATACAAATTAAAAAAGGTTAAAGATCTTATTCCTAATCTATTGCAATAGCATCTAAATGAAAAAAAAATATTATTCTCTGTCCATTAGCAAAACATTTCATGAAATGTTGTAGTGATACCCCATGATTGTAAAATTGTTCATGCAGCATAAAATGACAAAGTTGAGCTAAGTCACTACAGATCAATAAACCTTAATGTGTATTACACGTAAGCATAAGAAAACAATAATTTGACCTGAACTGGACAAAAGACTATATGGCAATAGAATTCTAGGGGGATTTATAAAATTTAGGTTTTGCTTAATTAGCTTGTCAGCTTTTTTTTAAAGTGATAATATCAATTGAATGTGACTGCAGTTATCCATCTAGTTGGAGATTCTAATGGAGACAAAGTATATACTAAGGTAAATTAGAATTTTAGAGGGTTTTTTTTGTTCATAAAAGAATAGTTTCAGATAAAAATGCAGATGTTTGGCATTCAAGAAAATATTTGTGTTAGGATTAAGATGTGATTAATAGTTTGAAAATTGATAGTACAGATGAAGGGTGAATGCTGAGATTGTAGGGATGTAATTAAAGGAAAACCACAGTGATCTGTATTAGATACTAATTTATATTATTTATATCCATTCTTACTCATTTATATTAATTATCTGGACTGTGGTATAGTTGCTAAACTACACACTTTTAGATGATGACAAAAATATTAACAATTTATAGAGGCTGCAAAGGAAATTAGAAACAAACTTCTTTTCAAGACTGGGCAATTACATGTCAGACATGCCCAAACAAATGTCATGTGGAGGAACTAAACATATAAACTTTAAATATAAAATAAAAAGAACTGAGCTTGCAAAATGTATGAAAAAGGCTTACATGTTTATATTATTTTAATATTTAAGACAATGTGAGGATAAACACTTAAGTGTATAATTAACTTCAAGGGTGTAAACTTAAATACAGACACAGCCGGTCAAATTGCGGATCAAAACTCATTGCAGCAGTAAGGTGCAGTATGGATTTGTCATACTACCCAAAGAATCTTCACTGAACAAAGAAGATTTATAGGTGGCACTTGTGGTGAGATAGATGTTAGGGAAAAAATTGCTTTTTTAATCTGTTGCCTATTAATATGGAGTCATGTAGGGAAAATTGATAGCTGAAAATAAAAATAAGTTTCTGAATGTTAATTAACCATATTAATTTATATATATGTATAGCTTGTAGTGGTAGCTGAAAATAAAAAAAATAAAGGAAAAAACAGTATTCCAACTTTTTTCCATAGACATCTGCATTGAATACTTCAACTTAGTAGGTTGCTTATTTTGAAAAAGTTTTGATGTGCTCATTTTAACAGTAATAATGATAATGCTGTTTTTATTGCTGTAATGGAAAATTAAATGCTTGTAGTTTAATTGAAACTATTGCAGAAGAGGGAATAAGTAACCCTTTTATTTTTTCAGAGGTAAAATTCTTGCTTGCCACCTAGACGTTCTGGGTTTAATTCCCAGCCAATGCACATGTTGTCCTTTTGACAAAGACTCTTTTTCTAATAATAACATATGATAAGTAATATGGATGTTATACTGATATTTTGTTTATATATGCTTATATATAACAGTACTTTAAATATTAAAATAATTTTAATAATAAAATGATTGAACATGAATGAGTCAGCAAACGTGTAAATACTGTCAATGGCAGGAGTAAAAAGCAGTGTGACCTGTCGGACCAACAATCCACAAATTGGGAATTTAAACATACCCTTAAACATAAATCACAGTTGAGGTTTTTACATGTACATGTATATTTGGTTTTAAATATTAATAATTAAATCTGCTGTGTATAATATATTATTTAAAGTTATAATAAAAAATAACAAAATGGAATTAAAAAGACAATAAACTCTAAACATTTAAGATTAGTGACATTATGAAACAATGTGATCACATCACCCTCCTTCACCTTTCCCTCTTTGAGGAAAAGGAGGGTGGGATAGTGAGAAGAGCAAAAAGTGGAAGGGGGGTGGGGAACAACAAACGAAAGTTGAAAAAAGAGGGATTTGATATCATTCTGTAGATTGACTTTACATGACCCATCGATTGAAAAGTAAAAGAAGTAATTGAAGAAATTGCCAATGCTATTTCCTTTCTTGAATGAAGACATCAAGAGAAGACATTAGAGGAGATTATAGTCAATAAGGTTGGAAATCAACTGAAACAAGTTTTTTGGACCAAATATTAGAGGACGTGAAGCCTATTATGCCTGGAGCGTTGTTTGAATTGTTAGTTTTACAGATAAATTATTAAACCTTTATGCCCAGATGAAACACTACACCGAAATCATTTTAATTTTTCAACAGCACTACCATGTTAGGGTTAAGAAAGAGTTTAAAAAGTGCCTTTGAATACAGAAGTTGTTTGGCTTCATAGTGTCTTCATGTATATATGTTCTTGACTGTTAGGTGATTAATTAGTATTATAATAGGATCTTAATAAGTCAATTACTAGACAAATCATTGGTACAGGAGGCCAGAAATGAAGGAACACCTTAACAATCATCTTGAAATGCAAGAAAAATCTCTATCAAAACTATTGATTGATATGATCATTAGTTATTCTTTTCAAATGCAAATGCAACAGTTGAGTTTTTTACTGGCACATGATTGAATTGGTCTGTCCAGTCAGTTTTTGTGATTGGTAAAGATCTACACATCCAATGCTTTATTAGAGACTTATACTGTATGTAATATTTCTTCTTGGCTAATAATGGTTTTGATTGCTATTGTGGTTTATTCTTCTATGATTAGTGGGTAAATAATAGGAGAATTAGCAGGAAAGGCATTGAAACTGTGGGTTGTTTCTGCTTCAGGATCTATTGCTTTTAAACTTTCCTTGTTCTGTAAAACTGTTGATACTGTATTGTTGATTATATGAAAATTAGATTAATATCAATTAATAATATTAATATCATATCCCAGTTCCATCTTTATTACTATATATTATAATTAAGTTATTAATTAATAACTTATTTATTAGAATTATATTTTTTATTTAAAGAAAATAAAGATGATTATTGATCTTAGCAGAACCTTTTTTTCATTAGTTTCATACTTGTTTGGTTTCCTCAATCAGAAATTGATTATTAGAAGTTCATCTGGATAAGAAATTATGTTAATGCAAACCAATCCCCTGAATATGACAGGTTTATATCAAATTATGTCTATAATATCTTTTTTAACAATACATGTGAGGCCATAGCACCGCACAATGAAATCATAGAAATGAATCAGACATGTTATTGCTTTAGTACCATGGGAATCCTGCAAACAATTTCAAAGGGGAGACTAAGACATCTATTATATAGCCTAAGCAACTGGAACACACACATTTATAGGAGATTCCAATATGGGACACACTTCCACAGCCATATTAACTCTTCCAATTTTAGTGAGCTTCACATAGGCAAGCATGTTATGAGAAGCATCTGTAAAGGCGATATATCAATAAAAGAAGGATGGGAAGATTTGGAAATTTCAGAGAGAAACAAATGCATGTACAGTCCAATTACAAGAAGTTTGTAATAATATTAATATAATTAATAGAATTCTAATAAGCACATTCTGAGTGTTTCCACTTAAATGACCAGTGGGAAAACATCTGCATGTTTGTTAGTCTGGAGTACCTTGTCTGTTGTTAGATCAATTAGCTGCCATGTTACAAGGTACAGTGAGAATGGGAATGGAGTCACTGGGTATGATGTCAGCATAATAAGGCATATCATCATGTTGTCAACACAAACAGAAGATACATTTTTGAATTAGGTTGATAATGCAGTATATTTAAGCCTGGAGTGTGCTAATATAGCACAAAGCAAGAAAACAGAGCCTGTTCAGTGAGGAAGGTGGAGCAGTCTGTCACTAAGATTACAGGCTAGCACACGTGGGCAGAATTTCTCCACTCCCTATGACCATTTGAGAGAAAATTATAGGCTTAAATTGCACTGATGATAGCTTGGAAAATGAAGCAATTAAGAACAAAAGTTCTTGTGCAAAAGGTGACTTCTTTTGTGCTGCCTCTTATTGCTATCACTCAACATTCAGAACAGTTAAGTTAACTTTACTTAATTTTGCACGGATTGTTTTTTTTACTTTAAGCAATTGGTTACATTCAGAGACTGATTCTAGCACTAAATGTGAAAATAGAAAAATGAAACACCCATATTTTCCCTCATAGATTTTCCAACATAGATCTAAGTAAAAAACCTTAACTAAAGTCAAAATATAAAAATAAAAATGCAAGTCAAATAATCATGTTAAATTTTCAGTGTGAAACAGAATAAATTACCAAAATGAAAGAATTACAAAAACCTGGTATGACCTCGCTGTCATGCCCAGTATACCTAGAGGATGCTCTACTTCTGTCCTGTTCCTAGTTCCCTGTGATTATTCATGTCTTTCTGGTGTGTCTTGTTGTGTAGCCTATTTACTTCCTGTTTCTGCTCTGCTCCTCGCTCAGCATTGATGTTCAGATGTCCTGAGACCTGCCTAGCACCAGGTTGCTCCTCCTGTCTATGGCCTGACGGTTTCTATACGGCATTTCCTGAACAGCTGAGCCCGGGCTAACCCCCGTTCCGCCGCTATGCATATGGGTCTTTTTCTGCTCTCCTGCCATTCCACGGTTTGTCCCCTCCGACATCTGTGACACTTGCTGAATATTAACACAATCCTGTGAGCACATAGAGATCTAGCCATTCAGAACGCATGCCAGATACTGCAGCACTTTGTAGCATGCATGCCCTAGTTCATCGTAACGTGCCCCATTTTTTAACAAAAATAATTTTTTGGACTGCAGTATTTTGTACAACCGCCAGGAGGTACAATGGATGCTTAACATGGTGTATGGAAGCATATGAAGCCAGAAAATCCCTGTCAATGCTGAGCCCCTTGAGAGAATCTTTTTCCAATTATAGAATGTAAGTTGTATACTGTTTGCTTTTATTAATTTTAAACTGTGTATTACAGTATGTTAAATACTAAATTAATTTAAAAGTAGGTCTATTTTATAAAAAAACAAAATTACTCATTTGGATATATAAATACAATTTATTATTATACTGTAGCTTGTTGTGATGTGCTTCTTTCAGGTTTACATCCGCATTGAAAAAATCTAAAGATAAGTTTTGGTTGTGGAAAAGAAAAACAGAAGTATAACATAGTATATACCTGTGCATACATGATAGTGATAGCTAAATATAAGAAAGTACACAACAGTATTTCACCTTCTTCATAAATATTTTATGCGTCAAAGTCTTTAACTTGGTAACTTACAGTGGGTATTTTGGAAAAGTTTTAATATGCTTGTTCTAACATTATAGAGTTTATATACTGTAGTTTATTAAAAGTTTTATCCTTTTCTAAGAATACATAGTAAGTCAAATACTTATTATTGTAAAACAATGTACTGCTTTAATACCACTTGATAGGGAATATGAATATAGAATCATGTAACAAAGCAGCTAAAAATATCACATTTTGATATTTTGGAAAATTTTAATGAATAATAATTAATTAATAATAATTATAATAATAATTGTTTACACTTATACAGTGCTTTTCTGGACACTCCACTCAAAGCACTTTACAGGTAATAGGGACTCCCCTCCACCACCACCAATGTGCAGCATCCACCTGGATGATACGATGGCAGCCATAGTGAGTTTTTTTAGACTCTATGAGCCAATTCAATTAATTCTGACATTTGTTTTTTTTCAAAGTTTTATTGTCCTTATAGTGGTATTGGACAATGAAATGCTCAAAGACCGTAATGTAGTGTGCTCTACCCAGGCAGTTGAAAGCCCACTCAGAGCATTCCTTTTGGTTTGTTTCTTACATAGCCGAATATATAAAAGTAGGTTATTATTATAGCTTGTTGTGAACGCGATGTGCATCTTTGAGGTTTAGATCTGCATTGAAAAAAATTACATTTTGTATTAATCAAAATTTCAGCAACCAGTTATCAGCAATTTAACTTTAAACCATATATTATACTGTACAGTACTGCTCAGTTCAAAGACTTACTGGGAGGTTGTTTCTGGGAAAATTGGCTCTGTGAGTATGTGTGTATCTGGTGAATTATTGTAATTGATGGTTTTGTGGTAAAGGATTTCTTCATGGAATTCTTTAAGTTAAACAACGAAGGGTTATTTTTACAATTGCCAGTAACCAGAGAACAGCTTATCAATATTTTGAAACTATGACAGTGAAGACA
The DNA here is from genome assembly GCF_055471065.1 of Atractosteus spatula. Lineage (NCBI taxonomy): Eukaryota > Metazoa > Chordata > Actinopteri > Semionotiformes > Lepisosteidae > Atractosteus > Atractosteus spatula. The sequence goes on from NC_142709.1 coordinate 36,721,451, forward strand.
GAAGTGTTACACCTTTAAGTGAGCCAGTGACTCACTCTGTTGTTTACTAATGTTTACTATCTAGATGCGGATGGTCTTGTTTTGCAAAATATTTTAGACCAATCACTCGCTTATTAAACTCCAAGATCCTGACTGATTTGACTTTCTATTCGCCTCATTTAGCTGAAATGGAAAAAAGAAGACTTAAAGAGTTAAATTTATTGGAAGGTGCTCTGCTTTATTAACTGACACTCTGACTCAAACTTGAGTAATACAGCGATTTAGACATGATTAATGCCACCCCAATTAAAGAATGTGCTTATTGTGTAAATCCTGCTAAACCAGTAGCATTGCAAAAGGCGATATATGGTACATTATTTGCTGGAGCACAGTTCAGTTCAAACAAACAAGTCCATGAAATTCCCCTTGTTTACTGATAACAAAACTTTATGGTACATGGGACATCATGGTTATGCACAGATTACAGAAAAGTGAATGCTGAAACTCCACCAGACATTGTATGTACTGTTTAACCATAATCAAGGACTGATGCTGTGTTTCCTTTGTTATAGGGTTACTCCCTGGAAATTAAACACAAGAAGGGCATGGACAATGTTGTGTGACTCTGGGGGAATTTTTCTGTAAGCTAAAGAGTTATAGAGGAGACACTTTCTGTATCAACTTTTTTATACCTGTAAAAATGTCCCAATTTAAAAACGAACATGTCAAAATGTTTCTAAAATAACCACAAGTGAACAAGTTGAGGAATTATTATTATTATTGTTGTTGTTGCACCCACTGGGCTTCAAGTTTTGAGTCGCCTCGTTCTCCAACTAACTTGTAGAGAAAGTCATTGCCCTGCTTTTTATCTATCACTGTATAAACAAGTCAATGAAGTACACGTTATTTATTACTATTACTTTGGTGCTTTTGGGTATCCATTATCCCAAGGGTGCAAGAAGGTGAGAAGATGTTTTAATGTACAGCATTATACAGTGTTGTTTTCATGTTAGTTATTATATATTTTTATTATTACATATTACATTGCAAACCCATGTTTAATTAAATGCTTTCATTGATTCACAATCTGACAATGTAAGACAGAACAAACAGCATTTGTGAAATAAAATTTCTGAATGTTTCCCACTGCACTCAACAATCTTTGGAAGAACAGAAAAGAGCCAGTTAATAAAATTATTGTAACTTTGTTGTGTCAGCTCTTCCTCCCAGAACTTGTTAATCGTTATGATGAGTTCTTACTTTGTGCTCTGTTTTGCCATCTTCTGAATATAGTCTATGAGTGCCATACCATCTCTATTGGATTTAAATCAGGGGATTCAGCTGGAGTTTTCACCCAGTTTACTCCCTCTGCTTTAAGCCTAGCCATTGCTGCTGTATGTTTCGATTCGTTGTCCTGAAAGAAACAGTGCCTGGATTCAAAGTGCTCTCAGATGTATGGTGCAACGTACTGTTTAACCACAACTTCCTCGAAGAATTCACGATCCATTATTCCTTCGATAATAAGAAGTGGTCCCAGGCCTTTTCTAGATACAGTATACACCCCCAGACATGGACCTTAACTGGATGTTTAGGCTTTGATTTGTTTACATATCTGACATTTTTATAAAACAACATGGTTGAAAACTGTACTAAAGCCACTGTTGTTTCATCAGTGAAAAGTACGTTGTGAAAAAAATGTTTTCTTTTCCTGTTCAATCCATTGAAGTGCTTTCTGGAGCCTGTAGTATAAAAATCCACAGGAGGCCATTTTGTCAAGCAGAAGAGGAGTTTATTGTATATTTGGCCTTACTTGATAAGCAAGGAAAACAGGTTAAGTCTCAAAAAGGAAAACTTCAATCGTATTTGATTCCTATTGGTTAAGCAAACTTCTACGACAATCAATCATAAGATGCCTGCAATCATAAGATGTCTATGTAACTGAGCTCTGTCAGTGTTTTCTAAAAGCAGGTAGTTGTGATTGGTCTTCTACACCAAAAAATACATTATTTGGAATTATTAAAACAAGCTTTCTTCATGTGTGCAGGCCCCCTAGTCTTATCAACAACAGATACATTTAATGTTGCAGCTGAGAGAGAATTTAACCCTTCAAGCCTTTCTTCTTAATTTTTGTACCCTTATCATGGGGCGTGTGTTTGTTTTTTTATAAAATGTGTTTGTGTTGTTGTGTTCTCGAGTAATACAATATTTTTCCAAAGTTATTCATCTTTGCACCTTCCTTAGTTTTGATACTCTTTGCCTCCTCTCTTTATAATGCCTTTTCACTGTGCTTTCGGAAACAAAGATGTCCATGGAAGCCAAATACTGTACATTGTATCTTGTTGATTTCCCATTTCTTTTCTTCTTCATTATCTGGCATGAGATCGTCTTGTTGATTTTGTCCATAGTCTGTCTCCTTAGCAAAGCTATAGTGCATTCAGTTGTCTGTCCCAACAAATGGTACAGATAAATGTGTACTGTAGTTATGAGCTAATATCTGGGGAGTGATTCTTTCTTTGAATAGAACACACTAAAATACTGAAAATTGACATAATACACCATGAAATGTGATAGGTGCATTTGCAAGTCAATGCGATACTATTAAAAAGCAGTGTGTTATCTCCTGTCCCAGCCTGATGCACAGTCAGTGAGTACAAAAGCAAGAACTCATCAGAGCAAATCAACCGTTTCTGCTTTTTAATGGAGTAATAAATAAAATAAAATGAATATATTATTATAGAAGATATAATAAAAAGCTTGAAAACAACACTGTATAATACTGTACATTAAAATGTCTTCTCAACTCCTCCCACCCTGTGGATAAGTCTCCTGCACTCCAGTCTCTCTGGTACCAATAGAAACATACAGTAATAAAAAGGTGTACTACATTGACCTTTTTATAAAGTGATAGATACAAAGCATGGTAATGACTTTCTCTAAAAGCTAGTTGAAGAAGGAGGTGAGCTTAAAGCCTAGTGGGTGCAACAAGAAGAAGAAAAATAAAAATAATCAAATTCTTCAAAACTGTTATTTTGTAAACATTTCGACATGTTTGTTTAAAACTACATTGTTGTTGATACTGTTGCAATAGACAATGAAATGCTCCTAGTTTGTAATGTAGGATGCTGTGATCGATGTGCGCTTTGGTACAGTACAAACAAATATATTTCAGACAACCTGTACTGTAGTGGCTTTAAAATCACATGGCATCATGCTGTATTTACTGTACAGTACATATATACAGTATACCAGTTAATTGCATACCAGTTGGGCATATCCATAGATATGACTTCATGTGATCTGCGTGTGTGTCACATCTTTGTTCACATTTTAAAATGACAATACAAGCTGAAAGGAAGACACAATGTATCCCCTCTATAACTATTCATCATACAGTTCGTTTATGGTCATTCATTATTAATATAATTAATATCTTCCATATTGTATTTAAATTGGAATGTTTTACAAGTATAAATCCAGCAGTCTATCTATTTTCTAACCGCTTTATCCAGGAAAGGTAAGGGTGTGACCTACAGTATTACATTAGTGTTACATTTTTACATTTTTACATTTTTGAGGGACCTCAGAACGCTTTGAATGAAGCAATCTTTCACTAACATCTAACGAACCATAAGTGCCACCTATTGTTCATCTTTGGCCAGTGAATTACATACCGCAAAAACTGCAGTTGGAAGAAATACCTCGCGTTCTGAATGGCTGCATCTGTAAACATTGACTTGATATCTACCACCAGTTTGCAAAACAGCCATGTGCAGCTGTCTCACATTGATGGCATTTGCACATTGGACACACAGGTGTTCTGTTAGGCTCAGTCTAATCTGAAAAAAAAATGGAACAATCTACTGTACCTGGAGTCATGAAGTTGTAAACCAAACCCCCAAAAATCATCTCTGCCAAATTGCTATGAAGAATGGAATTCTGTTTGGCAAAAATACTTTATTAATGTATAAGTGTACAGTAGAGTTTCCCTCAATCTGAACCAAAGACATTCTTGTGTTGAAGGACCTTCTCCCTACATTATGCTTCAGACACTCACCATGTTATCACGCATCAATTGCTGGATGAAACACTCCATCATTCTCTCTGCCAGAATATATGTACACTTTCCCAAAGAAGATTATCATAGAAGACTTTGAGAACGATGATGAAAAACTATTTTTCAGAGATATTAAAATAATTTATTTTTAAAGGCTATTGATACAGATACTATATCAACTATTTTTTGGCAATTTTAACTATTTTCAAATACAAACCTCTGCATACCAGGCACTTGAGATCATAATTTTGTTATGCTATGGAAAAAAATATTTAAACAATCAACAAACAATCCTATTCTGAAGATGCAATAGCAAGAATGGAATTATGTTGCCAAAATACTTTATAAATGTATAAGTGTGCAGTAGAATTTCCCTCAATCTGAACCAAAGACATTCTTGGTTTGAAGGACCTTCTCCCTACATTATGCTTCAGACACTCACCATATCACCACATATTATCTTCCATTAATTAATTCTATTCTTAATATTAAAAGATAGATTTTTTTAAGATTAGTATTTTTTTGTTAATGAAACATCATTTTATTGCTTTTCTAGGAATATGGAGCCAGATGTATTGAAACTGTAAAGGACAGTTAAGGTTTGTTTAGTAAAATGCAGTTGTATCAGAGAGGTTTTCTGTAACATGTTAGGGGGTCAAATTAAAAGTTTCTTCCTTTGTTGTATTTTTCTAGTTTGTACATTTGTTGTGGGTGGCATGATGTCAGAGTGGTTAGCTTTGTTGCCTTGCAGTACTGGAGCCCTGGGTCCAATTCGTGGGGTGCTATCTGTTTGGAGATTTTATTTTGTGGGTTTTATCACGCCCCGCGCTTGCCCTCGCAAATGCCATTACATTCCCAAACCCACTGTTTCACGATCTCATTCCTAACTGAACCCATTATATTCTCACAGGCATGAGATTCCACTGATTCTCACTCCTGAACTAATTATCCAACCACGTCCCTCTCCCTTCACTAATTAAAGTTCCCTTACACACCAAACCATGCTCACTATTGAAAAGCCTCCTTTAGAGTTTTCTAGTGCGTGCTTTTGTCTTGTTGGATTTCCTGGTTTTTGGACTTAACTTTTCCCTTTTTGATCTAGTCTCTTGGATTTCGCCTTTTGGATTGTCTTCTCAGTTTGTCTCGGCTCTTTCTGGTTAACTGATCTCTAGCTTCTCCTATCGACCTTGCTTCTGGATTACAATTTTGGATTGTTTGCCTCTGCGTCCCACAGAATTCACAGCTACGCACAGGATCCTCGGAAAACTACCTGCCAGTTCCCTGACAGGTTTCCTCCAGAAGTCCAAAGACGTACTGGTAGGTGAATTGGCTTCTGAGAAAAATTGGCCCGAATGTGTGTGTGTTTATGTCTGGTGTTGCATCCAGGGTGAATCCTGCCTTCTGTTTGTTGCTTGCTGGGATAAGCTCTGGCTTCCTTGTATTAGGTAAAGTGGGATAAAAATAGATGGATGGAAGTTTGTTTTTCAATAAATGTGTAAAACATTTTTAAAAAGTCTAATATTTAAAAGCACACAGTCTTCTAATTTGAACTAAAAAAACTAAAAATCAGGGCTATTATGTGAATCCTTAAAAACACTACAAATTAATATCAGAAACAAAAGCATTTGTTGCATTTTTATTGCTATTATAACATGATATGTTATAATATAGGGGTCTGTAATCCCCACTGTGGCTGCAAGAGAATGGCATGTCTTGTCAGCCCTGTTCATTTCATGTTTTCATATATGTTACCAGAAATAGCAAAGAAATAAAATTAAGCATGATGTATCAATCTTCTGTATAATTACCTAATACACCTTTTTTGTCCATGTAGTTTTATTTATCATAATATAGTATGCCTGAGTTAATATACATCTTCATTTCCCTGCATGTGTGCCTTTCTTTGTGTTTATCCATCAGTAACTTTGTCTGTTACCTGGATTTCCCAAGTTTCCCAAGCAGTGGTGCACAATTGGCCGAGTACTACATGAGGTAGTGCAGAGTTAGTCGGATAGAACTCATGGCTCTCAATTACACTCAGGGAGTCTCATTTCTGAATGCAAGTTTGCACTTCTTCTCCAACTGGTGCTGAAGTTGTGATACATGCCTTTGTTGCCTGTCAGATACATAAAAGACCAAGCATGAAGGTAAATGGATTATAGGAACGATGGTATACTTTTTCATTTCCCTCTGTGTGCAGTTATAGGGATTCTAGCCTCAAGCTTGAAAAATACAAACTATTGTTCCTAATTGGGAGACTACAGTGCCAAGAAACCCCCATATAATCAGGGTAATTACAATTTATGCCATGGTACCCTTTTCAATTGAATGTGGACTTAAATAACTTAAAGGGTTTATATTTACCAATTTAAGGTTAAGATGCAATGATGTGTGAAATAATTAATGAACACCTAGTTTACTTGCCACAATTAAAGGGGTCATTTATATTAGGTGCTAAGTGGGTAACAAGTACTCAAGGTCTTTGTCATACAAGTTACAGATGCAGCCATTCAAAATGTGCGGGCGATACCGCATTATTTTCCGGTACGCTGTACGCAGTCTACCGCGAGTTACCGGTAAATACCGCTAGCAAAATAATAGTATCCGGAATTTCCGCAAGGTGGAGCTAATAAAGCTCAACCTCTCATGTTTGAGCTGTAGCCATCAAAGTCTTTAACGAAGATATTACTAATAGTATTAATAATGAATGACCTTGGACAAGCTGTAAGTGTAAACTCAAAGTATTGCCCTGGTCCACATTCTTTTTTTCATTGACTGTCTTTGTAAAAGTAACACCACAGCATTTCGCAATCACGCATTTGTTTCTAATCATGCAAAGTACAGTAATTTTTGAGAATCGATTCGCCATGCCTTTCACATGCTCATAAAAGAGATTGATTTAGGAACATAAACATATTACCGTATGCAAACTGTACTGTATACAGTATGTACTGTATATGTATATTTAATGTCTTAACTGTGCCCGTTTAAGTATTGAATATTTATATGGAATTTTACCACTGAAGGGAAATCTTAGTGCTTGAGCATAAAAAGAATAGGAGCATACTGCAACGCGTGTGAAGGCCATAAACGATATTAATTTTGGAACATGAACATACAGTATATGGCTGGTCTCGGTACTTTAAAGAAAACATACACGAAACATGGTTTCATTATGACCAGAATCAGTCTTGAGATATTTTTAACTTGATTTACAGTATTTGAGAGGTATGTCTTGACACCGATACTACGTAAATACTGCTCACGTATATGTTTCTAGGTTTATATTATGCATTTCATACGGTCAAATTACTTTTGAGCAACTGATAAGAAGCGCGAAACGGTATGCCCAGGGCGTTTTAGTTTCGTTTTGTGCGGGGACTGCTTTAACTATATCGCCGTGGATTGATTAGAGATATCAAGTATATACAAGTCATTTTTTAAATGTTGTAGTTCGTCTTGTAAAAATGTTACGAGTACATCATCTGTCAACAATTACACAGGTTCTGTTTCCATATTGCGGATTTTTGTTACGTAATATTATTTTCTAATTTCATGTTGTGAATATATGATTTGGGCAAACAGAGCCGCAAAGAAGTACATTATGGGTTGTTGTTTTTTTTTTGCAGTTTTATCTAGAACAAGCGATGCTTAAACCTTTGTCTGATTCTTGTGAAACTATCCACATGACAGTTACAGTACCTAGGAGTTGACTTCAGTGATGTCACTGATGGGATGTTTCTAAAATTCCATCCTCTGTAAAACGTCTTCTCTAGTTGTCCTGCATATGTATTCACTAATGAAGCTGTGTGTTCTGAGCCTGGTTCTCTACATTTCTGTATGAACCAGCTTAGAGGGCTAAAGACAGCTTGTGTTTAAATTGAGTGTAAGGTAATTTATGCTTCTAAAGTCATGGTCAGCATTTATTATTGTACTGTGCTGTAAACTTGTTCTGTGCCTAATTACATTATTTTATAGCTTTATCAAATCTGTACATTGTCTGTCGATAATGTTTCTGTAGTGCTTTTTCAGCACTCTGCATGTGACTGCGCTGGTGGCGCTGTGGGTTAGTTTCCTGACTCCCATGTCACATGGTCTGTGATTGAATCCCATGTAACTATGACTTTATTTTTTAACAAACATTTCTTTGAAAAAATGAAACGTTTGCCTTGGTCAGAGATTAAATAAAACCTCACTCGCACCAAACAAATTTATATTTCTAAATATCACAACATGATCGAATTTAAGTCTTTTTAATAACAATGAATAGTCACCTATGCGTTACAAAATAAACATTTATATTGATTTGAATTGCGTTTTGATTTAAATCGTAAACGCGTGTTTAAATATATGTGTTTAAAGGCGATATACTGTATAAAAGCGCTGATTCTTATGGAATGTGTTCCGCCGGGGATTCAAAAAATTTATTTTTTTTAATCGCGTATCTAAGGAAAATTGCAGTATAACTTTGTTCATGCACAAACAGTGGCATGTTACATTATTAATTTGGGTGTCTCCTCTTGCCAGAAAGCTCTAAATTGCATTTTGAGTGCATTTTTTGACTTTTTCTAAATTGCAACCCATAAATAAAGCTGATACAGTTTAGACTTACTGTATTCTAAACTGTATTACAGCAGCACATTGGACAATGCAACGTAAATTGCAAAAATGCACTTGGAATCTGTCCAAGCCCTACTACGAAAATTATTTAAACTGCGACACTTATCATTCATCTTTAAATAAACTTTATTTTATATAGCGTTTTAAGCGAATAGGTAATTAGATTGCTCATAAACCTAATCACTTTTTCTACATAAACACAGCGTGATTGCTCTCTGAAAATGCCTTTTCTTTATATTTAGGCTCAGATTTCAACTATAGATCGTATTATTATAAGCTTTCGTGGAATAATGTCTTTTATGTAAACCATGTTTGCTATTAATTCATTTAGGGCTAGAATACTGTACGTTCATTGTCTTCCAATCGAGTCGAGTTGACATTGGAAGCTTGCCACGCCCGGACTGTTACACCAACGCATTAGCATGTTAAAGCGATTTCATTGAGGAGCCTAGCTTTTTAACTAGTAAGTACTGTACTTCCTACTTTGAAAATACCTGTGAAACCGGTTTAATTCGTCACAGCCAGCACTCCCGCAGAGAGGGGGGTTGTACTCGTTAATGTCCGATGACATACAAGTGGAAAGATTACAGATTTTAATCGTCTTTTTTCTGAACCAGGGAAAATCTGAATGGTGAATGAATAAAAGCATTTTATTAAAAACGCGTTTGCGTTTGTCTGGTATTTACTTTGGTCCCTTTTAACTGTTTTTCGATCTACTGTATTGCTTTGAGATGCCACTTTTAAAGGTGATATGTAAAATAAAGTTTTTTATTATTGTTATAGAGAAACATGATCAGATTTTCCCTGGTTCAGAAAAAAAGATCTAAAGTGCTACACCTTACTTTCTTAATTCGATGTATTTAAAGCAGTGAACTACTGTAGGTGTAACATAACATTCAGAAATACAATCGAGAATAGTTTTGTGGTGTTTGTTTAGATGAAACGTTCCTAAAACGTATAACGTACAAAATTAAAGACGATTAAAATCTGTAATCTTTCCACTTGTACTGTATGTCATCGGAAAGTTTCTGCTTTGTGTCAGGATGGTATCAAAAAGTAATCTTAAGTGGTGAGAAAGCTGTGCTCAATGTATTTAAGGGAATTAAAAGTAAAAGGAGATGCTTCATATTGCTTGACTAATTTTTAAAACTAAGTTATAAATGCAGACGCTCCCTCGGTGCCGCGCCGGGTGTAAATATCAAAATATACATTCGTCCCGGGCAGAGGCCGAAGAGCGCCTGGCTGGGGTGCGCGGGGAAGAGCAGGACAGGAGTGAAAGGCAGGGTTTAGGAAGGCGTACAGTCTGGGTAGGTATAGATTACACTTTTCTAAAACGTATTTGAAAAATAAAAACGATTAAAATCTAATCCTTCCACGTTTGATCCCAAAATCCCAAGAAAAATAAATCTAAATGGGTAGAAAGCTATGCTGAAAGTTTATTAAGATACTTAGAAGACAAAGATACTGTATCAATTTATGTTGCATTAGTCTGATTATGATTAAAAAAAGACATATAATTAAACACGCGTTTGCGATTTAAATCAAAACACGATTTAAATCAGTATAAATGTTTATATTGTAACGCATACTGTCCAGCCTCCATTTCTCTATAAAAATTTACTCTATTACACACACACACACACAATAGAAGCAGGAAGCAGAAGCAGGGACCGTTGTCAGAAGGGAAGAAGGTGACTATTCATTGTTATCAAAAATGACTTAGAATCGATCATGTTGTGATATTTTGAAATATAAAAGTCAATTGATTGTCCATAATATCGCTATTCTATTTTTTCGAAGAAATGTTTGTTAAAAGAAAAGTCCAGCACCAGCTGGATTTGAACACACAACCCATGAGTTGGTAATCGGGCACGTAGACCAGTGGGCTACAAGGGAAGTCGCGTGAAGAGGGAGGCAAAACAGCCCTACACAGCCCTGTCGCAGTACACGAATATAATCATATCGTTATTAAATTCTTTAGATACGCGATTCCATATTATATTAGCAGAAAAGCTTAAAACTACCACTTTTTCACACGCTATTTTACATGTTAGTTAAATACTTCGATGCTTGAAATGTTTAGGGAGAAATGGAATACCGGTGTGTATTTTTCCTTTAAAGTACCGATTCCTGGAATCTGACTGGCTGACACCCTTCTGAAGTGGTTCCATAAGATCTGGTATACGGAAAAGAAAGCGTTGATAAAAAAGCCTGGATTCCCATGTATCTCAGAGAGCGAGTGATCAGAAAAAGGAACAGCTGTTACACCCAGGTTTTACGCTCTCTCTCTGTTGAATGAATGAAAGCATTTTATTAAAAACGCATTTGCGTTTGTCTGGGTATTTACCTTGTAATCTGTGGTTTACATCTACTGTATTGTTTTGAGATGCCACTTTTAAAGGTGATATGTAAAATAAAGTTTTTTATTATTGTTATAGAGAAACATGATCAGATTTTCCCTGGTTCAGAAAAAAAACGATTAAAATCTGTAATCTTTGCACTTGTACAGTATGTCATCGGAAAATACAATCAGTTTCTGCTTTGTGTAAGGATGGTGTCAAAAAGTAATCTAAGGGGTGAGAAAGCTGTGCTCCTCAAAGCGCTTTACAGGATAAAAACAATAACAACAATAGTGGCTAGGCAAACGATTTTTTTTTATAGAAATACAAAATGAGATACTGTATAATGATGTGCATGAACAAAGTTATACTGCTATTTTCCTTAGATACGCGATTAAAAAAAAATAAATTTTTTGAATCCCCAGCGGAACACATTCCATAAGAATCAGCGCTTTTATACAGTATATCGCCTTTAAACACATATATTTAAACACGCGTTTACGATTTAAATCAAAACGCGATTCAAATCAATATAAATGTTTATTTTGTAACGCATAGGTGACTATTCATTGTTATTAAAAAGACTTAAATCCGATCATGTTGTGATATTTAGAAATATAAATTTGTTTGGTGCGAGTGAGGTTTTATTTAATCTCTGACCAAGGGAAACGTTTCATTTTTTCAAAGAAATGTTTGTTAAAAAAAAAACTCAGTTCCAGTGGGATTCAATCACAGACCGTGTGACAGGGGAGTCAGGAACCTAACCCACAGCGCCACCGGCGCAATCACATGCAGAGTTCTTAAAAAGCACTACAGAAACATTATCGACAGACAATGTACAGCGTGTACTATTCTTGTGTTGCGGTACATGAATATAATTATATCATTATTAATTTCGTTAGATACGCGATTCCATATTATATTCCCTTTTAATCAAATTCTAAAAGTATGCTTGTTGACTCCGGTATCTCTTTAGTTAAAGACTTCGATGCTTAAAATGTTTAGGGAGAAATGGAATACTGGTGTGTATTTTTTTTTTGAAAGTACCAAGACCAGCCATATACTTTATGTTTATGTTCCAAAATTAATAGCGTTTATGGCCTTCACACGCGTTACAGTATGCTCCTATTCTTTTTATGCTCAGCTACTAAGATTTCCCTTCAGTGGTAAAATTCAATATCTACAACGGGCACAGCAAAGACGTTTACTGTAAGTCTTTCTACGACAGACCAACGGACCACGAGTGCCCCTGTCGGTCAACCAATCACGTACCGCGGTACCGCGCGTCATCTTGCGTCACAATGCGCGACGCCGTAGCCAATTACCTCCGGTACATGTCTGTAACGCGCACTTTGAATGGCTGCATCTGTAGTAAAAAGTAGACATGCCACAGTCAAAAGAAATTTTACCTCACGAAAAGAATTGTTAATTTTCATGAGTCTGGAGATGATTACAAAACCATTTCTAAACATCCCTGGATCAATTCATTCACTGTCAGACAGATAATCTGCATACAAATGGAAATATTCAAGACCATGGTAAATCTAGCCAGAACTAGTTGTCCTAGCAAAATCTTTGTAAGAGCAGCCTGGAAAGTCAGTGCTCATGCCTCAACCATCAAGAAAATCTGAATGGGAATGGTATTCATAGGAGGATAGCCAGGAAGAAACTGTTCCTTTCTAAAAGGACATTGCAGCCCAAGTTCCCCATAGGGCATACAGAATATCCACAAGAGTTATGGAAGAATGTTCTATGGATAGAAGAGAGAAAACTTTTTGGCTACAATGAGAAATGTGGTAAACACCTAACACTGCCTTCCAACAAAAGAACTTCTTCCTAACCGTCAAGCATGATTGTGGGAGTATTATAGGTAGGGGCTACTCTGGACACTGTTTGCTTGCCATTATTGACAGAACCATAATCATTCAGTGTTATATCAGCAATGTCTGTGTTGAAGAAAAGTTAAGAAATTGTCGAAGAAAACTCTTCACTCAGGTTAGGTGTGGTCAAGCAGAGTCCTTTATTCATGTGCATGGGGAGGATATAATCATGCAGATCTGAGAGCAGCCTCTCATGCAGATCTGTGAGTAACCTCTCCACCGAGATGATAAATGCAATGAGTTTTATAGAGCAAATTCACACAGGAAAGCTCATTCTAAGTTTCCATATTAGGAGTTGTTTTTCTCTCTACAAACATTTCTTGGTAATTGACCACATTCTTCTTTACCTTGTATACAGACAAAAGGAAGTATATAAATAAAAGGTGTGAAATGAGCTAGACATTCTGCTGTTGTAGCATTAATATCAAAAAGTCAAATAATATGCTTGCAATTGTTCTTTCATACTGTTACTAGGTAAAAGGCATTTTTCAAAGCCAACTAGTCACTATCTTATACACTTTAAAAAAGGTAAATGCTAAAATTCTTCCTCATCTGGAAGAGCATGTAAGGCAGCTGCAAGGGTGGTGATGTGTCAGAACCCAAGTGCCCGAAACCAGAGAGTGGTGGACCACCGGAGGAGACCTGACTGATTGAGGGCCCTGACAGAGGGAAAGTGAAAGAGAATTGGAAACGGAAAAGTAATAATTGATTAATTGATTAATGGATGGCAGGACTTAATCAGCCCAGGCTGGACAGTAATGGAATAGAAAACAAAAAAAAGTAAAACAGAACTGGCTGTAAGAGCAAGGAAGGCCCCAGCCTGTCAGCAAGAAAAAAAAGGCCCAATGGTTTAGGAGATAAGATCACTTTATTAGATACTGTATATACAATTTCTTGCATTAGGAATTTGTCTTTTTTCATACTCCAGCTTGCTCTCCATTATGAGTCGCAACACAGCAGCTTGTTAACCCAGAAATCTAATCTACATAATTCCAGAAGGAATAATCAGAATATGAGTAGTCACAAGCAGTATAGCAGTGTTCCGCGCACCACTATTTATCAGCAGGGATTTCTTCTCTGTTCTTTAGAATGTTTTTTTATTTGTATTCTCCTTGGTCTATATGGAGTCATTGCATTGACATTTTTAATTCCTGGGGTTTTGTGTCAATATTGTCACTATATTTAAAAAAAATCTCTATTAAATTGTTCACTTGCCTATTAAAACATTTGAAAGAATGTGGTTAAGCTCCAAGAAGTCAGAAAAAATAGGCATATGTTCTGAAATGTCATCTTCAAATTCACTCTCTGAATAAATTTCTGTACTTTCGCTGCTAGAACCAGAAGGTACCTCAGAGGTGTCGGATGAAATTTCCTCTTCCATCTGCTCTTCAGTCTTGTCTGAAGACAAAAATGTTTCCCATTTCGCCATCCGGCAAATCTCAAAAACTCTCGCAGAGAAAATAGCATGTTAATAGGTAGAAAGATCGCTAGAAATTACTGCAACCACGAGAGAAAGAAAAAGAAAAATGTGAAAAACAATATAAAACCTCGAGACTTTATGTCACAAGAATATAAGAAGTTTGTTGACCTGATTTCAGACTCTTCCTTACAAACAGCTTTTAATAAAGTGCAGTTAGCAGAGTTTTGGTGCAGCACCAAAAACAAATATCCAGTATTATCAGAGAAAGCTCTTTCTGTTCTTCTTTCTGGTTGTGACCACCCATCTGTGTGAAACCGGATTTTCGTCGTACGTTTCCACAAAAACGAAGTATCTTAACAGATTGGATGCAGAGTTGAACATGAGACTGCAACTCACATCCAAATATAAAAAAAAAAATTGTAGAAGTAAGAGGCAAACACACTCATCACTTGTTCATCAGATTGTTCTGTTTCTGCTGGTTTGAAATAAATGTTGATTAAAAATTATTAGTACTCTTTTTAAAAAAAACTCATGCATTGTTGTCTCACTGTGTTTTACTTAGTCATTTTGCAACCACAGAAAGTGTCATCTGGTTCTATAAATCTATTAGTTTTTTTTCCTTTGTTAATAATGTAAAAAATTAAAGGTTTTCAAACCAGAAGGCTGGCTTCTTTTAACTTGGTCAAACCGGCAGTTAGCACTTTGATTCTTTTATTCTCAATGAGTATTTCAATGTTTAAGCTTTATTGAACTGTAGGGGTGCTAATCACAGACAAGTTATCATGTGATTAATCCATCCATTTTCACTTCCGCTTTTCCTGGTGAGGGTTGCGGTGAAGCTGGAGCATACCCGGCAAACAACAAGTGCAAGGCAGGGTACACCCTGGACCAGGTGCCAGTCCTAAGCAGGGCAAGTGCAAGCTAATCAGACGTGGGGACAATTTAGAGGCCACCATAAGGGCTGAGGGGGGAAATTTGGCCTAGAGACTGGGACAACTTCCTATTCTTCTTGAGAAATGCCTGGGGATCTTTAATGAGCACTGAGAGTCAGGACCTCAGTTTAACATCTCATCCAAAAGACAGCACCCACTACAGTATAGTGTAGTGTCCCCACCACTGTACTGGAGCATTAGGACCCAGACAGTCGCAGGGTGGGCACCTCCCGCTGGCCCCACTAACACCACTTCTAACAGCAATGGAGGTCTCCCAACTGGGTACTGACCAGGCTCAGCACAGCTGAGCTTCAATGGGTTGCTAGTTATTAGTTGCAGGGAGATATGGCTGCTACCCTCATGTGATTAATAAATGACTGAAATAAACTCAATTGGCTCATACAATACTTAGAATTAAAACAAAAGCAATCGATAGTTTCTTCCTTAATGATTGGCTAAATTGCCTCTGAATAGCAGTCCTAGAATGCTTTTTGAAGAACACCACCATAGCTAATCCTGAAAAATAAGAAAAAAGGTTGCCGGGTATCCATGACATTAGCTTTGACAGAAAAGGGTTCTGTCATCCAAAAAATTTCAGAACCACTAGTCTAATTCATCCACTATTAGAAAACTACTTTAAAGTTACAGTACAGTAATAACTGCTAAGGATTCCAGAAAGCTCGATCCCCCCTGCTCTTGAATGGTGGTTCTTTCCAAGGTGAAGGAAACCAAAGAGGACATGAAAAAAATCCACATGAACGCACAGAGAACTTGCAAACTTCTTATAGAAGGTGTCCTAGTCAATAAGTGAGTGCAAGAGCTGTGAGGTAGCAGTATTGAAAACCATACCACCATGTCACTAGGCCTGATCATACATTTTAAAATCTACACTGCTTCAAATTCAATACAAAACATATACTCTAAATGTAGGAGCTTTCAACCTGACCCACATCATTAACAAATTAAAAAAAAGACTAAATGCTGCAGGGGTTTAGTGAGCTTTAGGTAATCAGAGTTTTATTGACATACTCTGTGTTTGTACTATCACTAGAGTGCTTTTCAGTACAGTGTATGTGCTAAGGTATTTTTCTACTTGTGTGATATAGGGGTACAGTGCTAATGGTAATTGATAAACAAAAAGCATAAACACAACACAAATTTGAAAATTAATTAGGTTTGTGTTTTATATACAGTTTAATGACAAGCTATCTATATGTTCCCAGCAAAGTATAAATACCCTTCGGTATGAAATTCCTAGGCATTCTATACAATGTATGGCAGTTTTTTGCAAAATATGAAGATTGTATGGTCATATTATGTTCAATACTTTTAACAAGGCATTATATAAAATACCTAGGCAATTATATGACATACTGAAATTAATGTAAACAAAGTATTAATAAAGCAAAACATGTAACTTTTTAATATTAATGAAAAAATATTTAAAAAGTAATATATACATAATGCTGTTTGTTGTCATATTATTGAACTAATATTTGAATCAACTTTGTTAAATAATTAAACAATTAGAAAAGTATTAGAGATTAATACTTTTAATTAATTGTAAAATTATTACAAAAGAATGTAATAGCTCACAAAATGTTTGCTTATGGCAGAACTAGAATAACATTTAAAAAAAAGTACCTTCCTATTAAAAACAAAAACATTTTTAGACTGGCACTTACTTTTGAAAATCTTAAAAATCCTTGTAGAGTCCCTGTAGATAGCTAAGTAGCTTCTGATCTGAGAGATATTTCTTTGTCCACTGGGAAGTCTTCAAATCCTATGAATGAATTAATGATTCGTCAGATAGTATTTACATTTTTGGTTGTTGTGCTGGGCTCAGGTTGAACTTGGGAAACAAATCAATCCACTCTCTCATCACTATCCGACTCTCAATCAAGTCAACTGTCATCTATTTCTTCCTCCTTCTCAAGATTTTTTTAAATTTCTTGTGGTAGACTCAATGTGTTTAAAATCAAGTTTTAAGTCACGTCTTCGGTTCTTTTGATCTTGAGAGCTTTACAAACAACAAATGTCTTTTTACTGTGCATTTTGAATGACTACATCTGTAGAGTGTCTCTGCTGTCCAAAATGTTTATCCTTGTTGTCAGTAACAACAGCATAGAATGTGATGAGTTGTCAAGGTATGGCAAATTGTTGTAAAACCAAAATGACTTTAAAACTAAGTTAGGTTGCCTGATAAGACTATTGCTGTGGGAGGGATGGAGTTTCATTGAAATGTTTACAACACTTGTGACAGCAAATGCTAAAAGGGAACTTCCTCCATGTCCTCTTCATCTGTTTTAACACAGTCCACACCCAGACAAGAGGAAAGGAAACTGATAATTGGCAGGAGAAGGCCTCTAAAGCTTCAGTGGTGACCCATTGAGCTGTTGATGTTTTTTTCGCAGAGTGTTTTCTTTCTCCTTTCCCTCTCCGGTGGCTACACAGGTGAAGCTAATTATGGGTTTTTGGTTTGTGACTGCTCACACATGGCTTTTCTCTCCTGCTGGGTTGACTAGACTTGTACAAGGGCTACTTCCCGTGAAAAAGCTGTAAAAACAAACACTTTCAGATTAGCGAGGCCGATGACGAGAGGCTTCTGTAATGGCAAACACAGGATT
Organism: Atractosteus spatula; assembly: GCF_055471065.1. NCBI lineage: Eukaryota > Metazoa > Chordata > Actinopteri > Semionotiformes > Lepisosteidae > Atractosteus > Atractosteus spatula. The sequence goes on from NC_142709.1 coordinate 36,739,302, forward strand.
CCACACCTTTAGAAATGCATTCCTCCACTTTCCTAATGTAGAACTGGATACTGTCTTCTGGGTTGGAGTATTTATTGTAAGGTCTGATGAGCTGCTTCATAGATATTCCTTGAAAGTATGAAGACACAAAAACAAAATGTTTCTACAGCTAAATATACATCTTTAAGGCTATAATCTAATGTATGTCTCAGAGTGTTTATGTTTCATTAAAAATGTTTTTACTTACCAGTTTTGTGTATTTTGTTGGTGCTGGGGGTAGAAGACCCTGAGAATTTCACTGCATTAAAAGTAAATCTCCTCACAAAATACAATTAAAATCAAGCTCTTGAATTTTGGTCTCACTTGTAAAAAAGAGACTTCAGACTCAGGGAAGCTCTAAAATTAAAATTCAGTTTTATAAAAGGGCTCCAGTGTACAACCTGATCCATTAAGCTTAAATTAAAACTAATAAAATAACTGCTATATTTTACAGATATGATCTGAACTGCAAATTTGTTTTAAAAGTTAACACAAACATGACAGAAATACAGACCATATTAGAATTTTAAAATGTAATACTGTGTAAATAACAAAAAAAAGAATCCCCCTGAGGTATGGGACCCTATATTGCATATTTTCAAGAGACATGTACCAAAGCTGCCTACTGTTCTTTTGTGGTTGTAATAATGTAATCTTTTAGTATTTTATTCAGTTAACTCAGTTCATTTTCTTTAACTGAATATGGTTCTATTTTGATTAGTTTTTAGTGCTTTCTTTCATAATTGATTTAACTATTTGAACTCTGATTACTTACTCATGGGATAAATCTTTTCAAGTAGAGAATCTTTAAAATGTTGCCATCTATTATATACTGATTTCATAGTTATTTACTGGTTTAGTGTGATAATGTTAGCTACCTGAAGGGGAAAGGATTTCAGTCAAAAACGTTTTCTTAGTAGGAAAATGAGAGGCATTGACAGCTTTGGTATATATTGGAGTGGAAGGGCTGGTGACAGAACATTTCACCATGACGTAATGACTTTTAAGGTAATTCATTTTCAGGTAATCAAGGTTATGATAATAACCCAGTTTTCAGGAACTAATTTAAACTTTAAATAGAGGCATCAATTACACCAATAACATAGCTTTTTACCTCAATCAAAAAATTTTCTAACTTCTAGAGGGGAATTTCTTGAGCAGAAAAAAGTAACGAGATGTAATCATATACTTTTTTATGTGGATTAGGATTTTGAAGCAGATTCCTTAGGGAGTCTTATGAGGTGAGTGAAAGGGTAATTGTTTCTTTTGACCTTTGGCAAAAGTATCATGAAACTCAATAAGGCATTCACCAAAGCAGTGACAGGATAGGACCTGTTCAAAACTGTCAGCATTCCACAGGTACTGAACAGTATTTATCTGGCTAAGTGCAGACACATCTTTACTTGTAAACAGCAATACCAGTTTCTGTTTCAATTGAGAAAACAGAAAAACGCAATTTGTATAATGATTTCCTTGTTAACTCTGCCTAAATTATTTGGTGACATTTACTTTAGTTAGATGTCTAACATTTAATATCAGTCCTACCACACAAAAATAAAACATCTTACAATGTATGGTCTAATTTACAACCTTCTAAATATTTGGACTATGACCTTTTATAATAGCTGGTATAATAAATAACTTACACTTTAAGAAGTCCTAAAACAGAATGTTGTTCTGCAAGATCTGTTTTACTATTCTTTTTGCAGACATTCCATTTTTTTTGCTTTGATGTGGATTCATGTTGAGAGTGCAATGTTATCAAAATATATATGTAATTACCACTTTTAAATGACTGCTATGCATTACAAAGTGTTTCCTAAAATAATAATCTAAAAACCATTAACAGAGTAGTAAAATTAATTTGTTAGTTTTGTTTAAATCAATCATTGAAAGAGTCTTTATTCATGATGTATTCATGTAAGAGATGATTTAAGAGATGTGGTATTTTCTGGATTTACATAATAATATATGTATTGTTTATCTACATGTATTTGTCAAGAAAGCATGGGTTTAATTTGAAATAGAAGAAATGCTTATATTAATAAACTTTAAGATATTAATAAACTTTTTAACAATTGTTTTATTTTTCTCAAAGCAGTGACAGGAAAAAGCAGTGTCAAGGCAGTAACATGAGTACACACTAAAGTGTGCGCCATTTTATAATTTCCAAATAGAAAGTGACACATTCCTACTTTCCTCTTCTGTTTTAGTTAATCTAACATAAAACAAAAAAGTGAATACATTATTTTTGTGTACTACACCTCAAAAGGCCAAAAAAATGAAAAATATTTGACTTCAAAGCATGCTGTCAGTTTATGATGAGGGAAAGGAGATAAAAACAAATCAAAATAACCATGACCTTTAAGAAATTATATTTTCATAGCATGATAGCTTAATTTCTGTAATCTTGTTTCTTGCAATCTTTATATAGTCAGTCTTAATTTCATGGCTGCGTCTGAGTTTTTGAGAGGATTTTAGTAGTTTTAAAAACTTATGCTTTTAGAGTTTAGTGTATTTTTTTGGTTTCTGAAATTTTGAAAAGTTAGAAATTATTTTACCAACTCTAAATGTATAAATATACATTTATAAGTTATTTGAAAGTATTAGTAAGGTACTATTAATATTTAATATTAAATTAATTTATTCAGTTTAAGTTTTAATTTATGTGAACGAATGCACAATTTACTAGCCTACCTCACATGTCAGTGTTAATTTTATGAACCACAGGAATGAAACTCAACAATTACTGGAAACATCATTAAGATACCACTATGACTATGCACAGAGTATTCTGGACCGAATCACATACCCTGAAAAAAGCTTTTCTATGCCCATTCAAATAATGATTAATTTGTTAGTAATAAAGTAACTGTCTTACTATGTAGTATATTCAGTGTTAAATCCAAAGTTAATGTGCAACTCAGCTATAGGAGATGTTACATTGTCTAAAAATGCTAATAATCCTCTGTCATTAATTAAAGTAATAATTCACGGGGAAAAGCTTTCAAAGTTACTTTCTATAATGCTTTGTCCAGTATATTTCTGTTTTCTTTTGTTATCAACATAATTCAAACCAGAAACTGTTTTTAAGATTGCTCCGTAAACTGAAGATGAAAACAGAATTATTTACTCGTCGTTTATACAGAAAGCATTATGTATATTGATTTACACATTGATTCTTAATTTCCATTTAAAATATGAATCCAGGGACAGTGATTTATATTACAGAATTACAGATTATAGAATGCTGTGTCACAAAATGGTATCTCCAACAATTTTTTAAAACTAAAATTAACAAAAAAAACATAAAATTACATACTGCAAGACTTACAGGGAGCCCTTAAGTATTATAGTACTTCATCATTGTTATTGTTAGGATGATTTTAAAAATGTTATCTATAATTATGTTGTATGTATTTAATTTAATATTTATGTATTTAAGTATTTAATTGCATTTTGGAGACCATGTAATATAATGTTTCAGAGCTGTGCCTACAATTAACTACAACTATAAATCTTAAAACAAAACTGTCCATCAAGGTTTCTTAAGTCCATCTGAATACAATTTATTGATGTCCCATAAGTTTACTACTTTTTGTCCTTTTAATGGAGTTAAAAGTGGGTTAAGCCAAAGTTTTCACAAAATTCAATAAACAGTTCTACTGTCACTCAATCTTCAGCTGCTGTCATTCCTTGTGAAATTTAGTATAATAATTTTACTGAAGCATGTTCAGAATTTTCAAGTTAAAGACTTAGTGACTTTGGCCTTCAGAGCCATTTTCCGCCTGGAATTTTCTCCCCTTAAACGTTTTGTTATATCTCTGCAGCAGAACATGGCAGAAGCCAGGTCCAGGTCTTAAATTGAAGCTAAACCCCTTGGCTTTGAGAGTAAACAAATTTCTTTTATCTCTTAATGTGTCCACTAACCAGACAAAGATGTGGAAAAAGAAACTACAAACCAGCAAGCAAAAACATTTTATTGGTTTTCAGAGGTCAATTTTTTTCCCTTTTTAGGCCTTCAGAGGGCTAATAATGCTTGCAGGCCTTGCACTAGGTATCTAGTAGCTTAGAAAAAAATTTGGACAAATTAATCAATTTGAAAAAATTATACATCAGTTTTTGTGAAGACTGGACCTAGAATTAAATTTTTCGAGTCCCTCAACATAATTATTAAAGCTATTGGAAAGCCAAGAAAAATATGTAAAAGACTATTGCAATTGCTATAAAAAACCTCTAGGCATTGCTAGAGAGGCTTTTTCTGCTGTTAGGGATTGAAAAAAAAACTTTAGAGTGGCCTTAAAATGTGAAACAATGACCACAGATAAGAAACTGATTGATTAACCTCTTCTGAGTCAATGATTGACAGCTGAAATGCAGGGAAAAGGCAGACAAAAGCTCCCAGAGGAAGTCCCATCCCCTAAGGGCTCAGAATGGCTGAAAATACAATGAATGAAAGTGTTTTTCACCAATCAGACCACCTTTTTTCTGGCGGTCAGCTTCAAAATTAGATTCCAATAGCCAATAACTTTCAGTCATCTCCAGATCTGAAGAATGGTCAGTCTAGTCTTTTATGGATATATTTCTTACTTCCAAATAAGGTAAAACTATAGGATATATTATTTTTTTGCAGTCATGTTTTGCTGACTTATTGATTACTTATCGACATACTTATGCTGAAGTCCGTCATCAGAAAAAAAAAGTTTTATTGAGCACTATTGCCTTGGTGTATTTCTCTTCTAAAAACAGTTTTGTAAAGCTCAGGTTGTCTATTTTCGATTGATATAAGGTTTTATGTGGTTTTGTTTGTGAAACACGATGAAATGAGACGCATGTCCTAAGTCAGATTGAACTCTGGTACTGGGCCCTGTGCTTACTAGGTTATTTTGTAACAGCAAAGGGTTATACTTACACAATCATGATTTTTCCATTTACTTGTGTTTTTTTTTATTTTGAATAATAATTGTTTTAAAGGTTCAAAAGTTGGTTGTTCACATAACAAATATTACAACAAAATGTGCAAACTGTACAAGGATCTGAAAACTTTTGCAAGGCACTATACAGATGCAGACATTCAAAACGAGGGAGGTACACCACGGTACCATGTGGTGGGCGTGTCGCATCCTAACGCGGCATGACGCAGTATCACACGTCATATGACGTCATATCGGAAAGTATCCGGAATCACCTTGTAAAACAGCCAGGAGGAACCAATAAAGCTTAACCTCTCATGTACAGCGTTTGAGCTTTTAAATTTAAACTGTGTATTACAGCATGTTAATCATCAGTCATTAAAAAGTTGGTATATTTTATGAAAGCAAGATTGCTCAGTTGGGCAAAAGTGCACAACCTACCTTTATCATAAATATTTTAATTATGCATAAATATTTTATGCATAAAAGCCTTTACCGAAGATATTACTAATAGTATTAATAATGAATGACCTTGGACAAGCATTACGCTTTTCCACATTATTTGTAACCGTCATTTTAAATTAAAAGACTTTATTTTTTCATCGACAAAAAGTAACACCACAGCATTTCGTTGATCTAACTAACAAGGACGGGACATTAGCTAGCCAATAGGATAAAGGAATAAATTACTTTTTTTGTTTATTTCTTTAGCACATTTATTTGAACATTTCCATCGATTGTACAAGCACTGAAAAACTGTCCAATCCCTAGTTCTTCGGGCATTTTCTTTTAGTATAACAGACATAAAAACTCCCTTGCTTTTAACAGAGCGTTTCATAATTTCTAACAACAAAAATTATTTAAACTGCAACACTTATCATTCAACCAGAGCTCAAAATATCACAAGGATCCTCAAGAGCACAACTAAGACTGTATTAAAAGATACTTGTATCAGATACATGAGAATCCAAGCTTTTTTATCTACGCTTTCTTATCTACGCTAAGAAGTAGTCTTTAAAATTTATCACACAGTAAAAAGTCAAATTTCTGGGGCATCCGTATACCAGAGATTATGATACCGCTTCAGAAGGGTGTCAGCTAGTCAGATTCCAGGACCGGAATTATCTGTTTTATAATCAAGAATATGTAATCACGTATCTAAAGAAATTAATAATGATATTAATTTAAGGATCTAAATAGCTAAATCTATGTATCTATATAGCTGGTAGTATTACTGTATTTCACTTTCTTTGTAAACACGTTTCGTTAACACCCGAATCACAGGTGGATTCTGTTTTTTGGTCTGTTATGGTCTGTAGCTCAAATCCTGCTTAACTAAAAATTAGACACAAGAAGAGTATTATTGGACAATGTTGTGAGGCTCTGGCGGAATTTCTCTGTAAACTGAAGAGTTATAGAGGAGACAGGTTGTGTATCGCTTCTTTTGATACTTGTAAAATAATTTAATCTCTTTACTGTGCACATTTTATTCCGATTAGTATTGAATATTTATATTTATATGGAAACTGATATGGAAGTTTACCACGAAAGGGAAATTTTAGTAGCTAAGCATAAAACACAGAGGAGCATAACGAATGTCATAAAGGTCATAAACAATGTTACTTTAGGAACATAAACATATTATGTAAACTGTATGTTGCTGTTATTGGTATTTTAAAGAAACAATACACACCAATACTCAATTTCTCCTACAGTATATTGACATTTTTTTTTCAAATTAACACGTTTGTACTGTACTGTATGTACAGTACACAGCGGTACCGCAGGTTGAACTGTAGGGTGCAAATCCACCCGAGCCCAAAAGCCCAACATATTAATGTGCATTCGCCTGGCGCTGCGCGGTTTTCATCACTTTCTGCGGGAGTGCTGGCTGTGACGCATTAAACCGGTTTCACAGGTATTTTCAAAGTAGAAGGCGGCGAGTCTTCCAGCGAAAGACACCTCCCCCCCCCTCCAAAACCCCTTTTTTTTTGCTTACAGTAGTAGTACTTAAGTACAGTACCGTAAGTACAGTAAGTACTTACTGTACAGTACTTACTTACGGTAGTACTTCTCGCGTTAAGAAAGCTAGGTGTTAGCATAAACTATTAGTAATCAATAATATTAAATTTAGCACTGTAATAAATTGTGCTAATAATAAATTCTATTCTACTCTGAGAATGTAGAGGGGAGGAAGAATGCCCGTGGTCTTTTCACTGATAAACTTGTGTCAAGCTGTCAACAAAAACCAGCTGTCAAAAAAAATTTTTTTTTTAAAAAAGTCAATTGTGTGTCCATAATATTGCTTTTTTGATATTGCTAATTGCTATTGCTACTGAGTCTCTGTGTATACAGTACATTGTTTGTGAACAAACCGGTTTCACAGGTATTTTCAACCCCCAGCCACTGTTGTTTCATCGGTTGTTATCCTGTAAAGCGCTTTGAGGAGCCAACTTTAAAGGCGCTATATAAAATAAAGTTTATTATTATTATTAATATTGATCATATTTTTCCTCCCAGAACTTGTAAATTGTTGTTGTTATCCTGTAAAGAGCTTTGAGAAGCATACTGTCCAGCTTGTCAGGTGCATTATCTTGTAAAATAATAAGTAGAGCTTTTGGGTTATTAGTGCTCCACTTACAGCAACCCAATGTAAATACATTTTGTCTCCAAATCCACCACCACTTGTATGAATCATAGCCCTGCCAAATGATGCAAATTCTGCTGCAATGGTTGTGTGCAGGAATTATTCAGTATGGCATCTCCATGTTCAAGTAAACACTGCTCTGTGTACAAATGCAAATGCATTTAAAAAAGTCACCTTTAAAGGCGCTATATAAAATAAAGTTTATTATTATTATTATTAATATTGATGATATTCTTCCTCCCAGGACTTGTAAAATTGTTGTTGTTATTGTTGTTATCCTGTAAAGCACTTTAAGAAGCATACTGTCCAGCATATTGTATTTCATTGCACTTTGACAGATCGTCTTATAATCACTTGTTGTTAGAATATCCCCCAAGAGGATATTCCCCCCAAGAGGATATAGAGGATATCCCCCAAGAGGTATCCAGGTAACAGTGAAACGGGCGTACAGTCTGGGGAGATCGCCCATTTTCGATGTAAATAGTTCCCTGGTTCCGCACCCCTTGGTGTCTCTCTCTCTCTGTCTCTCTCTGTCTCTCTCTCTCTCTCGGGCCCGCACTCTTGGCGGGCTTGTCTTGTGTCTCTCTCTCGTCTGGGTGTGGGAGTGCTGCTGGCAGGTGGTGACGGAGAAGAAATAAAGCGCAGTTTTTAACTCCATAAGTTTGAGTCTCTGTGTTCATCCTCAACGAACCCAAATTCATTACATTGGTGTCAGAAGCGGGAGGATGGACAGTAAACGGCCGATGATGTCGGACTCAGAGAACTGCCGGTACCCCTAGCCCCGGGGACTCCGGAGGCCGTCGGGAAATGGGAGCGGGGCGGCCTAAAGGGGGGAAGGTCGCCCTTGAGCGATGCTACCCCCGCTCCGGAAAGCCAGAAAGAGCGCTTCACCCTGCCTGCTGTGGGAAGAGTTGACCACAGCCGGGGCTTATTCCTTCCCTGCCTCACCGAGGGCAGACCCTGCCAGGCCCTCGTCGACACCGGTTCGACTATCACTCTGCTGTGGCCTGGTGTCCTGCCGGGCACCGAGTCAGCCGGACCCCCAGGGAGCTCACCATGCACTTTGGGGCTGCGAGGGTGAAACACCCCTTCTACCTTGCCCCAGTCCACGAAGACTGTATCCTGGGGTTGGACTGGCTGCAGCAAGTGGGTGGTTGCCTTGACTGGGCATGAGGGACAGGGTGCTGCGTCGGGGGTGGTGGGTACCCTCCAGCGGCGAGGTCAGGTGGGAGTTTGTGGTGTCGCGGCCGCTCCGTGGGGCAGTTCTCCAAGCAGTGCACTGCCAGCCGGAGGCCGCCAAGCAGTGACCTAGCCACTGGAGGGCACCTGCCACCCCCGGCGCAGCACCCCGTCCCTCACCTCCAAGGCCTCCCACAGTGCACAGAGTGCCTTACAGACTTCGGTTAGGGGCAAGCTTATCTCAACGTCCTGGGAGTCAGCTCTGGCACGCTCGCCCTGACACCCGCGGCTCCGACAGGCCTAGGCGACGCCCGCCGCTGCCACCTCCGGTTCCCGCTCCAGTCAACCCACACACTCCAGACACCTCCCACCCCGCCCACCGCGAGACTGATTCGTTCCCCCTGCCCCCACCAACTCTTGCCAGCCCAAGTCAAGGCAACCACCCACCTGCTGCAGCCAGTCCAACCCCAGGATACAGTCCTCGTGGACTGGGGCAAGGTAGAAGGGGTGTTTCACCCTTGCAGTCCCAAAGTGCACGGTGAGTGCCCTGGGGGTCCGGCTGCCTCGGTGCCCGGCAGGACACCAGGCCGCAGTAGGGTGATGGTCGAACCGGTGTCGATGAGGGCCTTGGCAGGGTCTGCCCTCGGTGAGGCAGGGAAGAAATAAGCCCCGGCTGTGGCCAACCCTTCCCACAGCTGGCGGGGTGAAGCACTCCTTCTGCCTTTCCGGAGCGGGGATAGCGTCGCTCAAGGGCGGCCTTCCCCCCTTTAGGCTGCCCCGCTCCCGTTTCCCAATGGCCTCCAGAGTCCCCGGGGCTCCAGCACCTGGCACTCCCGGGCGATGTGCCCCCTCTCCCCACAGCGGTGGCAGATGACCAGCTGTCGTGGCTCCCCCAGCATCGCCGCGCTGGCCGTCTCCTCCTCCCCATCTGATTCCCTGTGCACCCCTCCGTTGGTGCCCATCAGTCTCCTCGAATACGGCATCAGCCTGCTCACCCAGAGCCAGGGCGTGCTCCAAGAGGACCGGCGCGGCCAGCATCATGTGGCGCTGCACCTCAGTTGGCACCAGAGCCCAGAGGAACGCCTGGAGTGCTATCTCCCGGTGGGCCTCCTCCGGGAGAGTAGGGTAACCCTGGCGGGCTAAGTAGGCCACATCTGCGGCGACTGGACCCAGTGACTCTCCTGCTAGGCAGCAGCGTTGGGCCAACCTTGCCCGCAGCAGTCCCGGTGCCTCCCCTCTCCTGCCAAAACACCTCCAGAGGGCTGATGCCAACGCCGCGTAGTTGTACCGCTGGTCCCCGGGTACATCCAGCGATGCCTGGCAGGCCTTCCCTTCCAGGACGGCGGCGAGGTGGCCCACCGTCTCCACCTGAGACCAGCCATTTGCCCAGGCCGCCATCTGGAACTGGGCCTCAAACATTTGCCATGGGATCTCCGGCACAGGCTGGAGCAGGGGTGGCGGGCTGGACCACCGCTGGTCTGGCGTCTCCTTCCTGCCACATGGCCTGAGGCGACCCGGGAAAGGGCCCCCCTTCCGCTGAGCAGGTCACCATGGGGTAGCCCTGATAAGGGCTGTGGCCACTGGCGGTGCTGAGAGGTCGTCCCGGCCCCTGGCGGCTGCTGCTCGCCCCCAAAAGGCGCTTTAGGGGGTCACTCAGCTGCTGGGGGAACCGGCGCTTCTCTGAGTCCGACATCATCGGCCGTTCACTGTCTATCCTCCCGCTTCTGACACCAATGTAATGAATTTGGGTTCGTTGAGGATGAACACAGAGACTCAAACTTATGGAGTTAAAAAAAGCTTTATTTCTTCTCCGTCACCACCTGCCGGCAGCACTCCTGTGCCCAGACGAGAGAAAGACACAAGACAAGCCCGCCAAGAGTGCGGGCCCGAGAGAGAGAGACAGAGAGAGACAGAGAGAGAGACACCAAGGGGTGCGGAACCAGGGAACAATTTACATGGAAAATGGGCAATCTCCCCAGACTGTACGCTGTTTCACTGTTACCTGGATACCTATTGGGAAATATCCTCTATATCCTCTTGGGAGGAATATCCTCTTGGGGATATTCTAACAACAAGTGATTATAAGATGATCTGTCAAAGTGCAATGAAATACAATATGCTGGACAGTATGCTTCTCAAAGTGATTTACGGGATAACAACAATAACAACAACAATTTTACAAGCCCTGGGAGGAAGAATATAATCAATATTAATAATAATAATAAACTTTATTTTATATAGCGCCTTTAAAGTTGGCTTCTCAAAGCGCTTTACAGGATAACAACCAATGAAACAACAGTGGCTGGGGGTTGAAAATACCTGTCAAACTGGTTTGTTTACAATGTACTGTAGACACAGAGTGTTACACCAACGCATTAGCATGTTAAAGCGATTCGATTGAGGAGCCGGGCGCGATAATTGTTTTGTCCCTTGATTTTCTGATCTGCAAGGCCATTTGGCTGCAGCGAATGTGAATTCTGTCTGAAAAAATAAAAGTATTTTAATCAAGATTCCCTTATAAAATTAACATGAAACAAAACAAAAACTAAAAATAAGATACAATCTACAGACATAAACATATCTTCACAACATAAACATATCTTAAAACATTTACATATATTGTTAAATTATTACTTTAAATATATACTTTAAGTTACTGAAACAGCCAGTTAATAAAATCGTTGCAATTTTGTTCTTGTTTGGAGGTGGGGATATTCTGGCAACAATTGATTTAAAGACAATCTGTCGCGATGGGGGTACCTTTAAAGCGGAGACGACAAAAATAAAGTTTATTATTAATTTGCTGGACAGAGAGGTGAACATTATTATGCAGAAGACAAATATAACGATTTACGTTGCATTGCCAGATTGTGAATCAATAAAAATATTTAAGGATAACAGGGGTTTGCGATTTAATTGGAAATGGGGGTGACGGGAACTCTTAATCTAAATAAAAATAAAATAAATAAAACAGGTTTCGATAGTTAATAACCACTTTATGCGTGAAACACAGGTGATTTTTCTTCCTCCTGATCAGTTTAGAAATCTGTGTACGCTGTAAGGTTTTTACTTCCTAATTAAACTTTTAAAATATGCATTTCGAATAGAAGCCGTATATGCTGTTTTCTTCCTGCTATGTAGAACAGATCAGCAAGTTTTTTTTTTCTCCAATCAGAGGGGTGTCAGATGGTGTCAGCCAATCACCATTCTGAAGCCTACCGTAATCTCTGGTATAGGGACACCCCAGAATTCTGTCGCATTCTTATTTTAGGAAATGATGAAACGCTCGGTTAAAAGCAAGGGAGATTGTCCGTTATAGTGGACATAAAAACAAGAGTTTGCTGCGGCTTTATTGGAATCCCAGTTTTAACACAAATTGCCGGCATTATATCCTAGAAGACACAGAAAGAAAATGCAGACGAACTAGGGATTGGACAGTTTCCAAGCGCTTGTACAATCGATGGAAATGTTCAAATAAATGTGCAAAAGAAGTAAAAAAATCATTTATCCCTTTATCATATTGGCTAGCTAATGTCCTCTCTTTGCTAGTTACCTGTGGCTGTGTTTCTGCGTTGCGTAGCAACGAGTGACTATATTCTCAGGCGGAGGAACGTTAACAGCTTAATTTTCGTGTTAAATCATTTTTTAAAATTAAGATTCATTCTATACAGCAATCGCATATTTGGGGACCGTTTAATAAAACTTTGATGCTTAAAATGTTTAGGGAGAAATGGAAGACTGGTGTGTATTTTTTCTTTAAACTACCAAGATCAGCCATATACAGTACAGTTTACATACAGTAATATGTTAATGTTCCTAAATTAATATCGTTTCTGACCTTCAGATGCGTTATGCTCCTCTTCTTTTTATGCTCAGCTACCAAAATTTCCCTTTAGCGGTAAAATTCCATATAAATATTCAATACTAAGAGGATTAAAATGTGCACAGTAAAGAGATTAAATGATTAAATCTTTTCACTACCGACCAATGCACCACGAGTGCCCCTGTCGGTCATTTTGGCCAGTCAATCACTTACCGCGGTAGACTGCGGTGGCTTGTGGGTAGTTGCGTCCGGTATGGGTTTGTACCGTGCATTTTGAATGGCTGCATCTGTATGTGTACATGTACATACCAGCTGCTGACACATGTATTAGAAGCCTCCACCTGATAGAACGTTATTTATTGCTCGTTTATGTTTTGCAAATGTTGTTAGCTAAATTACATTTAATTTGTTATTGATATTTCATGTAAGTTTAGTTTAGTTAGATTACAGTCATCCTATAAAATGATAATTAAGGTGTTCAGATAAACTGGTTCATTCCAAAGGCAGTAACCAAACAGCCACCTTGTTAGGATCTATCATCTATCCCTGCATAAATAAGGAAGAATGGTGAAAAGCGTCCGTAAAAGAAAACAACACTTTTCAAAAAAAGAATTAAATCACCTGTTGGTGGAGGTAGAAAAAAAAGAGGTGCTGTGTTCCAAAGCTTGAGGCAGTCTCACAAACGCAGAGGAAAAAAAGACATGGGACGACATTGCAAACAGCATAAGTGCATGCAGTACAGCATCCATATTAGGACATCCTCTGCCGTCCAAAAAACTCCATCCGCCCTGCTCCCTGCTCCAAAACTCCCTCCTCCCTCTTCCAAAACTCCATGTGCCCTAATCACTCCTACCTCCACCCTGCTCCATGTGTACTGCGCTCTCCTCCAAGCCCCCTCCTCCCTCCTCCTTGTGCTCTCCTCCCTACTCCATGCGCCCTGCACTCTCCTCCATGCTCCCTATGCTCTCCTCCCTCTTACCTCCTCCCTGCTCCCTCCTCCCTGCTCCACGCACCCTCTACTCTCCCCCCTCCTCCAAAACTCCATGCACCCTGCGCATACTGTATACTAGTGATGCAATCACAGAAGACTCCACCCAGTCTACAATTTCATAGGATCAATCACCTCTTTACCATAATTTCTGTAGAACCAAGGCTAAAGAAAACAGCGAGGTGAGCTTCGTTTTCAAAATATTTTTAAATGTATAAAAAAAACCGTAGTAAAAATACAGTAAAATCGTCCATGTTCCACATAATTTCTTGATACAGTTATTACACTGTATTAAATTTAATGAATGCAGTGATAGTTAAATTGGGTCAACAGGGAATTGTATTATTTTTAACAAAAAATATACAAAAAATGACAAATTACAAATGACAGGTTTGGTGCATTAACCTAGTAATCTCATCCAGAAAATTCAATTTCATTGCAGTTCATGACACCCCTTGATAGCTGCCAAGGAGAAGACTATTACAACTCGACACATCAGCAGGGGTACTTAATTAAATTTCATAAACACGATGAACAATGCTAGCTTCATCTCCAGTAATAATGTTTACGAAATCACACATAATTATAATACAGGTGGGTAGCTGCGTCAGCATGCGTAGGCTGCAAAGGAACAAGTAATAGGTTTATTCCATGCTGAAAAAAAGAAGAAAGAGAAGAAGGCTCCATGGCCGAAACGTTGTGTTCTCTTTCTTCTTTTTTTCAGCATGGAATAAACCTATTACTTGTTCCTTTGCATAATTATAATACAGTGGTCAGACAGGCCCTTGATGAAATTGCCCCGTTAAAGACTAAGGTAGTCAAAACCACTAGACACTCTCCATAGTATAATGATCACACACGATCCCTTAAACAGGAGTGCCGCAAACTAGAGCACAAATAGAGGTCTACTGGTTTGCAAGTATTCAAATCGGCATGGACTGACAATATAAGAAAGCCCTATATAGAGCTCGTTCAGCTTACTACTCTGAACTTATAGAAAGCAATAAAAATAACCCTTGCTACCTATTTAAGACAATAGCTAATCTAACAAATCAGACAGATCCTATAGCACCACTAACTGTAGTAGTGATGATTTCATTAACTTCTTTAATGATAAAATTAACACCAGATTTCAAACACAATCAAATAAGCCGCAAAGAAATCTGGTACAGACACAATATGAGCACCTCTTTAGTGTTTTTCAGTTAGTTAATGAACAAGAACTTGAGAAATTAATTATTAAGACAAAGTCAACCACCTGTCTGCTAGATCCTATCCCCACTCAGCTAGTCAAAGTTTCCCTTGAAGTACTGGCAGGACCTATAATTAGTATAATGAACATGTCCCTTGCATCAGGCGTTGTACCTGACCAATTTAAGGTAGCGGGTCTTAGACCGCTCCTTAAGAAGTCAAATTTGGATCCACAGGTTCTTAATAACTACAGGCCTGTTTCAAACATCCCATTTCTATCTAAAATTCTTGAGAGAATAGTTGTGGCCAAGCTGCAATCGTATCTGGATTCAAAAAATATACTTGAGAAATTTTAGTCTGGTTTCCGCCCAGGCCACAGCACTGAAGCTGTATTAACAAGAGTTGTTAATGATATTCTGTTAGCTACTGATGCAGGGAATGCAACAGTACTTGTGGTTCTAGATCTTAGTGCTGCCTTCGACACGGTTGACCTCTCTGTTTTGTTACACAGGCTTGAGTTTGAGGTTGGCTTATCTGGAACCATCCTTAAGTGGTTTACTTCATATTTAAGTAATTGTTTTCATTATGTTCAAATATCTAATAATTATACTGCTTCATCAATGTCACCAGTTCAATTTGGGGCACCACAGGGATCAGTGCTGGGACCAATATTGTTCTCTCTCTACATATTGTTGCTAGGTATGAATGGAATGGACAGGCATCTTACATCTTACATCTGAAAGTTATTATTATGCCAAAAACATGTATTTTTAGATAGACACCATACACTGCTCTTTACGTGTAATCGTGTTCACAGTGAACTGCACCCCTGATTAACATTTGTCACCGTAATGCTTTTGCCGGCACCTCACAATATCGTTGGTACCTGAACAGAATCACTGACACAGGACAATGTTTAATAAACTGTTGTAAAAAAGAATTTTATATTACCTGTATTTTAGGAGAGCAAATCATTAAAGCTTTGTTTAAACAAGGTCACACCCAGAAAGAAATTCTGAAATTAATAGAAGTGTTCAGGAAAAAAGTATCATAAGTATTATTTATTTTCTTTTGTTCTGTTATCTGAAATACCACTTTTTAACATTACTAAAATATTATTGCATTTAGGCAGACTTATATTGTACTGTTACTGTTCTATAATTGAATTTGTATATGTATATGCTTAAACTACTATATTAATTAATCCCTTTAATTGTGTTAGAAAATAAGGTCTTCTATCCTTGTATATATATATATTTCAGTACAGTGTGGCAAGATCATTCATTAAGTAGGACTTAATCATTTACATTTGAACTCTCTTCAGGTTGCACAATAACACAATGCATTTTTTTAGAGGTCGTCAACTAAGGAGGATTGTAGAGACACTGGGATTAAAGCGAAGAAGTAAAGACCGGCCCCTTGAGGCCATTTATGCAGCTGTTAAGGTATAGTATTTGAGGAACATTCTTTGCGTTAAATATTGCTATTGGAAATTAAATTGGCTGTGATATTTGTTTCAGAATGAGCTTCAGAATTGGTTTCCAATGAAAGGAATCAGTGCGATGCATAAATGTGTCAGGGATGTACAAGGGATTCGACCATGCTACAGGTGTCTATTTTTCCTAAAGCTTTGCTATTGAAATCTGGTCATGAAGTTATAACCTTTCAGTAATTTTATTAATTACTGATTATAGTATTTAGACATACCTGAAATCAACCCTGTTTGACCTTTATGAGTAGGAATGACGTGCACGAGGTAATGCAGAAACCGGACAGCAGTGGTCTTCTGAGACGTCAGCTTGGTCATCATAAAATTCCATGGTGCCATGTCTGGCATATAGATGGCAAGTGTTTGGGGTTTTCTAAAACATCAGTATTGTTTTAAAATACTGGTCTTGCTACATTTGGCTCCTTAACAATCATTACTCTTCTGCTGCTGTACATGTATATTACAGGAAATGATAAATTGAGATTTTACGGCATCTGGACACATCTTTGCATTGATAGGTATGTAGATAAACCTTTGTATGCAAATGTAGATTAATAAACCTTTGATGGTAGATCTTCAAAGTTTCTTGTAACAGTTCATCATAAAAAAATTCACTTCTAGGTTTTCAAGATAAATTATATGACTGCATGCAGGAAGATCTAATCATAAACCAGACTTCATAGGCAGATATTTCTTACAAGCAGTGAGGAAAGAAAGTGGTAAGTCTTAAATGCTTTTTCAGCAGGAAGATTCAAAATGGAAAATTCTGATTAGCAACTTGTTTATCGCTGTGTTAGATCTATGTAATTTGACTTCATTCTGAGTATTTACCTACTCTTTGTCACTTTACTAGTATTTTACTTTTTGCTATATAGTGGATTGTGTATTGCACTGATTTATCAGTATTTTTCTAATC
This sequence comes from Atractosteus spatula, assembly GCF_055471065.1. NCBI lineage: Eukaryota > Metazoa > Chordata > Actinopteri > Semionotiformes > Lepisosteidae > Atractosteus > Atractosteus spatula. The sequence goes on from NC_142709.1 coordinate 36,756,466, forward strand.
TGGTTTCTGGACTGGAATTAGTGTTTCTCCTGGACAAGAGTGTAGTGGTCCATTGAAAGAAAATAATTGAGAAGCACAGTGCCAATTGTACTTGCACGTTGCCCTGATCTTGTCAGAGCTGAGAGGGGCAGTGAAAATACACTGATTGCTGTTATGCAGAAGTCATTCAGATCTCGACATAATGACAGCCTTGCAAGAGTCAACAGCTTCAAGTATGGGAAGTCTGTACATAATCAGGTAAAAATTAACACACAGTCAAAATTGTACAAAATACTGTAAAAGAAAAAAAACATTCATCAGCCATACAAGTAGTCATAAGGAAGTGAAATAAACAAATTAGAAGGGTAAATGATAATAGTTTTTGGAATAGTATTAATTATATGTTACCATACTCAAACATACTGCAGAGTTTGGTTTTCTTCCTTTGACATTGTCACCTTTCATAATTGTTCTTTTTCAAAGCATATAGAGTACCTCAATGGATATCTGAAGAGATCTTGGACATCTCTGTGGCAAAAACATTTTGAGGTATGTGAAATAAATTTCCTGCATATGAATTTCAAGTTGGTAGCTGCAGTATGTCCTATATATGTTGCTGTAGCATAATCAAGAAGATAAAATTTCCAATCCCATCCACATGTAAGTCTTGTTTGCTTAAAAACTTCATTATATATGTTACAATATTACTTAAAAGTAAAGTGTAAGTTGGGAAACTAAACGTTTCAGATACAAACACTTAATGGTAGCCTTACAAAAAGATAGTCAATGCAGTGGAAAAGTTCAAGTAAAAAATAAATATATACCAAACTCTAGAATGAAATTAAGAAGTAAAATGAAAGTGACTATTGTTTTGGACATGCATAACTTATAATAGTGGTTGGAATGTAATATATATTTTCTCCCTGCAACCCAATAAGGTTTTTACTCTTTTTTTTCCCCCAAAATGATGACCCTTCGATAGCTCAGTTGGTAGAGCAGAGGACTGTAGTGGTAACACTGACAATCTTTGGTCGCTTGTTCTAATCTGGCTTGAAGGAGTTCAACTTTGGATGGAGCAGTGGCTCTATGGCTAAGGATCTGTGCTTGTGGCTGGAAGGTTGCCGATTCAAATCCCGCAGCTGGCAGAGGAATCCTACTCCTTTGGGCTCCTGAGCAAGGCCCTTAACCCCAACTGCTCCAGGGGTGCCGTACGATGGCAGACCCTGTGCTCTGACCCCAGGCTCTCTCCCCATCTGTGTGTCTCATGGAGACCAAGCTTATGCAAAAAGATAATTCCTAATGCAAGAAATTGTAAAGGGTTAATAAAGTGATGTTGTTATTATTATTATAAAGACACAGTATGCAATACTGTTTCTTACCTGTGATTGAAAAACAGCTGGACTCACTTTACGCAATACCCATTCGCATTCAGCTTTACATATTGAATGGAATAATCACAGCAGGAGGAAACAAACAGGTGTTACCGGTCCTTATGGTAAACCCGAAAATAGAAAAAGTCTATGAGGCTGTGGCAGCATATCTTAACTAATATATTAACTAATTACTTTGAAACAGCAATGAAAGAGATGGAACACTGTGAACCACAAAACTTTGCACAGGCGTGTGACATCTACAGTACAATAGTATTTATGCTGCTGGTATCTTTGAATGAAAACAAACCCAGGTTTTCCACTTGACATACAAGTTTTAATGAAAATTTGCCAAGTTACTCTTCATTACTTCCAACTGTTTTCTGTGTTCTGTTTGTGTTGAAAACAAATATGCACAATATACAACAAAATGTATGACTATTACAAATAAGACACATAAAAACGAGGAAAGGAAAATTAAATTAAGTAATCAAAAATACTGAAAGAGTGATGTTTTCAAACTACATTTTACATTTCTTGATGCTGTCCTTGCTAACATTGACAGTACATTTTTGCATGCGTTTCCAGTTGTGGGCAATTCCTGCAACAGAGCCCTCACTTTGCTGTGAAACCCCTTTTCAGTCAACAGCCCTTTGAAAACACAAACAGTGACATTAGAGCAGTGCATTTGTAAATATCATGCCTGCCCCCCCCCAAACAAAGCCAATACTGTGGGTCACTCGGTTCCTTCTTCCAGCTCTTTCCTAAGCCTTTCATATTTCTCAACAGAACCTGCATCCCTTCCATGTCTAGGCTATATCTGAAAAGAAATGGAAATTGAGTTAGAATACACTAAAAACTGTTTTACCGATACAAGACATGTATGTCAAAATAAGGTCTACAATTACATGTACAACTGGTGCATCAGACCTTTATTGCTCTATCGTGTCTGCACCGTCTGCACCTAAGTATGGAGGTTAAAGCTACCTTTATTTATGATCTTGTTTTCTTGATGGTGAAATAATTATGAATTCACTGATAACATATTTTTCATAACTGACAATGTTATGATTTGTACTGAGGTGTAAAAAATCACTGTTCGCTGTTCCATGTAGAAGAAGAGTTACAATTATTTCTGTAAAACCGAGCATTGTCACTAATTTTACACTTTTAAAAAAATATATTTTCAAAATGCCGTTCACCTCGCTTTGTTCTTCAGCAGTGATCCTGCTCCTACAGAAATTATGATAAGGAGGCGAATAATGAAATTGTAGACTGGGCAGAGTCTTTTGTGATTGCGTCACTAGTAAATGTACAGGGAGTAGGGAAGAGAGCGCAGGGCACATGTAGCAGGGAGGAGGGAGGAGGGAGTTTCAGAGCAGGGAGCAGGGTGCATGGAGTTTTGTATATGGACGCCATACTGCAGTGCTTTTAGAAGATCTGGCACAGAAGTCACAACAAAATGGCACGACTGTTCAAGTTTGGCAAAAAGAAGGGGGGCAGAGTTGAGGAGAGAGAGGTCTAAGACTTGTGAAGGGCAGTTACTGACAATACCTCTAACCCCAGAGGAGGAGAGGGTCCTGGACATACTGGGGCCTACAGTGACAGAAGAAATATCCGGAGGGGTAGATGTGTGCTTGAATGAATTTCCATGTACCTCACAACAACCTGCCTCTCCCGTGCATCCTTCCCCCTGCTCTAGTACTGACTTATCTCCAGGGCCCTCACACACAGGGCTCAGTCAAAGGGCTTCACCTGAGAACGACAGAGAATCTAATGCTTGTGGGTGTAGTCAAGAGCTGATAGCACTGGAAAAAGATAGGCTTCACCTAGAGAAAGAACAGCTCTGGCTGAAACGGGAAGAACTGCTGTACAGCAGTGGGAGATGTACCATTAGGAGCTGGTTCTGCTAAAGAAGGCAAAACGGACATCTTGGCTAAACAGCTAGCATTGGCAGAGGCACAGGTCAACAGGCCTTCCATTTCAGTGCCAAATATATTGCCCTTAGAACAAGGTGAGTTATTTAATTGAGTAAAAATAAAAAATGCATAGGCTTTACATCAATTTCTGTATGACAGAACCATAAAACAATAACATGACATGTTGTGGCTGTGTCAATAATTTATGTACTCTCTTTCCAGACACAGGCACAACAGACCAAAAGGAGCCTGCCTGGTGAAATATAGTTTCACACCCCCGTTGCCCTTTTTCTTGTTTTGTTTTGTACTCTTTTACATCTCTGACATAAAGGCAATAAAGTTTGAATTGAGTGGAAACATGAGATGACTCAAGAAATTAAATTTAATGATGTAACAGATAAAACAGAACGCGACCAAACGTCAAATAACAAACACAATGTACATATTACAAACATAAATAAAAACAATACACAGATCAAGCAAAAACATTTGTGATAATATGCCTTCATGCATCCAAACCCACCTGGTGAAGTCCGTCTCTCCTCTCTCCTGGTCACTCAATAGCAATGTTTTCTTCTTCTGTCTCCTTGTCATCATCTTTCACTACATCATGGGGAAGGCATATGCCAGCGTGCACTGAAATGTTGTGTAGCATAGCACAAACAACAATAACAGCACAGCAGCGTTATTAACTTGCACACTGGAGTTAGCAAGTATGTATGGAGAGGATACCCACTGTCACCCAATAAACACCCATCAGTCATTAATTTATGAGTGAGTTTACGTACTACTTTAGTTAAGAAGAGTTTCGGGAAACACCTGTTAATTAACGAACAATCTTAAAATCAAGTTAACGAAGTACTTAGCATTACGAAGCTTTTGGGAAATGCACCCCAGAATGATTAATGACATTTGTACCTGGCATTCTGGAAATTAAAAGGGTGACACACAACTGTGAACATCTGTATGCAGTTAGAGGCTCTGAGTATCTAAACAGGAAGAGAATGCCATGTACTTTAGGATGTCTTAAAAAATAGTGAAGAGCTCTGTTAAAAAACACCAGTTTGATCATTTTTAACAACACAGCAGAGCCCAAAATACTATTTGTTTTGCTGTGATAAAGCTTATCAGAGAAAAGACACACTACTTCAGCCTTCAGCCACTTTCGTTGTCTTGCACGTTGTGTCAGACTGTATCTTTAAAAGGTTTTAAAGAAATGCTGTAATCCTGGGTTCAATTTATTATTGATGCTACATGTATGTTACCTGTAAGGACATCCAGACATCCAGTACAATGTTTTTTTTCTATTTTCAAATCCAATACATTTACTCTTTCAATTGTCATAATATGGAGTATTGTCAAACTTCCAAAGTCAGACTAGATGAGTTAAAGATGTACTTTTACTTTGTTTTCATCAAAGAAAGAAAACAGTTCTGTGTTCAGAAATGTCTGTTCATGTGATAGAAATACTAACATGTTCTTCAGTTAAACATGTTGTTATGTCTTCAGTTTAATTCAAAAAGCTGTAAAAAAACACCCACTTCAAATATCAGACAAGAGGCATTTTTATTCAGCTTTCAAATCGAATGAAGACTGGCTTCTGCAAAGATAACTGCCTCAACCTTTGAGTGACTCTACCATGCCACGTTAAAAGGCATTTAAGAGTCCATTCCAGTTTTTAAATAAATGCTCTGGAATCATAAGAAGTATTGCAAGTACAAAAACTGATTGTATCATCAGTTACAGTATGTGAATTAAACTTTCACATTTAAATTAATTTCAGAATTAGTAACTCTTTCACTTTTGAAGAGAAAGCTAGAGAATCTTAAGATGTCAATGCTAGTGAAAGGGATTTTGAGAACCACAAAGATAAGGTAAAATGTTAAATATTAGGGTAATGGAGGAGGCGCAGAGAAGTTAGTTGTAGCACTGCCTAACAGATCTTGTTTCCTATATTCAAATCAAATTCTTCCTGTGAATATGACCCGGGATTTTTTCAGGTCTTCTAGTTTCCTCTTACAGATCAAAATACATGCTGTCTAAGTTAATTGGTGTCTTTAAATTGTCACTCATATGCATGTTGTGCTTATTAGTAACAATTTACCACAAAGTTTTTTTTGAGCTATGGGGTTATTAACTGTACACGGATGGTTGGATTTGAAAATAATTCTGTATGTTTTCATACATTCATGTAGACTCTCATTTAACTGAACTCCAAAAAAAAAAATGCAGCATATTTACATTTATTCTGACTTTTCCATAGTTTTTAACCTTTTGTATGTTTGAATCTTGAAGTCATGACACTTTGAAATAGCAATTAATATTTATTATATTGACATCTACTCAATATATTCAAAGCAAAAACAGAGACGTAAGATAACAACAGTAAAAAGATAACATTAAATAAATGGAAATACCAAGACTGCATAAATATTTAATCCCCTTGCCGTCGCCTTATTTTTTTAGGTGCACAAAATTAGGTGTAAAAATAACCCTTCTTCCCTCCTTTGTTTAACTTAAAGAATTTTGCAAAGAAATCCTTAATCACAATTCCATCACTTAATTTATCCAGATACACAAATTCACGCCAAATTCAAGCTATAATAGTGGACTATTTTTAGGTATTCACCAAATAAAAAACAAACCAAAAGTAATACTCTTGATTGCGCAATATTGTATTTTACAATAACAGCAAGTGGTGTTCTTACTATGTATTCTTAGAAAAGGATAAAACATTATAACTTTTTATGAAGTACACAATATAAGCTTAAAAATTATAGAACAAACACGTTAAAACCAGAACCCACTAAGGTACCAAGTTAAAGACTTTAATGCGTCAAATATTTATGAATAATTAATTATTTATGATGAAGGTAGAAGGTTGTGTACTTTTGTCCAACTGAGCAATCTTGCTTTTATAAAATATACTGACTTTTTAATGTATGTTTAATGATTAACATGTTGTAATACACAGTTTAAAATTATTAAAAGTCTAAAACGTATCCAACTTAAATTCTTAATTGGAAAAAAATTGTCCCTCAGCATTGACCGGGATTCGAAACCGGGCATTTTCTGGCAACAGCTCAAATACTGTACATGAGACGTTAAGCTTTATTAACTCCACCTGCTGGTTTTACAAGGTTTTACATAGTGCTACTGGATACAATTATCATAATTCAATTAAAATGTGGTATGATGCGGTACTCCGCGCATTTTGAATGGCTGGATCTGTACCACATGCCAGCACTGTACTGCATAATTATCTAAATGCCAGATATTTGGTTGACTTGAGAGTATCCTGAGTATCAAACAAAGGCATTTCACAGCTTACACTACAAAATTAACAATAATTAATAACATATATATTTTAGTTAGTCAAGAGAAAAAACAGCTACAGTTGTGTAACACACATATTTTGAATTCATTAAAAATATTCAATTCATACAATCTGGGAGTTTATTGCTCTAAAATTTGAAATTAATCTTCCTGTTCTTTTTTCTCTTGTATTCTTTATTTTTGTCTGTGTTCTATTATCTTATTTCACAGCTGTGCTCTGGGTATTTTGGACCAAACGGGACCAAACACTTCTACAGTATGTCATAAGAGCTCATTTCATAAAATCGTGATACTGTCCTTCAAAGTGATTGATGACAACAGCCACTCTGGTGCTTTTGGTAGTCTGGAAGATTTGTTATAACATTAATTATAAAAAATACTCATCTTTGGAGGTATTTTATGGTTTACTGTAGTAACTAATATTGTAATTACTTCAGACACTACAGTTTAAAATAACTTTTAATAACATACAGATTGAGTTGAATTGAGTTACATGTACTATAAAAAACAGGTAATACATAAAGAAAGTTCTGATTATATTTTCACAAAATCATAGCTACAACAGCAATTATTTACAGTGAAAAGAATTTACCCTTTTTTCTGACTGCTAATGAAAATGTATTTCAGATCAAAATCTTAATATGAGGCAAAAGTATAGAATTCAGGTTTTGTTTCTAGGTATTATTTTGCTTAGATGTTTAACTATGTTAAAGCAATAAAGCATGTTAAAGTTGATATTTGTTGTATTAATTCCCTCCATTTTAGGTACTGTATGTGTACTACTGACTAGTGCAAAAAAAAATCCATTAACAGAATTGTAATTGTAATGACAAAGTTAATTTCTGAACTTATAACAAGAAGGAGAAAATGAACGAGTTCTGAAAATAATTAAAAAATAAATGAAATAATAATATAATAAAATCTAAAATGAATAAGTATTAGAATTTATTTTGAAAGTGTACAATCTAGAAATGTTATATTACAACTGTACATTGCATTACAATTTAACATTCGATCACTATGACGCAAAAAATAGAAAACACACAAACATTCCTGGAATTACATCTCAAATGACCGATCTGCTCTGGCAAAAGATCTTTCCTGACATTAATTAAAAGTAATCAACTTTATTTTTACTTAATACAACAATTGATCGCTATGATGGGCATAGGTATTTTGGGTCTAACGGTTAAAATTATATTAGATAATAGTTATTATATAATCCAATATGTAAATTAGTTGATTTATTGGGCTAGTATACTTAGTTATTGTTATAATTATTAATAGAACTATGTATATTGATAACATTGTTTTTGTAATATAATTGTTTTTATAATCAACAAAAGCATAACAACATGTGAATAGTTATTGCTTTTTTATAATAAACATACAAAGGTTTATATTTGGATAAATTACTAATATTATTTAAAATAAAAATGTCTATTAATATAAAAATATGGTTTAGTCTTGTAATACAGTACTGTATTTCCTAATGCAAAAAAGAAAGAAATCTCCATCCAAAAATTTAAAATGTTGAAAACTTTACTATTCAAATGATTAAGACTGTGCATTTTATTCCTGCATCCATATTGATTCCCTGTTTGTCAAACATTTAAACATTTTTTCTAAACTTAACTTCAGCTCTGTTTTTCATTGTTTTAAAGAACTGCAGGGTGCAAACAATAGCAACTGTCAAGCAAACCAAGTTGAGCAATGAGTCCATAAGGCTTTGCATTTAATTCGAGAAATCTACTTTCTGGTTCTATTTTATTTGAAGTATTATAGCTCTGTAATAGGTGGTTTCCTATTTAACAGAGTATAAATAAGAATTAAGGTTTAACAGTATATGAGAATATGAAGCAGAAATCCAGAGTGTTATTGAGAATAATTAAGACATTCCACTCAGCTCTTTTTTTGTCAGAGAGTAAAAGATAAACTGTGCTGCTCTGTGTGATTTCTTTTGAATGCAGTCAGTCCCTAAATATCTTTGCTTCTTTTACAAGTCTTGAGAATGATCTCTTTAGGCTATCTGTGTTTTCTTTTAGGCTGCAAACGATCTGGAAAACTCTTATTTACAGAGAGTCTTCACACCTGAAATGTGTCTCTTTTCTTCTCTTTCCAGCATGGAATAAACCTTTACTTGTTCCTTTATTGTTTGGTTTTACATTCAAAAGTCACCAGTGGCAATGATCCAGTACAATTTCTCCCCATCTATCAAAAAAGAGAAAGGGAGCCCTTGCAAGTGTCTAATGTAGGAAGTTTCCAGGTGTTACCCAGCTTTACTTTATTTTGGTTCCATAGTTTCGTTCTTACTCTCCCATACATTTTACTATACTACATTTAATTATGTTGACTTAGTAGATATTGCAAAAAACACATTTCAAAATAAATGTATGTGTATATGTATATACATATATAATTTATAATAATAATAATAAAAATAATTTCTTACACTTATATAGCGCTTTTCTGGACACTCCACTCAAAGTGCTTTACAGGTAATGGGGACTCCCCTCCACCACCACAAATCTGCAGCATCCACCTGGATGATGCGACAGCAGCCATAGTGCGCCAGAACGCTCACCACACATCAGCTATCAATGGGGAGGAGAGCAGAGTAATGAAGCCAATTCAAGATGGGGTTTATTAGGAAGCCATAATTGGTAAGGGCCAATGGGAAATACATATACATGCGTATACAGTATATGAATTGGCTTCAATACTCTGCTCTCCTCCCCACTGATAGCTGATGTGTGGTGAGCATTCTAGTGCACTATGGCTGCCATTGCATCATCCAGGTGGATGTTGCACATTTGTGGTGGTGGAGGGGAGTCCTCATTACCTGTAAAGCGCTTTGAGTGGAGTGTCCAGAAAAGTGCTATATAAGTCTAAGCAATTATTATTATTATTATTATTAATAATATTATTATTATTATTATTATTATTATTATTATTATTATTATATAACATGCACAAAAAGACCACTCACATAAAAATTAAAATTACTGAATATTGGTAAACACTGAGGGAAAGACTACGGCACTCTTGAAAATTCTTTCTTTTCTATGTTCACGCTGGTGTACTAAAAAACAAAGATGAAATTAATTAGCTCTCACTGTTTCACAAAAGCAATACTATCAAAAAACATTTTGCTGTTCCACTTTGCATATAATAAAGTCAAAGCTATAAGGATAAGGATAAGAAGGATAAGAAGGACTCTGCCGGTATTCAGGCAGTACCCTTTTGAACCCGACATTATAACAGTACGCATACGGGAGCCAAAGCCGATGAAGCACTGACTCAACTTATTGATACAAAAGGACACTTTTTATATAAAATCACAAACAGAAAACCTACCCAGAACAGTTTCAGTACAATTCCATGCCATACTGTATCAATAAAAAAAAGAAAAACATTGATTATGGTCTTTTACTACTTACAGCCATGTAGTAATTTTTGGATGTTTAAAAAGCTTATCATCTAAATATAATTAATCTAGAACGAGATGTACTTTAACTCCTCATTCCTGGTTATTTTTCATAATAGAGTAATCTTTTCCTTCTGGCCACAATTTCCGGCGGGAACTGATGATTAATCGAAACTGTCTTTCCTTTTAAGTCTCTTCCTCTTTCCATTACCATCATCTTAATTTTGTAGCTCGAGAACCGAGCCACATCAATATTAGGCAAATTGGGCTGTTAAAAGCGTTGTGGGCGCTGTTCTGTAGCGACCTGCAGCACGTCTTTGTTCTCTCCTTTTCCTGACTTTTTATCATATTATTATTTTGAATTTTTATGTTCTACATTTTATTTCTTTATTTTATTTTCATGTTTCTATGTTTTATTACTTTCATCCTTCTCACCGACATCCGTTCATGTTCTGGATGATCAGCAGCGATATGATTAAACTCATGAAGGTACTTGCTTTGCTGGTGCTGTTTTCTATGGACTACCTGGCTCTACCTGTCCATGGCTGGGGCGCGCGTGATGCTGGCATCGTTGGTTTGAAATATAGCCGAGAATTCCTTTTAATTTTAAGTTCCAAAGATTTCCAAACCCTCAGATATATTGTTTGCCAATCTTCCGCAAGACATTCTTTACAAAAAATACAAACTTTAATCAGAAAACTTAGCACAAGCATGGCAGGAGTGGAAGACAACAGAGGCTCCGGCAAAGGAAGAATAAGCTCCCGCTGCCCATCGTCATTGTAGAACGTGCTCTCACTGAGGAGTAACCTAGACGAACTTCACACCAGCGTGTGGTTCCTGCACAAGTTTCGGGATGCATGCATTCTAGCTTTTACGGAAACTTGGCTGGAGGAGACTGTGAAGGACGATGTTGTGAAGCCTGAGGGGTTTTCTCTACACCGGCTGGACAGAGATCCTGAAAACACAAGTAAACATCACGGCGGAGGGGTCTGCTTGATGATAAACAACTGCTGGTGTCAGAACATTAGCATCTGTGAGATTGTGTGCACGCCTGACATCAAACTGCTCAGTGTCTCTCTGTGCCCCTTCTATCTCCCTCGAGAATTTCCACAGCTTTTTATTACTCTCGTCTATATCCACCCTAAAGCGAATGCGGTAAAGACTTCCAATATAATTTTCCATGTTACCCAGAAACTGGATGCTATATCCCAAGATGCTCCTAAATGTATTTTAGTAGACTTTAACACCTGCACACTAAATAACAGTCTTTCAGCGTATTACCAATACATGACCTGCCTACGCGGTTGAATAAAATAATTGATCATTGTTACGGGACAGTCAATAATGCCTACTCATCCATCGCAAGAACTCCACTGGGCAACTCCGACCACAGCACTGGGCTTCACAGGCTGATCTACCAGCCGCTGTTCAAGAGGACCAAACCAGAGACAAGAACAGTAAAAGCCTGGTTCTCGGAGAGCACTGAATGGCTTTGGGATTGCTTTGACTGCAAAGCAATTAGATCTGCGTCTAATCTGGATCGACTCTATCATCCCTACCAAAAGCTTTAAGGCTTTTCCTAATAACAAACCCTGGGTAACAAAAAGCCTTAATCATGTCCCCCTAAAAAAGAAACAAGCTTTTTCTCAAGAGAACATCCAGCACAGGAAAGAAGTGCAGAGAGAGGTGAAAAGGGAGATCAGGAAAGCTAAGGAACAGTATAGGGTAAAAATAGAGAACACCATGACAACAGGTGACACCAGGATGGCATGGCAGGGCATTAAAAGCATGGCCAATATCCCTCAGAAGCATAGTGGCAGCACTATACCTCTGTTAAATGGTATGGACGGGCAACAGCTGGCCAATGATCTGAATGTGTTTTATACCCGCTTTTGAGTTGATATCTACAACCACCTCAGCTCATAGTGATATTCACCCTGTATCTAGAGAGGTTTTCTTTAAAATTGACACAGCAGAGGTACATAGACTTTTTAGGAAAATCAATATTAAGAAAAGGGCAGGTACAGATAATTTGTGTGGTAGGGTCCTACAATCTTGTGCAGATCAGCTTTGCAATATTTTTAGTTTTCTCTTCCAGATGTTCTTAAACTTACAGATCATTCACTCTCTGTGAATGAAATCCATCATTATTCCTATTCCTAAAACTGACAAGCCTAGTGGCCTTAACAGCTACTTAGCCCTCACATCTCTCCCAGTGAAAACTCTTGAGAGAATAGTGAAGCAACACATTAAAAAAGGGCACACAAGCCCTCATCGACCCCCTGCAGTTTGCATACAGGGAAAGGAGGGGAGTAGACGATGCAATACACACATTGTTAAATCTGGTCTATCAACATCTGGACCAACCAGGGACCTTTGTAAGGATTTTATTTGCTGACATCTCCTCTGCTTTCAACACAATACAACCACTGTTGCTTGCACAGAAACTCTCAAAACACTTGAATCTGAATGAGAACTTGATAAGGTGCTAGACTTCCAAACTAACAGGTCTCAACAGGTCAAATTGGGGAAGTGCTTATCTGACATTCGTTATACTTCAACTGGATCACCAGAGGGCTGTGTCTTGTCCCCTCTGCTGTACATTTTGTACACAAATGATTGCATAAGCAAACACAAAGATAGACATCTCATTAAGTTTGCTGATGACACTGGTCAATTTATTAAAGGACACAGAATACCATCATGGGCCCATCCTTAATGATTTTACTAAATGGTACAACAAGTTATCTCTAAAGTTAAATGTTTAAAAAACAAAGGAATTGGTTATTGATTTTAGGAAAAATATCACACCCCCTCAACACACTACAATTGATGGTCAGCCTATTGAAATTGTTGATGACTATAAGTACTTGGGAATGGTCATTGACAAAAAACTAAAATGGGACAAATGTTGTGACAGTATTTATAAAAAAGGCCAACAGAGACTCTTCTTTCTTAGACAATGCTGGTACTTTAAGGTAGATAAAACTATCCTTACACTTATCTACAAATCATTCATTGAAAGTGTCTTAACATTCTGCTTCACTTGTTGGTTTGGGAACATAAGTACCGGTAACTGTAATAGGCTGGGTAAATTAGTGAATATAAGTGGCAAAATAATCGGGAATAAACAAATCAACTTAAGCATCCTTTACAAACAGAGGGTGACTAAGAAAGCCAAAAGCATCATGGAGTGTGTGTCTCACCCCCTCCATTGTGAATTCACACTTCTCCCATCTGGGAGACGCCTCTGTGCCCCCAGGTGTAAAACCTACAGACTCAGGAAATCTTTCATTCCCACAGCAATTACACTCTTAAACAATGCAAAGTAACTACATTGTCTCTTGTTTCTTTTCTCCTGTGACACTTCTGTATTCTCTTCCCTTTTGATGATGTGTATCTGTCATTGTGTTGTGTTTGATTGTGCCATAAAACAAATTTCTCCTAGGGGATAATAAAGCTTGAATTGAATTGTTAAAATACACTGTTTTGTTGGTTGTGGAGCTTGAGTGAGAACTGAATTGAAAATTTTTGAAAACTATGTTCACCGAATGCATTTTGTGTCTAAGCAATGAAAAAATAATTAATGGTTTGGTCCACATAGAGGGCTGCTGTGCTAACTGTGTGAAGAGTTTTGAAAAAGTGAACAATTAGGTTCACAGTTACAGGTTACAGTAAAAAACTGTAATAAAGTATTTTTTCCTAAAGGAAGCATTCATTAAAAAGTAATCCAAAATTCTCAGTTAAAGTCAAGCATCTGATATCTGTTGTTGTGCTAAGTGAGAATCAACAATAGAAGTTATAAAGAACACTGAGAAAACACCACTTCCTGTTTTTTTAGCCTAAATTTGGCCAGGACACCAGGGTTACATCCCTACTCTTTTCGAGAGACACCCTGGGATTTATAATGACCCCAGAGAGTCAGGACCTCAGTTTTATGTCTCATCCAAAGGACAGCAATTATTTACAGTATAGTGTCCCCATCACTGTACTAGGGCATTAGGACCCACCTGGACTGCAGGGTGAGCACCCCCTGCTGGCCTCACTAACACCTCTTCCAGCAGCAACCTTAGTTTTTCCCAGGAGGTCTCCCATCCAGGTACTGACCAGGCTTACACCTGCTTAACTTCAGTGGGTTGCCAGTTGTGAGTTGCAGGGTGATATGGCTGCTGGCATGTCTTGTATTTGCTTATTTATTTATTACATATTTCACTTGTAAGGAAAAATATTCTGAACCTTGTTTTTCCTTTTACTGATAAAAATTTACAAGAAAAAATATAATATGCAGTATAGATCTTTCCTTCATTTTAACTATTGGACCGTTACAATCATAGTTGCAATACAATAAAAAAAGCATTTTGTGCTGACACCTATGATTCCTATGCAATTTTAACACAAGTATCATTCTGACAATGTTCATTAACAGTTCCAACAGAAAAATAATGCCCATTAATGTTAGTCTGTAATTATCCTGAATTTTTGCAAAAAAATCTTTCACCTGTAATGTTCTAAAATATATATACACCTTATATATATTTTATAGAACTTTGCTTTTTCTTATTTTCAAGGAATATATTTTTACCTTACCAAATGGTCCTCAATATCTAATAACATTTACAGATGCAGCCATTCAAAATGAGCGGTAAAAACCCGCGGTACAGTAACCAACCCGCAGGGCACCGTAGGGCACCGCGGTAAGTGATTGGCTGGCCAAAATGACCGACAGGGGCACTCGTGGTGCATTGGTTGGTAGTGAAAAGATTTAATCATTTAATGTCTTTACTGTGCACATTTCAATCCGCTTAGTTTTGAATATTTATATGGAATTTTACCACTAAAGGGAAATTTTAGTAGCTGAGCATAAAAAGAAGAGGAGCATAACGCATCTGAAGGTCATAAACGATATTAATTTAGGAACATAAACATTACTGTATGTACGTAAACTGTACTGTGTATGGCTGGTCTTGATAGTTTAAAGAAAAAATACACACCAGTCTTCCATTTCTCCCTAAACATTTTAAGCATGAAAGTTTTATGAAACGGTACCCAAATATGTGATTGCTGTATAGAATGAATTTTAATTTTTAAAAATTATTTAACACGAAAATTAAGCTGTTTACATCTTCCGCCTGAGAACAGTCACCCGTTGCTACCCAACGCAGAAACAAAGCCACTAACTAGCAAAGAGAGGACATTAGCAAGCCAATATGATAAAGAAATAAATGATTATTTTGTTTATTTCCTTTGCACATTTATTCGAACATTTCCATCGATTGTACAAGCACTTGGAAACTGTCCAATCCCTAGTTCATCAAGCATTTACCGGTCTGGCGCCGGTCTGTGTCTTCTAGGATATAATGCCAGCGAACTCTTGTTTTTATGTCCACTATAACTACGCTGGGCAAACGTTCCGAGGTCAAATTCTTCCAGCACGGGGGTACCTTTAAAGCGGAGACGACGGCACCGAAATTTTTTGGCGCGCCTTCTCTTTAAAGCCCTGGCCAAATATGAAGACAGTACGTACAGTTATAATTCAAACGGAATTAAAAACTACACATCCCAGTTACCACGGTGGTGCTTGTGATCATTGCGTTTAACCAACGAAACAGGGCAAAAAATCAGTCACATGACTTTGGGGCAGAGTTTCGAAAGCTTAACATATCAGCAACAAAGCGAAATTTACACAATAGGCTACCTCAAACTGTCAGTTACACGACTGTGTATGTCGCTTAAGCCACTCCTATTTGGCATTTTAGTTATGGAGGCGAGAAGACGCCCCCCCCCCTCTCTCTGGGTGTCTGATTTGCCGCCCTCTTTAACTGTTCGGTGTCCGAATCGGAGTAGCTACTCGTACGAAATAAAGTTAATCCCAACTACAAAACATATATTTTTGTGGTAAGAGGGCGCAAAACATCAGTATTTACTGCTATTAATTACTGTACGATTTATAGTTGAAATCTGAGCCTAGATATAAAGTTAGATATAAAGTTAAAATCTCGACAAAGCAATGTAGGAAATACAGAGAAAATAAATCCTTTCTGACATCTAAAATCAGTTTCAATCAAGGTCTCTAAAACGAACAAGAAAAAGAGGATTTTCGGAGGGCAATTACGCTGTGTTTATATAGAATAACTGATTTATGAGCAATCTAATTTCTTGTTCGTTTAAAACAGTGAAATGTCAGCTGCAAAAGATCGCACCAGAAACAGCACTCTCTCTGCCTGTCATAGACGTTCAGGAAAGGCTGAATGAAGTCATGTCAAGTACAATAATTTGGTGATCAATAATAACAGTTGTAGGACAGTATATAAGGAGGATAAGGATTTTGAAGTTGACTCGAAATCTGATAGGTAACCAGTGCAAGGACTTGAAAACAGGTGTAATGCATCCCTGATAGGATTCTTGCTGTCAAATTCTGAACATATTGAAGATTGCTCAGTGTGGATTTAATTTCCCCAGTGAACAGGATGTGCATTTATTAATTCTAGAAAAAAAGCCTTTCTTGATTTCTCTAGTTCTTAGTTTCTCTAGTTCCCTTTAAAATAAACTATTATTCCACAATGCAGAGTATTACATGGCCAGTATTTACACATGATATTTGTGATTTAAAGAAATTAACACAAGCAGCTTTTGGAGATTTAAGTGTTGGCTGAGTTATTGCAGGATAAAAGACTAGAGATGTTGGCAAGAAGAAGATAATTTGGGGAAAGCTGAGGAATACACTTATAACAAAAACACTTCCTAATGGGGTTAGGCATACTTTTGATGAAGATGATGAAGTTAACAGACTATATGTTTACATAGATTCTGAAATAAGGATTGTATTTTAGATTATGTGTAGTTGCTGGCATTGAACTGTGTGTTGGATGCACATGAATTGAAGGAATGGGCAAACATAGCTGATGCGGATCCACAGAGCCAGCATATTAAGATGTTTATAATTAGAGGCAATCTGTTTAAATAACTAGGTATGGATACTGATGTGCAAGAGAGGTGGAAAGGCTGTTTCCTTAAGCCAGCACTATAAAATATTTTATTCTCAGTGAGATGCTGCCATTTCATAGTGGGTTTCTAACACTGTGTATAGTTCCATCCACACAGTGCCTTTACTTCCATCCATTTCTAATCTCTTTATCCAGTACAGAGGATTTGGAGCCTATCCCAGTAAGCAACGGACACAAGGCAGAATACACCCTGGACATAGCTCCAGTCCATCACAGGACAGACAGACACAAACACACACACACCAGGGCCAGTTTTCCCATAAACCAATTAACTTACCAGTATGTTTTGGAGTGCGAGAGGGAGTCATATCACACATATGGAGAAAAACCATGTAACCCAGAGAGAACATGTAAACCCCACACACACAGGATGGCAGGAATTGAACCTAGGACCCCAGTGCTGCAAGATAGCTATGCTAACCACTTCGCCACCATTATAAATGGATGGATATCTTAGTTATCTTTCTAGTTCACAGGTTTGCATGCATAATTTAACTTTGAAAGCCACTGAGACATCAGGTACTACTGTTGTATTTATGAAAAAGAAACAAAACAGAAAACATACTAACAACTGTGCCATCCTACTCCTTAGTTAATACATTTTATTATTCATAAAGTTAACATTGTTAGCAAAATATTTTGAATTATATTTAACCCTATTTTTTCTTTAGTTTTGTATTTAACTTATTATATGATAGTCAGACTTAATGTATATTTGAACAATGAAAATATATTTTTACAAGATTTTACATTAAGCACTTAAAATTAATATGGTTAATAATAGTAAACTGTAACATGCTGTAACAAGATCGGTTAAACTGCGAAGAAAATGCTTTCAGAGAAAATGTTTCAGGTGTGAAGAACATAGATCTCCAATGCAATTTCAACCAAACCTGTTCCCACACACCCTGCCCCCACTACCATTAGAATATACACAAAGCACTGAAATCTTTCGAGCTAATGATCAGGTGACCCGAGAGAGAGCGAGAGAAACACCAAGGGGTGCGGAACCAGGGAACTATTTACATGGAAAACGGGCGATCTCCCCAGACTGTCCGCCTGTTTCACTGTTACCTGGATACCTCTTTATTTAGAACTCACTAACACTGATTTTTAGTTTAGAAGGATTCAAGTAGAGTTTTAGATGAAAGGCAGCGACCTTAATCAAATCATAATTGAACCCATTTAGAGCCTACATTACATTTTAGCGTTTCATTCTGAGCAGAAGACCCTCACACCTGAAGAAGGGTTGCGTTTTCTCTCTTCTCTTTTAAGCATGTGTACAATGTGTAATACAATTACAATGTGTAATTACAATGCTGTAATACAATTTGAATCGTATGAGGGTGGGGGGGGGGAGGTGTCTTTCGCTGGAAATCTCGCCTGCTTCTACTTTACGAGTACAACCCCCTCTCTGCCAGAGTGCTGGCTGTGACGAATTAAACCAGTTTCACAGGTTTCAATCACAGACCATGTGACATGGGAGTCAGGAAACTTACACACAGCGCCACCGGATTTGATAACGCTGTAAAAACGCTATAAAATAATGTGACTAGGCACAGAACAAGTTTACAGCACAGTACAATAATAAATGCTGACCATGACTTTAGAAGCATAAATTGCCTTACACTCAATTTAAACACAAGCTGTCTTTAGCCCTCTAAGCTGGTTCATACAGAAATGTAGAGATCCAGGCTCAGAACACACAGCTTCATTAGCGAATACATATGCAGGACAACTAGAGAAGACGTTTTACAGAGGATGGATTTTTAAAAACATTCCATCAGTGACATCACTGAAGTCAACTCCTAGGTACTGTAACTGTCGTGTGGATAGTTTCACAAGAATCAGACAAAGGTTTAAGCATCGCTTGTTCTAGATAAAACTGCAAAAAAAAAAACAACAACCCATAATGTACTTCTTTGCGGCTCTGTTTGCCCAAATCATATATTCACAACGTGAAATCTAGAAAATAATATTACGTAACCAAAATCCGCAATATGGAAACAGAACCTGTGTAATTGTTAATAGATGATGTACTTGTAACATTTTTTCAAGACGAACTACAACATTTAAAAAATGACTTGTATGTACTTGATATCTCTAATCAATCCACGGGTCCCTTGCGGAAATTCCGGATACTATTATTTTGCTTGTTGTATTATAGGAGAATTTACGGTAACTCGCGGTATTTACCGGTACCTTGCGGTAGACTGCGTACAGCGTACCGCAAAATAATGCGGTATCGCCCGCACATTTTGAATGGCTGCATCTGTACAGTACTTGCAAACACACAAATACAAACACAAATATTTTGCACTTCTGCAAGCTAAAGTAAGGTTAAATCCAAATAAGAGGATTCAGAGCTGAAAGGAAAACTAACAGTCATGAAGTAGTTTTCTTCTCACCAATGGTTCAAAATGGTTAAAAGGTAAACATTCTGCATTAAAAACTTATGGATGGGACTTTAATGTTTTTGATTAGGACTTATTTAACAAAGTAAAAAAAAAGTTCAATAGAACAACAATATAAGCTCAAGATATGGAGACAGCAGAACCAATTAATCAAATCAACTACATTCAAGAGGGATTAACCCCATACAAATTATTTTCTACGCTTTGTTATCTTGACCTTCTTTTCTCCTAGATCATTTTGTCCTAATTTCTATGTTTTCAAGAATCTTGCTCCTTGTTCAGCAAACTAGAATCAGGGACAAAATATTTATATGATCATGTACCAAACCTCAGACTAAATAACTCAGTTCACTTTAATTTGACTTTCTCATTTTGACGTTTTAATGAGATCAGAATTCCTTTATTTATTTTTTAAGTTGAAAGTATTTATAAGGCTTTATTTGTAACCCCAAAGGCCAAACTAGTTTTAGTTTTGATACCTTTGAAACACATGATCAATCAATCATAACATTTACAATAGTGCCCTTCACAATACTTTGCCACAGAATATTTTACAGATCATTTTTACACATTTATAAGCAGTTAACAATATAATAACAGGTGACTAGTGGGCACAGGGGAGAAAAAAAACAAAAACTCCTAGTAGGTAAAAGTCACGGGATCTCAAGCCCAGTGTTTGCTCCAGGTTTATGGTATATTAATTAGTCGGGATTGGGAGCACTTTTGGCAAAGTTCAATGCTGGTTTCCTGCATGATTGTCATGATTATCCAAGTGAAACAGGTATGGTTTTCTGAGTCTGCCATCTTGGGTATGGCATTCCAGGGTCTGATGTCACAGGCTGTCAAGACATGCATGCTGCATCTAGGCAGTGGAAAAATAAAAGACGAGAAGGTGTTAAAGTAACTGAGTTGAGGATCACAGTTTAAGTAAAATTGCATTATATTATAGCATTTGACTATTGGCAGCCCTAACAGAGGTTAAATAAATAGGTCTGGAGCCTTATATTATATAATGATCTGGCATTGGGGCATTTCTTATGTGTTTTGGGATGCTGTTCCATGATTTAGGCGCCCCGTAGCTGTCAACAGTTATTTTTGGAGAATTATGGTATTAGTAACTCTGTCCTTTTATGTTTTTAGTAGTACGGGGGAGCTAGACCTTTTAGTGCTTTATAGGTGGGATTCCCCACACCTGATGGATTTAGGTGTGGCTGTGCTCTCAGTTAAATAAATGAGTCCTTAATTGCACAAATAACTTGGATAATTTGAACTCTCTAGTCATTTAGATCTTGACATTTTGTTTTACTTTTAAGTATCTATTAAGAATCTAGAATTCTCCCACATTTGAAGAGATAAAAATATTTAAAAGAGTCCACTAAAGTAATGTATTTATACAATTTAAACATTCTTTTAAACAAAACATCTGGAAGAAAACCAGCAGGTGTACAAGTCTCAAGGACCAGAACCCTTACTCTGGAATACTCTGATGTAATTTTGTATTAGACACTGTTATGTCTGATTAAATACAAAAAGCTAATTAGAAAAAAGGTTTTTAGCAAAACTCACTAATGTAAAATGGGCATAGGCCAGGCATTCAAGAATGTGGGTGTTACAAAGCAATTAAATTTGTGAGTCAGTTACATTAATTGCATTAGTTACATTAATCAAAATGCCTTTGATTAAATAAAAACCTTTCATTTGTGGATTAAAAAGCAATTGTGTCCAGTTTCAGGGAGTACTTGGATTACTTTTAAGCCACATGATCAACCAGTATCTATGCAATTCCAGATGCAATGACTCAAAAATGACTCCCAGAGCATGTCGTTTCTGCAGGCATTACCAATAAATTGACAGATGGCCTATCTGTTTTGAAATGCCATTCTGTTTCCATGTCTTCTTGTGCATGATTCACAACAACCACTAACTTTTGTGTTCTAACACAGTAGTTTCACAACAGAGATTAACTTCAATAATGCACTTTCAGGGAGTGACTAATCATTTTCCTAAAAAACATGGCTTAGCAATAACAGCTTTATCTGTAGCAACTGTTGCTTTGGGATTTGCTACTAACAGAGACACAAAAAGAAAAATAAATCTTACTTGTGTGAAACATAAGGAAAGAATGCTTTTTGTGTTTCCTCTTCTTGTTTAAAAAAACAAAAAAAATTAATCACTTCTACACAGTATGCACAGCAATGTTATATTTATAGAAAATCTTGGAAAAATATTACAGGATTTGAGAAACGCTCTTTTTTTCTACACAATTTCAATATGCTGTTTTGCTGCTATTGGCAGTAAATGCTGTTTTGAGGTCTACAGTAATCCAGGCAGGGTATAGTTAAAATAAATCATAACAAACCCACACCAATGGGTTTGCATAACTACACAGAACTTCTCCTCCTACCTTTAAAACAGGATTTTTAAGAGTGCTTCAATCTATTCCCAGAAATACTGCACACCATAGAGAAGGTTAGCGGTTCCAAGAAAATCAATGCAAATAGATACCTGGTTATATTTCTTGATTAGCCACAAACTGTACTTAATGGTTTAAGGGTTAATTAATCTAAATGAAGTGTTACAATAATTCTAAATTGTCCATTATCAAAATTAGACTGTAACTATATAGAAAATAAGCTGAAAACAAAAATAGTGTTACCGCTGTTGAAGTGTCTTTAAGAATCTTGACACAGTTGTTAACAGGTTAATGTTGGGCAAATATCTGAAGTGCTCTGAGTTTCAAAGCAAGGAAAGCAAGGAAAGAACTATGGTGTTTACTTAGTTGTACTGGGTGTTAACCATATTGATATAGAACTTTCTTTTTTACCTTAATTAAGTTAATTAATTAAGTTAATAAATATGTAATAAATTAATTAAGGTTAATTAAGTTCTGGTCAAATGACTAAAGTGTTGATCAACACACAGCATAAAGCAGGTAACTTTGGAAGAGAAAGAGGAGAGAAAGCTCCTTGCCCAGATCATCCGTAAAGACCAAATGTGAGTTAAGTATTTAAACCTTGTTAAGAAAGCTTGTCATTCTGTTGTCTTCTTAGGAAACTCTGATTTCCTGTGTAAGGAATCCCTCAGTTAAAAACTCCCTCTCCTGGGAAGTGCGTGGATTTTTAGAATAGAATAGATCCGTTCATTTAGTATCATCTGGTTTTACAGAGAGAGAGAGTTTTAGCACTAATACTTCAACTGTAGGACATTTCATGAAATGTAGGACATCTTATGATGAAATTTTATTAATTCCTGACAATCAATCTGAAAGACCAAAGTCTAGGCATTGTGTTTAATTTTGCTGTCTTTAATTACATTAAAGGCAAATGAATGGTCTGACATCACAAATATTTCATACTGGAGCTGTTTAATGACAGTTATAAACGGTCTACACACATATAATACATATAGGTATTAAGAACAACCTTTAATTAAAGGGTTATATTTATTAATATACTGAATCTGGAGTTTGCCAGTGTTGTGAGTATCCCACACAAAATATCAAGAGCAAATATACATTTTTGTCTCTAGATTAAGATCATACCAGTTCCCAACCTGTCAGCTACACTTGAGGGAAACAATTCTGCTTTGAAGAATACATTTCTTTAAGCCTGATGCAGTTACAAGCTTAGATTATTCAAAGGAGAATTTACTCTTGCCATCACTGGCTACCATCATTTACAAACATCTGCTGTGTGGGCACTACATGAAAGCTGAAAATATGCCATATCCTCCTTCTTCTTCAGTCTTGATGTTAGAACAGTGTGGGTTGTTTATTTTTTCATGCCATTCATTTAGTTTGTAGGCTGATCTGATCTTAATGCATAGTAGTCTTTCTAATTATTTGACATAATGCTTTTTTTGTCAACTTTTCATTTAAGTAATTGTCCATTGAAGTTATGGGGCAGTTATCGATTATAATGGCAACCATTTTTTAACCTTCCATTTTTAGATTTTTCAATATCTGAAAAAGTTATAAAATTACAGATTTAAATATTTCTATATACATATGTAGGAAACTAGATATAAAAATACTACGATTTTTTTGATAACAGTAAGTGCTACTATAGAAACTTAATGTAAATAAGTCTTCATTTAATAATTAAAGATTAATGTATTGTGTTCTTTTCCTGTTTGCTTCCATTACTCCAATTAAAAATATTAATGAACTCTCCAAAGTACAGTTGTCAGATAAAAACCTTTCACAATATAAAGACTGTTATATGACTGCAGTTCTGTCAGTAAAGTGGTAAAGTGTGCCCAGGAGCATTTTTATTTGACAAGATGATGAGATGTTCTTCTGAACAATTTATTACACTCCATGTATGTGCATTTTACATTATTTCTTCTGGACCACTGCCCCCAGCATTAAACAATTAGAAAAATAAATATTTGGTGGACATCAATAAAATCCAGAGCTCATATTCAGTCTCTGCTTTACATAAATCAATATGACAGATACACTGAAATAGAAATTATTTATGAAGTTGAAATTCATTCACTTGCATGTTTTATAATGTTTATATTCTTTATCTATTTTCAAATTATTTTAAGCAAATTGCTTAAGTTATTTTGTAATAAAATATGATTAAATCCTTTGCTGTTTAAGGGGTTCCAAAGTTGATTTAAGATCCCTGCAATTAAGTTGTTAGCAATTCCTTGAATGTTTTTACATTGCTATCTTGAAGAAAAAAGTACAAAGGAATGTCTTTGAATATTTTAAATTATAATGCAATTATGTGACAAAGTTCTGAATACTTTGAAAAGCTTACATATCTGAAGGCTGGTAAAATGAGTTTATAAGCCAATATATGCAGTACATATACTATAAATGTTCTCTCACAATAAGTGAGGGATCAAACATTTATTTATCTTATTTCATCCTTTTTTTGCTTTTACTGCGTAAATAATTTACTAACATAATTTACTTAATATAATGCTAGAATAAAGGAAAATTACTGACTGCAACTTAAGTGTGAACTGCCTATGCGCATGGAACATGAAGGGCAGAGCCAGCTTCGGGCAGCCTGACCAGAACTGAGAGCGCCTGATATCTGCCTAAGACATGATTAACAAAATCTAGAAGAACATACTGTCTGCTTAAACAATAAATAAAGGAACCTAAGAATATTCTTACAGTTTATCACATACCAAGGCTAGTAGTCTGGGCTTTACACCATATACAGATGCAGCCATTCAAAGTTCACAGTACAAACCCATACCACACGCAACTCCACACGAACCACCGCGCTGTACCACGGTATGTGATTGGCTGGCCAAAATGACAGACAGGGGCACTCGTGGTGCATTGGCCGGTAGTGAAAAGATTTAATCATTTAATCTCTTTACTGTGCACATTTTAATCCACTTCGTATTGAATATTTATATGGAATTTTACAACTAAAGGGAATTTTTAGTAGAGCATAAAAAGAAGAGGAGCATAAAACATCTGAAGGTCATAAACGATATTAATTTAGGAACATAAACATATTATGTAAACTGTATATTGCTGGTATTGGTAGTTTAAAGATAAAATACACACCAGTATTCCATTTCTCCCTAAACATTTTAAGCATCAAAGTCTTACCTGTGGTTATTTCAGAAATGTTTTTATGTGCTCCTTCCTATATACTTTGTGAAAATTTGCAAATACACTCATTATCAGAGTAAACAAACGCATACTTTTAGAATTTGATTAATAGGGAATATAATATGGAATCGCGTATCTAAAGAAATTAATAACAATATAATTATATTCAGGTACTGTAGCACAAACAGTAGTATAAAACTTTCCATTGATATGTGTATGGCTGTTTCAGTGCTTGTAACATGCCTGGAACAGTAGCGTGATAGCTTAAATGACTGACTTATAATTGTGAGGTCGGGTGTTCAAATCCAGCAGTTGCTATAAGTTTTCTTTTAACAAATAAACATTTCTTTGAAAAACTAAAATAACAAATATTAAGGACACTACAGTATATTGACATTTTTTTTATATTTCTAAATATCACAACATGTTCGTACTGTATGTACACAGCAGTACCACAGGGTGTAGGGCGCAAACCCACGTAAACCCAAAATGCTAAATCATTAATACAATAATACACTTTAACTCTTCAGTTCACAGAGAAATTTCACCAGAGCCTCTTCTCTTCTTGTGTCTAATTTTTAGTTTAGCAGGATTCAAGCAGGATTTCAGATGAAAGGCAGTGACATCAAGCAAGCCCAAATCAAAGTTTATTCCGTTCAGAGCCTACATTACATTTTAGTGTTTCATTTGGAGCTGAAGACCCTCACACCTGAAGAAGGCTTCACAGCTGAAACATTGCATTTTCTCTCTTCTCTTTTCAGCGTGTAATAAACCTATTACTTGTTCCTTTGCAGACTACGCAGGCCGAAGTAGTCTTGTACAGTAATAATAGACGTGGGTAATGTCATCCCCATTAAACAATGTGCTTATTGTGCAAATCCTGCTAAACTAGAAGTGTGTATTGTCTGTTTAGGTCTTGTAGCATTCCAGTTTATGTTTGTACTTGCAAGAATAGCGATTAAAAACATTAAAATCATACTTGCTTTATACTGTCCAACTGAGCAATCTTGCTTTTATAAAATAAACCCACTTTTTCATGTTTAATGTGTACGATGCTGTAATACAGTTTAAAATAATTAAAAGTCTAAACAGTATCAACTTGAATTCTTATCTCTATTAATATAACTATCAAGTGGTATTAAATAAATACAGCTTTTTAGTATAGATTACACTTTTCTAAAATTTATTTAAAAAATAAAAACAATTACAATCTAATCTTTCCACGTTTTATCCCAAGAGGAAGTACAATACGCTCCTGCTGGAACCCCCACCACATTCCAATGAAAGACAGGTTCCTTTCGCCCAAGACAGCCAGGAGACGTTAGAAACTTGCCACACCAGGACTGTTACAGTAACGCATTAGCAAGTTAAAGCAATTCCATTGAAAAGCCGGGTGTGATAATTGTTTTCTTCCTTGATTTGTTGATCTGTAAGGCCGTTGGGCGCAGTGAATTTGAATTCTGTCTTGCATTGTCAGATTGTGAAAAATAAAAATATTTTATGAAACACACGTTTGTGATTTTAATCAAGATCTGGGTAAGGGGGTCTCTTTATGACTCTCCCTTATAAAATGAACATGAAACAAAACAAAAACTAAAAATAAGATACAATATACAGACATATTACAGACATTTACAATAAAGACATATCATAAAACATTTATATGTATTGTTAAATTATTACTTTAAATATATACTTTAAATTACTGTAAATATATTACTTTATTTTATATACAGTAGCTGGTATGATTTGGATGCTGTTGTGGTTATAAACTATCGAAGCCTGTTTTTATAGCTTTTAAAGTCGTGCAATGTCTAAGCAGGAACACATCATTATATCTCGTTTTTTATTTATTTTTTAAAAATTAAAAAAATCGTTTGCCCAGCCTAATTTTAAAGACCTTTTCTTGTGAAACTTTTCACAGCCTGTACATAAAACTATATACACAATACTGCTGACAGCAGGAAAATTCCTATTCTTTACTCAGCAGCTTATTAAAAACAGCAACCACGGTGTTGTAGTGTGCTCTCTGAAGGCACCAGTTCTGTAGGGTTTGGGCATTTACGGGGACAATTATTAATTGTAGCCGTAAATCACAAAATGATTCTTTTAATGGCTTTAGAAACCTCACACTTACAGATGCAGCCATTCAAAACACGTGGGGTATTTCGCGGTACACCGCGGTGGGAGTGTTGCATGAAAATGCAGTATCACGCGGTGTAACGCGTCATTTGATGTCATGCCGGAAAGTATCCCGAATCACCTTGTAAAACCGCCAGGAGGAGCCAATAAAGCTTAACCTCTCATGTACAGCATTTGAGCTTTTAAATTTAAACTGTGTATTACAGCATGTTAATCATCAGTCATTAAAAAGTTGGTATATTTTATGAAAGCAAGATTGCTCAGTTGGACAAAAGTACACAACCTACCTTTATCATAAATATTTTAATTATGCAGAAATATTTTATGCATAAAAGCCTTTACAGAAGATATTACTAATAGTATTAATAATGAATGACTTTGGACAAGCTGTAAACTCAAAGTATTACACTGGTCCACATTCTTTCTAACCGTCATTTTAAACTAAAGTACTTTTATTTTTTTCTTTGACAAACACCACACCATTTCGTTGATCTAACTAACGAGGACAGGACATTAGCTAGCCAATACAATAAAGGAATAAATGACTTTTTTTGCTAATTTCTTTAGCACATTTGTACAAGCACTTGGAATCTGTCCAAGCCCTACTTTGTCAGGCATTTTCTTTTACTGTAAAGGACATAAAAACTCCCTTGCTTTTAACAGAGCGTTTCATAATTTCTAACTACGAAAATTATTTAAACTGCAACACTTATCATTCAACCAGAGCTCAAAATATCACAAGGATCCTCAAGAGCACAGCAAAGACTGAATTAAAAGATAATTGTATCAGATACATGAGAATCCAAGCTTTTTTATCTACGCTTTCTTTTCCATATACCAGAGATTATGGTACCACTTCAGAAGGGTGTCAGCCAGTCAGATTCCAGGAATCGGTAATTTAAATAAAATTTAAATACACACCAATATTCCATTTCTCCCTAAACATTTTAAGCATCGAAGTCTTTAACTAACATGTGAAATAGCGTGTATAAAAAGTGGTAGTTTTAAGCTTTTCTGCTAATATAATATGGAATCGCATATCTGAAGAAATTAATAACAATATAATTATATTGATATACTGCAACACAGTAATACACGCTGTACAATGTCTGTTGATTCTGTATGTGTAGGGCTGTTTCACCTCTGCTCCTGTGACCTTGCCAGTAGCATAGTGGTCTAGGTGCCGGAGTAATAACCAACTGGTTGGCTGTTCAAATCCAGTTGGCGCTGTGACTTTTCTTTTAACAAACATTTCTTGAAAAAAATAGAATAGCAATATTATGGACAATTAATTGACAATAAATATACAAAAGCACATATTAAATTTGGGAAATAGTTTTAATATGTAAATAGTTCCCTGGTTCTGCACCCCTGGTTGTTTCTCTCTCTCGCGCTCGCTCGCTCGCCCTCCCTCGCTTGCCCCCCCCCCCAATTCCATTCAAGGTGCTTCATTAGCATGACTGATGGGTACAATCAGTGTTGCCAAAGCAAATAAAATAATGAACTTGCTTTTAACAGAACGTTTCATAATTTAAATAACGAAAATTATTTAAACTGCGACACTTTTATCATTCAACGAGAGCTCCAAATATCACAAGGATCCTCAAGAGATCAACAAAGACAACAGAAAAAGATATGTGTATAAGATACTGTCCATGGGAATCCAAGCTTTTTTATCTACGCTAAGAAGTAGTCTTTAACATTTCTTCATTACACAGTGAAGTCAAAATTCCGGGATGTGCCTATATTAATACGCTGGGCAAATGTTCTGAGGTCAAATTCTTCCAGCACGGCGGTACCTTTAAAGTGGAGACGACGGCACCGAAATTTTTTGGCATGCATAAAAAACAGAAATTCTGTCAGTGAACCCTAAATGAATTAATAGCAAACATGGTTTACATAAAAGACATTTTTCCAAGAAAGTTTAGCTTTTGTCACTAATGAAACCACAAAATAAAGACATAAATAAAGAAATCTTAAGATTTTTAAAATAAACTTTCAGCATAGCTTTCTCCCCGTTTAGATGTATTTTTCTTGGGATTTTGGGATCAAATGTGGAAAGATTAGATTGTAATCGTTTTTATTTTTTAAATACATTTTAGAAAAGTGTAATCTATACTAAAAAGCTGTATTTATTTAATACCACTCGATAATTATATTAATGGAGTTTAGTTGATACTGTTTAAACTTTTATTTTAAATTGTATTACAGCATTGTACACATGCTTAAAAGAGGAGAGAGAAAACTCAAGCCTTCTTCAGGTGTGAGGGTTTCTGCTCTGAATGAAATGCTAAAATGTAATGTAGGCTCTGAATGGGTAAAATTGTAATACTAATTAAATGACCGTGGGCACTTTCCACCCCCTCTGACAGCGGGAACATTCCTACAGCATTCTTAGCTCAGCAGCTCATTACAATATGGGGTGTCTAAAACCGTTTTTTTTTACACAGTGACACAGCGTTGCGTTTCAATCTGTTTTAATCTGTTTTTCCGTGTTTACAAAGAAAGTGGAATACAGTGATACTACCTGCTACTGTATATACAGTAGATACATATGTTTAGATATTTAGACCCGGCGCGGCACCGAGAGAGGGAGGAGGCGCGGAGCTCAGCAGTACAGAATGAACATTGTGCTGCCTGCAGCGCTTAATGGCACCAATCGCGTCTGCATTTATAACTTAGTTTTTAAAATTAATCAAGCAATATGAAGCATCTCTTTTTACTTTTAAGTCCCTTAATTATCATTAAGCACAGCTTTCTCACCACTTAGACTACTTTTTGATACCATCCTTAGACAAAGCAGAAACTTCTTGTACTTTCTAATGACATACAAGTGGAAAGATTACAGATTTTAATCGCCTTTAATTTTGTTACGTTATACATTTTAGAAACGTTTCATCTATAAAAACACCACAAAACTATTCTCGATTGTATTTCTGAATGTTATGTTACACTTAGTTCACTGTTTTAAATACATCTAATTGAGAAAGTTACTGTAGGTGTTAGCATAAACTATTAGTAATCAATAATATTAAATTTAGCACTGTAATAAGTTGTTGCACTTTCCTCCGCATCTTGTAAAAATATATTTTCATTGTTCAAATATATATTAAATCTGACTATCATATAATAAGTTAAATGCAAAACTAAAGAAAAAACAGGGTAAAATATAATTCAAAATATTTTGCTAACAATGTTAACTGTTTATAAATCATAAAATGTATTAACTAAGGAGTAGGATGGCACAGTTGTTAGTATGCTTTTTGTTTTGTTTCTTTTTAATTAATACAACAGTAGTACCTGATGTCTCAGTGGCTTTCAAAATTAAATTATGCATGCAAACCTGTGAACTAGAAAGATAACTAAGCTATCCATCCATTTATAATGGTGGCGAAGTGGTTAGCATTGCTATCTTGCAGCACTGGGGTCCTAGGTTCAATTCCTGCTGTCCTGTGTGTGTGGGGTTTGCATGTTCTCTCTGGGATACATGGTTTTTCTCCATATGTGTGATATGACTCCCTCTTGCACTCCAAAACATACTGGTAAGTTAATTGGTTTATGGGAAAACTGGCCCTGGTGTGTGTGTTTGTGTCTGTCTGTCCTGTGATGGACTGGCGCTATGTCCAGGGTGTATTCTGCCTTGTGTCCATTGCTTACTGGGATAGGCTCCAAATCCTCTGTACTGGATAAAGAGATTAGAAATGAATGGAAGTAAAGGCACTGTGTGGATGGAACTATACAAAGTGTTTGAAACCCACTATGAAATGGCAGCATCTCACTGAGAATAAAATATTTTATAGTGCTGGCTTAAGGAAACAGCCTTTCCACCTCTCTTGCACATCAGTATCCATACCTAGTTATTTAAACAAATTGCCTCTAATTATAAACATCTTAATATGCTGGCTCTGTGGATCCGCATCAGCTATGTTTGCCCATTCCTTCAATTCATGTGCATCCAACACACAGTTCAATGCTAGCAACTACACAAAATCTAAAATACAATCCTCATTTCAGTATCTATGTAAACATAGAGTCTGTTAACTTCATCATCTTCATCAAAAGTATGCCTAACCCCATTAGGAAGTTTTCTTGTTATCAGTGTATTCTTCAGCTTTCCCAAAATTATCTTCTTCTTACTAACATCTCTAGTCTTTTATCCTGCAATAACTCAGCCAACACTTAAATCCCCAAAAGCTGCTTGAGTTAATTTCTTTAAATCACAAATATCATATTTAAATACTGGCCATGTAATACTCTGAATTGTGGAATAATAGTTTATTTTAAAGGGAACTAGAGAATCTAAGAACTAGAGAAATCAAGAAAGGCTTTTTTTTCTAGAATTAATAAATGCACATCCTGTTCACTGGGGAAATTAAATCCACACTGAGCAATCTTCAATATGTTCAGAATTTGACAGCAAGAATCCTATCAGGGATGCATTACACCTGTTTTCAAGTCCTTGCACTGGTTACCTATCAGGTTTCGAGTCAACTTCAAAATCCTCATCCTCATTCAGTACCTACAGTATATGGCTTATTATCTG
Source organism: Atractosteus spatula (assembly GCF_055471065.1). Taxonomy (NCBI): domain Eukaryota; kingdom Metazoa; phylum Chordata; class Actinopteri; order Semionotiformes; family Lepisosteidae; genus Atractosteus; species Atractosteus spatula. The sequence continues at coordinate 36,788,187 of NC_142709.1, forward strand.
TCTACTCCCCACCTTTGTCCGTCTGACTCTGGTCTTCTAGCTGTCCTCAAGAACATCTACATTCTGTGGGTGACAGGACCTTCTCTAGCTGCACCCCAGAGTTCTCAATTTGTATCCCCAGTGATATCAGTCACGTACCCTGAGTGCATTTAAATCTAACCTCAAAACCTTTGTTTTCAGAAGACTTAGTGTCTGTATTTGCTTCATTTTCTAATTTTGGTAGCACCTCTGACTGCTTGTCTTTCTTATATGTATTTACTTTGTAATCTGTGGTCCTTTTATCTGTTTTTACATCTACTGTATTGCTTTGAGATGCCACTTTTAAAGGTGATATATAAAATAAAGTTTTTTATTATTGTTATAGAGAAACATGATCAGATTTTCCCTGGTTCAGAAAAAAAGATCTAAAGTATACTAGTTTGTCACTCTTCTCATTCCCTTTGCTAAATGACTTTTCATACTAATGTGATCAATCTAACTGCCTGTTTTCTGTGCTTTCTCTATCCTGCTAGATTTGCAATTATTCTGAAAATTTTCTTCTTGAAATAACTCATTTCTAAATACCTTTTTTCACTGTTAACATCTTGCAGCAATTCTGCGACAAAATATACACTTAGCTCAACCTGACAGTTCATCCTGCTACCAACATTGAATAAAAAAAACTTGAGATTTCTATCTTTATGTCTTTATTTAGTGGTTTCATTAGTGTCAAAGGCTAAACTTTCTTGGGAAAATGTCTTTTATGTGTTGCGGAAAAAACTGACTTGCTTTAACAAAATATGTTTACAAATCCTTTCACCTGGCAATCTACCTGAATGCCCAACTATCTGAGAAGCCCTCCATGAAACCATGGTTGCTATAAATTCATTTAGGGCTCACTGACAGAATTGCTGATTTTTATGCATGCTAATTTTCTGATTCCTCACTCTGTTTCATGTTTATAGATAAGACTTTATTGATCGCGAAGGGAAATTGATGTACATGTTCATGTACATGATGAACATGTTTGCATGTTCTTTTGTAACATACACCTTTTTGTGATTTTTTTGTATATCTAAGCAAGTGTTCCTGCATCCCTCTTCTGCACTATAGTCATGGCTTTTTTTCTGTTTGCCTATTTCAAAGCAACACCTGCTCCATTTCTAAAACTTTTTGCTCATGTGCATTTTTGTATTTTTTACACCTCTAGTACTTTAATGTCCTGAATTTTCATTTGCCTTAATTTGTAGAATGAATTTGAGTTTTAGCCTTAAAAAGCTTAAGTTTTCACTATCTTTTGTTTCTTGTACTACAACTGTTATTATTGATTACCGAATTATTGTACTTGACATGACTTCATTCACCCTGTCCTGAACGTCTATGACAGGCAGAGAGAGTGCTGTTTCTGGTGCGATTTTTTGCAGCTGACATTTCACTGTTTTAAACGAACAAGAAATTAGATTGCTCATAAATCACTTGTTCTATATAAACACAGCGTGATTGCCCTCCGAAAATCCTCTTTTTCTTGTTCGTTTTAGAGACCTTGATCGAAACTGATTTTAGATGTCAGAAAGGATTTATTTTCTCTGTATTTCCTACATTGCTTTGTCGAGATTTTAACTTTATATTTAGGCTCAGATTTCAACTATAAATCGTACACTAATTCATAGCAGTAAATACTGATGTTTTGCTCCCTCTTACCACAAAAATATATATGTATTGTAGCTGGGATGAACTTTATTTCGTACGCGTAGCTACTGCGATTTGGACACAGAACGGTTAAAGATGGTGACAAATCAGGCACCCAGGGGGGGGGGGGGGGGCGTCTTCCCGCCTCCATAACTAAAATGCCAAATAGGAGTGGCTTAAGTGACATACACAGTCGTGTAACTGACAGTTTGAGGTAGCCTATCGTGTAAATTTCGTTTTGTTGCTGATAGGTTAAGCTTTCGAAACTCTGCCCCAAAGTAATATGACTGATTTTTCACCCTGTTTCGTTGGTTAAACTCAATGATCACAAGCACCACCATGGTAACTGGGATGTGTAGTTTTTAATTCCGTTTGAATTATAACTGTATGTACTGTCTTCATATTTGGCCATTGCTTTAAAGAGAAAAAATTTAGGTGCCGTCGTCTCCGCTTTAAAGGTACCCCCGTGCTGGAAGAATTTGACCTCGGAAAGTTTGCCCGGCGTACTTTGAATGGCTGCATCTGTATAAGTCAGTCACTTAAACTATCACGCTACCAATTCAGTCATTTAACAAGTACTGAAACAGCAATACACATATCAATGGAAAGTTTTATACTGCTGTTTGTGCTACAGTACCTGAATATAATTATATCGTTATTAATTTCTTTAGATTCCATATTATATTTCCTACTAATCAAATTCTAAAAGTATGCTTTTGTTTACTCAGATAACGAGCATATTCGCAGAAGAGGTTAAAACGATCAATTTCACAAAGTATATAAACGTACAGTAATATGGTCAGAAGGAGCACGTAAAAACATTTCCGAAATAACCACATGTAAGACTTTGATGCTTAAAATGTTTAGGGAGAAATTGAATATTGGTGTGTATTTTTTCTTTAAACTACCAAGACCAGCCATATACAGTACAGTTTACATATAGTAATATGTTTATGTTCCTAAATTAATATATTTTACGAGCATGTTTAAGGTATACTTTGTATGATTGGAAATGAATGCGTGATCGGATCAATGAAATGCTATGGTGTTACTTTTTGTCAATGAAAAAATAAAGTAATTTAGATTACATGATATTTATTACAAAGATAGAAGCTGAATTCATAAGGTTTGCAAACACTTATATTATTCTTGAAGGAGACTTCAATATAGTAATGAATCCTAGCGTAGACAAAACTGGGAAACAAGTGAAAAAAACTTCCAAAGCAGCCCTAGCACACACTGATCACTTGATTGATCAATGCACATAAGTTATCAGATGTATGGAGAGTCCTCCATCCCTCAGAAAGAGACTACACTTTCTTTTCTGATAGACAAAAATCCTTTTCCAGAATTGATTATTTTTTTAGTTCTCAAAATATGCAACGCACTAGGGATGCAGTTTTTCATCCTAGAACCATCTCTGATCCTATACAGTTAATACTTTCATTACCTTACATAATAACACCTTTAGAAAGATGGAAAATGAATAACTCCCTACTACAAGAGGCTGATATTAAAAGACAAGTAGTACTAAAAGGCAGTTTATTCAAAATTTTATGGAAACCAATCTAAATTCTGTCTCTGATCCCAATATTATTTGTGAATCACTTAAGTGTTGTTTAAGGGAAGTATTTGAATTGCTTCTTTTCATAAAAAGCAAAGGGAGTCAAAAGAAAGTTGCCTACTCACCAAAATGAAGGCTATACCGCTCAAATCATCAAAAAAAATTAACAAGACTGGGCTAATTTGATGGAAGTACAGCTACAATATAATCAGTTATTAAGGGTAAAAACAGAGTTTGCATTAAGTAGAGCACAACTTAACTTCTGTGAAGAGGGGAAAAAGCAGGGAAAATGCTTGTAGCCAGGTTTAAAAAGCGCTGTAAGGGCAATATTATTAGCAGCATCAAGAAAATGGATTGGTCAAATACCCAAGATCAGAAAGAAATAAGTTCAACCTTTGTTACTTTCTTTGAAAAATTATATTCATCTTAAGATGTGCAGTGCTTTCTTGCAGATACAGAGCTCCCAAAACTTAATACAGAAGATAGAAACATTCTTGAGTCATCTCTCAGAATCAGAAGTTAAAGAAGCCATTGCTTCATTTTCTCACAATAAATCACCTGGACCCAATGAGTTGTACCAGAAATTTCACTCCATACTTAGTCCAATCTTACTGCAAACATTTAATAATACGTGGTTAACAGACACAGCTTCACTATCATTTAGGGAGTCTCTAATAACCCTTGTATATAAGAAAGGTAAAGATCCATCATTGTGCAGTAGTTACCGCCCAGTAAGCTTAATGAACTTGGACAATTAGATTCTAGCTAAAGTACTTGCTAATTGGTTAGGTAAGGTACTACCAAAATCATACATCCAGATCAAACAGGATTTATAAAAATAGATATACTTCAGATAATACAAGAAAGCTGTTTAATTTGATTTATCACACTAAACTCAGTAAAACAAAATCAGCTATATGCACACTGGATGCTGAGAAGGCCTTTGACAGAGTTGAATGGAAGTTCCTATTTAATTAATGTGCTAAAATTGGTTATGGCCCATATTTTATTAAATGGGTTGGAATCTTATATCACAGTCCACAGGCATCTATAGTGACTAATAGTTGTATATCCAAACTTTTCTGTGTATATAGAGGCACCAAACAAGGGTGACCTCTTTCACCCTTACTATTTAATGTAGCACTTGAACCTTTAGCCTGCAAATAAGAGCATCAGTCCAGATAAAAGGTATAGGTGTGCATAAAAATGTTTTTTTAAGATTGCTCTATATACTGATGATGTTATACTGTTTTTAACAAATGTGCACAAATCAATCTCAGAAGCAGTAGATGTCATTGAAAGTTTTGGTAAGATGTCAGGTTATAAGGTAAACTGGAGCAAAACAGAGCTTATGTATCTCAATTCATTATCATTGAATCATAAGATTGTTCACCCAGCACAAGTTACAACAGAGATAGGGTATCTGGGGCTGGGAATAAAATCTAGCTTGAAAGCTACCAGAGATGTTAATTTAAGAGACTTGTTAAATAAAATAAATGGAGACATGCTCAGATGGAGATATTTACCTATTTCCATGTAGGGTAGAATTAATATAGTCAAGATGTCAATACTTCCTTAAGTAAATTATACACTGAGAAATGCTACCTGTAGAGATTGACAATAAATGGTTTGAGGCGCTGCATAAAACGATTACATCTTTGGTCTGGAAATGAAAAAAAGCTAGTTGTTCTTTTGAAAGACAGTGCAGCAAAAAATAAAGGTGGGTTACACCTACCTATTTTTTACAATTATTACTTGGCATTTGGCTCAGTTCAAGCAAAGGAGTGGTTTGAATTAGAAATAGAAAAGGATTGGGTACAAATTGAGCATGATACAGCATCGGAGCTAGGTATCTCCTTAAAAAATTTGTATTATAGCAAGGCATGTCTTAAATCTTTAATTGAAACACCAAGTGGTTCTTCTTTTGAAATATTAAAAAGCTGCAATAAAATTGTATCTTATGACGCTTCACTATCTGTACATCAACCATTATTTAGATCACCAAGACTAACTATACTGTCAAGACCAATTAATTGGTCAGTATGGATTCAAGTAGGTGTTAGTACATTGTGTCATATAATTAGAGATAACAAATTGTTGTCCTTTTCTGAATTATCTCATCAAACATCTCTTCCAGCAAAATAATTTTTAAATTACTCAAAACTTAAAAGTTTACTGTCTTAAACCTTTCCGTTAAGTGAATTAAAACAAGAACTGGATAATTACAGCGATAAACTATTGTAGACTAATACACGAGTGAAGGCTCGAACATTTTACAACCTTCTTAATGCAAGGTCATTCCATTACAGGTATCCTTGGCGATTTATCAAAGGTTAAAGTAGCTATTCAATATAAAAATACTTTTTTGACTCTTTGTATTATTGCTAAAAAATTAATATTGCAAAAATGGGTGGACAGTACAGGACCATTGTACAAAGAATGGAATAAAGAGGCTGTACCACAACTTACATTTGAAAAGATTTCATATCATTTACAGGGGAAACTTAACGAGTATAGGAATGTTTGGGGTCCATTAGAGACATACTTGAATGGCACTGGATGTTAAGAATATTACTAGGAAGTTATTTTTTATTAATTTTTTTTTGTGGTTGTTGTCTAATAAGAACAAAAATGAGAGAATGAAAAAAATAAAAATAAAATAAAAATAAAGAAATCCTCCAAAGTTGGGGGGGTGGAGGTGGGTTAAAAGAAAAAAAAAACAGCCCAATTTGCAAATGCTTGCATACTCTGTCTTAAAACTGATAACACTAAATTTCGAAACCTAACATTAAGTAAAATCAGTAAAATCCAAGGGGATAGCAATTTGCTAAGTCGCAAATATATTTGAACACATTCAAAGTCCACAACAAAGTTTTTGATAAAGGTTACTGAGGCAAACTGCTGATTGAAGTTATGTAAATAGATTAAATTCCCATTTCAGTTGAAAACCTACCCAGGTGTGGAGAGATTTTCAATTCCATGACCATCTTATAAAAAGAGGAAATCTTTGGAATGATTTTGCTCAACATTGACCCAGCAAGAAACGCAGGAGTGGGTGAAAGACAAATGGCAGAGGAGAGGAGTTCGAACGCGTGGTGACATTCACCACAGAGGAAGACCATGAGCTATTATGTCTGATGAGATAAGAGCTACCATAATAGACCATGTCATAAAGCATGGTTTGTCATTGAGAGAGGCTGGTCTAAGAGGTAAGCCAAATCTCAACCGTTCAACTGTCGCATCTTTGGTAAGAACTTCCCAGCAAACCAACAGGTAAGTTATGCATTTTACAAAGGCTTACACTTAAATGCATACAGTAAATATTAGCCTCTAGAACCACTGCTAATGTGTAATTGGATTTGTTCTATAGGACCCAACAACTACCTCCCTCAGGGGGAAGAGGAAAGACGTTCGATGCTGAGCAGGACAGGGCCATTGTGAACATGGTCATTGCTGATAAAGCAATCAAACGTCGAGAAATTCAGGCCAGGCTACTGGGAGACAACACTGTTTTTCCAATTTTTTAAAGTGTCAGCCTCACAACAATAGCTTGGACCCTGACGAAACATCACATCAGCATGAAGCAGTTGTACACAGTTCCTTTTGAGAGGAACAGTGATTGTATCAAGGTGCTCAGGCACCAGTATGTTCAGGTAAGGTGTCTATTCAACAGTTCAATGGTTTTGAACAAAACTTAGGGCACTGTAGGACACATCACTCACTGCCTTATTGTTTTTACTGTAGGTACACAGTAATGCTTTAACTGTATAGCCTAATCTGATTGATTTCTGCTAGAGAGTCAAGGAGCTGGAGGCCAGTCCAAAACCCCATGAAATCATTTATGTGGATGAGGCTGGCTTCAATTTAGCAAAGAGAGCCACAGTAGATGTTCCGGGTCAGAGGGGTGGCAATATCACTATGTTTGCGACTATGTCATCCACTGGCTTCCTGTTACACAGGTCCCAAATCAGGCCACACAATGCAGAGTGTCTCATTTCATTCCTGGATGAATTATATGGAAGGCTTGTGTCTGAGGAAGAAAGGGGACAGGTGAGGCCAAACATGCAAACATTTGTGATTACGTGGGACAATGTAACCTTTCACCATTCCCGTGCAGTCAAATTGGTTTGCAGCCCATCTAAGGATGGTTTCCCTTTTCCTTCCACCTTATTCACCATTCCTCAGCCCTATAGAGGAATTCCTTTCATCATGGAGGTGGAAAGTGTATGGTCATCATCCATATGATCAGATGTCCCACCTGGAAGCAATGGATGCCAGATGCCTGGACATAACAACTGGAGACTGCCAGGGATGGATCAGGCATGTAAAGAGATTCTTGCCCCAGTGTATAGCAAGAGAGGTCATAAGGTGTGATATAGATGAGAACACGTGGTCAAATGCAGAAGAACGGATAGACTAAAACCTGCATTACTGTACCTGTGACTTATAGTTTTCTTTCAGTACTACAATACAGTTTTTTTTTAAAACGTCAATATTGCTGTATTACTGTTTCTGCATTTTTGTCACTTGTCACTTGATTTTTTTTTTCTGTTGCATGTACTGTGGTGGTTCATTGTATAGAGTAGTGCATGTAGAATCCTGTTTTGTAATGGAAAGTCTTTTTTAAAAACAATTGGGTACACTTACACAGTACACAATTAAAACCTATAATTACAATTACGAGAAACTAGAAAGCACAACATTATTTGTTACATGGAAGCCTGATGTAAAATAAACCATATACTGTAATGCCACCTGTCTTTAGTGTTTTTCAGGTCATTGTACTAGGATGGACAAAGTAATGTTGTTGGACAAAAAAAAGGTGCTAGTGTTTTAATAGGATTATTTTATTTTAAGACAAGTTTGCAGTGTTTTGATAGCTTTAGTGCATTTTTGGTGTGAAATGAACTGTTGTGCCAAGCTCCGTTTTGGCATAGAGAGTTGTATGAAGAGTTTTGAAAAAGTGAACTTGGTATTGAAAAACACTTGTTAGCAATTGTAAAAAACTGTAATAGACATGAATAAAGCTTTTGTTCCCAGCGTATTCGTGTTTTTGGAGTACCCCATGTAAAGTGTGAACCTATTCGTGCTTATTAACACAAAATCATGTTGCAGTGAACTATTAATAGATATTAATAAAGCCTTTATAAACCACACATTAAATGTACCAATAATACAGATTCTTTTAATCACAATAATTGTAATCACTGCATTAGTTATAAAAATATTTTGCAAATACAAGTACAAAAACAGAATTCTTGGACAAAGTAACTTTACAGTATATTAATGAAAAAGTATTTTACACAGAAATGTAATTTAACATACCCTATATTTTCAATAACAACACCGAGGCATGGTAACAAATTAAACAAATATAAAAACTGAAAGGATAGAAAAATCTTCCTACTTGAGCTTAATAATTTGAAAGCCATGAAAACTTACAGTGCTCCAGGTTTTCTTTTGTTGCCACCAATGTACAAGTTATTTTTGTGCAGATCTCAGAAGTGGCATAAAATGAAAAATACTTTGAGAAACAATAACATGATAAATTAAAAGTGTAAAAGACTTATTTAAATGCAGTGAAACAACTTTAACTCTTGACCTAATTCAACACTTAGCAGCAAGTATTCTTCTTCAGAGGGAGCCACCTCTACATGTTGGTCAATCGTTCAATCATCCTTGCCCAGGAAAATAACAATTACACACTTACAATTTTTACATATTGTATACAGCAGCCACATTGGTATTTACCTCTCTTACTGCTTCTATGAACTTCACTCTTATTCCTAATTTTCTTTTTCTTGTGAGAAGAATCAGAAGAGGATTCAGATGATAGAGAAGAACTTAATTTGTCTTCATCTTCTGAAAAAGATTACTCAGTTGAAAGAGCTGACATTCTTTTTCTTGCTGTGAAAAGCGACAAATATGTTATTTAAAGATATTAAAAATATTAAATGTAATAAATACACAAAAGAAATATGCTAATTGAAATTCAAATTAAATCTAAAATTTGATGCATTTATTGAAACATACTTTACAATGCAATTACAATTCGTTTACATGTCTTACAACTGTATTAAATAGGTATTTTTGTTAAAATCCTGTCCTCATCAGCTTCTGGCATGGTACAGTAATAATAACCTTACCTAAATGACAGAAAGAAGTGTTACTTACAGATCAAGCCATTCAAAATGCGTGGAGTACACTGCGTCAAAACGCAGTGGACGTGGAGCATCGTATCACATCATACCACATGCAAATTGAAATATGATGAAACATTTTGAAATGTTCCTTTTAACTCTATTGCTGTCGATATTGTAGCAAGAGACAAAATTAAATGCTTGTAATGTAGGGAGCTCTGAACGAGTAAAATTTTGATGCAGGACAAATAAATGTATTTTCCACAAGCTATACTGTTGTGGCAGTACAGTAGCAGTTTTAAATTATTCTTTGTTATTAATAAATCACTTAGCTACAAACATGTTGTGACATTTCGAAATATAAAAAATGTCAATGTGGTGTCCATAATATTTGCTATTGTAGTTTTTCAAAGAAATGTTGATTTGTTAAAAGAAAACTTGTGGCAACAGCTGGGTTTGGACCCCCAACCTCCAACATGCAAGGCATTATGTCCAGGGTGAAGGATTGGGCAAACATAGCTGATGCTGATCCACAGAGCCAGCATCTTACAATGTTTATATTTAGAGGCAATTTGTTTAAATAACTAACTAGGTATGGATACTGATGTGCAAGAGAGGTGGAAAGGCTGTTTCCTTAAGCCAGCACTATAAAATAATTTATCCTCAGTGAGATGCTGCCATCTAACACTGTGTATAGTTCCATCCACACAGTGCCTTTACTTCCATCCATTTTCTAATCTCTTTATCAAGTATAGAGGATTTGGAGCCTATCCCAGCAAGCAACGGACGCAAAGCAGAATACACCCTGGACATAGCACCTGTCCATCACAGGACAGACAGACACAAACACCAGGGCCAGTTTTTCCCGTAAGCCAATTAACCTACCAGTATGTTTTGGAGTGTGAGAGAGAATCATATCACACATAAGGAGAAAAACCACAGAACCCAGAGAGAACATGCAAATTCCACACACACACAGGACAGCAGGAATTGAACCTAGGGCCCAAGTGCTGCAAGATAGCAATGCTAACTACTTTGCCACCATTAGAAATGGATGAATAGCTTATCTTTCCAGTTCAGAGATTTGCGTGCATAATTTAATTTTGAAAGCCACTGAGACATCTGGTACTACTGCTGTATTTATGAAAAAAAAACATACAAAAAGCATGCTAACAACGGTGTCATCATATTCCTTAGTTAATACATTTTATTTTTATAAAAAGTTAACATTGTTAGAAAAATACTTTGAATTATATTTTACCCTGTTTTTCTTTGTGTATTTAACTTATTTTCTAAGAGTCAGATTTAATGTATATTTGAACAATGAAAATATATTCTTACAATATGCGGGGAAAAGTGCAACAATTTATTAGAGCGCTAAATTTAATATTATTGATTACTAATAGTTTATGCTAACACCTAACTTTCTTAATTAGATGTATTTAAAACAATAAACTAAGTGTAACATAGCATTCAGAAATACAATCGAGAATAGTTTTGTGGTGTATGTATAGATGAAACTATAATGTATAACAAAATTAAAGGCGATTAAAATCTGTAATCTTTCCACGTGTAATGTCATTAGAAAGTACAATAAGCTCCTGCTTTGTCTAACGATGGTATCAAAAAGTAGTCTAAGTGGTGAGAAACCTGTGCTTAATGATAATTAAGGGACTTAGAAGTCAAAGAAAATGATTTATGTTGTTTAATTTTAAACACTAAATTATGAATGCAGACACAGAACAGCCATTGTGCAATACTGAGCTCCGCTCTTCCTCCCTCTCTCGGTGCTGCCTCCCCCTCTGACGCAGCGCAGTGGGCGGCATGCTATTTTCAGAGCCTCTGATTGGGAAAAAAAGATCTGCTGATCTGTTCTACATACCAGGAAGACAACAGAATATGATTTTTCTATTCGAAAAATGTGTTGTCTTTATGAAATCTGTGTATTTTAAGTGTTTAATTAAGAAGTAAAAACCTTACAGCGTACACAGAGATTCTAAGCTGATCACGAGGAAGAAAAATCACCCGTTTTTCATGCATAAAAAGTGGTTATTAACTATCGAAGCCTGTTTTTATAGCTTTTAGTCGTGCAATGTCTAAGCAGGAACACATCATTGTATCTCATTTTTTAAAAATTAAAAAAATCGCTTGCCCAGCCTAATTTAAAAGACCTCTACTTGTGAAACTTTTCACAGCTTGTACATAAAGCTATATACACAATATGGCTGACAGCAGGAAAACTCCTATTCTTTACTCAGCAGCTTATTAAAAACAACACCCATGATGTTCAAACCAATTTTTTTACACAGAAGACTGACACAGCTTCGCGTTGTGAATCTCTTTTTCTAAGAAAATATTTGTCAGTCTGTCCATGGGTGGAAGGGGGACTGTCTTTCATTCGAAGGCTTGCCTATTCTATTTTGTAAATGTAGAGGGTGAGAAAAGACTCGTGATACCGGTTTGTTTACAAAAAATGTAGGCACAGAGACTCAGACTTTGTGGAGTGAAATTCAGCAAAACCAGCCAGCCAGCACTGCTGTGCACCAGCCGAGAGAGAGAGCGCACACAGGGGTACGTAATCAGGGGACTATTTACATGAAAACGGGTGATCTCCCCAAACTGTACGCTTGTTTCACAGTGGGTCAGCTGCACTGGTTAGTAGCTTTCCTAATCCCCACCCTGACCACTAACACTCCTGTCCTGCCCCTCGTTGTGTACCCCAGCCGGGTGCCCTTCAGCCTCAGCGAATGCGCTACATCAATGTAGGGCTTTCAGGCTCACGTACAGATGCAGCCATTCAAAACGAGCGGGTTATACCACGGTAAAACGCGGTGGGCATGTCGCGGTATAACACGTCATAACTCATCATACTGTATAATACCGCATAATACCGCAAGTAAGATAATAGTATTCGGAATTACCACCAGGTGGAGATAATAAAGCTCAACCTCTCATGTACAGCATTTGAGCAAAGCCAGAAAACACCCCGATCACTGCTGAGGGACAATCTTTATTCAATTAAGAATTTAAGTTGTATACTCTTTAGACTTTTAAATTTAAACTGTATTACAGCATGTTAATCATTATACATTATACATTAAAATTGGTATATTTTATGAAAGCAAGATTGCTCAGTTGGATCATAAATATTTCGTTTTTCATCGATGCGTAATTACGCACTAGCTGGAATCCGAGGAATATCATGTTGCTGGAATATCATGTTGTGATATTTAGAAATGAACGTGTGTACACAGCAATCCCCTCGGATTCCAGCTAGTGCCTAATTACACATCAATGAAAAACCGGAGGTTTAAAAAAAGAGAATTCGCTCACTGATAGTTTTATGTGCCAGCTGTGAACATTTTCACAACTCGTGGTCTTTAAAATGCATTTGGTTTGAAGGCTTTCTGTGTTTCCGTTCCGAAGATATGAACAAAAGAATATTCGAGCATGGTCAAAAAATGGCTTAAAAAATAAATAAAAATGTGGATATAATGATATAAACATTTATTGCAATACATTTACTTGGCTGGGTAGCCACGTCAGCCTGCAATGTTTCTGCTGTGAATCCTTCTGCAGGTGTGAGGGAACAGACACACCAGGAATTTATTGTACTTTCTAATGACATTACACGTAGAAAGATTACAGATTTTAATCGCCTTTAATTTTCTTATACATTTTAGAAAAGTTTCATCTATGCATACACCACAAAACTATTTTTGATTGTATTTTTGAATGCTATGTATAAAAAGAAACTTGCAGCTTACTCAACGATTCTAAGATGTCTAATGGTGTATTGCATGTCTAATAACCCCATTTTCCCCATTTTGATTAAAATCACAAACACGTGTTTAATTAAATGCCTTTATTGATTCACAATCTGAAAACGCAATGTAAATCATTATCTTTGCATTCTAAGTCCATTAATTCACTTTAAGCATAGCTTTCTCACTATTTGGATTTATTTTTCATACCATCGTTAAACAAAGCAGGAGCGTATACAGATGCAGCCATTCAAAATGAGCGGTAAAAACCCGCGGTACAGTAACCAACCCGCAGGGCACCGTAGGGCACCGCTGTAAGTGATTGGCTGGCCAAAATGACCGACAGGGGCACTCGTGGTGCATTGGTTGGTAGTGAAAAGATTTAATCATTTAATGTCTTTACTGTGCACATTTTAATCCGCTTAGTTTTGAATATTTATATGGAATTTTACCACTAAAGGGAAATTTTAGTAGCTGAGCATAAAAAGAAGAGGAGCATAACGCATCTGAAGGTCATAAACGATATTAATTTAGGAACATAAAGATTACTGTATGTACATAAATTGTACTGTGTATGGCTGGTCTTGATAGTTTAAAGAAAAAATACACACCAGTCTTTCATTTCTCCCTAAACATTTTAAGCATGAAAGTTTTATGAAATGGTACCCAAATATGTGATTGCTGTATAGAATGAATTTTAATTTTTAAAAATTATTTAACACGAAAATTAAGCTGTTTACATCTTCCGCCTGAGAACAGTCACCCGTTGCTACCCAACGCAGAAACACAGCCACTAACTAGCAAAGAGAGGACATTAGCAAGCCAATATGATAAAGAAATAAATGATTATTTTGTTTATTTCTTTTGCACATTTATTCGAACATTTCCATCGATTGTACAAGCACTTGGAAACTGTCCAATCCCTAGTTCATCAGGCATTTACCGGTCTGGCGCCGGTCTGTGTCTTCTAGGATATAATGCCAGCGAACTCTTGTTTTTATGTCCACTATAACTATGCTGGGCAAACGTTCCGAGGTCAAATTCTTCCAGCACGGGGGTACCTTTAAAGCAGAGACGACGGCACCGAAATTTTTTGGGGCGCCTTCTCTTTAAAGCCCTGGCCAAATATGAAGACAGTACATACAGTTATAATTCAAACAGAATTAAAAACTACACATCCCAGTTACCATGGTGGTGCTTGTGATCATTGCGTTTAACCAACGAAACAGGGCGAAAAATCAGTCACGTGACTTTGGGGCAAAGTTTCGAAAGCTTAACCTATCAGCAACAAAGCGAAATTTACACGATAGGCTACCTCAAACTGTCAGTTACACGACTGTGTATGTCACTTAAGCCACTCCTATTTGGCATTTTAGTTATGGAGGCGAGAAGACGCCCCCCCCCCTCTCTGGGTGTCTGATTTGCCGCCATCTTTAACTGTTCGGTGTCCGAATCGGAGTAGCTACGCGTACGAAATAAAGTTAATCCCAACTACAAAACATATATTTTTGTGGTAAGAGGGAGCAAAACATCAGTATTTACTGCTATTAATTACTGTACGATTTATAGTTGAAATCTGAGCCTAGATATAAAGTTAGATATAAAGTTAAAATCTCGACAAAGCAATGTAGGAAATACAGAGAAAATAAATCCTTTCTGACATCTAAAATCAGTTTCGATCAAGGTCTCTAAAATGAACAAGAAAAAGAGGATTTTCGGAGGGCAATTACGCTGTGTTTATATAGAATAACTGATTAATGAGCAATCTAATTTCTTGTTCGTTTAAAACAGTGAAATGTCAGCTGCAAAAGATCGCACCAGAAACAGAACTCTCTCTGCCTGTCATAGATGTTCAGGAAAGGCTGAATGAAGTCATGTCAAGTACAATAATTCGGTGATCAATAATAACAGTTGTAGGACAGAATATAAGGAGGATAAGGATTTTGAAGTTGACTCAAAATCTGATAGGTAACCAGTGCAAGGACTTGAAAACAGGTGTAATGCATCCCTGATAGGATTCTTGCTGTCATATTCTGAACATATTGAAGATTGCTCAGTGTGGATTTAATTTCCCCAGTGAACAGGATGTGCATTTATTAATTCTAGAAAAAAAGCCTTTCTTGATTTCTCTAGTTCTTAGTTTCTCTAGTTCCCTTTAAAATAAACTATTATTCCACAATACAGAGTATTACATGGCCAGTATTTACACATGATATTTGTGATTTAAAGAAATTAACACAAGCAGCTTTTGGAGATTTAAGTGTTGGCTGAGTTATTGCAGGATAAAAGACTAGAGATGTTGGTAAGAAGAAGATAATTTGGGGAAAGCTGAGGAATACACTTTTAACAAAAACACTTCCTAATGGGGTTAGGCATACTTTTGATGAAGATGATGAAGTTAACAGACTATATGTTTACATAGATTCTGAAATAAGGATTGTATTTTAGATTATGTGTAGTTGCTGGCATTGAACTGTGTGTTGGATGCACATGAATTGAAGGAATGGGTAAACATAGCTGATGCGGATCCACAGAGCCAGCATATTAAGATGTTTATAATTAGAGGCAATTTGTTTAAATAACTAGGTATGGATACTGATGTGCAAGAGAGGTGGAAAGGCTGTTTCCTTAAGCCAGCACTATAAAATATTTTATTCTCAGTGAGATGCTGCCATTTCATAGTGGGTTTCTAACACTGTGTATAGTTCCATCCACACAGTGCCTTTACTTCCATTCATTTCTAATCTCTTTATCCAATACAGAGGATTTGGAGCCTATCCCAGTAAGCAACGGACACAAGGCAGAATACACCCTGGACATAGCGCCAGTCCATCACAGGACAGACAGACACAAACACACACACACCAGGGCCAGTTTTACCATAAACCAATTAACTTACCAGTATGTTTTGGAGTGCGAGAGGGAGTCATATCACACATATGGAGAAAAACCATGTAACCCAGAGAGAACATGTAAACCCCACACACAGAGGATGGCAGGAATTGAACCTAGGACCCCAGTGCTGCAAGATAGCAATGCTAACCACTTCGCCACCATTATAAATGGATGGATATCTTAGTTATCTTTCTAGTTCACAGGTTTGCATGCATAATTTAATTTTGAAAGCCACTGAGACATCAGGTACTACTGTTGTATTTATGAAAAAGAAACAAAACAAAAAACATACTAACAACTGTGCCATCCTACTCCTTAGTTAATACATTTTATTATTCATAAACAGTTAACATTGTTAGCAAAATATTTTGAATTATATTTAACCCTATTTTTTCTTTAGTTTTGTATTTAACTTATTATATGATAGTCAGACTTAATGTATATTTGAACAATGAAAATATATTTTTACAAGATGCGGGGGAAAGTGCAACAGCTTATTACAGTGCTAAATTTAATATTATTGATTGCTAATAGTTTATGCTAACACCTAACTTTCTTAATTAGATGTATTTAAAACAGTGAACTAAGTGTAACATACTATTCAGAAATACAATCGAAAATAGTTTTGTGGTGTTTGTATGGATGAAACGTTTCTAAAATGTATAACGTAACAAAATTAAAGACGATTAAAATCTGTAATCTTTCCACTTGTAATGTCATTAGACAGAACAACACGTTTCTGGTTAGACTAAGGATGGTGTAGCGGCAATGCTTGTTAATAAGACAGAATTAAGCGTTGGTATGCTGTCTTAAAGGAGGCCCCATCTCACCCTCCATCTCTGTGGTGCAGCCACAGAGAAAGAATTCATGCAGGCTGATTTAAAATGTTTTCTTTTGATAAGAAGCAAGCTCCCAAAGGGGGATGCACTTAGCTAAGCCTGGCTATCATGATCAATGGTCATCCATTGGCGCCTATCTGTCTAGGGAGTGCCAGATGGACATCTGGACTGCATTCCTAAGTGTCAGGAGTAAGTGACTCATATCTCACCTTGATCAACCAATCAGGGACTGGTAGGGCCGAGTAACCCACGTGGGACTCTGATGCCCATGGAACTTTCAGCCAATCGACGAGCTGAAGTTCCTCCAGGTAAAAACAGGCAACACAGAGATTCAGAGAGATTCAAAAGATTCTGTGGAGAATTCTGTGGACTGTTCTAAAGGGAATTCAAAGGAGAATTCCAGGGCAGGACGGCCCAGGAGCAGAAGGCTCCCAAGGGCAGGACATTCTCGCAGCGCGCCTCCTGACCATCCTGAGACTCAGCCCGGACAACCACGGAACGGCCAGTGTGTCTGAGTGCCAGAACTTTCCTTTGTTCTAAGAGTCTAGAACGGAGGTTGCCAGAGAATAACCAGAGGATCCACCCGAGGTTAACACCAGCAGCAGGCCTCGTGAACAGGTCGGAACTGTGGAAAGCTGAATCACTATTCAGAACTAGCGCTTCATCAGGAACGAACCGGTCCTCTTCCTGACCTGCTGGGACCCACAGTAACTTTTCTCCTGTGCACAAACTGTGCTAGTTAAAGCCAACACTAACTAGCCGGTCAGTGAGCATCAGCAGCGCACCGTCGCAAGCCGCACAGCACAGCCTGGCACGGAGCCAGAGAGCGCGGATTGGACAGCAACAGCCTGCAACTGTTTCTTTGAGCCCGCAGGAGATCTGAATCCCCAGAGATTGGATGAGTATTCAACTTCAATGCATTACAGCTCGAGAATTCAATTGTTATCCTAACCAGTTGATATCAATTTAATTCCTAAGAGTTATGTACTTGTTTTGAGTATCTAATGTAGAAGTTATAACCAAGTTCATTTACGAAACGGTCTTAATGAATGATATACTGAACGTATGTCCTCTTGATATGTGTAACACTTCGTAACTGATTGAATATATCTTTTGTATTCTGATAACCCTCTCGATAAGATCTGTTAGGTTTATATGCATATTCTATGTATTAATAAATGTATCCTCGTGTATTAGTACCTGTGTGTGTGCGTTGTTTGAGTTATGTCGCGTGGTTGGATTCTAAAGCCATCAAAAGAATCAATTTCGTGATTTACTGCTACAATTAATAATTGTCCCAGTAAATGCCCAAACCCCCTACAGAACTGGTGCCTCGTGAGAGCACACTACAGTGGAAAGATTAGATTGTAATAGTTTTTATTTTTTAAATACATTTTAGAGAAGTGTAATCTATACTAAAAAAGCTGTATTTATTTAATACCACTCGATACTTATATTAATGGAGTTTAGTTGATACTGTTTAAACTTTTATTTTAAATTGTATTACAGCATTGTACACATGTTTAAAAGAGAAGAGAGAATATTCAAGCCTTCTTCAGGTGTGAGGGTTTCTGCTCTGAATGAAATGCTAAAATGTAATGTAGGCTCTGAATGGGTAAAATTCAGTGCGAATTGTAATACTAATTAAATGACCGTGGGCACTTTCCACCCCCTCTGACAGCAGGAACATTCCTACAGTATTCTTAGCTCAGCAGCTACAATTAATAATTGTCACAGTAAATGCCCAAACCCTACAGAACTGGTGCCTTCAGAGAGCCACTACATTACATTTTGGCTATGATTACATATTTGGCGTCCCTGAGCCGGTTTTCTTACAATGGTATCAAAAAGTAGTCTAAGTGGTGAGAAAGATGTGCTTAATGATAATTAAGGGACTTAAAAGTAAAAAGAGATGCTTCACATTGCTTGATTAATTTCAAAAACTAAGTTATAAATGCAGACGCGATTGCTGCCATAAGCGCTCCAGGCAGCAGAATGTTCGTTCTGTACTGCTGAGCTCCGCGCCTCCTCCCTCTCTGTAAAATCCTGGGTTCGGTAAAATGTTTCAGGCATTGATGTGAAGGACAACAGAGCTTTCACTGGCCGATTATCATTATTATCATTATAATCATTATTATTAATAATGATATTAATTTAAGGGTCTAAATATCTAAACATATGTATCTGTATACCAGGTAGTATCACTGTATTCCACTTTCTTTGTAAACACGGAAAAACAGATTCACAACGCAAATCTGTATCGCTGTGTAAAAAAACCCGGTTTGTAATGAGCTGCTGAGCTAAGAATAGGAATGTTCCTGCTGGCAGAGGGGGTGGAAAGTGCCTGCGGTCATTTAATTAGTATTGCAATTCGCACTGATTCCCTTGCAAAGATATGGACTTAAGAATATTCGTGCCTGGTCAAAAAATGGCATTAAGCACTTAAAATTAATATGGTTAATAATAGTAAACTGTAACATGCTGTAACAAGATCGGTTAAACTGCGAAGAAAATGCTTTCAGAGAAAATGTTTCAGGTGTGAAGAACATAGATCTCCAATGCAATTTCAACCAAACCTGTTCCCACACACCCTGCCCCCACTACCATTAGAATATACACAAAGCACTGAAATCTTTCGAGCTAATGATCAGGTGACCCGAGAGAGAGCAAGAGAAACACCAAGGGGTACGGAACCAGGGAACTATTTACATGGAAAACGGGCGATCTCCCCAGACTGTCCGCCCATTTCACTGTTACCTGGATACCTCTTTATTTAGAACTCACTAACACTGATTTTTAGTTTAGAAGGATTCAAGTAGAGTTTTAGATGAAAGGCAGCGACCTTAATCAAATCATAATTGAACCCATTTAGAGCCTACATTACATTTTAGCGTTTCATTCTGAGCAGAAGACCCTCACACCTGAAGAAGGGTTGCGTTTTCTCTCTTCTCTTTTAAGCATGTGTACAATGTGTAATACAATTACAATGTGTAATTACAATGCTGTAATACAATTTGAATCGTATGAGGGTGGGGGGGGGGGGGAGTTGTCTTTCGCTGGAAATCTCGCCTGCTTCTACTTTACGAGTACAACCCCCTCTCTGCCAGAGTGCTGGCTGTGACGAATTAAACCAGTTTCACAGGTTTCAATCACAGACCATGTGACATGGGAGTCAGGAAACTAACACACAGCGCCACCGGATTTGATAACGCTATAAAAACGCTATAAAATAATGTGACTAGGCACAGAACAAGTTTACAGCACAGTACAATAATAAATGCTGACCATGACTTTAGAAGCATAAATTGCCTTACACTCAATTTAAACACAAGCTGTCTTTAGCCCTCTAAGCTGGTTCATATAGAAATGTAGAGATCCAGGCTCAGAACACACAGCTTCATTAGTGAATACATATGCAGGACAACTAGAGAAGACGTTTTACAGAGGATGGATTTTTAGAAACATCCCATCAGTGGACATCACTGAAGTCAACTCCTAGGTACTGTAACTGTCGTGTGGATAGTTTCACAAGAATCAGACAAAGGTTTAAGCATCGCTTGTTCTAGATAAAACTGCAAAAAAAAAACAACAACCCATAATGTACTTCTTTGCGGCTCTGTTTGCCCAAATCATATATTCACAACGTGAAATCTAGAAAATAATATTACGTAACCAAAATCCGCAATATGGAAACAAAACCTGTGTAATTGTTGACAGATGATGTACTCGTAACATTTTTTCAAGACGAACTACAACATTTAAAAAATGACTTGTATGTACTTGATATCTCTAATCAATCCACGGGTCCCAGCACAAAACGAAACTAAAACGCATACCGTTTCGCGCTTCTTATTAGTTGCTCAAAAGTAATTTGACCGTATGAAATGCATAATATAAACCTAGAAACATATACGTGAGCAGTACTTAAGCACTGTAGTATCGGTGTTAAGACATACCTCTCAAATACTGTAAATCAAGTTAAAAATATCTCAAGACCGATTCTGGTCATAATGAAACCATGTTTCGTGTATGTTTTCTTTAAAGTACCGAGACCAGCCATATACTGTATGTTTATGTTCCAAAATTAATATCATTTATGGCCTTCACACGCGTTACAGTATGCTCCTATTCTTTTTATGCTCAGCTACTAAGATTTCCCTTCAGTGGTAAAATTAGATATGAATATTCAATACTTAAACGGGCACAGTTAAGACATTAAATATACATATACATACTGTATACAGTACAGTTTTCATACGGTAATATGTTTATGTTCCTAAATCAATCTCTTTTATGAGCATGTGAAAGGCATGGTGAATCGATTCTCAAAAATTACTGTACTTTGCATGATTGGAAACAAATGCGTGATTGCGAAATGCTGTGGTGTTACTTTTACAAAGACGGTCAATGAAAAAAAGAATGTTGACCAGGGCAATACTTTGAGTTTACACTTACAGCTTGTCCAAGGTCATTCATTATTAATACTATTAGTAATATCTTCGTTAAAGACTTTGATGGCCACAGCTCAAACATGAGAGGTTGAGCTTTATTAGCTCCACCTTGCGGAAATTCCGGATACTATTATTTTGCTTGTCGTATTATAGGAGAATTTACGGTAACTCGCGGTATTTACCGGTAGCTTGCGGTAGACTGCGTACAGCGTACCGCAAAATAATGCGGTATTGCCCGCGCATTTTGAATGGCTGCATCTGTACTACTTCCTCATGGGATCAAATGTGGATTGATTGGAGTAATTGTTTTTATTTGTAAAATATATTTGAGAAAAGTGTCATTTAATACTACTCGATAGTTATATTAATAGAGATAAGCTCTCTATTAAAGCTCAGATCAAAGATCAAACAGCAATATCTCATATACTGGGACTGATCTGTGATCTGTGATGTGGTTGAGTGTGAATTGTGTTTACAAACAATGTAGACACAGAGTCAGAAAGTGGAGTGAAATTTGGCACAGCCAGCACACCGGGGTGGGGAGGGAGGGAGAGAGAGAGATGTGAAAAACGCGCAGCACCAGGCGAATACACAATATTAATGTAGGGCTTTCGGGCTCACGTGAATTTGCACCCTACACTCTGTGGTACCACTGTGTACATACAGAGCGAACATGTTGTGATATTTAGAAAAATGAAAAATGTCAATATAATGCCAATAATATTTGCTATTTTAGTTTTTCAAAGAAATGTTTATTTGTTAAAAGAAAACTCATGGCAACAGCTGGGTTTGAACACCCAACATCAGGGTTATAAATCAGTGACTTATGCCATCACGCCAGAGACGAAGCCATGCAGTAAATAGTGAAACAGAAGTACACATATCAATGGAAAGTCTTATACTACTGTTTGTGCAACAGTACATGAATATAATTATATCGTTATTAATTTCTTTAGATACACGATTCCATATTATATTTCCTATTAATCAAATTCTAAAAGTATGCATTTGTTTACTCTGATAACGAGCATATTTACAGAAAATATATTATATTTATATAATATGTTTATGTTCCTAAATTAATATCATTTATGATCATCAGACGTGTTATGCTCCTCTTCTATTTAACTAAGCTACTAAAATGTCCCTTTAGTTGTAAAATTCCATATAAATATTCAATACTAAGCAGATTAAAATGTGCATAGTAAAGAGATTAAATAATTAAATCTTTTCAGTACCGACCAATGCACCACGAGTGTCCCCGTCGGTCATTTTGGCCAGCCAATCACATTCCGCGGTATGCCGCGGTGGCTTGTGGGTAGGTGCGTGCGGTATGGGTTTGTACCGCGAAGTTTGAATGGTTGCATCTGTAAGCAGAGATTTTACTGTGTAGTCCAAAAACAGGTCAATGTCAATGTTTCCCCTGCCCAGACACAAATTGGATGAGCTCAGCTAAAATTCCCCTTTAGTTTAAAAATTCAGAGAGATTAAATGATTAAATTGTTTCACTAACAACCAATGCACCACGAGTGCCCCTGTCGGTCATTTTTGTCAGTCAATCACGTACTGCGGTACAACGCAGTGAACTGTAGATAATTTTGCACGGTGCAGGCGTTATTAATTATTAATTTCTTCAGATTAACGATTCCATTTTATATTCCCTAGTTAGCGGATTCTAAAAAGTATGAGGTATTTTACTGCAATAACAAGTGTTCATAGAAAAGGCTAATCACTTAACTCACTTAACTTTGAATGTGTTGTGATATTTAGAAATACCAACAATATTGTTGTTGTAGATGAAATTTAGTTGTAAAATTCCATATTAATATCAATATTAAGCAGATTTAAACATGCACAGTTAAGAGATTAAATGAAGCAACCAATGTACCATGAGTGCCGCCTGTCAGTCATGTTGGCCAGCCAATCACGTACAGCGGTATAACGCAGTGAACTATAGATAATTCCATGCAGTACGGGGTTGTACCCTGCATTCTGAATGGCTGCATCTGTATATTCCATCATCTGGACTCTTAAAAAACCACATTCAGCGGTCAGTATCTTGTTCTTTTCTTCTTGCCACTGACATTTAATCTTTAGACTTGCCAGTTGTGTCTTGTATCTTTCAACTGCCAATAGTTTCATGGGAGAATCATAACCCTTTCATCCTAAATAAATTAGAGAAAGTGAGCATGTTTTCTGAATGAGCAACATAAAAATAATGAAGTACAGTACATACTGCATACATGCCACATACTGTATGTATGCTTTAAACCTTTATCAATGGTCCATCAACATGCTTTTAGCTATACCATACAGAATAATTTACTTTGTTTTTTTAAGTTGTAAAATGTTTTTAATTTCACTGGGGGATCATGGGGGAAATTCCATTTTTACACATAAAATAGAGTGAAACCAATGAGATTTAGGGGAGAAAATAGAATGTATTTCCAATATACTTAAAAACACATGCGCATCCTAGTTAATTAATCAGCTTTCTTGAATTAAACAGCTGTAAGGAGTGATTCTCAGGGTCTAGTTTGTCACTCCAACAACAATTGGCGTTACAAGTTTCAAATAGCATTGGGCTATATCTCTAAAAATGCTTTATAACCTCACATACGTCCAAAAATGTTTTTACTTACTGCCTGCTGAACCAGGAGTTGCCTGTGATGTATTTTCCATCACCCTTTCTGGCACACTGATGCTTGCAGGGATTTATTCTGCCGTGCCACCTTTTTCAGAGACACATTCTTGAACCTTGACCTTTACCCAGTCTATGAGCACTGTAATTATTCCCCCGATGCATGCGAATAACGGTTTCATTTGTCAATTAGTAAAACAGTAATTAAGATTTCATACGTGAAAATTAGATCTTTGTTAACAAATATGATCTATAAATACTATATTAATGAACATTACAGGTGTCTTTTAATTGTAATATGGATGGGGAATAATATTTTACCAGTTGTGCAGTTGTACGCAGGACTTTTATCATTGTGGGAATTTCGCAAGTTCTGTGATAAATAAACCACGTGAAGATTAGGACCACAAAAGGTCAGATTTTGGAATTGTGCTACAGAGAGGATTTGACCAGAGGCACCCAGTTGTCCACCGTATCTGTGTAAGGTAATACATTTATATTGCTTTTTTATATTTTGCAAAGTTTATGGACAAAAAATATGGGAATATGTGGCTCTTTTTAGTCGATGTACAAGAGGATACTACATGTTTATACTGTAACACTTGGATTGAAATAAAATTATTTTCCATCCTCTGTCAATACAGGTTTTGATGTGGGCATCTGATGGTTTTTCACTTGTAGTACCCTGAAAAAGCGATTAACTGTAACTATAATTGATAAATCAATAACATAAGCACTAATATAGGTGTAAGAAAATAAGTGAAACGTGTTTTTCAACCTCTTGCATACATCTCGTTATTATACTGATATGCACAAGAAATTGCCAAGTAAACGAAAACAAAAACACTTCCCAACGTTATTAAATTCATTTTAGATGCTTTTTTGTGTTTTTAACTTGGTGGTGTTTTATTCATGGTTTTTTGTATTTTTTCTTTTAGGCAATATGACATCTTGCAGATGAAATTAATAAGAACTGTCAGCCCAACAAAAACAAAACTTTGAATTTGATATAGTGGCTTCAACAAAGACATATTTTAAAAAGCAAACTTAAGTCCCAACATTGCCAACACAATAGGCATTTGAAGGACAGGAGGATGAAAACTGATGTATTGTATATGCCTGGTAAGTGCAGTAATACCTTTACTAGTTGTCGATTTTTGACTTTGTTATATTAATTTAATAACATTGAAAAATAATGTATTGCTTTACATATTTTATATTCCGTAGGGTTAAGGTGTTTATTTATTCTTCCTTTTTGCTATCAAGGGTTTGTCAACATTCACAGCACTGCAGAAGAACCTGTGTGAAATCAGAGACATGGATCTTTTGTCACAAAATCAAAACTCTGTTTCAGTGGATGAAATTTTTACACAGGTAAGCTTCACAGAATGATGAAATGATCACAGCAAATGGTGTCACAGATTTCGTAAACTGTCTTTTATCCAGTAATATTTATGTATTTTGCCATCCTTTTAAAAGTTATGAGAAAGAACAATTAAAGTGTTAAATATTTTGCAATTAAATCTGAAACCAATTCCCTAAAATTTAAAGAAAACAGCTTAAATCAATAAATATATTGATTTCCCTCAATCACTCTTAGATTTGCCCAAGGATTGCGTCTTTGTCAAATAGACATGATTCAGGATGGCATAGCCATGAACAGCAGCTCCTTCTCAAAAATGGCCAAGAAGGGCCAGGGTGTCTGTATGAAAGCTATCTGGAGGTACCGCAGAGGTACCTGGGTGGCAGAAGGGAATTTGTAATAATTGATGAGAGCAATTTCATACACAAAAGAAAGGTACATTCTGTATGTGATATTTATGACATTCCATAATTTTTCATTTTCTGTTAGCTTTCTCTTTGTATTCTGATGATAGGAAAATATATTTGCAAATAATTGGAACACTATTAAGACAAACCTATAAAGTTCTTAAATGTCTAACTATAATGTAACATATTTCATGAGAGCAGATTTTGCAATAATATAAAAACACACCTTACAGATTGACCCATTTCACACATAAGAATCACTAGAATGATTCTTTAACAAAATGAAGGTAGAAATTGTTGTGCCAAACAAAGGGCATCAGCCGAGAGTTTGTGTGTTGAAAGCTGTTCTCAGAGAAATGACCAGTGACCTCTCTTAAAACAAATGATCTATTAAGCAGAAGGGGCTGCTTGTCACGCAATCTGGCAGTAAAGAAAATATATGTACTGGTCAGCTTTCTATAATGACCATATATAGCCACAATGCAAGCAGAGAGTCATGTGGGAGTGTATCTTGTATCATTTGTTTCACTGTATAAAAGAGCACTGTAAGCGTTGTCTTTTAAGTCTTGTGTCAACACGCAAGACTTTCATATGCATATGAAATAAAGATGACTTTCAACACACAAAGTCTCAGCTGATGCCCTTTCTTTGGCACAACAGTACTAAAACATTGCCTCCAAAATATCATTAAGTAAATTTACAAGCAAGACTAAAAATCCATTGAAAGCACTATATTTTTACAAATTCATACAGATACTGCCATTCATAAGGAGCTTGTAAAGCAATTTCTAGCAGTAATATCCATTCATTAGTACAGGTGGGTAGCTGCATCAGCATGCGTAGGCTGCAAAGGAACAAGTAATTGGTTTATTCCATGCTGAAAAAAAGAAGAAAGAAAACACAACGTTTTGGCCGTGGAGCCTTCTTCAGGTGTGAGAGAGACAAGGCAGTAGGCAAAGGTAATGTGGCGGGAGAACAAAGGCTGGGAGGGAGGAAGAGTGAGAGGCGGGAGGAGGGGACAGAAAGAGAGGCCAATCAAGAGGTGTGAAGTCAGAATAGGTGTAGAGAGGTGTGAAATGAAACTTCCAAATAAATGGAGAAAATTTAGAAGAGTAGTCTGTCGTTAAGAGAAGGGGGAAGGTGTGATCCTAGCTGCAGGATAAGTTTGGTTTCGGTAGTCTTCATGATGTATGAGTTTGGAAAACCGTCTTTGAAAACACAGACGGAGAGATTAGAGGGGTCGTGGCCATCAGAGGTGAAATGAGAAACAATGGGCTTGGAGAGATCTTTAATCTTCACAGCCCTGACGTGTTCTCTGAAGCGGTCTCCGAGTCTCCTTCCTGTTTCTCCAATTAGATGGCTGGGCATTTACTGCAAGAGATACAGTAAATAAGGTTGCTGGAGGTACACGATGCCATCCGGGTGATCCGGAATTGCCCCGAGGGGCCCTGAATTAGCGTGGTGTCGGATGTATACTTGCAGGTGATACAGCGAGCTCTGTAGCAAGGGAAAGTGCCTGGTGTGGATGGTTGCTGAGGGCGGTCAAGGGAGCTGTGAACAAGAAGGTTACGCAGAATAGGTGATATGTGATATGAGATGATGGGGCGGTCAGAAAAAAGGGCCCCAATGGAGGGATCATCCTGTAGGATGGAAAAGTTGTCGTTAATAGTCCTAGTGATAGGAAGTGTGTTAGGGTGGTAGGGAAGCACCAAAGGAATGCGGTTGTTACGGCGTTATTGGTGCATTTATTAATTCTAGAAAAAAAAGCCTTTCTTGATTTCTCTAGTTCTTAGTTTCTCTTGTTCCCTTTAAAATAAACTATTATTCCACAATGCAGAGTATTACATGGCCAGTATTTACATATGATATTTGTGATTTAAAGAAATTAACACAAGTAGCTTTTGGAGATTTAAGTGTTGGCTGAGTTATTGCAGGATAAAAGACTAGAGATGTTGGTAAGAAAAAGATAATTTTGGGAAAGCTGAGGAATACACTGATAACAAGAACACTTCTTAATGGGGTTAGGCATACTTTTGAAGAAGATGATGAAGTTAACAGACTGTATGTTTACATAGATACTGAAATGAGGATTGTATTTTAGATTTTGTGTAGTTGCTAGCATTGAACTGTGTGTTTGATGCACATTAATTGAAGGAATGGGCAAACATCGCTGATGCTGATCCACAGAGCCAGCATATTAAGATGTTTATAATTAGAGGCAATTTGTTTAAAGAACTAGGTATGGATACTGATGTGCAAAAGAGGTGGAAAGGCTGTTTCCTTAAGCCAGCGCTATAAAATATTTTATTCTCAGTGAGATGCTGCCATTTCATAGTGGGTTTCTAACACTGTGAATAGTTCCATCCACACAGTGCCTTTACTTCCATCCGTTTTCTAATCTCTTTGTCCAGTACAGAGGATTTGGAGCCTATCCCAGTAAGCAACGGACACAAGGCAGAATACACCCTGGACATAGCGCCTGTCCATCACAGGACAGACAGACACAAACACACACACCAGGGCCAGTTTTCCTATAAACCAATTAACTTACCAGTATGTTTTTGAGTGTGAGAGGGAGTCATATCACACATATGGAGAAAAACCATGTAACCCAGAGAGAACATGCAAACCCCACACACACAGGACTGCAGGAATTGAACCTAGGACCCCAGTGCTGCAAGATAGCAATGCTAACCACTTTGCCACCATTAGAAATGGATGGATATTTTAGTTATCTTTCTAGTTCACAGGTTTGCATGCATAATTTAATTTTGAAAGCCACTGAGACATCAGGTACTACTGTTGTATTTATGAAAAAGAAACAAAACAAAAAGCATACTAACAACTGTGCCATCCTACTCCTTGGTTAATACATTTTATTATTTATAAACAGTTAACATTGTTAGCAAAATATTTTGAATTATATTTTGCCCTGTTTTTACTTTAGTTTTGTATTTAACTTATTATCTGATTTAATATATATTTGAACAATGAAAATATATTTTTACAAGATGCGGGGGAAAGAGCAACAACTTATTACAGTGCTAAATTTAATATTATTGATTACTAATAGGTTATGCTAACACCTAACTTTCTTAATTAGATGTATTTAAAACAGTGAACTAAGTGTAACATAACATTCAGAAATACAATCGAGAATAGTTTTGTGTTGTTTGTATAGATGAAACGTTTCTAAAATGTATAACGTAACAAAATTAAAGAAGATTAAAATCTGTAATCTTTCCACTTGTATGTCATTAGAAAGTACAAGAAGTTTCTGCTTTGTCTAAGGATGGTATCAAAAAGTAGTCTAAGTGGTGAGAAAGCTGTGCTTAATGATAATTAAGGGACTTAAAAGTAAAAAGAGATGCTTCATATTGCTTGATTAATTTTAAAAACTAAGTTATAAATGCAGACGCGATTGGTGCCATTAAGCGCTGCAGGCAGCACAATGTTCGTTCTGTACTGCTGAGCTCCGCGCCTCCTCCCTCTCTCGGTGCCGTGCCGGGTCTAAATATCTAAACATATGTATCTACTGTATATACAGTAGCAGGTAGTATCACTGTATTCCACTTTCTTTGTAAACACGGAAAAACAGATTAAAACAGATTGAAATGCAACGCTGTGTCACTGTGTAAAAAAAAACGGTTTGAACACCCTATATTGTAGTGAGCTGCTGAGCTAAGAATACTGTAGGAATGTTCCTGCTGTCAGAGGGGGTGGAAAGTGCCCACGGTCATTTAATTAGTATTACAATTCGCACTGAATTTTACCCATTCAGAGCCTACATTACATTTTAGCATTTCATTCAGAGCAGAAACCCTCACACCTGAAGAAGGCTTGAATATTCTCTCTTCTCTTTTAAACATGTGTACAATGCTGTAATACAATTTAAAATAAAAGTTTAAACAGTATCAACTAAACTCCATTAATATAAGTATCAAGTGGTATTAAATAAATACAGCTAATCCGGCACGTAGACCACCAGGCTACCAGGAAGGTCACATGAGCAGAGGTGAAACAGCCCTACACATACAGAATCAACAGATATTGTACAGCGTGTATTACTGTGTTGCAGTACACGAATATAATTATATCGTTATTAATTTCTTTAGATACGCGGTTCCATATTTTATTAGCAGAAAAGATTAAAACTACCACTTTTTATACACGCTATTTCACGTTAGTTAAAGACTTCGATGCTTAAAATGTTTAGGGAGAAATGGAATATTGGTGTGTATTTTTTCTTTAAAGTACCGAGACCAGCCATATACTGTATGTTTATGTACCAAAATTAATATCGTTTATTGCCTTCACACACGTTACAGTATGCTCCTATTCTTTTTATGCTCAGCTACAAAGATTTCCCTTCAGTGGTAAAATTCCATATAAATATTCAATAATAAAACGGGCACAGTAAAGACATTTAAATCTTTCTACGACCGACCAACGCACCACGAGTGCCCCTGTCGGTCAACCAATCATGTACCGTGGTATTTCACGTCACGATGTGCGAGGATGTAGCCAATTACCCGCGGTACGTGTCTGTGCTGCGCACTTTGAATGGCTGCATCTGTACATCCGACACCACGCTAATTCAGGGCCCCTAGAAAACAAAAGATTATGTGATAAAGATTGTGTGATAAACAAAAGATTGTTTTCTTTTTAATATTCTTTTTTTGCACTGTCAACGTTTTAATTATGGTTTATATAATTGATATATGATTGCTTCTGTGTTTATTTTTACAAGTGAGAAAGCTCCTCATGAATAGGCAAAAGTAGACGACAAATTGTCTACTTTTGTGAGAAAAAGTATTGTTTTTATGGGCAAAGCTACGTAATCTTTGTGACACTGTGAAATAGGGCATGTTTTCCCTAAACTAGTAGAAACAAAATTAATGTTACTTTCATAAATGGATGTTCTGTTTAATTACAGTAAGACAGAATTTAAATATATAGTAAAACCTCAGCATTTCAGAGGGTTAAGTAGACTTATGGGTAGGTTAAGAATTGTGATAATACCCATAACGTATTGGATAACATCAAGTGGAACTTAATACCTTATGGGCAAAATATGGTACTGTTTCATAACAAGCAATTCTGTAATAATATTTTTTGTTATAACTGTTAACTATTAGTGCTAAATAAGAAATAGTACTTATTGGTAGTAAGTATTTTTACTAAACATACTATAATATGCACACACTGTAAAAGTTAAGGGAGTGGACATAAAAAAGAGTACTTTGATGGCTTGTGGTTTGAAGTGAGGGGTGTGGATAGAAAAGCAGCAATGGCTTCTCCCTTCCTACTCAACCATCTCACACTCATTCTAATGTGGTTGGTCTCCTTCTCTTTTTCTTTGAATTTATTTTAAATATTTAATAATGGATTAATAATCACTGTATTACAATATTATTAACAATAAACTTTAAGCTTTTCTTTTTCAGATTAGTATATCTCAGATTAGGGACAAAAACTAATTTAATACTTCTTAAATTTCACACCTTGCTCATTACTTTATTAGTTTGGTCTGTTTGTTTAAAGGGTATTTTCCATCTGAAAAACAAATAAAGATTAAAAATAGAAGAGTTGGCTACATAGAAGATGGGATGAATGCGTGAAAGTATGAAGTTGCACTAAAGTATTTTCAGTGTTTGTTTCTCACTCATAAAGTGCTGAAATGAGCAGGAGGACATGCCTTTAGTCCACATCTAAAGAGTCCTATAGCAGAATTTATCCTGAACAACAAAGTGTGCTCCTGGACATGTCTTATCACATAATCAGCTTTACTTATTTATCTTCTTTAAAGACCTTCTTCAAATGCCCTTATTATGAAAAACTGTATCTCTGGAAACAGCTCCATACAGAATGTAAGACTTCAACACAGCAAGATTTAAAATGTGATTAAAAATAGTGATGACCTCATGATGCATTTTTTACAGTAACATCTTCAATGGGATGTGAGAAAAGGTATGCAGGTATGGGAATGGATATGAGTTCATCTTTCTCAACATAAATAAAAGAAGGACATGTTTTATTACAAGCTTGTTCAACATCATTCAATACTCAATACTGTAAATATCCAGAGGATCTGGCTAATTATTGACATTGCTCAAAATAGTTTGTAATATGAGTTCCCCTTGTACAGTTGTAAAAAAAGAAAGCCCACAATCATTCAACATTACTTCAATAAAAATATTTATAGAGACCAGGACCTAGTTGGTTGTAATGGAGTTGACATTCCTTATATCAACAAGACACAACAGGAATGTGCAAGCTGAATATTTATGGAACATGTTCTGAAAGTAAACAATCCAGTAGACAGGTATGGGAAAGCTTTATATTGCCTTCAGGTAGCCCGGTGTGGTGGAAATTGCACACATGACTGACAAGAACAATATTAATGTCTATGTTGTTAAGCAAAGGTCCTTCTGTGCAGAAGTAACATAGTGTCTGTATCCTGGCTTTCCATAAAGGAACGATTCATCTTCAATCCCACACTCCCTCCAGTCACCCACTGACACATAACTGTTACTTTTAACATTTTGGCACATCTTTCACAATCATACATCTCTTGCAAAATAATTAAATAACACTAAAGAATGTTAAATGTTGTTTAAGCACTCGTACAGAAGAGTGGAACTATGAGACGCAAATGCTTAAGGCAAAAATACTTTGGAAACTAATACCTTAAATTAAAGCAATAAAAATGGAAAGTCTCTATGGTACAATGTAATGATTTATAGTTGGAGGCATTTTATACAGTACATGTCTCCAGATACTAAATAACACCTTTACCCCAAATAAAAATACATTCAACATTCATTTGTAATCAGTTTGTATAGTATTAACATTGTATAACACAAAATACTGTTTCATATCTGTTGATATTTTAAAATAAAAACTTCCTTACACTTAATTGTTATTTAAAAACAACTCTGAAAAATACAATTATTTTTTTATATAAAGGACAATCACTATATAAACT
Organism: Atractosteus spatula; assembly: GCF_055471065.1. NCBI lineage: Eukaryota > Metazoa > Chordata > Actinopteri > Semionotiformes > Lepisosteidae > Atractosteus > Atractosteus spatula. Next base: position 36,820,907 of record NC_142709.1, read on the forward strand.
TTATATAAATGCATATTTAAAGATGTTGCCATTCAGAATGTGAATTAAAACCCTGTAACGCACTACAGGGGGCTAAGCTTAACCATGGCATGTGATTCACTGGCCAAAGATAATCAATAGTTTGACACCTGTGCTGCATTACATGTTAGTAAAATGATTGATTCATTTAATCTGTCTTCTGTCCATGGTTAAGTCTTCTTAATATGGAATATAAATATTTAATTCTATAACTAAATGGAACTTTGGTAGCTGGGCATAAAAATACACTTTTGGTAGCAGAGCATAATGTCTGTGAACATCATTAATTTAGGTTTATAAATATACATACTGTAAATTGCTGGAAGTGGTGTAGCTAAATTAAAAAATATATACAACAATATTCCACGTTCTTCATAAACATTATATGTATTTATGTAGTCTTTAACTTGGTCACTACTATGGTTATTTTGGAAAGGTTTAAACATGCTCATTCTTGCTATATAAAGTTTAACACAAATACAACTTTAATGACAACCTTTCCATCCTACAGGATGATCCCTCCATTGGGGCCCTCTTTTCTGACAGCCCCATCATCTCATATCACCGACCACCTAATCTGCGTAACCTTCTTGTTCATAGCTCCCTTGTCCGCCCTTAGCAACCATCCACACCAGGCACTTTCCCTTGCAACAGAGTTCGCTGTATCACCTGCAAGTACACATCTAACACCACACTCATTCAAGGCCCCTCAGGACAATTCCTGATCACCCAGATGGCATCTTGTACCTCCAGCAACCTTATTTACTGTATCTCTTGCAGTAAATGCCGAGCAATCTACATTGGAGAAACAGGAAGGAGACTCGGAGACCGCTTCAGAGAACATGTTAGGGCTGTGAAGATTCGAGATCTCTCCAAGCCCATTGTTTCTCATTTCACCTCTGACTGCCAAGACCACTCTAATCTCTCCATCTGTGTTCTCAAATACGTTTTTCCGAACTCATACATCAGAAAAACTACAGAAACCAAAATTATCCTGCAGCTAGGATCACTCTTTAGACTTTTAATAATTTTAAACTGTATTACAGTATGTTAAACATTAAACATGAAAAAGTATATTTTATACAAGCAAGATTGCTCAGTTAGACAAAAGTACACAACCTTCCACCTTCATCATAAATAATTTAATTATACATAAATATTTTATGCATCAAAGTGTTTAACTTGGTAACTTAAAGTGGTTCTGGTTTTAAAGTGCTTGTTCTAACATTATTAAGCTTATATTCTGTACTTCATAAAAAGTTATAATGTTTTATCATTTTCTAAGAATACGTAGTAAGAACACCACTTGCTGTTATTGTAAAAAGATAAATGTTTTAGTGATTTAATATCACTTGATACTTATATTAATATGGAATCATGTAACTAAGCAGCTAAAGTATCATAAATGGACATTTCCACTTATGACATTTCGTATTTTGACATTCGTTTCTTTTAAAAAAAAAACATCTATTGTCCTTATGGTGGTAATGAGCCCTGTAATGTAGCGAGCTGCACCCAGGTGGTTCAAAAGCACAATCAGAGCATTACTTTTGGTTTGTTTCTCATAGAGCTGAATGCATAAAAATAGTCCACTATTATAGCTTATTGTGAACAGGATGTGTCTCTTTCCGGCTTACACCCGAATTGAGAAAATCTATATTTTGTCTTAATCCAAATATTACCAGACAGTAATCAGCCAACAATTTAAACTGTACTATATAGTACATCCGCCTGGAATTGAACCTGGTCTGTCAGCGTCATTCAACAGGGAACCAGCTGGATGAATTATTATACGTGATGGTTTTGTGTTTAAGGATTTCTTCATGGAAATCTTTAAATTAAACGAGGGAGGGGGGAAGGATTATTTTTGACAATTGTCAGTATTCGGGGAACATCTTATCAACAAGATTTTTTTATTTTAAAAAAACTAAATAAAAAATAAGATACAATGACGTGTTCCTGCCTAACTCAAACATTGCATGACTTTAAAAGCTGTAAGAAACAGGTTTAGATAGTTAAAAACAACTTTTTATGCTTGAAAAAATTAAATGGGTGAGTTTTCTTCTTCATGATCAGCTTAGAATCTTTATGTACGCTGTAAGATTTTTACTTTTTAATTAAACATTTAAAATACTTGAATTTCATAAAAGTTGTACTGATTTAATACCTCTTGATAGTAATATTAATTTGGAGTCATGTAACTAAGCAGCTAAAATATCACAAGGGGACATTATGGAAACATTTGACGTTTGTTCTTTTAAAAAAATATATATTATTGTTCTTATACCAGTAATAGGCAATCGACTATATTGCGCTGTACCTAGGTTGTTCAAAGCCCGATCAGAGAATTACTTTGTTTCTTACATAGCCGAATATATAAAAATAGTCCACTATTATAGCTGATGAGGCATGAGTGTGTGTATCTGGATGAATTATTATAAGTGATGGTTTCGTGATTTAGGATTTCTTCATGCATTTCTTTAAGTTAAAGGAAGGAAAAAGGGTTATATTTATACATTGTGTATCGCCTTTTCTTATATTTGTAAAAACATTCCACTTTAAATGCAATACAGAATATTTTATTAATAACATTGTAATGAATTCAGGTTCCTGGGCTTGTGCCCTCACTGCTCCTGCCCCAGTTCGCCCTTCACAGCATGGGCTCAAACCCAGGTCTCTTGTGTTGCTCAACAGAGGTATTTCCAGCTGAGCTACAAAAGACTTCTTTTAGTATCAGCACTTCAGCACTTCAGCAGCCCTATTATGTGAAGGGGAGCGGAGGGCTGTACAGCCACCGCGCTGCAACTGGCTTGTACCATCCGTATGCCTGCCATTCATTACAATATTAATAATGAATGACCATTGACAAGCTGTAAACTGAAGAGTTAGATAAGACACGTTGAGTCTTGTCTTTTCAGCTTGGAATTTGACCTTTACAGTGATCCTTTTCACTAATTTTTTTACATAGCCAGATGAGTAGAAATAGATTGAATTAATAACTGGACTAAGAAAAGTTAGTTTACACATACTTTGAAACCATATGGCTCTGGAACACCAGGAGTTGATACCCGACTGGGAGGGGGGAGGTGGTATTTTGATTTTCCTGTGCAAACTGTATTCGCTACAATACCATAATGAGTCCCTGAAATACAGCTGAGACGAACAGCTTAAAAATGTTTCTAAAGTAATCATGCGTGAATGAGTCAAATTAAAAATAAAATGTTTACAAAGAACGTGGATTACAATAATACTTCCAGCTATATAAATACATATATTTAGATCCTTAAATTAATATCATTATTAATTTCTTTAGATACGCGATTCAATATTATTTTCCCTATTAAGCGGATTCTAAAAAGTATGAAGTTTTTTACTGCAATAACGAGTGCAAGTATTCATAGAAAAGTTTAAAACATGGAATACAGAGGGTGTTACAGAAATTAAACAGAGGTCTGGAAAATTCTGTCTCAAAAATAGATGTTTAATAAATTGAAGTTTGCGAAAACAGTGACAAATCACCCTGAACATTCTAAAAATTAAAAAGTACACATTTCTTTTATTGCGATAACGATCTCAAATATTCATAGAAAAGGTAAAAGCATTATAACTTTTTATGAAGTACATAAACTTTTCCAAAATAACCACAGTATGCAACTGAATGAAAGACTTTGATGCTCAAAATGTTTATGAAGAAAGTGGAATGCTGGTGTGTATTTTTTATTTAAGCTACCACTACCAGCCATATACAATTTACATAATATGTTTATATTCCTAAATTAATATAGTTTATAACCTTCAGATACATCATGCTCCTCTTCTTTTTATGCTCAGCTACTAAAATTTCCCTTTATTTGTAAACTTCCATATTCATATTCAATATTAAGCGGATTAAAGGAATAGGGTGAGGGACGTATGGAGCAGCATAATGACCCAAGGTGCATGTGGCAAGGTAAACAGGCCCTCACAGACTACAAGAGGAAGAACATCTGTGCACCTGCCCATGATGCCTCCCTGCCTAACGAGCTCAACACCTTCTATGCTCAGTTTGAAGCCAGCAACACAGAACCAGCCATCAGAGCTGCACCCTGCAGCTGACCAGCTGCTCTCACTGTCTGCAGATGAGGTAAGGAGATCCCTGCAAAAAGTGAACACACGCAAGACTGCAGGACCCGATGGCATACCCAGTCGCGTCCTCAGAGCCTGCGCCAATCAACTGGCAGGTGTATTCACAGACATTTTCAACATGTCTCTGGCCCAAGCCGTAGTCCCCACCTGCTTCAAGACAATCACCATCATCCCAATACCGAAGAAAACTACAGTGACATGTCTTAATGACTACTGACTGGTGGCACTGACACCTGTTATCATGAAGTGCTTCGAGAGGCTGGTCATGAAGCACATTAAGGACACCATTCCAAACACACTGGACCTGTACCAATTTGCCTACCGGCCCAACAGATCCACAGATGACGCAATCTCCATTGCCATTCACTGCCCTATCTCATCTGGATAAAAAGAACACATATGCAAGACTACTATTAATCGATTTTAGCTCAGCTTTTAACACTATCATTCCAGAGAAACTAGTCAAGAAACTCAGTGCACTGGGTCTCAACACCACCCTCTGCAATTGGATTCGGGACTTTCTAACAGGCAGACCTCAGGCTGTCAGGGTTGGAAACCACACCTCTGGCACACTAGCTCTGAACACTGGGGTCCCCCAGGGGTGTGTGCTTAGTCCATTACTCTACTCCCTCTACACCCACGACTGTAAGGCCAAACACAACACCAACCCCATCATCAAGTTTGCCGATGACACCACAGTTGTAGGTCTGATCACAGACAATGATGAGAGGGCCTACAGGGAGGAGGTCAATCTCCTTACAACGTGCTGTGAAGACAACAACCTCACCCTCAACAACCCTTTTGTTGTTTTGCACATTGCCTGTTGTTGTTTTGCACATTGCATGTTGTTGTTTTTTGCACACTGCCTGTTGTCTCTGTCTTTCTTTTATTATACAATTGTATTGTTGTTGTTTTTTTGTACTACGTATTGTCTGAGAGCTAGCTAAATAGCATTTCGTTATACCTGTATATGAGTATAATGACAATAAACTTGAACTTGAACTTGAGCATGAGAGAGATCACTGGCTTCAAACAGGCTTGGGATGTAACAGAGGGGAACCTGGTGATGGCCAACAAGCTGAACCAGTTTTTTAACAGGCTTGATTCAGGGCCTTCTGTGACTCACCACCCATCCACCCACAGCCACACGCTCCCTAAGCCCGTGCAGCTGCTGCTGCCCAACATCTCTTCCATCCCCCCCACAATCATGGCTGCCTACAGCTACAACCTCCAACAACTACTTACCTCCCCATCCCCTGCAGCTGCCGTGCTCCAACACCTCCCCATTAACATCTGCAGCACTGACAGTGCTATGTGCACCATCCCCCAGGCCAGGCTTACCATCACAGCTGACCAGGTGAAGAGGGGATTGAGAAGGCTTTACCAGGGTAAGGCAACAGTGACTGTTCAACCTGAGCCTGTGCTTGGAGAGAGTCTGGAAGACAACATGTCTGGTCCTGGTACCAAAGAAAGGGTGCCCCTCTGTCCTCAATGACTACAGACCAGTTGCACTGACTTCTCATGTCATGAAGATGCTGGAGAGGCTGGTCTTGTCCCACCAGAGACCCTACAGTTCACCTACCAGCCCAATGTTGGTGTGGAAGATGCAATCATCTACATGCTGCAAAGGGCCTACTCACACCTGGACAGGTTTGGCAACACTGTAAGAATTAAGTTTTTTTACTTCTCCAGTGCCTTCAATACTATCCAGCCCTTATTGCTAGGGAGGAAGCTGGAGGAGATGCAATTGGGTGCCTCCATGATCTCATGGATCATTGACTATCTGACAGGCAGACTACAGTCTGTGAGACTTCAGAACTGTGTGTCTGAACAGGTAGTGAGTAACACAGGTGCTCCTCAGGGGACAGTTCTTTCTCCATTCCTGTTCAACCTCTATACTTCGGACTTTAAATACAACTCAAAGTCGTGCCACCTGCAGAGGTTCTCTATGACTCTGCAATTGTGGGATGTATCAAGGGTGGGCAGGAGGAAGAATACAGAGGACTGGTCAGTACCTTTGTTATATAGAATATAACCCCCCAAAAAAACAAAAAAGAGTAGCTTCTTTATCTGATCACATAAAGAAGAAAAAGCTTTTATATGACATCATAAGAGCTTTACTGGGTATTCCAACAACAATGTTGTAATGTGTATAGTATGAGAGGTTGATATGCCTTACATATTATGCCAGCAGGCATATCACCCTGAAACTCACAACTGATAACTCACTGAAGTTAAGCAGGTATGAACCTGGTCAGTACATGGATAGGAGACCTCCTAGGAAAAACTAAGGTTCCTAAGGTTAAGTACACAACAATATTCCACCTTATTCATAAACATTTTCTCCATCAAGGTCTTTAAGTCAATCATTTACTGTGGTTATTTTGTAAGTTTTGTTCTTATTATATTTTTATACTTTATAAAAAGCTATAATGTTTTAACATTTTCCATAAATATTTGCTGTCGTTATTGTTGTAAAAAAGTAGTAGTACTTTTTAAAATCCACCTAATGGGGAACGTTAATAGAATCATATAACTAAAGAAATTTTGGTAGTTTAAAAAAATAGTTTCTGAGCATCATTAAAGATGTTTTATGGATCTAAATATAATATATTTATATAGCAGGTAGTTGGACTGTATTCTACTTTCTACTCTCTCTACAGATTCTCCTTCTCTAAAAATAACATAATAATATGTACACTATATTGAAATTTTTATTAGTTACATGTTATGAATTAATAACATGAATGATAAGAATAAGACAGCAAACATGAATACTTTAAATGGCAGGAGTAAAAAGCAGTTCTACTGGTTTGTAACAGGTCTTAAAACAAAATTGTATATATTGTATAATTAGAATCTAGAATAACAAAGTGGTATTAAAAAAAGACCACTAAAACAAAAATGAAAAAAAAATTAGACAAGGCTGGGACCCCACCGAGTCAGTCAGGTCGGTCAGTTAGTTCAAACAGATGTAATAAACACATTCTTATGTATTAACACAAATTCATCTGCTAACAGCTGCTTTTAAGAGCAAGGTAACTTTCTACTCAATAATATAAGTTACAATACGGTCAGCCAAACTGATTTTAAATTCTTAAAGCAACATTAGCTGTTTAAATTAGTCAAAATCAGTTACTTTGCAAGCAGTAGATTACTTCTTAAAACATACTCCTTTCTTTTGTGCAAACTCAAAAAAGTGTTTTTTTCATTTATTATTTTTTTAGAATTTCAAAACCTTTGATGGTATGCCTCAGGGACTAATTAAATGTATAATCAAAGCAAAGCACCTGCTGGGCACCCTATGATCTCACATGCAGGTGTGAAATACAGTAGGTTTAATAACTTATTTTTAAAGGGTTCAGATTTGTTTTAAAATTTATATATGTTGTAACTGTTAATACAATGTCAAATATAATTGCAGTTATACTGTTTATCACCTTACATACATGTGTATTGTACCAGTGATGTGGTTGTTGGGGTTATTCACAGATTCAGTCTTAGTGTTTTCACATTGAAAAAAATATGCTTGTGCTGTGTTGCTGTTAGTGGTTATACAATAAAAAATATGCATTTTTATGTATTTGTGAAGTAGTTTGTCTTACATATTGTTACAAATGGGGGGTTATGAAAATGGTGAAAATCAGGAATTGATCAAGAGATTTAGTCAATAAGTAAAATAATTATTCACAATTTTAAGTGATTTCTCCAGAATATACTTGAGCGGTTAGTATAATTAGAGGCATGTAAATTCTTTGTTCTCTTGCACAGCTTTGGTGAAACCAAATGTAGTCACCGGCGTCTGCAGCAATTTTTACAACTTTCATGTGAACGCCTATAACTTCTTTAACAAACTGCCAAACTAGAACAGAAAAAATATTTTCATTCTAGTAAATATTATAAGGAACCTTTATTGCACAATTATTTTTTTGTATTTAATATTTGACCTTTCTGGGGATCAATACACTTTAGATGGTGCAACAAAGACTTTTGGACCGAATCAGATGTGTAAAATATTTTCTTAGAAATACATTTTATTATTAACTTTATACATTTTATCATACAAATAAATGAACCTGCTTGACAGAAATGTGACTAACGCAAATTCTGTTTTAGTCAACTAAAAGTAAGACTCATTACAGGGAAACTTTAGTCAACTAGACTAAACTCTCACATCTGAGGAAGCCTCCACAGCTGAAACATTATGTTTCCTTTCTTCTCTTTTCAGTATGGAATAAACCTTTACTTGTTCCTAAACTAAGAGTGGTTCACTAAAGAGAGACATTTTAGTCAACTAGACTAAGACTATGACTAAAGCAACAACTGGTGACTAAAGTAAAAGTGGATCTACAGTACATTTAATACCTGGTACAGGATGTATCCACAGACAGGATAAATAAAAATCAGTACAGGAATTATCCACAAACAGGATAAGAAAAAAACATTCTCCTAGGATTTACATAAAGGAAATACTGAGAATATTTATACATTCAAATTGCAAAAAAGAAAAACAAAAAGGTTACTATAAAACAAAAACTTAATTTAGGAATTAAAAGAATTAACAACAGGAGGAGGACTGAAAATAACAGGTGTCTTATTTACACAGAGTAATGGGAGTGTAGAACAAATTACTAATCATGTTGTTTAAGATATGTTCTTTAGCTTCTTTAGGAAATGGACAGATAAGGTTTTAAGCTCAATAATCTCCTAGCAACTAAACAAAGCTCTTTTGGAACCTTTATTTAATTCATGTGATTTCCTGGTTGAGAGTCATGGATCAATAATGATGAATAATTATGTGGTCTTAATTAATGTATCTAATTTTCCCATTTTTTTAGTAAAACTGCATATGCAGTATAATATACAGTACACCTTGAGCTGCTCTGCTTGCAGTTTTGTCAAAAAGTCTTTGTAATTTGACATCCTTACCTTTAACATATAAATAAATATATCTGTATGTATAAAAAATAAATATGATTGATCACTAAAGTTATTTTCTGAGGTGTTCGGTTCTGTCTGGATTGCTTATTCTGTGATAATGCTTCAGTGTAGTTCAGCCCTTATTTGCTTGTAACTCTTTGTATCTGTTAATTGACACTCCAGTAATTGCAGATAACTCCCTAATGACTTGAGAAATAAACATTTTCTCTGTCCTTGAAAGGAAGAGAATGGTAAAAGGGTTTGTGGTACAGATAATACACCTACAGAACGAAGCACTAAAGATGTTTTTTTCTTACATAATATTTTACAAAATGAAGATCAAGAGGCCAAACAGACTGGTTAGGAAAGAACAAAGGTAAATTCAAAGAATTAATGTGGCTAAATTTAACCTTTCACTTTACCTGTCGTCATACTGACAGCTTTCTTACTTCTACATGACTACAATACAGAAATTCTCTGTGAAGGAAGAAGAAGCCACAGCATGAAGCCAGGGTAGAGGAATAAGTGAGATCAAAGTCTAAGAAAATTTTATAAAGAGAAATAACAATGTGTTCCATTGTGGTTTAGATTCACAAAAGATCATTTTTTTTCCATTTCTGCTTTAGTTCCAACTCAATAGAAGTTAAACTAGTTTTTCTGTGAAGGTTTTGTGGATTTTTTGCTTAAATTATATCTTTGTCTTTGGTTGTTTTGGGATACTGCCTCTCTTCAAGAGGACATTAATTAAAATAATTTAATTGCAATCTATTTAATAAAATTTGCTTCAAAACAGTCATTAATGGAATTGCCCTTACAGTCGTGTGGATGATAGATAAAGCATACATATGTATAATAAAAAAGGTGAAATGTTAATTTGCGTAAGAATGATGCACAAATATCTGATACTGTTACTCATAATAGTAAGCTTGGGCCAAGTATGTATGGGATAAATAAAAACTTTGAAGAAAGAATGGAAGGTGAGTGAATCCAGAGAAAGGGTATTGTGTTAGGAATATGAGATAGGGGAAAGGGGGAAGGAAAATTGTTTACACTGACAAAGTTAACACAAACTCTGTTTAACAGAGCCGCCTGTAAGAGCAAGGTGACTTTTTGCTATCTGAACCATTTTTACATTTTTACAGTCATGCAATATTTGAATTAGGCAGGAACACATCATTGTATCTTATTTTTTATTTAATTTTTAAAAATAAATATAAGGTAACCAGCAATCAAATGTCCTGTTTTTTCTTAACACTCGTTTTTCCATACTGTAGTTTGAGTCTTTGTGTAAGCAGTAAGTTCTTTTTAATACTTAATTTAACATTTGAAAGACTTTAATTTTGTAAACGCAACACGCGTTCCATACAAAAATAAAATAATATTTTCTACAGGTGTTAAGCAGATTAGCAAGTTGCTGACAAAATTGCGCACTGTTCACTAACTGTCCACCACTGCCCAGTGATATAACTTTAATATAACGAAGATCTGGTACTGATGCAGTACTAGATCTAGATCTGGTGCAGTTTTTTTTTTTTTAAACTTATTTTGAATTAATCGAATCCCAGGTGTGAGTTCATAAAGCCAGGATTATGTACTATCCCCACGTCTGCAAAACACCTGATCATCTACTGTAAAGCTTTCAGTGCTTTGTGTATATTCCAATCGCAGCGGGGGCAGGGTGTGTGGGGAAAGGTTTAGACTGCAATTGAAATGGGGATCTGTATTCTTCACAACTGAAACTGTTTCCTTTGAAAGCATTTTCTTCCTTCTTTAGCTAATCTTTTGATGCCTATGCATGCTTACACAGCTCTCTATGTAAATTCTTGTTCTTGACTGAGAAAGGTTTAAATAACTTTACATTTTTATTTTCAACAAATTGTAAATATGACGTTTACGTTGACGTTTTTCTCCTGATGGTGACTGTAACAAATTGTCACATTTCACATCCTTGCGAAACACTCATGACGTCATCCAATCTAAGGTTTGATGTTTTTTTTTGTTTTGGAACAGTGATCTTGACATGCAGGTGTGAAGTAGAGTTAACAGCTTCAGATTCAAAAGGTTATTAATAATATCTTTTCCGTGTCACATTAACATTGGAATGTTCTTACAAGTGTAAAAAGAGGCGATACACAACGTGTCTCCTCTGTAACTCTTCAGTTTACAGAGAAATTCTTCCAGAGCCACACAACATTGTCCAATAATCCTCTTCTTGTGTCTAATTTCTAGTTTAGCAGGATTTGTGCGATAAACTCATTGTTTAATGTGGATGACTTTTCCCATGTTTATATCACTCTACAACACAGGTTTGAGTCGGAGTGTCTGTTAATAAAACAGAGTGCCTTCCAATACATATAACTACTGCATGATTTCTTTATCAGTTTCAGCTAAATGAGGGGAATTAAATCAGTCAAAACCTTGGAGTGCCAATTGTAAACTCATCAAAACGATTTCTGAGAGAGTTCTGAGAGGAAGAGCTGACAGAACAAAATTGCAACAATTTTATTAACAGGCTGTTTCATGTTCTTCCTAACATCGTTGAGCGCAGTGGGGGACATTCTGGAATGTGATTTCACAGATGCTTTTGTTCTGTCTTTCATAGTCAGATGGTGAATCAATAAAAACATTTAATTAAACACGCATTTGCGATTTTAATAAAAAATAAATGAAAATGTCTTCTCACCTTCTGGCCTGCTGGGTGTAAGTAGACTCTCCATTATAAACATAAATGTAAAGCCCTAAATAAATATACAGTAATAAATAACGTGTTCGACATTGATCTTTTTATTAAGTGATAGAAAAAAAAGCAGGGCAATGACTTTCTATGCAAACTAGTCAAAGAAGTAAGTAGGCGACTCATGCTTGAAGCCCAGCAGCAACAATAATTAATACATTGTGTATTCTCCTCTCACAGTATAAAATAGAACGGTGTAGAGACCGGGGTAAAGTTAGCTTGAAGTTCGAAAACGATTTTGGCACGCCTGTAGCGTTTTCACGAAACCTCTTAGAGTTGCAAGAACACTTGCTTTGTGTATAAAGTACATTGTGAATGTTTTTTCAGCCTACACTTTGTCGTTTTTATGACATTTTTTTGACCATGCACGAATATTCTTTTGTCCATATCTTCGCAATGGAAACACAGAACGCCTTCAAACCAAATGCATTTTAAAGACCACGAGTTGTGAAAATTTCCACAGCCTCTACATCAAACTATCAGTGAGCTAATTATCTATTTTTAAACCTCTGGTTTTTCAACGATGCGTAATTACACACACCTTATACAACCTTGCTTTGGGTTGTGAAATGTTTCCTTATTTTTTTAATGATTTTTTGACTGTAATCAAGTGTTGTGCACACTAGGCAGGCCTCCTGACCTTTCACAGTCATGCTTTGGTGTGTGAAACTTTAATTCTCTTTTTAGGATTTTTTGAACATGGCAACTTCCACCGAGATGGGTGGGGGTGCCCTTCAATAGCTTTTTCATCTATACACAGAAACGGATGTAACCAAGACACTTGGTATTATTGTTGTAATGAATAATAGGTTCTATTATAAATATTTCTTTGCAGCCCGTTATTCAGGAAAACACTGCACACGCGAAATGATCTTCGAGGACTAATAGGACAGTAAAAAAAAAATTGGTAAGACTGATGAAAAAAAAGTTTATTTTGACGTCTGTTCCGCAACTGCTGAATACTACTGTGTGACGTTCTTTCTTACATGTATTCTGTTATTTTGCCACAGGCTGTGGGTCTCTGCTCTCACCTACTGGCCAGGGTGCCAGCCTATAAAAGCAGCACCTATGTTAAGACTTTTTGGCAGCAGCGGAGGCAATACGACTTATTGCTGGGAAGGGTTGGGAGGTTGGAGACACTCCTAAAGATGCAGAAGTTAGAGACTATGTTCTGGCAGTCAAATGCTAGGTCAGCTGTCTCCGAACAGACCTTCATCTCCTGATAAGTACCTCTCCCCATAAGTACAGTTCTCCCAGATATCCAACTTTTGCCCATCAGTCAAGAGAAGGAGGAGAGATTGTACGTGAAGTGCATCGACATAGATGGGAAAGCCAGAGCCGACCGTTATGCCACTCTTCTGTTTCATAATCATGTGACTTTCTAAATTTACTTGGGGTGGACCACATCCATAAATTTTGATGGGTCCAGTCCAGAGGCAAAAGGGCCTTGCCTTGAAATCTCCAGGAAACCATTATAGGCATGGTGAATTGGAGATTCTCAAAACTTACTTTGTATGATTGGATACTAATACGTATTGGATCAATGGATCACAAGAAAGTGTGGTGTTACTTTTTGTCAATGAAAAAATAAAGTATTTTTGTGTCGAATTTAATTTCCTTCTTTCAGTTGGGTAAGCATGATTAGCATAAAACATCACAGGGTCATTGTTATTATTTCTCTATTTTTATGGCTATTTTGGAAAAATTTTGACATGTTGCTTTTAACTACATTACTATCGATATTGTAGCAATAGACAAAATTAAATGCTTAAAGTTTGTAATACAGGGTGCCCTGAATGAGTCTTTGATGCAGGACAAATAAATGTATTTCCTACATTTGATTGCTGGTTGCCTTACCTTAAACAGCAACAATGACAACAGTGCATGCTACTGAAAATTCCTTCCCATTCCCCAGAACTGTTCTGTTCTATTCTATTCAATATAACATTAAACAGCGGGGTGTTGACAGTCCTAGCCTTTGTGAGAAGTACGGAGCTGCGTTACATAAGGTAGCTGCAGCAGAATATACTAGTAGGTAAAAGTTCATTCTAAGCTGAAAAGAAAAGACACAATGTTTCAACTGATGCATAAAAAATATAGCATAATGCCTTCTCGTGTTATGAAGCAACTTGCACCACTTTATTCAAACTTAGGTTTCTTAAAATGCAACCAGGTACTAGATATTGTTCAAATAAAAGCAAATTGAATGTTTAACAAATCACGATCTTTAAATCTGTAGGTTGTAGGCTCTGTGTCACGTCTTTATTTTATGATTAATATCACTTAACATTGAAAATGAAAATAGTGTACATAATATTTACTATTTTATTTTTAAAAAGTCTGTTAGAAGAAAAACTCGTGCCCCTAACAGGTATTGAATTACAGATGCAGCCATTTAAAACGAGCGGGTTATGCCACGGTGAAACGTGGTGGGCATGTCACAGTATAACACATCATAACACAGGTTACCGTATAATACCGCATAATACCACAAGTAAGATAATAGTGTCTGGAATTACCGCCAGGTGGAGCTAATAAAGCTCAACCTCTCATGTACAGCATTTGAGCTGTCACCATCAAAGTCTTTACTGAAGATATTACTAATAGTATTAATAATGAATGACCTTGGACAAGCTGTAAACTCAAAGTATTACCCTGGTCCACATTCTTTGTAACCGTCTTTGTAAACGAAAATACTTTATTTTTTCATTGACAAAAAGTAACACCACAGCATTTCGTTGATCCGATCATGCATTTGTTTTCAATCATACAAAGTAATTGTTGAGAATCTCCGATTCACCATGCCTTTCACATGCTCATAAAAGATATTAATTTAGGAACATAAACATATTACTGTATGTAAACTGTACTGTATATGGCAGACCTTGGTATTTTAAAGAAAAAATCTTCTTCTTCTTCGCATTTTCCCACTTATGTGGGGTCTGCTTGTTTGCACCGATTTTTCCACTTCGTACGGTCTGCGGCACCTCGGCAGGTGACTTTTGCGAGGCGCATGTCGTCTTTCAGTCGATCCAGCCAGCGCGTAAATGGTCGTCCACGGGGCCGGCGGCCTTCCACATTCAATTCGAGGGCGGTCTTTGCCATTGATGTGTCATTGCTGCGGAGCACGTGTCCATACCATCGCAGGCGCGATTCATTCATTTTCTCAGTGACTGGGGCGACTCTGAGTTTTTTTTGCACCCCTTCATTCATGACATGGTTTAGTCTTGTCAAGCCGAGGGTCCATCGCAGCATCTTCATTTCCATCGTATGGAGTGCCTGTTCATGTTTCTTTGTCGTTGGCCAGCATTCAGTTCCGTATAGGGCCACTGGTCTGAGCACTGAGCGGTAGACTTTGGATTTTAGGCATAAAGGGATCTTCTTGTCGCATAGTACTCCAGTGACCTGCCACCATTTCATCCAAGCGGCGCTGACTCGCGTCTTGGCATCTTGGAGGGTAGTGCAGTCGGAGTTGGCACATGAGCCTAGGTACTTGAACTGTGTCACTTTGTTCAGTTGGACCCCACCAGCTGCGATTGTGGCATTGGTTTGATCACTGCATTCCAGGTACTCCGTCTTCTTGATGTTCAATTTCATCCCGAATCGTTCAAGGCGCGTCTTCCACTCCTGTACTTGTTGTTCGAGGCCGTGTCGCATTTCACTTGCTATCATAACATCCTCAGCATACAATATCGTCCATGGATGCCTTGTTTGGATATCTTTGGAAACTGTATCCATGCAAAGTATGGAGGAGACAAGGCTGAGCCTTGGTGGACGCCAACATTGATCGGGAAGGTGTCTGAGGTTCCAGCTGTGCAACGTACTGAGCTAGTGGCCTTTTGGTACAGGAGCTTTGTCCAGCTGACATAGGCTTCGGGGACGTGGTGCTGTCGCAGCACCAGCCAGATGAGTCGTGCGGTACCCTGTCGAATGCCTTTTCCAGGTCGAGAAATGCCATGTGGATCGTTTTCCTCTTCTCGTGGTGCCTTTCCATCAGTAGGCTGTCTGTGTGTATGGCGTCTGTGGTTCCGCAGTTTTTCACAAAGCCGCATTGGTTTGGCGAGATATCGACGATGGTTCTTAGTCGTGCGTCCAGCACACGCTCGAAATTCTTCATTGTATGGCACAGCAGCCGGATCGGCCTGTAATTGGAGCAGTCATTAATGTCGCCTTTGCCTTTGCAAATTGGCACTGTGATGCTGGTTTGCCACGTTTCCGGGGGTGTCTTTTCCTCAGTGATCTTATTGAAGAGGCCCGTGAGCCATGCTGCTCCTTGTGTTCCAAGGAGCTTCCATACTTCGGCTGGGATGTCGTCTGGGCCAGTTGCTTTGCCACTTTTCATCTTGTTGATGGCAGTGGTTACTTCTGCGATTGTGATGGTGGGTACTGGGCCGGAGATGGTATCTGGTGCTGGAAGTGGAGGATTTTACATGACTGCCTCTATAGCATGATTGCTTAAGTGACTGACTTATAACCCTGAGTTTGAGTGTTCAAGCCCAGCTGTCGCTATCAGTTTTCTTTTAACAAATAAACATTTCTTTGAAAAACTAAAATAGCAAATATTATTGGCATTATATTTACATTTTTTATATTTCTAAATATCACAACATGTTCATACTGTACGTACACAGCGGTACGGCAGGTTGTACTGTAGAGCGCAAATCCACGTGAGCCCAAAAGCCCTACATTAATGTGCATTCGCCTGGCGTTGGATGGTTGTTATTGCATCTCTATCTCTCTCTGCCTACATTGTTTGTACACAAACCAGTTTCACAGGTATTTTCAAAGTAGAATAAGGGCAAGTCCACCTCCCCCACTCACATGTTTTCTTAGAAAAATGGATTCACAACGCGAAGCTGTGTCAGTCTTCTGTGTAAAAAAAATCGTTTTGAACACCATGGGTGCTGGTTTTAAGATGCTGATGAGTAAAGAATAGGAATTTTCCTGCTGTCAGCAGTATTGTGTATATAGTTGACCCTTACCTGAATGAAAACAGGACATAAAGAAAGGGTTTCAGAAATCAAACAAAGCTTTATTCCTTTGTTTTGTGGTCTGGGTAATTGGAGGCTACGCTGTTATGCTGCGCCAGGCTACGCTGTGTATGCAGCGCCAAGTGAATGCGCATTAATGTAGGGCTTTCGGGCTATGTGGATTTGCACCCTACAGTACAACCTGCGGTATCGCTGTGTACATACAGTACGAACATGTTGTGATATTTAGAAATATAAAAAATGTCAATATAATGCCAATAATATTTCCTATTGTAGTCTTTCAAAGAAATGTTTATTTGTTAAAAGAAAACTGATAGTGACAGCTGGGTTTGAACACTCAACCTCAGGGTTATAAGTCAGTCACTTAAGCGCTCACACCACCAAGGCAGTCATGTGACCAACACATATCAATGGAAAGTCTTATACTACTGTCTGTGCAACAGTACATGAATATAGTAATACCGTTATTAATTTCTTTAGATTTGTGATTCCATATTATAGTCCCTATTAATCTAATTCTAAAAGTATGCTTCTGTTTACTCCGTTATCGAGCGTATTCGCAGAAAAGCTTAAAACTATAATTTTCTCACAAAGTACTGTGCACTGTATAAATGTACAGTAACATGGTCAGAAGGAGCAAGGAGCACGTAAAAACGTTTCTGAAATAACCACATGTAAGACTTTGATGCTTAAAATGTTTAGGGAGAAATGAAATACTGGTTTATTTTTTCTTTAAAATACCAAGACCAGCAGTATACAGTTTACATAATATGTTTATGTTCCAAAATTAATATCATTTATGACCTTCAGGTGCGTTATGCTCCTATTCTTTTTATGCTCAGCTACTAAAATTTCCCTTTGGTTGTAAAATTCCATATAAACATTCAATACTAAGCAGATTAAAATGTGCACAGTAAAGAGATTAAATAATTCAATCTTTTCACTACCAACCAATGCATTTTTGCCAGCCAATCACGTACTGCAGTAGGGCGTGGTGGCGCACACGTAGATGCCCACGGTACGGGTTTGTACTGTGCATTTTAAATGGCTGCATCTGTACATAGATTACCTACGCAGAACGAACAGCTTGAAAATGTTTCTAAAGTAATCAAGCATGAATGAGTCAAATTAAAAATAAAGCATTTTCACAAAGAAAGTGTGTATTTCAGTATTACTACCAGCTATATAAATACATATATTTAGATCCTTAAATTAATATCATTATTAATTTCTTTAGATAAGCAATTCCATATTATATTCCCTATTTAGCTGATTCAAAAAAGTATGTTTTTTATTTACTGCAATAATGTGCAAGTATTCATAGAAAAGGTTAATCACTTAACTCACTTACCTTTAAACGTGTTGTGATATTTAGAAATACAAACATATTCAATATAGTGTTGATAATATTTACTATTTTAGTTTTTCAAAGAAATGTTTATTGTAAAAAAAAAACACTCATGGCAACAGCTGGGTTCAAACCCCCAACCTCCAGCATACAAGGCACACACCTAAGCCATTATACCAACACACCGCTTAACACCTTATGCTGTAGCTTAAAAGGGCAGGCAAAATTTCTTTTCAAAATGTTATCGGGGTGAATGAGTTAAACTGATGCAGATGGTTACAAAGAAAGTGGACCACGGTAATACTTTGAGCTCACAGCCTGTCCAAGGCCATTCATTATAAATGTCATTAATATTTTCCATAAAAACTTTGATGCATAAAATATTTATGCATAATTAAAATATATCCCTCAGCAGTGACTGAGTGTTTTGTGACGACAGCTCAAATTATGTACATGAGATGTTAAGCTTTATTAGCTCATCTTGGCGGTTTTACAAGGTGCTTCTGGATACTATTGTCATAACATTCAGTATGATGCGTTATGATGCGCCACGCCTACCACGTTTTGATGCAGCGTACTTCGTGTTTTTTGAATGGATGGATCTGTACCTCAAGACCACAGCTAAAGTTACCTGCACCCAGGTATGCCACAACTGGTAAATACACTTGAAAGTCATCCAGCTTTTAAACTGGTTTAATTTTTTCAGAAGTAAACTGGAACATATCCATTAAATTATAAAATGTAAAGAATGGTAGATGCAAATGAGATTCAAATTATTCTATGTAAGATGTCAAGTCATGTGAAACTGAATCCTTCCATTATGCAGACTGATGAAATGTCAAGTATAAAATTTTTTAAAACACTGAGATTATGTCTGTGGAGGATAGATTAGCTTGCAATTTCTATAGACTGTCAGGAAAATATATGGTAATGTTACATGACTATCTCTCACATTACAACATTTCAATTTTGTAAACCTGTTGTGTGGAGGGGCAGCATTGTGGTGCAGAAGGTAGCACTGCTGTATCACAGCTCTTGGGGGCCCGGGTTAAATTCAAGATCTGTGGTGGTATCTTTGTGGAGTTTGTGTGTTCTCCTGTGTTTGTGTTGGTTCTTGCTGGCTGCTCCAGTTTCCCTTACAGTCCAAAGACACATGGGTAGGTTAATTGGCTTTAATTGCTAAGTACATTATAAATATCAGGGACATTCCATAGATAGGTGTATTTAACCTGAACTCACGTGAAACACCTCAATTCCACACAGGTATACCTCATTCAACTACGTGACGTCTAAAGATAATTAACAGCCTATTTAGGTCTGTCATAGAATGAGGGTAAAACTTATGCAATCAATTACTTTCTGTTATATATTTATGATAAATTTTAGAGGATATGTAGAATATTTTTTTCATTTTGACTTTATAGTGTTTTGTTCCAATCAGTGGCAAAAAAATCCCAATTAAATACATTAGGATTCCATTAGGAGTGAATACTTTTGACAACCACTATAAACTATTGATATATTCAGTACTCCTGCTTATTAAAGATGTATTCACAACCAAGTCAGTGTGAAAGGATAGGAAAACGGATCTGCTGTAAGAAGAGAAGAGTAATAATTTTAAATACTGTATCTCTCTTGCTGCACTGAATTCTGGATCCCAGTTCTTCTTCACCATTACCATTGTAAGCTTATAAAATGCAGAGAACCTGACCAATAATAGTAAGAATCAGTGGTGAATCACAGATTTACCTGCTTTTGATCTGAGCATTTTGATAATATGTCTTCCACATGTTTTAAACTGTTAGAAACATGACTGAAACCTGCTGAAAAGTCAATAAGAAATTCCAGATGATTTATTCCTTCATTTATATTAAGTCATTATATTAACCTATTTTTTTCTATCATTCACTGATAATGGGGAAAGAAAAAATTGGCAATCATCATGAGACTGTCATCTTTGAGCTTGTATTTTTGAAATAGCAAGTAAACCAACTAGCCAAATCACTGCTCCATTTAAAGATCATTTACTAAAGGAGCTGTCATTCACTTAAACAATAAGTAATATTCTGGATAATAATGACAGACAAATGCCTAGATGCTAAACCTTTGTGCATTCACAGACAATATATAAAGTAGTGCCTGTCTCTTGAATGGATAAAATGGGCATGATACATAATAATTTAACTTTATCCTGTATCAAAACATTCTTGTTTTATAGAAAGCAGGAATGATAACACATTACTTCTTATTCAGTAGATTAGCTGGTAGCCAATGTATTAAACTGAAATACTTAAACATGAGCATCGATATAAATATTGCATTGATATAAACTCTTATATATATCACAAATATAGCATATGACATGTAAAATCTATGTGTTGAATAGTATCTGTCATGGTCATACTCCCTCTTCTAGAGGGTGCTCCTACCTTTTTTGTACTGTTTTTAGCTTTAGTACTTTCAGCTGTGTCTCGTTCCCTTTTTGTTATTTATGCCCGGTGTCTCTGCAGTTCCCAGCTCAGCATTGGAAGAAGGACATCTGAAGGCTCGCCTATCACCAGGCTCTGGAGAAGCCTGAGAACATAGGCCTTATCCCCAGATGTCCTGACCTCTGAGCCCTGGGCTTGGAGCATCTAGTCCCATCATGTTTTTATCTCCTTGTTCCTGGTCCTAGTTACCTGTTACCTGGTTTTAATCGTCTGAGTCTTGGATGGGTCTCCCAGCTCTTGGATTATGGACTGCGCCTTGACTACCCCTTTTGGACTTCCCTGGATTTGGTTGCCTGTGATTTTCCCCCAGTGTACCAGACTCCCCCTTCTTTCACCTCCCCCTGTCTTTCAACCTGACCTAACCCTGCTGTGTCTTCCCCTGATGTCCTTCTCCAGACTCTTTCAGATTATACCGTCACTCATAGGGTCTTACCAACAGACTTCACAGGAAGTGACAGTGGCTCTTGTGACAGTATCATTAGAAAGAAATGCTTAAAGGGAAAAAAAAAAGATTGCTTCTTAAATTTAATCTTAATTAATCTTGACATTACACTGGAGTCAAAGTATGATCTTTTTCCATGACCATCTTCCCATTGTTCCTGATGTGACTGACAAAGCTAATGCAGGACAGACCATACTGCTTTGTCCTGGGGTGTTGACCCAGAACACTATATGCTGTCTCTGCCATTGCCACTCTTCTATCAACCTATCATCACTGGATTTAGAAGTATCCCTCCATCTGAGCCAATCTTGGACAAAAGTCTCAAACAAGCTGGTGTCAATGAACCACTTTTTTATGTATAGGACACTTCTTCAGAGTGTATGGAAAGACTGAGTTGGAAATAAACAGGTTTCTTTGGGAGTTGGACATCAGGATGACATAGGCCAGTGGGCTTGATATTGGTTGATCTTTACCTCAGTGCTCATTGCTTGAGAGATGAAACTAGTGTTGGTTCGGCTGACTTGCTTTATACACCATTTTAGGCAATCTTTGAAGCACATTTTAAGTACAATGTAAAGGATTTAAAAAATATCCACAAAGCCCAATAAATCTATTTATTAATTTAGTTTTTTTTGTAAATAAAGTGTCAATGCAAAGGTTAAGTGTTACTCTGAAGAGTTAAATAATACGATATAGTAACATAGTATGACATAGTACATAGTACTAACATAGTACAAGAATGACAGGATAAATAATTTATGTCATACATTTCAATTTCATTACTTTTTTTCAACTGAACACCAATTTATAGCTACACGTAGGATACAGTACATTTATAATCAGTAAAGAAACAGTTATGACAGCACATGAAAGCACATCTCTTATTAAGCTAGAGCATTCCAAGACACCAAAATTCAAGGGCCTGAATTTAATTAACATTTAGCTTGGAAATAATTTTCATGTTTTCAAAATGTTTTTTTCTTCATGATTTGTATAGCAAAAATCAAGCAAATTATTGTTTTATTAACTCTTTCAGAGCTTTCTCATTGAGACTCAATACATGTGCAATATGGAAATGATTCAGCCATATTTATGTAGAGTGGGTTCCAATTATAGTAAATGAGGAGACGTAAAATGCATATTCTAGCTGCAATTCTAGTTGTTTTTAGAATCTTCTTGGTAATTAGAGAGGCAAAGGTCATATTCATTCAGCAACCTTCATTTTATTATCTCTGATTTATTTCAGTCATGCCTCAGGGCATCTGCCTTTAACACTCACATGAATGACATCTACAAGACGATAAGATCTATCCCACAGGCTCTAGGTCACAGGGTTTATTTAGAAACTCTTTGCAGCCTATTCAGTCTCTGGAACAAACTCTTCAAGATGCAAAGAAATTAATATATGGAAAACAGTATTTTCTTTGAGTGTGATTGCAAACACAAAAAGTAAAACTAACTTCACTTTTGTATAAATTGATGAGGAGTTGTATAGTGCCATAAAACAGTTATGATGTTTAAGTTTTTTATACAAAAACAGGAATAATTTGCCCTAGTCTTAAATGCTTTCATAATATACTAGTTGAAAGAACTTACACACCAGAGATTAAAAATTACAAGTCAAATAATTTCCAGAGTAGGAAAAGCTGCTGATTTGTCAGTTGTTTTCTTTCAAATTGAGTGGAAAATGTAATTAATTTCATTCATACAAAATTAGTAATTCAGGGTAAATGTCTAACACTGTACAGTGCCCATTTTGATCAATCCCAATGGTGAAGAAAAGGCTCTCATCCTTGAAATACCTCTCTGGCTCATATCCTTCTTAACATTTCAGCTGCAATGAGCTGAGCAATTTTAAGATCCCAACCAGAAGCAAGATTGATCATAGAACATAGATTGATTTACTTTAATTGAAGCTAGTTTGAAAATCATGCCAGTCAGGTAACTCTGAATTAGTTCCATTTAGGGAAAGCACCATTTGTTGTAGGTCTGACTAAAACCCCTGCAGTAATGCTTATTTTAGAGCCTACTCCTACTCATAGTAGGATATTAACATTGACCCGAAGAAGCCAAAACATTGTGTTTTATTTTCTTCTCTCTTTGTCTTTTCAGCAAGCAATAAACCTTTACTTGTTCCTTTGCAACCTACTCATGCTGACGCATCTACCTACTAGAACTACTTCACGATATTAACATTTATAGATAGGACACTGGCCTCAGGTCTTTCACTTAGTTGATTTCTACTTTCTAACCTTAAGAACAGCTTTCTAAATCAATAAGACAAAGAGCTTGTAAATCATAAGTATTTTAAATATTCAATCTGACCACTATTTAAGGAATATTTCCTGAGCAGGGGTAGGCAGGGTATGGCAGGAAACAGTATTGAGCACACTGCCATCTGTCTCACAGTTTGATATGTGATAACAGTGGAGGCCTGTATTAATCCCTCAATGTGATCAAGGCCACTTCAAGAATGCAGAGGTTTCAGCTTTGGAAGTTTTATAAGAATAAATCAGGAAAAGTAGAGAAAAGACTCAAGAAAACATTGATATGTTTATTATTAAACTAAAGTTCATTCCCCACTTCTGAAAGATATGGCAAAACTTCATCAGACTGTATTTCTGTTATTGGTTGTCTTTTGTGATAAGCATCTTTTCATTAACATAATATTTGCATAAGACATTAGCTGAAGAAAACATTTTAGCCAATGTCATTTGGAATATCACAAAAATATTATACTGTATAATTGGCCAGTATATTTTTCAATGATAACAAGAAGGAAGGCTGATAAAATTATGGAACATTTGCCATAAAACATTTCTGTATGGAACCATAGAAATATAAATCAGTATTAGTTTCACTATTTCTTTCAGGTTTGGCTGTAGCTCTCCAGTTAAAGGTATATAGCCAATGTGTTCCAGACAATATATTAACAGTGTAGGGATTTGTGCATGTATTGGGACAATTATTAATTGTACAGATGCAGCCATTCAAAGTGCGCAGCACAGACACATACCGCAGGAAATTGGCTACATCATCGCGTGTCATCGTGCGTCATACCGCGGTACGTGATTGGTTGACCGACAGGGGCACTAGTGGTGCGTTGGTTGGTCGTAGAAAGATTTAAATGTCTTTCCTGTGCCCATTTTAGTATTGAATATTTATATGGAATTTTACCACTGAAGGGAAATCTTAGTAGCTGAGCATAAAAAAAAGGAATAGGAGCATAACGCGTGTGAAGGCCATAAATTACTTTAATTTTGGAACATAAACATGCAGTATTACAGTATATGGCTGGTCTCGGTACTTTAAAGAAAAAATACACACCAGTATTCCATTTCTCCCTAAACATTTTAAACATCGAAGTCTTTAACTAACATGTGAAATAACATTTATAAAAAGTGGTAGTTTTAAGCTTTTCTGCTAATAAAATATGGAACCGCACATCTAAAGAAATTAATAACGATATAATTAAAATTCATGTACTGGAACACAATAGTACATGCTGTACAATGTCTGTTGATAATGTATTTGTAGGGCTGTTTCACGACT
Source organism: Atractosteus spatula (assembly GCF_055471065.1). Taxonomy (NCBI): domain Eukaryota; kingdom Metazoa; phylum Chordata; class Actinopteri; order Semionotiformes; family Lepisosteidae; genus Atractosteus; species Atractosteus spatula. The sequence goes on from NC_142709.1 coordinate 36,845,526, forward strand.
TCTCATGTGACCTTGCAGGTGGTACTGTGGTCTACATGCCTGACTTCTAAGCTATAAGTCGGGTGTTCAAATCCAGCTGGTACCATGACTTTTTATATTTCTAAATATCACATGTTCGAATTTAAGTCTTTTTTAATAACAATGAATAGTCACCTTCTTTCCTTCTGACAACGGTCCCTGCTTCTGCTTCCTGCTTCTATCGTGTGTGTGTGGGGGGGATCCCTTTAGATCTTCCTTCAGATTTAAAAGGTTATTAATCATATCTTCGGTGTCGCATCTTCGCAGTGTAGCTGATCTTTTGCTGCCTGGGAAAACTATCACAAAGCTTTAGAGAACTTAACATTTCTATTATCAACAAATTGTAAATACGACGTTTACATTGGTATTATTAATTTTTCACTTGAGTGTATGGAGGATTGTCAGCTGTCACTAAGAGTAGACCCCCCCTCTTAGGCTGCGCAAATGATCTTTTAAATTTTTATAGAGAAATGGAGGCTGTACAGTATGCGTTACAATATAAACATTTATATTGATTTAAATCGCATTTTGATTTAAATTGCAAACGCATGTTTAATTAAATGTATTTTTTGATTCACAATCAGACAAATGCAACATAAATTGTTATCTTTGTCTTCTAAGTATCTTAATAAACTTTCAGCATAGCTTTCTCCCCATTTAGATTTATTTTTCTTGAAATTTTGGGATCAAACGTGGAAAGATTAGATTGTAACCGTTTTTATTTTTTAAATACATTTTAGAAAAGTGTAATCTATACTAAAAAGCTGTATTTATTTAATACCACTCGATACTTATATTAATGGAGTTTAGTTGATACTGTTTAAACTTTTAATTATTTTAAATTGTATTACAGCATTGTATACATGCTTAAAAGAGAAAAGAGAAAACGCAAGCCTACTTCAGGTGTGAGAGTCTTCTGCTCAGAATGAAACGCTAAAATGTAATGTAGGCTCTGAATGGGTTCAATTATGATTTGGGATTGATTGAGGTCACTGCCTTTCATCTAAAATCCTGCTTGAATCCTTCTAAACTAAGAATTAGAAACAAGAAGAGAGGAGGCTCTGGTGAAATTTCTCTTTTTTTTAATTTCTCTTTTTTTCTTGGAAAAACATCTTACCCGCTGCAATCCGGGCACAGAAGGATTAAAGACAGGCAGGGGGGAGAGTGAGTTCTAAATAAAGAGGCATCCAGGTAACAGTGAAACGGGCGGACAGTCTGAGGAGATCGCCCGTTTTCCATGTAAATAGTTCCCTGGTTCTGCACCCCTTGGTGTTTCTCTCGCTCTCTCTCTCGGGCTGGCAGGCTTGTCTTGTGTCTCTCTTTCGTCTGGGCACGGGAGTGCTGCTGGAAGGTGTTGACGGAAACACCTGATTATCAGCTTGAAAGATTTCAGTGCTTTGTATATATTCTAATGGCAGTGGGGGCAGGGTGTGTGGGAACAGGTTTGGTTGAAATTGCATTGGGGATCTATGTTCTTTACACCTGAAACATTTTCTCTGAAAGCATTTTCTTCCCAGTTTAGCCGATCTTGTTACAGCATGTTACAGTTTACTATTATTGACCATATTAATTTTAAGTGCTTAATGCCATTTTTTGACCACGCACAAATATTTTTGTGTTCATATCTTCGCAAGGGAATCAGTGCGAATTGTAATACTAATTAAATGACCGCAGGCACATTCCCCCCCCTCTGACAGCAGGAATATTCCTATTCTTAGCTCAGCAGCTTATTACAATATAGGGTGTGCAAAACGTTTTTTTTAAATAGTGACACAGCGTCGCGTTGTGAATCTGTTTTTCCGTGTTTACAAAGAAAGTGGAATACAGTGAAACTACCTGCTATATAGATACATATTTTTAGATATTTAGACCCTTAAATTAATATCATTATTAATAATAATGATAATAATGATAATCGGCCAGTGAAAGCTCTGTTGTCCTTCACATGAATGCCTGAAACATTTTACCGAACCCAGGATTTTACACTATATTCCCCATTAAAAAACGGATAATTCCTGACCTGAAGTCTGATTGCCTGACATAGTCCTATATTTTCTAATATAGACACATCACGGAATTTTGACTTCACTGTGTGATGAAGAAATTTTAAAGACTTCTTCTTAGCGTAGATAAAAAAGCTTGGATTCCCATGTACAGTATCTTATACACATATCTTTTTCTGTTGTCTTTGTTGATCTCTTGAGGATCCTTGTGATATTTTGAGCTCTCGTTGAATGATAAAAGTGTTGCAGTTTAAATCATTTTCGTTGTTAGAAATTATGAAACGCTCTGTTAAAAACAAGGGAGTTTTTATAACTGTTATAGTAAAAGAAAATGCCCAACGAACTAGGGATTGAACAGTTTTACAGTGCTTGTACAATCGATGGAAATGTTCAAATAAATGTGCTAAAGAAATAAACAAAAAAGTAAGTTATTCCTTTATCATATTGGCTAGCTAATGTCCCATCCTTGTTAGTTAGATCAACGAAATGCTGTGGTTGGTGTTACTTTTTGTCGATGAAAAAATAAAGTCTTTTCATTTAAAATGACGGTTGCAAATAGTGTGGACCAGCGTAATACTTTGAGTTTTACTGGTGGAGCTCATACAGCTGTGTCTGGATATCTTGGTCAAATATTCGGCTAGTGTGTATTGTCTGTTTAGGGTTTAGGGTTCTGTAGCATTCCACTGGCTGGACAGGAGGCTCTACTGTACACAGAGAGGGGCGGGAGGGGGGAACAAGCTGCACAGGTGTGTGGTTGAAGCTGATACCCTGGATTCTCTCCAGACACAGCTGTACGAGCTCCACCAGTCAGGACAGGAGGCTCTACTGTACACAGAGAGGGGTGGGAGGGGGGAACAAGCTGCCCAGCCATGTGGAATGCTACAGAACCCTAAACAGACAACACTCTACAGACATTCACAACAGCGACATATCATAAAGCATTTGCGCATATTGTTAAATTATTACTTGTTTTTCAGGAAGTTAAAAAAACACTTGAATTACTCATCCAGTCTCTCGAAATAAAATGATTTTTCAAGCAATGTAACTAACGTCGGGCAATGTGGTTTTTTTTTATCTAACATTGACAGCCAGATCTTAAATCTTGTCAGTCAGCTCTTTTTTCTATTTTTTTCTATTTGAATTGTGGTAATTCAAATAACTTGGGATAACAAGTGGTCTCAAAGTCACCGAGCTCACAGAGCTTCAACAACAGATGACAACTTCTTTAGTCCTTCCTTAGTCTTCCTAAAATTGTTAGACAGAGTGGGGGGCACTCGGGAATGTGAGTTATGCAAGTTAGATTATGAATGAATAAAAACATTTTATTAAAAACACGTTTGCTTTTGTTTGGGAGCTATATTATGTATTTTTCATATATAAGATATAATAGTTAAGGTGGGTAGCTGCGTAGGCTGCAAAGGAACAAGTAATAGGTTTATTCCATGCTGAAAAAAAGAAGAGAGAAAAAACACAATGTTTCGGCCGTGGAGTCTTCTTCAGGTGTGAGAGAGACAAGACAGTAGGCAAAGGTAATGTAGTGGGAGAACAAAGGCTGGGAGGGAGGAGGGCTTAGAGGCGGGAGCAGGGGACAGAAAGAGAGGCCAATCAAGAGGTGTGAAGTCAGGAGAGGTGTAGAAAGGTGTGAAATGAAACTTCCAATGAATGGAGAAAATTTAGTAGAATAGTAGTCTGTCGTTAAGAGAAGGGGGAAGGTGTGATCCTAGCTGCAGGATAAGTTTGGTTTCGGTAGTCTTTCTGATGTATGAGTTCGGAAAACCATCTTTGAGTACACAGACGGAAAGATTAGAGTGGTCGTGGCCGTCAGAGGTGAAATGAGAAACAATGGGCTTGGAGAGATCTTTAATCTTCACAGCCCTGACGTGTTCTCTGAAGCGGTTCTCAAAGTCGATGTCATCGCTGCATAGTCGTCGTAGCCGAAGGAACTGTGAAAAAGGGAGAGAGTTTTTAGTATGTTTGAGGTTAAATGAGATATACAAGAGATAGCTGTGTGAATCTGTGGGTTTGTAATAAACTGAAGTAGAGAGCCAAGCCCTCAAAATGTACTCCTTTTTCATCAACAGAGGATACCCCAGCAGTGTTATTGACAGGGCCCTTGCCCGAGCCAAAAACACCCCTCGGACCATCAACCCAATCAGGAACTCCCGCCGTAACAACCGCATTCCTTTGGTGCTTCCCTACCGCCCTAACACACTTCCTATCCCCAGGACTATTAACAACAAATTTTCCATCCTACAGGATGATCCCTTCGTTGGGGCCCTCTTTTCTGACCGCCCCATCATCTCATATTGCCGATCACCTAATCTGCGCAACCTTCTTGTTCACAGCTCCCTTGACCGCCCTCAGCAACCATCCACACCAGGTACTTCCCTTTGCAACAGAGCTCGCTGTATCACCTTCAAGTACACATCCAACAACACACTCATTCAAGGCCCCTCAGGACAATTCCGGATCACCCAGATGGCATCTTGTACCTCAAGCAACCTTATTTACTGTATCTCTTGCAGTAAATGCCCAGTTTCTCTCTACATCGGAGAAACAGGAAGGAGACTTGGAGACCGCTTCAGAGAACACGTCAGGGCTGTGAAGATTAAAGATCTCTCCAAGCCCATTGTTTCTCATTTCACCTCTGACGGCCACGACCACTCTAATCTCTCCGTCTGTGTTCTCAAAGATGGTTTTCCGAACTCATACATCAGAAAGACTACCGAAACCAAACTTATCCTGCAGCTAGGATCACACCTTCCCCCTTCTCTTAACAACAGACTACTATTCTACTAAATTTTCTCCATTCATTGGAAGTTTCATTTCACACCTTTCTACACCTCTCCTGACTTCACAACTCTTGATTGGCCTCTCTTTCTGTCCCCTGCTCCCGCCTCTAAGCCCTACTCCCTCCCAGCCTTTGTTCTCATACTACATTACCTTTGCCTACTGCCATGTCTCTCTCACACCTGAAGAAGGCTCCACTGCTGAAACGTTGTGTTTTTTCTCTCTTCTTTTTTTCAGCATGGAATAAACCTATTACTTGTTCCTTATAAGATATAATGATGTGTTCCTGCTTACACATTGCAGCTTTTCAGCTAAATATACAGTATTTATTGCATATGCCTTAAATTGGAGCTGCTCGCCACGTGGTGAATAGCGACTAATAAGCTGTGAAAACATTTGTCTGTCTTTCTGTGGGGGGAAGGGAATCTGATCTGGGGTGAGTTTCCCGAAAATGATTAATCTTAGATACTAACGAGCAACTTTACGATGTACGTACGTAATGTATGATCTACTTTTTCGTGCATTTCCCAAAACCCCTCTTAATCGGTCATTTAACGAGCGAGTATAAAGTACTTCTTTGTTAACCCCTCCCCTGAAGTTGCTTAGCAAAAAGCATCACAAGTTGATTGAAAAACAATCGATTGACAATGCTTTCATTATATGGTGTCGGTTTTGGTCCTTCAGTGGGATGAAATAAAGTTGTGAAAAGGAATATGAAGCAAACATGACTTCATAATTTAACAACCATTTAAGCAAAAGTGTATAGACAGGTACAAAATGGGACCCTTATTGTTTCTAAGAGAAAAGAAAATAGATTACTGACTGACAAGTTTAACTGTGTGGACAGTGTATGCGTCCTGCACGACGTCTTTGATTTAAATCAATATTTTTTGGCTCGCTGCCATCATTAAGAATCACAGTGTTTCATGAGAAAAAAACACTGTTGTTTTCTAAAGTTATTGGGTGTATTGGAACTCAATGGAAAAAATAACTACTAAGCTTGGCATGTGTCACTCAACAAATACAGGACCTATAATCAAATTTAAAAACAAGTAGGTCTAAGCTTTACCATCAACAATCATGTCAGAACATAACATTATTCGAACTTTAAATATTGCATCGACCGCGGGTTTCGGTACAGAATGGAGCAGGCGTGGGACTCAGGGAACGGGGTTGAACAACACATTTATTAACTCGATTCGGGAAAGGTACACACACAGGGACAGGGGTTACAGCGCTGCACCTACACTAACATACACACACACGAAGGGAAGAGACTGTATCTCAGCCTCCGTCCCACTATATACAGTCCGGTATCCCTGCGTGGCGCTACATTGTAATACATGTTACATGTTTCACGTTCTTTATGGAATTTAAATACAATTTAAACCCCACCCCAAAACTACTAAAAGAGGGAGTATTATTAAAACATTTGACTTATGAATATGAAATTAACCCAAGATGACTAATAAATTAATTACTGTATAAATAAATGTTCTTTTTTCAAATTTCCTCTTACATAGTACAACAAAATATCAAAATCCTTAATATAAAATCTTTGTATTCTACATTTCCGGAGAATTCCCATGACTTGAATTTAATGTGCTCTGTCTGGCAATCTCTGTCGCTAAGGTTGGCGCAAGAGGTAGCCAGTTTAAGAAGAACTTAGTGATTAACAAGTGGGTCGGGGAGAACGTAGATTACGAAGGATTTAATGTGCTACTTTAGTTACGATGGGTTTTGGGAAACACTCGTAAATTAACGATCGATCTTAAGATCGAGTTTACGATGTTCTTAGCGTTACGATGCTTTCGGGAAACTCACCCCTGATCTGCAATCACTGGAAGACTCGTCCCCTTCTACTTTCAAAATACCTGTGAAACTGGTTTAATTTGTCACAGCCAGCACTCCCGCAGAGAGTGATGAAAACCGCGCTGCGGCACTCCTATCTGGCATTTTAGTTATGGAGGCAGAAAGACGCACCCCCCACCTTTGGGTGCCTGACTTGTCGCCATCTTGAACCATTCCGTGTTCGAGTCGCAGTAGATAGAGACATGTACGAAAAAAAGTTCATTCCAGCTACAATACATATATAGTTTTGTGGTAAGAGGGAGTAAAACTTCAGTATGTACTGCTAGTAATTAGTGTACAATTTATAGTTGAAATCCTGAGCCTAAATATAAAGTTAAAATCTCGACAAATGAAGCAATGTAGGAAATGCGCACACAGAAATACACAGAAAATAAATCAGTTCTGACATCTCAAATCAGTTTCGATCAAGGTTTCCAAAACGAACAAGAAAAAAAAGCATTTTCAGAGAGCAATTACGCTGTGTTTATGTAGAATAAGTGATTAGATTTATGAGCAATCTAATTAAAAGTCTAAACAGTATCAGCTTTATTTATGGGTTGTAATTTAAAAAAAGTCAAAAACCGCACTCAAAATGCAATTTAGAGCTTTCTGGCAAGAGGAGACACCCAAACTAATAATGTAACATGCTACTGTTTGTGCATGAACATAGTTATACTGTTATTTCTTTAGATACGCGATTGCAGGTTTTTTTTTTAATCCCTGGCGGGACCGGGCATCCATAAGAATCAAGTAATTGGTTTCATTGTGCTGAATGATCGTCTTTAAATCAATTGCTGATTTAAAGTTTGACAGTAAATGTTTATATTGTAACGCATACTGTACAGCCTCCATTTCTCTATAAAAATGTAAAAGATCGTTTGCGCAGCCTAAGAGGGGGGTTCTGCTCTCAGTGACAACTGACAATCCTCCATACACTCAAGTGAAAAATTAATAACGCCAATGTAAATGTCATATTTACAATTTACAACTATTCATTGTTATTAAAAAAATGACTTAAATTCGAACATGTTGTGATATTTAGAAATATAAAAAGTAAATTAATTGTCCATAACATTGCTATTTTATTTTTTTAAAGAAATGTTTGTTAAAAGAAAAGTCGTGGCGCTGGCTTGATTTGAACACCCAACCTGTGGTTCAGAAGTCAGGCACCTAGACCACAGTACCACCCACAAGGTCACATGAGGAATGGTGAAACAGCCCTACACAAACAGTATCGACAGACATTGTACAGCGTGTACTATTGTGTTGTAGTACATAAATATAATTATATCGTTATTGATTTCTTTAGATACGTGATTCCATATTATATTCCCTATTAATCAAATTCTAAAAGTATGCTTGTTGACTCTGGTATCAAGTGTATACGCAGAAAAGCTTAAAACTACCACTTTTAATGCACATGTTATTTCACATGTTAGTTAAAGACTTCGATGCTTAAAATGTTTAGGGAGAAATGGAATACTGGTGTGTATTTTTTCTTTAAAGTACTGAGACCAGCTATATACTGTAATACTGTATGTTTATGTTCCAAAATTAATACTTTTTATGGTCTTCACATGCATTATGCTCCTATTCTTTTTATGCTCAGCTACTAAGATTTCCCTTCAGTGGTAAAATTCCATATAAATATCCAATACTTAAACGGACACAGTAAAGACATTAAATATACATATACATACTGTATACAGAACAGTTTTGCATACAGTAATATGTTTATGTTCCTAAATCAATATCTTTTATGAGCATGTGAAAGGCATGGTGAATTAGAGATTCTCAAAAATTACTGTACTTTGCATGATTTTGCTGTGGTGTTACTTTTACAAAGACAGTCAATGAAAAAAAAGAATGTGGACCAGGGCAATACTTTGAGTTTACAGCTTGTCCAAGGTCATTAATTATAAATACTATTAGTAATATCTTCGGTAAAGACTTTGATGGCGACAGCTCAAACATGAAAGGTTGAGCTTTATTAGCTCCACCTTGCGGAAATTCAGGATACTATTATTTTACTTGCGGTATCATGCGGTTCTATGCGAGAATATACATTAATATTAATTATGTACTAATACCGTAACTTGCGGTATACTGCGTCAAGCGCACCGCAAAATAATGCGGTATCGCCTGCTTGTTTTGAATGGCTGCATCTGTAGCAGTTAATCACAAAATTATTCTTTAATGGCTATTAGAAAATCAACCTTGTGGAACAAATCAGCAACGCACACACACAGATACTAATACATGAGAATAGATTTATTAATACATAAAATGTGCATATGAACATAACAGATCTTGTGAGGGTTAGAAGAATACAAAAGGTATATATTCAATCACAAAAAGTTACAAATACCAAGAGACATATACATTCAGTATACCATTCATTTATACTGTTCGTTAATGGGATTTGATTACAACTTCTACACCAGATGCTCAAAAGCAAGTACATCACTTATAGGAATTAAATTGACATCAACTGGGATTGAGGCAACAATTTAATTTTCCAGCTGCAATCCAGAATGTTGAATACTCATCCAGTCGATGTGAATTCAGATCTCCTGCAGACAGGCTGTTGCTGAGTCCAATCAGCATCCTCTGGCCCGATGCCAGACAGTCCTGTTGAGGCTGGAGGTGTGGGAGAAGGAGGGAGAGATTCCTGCTACGGTGCGCTGGCAGTGCCTCTCTGAGGACCTGTCTAGTTAGTCCTGGCTGAACTAGCAGAGTTTGTGCACATGAAAAGTGACTGCGGGTCTGAGCAAGTCACACACTACGGTCGGTCATTGGTTGAAAGTTTTGCGGGCATTCGAGACCCACATGGAGTTACCCTGCCCTACCTGTTCCTGATTGGCTGATCAAGGTGGAGGCTGAGTAACAATGCTCTCTGACCTTAGGGTTGTAAACCTTGGGATGAGACTCTCCCTTGGAATCTCCCAGACACTAAGGTGCCAGAGATGATCATTCATTGGGTGGCTGGGAAATCGCAGCCCTAGGAGTTGTTCCTCTTCAGGAAATTATCAGACAGAAAAACACCTTAAATCTGAACCAATGGCCTCTCTGTGTCCAGCACCTCTGAGATTAGAGAGAGAGAGACTGTCAAGGGAGCAGCAAACTTAATTCCTGTATTATTAATAAGCATTGCAACTACAACAGTATCACCTCAAGATAGGGCTAATGCTCAGTTTAAATATGTTTTATTTACATTTTAAATGATGTTTTAAACTTTGTTTTCTCAGTGTGCCCTGTAATTATGGGGATTTGACTATGATCCTCAAATTAATTAGATATACATCTCAAATGTAAAGTAGGACACAATACACAATCACTAACTGTAACATCCTGTTTTACAAAACACCTGTTAATTGTCATCTCACAATGTACTACTTAGGGCAGTGGCCTTTGAAGTCCTTTCTACTATTTACACTCAGTCACCTTAATGTATTTGTCTTTCTCCAAATTAAAACATCATTTACTTTTATAGTTAGACTTGACCCTGGTAACCTTTAAGGTAGACTTTTTTTATCTGCCTCAATATAATTTATATAAAAGCTTGTTTTGCGGTATGTGGATTGAAGGTCTACAGTATACTTACACACTTTAAGAGTACTATTTTCTGATCCAGTTGATATTCTTTCTGTACACATGAAAGAACACATCCTTCTTTCCTCACAAAACAAGTTCCAAGTTTTTTTTTATGTGAAACTATTAGTCTTAAATGCAACTGGATAGGAAGAGAACAAAAACCAACAAAAAATATCACTGCATAATAATAAGGACCAAAGTCTCAAAAGCCTGCTTTCCCTAAGATGAAATGCTTACATGACACAAAATCTTTTTCTTGATTTTTTGACACCCTTGGAAAATACAGGGCTCCTGTGATGTCATACACGTGCACCAAGAACCCCAACCTTTAATCTAGACTCTCACTCATAATTATATGGAGAACTTTAATCTTTACCCAAAACCTAACCCTAAACATAAACCACTGGTGAGATTGACAGAGTCACTGAGTTTGTAGTACTGGGTTACTCCTTACATTTTAAGTGGCAGTTTATAAAACAGATACATTACACAACACTTCGTTTAGTACAGAACTGATAGTAGATTTGTGTTCCAAGTGTTCAGGGGACTGTCACATACAAACAGGTTGAGGGAGATAAATATCTTCAAAGGAACAAGGTTAATTTTATGCTGAAAAGAGAAGAAAAGAAAAACAATGTTTTGGCTGTGGATCCTTCTGTCAGTATCGGGCTGATAGGGTGAATGGATCCTGTGCAGGACTCAGGAGAGAGAGAAAAAAACCAAGCAAAATCACCAAGCAAAAACGAATACCAGGAAGCAATCAAGTAGGTCTGTACACGGGTGATACAACGAGGAAGCAACAATCCAAATCACTGGGCAAAGAACGAATCCAGGAAGCAAACGGGTAGGTCAGAACACGGGAGAGACAACAAGGAAATAACAATCCAAATAACTAGGTGAAGAACGAATCCAGGAAGTGAGCGAGTAGGTCAGAACATGGGAGAGACAACGAGAGGGCAACAATCCAAAGCATAAGGCCAAGTCGAAAACAAGGAGCAGTCTAGGAGATCAAATACTGAGGTTTAAGCAAGAAGAGAATAACGCGCACTTGGGAGCTCTATGAGTATCCGCAATAGTGAGCAGGGAAGTGAGGAAAGAGGAGAGCTAAAATAGTAGGGGAGTAAATGGATGGTGATAGGAATATTATTTGAGGCAGGAGCGTTTGTTAAAGGGTGTGTGTGTGGGAATGCAAGACGGGACAGAAACGTGAGTGGAATGCGTAACACCTTCTTTGGGTATGAACATTACCTGGAGTTCTGCAGTGACAGAGTGATTGCAATCACGGAGGGCCAGGGGGATGCGCGCAGTGGCTGGATGACTGAGCGCATGGTGGTGTCAATCAGGGACTTGTGGTTAAAAGTGGGGATGCAGCCGAGACCACTGAATGCTGCATTGAAGGCCACTGGAACTGACATGGAGAGCTGACAGTGAGAATGTCTGGGCTGCTGTTGTCAAGCAGAGAAAACCTGAGGCAAGTGAAAAGGTCCAGTTCCTTTTCACTTGCCAGGAGGCTGGCGCTGTGGCGAGACACATGGAAATTGAAGGCAGAGAGAGACATGGAGCCATAGCACACTGGTAAGCTGAGTGAGCCAACAATATCAATTTTAGAACTGCCATAACTGCACAGGATGGTGGGCAGTGCTGAGAGAGGCCGGTGAGAGAATAACTGCTCCACTGTTGAGAGATTCAGGACAGAGACTGTGGCCCCAGTGTGCAGCAGTAGGGGAATACAAGCACAGTCCAGCTCAATAGTGCACATTTTAAAAGCTCTGGGCACTGCGTTCACTGTGTGAACTGTGGTGGGAGCAGAGGACGGCGAAGCTGAAGTTGATCATTGCAGGCGGGGCAGCATCGAAAGCAGACCTTGGTAAAGTGATTAAATCTGCCGCAGCATTGATACTGATGCCCTCGAACAGGGCAGTTCTGAGCCCTGGTGGTGTGAGAGGGTGAACCACAATTCCTACTGCACCTGGAGGAAGATGCATGCCGCTGCCACGTGTACAGCATGTCTGTGTTGTGTATGAGCGAGTCTGGGCTGCCTGGCTGCTCCAGGTGCTCCACATGGCCAGTGGCAAGTGCGGGAGAAGGAGCAGGGGAGCACGCAAGTGTAGAGGACAAGGCAGTGGTGACCTCTGTTTGAAAAGTTATTTGAAAAGCCTTGTTCGGTGATAGCTCATCAAGTGTTGTCAGCAAACTTTCTCTGACTTTTGCATGTGCAGCCTCTCAAAAGACTCCAGACAACAAGTCCTAGCAAGGAACAGGGGAGGAGGTGGGAGTTAAAGTTCCATCCATGTCACTAATGTTACACTGCGGAAAATCGGGGACTGAGGAAGACAGGTTTTGCAGACATTTGCTCTTTATTGACACATTACTGGAAACACCCACCAAGGCACCTAAGTGCTGTAAAACAGTAACCCCCAAACAAAAGCACAACAGTGTCGTAAACCCTAACAGACGTTTTGTGCAACATAACAATAGTTGAGGCCCAAACTCTGGACCTCAACTGGATTGAATTTTAGATTCAGTTAGCTGCTTAACTACTAACTAACTCAGCTGCTTAACTACTAAATGAGCAAGATGAGTCAAATGTCCCTCTCTCATTTACAGGCCTGAACATTTCACCCATCTCCTGAATTATCAAGGACAGCTGACAGTTGTTAAAATACCAAAATATGTATATAATAATACCATAATATATATATATATATCACAAAGACTTTCCATTACCCGTCCAAGTCTTGGGACAAGAATAAATTTTATACACATCTGCTAATTGGACATTTTACACATAGCACTGAATACTTACTTTGCAAAGACTAGATTTATGAATTCTCTAATCAAGACCTTTGCATATAATGCAAAAAAAGTGAAGCCATATTTCCAGTAATACTGTATTACTGTATAGGTAAAAAAGTTATTTTATAGGTACATTATCTGCAGTGATTCCAAGAAGTAATTTTACTTTGTTTATTGAGTAATCAATACAAGGAAACATTGAGTTCTTGAAATGATCTGGTATGCAATTTTTACTTAATCTATGCTTGCCAATCAGTAACACTCACAATTCTGTTTTTTTTTTTCAGTACGTTTGCATTCCTCAGAGGAAAATGTCCATCTTCACACCTGAAGACTATTGCTTTTTTCTTGGCAGGGTGACTATACATTAAATGAATATTGCCTCAATAGGAATGACACAATAATTCTAAATTACCTTCTCAATTACAATAGTCTTAGCTGTTCCTTATAGAAGCAATAAACACTATGCACAGATAAAGTATGCGTTTTTTCATTTGATAAAAAGGGGGAAGAGTCACAACCTTCTTCCTACCCCTAGAGCGCGCTCCACCATTCTGTCATGTTCCTTGCTTCTCTATGCCTGTTCATGTGCCTCCGGTGCGTCTGGTGGAGTTTTGCTATTTATTTCCGGTCTGTCCTGTCCTCCTTGCTGGGCATTGGGATCGGTTGTCGAGAGGTTCGCCTCACCAGGTCGCCCCATGTCCGCGACCTGAGGGCCTATGTTTCGTCCCTGACTCCATCCGATACCTTGAGCCTGGAGTGAACCCTGGAGTGTTCCATTCCTGCCGTTTCGCATAGGATCTTCCTGTTCTGCCTGTCTCCCTCCACGGCTAACATCCGGCTTCCGTGACAGTAAGAAGGTAAATCTTCAGTGTTAAATATGTAAACACTGAATTGCATAATAAAATGCTAAGAATATTATTGCTTCTGCTCAAATATTATTTTTAAAGAGCCACAATCACTGTCTTAAAGAAAGAAAAGTATAAATGCGCATTGATTTTCCCTCTGTTATTTGTACAGTTCTTGCATCACATTAAAGTATCTCTATGGACAGATCAAAACACTATATTTAAGAAATGTCATATAAGCTTTGTTGCAAATGATAAGGCTTCACAAAGAATCAAGTCTGTTTTACTCTATTTGTAATCCAGCATTCTTAAAATAATGGAAAACAAACTGTCAGCACACAAAGTACTAAATATTTATTTCTGTTTTGGGACTTTTCATTTTCTTAATTGGTCACATTTTGACTAGTTTGTGACACATGTATGAATACTTTCTACTGTATCGGTATTGTGCACATTAGTAACACAGGATTGCTTAAAACAACAAGTGACATATTAAAATGAACAACATAAAATAGTTTTTTTTTTACAGAATGTAAAATCAAATAGAAATCAAAAGGTTATAAAAGGAATAGTGCTTTTGTAATACAAAAAACACTACATCAAGAAAGAACATCAAGTGCAGTGGAGAGAAAATACCCCAGTGTTTATTTATTTCTCTTTTCAGAATCAGACTTTTAAAACCTTTCAGGTGAAGACACTTATACAGGGAGATGATGAAGCCCAAATATTTTTAAATTAGAACATTTCAGAGCCACAGAACGTATAGGAAGAGAAAGGAAAAAAAACAAGTTTAGAACAAAATTATTTATTACATTCTTATTTGCATGCAATATAAGATTTGGAGCACTTCTAACAGAATAATGTAAATAACAAAAAAGGATGCCATAACATGAAAGTAAAATTGTAGTCTTTTAAGCAGATTTAAGTAAAGAATAATTGGTGGTGCTTTATTTGAATGTTACTGCATAACAGCTTCATTATCGCTTCATAGGTTCTACACAATATTCAACTTGCAAATGACAATCATATATAACACTTGGTATGATGCAATACTACAACAAATGTCATTTGCATGTCCCTTTGAATTATGCATTATCCATATGTTTATAACATTGCAGCAACATTCAAATAAAGTGTTACCAAACAATCTGATACATTGTGCTTTCATTTCCATGAAGCCTTAAGCATTCAGATTGAATTTCACAGGAGAAATCCCCCATTCACAATTTGAGCAGTATATCACCACATCTAAACATTTCAGGGTGGAACATTTCTCAAGGTTAAAATCTGTCATAGTGCAGTAGGTTAATGTACAGCATGTGTCATTAAATCAAGGTAAAACCATTTAATAACAGGAAGAGACTAATAATCTCAGTTTTTTTTGTAAATGTTTAAACATGTAAAAGCCCCAACTGCATTAGCTGACTGAAACTCATTTTAAAATGCTATGCCAAACAATCTAGTAATCAAAATACTCATTAGTCATTAAAATAAACATTATTCACTTTTTATGATAAGATCACTTTATTAGCCATATACAATTTCTTGCATTAGGAACTTGTGTTTTTCACATACCCCAGCTTTCTCTCCTTGAGACATACAGGCACACAGACAGGGAGACAGAAGCTTGGGGTCAGAGCTCAGGGTCAGCCATTTATACAACACCCCCGGAGCAGCTGGGGTTAAGGGCCTTGCTCAGGGGCCCTACAGAGTAGGATTCCTCTGCCAGCCGCAGGATTTGAACCAGCAACTTTCCAGCCACACTCTATCTTGATTTCAGAGTCAGTTTATCATACAGATGCAGCCATTCAAAATGGGTGGGGTATTTCGCGGTATACCCCGGTGGGCGTGTCGCAGTATCACGCAGTATCACAGGGTTAATCGCGTCATTTGACGTCATGCCGGAAAGTATCCGGCATCACCTTGTAAAACCGCCAGGAGGAGCCAATAAAGCTTAACCTCTCATGTACAGCATTTGAGCTTTTAAATTTAAACTGTGTATTACAGCATGTTAATCATCAGTCATTAAAAAGCTGGTATATTTTATGAAAGCAAGGTTGCTCAGTTGGACAAAAGTACACAACCTACCTTTATCAGAAATATTTATGCATCAAAGCCTTTACCGAAGATATTACTAATAGTATTAATAATGAATGACTTTGGACAAGCTGTAAACTCAAAGTATAATTTCTTTAGCACATTTGTACAAGCACTTGGAATCTGTCCAAGCCCTACTTTGTCAGGCATTTTCTTTTACTGCAACGGACATAAAAACTCCCTTGCTTTTAACAGAGCGTTTCATAATTTCTAACTACGGAAATTATTTAAACTGCGACACTTATCATTCGACCAGAGCTCAAAATATCACAAGGATCCTCAAGAGCACAGCAAAGACTGTATTAAAAGTTACTTGTATCAGATACATGAGAATCCAGGCTTTTTTATCAACGCTTTCTTTTCCGTATACCAGATATTATGGAACCACTTCAGAAGGGTGTCAGCCAGTCAGATTCCAGGAATCGGTACTTTAAAGAAAAAGTACACACCGGTATTCCATTTCTCACTAAACATTTTAAGCATCGAAGTCTTCAACTAACATGTGAAATAGCGTGTAAAAAAGTGGTAGTTTTAAGCTTTTCTGCTAATACAATATGAAATCGCGTATCTAAAGAAATTAATAACAATATGGTTATATTCGTGTACTGCGACATTTCTTTGAAAAAATAGAATAACAATATTATGGACAATTAATTGACTTTTATATTTCTAAATATCACAACATGATCGAATTTAAGTCATTTTAATAACAATGAATAGTCACCTATGCGTTACAATATAAACATTTATATTGATTTAAATCACATTTTGATTTAAATCGCAAACGAGTGTTTAAATATATGTGTTTTTTATTCACAATCAGACAAATGCAACATAAATTGATATCTTTATCTTCTAAGTATCTTAATAAACTTTCAGCATAGCTTTCTCCCCGTTTAGATTTATTTTTCTTGGGATCTTGGGATCAAACGTGGAAAGATTAGATTGTAATCGTTTTTATTTTTTAAATACATTTTAGAAAAGTGTAATCTATACTAAAAAGCTGTACACCACCTGCTATAAAGATACATATTGTAATACTTTCGGGCTCGGATAGGACGGACACAAGAACTCAGACTTGTGGAGTTAAATCTCAACAAAACAACAATAATTCTCAATATCTTGTACGAATTATTCGTAATACAAACCAAAAACTCTCTCAAATTCCTCCAATTATCATAATCCCGCCCCTTATGCAAAACCAAGTCCTCCTCCCATCACAGTTTATCCTCTTTATCATAAACAAAATCCAGCTCAATTTTCAACATAAAGCATTACACAAAATCAATACCTCAACACTCTATACTCAACAATGATAATTCACAAACAGCCAGAACATGTAACTCCACATTCCCAAATAGACCTCATTTCCATAGCCCCGCCCCTTATGCAAAACCAACATCCCTCCCCTGTTCTCCCTCTCCGCTGGCATTTGTAATCGTTTTTATTTTTAAATACATTTTAGCAAAGTCATGTATTTTAAAAATCTTAAGATTTCTATATTTATGTCTTTATTTAGTGGTTTCATTAGTGACAAAGGCTAAACTTTCTTGGAAAAATGTCTTTTATGTAAACCATGTTTGCTATTAATTCATTTAGGGCTAGAATATGTTCATTGTCTTCCAATGAAAGAAGGGTTCCTTTCGCCGTAGTCGAGTTGACATTAGAAGCTTGCCACGCCCGGACTGTTACACCAACGCATTAGCATGTTAAAGTGATTTCATTGAGGAGCTTAGCTTTCTTAACAAGTAAGTACTGTACTTTTGGAGGGGGGAGGTGTCTTTCGCTGGAAACTTGCCCCCTTCTACTTTGAAAATACCTGTGAAACCGGTTTAATTCGTCACAGCCAGCACTCCCGCAGAGAGGGGGGTTGTACTCGTTAATGTCTTAGCCGGAACACATCATTATATCTCATTTTGTATTTCTATAAAAAAATCGTTTGCCCAGCCTAACATTATTGTTGTTATTGTTTTTATCCTGTAAAGCGCTTTGAGGAGCACAGCTTTCTCAACACTTAGATTACTTTTTGATACCATCCTTACACAAAGCAAAACTTCTTGTATTTTCCGATGACATACAAGTTGAAAGATTACAGATTTTAATCATCTTTTTTCTGAACCAGGGAAAATCTCATCATGTTTCTCTATAACAATAATAAAAAACTTTATTTTACATATCACCTTTAAAAGTGGCATCTCAAAGCAATACAGTAGATGTAAACCACAGATTACAAAGTAAATACCCAGACAAACGCAAATGCGTTTTTAATAAAATGCTTTTATTCATTCAGCAGAGACAGAGTGTAAAACCTGGGCGTAACAGCTGTTCCTTTTTCTGATCACTTGCTCTCTGGATAAACGTCTCACCTGTCCTGTTCTTTGTTTTCCTAATTTGCTGATTATGCCTTCTGCGATCCACTCCTGCCCTCACACCTAAAGAAGACTATTTTAAATTTCTTTGCACGGTCCATTGTGCAATTAACCCTTGTATGTGCTGTCCTTAAGGTGATATCACATAAAGGTGATATGTAAAATAATGTTTTTTATTATTGTTATAGAGAAACATGATCAGATTTTCCCCGGTTCAGAAAAAAAGATCTAAAGTATACTAGTTTGTCACTAGTATACTTTTAATACAGTCTTTGCTGTGCTCTTAAGGATCCTTGTGATATTTCTAGCTCTGGTTGAATGATAAGTGTCGCAGTTTAAATAATTTTCGTAGTTGGAAATTATGAAACGCTCTGTTAAAAGCAAGGGAGTTTTTGTGTCCGTTACAGTAAAAGAAAATGCCTGACAGAGTAGGGCTTGGACAGATTCCACATGCAGAGTTCTGAAAAAGCACTACAGAAACATTATCAACAGACAATGTACAGCATGTACTATTCTTGTGTTGCGGTACATGAATATAATTATATCGTTATTAATTTCTTTAGATACGTGATTCCATATTATATTCCCTTTTAATCAAATTCTAAAAGTATGCTTGTTGACTCCGGTATCACGTTAGTTAAAGACTTTGATGCTTAAAATGTTTAGGGAGAAATGGAATTCTGGTGTGTATGTTTTCTTTAAAGTACCGAGACCAGCCATATACTGTATGTTTAAGTTCCAAAATTAATATCGTTTATGGCCTTCACACGCATTACAGTATGCTCCTATTCTTTTTATGCTCAGGTACTAAGATTTCCCTTCAGTGGTAAAATTCCTTATAAATATTCAATACTTAAACGGGCACAGTTAAGACATTAAATATACATATACATGCTGTATACAGTACAGTTTGCATACGGTAATATGTTTATGTTCCTAAATCAATCTCTTTTATGAGCATGTGAAAGGCATGGTGAATCGATTCTCAAAAATTACTGTACTTTGCATGATTGGAAACAAATGCGTGATTGCGAAATGCTGTGGTGTTACTTTTACAAAGACGGTCAATGAAAAAAAGAATGTGGACCAGGGCAATACTTTGAGTTTACAGCTTGTCCAAGGTCATTCATTATTAATACTATTAGTAATATCTTCGTTAAAGACTTTGATGGCGACAGCTCAAACATGAGAGGTTGAGCTTTATTAGCTCCACCTTGCGGAAATTCCGGATACTATTATTTTAATTGCGGTATTATAGGAGAATTTACGGTAACTCGCGGTAGACTGCGTAAAGCGCACTGCAAAATAATGCGGTATCGCCCGCGCATTTTGAATGGCTGCATCTGTATGTGCAAACGTTTTATGATATGTCGCTGTTGTGAATGTCTGTGGAGTGTATCTTATTTGCCTGTCTGTCCTGGCTCTCTCGCTCGCCCTCCGCCCCTCTTTCTCAGTTCAATTCAAGGTGCTTTATTAGCATGACAGATGGGTACAATCAGTGTTGGGTATTTACTTTGCTTTGAGATGGCACTTTTAAAGGTGATATATAAAATCAAGGCTTTAACTTGCTTTAACTCCGCAAGTCTGAGTTCTTGTGTCTGTCCTATCCGAACCCGAAAGTATTACAATATGTATCTTTATAGCAGGTGGTGTACAGCTTTTTAGTATAGATTACACTTTTCTAAAATGTATTTAAAAAATAAAAACGATTACAATCTAATCTTTCCACGTTTGATCCCAAGATCCCAAGAAAAATAAATCTAAACGGGGAGAAAGCTATGCTGAAAGTTTATTAAGATACTTAGAAGACAAAGATATCAATTTATGTTGCATTTGTCTGACTGTGAATCAAAACACACATATATTTAAACCCGCGTTTGCGATTTAAATCAAAACATGATTTAAATCAATATAAATGTTTATATTGTAACGCATAGGTGACTATTCATTGTTATTAAAATGACTTAAATTCGATCATGTTGTGATATTTAGAAATATAAATTTGTTTGGTGCGAGTGAGGGTTTATTTAATCTCTGACCCAGGGAAACGTTTTATTTTTTCAAAGAAATGTTTGTTAAAAAAAAAGTCATGGCTTCCGCTGGATTCAAACACTCACCATGTGACGCAGGAGTCAGGAACCTAACCCACAGCGCCACCGGCAAGGTCACATGCAGGGTGCTTAAAAAGCACTACAGAAACATTATCAACAGACAATGTACAGCGTGTACTATTCTTGTGTTGCGGTACATGAATATAATCATATCGTTATTAATTTCTTTAGATACACGATTCCATATTATATTCTCTTTTAATCAAATTCTAAAAGTATGCTTGTTGACTACGGTATCACATTACTTAAAGACTTCGAAGCTTAAAATGTTTAGGGAGAAATGGAATACTGGTGTGTATGTTTTCTTTAAAGTACCGAGACCAGCCATATACTGTATGTTTATGTTCCAAAATTAATATCGTTTATGGCCTTCGCACGCGTTACAGTATGCTCCTATTCTTTTTATGCTCAGGTACTAAGATTTCCCTTCAGTGGTAAAATTCCATATGAATATTCAATGCTAAAACAGGCACAAAGACATTTACTGTAAATCTTTCTACGTCCGACCAACGGACCACGAGTGCCCCTGTCGGTCAACCAATCACGTACCGCGCGTCACGATGCGCGACGCCGTAGCCAATTACCTCCGGTACGTGTCTGTACCGCGCACTTTGAATGGCTGCATCTGTACCAACTCTTGCAGCAATAATGGTCTGTGTACGCAAATCACCACTGCTACCAGACAAGCCTTCATTGGGAAGATCTATTCCTCTGTACATTTTACCTGTACTTACCTTATTCATCAGCAGATATCAAAGACCAGGGATGACAATGCTCCCTGCTCAGTCATTGAGTCTACTCTCTTGTCTCTTTGCTTCAAAAACATCTCCTGGATCATCCCTGTGTTTTGCTTGCCTTCCCATGTATCAACTCTGCCTGTTTGACCTAGCTTTGGTCCTATCCACAGCTTTGACCCCTGCCTGTGTCACCTTCATATTTGGTTTGTGCTTTGGGTTATCTGCTTTGCTTCCAACTTCTTGCTGCAGCTTGCTCAGCAGGAGCCTGCACTTGGATTCAAGTCTCAAGAACACTGCTTACCAGGTCCATTCACAGTTACATCTTTTCTGAAACTAATTCATAGCCCTGTTACATGTAGATTATCTCAATGCTGATACCCTACATTTTATGGAGATTTGAAGAAGCAAGCCAAACTTGAGTACTATTTTCCAGAATGCTCAGCTATGATATCTTTCTCTTGGAATGATCTGAGATGCAATTATTTTGTTTTTGCTTTAGATGGTGGAACCCTGAGAAATGAGAATTGCGTTATTAAGACCAGACTTTTCATTCACAGAATGAAAAGAATGGGAAAATGTGTGTGTGGGCACCAGGTGTAAAGGGCTGTGTGGATGTTAATTTCATCAATGGGTGGGTAACACAACAGTATTGATGCAGTTTCATGCCCTATCCACTGCATTTCCTGCCTTAAACAACGGCCCTTTTAAGACTGATGCTGAAAAAGTACTACACTATTCAGGCGTAATGTGTAGGGTTGCATACAGGTTTGACTGAACCTTAATGGAGAGGAAGGTCCTAAGGAAGGTCCTAAGGAAGGACAAGGTGCAATCGAACAATGCATCATTACATCTGGCCATCAGTGTACAGCCATTTCCTGAACAAGCCCTGGGCAGTTAGCCCTACCCACACCCAAAAACATCATTGGGGTGCTTTCATTCCCTGGGGGAGTCAAGAGCCCTTGTTAAGAAGGCTTGAGGAAAGCCCCAGCAGAGAAGGGAATTCAGAGAATGAATTGATGCAGGTTGAACCAGGAGAGACTCAGAAACCAGGGACTAGAAGCAGCAGAAGAAAGGCTCAGCATCATCTTCTCCCCCACTCTACCCAAAACTAATCTTGAAGACAGTAGAAGGGTAGGGGGAGGAACACCTGGGACACATTGTTCAGGACTCCAGTACAGAGGAGGATGCCTGAAATTTCACTGTCTCTTCACTATGGTGCTAGGAGGCACACAGGCAATGCCAGACTGTGTGTGGAAAAACAAGTTATGGAAACTGAAGTTCTTGGCCTGCTCTATGAGTAGATCATGTCATGTGCTCTTTGTAGTGGGTAAGTGATCATAAGAATATTGTGTTGGTGGATAATGATATGTGAAGGAAGGAACCTTTGGTAAGAAAAAAGGGTCCTATCATTCTTTATAATTGCTAGGTGGTGTAGTCATGCACAAAGCAAAAAATAATTATTGTTTGAGGGAGTTACCTGTCCATGACACTTGTTTTTGTTTAAGGAAAAAAAAACTCTTCTATGAATCTTTAGATATATTGTTACAGCTATTGTAAGTGACTGCTGAAGAGTCCACATACAAAGGTCAACATTTGAAGTTCTCAGAGATTAAAAGCAAGCAAGGAAGGAACTGTGGTGTTTTTGTGCTGGGTTGTGTTGTTGTTGTGAGTTGTGCTGGGTGTGAGACATATTGATCAAAGGAATTGTGTGATTTACCTTTGTTAATTAGGTTCTGGGTAAATGATTAAGTGTCAGTCAAGAGTCCGGGAACACAGCATAAAACAGGCAGGTACAAAATAGGTGGACATAAGAACAGACAGAAAGACAGAGAGGACCTGAAGTGTTTACTTGGATCTGAGAAACATTGATCAAAGGAATCCTCTAGTTAACCTTGATTAATTAAGTTCTGGGTAAATGATTAAGAGTCATCTTCTCTGAAGAGAACACAGAGAGAAGGATGAGAAGAGACAGAAGATACAAGGAAACAGAAGAAAGCATGTGCCGGGTGAGAGGTACTTGTCGAAATCATTTGTAAAGACCAGATTCAATTAAGTATTTGATCCCTGTTAAGAGTGGTTGCTATTCTGTTTTTTTTAGAAAACTGATAGTTGTATAAAGCAACACTTTTCGTCAAACTTTTTGACAGGTACCAAGCCCCCTTTTTCAGCCAATGGGAGGCCGCCATGGGCAGAAGTCCCTCCCCCTTTTCGGCCAATGGTGCGTCGTTATGGGCGGGTGTCCCGCCTCCTCCCGAGCCAATGATGTGTCATTATGAGTGTTGTTGTCCCGCCTTCCACCCCGAGCGGTCCCAGGCCTCAGGGTCCAAATGCCCGCCACCACGGCCCCACCACTTTATTAATTATTAATTTATTAATTTATTAAGTGTATGAAAGCGTGTATTAGTGACGAGGGTTGGAGTCTGGTGAGGGCCGCGAGTTCCCAGGGTGTGAGCGCCAGCCGCGGCCGGGTGTAAGACTGGTTGTCCGGTCAGCTGGCTTAGATGCTGCACAAGCCGACTCGTGTGAGCTTTAAGAGAAACAGGGCATTGGTACCCGAAATGGACTGGCAGTGGCAGGCCGACTTGGTGGACATGAGAGAGTACAGCGAGTTCAATGATGGTTTCTGTTACATCTTAACATGTA
Source organism: Atractosteus spatula (assembly GCF_055471065.1). Taxonomy (NCBI): domain Eukaryota; kingdom Metazoa; phylum Chordata; class Actinopteri; order Semionotiformes; family Lepisosteidae; genus Atractosteus; species Atractosteus spatula. The sequence continues at coordinate 36,869,383 of NC_142709.1, forward strand.
TAGACATGTTGTCTAAATACGAATGGGACGTGCCACTGAAAACCAAGTCTGGAGGGGGCGTGACAAGCGCTTTCCGAAATATATTTCAAGAGGGTCATACTCCTAAAAAGCTACAAACGGACGAGGGAAAAGAATTTCTTAACAGGACCTTCCAAAATTTTCTCAAACGTGAGAATACTGAACATTTCATTACGGCCAGAGATGTGAAGGCTAGTGTGATAGAGAGGTTTAACAGAGCTATTAAAACAAAAATATGGAGGTACCTGACACACAAAAACACCTTTCGATATATCGACGTCCTAACTTATCTTATTTACTCTTATAATCATAGTTACCACACGACTATTAAAGAACCCCTGTTACGACCGACAACTCCCTTGAGGTGTGGAGAACTGTCTATGGCGATCATTTTAAGAGAAAACCATCAAAGTTTTCATTTAATGTAGGTGATCATATGCGGGTGTCTAAAATAAAGGGAGTGTTTGAGAAGGGGTATGAACAGACCTTCACAGATTAAATTTTCATTGTCAGAGAGCGGACCACAGCTCTGAGACCCTATTACAAACTGCAGGACTACACAGTCGATGACATTAAGGGCTCCTTCTATGCAGAAGAGCTACAGAAGCTAAACCCCAATGCTGAGAGAGTATCGCATCCAAAAGATTTTAGCAGCCAGGGGGCGTGGTAAAAACAAACTGCTTTTGGTAAAGTGGCACGGCTGGAGCAATAAATTCAATAGTTGGGTAAAGGCTTCCGAGGTCAGAGACATATAGAGGTGCTGAAAAATGAACCCCAATGGCTTCTATGTTACGTTGGCCAGTAATTCACCTCAAAGATGTTTCCAAAGAACACCAGCACGTACTTCACAGAGTATCTAGCAAAGGCGATTGACCTGGACGGGAGCTGGGAAGTGGGTCTGGTCGAGCTGCACTATCCGCATACACTAAACACGTTTGATCAAGATGAAGATTTTCTGCTCATCAACGATGAGATCGAGGCTATATGGACATGTACCGTACCTAGAGGGTACTACAGCAGCATCGATCAGCTCATGCATGAAATGAAGCGTGCTGCGGAAAAATCCAAGTTAACTAATGTAAGTTTTAAATACAACCCCATTAGCCGGTCTGTAAGGATTGCTGGTGATAACCGGCTTGTTATGCACGCACATGACTGTCTGGCGAGGGTGTTGGGTTTCAAATCGGGTGTCGGAAGTGTAAAATCACCGCACCCCGTCGATATGACTGGTGGGTTTAACACCATGTATATATATACAGATATCATAGAACACCAGTTAATAGGCGACATCTATGCACTGCTTTTGCGTTGTGTGCCCTTCAAAGGCATGAATGGTGAATTCGTCACAGTATTGTATGACAAGCCCCATTACGTGCCGGTGAGCATCGACCATTTTAACACCATCACTATTGAAATAAAGACGGATCAAAACGAGCACGTGTCATTTGCATTTGGTAAGGTCATCGTCAAGCTGCATTTCAGACCTGTGAAAGTGACAAACATCTAAAAGGATGAAGGTCATCAAGAGCTACGGGGATAGGTCTTTGTATACATACTACTACAAACAACAGGCTGGTTACGGATTACCAGGATTTTCGGGGCTACCAGTTCAGTACGGCACTGGTATAGGGGGTATTTTCAGAGCACTATTTAGAAAAGCCATGCCTTTACTGAAACGAGGGTTTGAAAAAGCTAAGCTGCATGTGGCATCGGCAGCTAAAAACATCGCCAAAGATGTGGTTAGCAACGTTACAAGCACGGTCATGTCTAAAGCGGCAGCACATCAGCAGGAAGGTTCGGGTCTAGCATACATCTTTAGTGGTGTCAAGAGAAAAAGACAGACGCCATCATTTCATCGTCAGGGGCCGCCGAAACCTGATAAAAGATCGGCTAAGAGAAGACAGTCATCTCATAAAAGCTTCAGACCAACCAAGAAGAGGACCGTGACACGACGCAATCAACGAGTCACGACACGAGACATATTTCAAATATAGCTTTTGTGCACGGTGGGTCTGCAGAATGCGCAAAGTCAGAGCTGGACATATTTCAATTAGCGCCTACCCAAGCAAGCATCGAGAAAAGCTTTTATATAGAAGTTCCACCCCTCACGGCCCTAAGAGAAAACACGCTTCTGGAATTCTACATCGCCGGCAACGGAGAAGATTATTTAGATTTAAACAACACGTTTATTTGACCTGTAAAATAACGGAAGCAGACGGCAGGGACATTGATGCGTCAGCCCGTGTGAGTCTGGTGAATTACCCCATCACATCCATCTTCAGCCAGGTTGACATCACCGTAGGAGACCGGCTGATCAGTCAGAGCAACAGTTGCTATCCTTACAGGGCCTTTATAGAGTCTGTCCTGAACTACAGTGAAGAGATGCTGAAGACGCAGTACTCAACCGGGCACTTTTACAAAGACACAGCCGAGCAACACGAATCCACAGTTTTGGATGGACCCAATCTGGGGTTCCAAAAAAGGGCATCATACACACAAAGCCGAAAACTGGAGCTCCTGGGTCACATTCACACAGACCTGTTTTTTCAGGACAAACTAGTACTGAATGGCGTTGACCTGAAAATAAAATTCACGCGCAACAGAGATGCTTTCTGCTTAATGAACAACGTTGGAGAACACAAAATGAGCATGCTCTCGGCATCTTTGTTTGTGAAAAGAGTCAGAGTGTCACCAGGGGTCAGACTTGGACATGCTGAAGCACTGCTGACGGCCAACGCTAAATACCCCATAGACTGTGTACAGATGAAAGTCTTCAGTCTGCCTGCAGGGAGACATGTGTAACCAAGAAAACCTCTTTCTCGGGCAGTTGTCCAAAGTACTTATTTTGGGGTTTGTGGACAACGCAGCATTCAGTGGCAGTTTTACACAAAACCCCTTCAATTTTAAACACTACACCATTAACTTTTTGGCTCTCTACGTGACGGTAAACAAATCCCCACTAAACCGCTTCAAACCGACTTCCATGATGGACAATGTGTCAGTGAATATTTTAATCTGGTGGAAACAGCTGGGAAGCATCTGAAAGACAAACCTCTTTTGGTGGACCGCAAGGAGTATGCATGCGGTTACACTTTGTTCTCTTTCATCCTCAGCCCCGACGATGAGTGCACAGGTCATTATTCACTTATTAAAACGGGTAATCTGAGAGCTGAGATACGCTTCGCACAACCACTACCCACTACAGTTAACATGGTCATGTACGCTCTGTTCGACAACGTGGTAGAGCTTGATATGAGACGCCAAGTAATTTATGACTTTAGCTAAAAAAACGGGAGCTCCACAACCTACACATAAAGATGAACACCAAACAGTTGGAAGACATTCTAACCCAAGACCGCTACACCAGAGACAGTTTTCTAGGTGTGTTCCCCAGCAATGCACCGCCGATCGAGAGACTGTAGCGGTGACCTCTGAGTTTAATAGTTAATACTCATCCACACGACCTCCCTGGAGAACACTGGCTTGCTATTTACCTACCAGATGACGACGGAGCAGAATTTTTCGACTCCTACGGATTTTCACCTGAATCTTTTTTCTTTCTCAAGAACATTATTGATTTCTTAAACCGAAATGCTAATTCCATATTTTACAACATCAGACAGTTGGAAGATACTTTTGCAGTGACCTGCGGACTACATTGTGTCTTTTTTCTATACCATAGATGTAAAGGCTTATCTTTTAGACACATTTTAGAACTTTATTCTACGAATGCAATCCAGAATGATCGCATGGTTGAAATGTTTCTGAAAAACCGACGACGTGTGAGACGAAGACCCCTGTACCACTTTAAGCCATTTGAAAATACGAATGTGCAATTATGTGTGTGCTTACGACAATTTAAAACATTCCATAAATGTTAATCACCCATCTAAAATAAAAATGAATTCGAACCATTTCATTGTCTGTGTGGTTATTATTTTTTTAAAAAGAACACAAAATATGAATTAAAATCAATACAATATTTTATTACACTTTCACGGTTATATAAGGTTATAATGCTCACACTTTTTTTAATACACATTGCAACCAAGTCATTTTATTACAAACATTTTTACCATAACTATATTGCTCACGCTTTTTAATAGACATTTCAAGTCAAGTCATTTATCACAAACACACATACCCTTAGGCGAAAGAAAAAAAAAATGTCACAAAGACAACCATGCGGGTCTCGGCATTAATGTTTGTCTCCTGGGCATTTCTGCAGTTATATTAGAGACCAGGGCAGCAGTCAACATCTCTACAGGGGGTTTTGACAGACGCTGCACACCCCAGCGGGGCAGACTTGAGTTTTTCAAGTAGCTCTCGGTTACCAGTGTTGGCTAGTAAGGTGCCCGGTACGTTGATTTCGGCCATTTCCCCCATGAACATATCCCAACCTTTTGGCTTCTTACCGGCCGCAACTGATTGCTGTTGTGTGAGAGCTCTGACAAGATCAATCATATGAGAGCCTCAAATGGTGACCCCTTGTACACAAATTCTTCTTTTTCATTCCAGGCTATTAACGGTTCATTGCGTGCCATAGTCTTTAACAATATCTTGGCATTTCTCCGGAACTGCTGAGACACACTGTCTAAAATATGCCCAAAGTCAGGGTCGGTTGATAACTGTGGTTGTGGTAACGGTTGTGATAGATCGTCGGGTGCATTTTCGGGTAGTACAACAGTTAAAGTCTCCTTTTCAGAAGCCTCCTGGCGTACTAATGTCAAATACCATTGTAACACCTGACTATACAATTTCACTTTTTCATATTCGGTCAGATGTGAGTTCTAAAGAATGTCTCTCATTTCATCATCCAACCTGCGGGTTGTTATTTTTCTCACATTGCTTTCGTTGCCAGACCGCTCTCGGAGCCAATCGAGCTGTTTCGGGGGTACAAGGTACAGATGCAGCCATTCAAAGTGCATGGTATAAACCCGTACCACACGCAAATCATTACATCATAGTGCGTCATAACGCGGTACGTGATTGGCTGGCCAAAATAACCGACAGGGGCACTCATGGTGCATTGGTCGGTCGTGGAAAGATTTAATCATTTAATGGCTTTACTGTGCACGTTTAAATCCGCTTAGTATTGAATATTTATATGGAATTTTACCACTAAAGGGAAATTTTAGTACCTGAGCATAAAAAGAATAGGAGCATAATGCATCTGAAGGTCATAAATGCTATTAATTTAGGAACATAAACATATTATGTAAACTGTATATTACTGGTCTTGGTATTTTAAAGAAAAAATACACACCAGTATTCCACTTCTCCCTAAACATTTTAAGCATCAAAGTCTTAGATGTTGCTATTTCGGAAACATTTTTACGTGCTCCTTGCTCCTTCTGACCATGTTACTGTACGTTTATACAGTATACAGTACTTTTTGAGAAAAGTGATAGTTTTAAGGTTTTCTGCAAATACACTCGATACCGGAGTAAACAAGCATACTTTTAGAATTTGATTAATAGGGAATATAATATGGAATCACGTATCTAAAGAAATTAATAATGGTATAGATAGAACACATGTGTGTAGTAAAATGCTACATATGTTCTATCTGTCGGTGGTGGCAAGCGCCATTTTCTACGTGGTGGTATGCTGGGGCTCTGGGATTAGAGCAGTGGATTCCAACAGGCTGAGCAAGCTCATCAGGAGAGCAAGCTCTGTCATTGGGTCTGGCCTGGACCCTCTGGAGGTAGTGGCTGAGAGGAGAATGGTGTCCAAACTAGAGGCCATCATGGAAAACGTCTCCCATCCCCTCTATGACATGCTTGTAGAAATAAAGAGCACGTTCAGCAATAGACTGATTCATCCACGGTGCGACAGGGAGCGCTACAGGAGGTCATTCTTGCCTTCTGCCATAAGACTGTACAACGCATCCACCTTCCGTCTGGGCAGAGGCAACATTGACAGTGACCTGTTTCTGGACTGAACAGTAAACTGATACATCTGTTCTTTTTCTTTTCCCGTTTTAAAACTGTTTTTGTGCAATATATGCCAGGGACCTGTGCAATACATTTATATTTATTTATAGTCATATTGTGCAATAGGACTTTTTTGTGTACTGTTCTGTTCTGGTTTTGTTCTGTTCTTTGTGTGTTCTGGACTGTGAGTAACTCTTGTATTATTATTATTGTATCATTCATTACACTGTGTCTGTGCTGTCTGTGTTAAGCTGCTGTTGCACTGCAATTTCCCTCACGGGATCAATAAAGTATTTATCTATATTCATGTACTGTTGCACAAACAGTAGTATAAGACTTTCCATTGAGATATCCTTGACATATGACTGCCTTGGTGGCGTGATCGCATAAGTGACTGACTGGTAATCCTGATTTTGAGTGTTCAAACCCAGCTGTTGGCATTGGTTTTCTTTTAAGAAATAAAAATTTCTTTGAAAACCTAAAATAGCAAATATTGTGGACACTACAGTATATTGACATTTTTTATATTTCTAAATATCACAACATGTTTGTACTATATGTACACAGCGGTACCGCAGGTTGTACTGTAGGACACAAATTCATGTGAGCCCGAAAGCCCTACATTGTATAGAAACCGGTTTCACAAGTATTTTCAAAGTAGAATAAGGGCAAGTCCACCTCCCCCACTCACATGTTTTCTTAGAAAAACAGATTCACAACGCGAAGCTGTGTCAGTCTTCTGTGTAAAAAAAATCAATTTGAAAACCATGGGTGCTGGTTTTAAGACGCTGCTGAGAAAAGCATAGGAATTTTCCTGCTGTCAGCAGTATTGTGTATATAGTTGACCCTTACCTGAATGAAAGGGGTCAAGAAGAGCTACTTCCTCATAGTGACCTCCGGGCAACGTCTCTAACGGCAAAAAGCTCTTCAAATCGAACTTACCATGCAATGCTTACCAGTAATGAATTGTACTCCGCAAGAAGAAAATAACCTAAGGGTCTTTCAAGAACCTACAGGTCCATGTATCCTGCAAATCAATGTGGAAGGCCTAACTAGAGCCAAATGCGTGGTTATCAACCACCTGGCTCAAGAGCATAACGCTCAGGTGATCCTTCTTCAAGAAACACACCAAAGACGACAGCAATATCAAGATATATGGCTACCACCTCATAGGCGCCATCCATCATGCGCACCATGGAGTGGCTACCCTAGTAAAACTTGACAAAAATGCAAAGCATGTAGGCCAATCACCGGACAAAGATACTACACAGTGGATTGCTATTGAAATAGAAGGCTTTACTATTGTCAACATCTACAAACCACCTAGTACCCAGTTCTCCAGTCTTCCAAGCTACACGCATCCTGTCATCTATGCTGGTGACTTCAATTGTCAACACACCAACTGGGGCTATCGAAAGAACACACCGGAAGGTGAGGCCCTAGCCGACTGGGCATCCATTCAAGGTTTAACTCTGCTGTTCGATAAGAAACAAGCCAACACGTTCTTCTCTGCCAGGTGGCAAAGTGGAACAAACCCAGACTTGGTGTTTTTCAGCCCAACAAACAACCACATGCCTTCACCACAACGCTCAGTGCTGAGCAGATTTCCGAACTCGCAGCACAGACCAGTAGTCATGTTCCATCCAGCACTTGTGACACCAACTCCAAGTCGTCCATCCACTCGCTGGAACTTCTGAAAAGCAAATTGGACTGAATTCACCAAAGAAACCAGCTTCTTTCCGCTTAAACTTCCAGATCCAAACTCAACTGATGTTAACGACTCGTACTCAAGGTTCTGCAATATGACTATCTCCACATCTAACAATCATATCCCAAGAGGTTTCCGAAAGACCAACATTCCCGGCTGGGACGAAGAATGTACAAACTTAGCCTCTGAACTTGAGTCAGCAACCACAACAGAAAGAGCGCAATCCATCGGCTCGGCTCTAATAGAATACCTGGACAACAAAAGGAAACAAGAGTGGAACAACACGGTCTCTGAAATCGACATGAAGCACTCCAGTAGAAGAGCCTGGCAAACCATCAACCAACTGACTGGCCAAAGCCATAAACCACAAACCCAAAACCAGGTCAAAGCCAAAGACGTCGCAAAGGTGCTTGTTGACAGTGGCAAACCAACCCACATAGACAAGCAGTTTGCCAGGAAAGTTAAACAAGAGATTCATGACAGCTGGCGAGCCAGCTCAGCAGATGATAACAGTCACAGCAGCTTCACCCTCAAGGCAGGGAAAGCTCCAGGACCTGACCACCTGCATCCTGAACAGCTTACCCACCTCTCTGCACCTGCCTTAGAATGGTAAACGATACCTCCAGGAAATTTTACCTTAAGAATGGCGTCCCACAAGGTTCGGTTCTGGCGCCAATGCTATTTAACATCTACACAGCTGACCTGCCATGTAAAACTGCCAAAACGTACATATACGCAGACGACATTGTTATTATGCATTGCTCCACAGACATCAAAGCAATAGAAACTACACTATCGAATGACCTGAACAAGCTGAATTGCTACTTCAAAGACTGGAGGTTAAAACTTAGCATCACCAAGACAGTGAGCAGCATTTTCCACCTCGCCAATCGCCTTGCTAACATAACAATCAACGTCAAGTGCGAAGACAAAACTATTCCATTTGAGAAAAGCCCGAAATATCTAGGAGTTGTCCTTGACCGCTCACTGACCTTCAAACAACATCTTGAAGAAACAGCAGCAAAAATCCAAGCAAGGAACAACCTCCTGCGAAGACTAGCTGGCACTAGCTGGGGTGCAAATTTCACTGTCTTACGCACCTCTGTGCTTTCTCTAGCCTTCTCGGTAGCTGAGTACTGCTCTCCTGTCTGGCACAACAGCAGCCACACGAAGAAGGTAGACACAGCCCTGAACAACAGCATGCGCATTATAACCGGGTGCATTAGATCTACGCCCACTGAATTGTTACCGATTCTTAGCGGCATCTCTCCACCTAACCTTCGCAGAGAAGCAAGTTGCATCAACCTTGCACTGAAAGCTTTGGATGACTCCAACCACCTGCTGCACGATGCCATCTGCAACTGGAACACCATGATACTCCGATTAGAAAACCGGCACTCACCTTCTAACACAATGAGGTGCCTTATGAAAGAAGCAAACAACAACAATGGCACTAATTGGGCTAACAAAAAGTGGCAAGATGCGTGGAATAATAACAACCACAGACTGAAACAATTTATTGACAAAGTATCCAACAAACCCGCTGGAAATGACCTACCCAGACAAGCCTGGGTCAAGCTGAACCGACTAAGAACCGGACATGGCCGTTTCCGGGCCACCCTACACAAGTGGGGTCTCAATGATGACCCAACTTGCGGCGATGGCAAGGAGCAGACGGCCGACCACATCCTATACTCCTGCCCTCGCTTCAGATGCCCCGGCAACTTTATCGATTTGGATGATGCCAGCCAGGACTGGCTGAGGCACCTGACTGTGACAATATAACTATGTAACCTCTGCATGTTAAGCTCATACGAATATATATACCTGAATGAAAACAGGACATAAAGAAAGGGTTTCAGAAATCAAACAAAGCTTTATTCCTTTGTTTTGTGGTCTGGGTAATTGGAGGCTAAGCTGTTATGCTTCCTATGGCGAAATGCAGTATTTCTCATGTTGTGAACGTGTGCACACAGCGGTCCCTCCGGGTTCCAGTCAGTGCGTAATTACGCATCGATGAGAAACTGGAGGTTTAAAAAAAGAGAATTAGCTCACTGATTTTATGTGGAGTTTTGTTTTTTGTGGAGGCTGTGAACATTTTCACATGTCGTGGTCTTTAAAATGCATTTGGTTTGAAGGCTTTCTGTGTTTCCCTTCCAAAGATATGGACAGAAGAAAATTCGAGCGTGGTCAAAAAAATGGCTTAAAAACGGCCACATGTATTTTGTATGCACACCAAGTGTTTTCGTAACTCTAGGAGTTATCATGAAAAAGCTACAGTCATGCCAATTGTAATCGTTTTTATTTTTAAAGACATTTTAGAAAAGTGTCATCTATACAAAAAAGTTGCATTTAATACCAATCGATATTATATAATTACAGAGATAAGCTCTCTCAGATCAAACAGCAAGATCTCACACACTGGGACTGATCTGTGATCTGTGATGTGGTTGAGTGTGAATTTTGGTGCTCTAGCAGGCACAGTCTGTGCTGTGCTAAAAAAAACGGTTGAACAGCTCTTAAGCATACTGTAGTTTTTGTTAACACAAGTTTATCAGTGAAAAGACCACAGGCATTTTTCCTCCCCCCTGCATTCTCAGAGTAGGCTAGAATTTATTATTAGCACAATTTATTACAGTGCTTAATTTAATATTATTGATTACTAATAGTTTATGCTAACACCTAACTTTCTTAACGCGAGAAATACTGCTCCGTGCGAAAAACCCGTATATCACCATAGGAAGCATAACAGCGTAGCCTCCAATTACCCAGACCACAAAACAAAGGAATAAATGTTAAGTGAAATGTCGCCCAAGACAGGAGACATTAGAAGCTTGCCACACCCGGACTGTTACAGTAACGCATTAGCAAGTTAAAGCATTTATGTTGAAAAACCGGGCATAATAATTGTTTTCTTCCTTGATGTTCTGATCTGCAAGGCAGTTTGGCCGGTGTAAATGTGGATTCTGTCTGGCATTTCCAGATTGTGAAAAATAAAAGTAGTTTATGAAACACACGTTTGCAATTTTAATCAAGATGGGGGTAAGGGAGTCTTCTCTATGACACTCTCCCTTATAAAATTAATGTGAAACAAAACAAAAACTAAAAATAACATACAATCTACAAACATTCAGAACAAAGACATATCATAAAACATTTACATGTTGTGAATGTCTGTAGAATGTATCTTATTTTTAATTATTGGCCAGACCGCAGCTAAGGACCCTACGGACCCCACAACCCCATCCATACACTCCCCCACTCCCCCACAGCCCCATCCGTACACACCCCCACAAACCCACCCGCACGCACCCCTACTCCCGCACCTCACCGTGCCCAGCCAACACTGCATCACACCACACAGCTGCCAGCACACTGCACCGTTACCGGCCACCACTGCGTCACACCACACAGCTGCCAGCGCTACTCACCATGCCCGGCCACAACTGCGTCACACCACACAGCTGCCAGCGCACCTCACCATGCCCGGCCACAACTGCGTCACACCACACAGCTGCCAGCGCACCTCACTATGCTAGGCCAAAACTCCATCACACAGCTCCCAGCACACTGCACCGTTCCTGGCCACCTCTGCGTCACACAGCTTCCAGCGCACACTGCACCATTCCCGGCCACCACTGCAACACACAGCTGCCAGCACACTGCACCGTGCCTGGCCACCAGTGCGTCACACAGCTGCCAGCGCACCTCACTGTGCCAGGCCACCACTGCGTCACACCACACAGCTGCCAGCACACTGCACCGTTCCCGACAACCACTGCATCACACCACACAGCTGCCAGCGCACCTCACCGTGCCCGGCCACCACTGCGTCACACAACTACCAGCGCACCTCACCGTGCCAGGCCACCGCTGCGTCACACAGATCCCAGCGCACACTGCACCATTCCCAGCCACCACTGTGTCTAACCACACAGCTGCCAGCGCACCTCTCCGTGCCCGGCCACCATTGCGTCACACCACACAGCTGCCAGCACACCTCACCGTGCCCGGATTTGGTGCATGAAAAACAATCCGGCCACAGAAGGGTTATAAAGAAAGTCAAAACAGGCAGGGGGGAGGGCGGGTTGTGAATCTGTTACCCGTCCTGGATGAACCGGTTAGAGGATAGGTGGATTTACACCTATGAAAGGCGTTCCAATTTTAATGCGATACAGAAGATATCATTCATAAAAAATGATCTTGTACGGTCTGTAAACTGAAAATGTATGAAGGAGACATGTTGCGTATCACCTCTTTTTACACTTGGAAGAACATTCCAATGTTAAGCTATTAAATTTCAGCATAGCTTTCTCACCATCTAGATTTATTTTTCATACCATTGTGAAACAAAGCAGGGGTGTACTGTACTTCCTCTTGGGATCAAACGTGGAAAGATTTGATTGTTTTTTTAAGTACAGTTTAGAAAAGTGTAATCTATACTAAAAAGTTGTATTTATTTATACCACTTGATAGTTACATTAATAGAGATAAGAATTCAAGTTGATACTGTTTAGACTTTTAATTATTTTAAAGTGTATTACAGCATCGTACACAGGCTTAAAAGAGAAGAGAGAAACGCAATGTTTCGGCTGTGAAGTCTTTTGGTGTGAGGGTCAGCTCAAAATGAAACGCTAAAATGTAATGTAGGCTCTGAACGGGTTCAACTATGATTTGAGCTTACTTGCCCTCACACCTGAAGAAGGATTCACAGCCGAAACGTTGCAGTATTGTATTGCAGTAAATGTTTATATTGTAACGCATACAGCCTCCATTGCTTGTGAGAGCCGGCTTACCAGCACGGTGACGTCACTGCCCTCCTCTGTGTCTAGCAGGGACCACAGCCGCAGGCTGATGAGAGATTCAACTTTGGCTCAAGAGGCTGCATGCCTGTTGAGTGATGCTGGAGATCAGGTTCGAGTACCCGATGGAGTGGCTGACCTGATATGGCAGTGGCGAGGGTGCCCACGTGAACCCTGTAGCATTGCCATTTTTTTTATTTCTTTTCTAAAAATTAAAAAAATTGTTTGCCAAGCCTAAGAGGGGGGGTCTACTCTCATTGACAGCTGACACTCCTCCATACACTCAAGTGAAAAATTAATAACGCCAATGTAAACGTCATATTTACAATTTGTTGATAATAAAAATTTTAAGTTCTCTAAAGCTTTCTCAGTCAAGTATGATAATTTACCTAGGGAGCTGTGTAAGCATGCGTAGGCAGCAAAAGATCAGCTAAACTGGGAAGATGCAACACCGAAGATATTATTAATAACCTTTTAAATCTGAAGGGAGATCTAAAGGGATCTACACGATACAGGTTCCTTCTACTGGAGCGATTCAGAGGGAAAGACGGTGACTATTCATTGTTATTAAAAAATGACTTATATTAAAACATGTTGTGATATTTAGAAATACAAAAAAAGACAATTAATTGTCCATAATATTGCTATTTTAGTTTTTCAAAGAAATGTCTTTTAAACAAAAACTCGTGGCAATAGCTGGATTTGAACAGCCAACCTCCTGCTTATAAGTCAGGCACTTAAACCAACACACCACTAACACAGTCGCATGACAAGTGGTGAAACAGCCGTACACATAACAATAGATACTGTATGTGTACAGTATATACTACTGTTTGTGCTACAGTACATGAATGTACTGTAATTATATCATTATTAATTTCTTTAGATACGCGATTCCATATTACATTCCCTATTAATCAAATTCTAAAAGTATGCTTCTGTTTACTCCGGTATCGAGCGTATTCACAGAAAAGCTTAAAACTATCACTTTTCTCACAAAGTACTGTATACTGTATAAACGTACAGTAACATGGTCAGAAGGAGCAAGGAGCACGTAAAAACGTTTCCAAAATAACCACATGTTAGACTTTGATGCTTAAAATGTTTAGGGAGAAATGGAATACTGGTGTCTATTTTTCTTTAAATACCAAGGTCTGCCATATACAGTACAGTTTACATACAGTAATATGTTTATGTTCCTAAATTAATATCTTTTATGAGCATGTGAAAGGCATGGTGAATCGGAGATTCTCAAGAATTACTTTGTATGATTGGAAACAAATGTGTGATTGAATCAACGAAATGCTTTGGTGTTACTTTTTGTCAATGAAAAAATAAAGTCTTTTCATTTACAAAGACAGTTACAAAGAATGTGGACCAGGGTAATACTTTGAGTTTACAGCTTGTCCAAGGTCATTCATTATTAATACTATTAGTAATATCTTCGGTAAAGACTTTGATGGCGACAGCTCAAACACTGTACATGAGAGGTTGAGCTTTATTAGTTCCACCTGGCAGTAATTTCGGATACTATTATCTTACTTGCGGTATTATGCAGTATTATACCGTATTAGACGGTAACCCGTGTTATACCGTGAAACGCCATACCGGGGTATAACCCACTCATTTTGAATGGCTGCATCTGTACATTTTTACAGCATGCTCCATTATTGGTGTTGTAGAAGCTCCGTAATCAATGGTACTGCAATACTCAACAGCGTCCCGATAAAACCGCCAGACTGGTTCACCAAGAGTCTCTTTCTTTTAAGAGAAAGGCCCTTCCGACTCAAAGTCTTTATAAGCTTAAGCTTTCTCTTCAGGGTTCCAAACTGTTTAGCAGATAACGGTATGTTCCCTTTCAAAGTGTTCAAGGCGATTATAGCGATTGCCTGAATGAGGTCATCTCAAGCCCCACAGAGAATAGCTTTCCGCTGACTGGGGCCGGCTTTTATCAGAAAATGTAAGAGATCACCGACTTTTAGATTTTTTAAATACATAAGCCGTGGGTACATCTGGGGGGAAAAGACCTGTTCGCAAGTGATAGTCATCTGGACTGTCTGCATTTAAATCCACCAACAAGTAATCAAAAGGTTTTTTAGTAGCGTCATCGAACGCTTCCAAAACAAATTTGGCTTTACCGGGGTACATCTGTCGGGACAGGGTTGTAATCTGTAGTTTATCTCTAGGGTTTTCAAACGGCACCATGTACTTTGTATTTAACATGATGGTTCTACTTTTCCAGCCTAGACAAAACACATTTTGGACAATATACATAATGCTAAGGTTTCTGTGGTGTACGTATTTTGTAAAAGCTTTTTCTACCTCATTATTTTCACATGCAGACTCCATCAAATCATCAACTATAATCAAATTTACTCTATCAGGTGGAAGTAACTGATCGTAGGAAAACGACGTCGGTAGACCCTCTATAAACTGAATGTATGGAAATTTCACAAGCAACTTTGTGGCGTATAGAGGTTGCCAGCAGCTGTAACACCAGACGACGTTTTCAGGTTTACAAGTGATAACTGCATCACTGTTCTCCAAGAGTTGTTTTATAAAATAACTTTTACCACAATTCGAAGGTCCGGACAAAGTGCATGAAAAAGGGTGCTTTAACCTGACATCCATCGTATTAATATCCGTATGGCAACGATGTAAAATTTTCTTGCAGAACCCACTTGTCGTACACCATTTTCTGGGTTTTCTTTAAGGTCCGGGTCTCAATACACCAATCCTTTTTAACAAGCACGATCATGGGCTGTTGAATAAAAATGTGTTTAAATTCCCAGCACTCATCATTAGGGTTAACGCCAAAGTCAAAAACCAAGCCCCGCAGACTCTCAAAGTTAACTTTTTCGCAATTGTTCACCTTTAAACAGGCTTTCCCTCCAGATAGTTTGTACTCGTATGATTTGGGTCCAGTTGATACAAACTCAGTGATGTGTTGACCAGCATCGATTTCGTTGGTCAACTCCCCCAAGTAGTCACCCAGTTCCGGATTCCAATCCCCCTCATGACTCAGAAAGATAAAAGAGTCTGTGTCATGGTACAGACAGTGGTCTTGCAAAGCATTTAACAACTTGTATAACTCCAATCGGGCATAGGCGGTTGTAAAGCTAGCGATAAAAATGTTGGTGTTGGAATGGCCTGTATAGTGGTCTTTAGTGTGTTTCCACGTGACACAGGCTGTGTTTTCATTGATAAACTCGCAGGCCGACACCTCATAATAAGGCGCCAATAAGTACCTGAACAATTCATCGGTGTTTCTCACAATGGTGGTCTGTGGTAAATCGGTCTTTGCCCATACTTGCCCCATAAACTGTTCAAGGGTATTTTGGAGAGCTGTCTTTCAGCCAGATTCTTTTTAATGTTGCTGGGGTCCAGTCGGACACCCTCTTTTTCATAATATTCGGCGATATATCTTTGTTGTTTCACGGCATCGGTACACCACTCTGGAAACCCTGAAGCTTCTTGTTTTCCTTTCAGATGCAGCTTGATGTAGTCGGAAAAAAGATCGTGTGAGGACTTCTCGAAATGCCAAATCTCGTAAATTTTACCCACCCTATACCCCAGATCTAAGGCTGTCTGTAATTCCGGAGTGCACCAAACACCAGTCAAAGAGCGATCTTCATCACTGTGCTCACACGGGGTGGTCTGTTTTGTTTCGGCGCACGTATGACATAGTGTGAAAAACAGTTTTTTGTCAATTTTGGTTGGAAGAACAGGAAAATACAAACATCTGGGTGGGTAAACTTTCACCTTCGTTAAACCGAAATACCGTTTAAAATCTTCAAAGTTGTTATAAATTATTCTGGGGTGCCCCAGCAGGTATTTTTTAGTTTTGTTCACAAACGGATACAGACTGGTGAAATCATAGTAATGAATTTTTTCACTGGGCTGCGCTGTGTAATGCAAACAAATGGCGTTCGTTCTCCCCCCAAAAAACGAATCGTGCGGTTGCAGCGGCTCTGGTAACTGAGCAGCTATGAGAAATTTCCTCAAGTCTTCATTTTCAACAAGCATGTCTCTGAACTCGTGCTCCTACAAAACACGAACGTTAAAACCTCTCATTTTGAGAAAATTAATTTTCACCATCGTCTTTCTGTACAACCAACCAAAAGTAGTATTTGTCAACAGATTAAAATAGTTTTCACAATAACAAACACTATATCCATGAAAAAAGCAACCGTTGAACTCAAATGCGGTCTGCACTCCATCAATTACAGCATAATCATCCAGAAAATATGGTCCGACCATGAACTCGCCAGGTGTGGTTAACGCGTGTTAGATTTTAATGTGCTCTGTGTGTTCGATGTACATAAGCCATTGAATGCTAGGTGAAGAAAATAGTTTTTGCTGGCTGTGGTAATTGTCATGGGGTAGCAATGCGATCTTCTCTTCCTGTAAAAACATAAGCCTGAACATGGCCATGCACACATTAGCGATAGTCACAAACTGAAAGGGGTCAATGCACACAACGCGCACAGCCCCCGACTCAGGCACACACTCCTGTCTGGTCATGTTCATGACCTCGTCCCTGAACCTGACACAGCCTTCTCTTAGAATTGCAGCATCCTGTTGGCAGTAGCGTTTCAGTTCAGTCTTGCATTTTTCATACCAATCCAAAAACTCTGCTTTCTTGCTCAGAAGCATGTAGTTAACACCATAAAGTTCTGGCGGCGGCAAGGGTCCCACATATTTTTGGTTTTCTGAAGTGTTCATTAAGTGTGGAAAATGCCCCTTAGCCCCTGGAAATCCCATGGCTGATGGCAATTTGCTTAATTTCATAGGGAGAAAGTTTAGAGAATCGATAAATCTGATGTTCAGAGCTTTTACGTTCATGCACATTATTTGACCACCCTGATTAATTAGTTCAACGTCCATCTTTTCATCTAAAAACTGTCTGATTACTAGGTAATTGTCATAACCCTTGCCATTGTGCGATATGAAAGTATAGTTTTTGAAACGACCATCGATAAATTTACACACAAAATCCTTTAAACAAATTTCACCACAAAATTCCCAGCTTCGTTTAGTGTTAATATGAAGGGGGTGAACGTAATTTGGAATGTGTGTCCCTGTGTCTTGCATGCATTCAAAGTCGAAAAAAAATTTACTTGTTTGAAATTTTGGGGTTGTCCAAAGACTGTATGTAGCATAAGTGTGTGTCAGGGGTGTCGATTACGTTGTTACACCGCAAGCACAGTTTCTCTTTACATTTGTGATTTGCGAGGTTATAAACACCAAATATCTCACAAAAGGACCTGCTCTCCCACTTACTAACACCCGTCGCCACATTCTGAAAGTGTCTCGTCAAACACTGAGAACTATGACAAAAGACCTTGCACACCGGGCAATTCTGAATTTCTGCATCAATTTCACAACACTGGGGATCTAAACACGTTTTACAAGATTTAACACATGAGTGAGAGTTTTTGTGACTATACGCTGCATGACAGTTACTGCAAAAATACGCTGATCCCACAAAAGCTTTAATATTTAATACCCCGTAGAAATGATCTTCATGCAGTAGAACGAAAAGTATTTTAGAAGCTGGTGGTGTGGGCCCCGTTGTAAAATATTTCCAATCACTCTGATCGTGGTACTAAATTTTAATGACTACCTTTAAATGTTTTTCAAAAGCTGTAATGTTTGACAAACTAATTTTCAGATTCTCTGAAAAACCCAACTCTTTGTGCATTCGTTTAGCGCCCTGTAACATTTCCCCATCAGTACAACCTTCATTCAACAAACCGTACACACTACCGGCGTAACACAAATTACTGTCCAGGTAATGTAAGTCGATAAGGTGTGCTTTTTTCCGTTCAATTACCCTGCTGTACTGAACGGATTTAAATCTCCTGCGGGCAACCCCCTGCATATTCCTAACTATCGTAACTACTAATCTGAGGCTGTCGTTGGTGAGGACTTCTGTGTGGCTCTTTAAGAGGTCAGAGATGTGGTTTAAAAAATAGGCAGTATTTAATTCTCCAGGTCGTCTTCTGAGCGAGAACAACGGTTTGTTAAGCCCTCCAGAAAATAAACGCAACTGCACAAAATCATTCGGTCCTATGGTTGGCGAAAGTTCATCCAATATTCTCTGGACTGCACCATGCACAGCGTCTATACCCTGTACATACGAGTCTATTCTGTCAAGATCAACAAAACAAAATTCTTCATAGTGCTCTGTTGCTCTAAAATTATTTAAAGATCTATCATAACTACGTATATGTTCCAGGAAAACTAAGGGGTCTCTATCGACACCACCACCAACCTGATTCTCATCGTTCATCACAACAGGTTCTCGGTTTTCAAAGTAATCGTAATCAGGTTCTACTACAACACCCCTGACCATTACATTATTTTCTACCAATGCATTCTCATTGTGTATGTTCGGGCTGACCTTGGGAAATCTGATTCCACTCTCTGAACCTTTTACGTCTCAACAAACATGCTTTTGCCAGTTTAATTCTTTTATTAACATACAAATGCTTGATGTTAGTAAGAGGTCAGGCTTTTAACTACTTTTTAGACAGCATGTTTAGTCATTTACCACTGGGATCTTCACCAATGAACCATGAAATAGCATTATCAGGTTTTGAAATCCCGAGTTTAGAGTTGCATCCTCTGTAGAAATTATGTCTAAGAGGTTAGTAGCGAAAGCTTGGATTGGTTTTGGAAATTTTGGAAACATGGATTGTATACTAAATCTGTCTTTTTATTCTGCTCATTAGTGCTCACCGTAGCTAGTAACTGTACTATGTACCTCACAAAATCTGACGTATTACCAAACGCAAAGTCTCTAATTGCATTATTATTTCTTTCCAAAGGTTTGACACGTTTTGATTTGGACAGCGTATTAACTGCAGCCTTCTTTGCTGTCACAACCTTAGGCCCCAACGTTTCTTCCACATTTTTTTCTCTGCTCGACGATACATCTTCTGTGTGAATAAAAATAAAAGACTTTATAAGTCAATGCTACATATCTCAAAAACAGAAAACTACATTAACTAGGATCTTTCAATGAATTAACATTCTACCAAAAGAAGTAACTGTTGAAAGAAGTGGTTCATGTCACATCTTGACAGCGCTTAAATTATATTAACCTTTTGACGCTGATTTGTGATGTCTTGAGTTCATCGTTTTGTTTGCAGTCTTTGAAGTCTCTGACCGTCTTTCATGATCGTGTACTTTATCTTTTGATGGTTCGGCTTCTGCACGGATGGGGAAAATGACATTAGAGAAAGACTTCAATACCACAAATTACCAAAAATAGAAAACTGTCTGAATTTTTATTAATTAGTTATAGACACCTTTAAATGTGTATGTTAAAAGAAAATTTTATAATACAACACAGACAACTCTTAACTAATACCAATCTTTTCTCACAGGCGTTTAGGCAATACGCTCCTTCCCCCCAGGATTTACGTGGACATCTGTTTGAGTTTACACAAGATTTTGAGGATGTATTGAAAATCCCAAACGTGGTTTTTTAAACATGTACTGACTCGTCCCTTCACCAGCGTCTGTGAAAAGATAGCCCCAGTGATAATAAGGAGAAAGCGAACAGGTATCTTTAAGACTCACATGGTCGTAAAGCATTTTTCAAAACATTGTCATAATTACTCACCGGTGTTGGTGTGTACCGATGAAGCCAATCGTTCGACAGCTGTCGAACCTGTGGACTGTGACATCTGGGCTTTCAGAGCATCTAATGGAAAAGAATGGTTACAAGCAGTCACTAGCAATGGTATAAAGTTCTGTACACAGTCATTTATGTTTGCTACAATCATTAGCGGACATTCAGACTCGCTCAGAGTTTAAAGTTTTGTTCAAAACACTGTTGTAATTATCACTCACGTGTGTTGCGGAATTCTGATGACGTTATCCATTTATTTCCACTCGAACTTGACTGCGTCAGTTGTATATCCGATGCATCTATAGGTAACAACAAGGCTACATGAGACAAGCACACTCTAGTAATGTTGTAATTTTATCTCACAATAAGTCAAATATACATACCCGAGAAATCGTCATCGTCTACCAAATCATGTAGTGTGAGGTTTGAAAAAAGCGAGTCTTCTGAGTGCGGCATTTGATTGCGGTGGTCCATTCTTCTCTCTATTTCTGACAAGTCAGTAGATCACCCGAGACTGACGGACTCGGACCCCCGCCACCACCTACGGCTCATGTCCTTATACACTTTGATCTGGACCCCGATAAGCATCCACTTCTAAGAAATATGTATGTTTGTGAGATATGAAGCATATCTCTACAACCCATAACCTTTAACGTCGGGTGCCTGGGTGTGGTCGTGCTGGGGTGCAGAATTTATTTTAAAAGAAAACATTTTTAGAAACCGTTTTAGAAAAGTCTGTTATATTGTTAAAATCTATATTATTGTATGCCATGCACCTGCAGCTGTCTAGATGTAATCACTGGTAAAATGTGGGGAAATGTGGACTGCTGCTTGTGACTGATTCAACATCATACCTCTGTGAATATTATTAAGAAAAATGTTTTTTATTAAACAACGGTATCACTATGAGAAAATTTATCTTTTCTTTATTTATATCGGTGTGTTCACAAACCTTTTCTCGTTATCGGTCTAGTTTGTGTATCCTTGGCATTTTGGGGTTTTATTTTTCTACAATGCAGAGTTAAGAACATTATTTACATTTTGTGTACAATTCATGTAGAGAATTATAAATTAGAAAACTTGACATTAATATAAACCTAAAACGTATATACAAAACAACATGTAAAAGCAAAACAAAAGAAAAAACTATAAGCAGTATGAATATAACCATCAGTTTATTATCACTGTTTATTGTGACTACTTAAAAATGTAAAACTTTTATACCCTTTCGCTAAAATTAAAAGATCTATTTCACATACAATGTTCTTCACAAAAGAAAAAAAAACATTTGTTAAATTCACTTGTAATAGTTATAATAGCGTTATGAACGCTTTTTCAGATGCTGCTGAGTTTCTGAGCAATGTTGGGGTAATAGCTACATGTACCAAACTAATTTTCCGCACCAACATTTAATTGGTGATTGCAAGCAGTAGTCTGTAACATGTGTGAAAAGTTCAAAAGTGTATACTGGGATGTTTCTGTATTTGAAAAACTACTGATGAAATAAAGTGGTTCACATTTCACATGCTATTTGTCCTGCGAGTTCTTTCCATGACACTTTACTCGGTCAATGTGTGTGTGTGTGTGTGTGTGTGTGCTTGCGCGCTTGATGTTTTTTGAGACATACTATCAGGGTCAACCAGTCTGACACCCAACTGCGGCTGGCGCTCACACCCCGGGAACTCACGGCCCTCACCAGACTCCCCACGCCACCGTAACTCCCCGATTCCATAGGGTTATAATAGAGCACGCTCAAACCCACGGAAGACATGATCGCCTTCCAACCCTAGTCACTAATACACGCTTTCATACACTTATTTATAAATTGAGGGGGCCACAGTGGCGGGCATTTGGACCCTGAGGCACAGGACCGCTCGGGGTGGAAGGCGATACAACAACACTCATAACGACACATCATTTGCTTGGAAGGGGGCGGGACATTCGCCTATAACGACGCACCATTGGTCGAAAAGGGGGCGTGGTACCTGTCAAAAAGTTTGACGAAAGATGTCGCTTTATACTACTACTAATTTCCAATATAGAGAATTCCTCAGTTAAAAATGGTCTCTCCTGGTCAGTGGACACATTTTTAGAATAGAGAGATAGGATTCCCATTCACATTGCAGCATCCAGATTCATATAGAGAGATTTAACTGTAGGTATTATTCTATTTGATTAGAATGCAGATTCATGTTTTTGGCTTTTGTAAGTGTTTTTTGAAAATTTGAAAATTTGGTAGCAATCTAAATTTGTTCTGAGTGGTCAAGACATAGGCATCTGGAACACTGATTGTAAATGCTGTAACGTGTATGTGGTATGATTATGTTGCTATTGTTTAGTGTGCATTATTATTTTTATTATTATTATTAATAATAATAATAATAAATATTTGTTTAACCCAGTGTGCTTGAATTATTACACTTTTCACTAACGATGTGACAGAGAGTAAAGAGCTCAAGTGCCTCAAATTATACCAACCACTTGAGTATATTCTTAGAATATCTTTGGGATTATGGTTATTAATGGATTTACTGATGAATCTGCTTGGCCATTCCTGATATTCACTATTTTCTAAACTCCTTATTTGTAACAATATTTATATTTTGTTTTGTTTGAAGAAAAAATGCAGTTTTGCTGACCATCTGTACAATCAACTATGAACTATTTTTTTATTATTTTACTGAAATTTTGTTTCCTTTTTCCCCTAAAAAGCCAGCATCATGTCACAAGTACAGACAGGACTTGATATCTGGATATTTATAATTTATGACACAAAAATCCCAGATGCATTTGCTCCCTTTGTGTTATCACAGTATATAAATGAGAAAGGTAAATAACTTTTAAATTCCATAAGTAAGTTAAACAAACATATTAACTTTCTGTCTTTCTTTATATTGTTTCTGTTTTTCATGAGAGGACAAAATGTTTGATAAATGTAAAGACAAATGAATAAAATACAAATGCAGCATATTTACTTTCAATAAAATGTTACTTTAACCTTTCACATACATTTGAGAATGTATCTTGCAAAGAAACACGTTTAACTATGTTTATCCCATTTTGCTGAATTACAAATGATTCATACACATTTTTAAAAGGAAATATTTTATTCAAAAGCTAAATAATAAATATAAATAATAATACATATTACTTACATTTATATATAGAACTTTTCTGGGCACTCCACTCAACGCCAGCCAAAGTGTGCTCACCACACATCAGCCATTAATTGGGAGGAGAACAGAGTTATGAAGCCAATTCCCAGATGGGGATTATTAGGAAGCAATGATTGGCAAAGGCCAGGGGGAAATTTGGCCAGGACACTGGAGATAATAACCCTACGCTTTTCAAGAAATGCCCTGGAATTTTTAATGACAATGGATAGTCAGTACCTCAGTTTTACATCTCATCTGAAAAGAAAGTCCCTGTTTTACTTTATGGTGTCCCCATCACTAGGACATTAGGATGCACACAGACCGCAGGGTGAGCGTTCCCTACTGGTCCCTCTAATACCTCTTCCAGGAGCAACCTTAGCTTTCCCAGGAAGTCTCCAGTGCAGGTACGGGCCAGGCTCACACTTGCTCAGTTTCAGTGAGTTTCTAGAATATCCACTAGTTTATTCATCCATAACTTTCACATTTTGAAGAAAAAACAGCAAAGGAAAATAAAAACAAAGTTTAAGACTATATTTTAGATTTAGTTTCATTTCTGTAAATGTATCTTTGGCACTTCATTTCAGACTTTCATTGTATTCACTGAATTCATTGTACACAAAAATGTACATAATCTGAGAAGAACAGTAAAATGTCACATTAATCTGTGCATTTTGCCCGGTGAGTAATAAATTCTGGGAATGTTTTGGGAGTAGGTCTGCTGAGACTGATTGCCTTTGTTGAAAGTCTATATGGAGAATTTGTTTTTTATGAGTAAAGTTCTTTAAATTTGTTTTTATCATCAATATATATATATAGATATGACAGATCGCACTATGGCAAGGTGGCTTGCATTGCTTCCTTGCAATGCTGGAGACCTGGGGTGCTATCTGGGTGCAGTTTGTGTGTTCTCCCTCTGTTTGCATGGATTTTTGCCAGATGCTTTGATTTCCTCCAACAATCCAAAGACATATTTATATTTTAACTGACTTTTGGGAAAATTTACCCTGGTGTGAATGTGTTTGTGTCTGTCTGCTTTGTGATAGACTAGCGTCCCATCCAGTGTATATTACCACCTTGCACCAATTGTTTGCTAGGATAGGCTGTGGCTCCCCTGTGACCCTGAATTGGATGAAGCGGTTGGAAAATGGATTTTGTCCATGATTTTATGTTTGTGTTCCAGCTGTCTCTCATCTTGTGTGTGGAATTTTGCATTCACACAATAATCCTGTCCTCACACAGTTTTAATTAAGCTGCAAATAAAGTGCTAAAACCAATTTGCAGCGCTTCACCTTTACATAAGTTTCATAAAATAACAGCAGATTTGCCATCAGGTTTATATGGTGCACTAAATGGTGCTAAGAATATTCAGCGAGGTGTGCATTTTTAATTAACTCTTTTTGTGAGAAACATGTGTTACTTAAGCATCTAGCAGAACTTGTACACTTGAAAAACATTAAAGGCTCAATAAAAAAGATATCCTTTCATTTATTTAAACAGTTAAAATTCCTGGTACTTCAAAACACATGGTAACACTTAAAGTGTAAGACTTTTCTATGCACCATTTTTATTTATGTGCCTTATTTATCATGATAACTCCATGTACATGAAAAGTAATTATATCCTCCTTATTAAAGTATTTGAGTCTTAATCATACATTTTTTCAAACCCTGAAATGAAGAAATTATTTACACATCCACTGCAGAAATGTGCAGTGCACTCAGTCTGTAAGACAGGAAAATCTGCTAAAGAAATGTATCTCAAAAATGCAAAACAGTAAGAAAATATTCACTCCTGTATGTGATATGTTTTTCACTAAACTGTTTTTTTTTCATTTATATTTTGAGGGAAAAATACAGAAATGTAGCAAATAATATCCAAAAATATATTATGTTTTTCAAATTTTTGAAAGTAAAATTTAATGACAGAAAAAAAAAATCACCTATTATCTATAGCTTTCCCATGAATGTGCTCCTATGACTTTATAAGTATTGTAGTGTTCATTTGTTTAGGTACAGGTATCTTTGAAAAAACGTCATCCCATTATGTGAAGCAGAGCTTTGAATCCATTGAGTGACATTTGGAAATTAGCAGTGACCTAACTTGCAAACGTCATTAACATTCATAGAGTGAACTTTTTTTTATAATAGCAATGTATACATTCTTTAGCCAGCAGCCATATCACCCTGCAACTCACAACTAGCAACCCACTGAAGCTAAGCAGGTGTGAGCCTGGTCAGTACCTGGATGGGAGACCTCTTGAGAAAAACTAAGGTTGCTGCTGGAAAAGGTGTTAGTGAGGCCAGCAGAGGGCACTCACCCTGCGGTCCATGTGGGTCCTAATGCCCCAGTATAGTGACGGGGATACTATACTGTAAACAAGCTCTGTCCTTTGGATGTAAAACCGAGGTCCTGACTCTCTGTGGTCATTAAAAATCCCAGGGTATTTCTCGAAAAGAGTAGGGGTGTAACCCTGGTGTCCTGGCCAAATTTCCCATGCCTCCTAATAATCCCCCTCTATGAATTGGCTACATTACTTTGTTCTCCTCCCCCACTCCGATGGCAGGTGGAGCAACACACTGGTTGGAGTATTCTCTGGTTGCATTTAATGGCAAGGTCAGCTCAAAGATTTGGTTCAAACCACCAAATGGAGACAGGCGTGCCGACAAGCGGACCCTGCTGATGCGGGATTAACGCTAGGATGAAGAAGAATGTATGCATTCTTTACATGAGATCTATATCATTATAACCATTTAATCCAAATTGATTTTAAAGCCTTGGTTCATGCAGCTTAAAGACTGCTATGCCCTTTTACCTTTAGATAATGCAGAAACGTACAGAGCATGCTGTGTATTTACAATAAATTCTTGATGCATGGCCTTCCTCATCTCCAGACATATGGAGACACAAGGTTTTTTACTTTTCCTTTGCTTAATGCTCTTAATGAGCTAACTGAAAAAAAAATTCAAACATTGAGACAGGTGACACCTTTATTCATGTCCTAAGGAAGTGATAATGTAAAACCCTTAAGACCTGTTGGACTGTGGCATTTAAATAATTGAAGCAAATTTCATACTTCAAAAAAATTTTGAACTATGATGTTCACAGAAAAATATAACTAGATAAAAAATAGGTTTCTCTTTTGTAAAAGATGTTTAGAATTATCTTTGCTTTGCCTGGTCAAATTTCACTGTTCCCAAGGCCGCACATCTGATACCCAATATACAGTATATATTCTTCAAAAGGGAATTTCCAAATTTTAGTTGTCCATTTTATCTTGACCCTGAAGTCACTGAAACATGGGGAGTAATGCGAAGAGTTGTTATAAATAATTAACAAAATGCTGATCACATATCTTGCATCTCAACTTCATAGTTTTTGAAGACATTATCAAATCAAATCAAATCAAAGTTTATTTATCAAATGCACAACACTATGGCTTGCAGCAGTAGTTGCTGGCAATGAAATGTCTTTTTCTGCAAGCTCACAAAAATCCCAAGAATCACAAAAATCACAAAATTCACAAAATTGAGGTTACATTTTTTTAAATTGAATAAAACTCAATATGAGTAGAGCTGTTATGTGTCCACGGTGTATGCTATATATACATGTAGTGCAGTTATGCTGAATGCAGTGAAAACTGTGTGTCCATGTAGCCATTACAGGTGATTTGCCAAAGGAGCTGCAGGTTGGCTATTTAGCAGTCTTATTGCCTGGAGGTAGAAGCTGTTCCGTAGTCTGTTGGACTTGGACCGAATGCTTTGGTACCGTTTACCGGACGGTAGGAGGGAAAACAGTTTGTGACTGGGATGACTTGGGTCCTTGAGAATGGACCTGGCCTTCTTCAGACATCTAGCTGAGTAGATCTCCTGGAAGCTTGGTAGCTCACAGCTGGTGATAAGCTGCACTGACTTCACCACCCTCTGCAATACTTTGCAATTCCAGGTGGGGCAGTTCCCATACTAGGCAGTGATGCAACCAGTCAGGATGCTCTCAATAGTGCACCTGTAGAAGTTGGCCTGGATATGTGATGGCATGCCAAACCTCTTTAGCCTGCGGAGAAAGAACAGGCGCTGCCGTGCTGTCTTGACCATGATGTTGGTGTGGTGGGTCCAGGTTAAGTCCTCTGAGACGTTAACTCCCAGGAGTTAAAACTTAAAACTGCTGACCCTCTCCACTACAGTCCCATTGATGTAAATAGGTGTGTGGTCTCCTCCCTGATGTTTCCTATTGTCCGCAATCATCTCCTTTGTCTCACTGATGTTAAGAGAGAGGTTGTTCTCCATGCTGCCAGGGTTTCAACCTCCTCCCTGTATGCAGCCTCCTAACCATCTGTTATCAGGCCAATGACTGTTGTATCGTCTGCAAACTTAATGATGGAGTTTGAGTTATGCCTGGTGACACACGCTATTATGCTATTAATAACAAGAGTGAAAAAAAAAACAAATTTTTTACTTAGCCTAGAAATTAAAGCTTCCGGGTTATGTGTGTGTGTGGGGCGGGGGGGGTAAGCAATGGGTGCAGAGGATGGTATTGAAAAATAGCTGGGGGTCCTTTACATTGTGCTAAAAGCAATTTATTCTAAAGTACTATAAAAAAGTAATGCATCAGGATCACTCTGTGTACCTTGGTGCAAGATTATCAGACATTTCCACTCTCTTCAAAGTGAGAAGAACTGCAGTTCAGAGTGGGAAGGGAATCTGAATGTGCAGAAAGTGTCAGTTTACAGTGGTGATTAGGTCAAACAACAGCAAATGAATAGTATACACCAGGGGCTGACAACCTACAGCACACATGCCATTATTCGCATGCATACAGATGCAGCCATTCAAAACAAGCAGGCGATACCCCATTATTTTACGGTGTGCTTGACGCAGCCTACCGCGAGTTACCGTAAATTCTTGCATAGTACCTCATAATACCACGTGGTACCGCAAGTAAAATAATAGTATCCGGAATTTCCACAAGGTGGAGCTAATAAAGCTCAACCTCTCATGTTTGAGCTGTCGCCATCAGTCTTTAACAAAGATATTTCTAATAGTATTAATAATGAATGACCTTGGACAAGCTGTAAATTCAAAGTATTGCCCTGGTCCACATTCTTTTTTTCATTGACCGTCTTTGTAAAAGTAACACCACAGCATTTCACAATCACGCATTTGTTTCCAATCATGCAAAGTAGAGTAATTTTTGAGAAACTCCGATTCACAATGCCTTTCACATGCTCATAAAAGAGATTGATTTAGGAACATAAACATATTACTGTATGCAAACTGTACTGTATACAATATGTATATCTATATTTAATGTCTTAACTGTGCCCGTTTAAGTCTTGAATATTTATATGGAATTTTACCACTGAAGGGAAATCTTAGTAGCTGAGCATAAAAAGAATAGGAGCATACTGTAACGCGTGTGAAGGCCATAAACGATATTAATTTTGGAACATAAACATACAGTATATGGCTGGTCTCGGTACTTTAAAGAAAAAATACACACCAGTATTCCATTTCTCCCTAAACAATTTAAGCATCGAAGTCTTTAACTAATGTGATACCGGAGTCAACAAGCATACTTTTAGAATTTGATTAAAAGGGAATATAACATGGAATTGCGTATCTAAAGAAATTAATAATGATATAATTATATTCATGTACCGCAACACAAGAATAGTACATGCTGTACAATGTCTGTTGATACTGTTTCTGTAGGGCTTTTTCAACACTCATCATGT
The DNA here is from genome assembly GCF_055471065.1 of Atractosteus spatula. Classification (NCBI taxonomy): domain Eukaryota; kingdom Metazoa; phylum Chordata; class Actinopteri; order Semionotiformes; family Lepisosteidae; genus Atractosteus; species Atractosteus spatula. Next base: position 36,898,375 of record NC_142709.1, read on the forward strand.
GACCTTGCAAGTGGCACTCTGGTCTAGGTTCCTGACTTATATATCACCCGTTGGGTGTTCGAATCCAGCCGGAGCCATGACTTTTTTTTTTTAAAAACATTTCTTTGAAAAAATAAAATAGGGTTAGTGTTAGGGTTACTGTCAAACTTTAAATCAACAATTGATTTAAGGACGATCTGTCAAAGTGCAATGAAATACAATATTGTTGTTGTTATTGTTTTTATCCTGTAAAGCGTTTTGAGAAGCCACCTTTAAAGGCGCTATATAAAAGCGCTGATTCTTATGGAATGTGTTTTCTTTCTTCTTTTTTTCAGCATGGAATAAACCTATTACTTGATTCTTATGGATGCCCGGTTCCGCCGGGGATTCAAAAAAAAAAAACATGGAATCGCGTATCTAAGGAAATAGCAGTATAACTATATTCATGCACAAACAGTAACATGTTACATTATTAATTTGGGTGTCTCCTCTTGCCAGAAAGCTCTAAATTGCATTTTAAGTGCGGTTTTTGACTTTTTTAAATTACAACCCATAAATTAAGCTGATACTGTATAGACTTTTAATTATTTTAAACTGTATTACAGCAGCACAATGCACAATGCAACGTAAATCGCTATCTTTGTCTTCTGCGTAATAATGTTCACCTCTCTGTCCAGCAAATTAACAATGGTAATAATAATGAACTTTATTGTATATAACGCCTTTAAAGGTGGCTCCTCAAAGCGTTTTAAAGGATAAAAACAATAAAAACAATACTGTTAGGCTGGGCAAACGATTTTTAATTTTTTTAAAAAAGAAATAAAAAATGAGATATAATGATGTGTCCCGGCTTAGACATTAACGAAGAGCATAACGAAGGTCATAAAGGTCATAAACGATATTAATTTTGGAACATCAACATATTATGTAAACTGTGTGTTGCTGTTATTGGTATTTTAAAGAAAAAATACTGTAAAATCCTGGGTTCGGTAAAATGTTTCAGGCATTCGTGTGAAGGACAACAGAGCTTTCACTGGCCGATTATCAAACTTTATTTATAAAACCAAAACAAAAACTATCCGACCAAACCAGAAAAAGAAAAAAAGAATCAAGAATAATGGACACAGCGCGAGCCTGCATTCTCTCCTCTACCGTCCACGCCACACTTTTCCCTGGGTCAGAGATTAAATAAAACTTCACTTGCACCAAACAAATTACCACACACTGAACACAGAACATGTTAACCCAAATATGTCTCACATTAGACCCACCGTGGGAAAAGAAATGTCCACGTTTCTAAGTAACATTCCTATAAGTAAATAAAACCATAACCATAACCATAAGTAAATAAAACCAAGTCGGTTGTTCAAATCCAGCAATCGCTATGAGTTTTCTGTTAACAGAAACATTTCTTTGAAAAACTAAAATAGCAAATATTATGGACACTACAGTATATTGACATTTTTTATATTTCAAAATAACACGTTCATACTGTATGTACAGTACACAGCGATACCGCAGGTTGAACTGGGGGGCGCAAATCCAAAAGCCAAACATATTGATGTGCATTCGCCTGGCGCAGCGCGGTTTTCAGCACTCTCTGCGGGAGTGCTGGCTGTGACGAATTAAACCGGTATCACAGGTATTTTCAAAGTAGAAGGGGGCGAGATTTCCAGCGAAAGACACCTCCCCCCCCCCCTCCAAAACCCAGTAAGTACAGTACTTACTTACGGTACTACTTCTCGCGTTAAGAAAGCTAGGTGTTAGCATAAATTATTAGTAATCAATAATATTAAATTTAGCACTGTAATAAATTGTGCTAATAATAAATTCTATTCTACTCTGAGAATGTAGAGGGAGGAAGAATGCCCGTGGTCTTTTCACTTACTGCAATATTATGGACACTCAATTGTCTTTTTTTTAAAAAAAACTTTTTTTTGACAGCTGGTACAGCACCCCACCGTGCCCACGCTCCATCATTATATTCTCATGTACGGGTAGAATATGTTCATTGTCTTCCAATGAAAGATGGGTTCCTTTCGCCGTAGTCGGGAGACATTATAAGCTTGCCACGCCCGGACTGTTACACCAATGCATTAGCATGTTAAAACGATTCCATTGAGGAGCCGGGAGCAATAATTGATAAAAGCCATTTGGCTGCAGCGAATGTGAATTCTGTCTGGCATTGCCAGATTGTGAAAAAATAAAAGTATTTAAATCAGGATGGGGGGTAAGGGAGTCGTCTCTATGACACTCTCCCTTATAAACAAAACAAAAACTAAAAATAAGATACAATCTACAGACATTCACAACATAGACATATCTTAAAACATTTACATATATTGTTAAATTATTACTTTAAATATATACTTTAAGTTACTGAAACAGCCAGTTAATAACATCGTTGCAATTTTGTTCTCGTTTGGACAACAATTGATTTAAAGACAATCTGTCAAAGTGCAATGCACTCTGCTCTCGGCCGCTGGCAAGGGTGCCAACCTGTAGAAGCAGCACCTGTATGGAGACTTTTCAGCAGCAGCGGGAGCAGTACGACGCATTATAGGGGAGGATTGGGAGGTTAGAGACACTCCTGAAGATGCAGAAGCCGGAGACAGTGTGTACCGGCAGTCAAACGCTTGAGCAGCTGTCTCCCAATGAGTGCCTCCCCCCGCCGCACACGTTGCAATGCCTGGCGGAAGCTCTGCCCCCCACAGAGCACACACCGCCTCAGGACACTCCATCCCGGCTTCTCTGCTCACCACCGCCCAGGACCTGGCTGACGCTGTCCCTGCCGTCTATCTCCCCTCAGGAAGCACCGTTTACACAGCAGAATTCACAGACGCCAGTGGAACGAACAATTCTCCCAGATATCTAACTGTTGTCCATCACTCAAGAGAAGGAGGGGGGGTTGTACTTGCAGTGCATCAGTATAGATGGGAAAGCCAGAGCCGACCGCTATGCCACCCTCGTGTTTCGAAATCTTGTGACTTTTGAAATTTACTGGGGGTGGACCACATCGGAAAACATTTTGATGGGTCCAGAGGCAAAAGTGCCTTGCCTTGCAATCTCCGGGAGACCATTAGTAGCATGGTGAATCGGAGATTCTCAACACTTTGTGCGACTGGAAAAGAATTCGTGATCGGATCAACGAAATGTTTCGAAGAAGGAGGCGCTCTTTTCCTCTAGTTTAACAGTCTGTCCAGAAATAAAACATTCCTGTTAAACAAGAGGAATGTAAAAAAAAATGTACAAAAGTAAAAAACAATTAATTTTTGACAATGAAAAACTGTGTGTGTGTCTCTCTCTCTCTGGTGGCGCGCGGGCATAGTGGGGTGCTTTTCATTCTCAGTGCATAACAAGGAAGATTAATTAACATAAACATAATCTCATGGTTAAATATTCAAGTCTAGCCATGTGTGAGTCTAGTCTCACAGAGCTTCAACAACAGATGACAACTTGTGAGTTAGATTAAGAATGAATAAAAGCATTTAATTAATAACGTGTTTGCGTTTGTCTGGGTGCTGACAAAGTAAAAAAACAATTACTTTTTGACAATGAAGAACTGTGTGTATCTCTCTCTCTGCTGGCGTTTGTAATCGTTTTTATTTTTAAATACATTTTAGCAAAGTAATGTACCATAAAAGTATTGTGAGACATATTTGGGTTAACATGTTCAGTGTTCAGTGTGTGGTAATTTGTTTGGTGCGAGTGAAGTTTTATTTAATCTCTGACCCAGGGAAAAGTGTGGTGTGGACGGTTGAGGAGAGAATGCAGGCTCGCGCTGTGTCCGTTATTCTTGATTCTTTTTTTTTAACAAGTATTTCTTACTTGTTATAAAGTTTAGTTATGGTTTTATTTACTTATAGGAATGTTACTTAGAAACGTGGACACAAAGTGTTTCAGTGGTTTCATGTTGTTTAATGATCTTACATCTAATACTTGTTTGCTCTAGTATTTGTTACTTGTTATAAAGTTTAGTTATTGTTTTATTTACTTATAGAAATGTTGCTTAGAAACGTGGATGTTTCTTTTTCCACGGTGGGTCTAATGTGAGACATATTTGGGTTAACATGTTCAGTGTTCAGTGTGTGGTAATTTGTTTGGTGCGAGTGAAGTTTTATTTAATCTCTGACCCAGGGAGAAGTGTGGTTTGGACAGCTGAGGAGAGAATGCAGGCTTGCGCTGTGTCCGTTATTCTTGATTCTTTTTTTCTTTTTCTGGTTTGGTCGGATAGTTTTTGTTTTGGTTTTATCAATAAAGTTTGATAATCGGCCAGTGAAAGCTCTGTTGTCCTTCACACGAATGCCTGAAACATTTTACCGAACCCAGGATTTTACAGTATTTTTTCTTTAAAATACCAATAACAGCAACATACAGTTTACATAATATGTTGATGTTCCAAAATTAATATCGTTTATGACTTTTATGACCTTCGTTATGCTCTTTGTTAATGTCTAAGCCGGAACACATCATTATATCTCATTTTTTATTTCCTTTTTTAAAAAAATTAAAAATCGTTTGCCCAGCCTAACAGTATTGTTGTTATTGTTTTTATCCTTTAAAACGCTTTGAGGAGCCACCTTTAAAGGCGCTATATACAATAAAGTTCATTATTATTACCATTGTTAATTTGCTGGACAGAGAGGTGAACATTATTACGCAGAAGACAAAGATAGCGATTTACGTTGCATTGTGCTGCTGTAATACAGTTTAAAATAATTAAAAGTCTAAACAGTGTCAGCTTTATTTATGGGTTGTAATTTAAAAAAGTCAAAAACCGCACTCAAAATGCAATTTAGAGCTTTCTAGCAAGAGGAGACACCCAAATTAATAATGTAACATGCTACTGTTTGTGCATGAACAAGGTTATACTGCTATTTCCTTAGATACGCGATTCCATGGGTTTTTTTTTTAATCCCCAGCGGAACCGGGCATCTGTAAGAATCAAGTAATAGGTTTATTCCATGCTGAAAAAAAGAAGAAAGAAAACACATTCCATAAGAATCAGCGCTTTTATATAGCGCCTTTAAAGGTGGCTTCTCAAAACGCTTTACAGGATAAAAACAACAATATCAACAACAACAATATTGTATTTCATTGCACTTTGACAGATCGTCCTTAAATCAATTGTTGATTTAAAGTTTGACAGTAACCCTAACACTAACACTATTTTATTTTTTCAAAGAAATGTTTGTTAAAAAAAAGGTCACGGCTCCAGCTGGATTCGAACACCCAACGGGTGATATATAAGTCGGAACCTAGACCAGAGTGCTACTTGCAAGGTCATATGATGAGTGTTGAAAATGCCCTACAGAAACAGTATCAACAGACATTGTACAGCGTGTACTATTCTTGTGTTGCGGTACATGAATATAATTATATCATTATTTATTTCTTTAGATACGCAATTCCACATTATATTCCCTTTTAATCAAATTCTAAAAGTATGCTTGTTGACTCCGGTATCACATTAGTTAAAGACTTCGATGCTTAAATTGTTTAGGGAGAAATGGAATACTGGTGTGTATTTTTTCTTTAAAGTACCGAGACCAGCCATATACTGTATGTTTATGTTCCAAAATTAATATCGTTTTGGCCTTCACACGCGATACAGTATGCTCCTATTCTTTTTATGCTCAGCTACTAAGATTTCCCTTCAGTGGTAAAATTCCATATAAATATTCAATACTATAACGGGCACAGTAAAGACATTTAAATCTTTGTACGACCAACCAACGCACCACGAGTGCCCCTGTCTGTCAACCAATCACGTACCGCTGTATTTTGTATCATCCCACGTCACGATGCATGAGGACGTAGCCAATTACCCGCGGTACGTGTCAGTGCTGCGTACTTTGAATGGCTGCATCTGTAGGGATTTTAAATAGCATGTACATAAAAAAATTAATAACCCACAAAGAAATTATGCTAAAAAACAATAAAAACTATGCTTGGTTGTTCTGTAATTCTCTACCCAATGAAATCTGTTTGGCATAGAAAGAAATAATTTATTTGGTTTACATACTGCGTTAGTTTTAGTGGGGTTAGCCTGTTGTTTTCATAGTAGAGCTCACAATTCGTTATTATGCTGCTGATGACATTTTTCACACTTAAGTGTAAAGTCAAATATTGTAAAGCACTACATTTAATTTACAATATTAAATTTACATTTAATATTGTAAATATTGTTTTGGCACACTTTTTGGACTGTCTTAATACAATCAAGATCTTTTTGTCAGAAAAAGATCAAAACTACCCTGAACTACACAATAAAACAGGTTGCAAAACGAATGTTTCTAGCCAACATTACCACGCATATAAATGAACTTAACCTATGTCTTTAGGGTGCAGATCAAAGGCATTTCATGCAAAACTTGTCATTTTTTCTTGGGACATTACCACCTCAACTTTACAATATTTCCAACATATTAGATCACTTTTAAAACATTACACAATCCATGTTATTTAGTTTGGAGTGTACATGTGAGAACTGGCATCAGAAAGTTCTGTCAGATTTCAGGATTTCCAACATTTTGGTCAAATTTGTTCTTTTCTGATTAAATCAGATAGCATTGAAACCAGCAACATGGATTTTTCAGTGCTTCAGTGAATGAGTGTTAAGGATTTTCATATGCACTGCAGTTAAGTTAGCTTGAAGTTCATATTTGCTTGATTTTCATTTTTAAAAATTCAATAGCGGCTAAATAAAACCACCTAGAGATATCAAGCATCTTGCAATTTGTTGAGGATGATTCGTGATTTTATTCAGAAGTTTCAATTTTTTATTTAAATGTGTACTTTTTAAATATCAGTAACTTTGTGAGGAAAACATACAGAGAGTTCTGAAACCACTGTTGTTTAAAAGATCACGACCTGGGACTTTTTCAGCATTTGTATCAACATATCTCTGTGAACAGGAATTTGCATACATGAAGTCAGTTCTTTGTCCCTCCTGCAGCTATTTGTCAACTGAACACAAGAGATCTGTGTGGTACTTAAAGTCTCAAACTATCAGCCTGAGATTGGTGAACTCAGCAAGGGAAAGAAAGGGCAAAGATAACACTAAATCGTAAGAGATGCACATTAATTTATTATTTTCAGATATTTTTATATTAAATGTTTATTAATCGAAATGTATGTGTGATTATTATTCACATTAAAAAAATATCAGTGGCACACAAATCTGTAAAATAATTGAATTAGTTGTTGGCATTCCCCTTCTGAAAGGTTGCTGACCTCTGGTATATACTATGTAGTGTTACACTTTAGCATTTTAATAGTACAGCAGAAGCCAACCTGAATGTATGAGATGTGAATTAGCATACTGATGCTTCCCAACAAACAGCACCATGTCTAGTTTTTTTTTTTTAAATAATCTGCTGCAGGACTGAACTGCTTTGTAAACCTTCCAAGTGATGAAGTGAATCCTTAATGTACTGCAGCTCCATGTGGCTTTCACACAAATTGTTAAATTATTAAATGTTTATTAACTCATTTGTGCTTTCCTGTGCTAATCAGGAAAGTAATGGCATCTAGATGAAGGCAGTCAGCAAGAATGATGCTAATTAGTACTCTACTGTAGTTGATGTACTGTACAGTTTGGATATCTGTGGATATGACTTCATGTGATTCTCATGTGTGGCACATTGGGAATTGTAGTGTTTTGCTGAAGTATGCGACTCACATGGCCAATGTTTAAAAACGACAATATGATTCTTCCTGTTCTATTTTAAATAGACTGTACTGAAAATATTAAATTAGTTTGACAATCTTTTATCTTTAATTGCACAATACGCTCTGTTTGTGCTGGTTATTGCTGCTTTCATTTCTGAGATATAGCATCTTTTTGGGGGAGGTTGTGACCTCACTCAGCCTTCCAGGAGCGGCACAGGAGAACCAAACTGGTCTCCTTCTTTAGTTCCTACTTTCAATGGCTCCTTTAGTGTCATTGAAAGTAGTTTCCGAGCCGTTCCTGAGAAAAATTATATGTTTTGGATGATCATGTGACTGTCTACAAGAAACTTTGCCATTCAATCTGGGGTTTTCTGTGTGATTAGAACATTAGGCCTCTGAAAGCCCTTGTTTGTACATAGTGTAGACAAAGTAACGTGTATGTTGTATGTTCTGTTGTGTATAGTGTAGTTTGTGTCTTGTCATTGTTAATAAACATTTGTTTAATAATACATTTTATACAGAGAGACATTGTAAACATCTTTCCAAATAAGAACATGTATTTTGACACCATTGATAATTCTTTACTTTTATATAAAGTTTTTGTAAAGTTATTTTTTAAAGCGACTATTTTTTAAGAGTTTCAAAGCAATATTATTATAAATTTATTCAGTAGAGGCTCCTGCCAATACTGAATTTGCAACAACTATATGGAAATTACTGCATGTGTAATTTAAAAAATATATTAAAATTTGACAATACAATTAATATATATGTTCTTTAACTCAGTTGTGTTACATCTGAGTAAGGGAAGAAATAGCAGGACAGATCCTTGGCAGAGTTTACAGATTGAGGCAGCGAGTAAAACAAAGCCCAAAATGTAATCCAAGAGCCGTAGTCAAGGATGAATTCCGAGATCGTACACACAAAAGGGAAAATAGAAACCAAAGCCAAAACAGAGTCCAAAAACGTGATCAGAAACAGTCCTTAGTTCAAAAGCCGAATACCAGACACAAGGGCTTCCTGAAATAAGGAAGTGCCGGGGGTGTGATGCAGAACGGGGAAGCTGAGTGGTTATGTGCTTGTGCAGAGTCTACGCCTTTTTAAAGGAATTGTGATGCCGTGGGTGTAACAAGTTGTATGATATTATTAATAACTAGACCTTTTGTTGTCATGATATTTCAGTAAAAAAGCTACCATAGTCTAAGAGTAGTCTAGGTGTTAACGATGTTGTGTTAATATCATGCTATCACTGTGACCATTGACTAACTACAATGTAAAAAATTGACATTTTTTCAGTGCTTGGGGGCTGTGACTCATGGCACTTCACATTTGTAGAATTGTTCAATTCATAATGTAGATAGATTCTGTTTACAGTATCTTTAGTAATGTTTTTAAATACCTTTTCCTGATTTGCTCATCCTATATACTGTACTGTCAGACTCCATATCTTTTTCTTCCAGCTGAAAATATGGAGTACCACAAGCATTTCTTATGTCTCCATGGCTCTTCTTTTTCTGAGCGAGGTGTTCTAGTTTTAATATTTAATCTAATTAGTATAGGGTATACATCCCATAGTTTATTACTTACTAAATCAATTAACAAACAATAAGAATTCATTACATGAGGTGTGGAAAATACCAACACTGGGATTGTACCTATTACTGCCAGCCTGCTGTTTGCCAGACAGAAAGTAAATGCACAAACTGTGAACCTCATGTGATAACATTTATTTCAGTATACGTTTTAGTCAAATAGGTCATTTTGTCTTGTTTTAATTCATTCAAACAAAAATGCAAAGCAATTTAGTCTTCAACATCATTGTGGATTATTTTTGTGAGCATTTCATCTTTGTTAAATAAAAACTTACAGCCAGCAGCTATATCACCCTGCAACTCACAACTGGCAAATCACTGAAGGTAAGCCTGGCCAATAGCTGGATGAGAGACCTTCCTGTGAAGGCTAAGATTGCTGCTGGAAGAGGTGTTAGTGTAAAAAATGACACTTTATGTGACACTATGAAGAATATATTATATAATATGCAGCCAAAATGAATTTTTGAATTTTATTAAACACATTAACATATATTTATTGCAATCTGAAATAACACAGTTAATTGTTTAATCCACATGTTTTAGGACAGACACTGACATGGTGATTTGTGTTATGTTATGTGCAATCCCAAAATCACAATTCAATTCTTTATCATAAAAAGACATCTGATTAGATTATCTTGTTCTGTGTTTAATAGACTGTTACTTGGGTTTGACACAAACCATTATCCACCATTTACACCTTCAAGGCTTAAGTGCGGTGGAAAATTAAGCCAGATTGCATAGGGTAGACTGCTGCATGGATGCCTTAATTATTTAATAAAAACACACCAGCTTTATTGAATAAGTGAGTAGAAGTTCTCATTATAAACTTAACTGCAAGAAATGTAAGTTTTTTCAGTTTTTAGCTAAATATTTTTTAAACAGGTACACAAAAATATAAGAATTTATTAACACTCATTATTGTAAATGTATTTTGCTGATTAATTTGCCATAAACTGGGTTCCTCAACAAGAGGTCTACAGTGATAGGCACAGGCTAGTCATGTATGTGGCCACCATTGTAATACATCTGTGATGTATAAGATAAGATCACTTTATTAGCCATATACAATTCCTTGCATTAGGAGTTTTTCCATTTCACATACCCCAGCTTGCTCTCCATGAGACACACAGGCACACAGATGGGGAGAGAGAAGCTTGGGGTTAGAGTACAGTGTCAGCCATTTATATGGCACCCCTGGAGCACCTAGGGTTAGGGGCCTTGCTCAGGGGCCCAACGGAGTAGGATTCCTCTGCCAGCTATGGGATTTGAACCGGAAATCTTCCAGCCATAGTTGTAGATCCTTAGCCACAGTGCCAGCACTCCCCCTTCACCATTTGCATTTCACCCCATTTCAGATGGCATTTTCTGTTCCATTCCTTTCATATATTTTGAACAAGCACATGTGTTCTCATTGGTCTAAGCCCTAGATATCATGTCTTCTCAGTTCATCCCAGTAGAGCTTTCACAGCATAAATGTCACATTTATATCTTTCAAAAAAATCTTTGTTATAGAAGCAGCATGATTATGTGTTATGTGCAGCTGGATGTTTGCACATCAGCATGAGATCCCATGTAGGACAGAAAAAGAAGTCTCATGGTTCTCATGGTTCCATAAAGTCAGATTGCATCATACTTGAATCTTCCCATTAATTAGTCAGATGTAAAAAACAATTATTGTACATATGTGCCACACTTTGATGTCAATTACAGTGCTCTGCATAAAAACACAGCTTCATTGCTAATCAGTTCATTTGGAGGTGTTGCTCTAACATACCAGTAAAATAAAGTTGTAGTACTTTTAATAAGCAGAACATATTGGTTTCTTTCTGGTTTTTTTTCTTGATTTTTGTCAGGTAAAACAGGTAACATTACTCCATTCCCTATTCTCAATCATTTCTCTCAATAATGAGGTGATATTTAGCATGAGCTTGAGTGTATCAAAGTTATGAATGATGAATAAATATTATGTCATTAAAATCAAAATCCATATACATAATCCCCGGCCCACCGTAACCTCATGAAATATAGGCACACTACACTTGGTGGGGCCATGGTGCCTGCCCTAGTACTGCTGTTCCTCTTCTAAAAACTCAGACTGGTATATCACTACAATTGGTCTGTGATAGATCCTGATGATAACGCCAAAAGAAAAAGTCATGTCAGGGTAAGGTAACCCCTCAATCAAAAATTATCCCTGCATTGTACACAACTAAGCATCCTAGCGATTAAAAAGGGTGTCAGGCCCTTTATTTCCACGCCACAGGTTCTGTTCATCTCTCAGAATCACCAGTGCATCCACAGACAAGACAGTTATCATATGCAATATTCCACCTATTTACAGAAATCAGTTTTCCTTTCACATAATAACATTCTCCATAGCACAGGATTCCAATAACCAATTAAAACACTACAGAGATCACATTTCACGACTTACTCATAAAATAAATTCCAAAGGTCAAAAGTCCAAAGGCCTGCTTCTTTGACGGTCTTGTTATGTGAAATGTTTTAGACCCATGTGCTCACTTATTAAACTCTGAGAGGTTGACTTATCTGACCTTCTATTTGTCTTATATAGCTGAAACCTAAAAAGAAGATGTTCTGTAGTTAATCTTATTGGTATTAAATTTAATATAAAACCAACAACATTGACACAGGAGTAGGACTGCTGCAGTTCATAGTCTCTAAATAACTTACAAATGCACTGAACTCTAGGCTCGATATAAGACCTTTCTGTAACGAATGCTCTGTCCATGAGGTAGAGAAAGGACCCAGTGCATTGTTCTGAGAGTTTCAGGAGATCGGGAAAAAGGGTGAAAGGGAGAGGAGATCGATGGCTACTTATCCAAATCGCTGGGCTGAAGTCGGAGTCGAGGGATGAAGGTAGAATATTCCAAGACCAGTTTCAATATGAAAGAGAATCTCTCGATAGAAAACAGCAAGGTAGGAGCTCCAAAGATAGAGGCTTATACCCAGCCCACACCTGAGGGTAATGATGGTTTAAATATTCTGGGAAGTGGAGGATTTGGTTATTAGTGTGGTGTCCTGATTGGATAATTGATCCAAGCTGACACTTGCTAGAATTACCCGTAGCTGTGGTCTGTTTAGCGAGAGGTTGTTTACGGGATAGAATACGGTTGCTGGTGGACGTGACACTTTCTCAGTCCGTTCTGGGGATGGTGGAGTTGGTGCTGAAGTTATTGTCTCCCTTCCTCAATTTATCATCTGATACATCCCCAGTACTGCTATAGGCTTCATAGATCATGTATGTAAAGTGAATTTTGAACATATTGTAATATATAAAATTAATAAAAACATCGATATAGTATACATATTAATTTAATTATAGAAATATATTAGACATAGTGACTTTTAAATTTTTGTACTTAAACAACCAGATTAAGCCCAGGAAATACTTAGTAACTAGGAGATGTAGATGTTGCCAGGAAGTAGTCCTGTGGGGTTCATGGGAATTAGAGTTCCTAGACTAAAGCTGCATCAGTGAATGTTGGGAATGTGTACTGAGGGAGAGTGAAAATAAAAGGCCACACTCCACTTTGTATTGTTATTCAGTTTTTCTCTGGATGTTTGCTATACTTATTTGTCTTTTATGTTTCTCCCCACTTTCACTAATGTTTGTGGGGACGTATAATATTTGAGGGCTGGTCTGGTATTTTTTATCTATATATTTTCTCTCTTAATGGGTATAGGTCTGAAATTGGTCTTGTTAAGTCTGGTGTACCTCTGGGCTCAATACTGGGCCCCTTGTTTTTCAGCATTTACATGTTTCCACTTGGTCAGCTTTTAAGATCACATGGCCTCAGCTATCATTTCTACGCTGATGATACTCAAATATACATCCATACCAAACCTGACACTGATGTGGCTGTCTCTATTCTATCTAATTGCATCTCTGACATAAAAACTTGGATGACTCAAGTTTTCAAGTTCAAAATTTCCTTCATCTTAACTGTGACAAGACTAAAGTCATGCTTCTTGGCACCCCCAATCAACTTCGTAAAGCCAGTCTTGTAAGACTATCTGTAGATGGTTCTGTACTTGAGTTTCAGTCTAAATTGAAAAACCTTGGGGTGATATTCGATTCTGGCTTAACACTCGACCCACATGTGAAGCATATTGTCAAAACTTCTTTTTTCACCTCAGAAAGATCGCTAGACTACGCCCTGTGCTATCACTAACTGAAAAGCTGATCAACACATTTGTGTTCTCTCGAATTGACTACTGTAATGCTCCATTCACTGAGGTATCTAAATCTATTTTGAACAAACTGCAGTATGTCCAAAATTCAGCAGCCAGAATCCTGACCAGGTCAGTTGCAAGTGATCACATTACTCCTATCCTGGAGTCCTTGCACTGGCATGCTGTCAAATTCCGTGTGGACTTTAAAATCCTCATGCTCACCTATAAGGCTCTGTACGGCTTGGCACCTCAGTACCTGTCTGAACTATTATCGCCCTACTCCCCACCTCGCAACCTTCGCTTTTCTAATTCTGGTCTCCTAACTATCCCCCACGACCGTTTACATTGTATGGGTGACAGGGCCTTCTGCTGAAGTCAAAACTGAAGTCATGCTTATTGGCACCCCCCATCCACTTTGTAAAGCCAATCCAGTAACCCTGTCAGTAGATGGTTCTGTACATGAGCTTCAGTCTAAATTGAAAAGCCTCGGGGTGATATTCGATTCTGGCTTAACATTCGACCAACACGTGTAGCTTATTAATTAACAATAATAATAATTGCTTGCACTCATATAGCGCTTTTCTGGAAACTCCACTCAAAGCACTTTACAGGTAATGGGGGCTCCCCTCCACCACCACCAATGTGCAGCATCCACCTGGATGATGCGATGGCAACCATAGTGCGCCGGAACGCTCACCACACATCAGCTTTCAGTGGGGAGGAGAGCAGAATAATGAAACCAATTCCTAGATGGGGATTATTATTGATAAGGGCCAATGGGATATTTGGCCAGGTTGCCACAGTTACACCCCTACTCTTTTCGAGAGACACTGTGGGATTTTTACTGACCTCGGTTTTACGTCTCAGGTTTTATGTCTCCAAAGGATGGCACCTGTTTACAGTACAGGGTCCCCATCACTATAGTGGGGCATTAGGAACCACATGGACTGCAGGGTGAGCGTCCCTTGCTGGCCCCACTAACACCTCTTCCAGCAGCAACTTTAGTTTTTCCCAGGAGGTGTCACATCCAGGTACTGACCAGGTTCACACCTCCTTAGCTTCAGTGGGTTGCCAGTTATGAGTTGCAGAGTGATATGGCTGCTGCCGATATCTTATTTTATTGTGAAAACATCTTTTTTTCACCTCAGAAATATCGCTAGTCTAAGCCCTATATTATCACTGTGGCTGAAAAGCTGATCAACACATTTGTCTTCTCCTGAATTGACTATTGTAATGCTCTACTTGCTGGGGTATCTAAATCTACATTTAACAAACTGCAGTATGTCTGAAATTTGGCAGCCAGAATCCTCCCCAGCAATGAGTCGTACTGCTCCCGCTGCTGCTGATGAGTGCTACTATTACAGGTTGGCACCCGGGCCAGTGGCCGAGAGCAGAGACCCATAGCCTGTGCCAAAATAACAGAATACATGTAAGAAATAACATCACACAGTAATATTCAGCAGTTGCAGAACAGACGTCAAAATAAAGTTTTCTTTTCATCCGTCTTACAGCTTTCTTTTTTACTGTCCTGGTAGTCTTCAAAGATCGTTTCGCGTGTGCGGTGTTTTCCTGAATAACAGGCTGCAAAGAAATATTTATAATAGAATGTAGAATTCAGTACAGCAATAATACCTTGTATTATGTACTATAATCGGGTATTTCAGATGGAGCCTGCTGTATTTGCTTACCCTTCGCACTTTGCAAGCCTCTTCTTATCGATGTCGGACTCACGTTTACACCGAGGTCAGCCCACAGCCTACTTTGAATTTGAGCCGCTGATAGCTCTTCTTCAACTAGCTTGCAGAAATAGTCATTGCCCTGCTTTTTGTCTATCACTTAATACCAAGGTCAATGTAGAACATGTTATTTATTACTGTGAATTTATTTTTGGGTGTTTATAATATAATAGAGAGTATAATAGAGAGTCCCCATTACCCCTGTAGGCATCCTCTCACTAGGCACCAGTAAATGTAGGGGTTTTGTGCATTAACTGGGACAATTATAAATTGTAGCAGTAAGTCACAAAATGATTCTTTGATAGCTATTAGAAGACCGACCCAGCAGGATACTCAGCAACGCATACACACGGATACTAATACATGACAATACATTTATTTATACATAAAATGTGCATATAAACATAACAAATCTTATTGTGAGGGTTAGCAGAATACAAAAGGTATATATTCAATCACGAAGAGTTACAAACCAAGAGGGACATACATTCAGTATATCATTCATTTATACCGTTTCGTAAATGAACTTGGATTACAACTTTTACACTAGATACTCAAAAGCAAGTACATGACTCATAGGAATTAAATTGATATCAATTGGCATTGAGGTAACAGTTGAATTCTTGAGCTGTAATATAGAAGGTTGAATACTCATCCAATCTGTGGGGATTCAGATCTCCCGCGGACACAAAGAAGCAGTGGCAGGCTGTTACTGTGTCCAATCGGCGTTCTCTGGCATGGTGCCAGCCAGTGCTGGTTCGGCGTGCGATGTGGAAGAGGGAGAGATTCCTACTGCAATGCGCTGCTGATGCTCTCTGAAGACCGGCTAGTTAGTTCTGGCTTTACTAGCAGAGTTTGTGCACAGGAGAAAAGTGATTGCGGGTCCAAGCAGGTCACACTCTTTAGACAGGAAGAAGACCGGTTCGTTCCTGATGTAGCGCTAGTCCTGAATACTGATATTCAGCTGTCCACAGTTCTGACCGTAGTTCACTTGTTGATCAGGTGAGCTTTCGCGGTGGGTTCACGAGGCTTGCTGCTGGGCTAACCTCGGGTGGATCCTTTGGTTACGCGCTGGCAACCTCCGTTCTCGACTCTTAGAACAAAGGAAAGTTCAGGCACTCGGCCACACTGGCCGTTACATGGTTGTCCGTGCTGAGTCTGAGAAAGTCCAGGAGGAACCCCGAGGGAGCCCTGTGCTGCCTGTTCTACCTGGAGGAACTACGGTCATTCATTGGTTGAAAGTTCCGTGAGCATTCGAGACCCATGTGGGGTTAACCTGTCCTACCAGTTCCTGATTGGCTGATGATGAGTAACAATGCACTCTGACCTTAGGGTTGTAAACATCTTGGGATGAGACTCTCCCTTGGAATCTCCCAGACAGTAAGGCGCCAGAGATGACCATTCATTAGGGTGGCTGATGTGTCTCAGCTTTGGGAGTTGCTCCTTATCAGGACACTCTATCAGCTTGAAAAACACCTTAATTGTGAACCAAATGAAATGGCCTCTCTGTATCAAGCACCACTTGAGATGAGGGAGAGAGAGACTGGCAAGGGAGCAGCAAACTTAATTCCTGTATTTTAATAAGCCTTGCCGCTACACCCCTATCTTGATTAAAATCGCAAACGCATGTTTAATTGAATGCTTTAATTTATTCACAATCTGACAATGCAAGACAGAACAAAAGCATCTATGAAATCACATTCCCGAATGTCCCCCATTGTCCCCCATTCCCCCAGTGAATCCGTCTCCCAATAAAGCTCAATATGTTTTAAATATATGTAAATATTTTATAATATGTCATTGTTGTAAATGTCTGCAATATGTCTGTAGATTTTATTTTATTTTTTTTGTTTTATGTTAATCGTATTATTTTTATTTGCTTTGGCAACACTGATTGTACCCATCGGTCATGCTAATAAAATGCCTTAAATTGAATTGAGAGAGAGAGAGAACGAGCGAGCGCCAGAGAGAGCAAGAGAGAGCACAAATCCTTTCGCCTGGCAATCTGCCTGAACATAAAGCAAGTGGTCTTGTAACTCTAGCAGGTCTCATGAAAACACTACAGGCTTGCCAAAATCATTTTCATACTTCAAGCTAACTTTACTACGGTTGAAAACCGAAGAAAAAAATGACTCTGAAAAAATTACAAGAAGCTTGAAATTATTATTAAATTAATACTGTTAATAATGACCAGACACATTTGTTACGACAGGCTCTGTGAAAATTAGTCAATGAGCCAAGATATGCGGCGATCAAGGTAATTTATTTGGTGGCAGCACTGAAGAGGAGAGACTGAGACTGAGACTGAGACTGAGACTGAGACTGAGACTGAGACTGAGACTGAGACTGAGACTGAGACTGAGACTGAGACTGAGACTGAGACTGAGACTGAGACACTCAAGCAGAGTTAGCAACTCAATGTCTGAGCCCTGAGGAATGATTCCTCAGGGCTTAAATACTATGCGAGATTCCCTAATTGGCCTGATCTCGTTGAGGAAGGCCCCATTGAGTCTCCAGCATGTGCGGAATGCGCATTGGCAATTGGTGGAACTAATGCAGCAGTGCTGGAGCTCGTTGGGGCATAACAGTGCCCCCTCCTGAAGGAGTGACCTCCGGGCGCTGGACCAGGCCTTCTGGGGAACCTCGCATGATATGCCCGGATTAGTCGTGGAGCTGTCAACTGTCTCGCTGGAAATTATAACTATTAAATAAATACTGTTAATAATGACCAGACACATTATTATTGTTTAAGTGGTATTTTTAATACTGCTTTGTTATTCTTGATTCTAATTACAATATATACGATTTCATTTTAAAGCTTGAGGCGTCTGTTAAATTGCCCCACTGAATAAAGTGTTAAATAAAGAATTAAACCGCTTGAACAGCTGTTAAGCATACTGTAATTTTTGTTAACTCAACACAACATTGTCACCTTGAAAAAAATGACCTAGGGAACATTTCCTTCCCCCCTAACCCTATTCTACTCGTACATACCCCTACAGTATATTCTCATGTACGAGTAGAATAGGGTTAGGGAGGAAGGAAACGTGCCCGAGGTCATTTGTTTTACTGACAGACAAAGTTGTATTGTCAGTAAGCTTAAAAGCCGCTTGTAAGAGCAAGGTGACTTTCTGCTATCTAAACCATTTTTTACAGCTTTTAAAGTCACGCAATGTTTGAGTTAGGCAGGAACACGTCATTGTATCTTATTTTTTATTTCATTTTTTAAAATAAATATAAGGTAATCAGCAATCAAATGTCCTCGTTTTTCCATACTGTAGTTTGAGTCTTTGTGTAAGCTGTAAGTTGTTTTTACTTTTTAATTGAACATTTGAAACACTTTAATTTTGTAAACGCAACATGCATTCCGTACAGAAATAAAATCATGTTTTCTACAGGTGTTAATCAGATTTGCAGGTTGCTGACAAAATAGTGCGCCATCCACCACTGCCTAGAATAACTTTAAACGAACAGGGAAAAGAGCAGTTTCAGAGAGCAATTAGGTTGTGTTTATGTGAAGTAAGTGATTAGATTTATGAGCAATCTAATTTCTTATTTGTTTAAACAGTGACATTTCAGCTGCATACCCATGTGAGTCAGAATGCGCTACATTATTAATAATGTCTTCCGTGTCGCATTAACATTGGAATGTTCCTTTTTACAAGTGTAAAAAGAGGTGATAGTTGGGCATTCAGGTAGATTGCTAGGCGCAAGGATTTGTAAATATATTTTGTTAAAGCAAGTCAGTTTTTTGCAACACATGAAATACATTTTTCCAAGAAAGTTTAGTCTTTGTTTAATGGGGATGACATTACCCACGTTTATTATCACTGTACAACACTAACTACTTCAGGTGGGTGGCTGCATCAGCCTGCGTAGTCTGCAAAGGAACAAGTGATAGGTTTATTCCATGCTGAAAGAGAAGAAAGAAAACAACTTTTCGGCTCTGAAGCCTTCATCAGGTGTGAGGGTCTTCAGCTCAAAATTAAATGTTTGGAGTTTGTAATGTAGGGTTCTCTGAACGAATTAAACTTTGATGCGGGAAAAACGTATTTCCCAGAAGCTGATTCTCTCTCTACTGATTCTCTCTGATGCAGTGCATCAGCTGGTCAGGTGACTGAAGGCTTGCCAGCACAGTGACGTCACTGCCTTTCATTGAATAGGAGGGACCTGGTCCGTCGGTATTAAGGGCACATCTCACTATAGCTCGACTAGCTGCTTCCCTGTTGAGTGAGGCCGTGGGCACTGGTTTGATTCTCCAGCTGATAGGGCGCATACCCACATGAGCCCAAAAGTGCTACATTATTAATAATATCTTCTGTGTCGCATTAACATTGGAGTGTTTTTTTACAAGTGTAAAAAGAGGCGATACACAACGTATCTCCTCTATAACTCTTCAGTTTATAAAGAAATACTGCCAGAGCCCCACAACATTGTCCAATAATACTCTTCTTGTGTCTAATTTTTAGTTTAGCAGGATTTGAGCTACAGTATATGAATATAATTATATTGTTATTCATTTCTTTAGATACGCGATTCCATATTATATTCTATATTTATCAAGTTCTAAACATGTCAATATAGTGTCCATAATATTTACTATTAGGTTTTCAAAGAAATTTGTATTTGTCAAAAGAAAACTCATGGTGATAGCTGGGCTTGAACATTCAACCTTCAACTCTGAAAGCACACACTTAACCCATTACGCCACAGACAAATATTGAAACTGAAGCAGATATTTCCAAAGAACTACTGTGATAATTTCAGCTACAGTATATGAATATAATTATATTATTAATTTCTTTAGACACGCGATTCCATATTATATTCCCTATTAATCAAATTCTGAAAAGTATGCTTTTGTTTACTGCGATAACGAGCGTATTCGCAGAAACGGTTCAAACATTATAACTTTTTACAAAGTATATAAACTTAGTATGGTCAGAAGGAGCACGTAAAAACTTTTCCAAAATAATCATAGTATGTAACTGAATGCAAGACTTTAATACTTAAAATGTTTAGGAAGAAAGTGGAACACTGGTGTGCTTTTTTTCTTTAAAATACCAATACCAACCATATACAGTTTACATAATATGTTTATGTTCCTAAATTAATATCATTTATGAGCATGTGAAAAGCATGGTGAATTGGAGATTCTAAAAACTTACTTTGTATGATTGGAAACGAATGTGTGATCAGATCAATGGAATGCTGTGGTGTTACTTTTTGTCAATTCAAAAATAAACTCTTTTCGTGTTGCAACAGTGAAACAGATGCAAATGGTTACAAAGCATATGGTAATACTGTCTATGAGGTAATTCGTTATTAATACTATTAGTAATATCTTCCATAAAGACTTTGATGCATAAAATATTTCTGCATAATTAAAATATTTATAATGAAGGTGGAAGGTTGTGTAATTTTGTCCAACTGAGCAATCTTGCTTTTATAAAATATACCGACTCCTTAATGTTTAATGATTAACATGCTGTAATACACAGTTTAATACATTCAATTCTTAATTGGAAAAATATTGTCCCTCAGCAGTGTTTTCTGGCGACAGCAAATGCTGTACATAAGACGTTAAGCTTTATTAGCTCCACCTGGTGGTTTTACAAGGTCTTACAAGGTGCTTCCATATACTATTATCATAATCTAATTTGCATACGGTAAATTGCACCATGCCCACCGTGTTTTACTGCAGAGTACCTCGCTCATTTTGAATGGCTGCATCTGTAAATGAAATGTTTTTTCTGCAAGCTTGGGGGGATCACAAAATTACAAATTACAAAATAAAGTTACACAAGGATAGAACAATAACAATTGAATAAAATTAAAATAAAATCAATATAAATATAACTGCTTTATGTCCAGGGTGTACATGACGTCCAATAGATTATGTCCAAGTAGTGCAGTATGCCAAATACAATGAAAACTTTGTCCAAGTTACCTGACCATTTAATAGAGCAATGTAAAAAAGCTGGGAATTTCACAATTAAAGAGCTCTGTAGAGCAAGAAACAAAATAGAGAAACTTTTTCTCTTAAAATTCAGTTTAAAAAAATTAAGACAAATGCAAATTTGAGACGTTAGAGATGTAAATAAAAGTGACAATATAAAAATGCACATGAGCAAAAAGTTTTAGAATTGGAGCAGGTGTTACCTTGAAATAACCAAACAGAAAAAAAGCTATGACCAGACAGTGCAAACAATACACACTAGCCCACAGGAACACTTGCAAAAGCTTAGATTTAAAAAAATCACAGAAAGGTGTGTGTTGCAAAAGAACGTGTGAACTTGAAGCAGATTTGGCAGAGAGTTAGGGGCTTGAATAATCAGGTGCATTTTTAGTAGAAAGACTTTGAAGGTTTGATAAGATAGAGAGTCAGAAAATTAGGACATGAAAAACAGAGCTATTTAGTAAGAGAGCCCTTATATGAATTACTAGCAAACATGGTTTCATAGAAGGCTTCTCAAACAGTTGGGCATTCAGGTAGATTGCCAGGGGAACGTTTTGTTACAGCAAGTCATTTTTTGCAACACATAAAATACATTTTTACAAGAAAGCAATTTAGCATTTGTCACTAATGGAACTACTAAATAAAGAAATAAATATAGAAATCTAAAGATTTTTTTTTTCAATGCTGGTAGCAGGATGAACTAAGGACTCAGCAGCTGTCAGGTTGAGCTCAGTGTATATTTTGTCACAGAGTTGTTGCAAGATGTTAACAGTGAAAAGTATTGTATTTATCAAGTATTTATAAAAATAAATACGCATTGTAAAAGGAAATTAGATCACCTGGAGAAAACCCACATGAACCCAGAGATAACATGCAAAGTCCACACATACTGTTAGGAATTGAACCCTGGGGCCTCGGCAAGATAGCAACGCTAATCCCTGTGCCACCATTAAAAATGGATGGATATCTTAGTCATCTTTCTAGTTCAATGATTTCCATGCATAATTTAATTTTGAAAGCCTCTGAGACATCTGGTGCTACTTTTGTACTTATGAAAAAAACATACAAAAGGCATGCTAACCACTGTGTCATCTGATTCCTTAGTTCATATATTTATTATTATTCTTCATTGTTGATTGTTAACAAAGTATTTAAAATTATATTTTACCCTTTTTTTCTTTATTACTTTTGTATTTTACTTATTATCTGATAGTCAGATTGAACAATTTAACAATTTGAACAATGATTTGTAAATTCATAATTTTACAAGATGTGAAAAAAGTGCAACAATTTTAATATCACTGAATACTAATCGTTTATGTTCACACCTGACTTTCTTATTTAGAAATACATTCAGAAATATTTGACAATCAAATTTTTCCACGTGTTATGCCATTAGGAAGTACAATAAACTCCTGTTTTGTTTAATGATGGTATGAAAAATAAATCTAATGGTGAGAAAGCTATAGATGCAGCCATTCAAAACAAGTGGGCGATACCGCATTATTTTGCGGTGCGCTTCTTGCGGTGTAACGCAAGTTACCGTATATTCTCGTATAGTACCACATGATACCGCAAGTAAAATAATAGTATCCGGAATTTCCGCAAGGTGGAGCTAATAAAGCTCAACCTCTCATGTTTGAGCTGTCGCCATTAAAGTCTTTACCGAAGATATTACTAATAGTATTTATAATGAATGACCTTGGACAAGCTGTAAACTCAAAGTATTGCCCTGGTCCACATTCTTTTTTTCATTGACTGTCTTTGTAAAAGTAACACCACAGCATTTCGTTAATCCAATCACACATTTGTTTCCAATCATGCAAAGTACAGTAATTTTTGAGAATCTCCGATTCACCATGCCTTTCACATGCTCATAAAAGATATTGATTTAGGAACATAAACATATTACTGTATGCAAAACTGTACTGTATACAGTATGTATATGTATATTTTATGTCTTTACTGTGCCCGTTTAAGTATTGAATATTTATATGGAATTTTACCACTGAAGGGAAATCTTAGTAGCTGAGCATAAAAAGAATAGGAGCATAACGCGTGTGAAACATACAGTATTACAGTATGTAAACTGTATATGGCTGGTCTCGGTACTTTAAAGAAAAAATACACACCAGTATTCCATTTCTCCCTAAACATTTTAAGCATCAAAGTCTTTAACTAACATGTGAAATAACGTGTATAAAAAGTGATAGCTTTTCTGTGAATACTCTCGATACCGGAGCAAACAAGCATACTTTTAGAATTTGATTAATAGGGAATATAATATGGAATCACGTATCTAAAGAAATGAATAATTATATTATATGAACTACAACACAATAGTACACGCTGTACAATGTCTGTTGATACTGTTTGTGTAGGGCTTTTTCACCATTCATCACCTGACCTTGCAAGTAGTGCAGTGGTCTAGGTGCAGGACTTGTAAATAAGAAGTCAGCTGTTTGAATCCAGCCAGTGTCATGACTTTTCTTTTAACAAACATTTCTTTGAAAAAATCATTTCTCCCTAAACATAATTCTCTATGTTATATTTGAGGAAAAAAATAATTTATTCAGTTGGAATTAGCAAGCTAATTCCAACAAAGCAAGCTCTCATAATGAGAATAAACAGCCATCTGAGGATAGTAAATTAAATGCGTGTATTATATAAAAACCTATGTAATCTATCTACATCCTTTTCTTGTTACAATGGAATATTTCCACCCTTTAGTAACGGATAAGAGCTGTTACAATTGCTGTTAAAAGCCACACCTTCATGCATATTGTGAGCAGAATATCTTTCCCTGAACTGATAATAGCATTGATTGATGTCTCTCTCTCTCTCTCTCTCGCTCGCCCTCTCTCAATTTCAATTCAATTCAAGGTGCTTTATTAGCATGACTGATGGGTACAATCAGTGTTGCCAAAGCAAATAAAATAATGAGATTCACATGAAACAAAACAAAAAATAATAGTAATATCAAATCTACAGACATACTGTACTACAGACATTTACAACAAAGACATATTATAAAATATTGAAGTATACTGTAGACAGAAGGAGCATTATTGGGAGACAGGCTCACTGTTCCTGAGGCTATGACAGGAGATCACATACTGGGCTGCCAGTTCCACTGAGTTCCTTCCTCCCTCTCCCAGTAGGATTGGGACCCGTTGTGATTCTGGCAGGTGTGGGAACTCTGGGATTAGATTTCTGAATTTAGGGAAGAATGTTTCTCTAATCCCAGAGTATCTGTCACAGTGCAGTAGGAAGTGCACCTCTGTCTCTATTTCTCCCTGCTGGCAGTGGGAGCACAGCCTGTCCTCTCTGGGCAGCCAAGTCTTCCTGTGTCGCCCAGTTTCTATGGCCAGGCTGTGGTCACTGAGCCTGTACTTCGTCAGGGTCTGTTTCTTTTTGTTGTTTCTTATCTTGGTCAAATATTCGGCTAGTGTGTATTGTCTGTTTAGGGTTCTGTGGCATTCCGCACGGCTGGGCAGCTTGTTCCCCCCTCCCGCCCCTCTCTGTGTATAGTAGAACCTCCTGTCCTGACTGGTGGAGCTCAAACAGCTGTATCTGGAGAGAATCCAGGGTATCAGCTTCAACCACACGGCTGGGCAGCTTGTTCCCACCTCCCGCCCCTCTCTGTGTACAGTAGAGCCTCCTGTCCGGACTGGTGGAGCTCATACAACTGTGTCTGGAGAGAGAGAGGGAGAGGGGTGTGGAACCAGGAAACTATTTACATGGAAAACGGCGATCTCCCCAGCCTGTATGCCCCTTTCACTGTGTGACAGCTGCAATAGTCAGCGGCCTTCCTAAACCCCACCCTGACCACTCCTGTCCTGCCCCTCACCACGCACCCCAGCCAGGCGCTCTTCAGTGGCCCCCCGGGGCGAATGCGCTACAATACTAAAAGTAAGATACACTCTGCAGACATTCACAACAGCGACTGTCAGAAGATAGGACACAGTGACTCAGACACCCATTGAATGGAAAGGGACACTTTAATGTTCTGTACGGCTGGCACAGCACCCCACCGCGCCCGCGCGCCCGCGCCAGCAGAGAGAGAGAGACACACACACCGGTTTTCATTGTCAAAAAGTAATTGTTTTTTACTTTTGTACAATTTTTTTTACATTCCTCTTGTTTAACAGGAATGTTTTGTTTCTGGACAGACTGTTAAACTAAAGGAAAAGAGCACCTCCTTCTTCGAAGCATTTCATTGATCCGATCACGAATTCTTTTCCAGTCGCACAAAGTGTTGAGAATCTCCGATTCACCATTCTACTAATGGTTTCCCGGAGATTGCAAGGCAAGGCACTTTTGCCTCTGGACCCATCGAAATTTACCGATGTGGTCCACCCCCAGTAAATTTCAAAAGTCACAAGATTTCGAAACACGATGGCGGCGAAGCGGTCGGCTCTGGCTTTCCCATCTATACCAGTGCATTGCAAGTACAACCTCCCCTCTTTCACTTAAGTGATGGGCAACAGTTGGATATCTGGAAGAATTGTTCGTCCCCCTGGCGTCTGTGAATTCCGCTCTGTAAACGTTTCTTCCTGAGGGGAGATAGACGGCGGGGACAGCATCAGCCAATTCCTGCGAGGTGGTGAGCAGAGAGGCTGGGATGGAGTGTCCTGAGGTGGTGTGTGCTCTGTGGGGGGCAGAGCTTCCGCCAGGCATTGCAACCTGCGGGGCGGGGAGAGGCACTTATCGGGAGACAGCTGCTCTACCGTTTGACTGCCGGAACATACTGTCTCCTTCTTCTGCATCTTCAGGAGTGTCTCTAACCTCCCGATCCTCCCCAGTAATGCGTTGTACTGCTCCCGCTGCTGTTGAAAAGTCTCCATACAGGTGCTGCTTCTACAGGTTGGCACCCTGGCCAGTGGCCGAGAGCAGAGACCCACAGCCTGTGGCAAAATAACATAATTCATGTAAGAAATAAAGTCACACAGTAGTATTCATCAGTTGCGGAACAGACGTCAAAATAAACTTTTCTTTTCATCCGTCTTACCGCTTTCTGTTTTACTGTCCTGGTAGTTTTCGAAGATCGTTTCGCCATTGCTGTGTTTTCCTGAAGAACAGGCTGCGAAGAAATATTTATAATTGAATGTATAATTCAATACGGCAATAATATCTTGTAATATGCGCTATAATTGCGTATTTCAGATTAAACCTGCTGTATTTGCTTACACTTCGCTTTTTGCAAGCTGGGGCTGCAGAAGCACCTCGTCTCTTCCCGTGAAAGGTCTTGGTCTCCATACTGTACTATGGTCACTGTAGTGCAGGCTCGCAGTTTTTTTTTTTTGTGATTTGAACTCACCCAATCCCTTGGTGTATTTATGCTATATTCCCATGTACGGTTAGAATGTGTTCATTGTCTTCCAATGAAAGACGGGCTCCTTTCGCCGAAGTCGGGAGACATTAGAAGCTTTCCACACCTGGACTGTTACACCAACACATTAGCAAGTTAAAGCTATCCCATTGAGGAGCCGGGCGCAAAAATTGTTTTGTTCCTTGATTTTCTGATCTGATCTGTGAATTCTGTCTGGCATTGCCAGATTGTGACAAAATAAAAGTATTTAAATCAAGATCTCTATGACACTCTCCCTTATAAAATTAACGTGAAAAAAAACAAAAACTAAAAATAAGATACAATCTACAGACATTCACAACATAGACATATCTTAAAACATTTACATATGTTGTTAAATTATTACTTTGAATATATACTTTAAGTTACTGAAACAGCCAGTTAATAAAATCGTTGCAATTTTGTTCTTGTTTGGAGGTGGGGATATTCTGACAACAATTGATTTAAAGACAATCTGTCAAAGTGCAATAAAATACAATATTATGCTGGGTAAACATTCCGAGGTCAATTTCTTCCGCGACAGGGGTACCTTTAAAGTGCAGACGACGGCACCAAAAAATTTTGGCGCGCCCTCTCTTTAAAGCCCTGGCCAAATACGAAGACACTATGTACAGTTATAATTAAAACTGAATTAAAAACTACACATCCCAATTACCATGGTGGTGCTTGTGATCATTGCATTTAACCAATGAAACAGGGCGAAAAATCATTCACATGACTTTGGGGCTGAGTTTAGAAAGCTTAACATATCAGCAACAAAGCGAAATGTACACGATAGGCTACCTCAAACTGTCAGTTACATGACTGTGTATGTCGCTTAAGCCACTCCTATTTGGCATTTTAGTTATGGAGGCAGAAAGATCAAGGTCTCCAAAACGAACAAGAAAAAGAGCATTTTCAGAGAGCAATTACACTGTGTTTATGTAGAATAAGTGATTAGATTTATGAACAATCTAATTACCTTTTAAATCTGAAGGGAGATCTAAAGAAGCAGGAAGCAGGAGCAGGAACTGTTGTCAGAAGGAAAGAAGGTGACTATTCACTGTTATTAAAAATGACTTAGATTCGAACTTGTTGTGATATTTAGAAATATAAAAAGTCAATTAATTGTCCTTAATTTTGCTATTCTATTTTTTCAAATAAATGTTTGTTAAAGGAAAAGCCATGGCGCCAGCTAGATTTGAACACCCAACTTACCATTCACAAGTCCAGCACCTAGACCGCCAGGCTACTCACACATTGTACAGCATATACTAGTCTTGTGTTGCAGTACATGAATATAATTATAGCGTTATTAATTTCTTTAGATACACAATTCCATATTATATTCCCTATTAATCAAATTCTAAAAGTATGTTTGTTGACTCCGTTATCGAGCGTATTCGCAAAAAAAGCTTAAAACTACCACTTTTTATACACGTTATTTCACATGTTAGTTAAAGACTTCGATGCTTAAAATGTTTAGGGAGAATGGAATACTGGTGTGTATTTTTTCTTTAAAGTACCGAGACCAGCCATATACTGTAATACTGTATGATTATGTTCCAAAATTAATATTGTTTATGACCTTCACACGCGTTATGCTCCTATTCTTTTTATGCTCAGCTACTAAGATTTCCCTTCAGTGGTAAAATTCCATATAAATATTCAATACTAAAACGGGCACAGTAAAGACTTTTAAATCTTTCTACGACTGACCAATTCACCACGAGTGCCCCTGTCAGTCAACCAATCACGTACCGCGGTATGACGTGCGATGACGTAGCCAATTACCCGTGGTACGTGTCTGTGCCGCTCACTTTGAATGGCTGCATCTGTATGCTTGAAGTTAATTAAGGCACTTAGAAGATAAAGATAACGATTTCGTGATTGATGCCATTCGCACTCCATGTTATAGAAAGCTCTATCATGTTGTGCTGCTCCTGCTCCCTCTCTTGGTGCCGCCCCCCTCTGATAGAGCGCAGTGGTTGGTGCGCTACTTTCACAGCCTCTAATTGGGAAAAAAGACCTGCTGATTATGATGCCAATCTTTAAATTGTTTATGTTGCAGGCCCTGTGTTTTTATTTTAAAACTAAAGTAATTTAAGAACATTATTGTAATGTGACAGCAAATAACTTTTAATTAGTTCTTAATTAACACCTAATAATTTGGAAACTTTGTGATTGTTACTTAACTTGCATTAATTTGTTACAGGTATGATTTCATACAGTTTTTTTATTTTTCATAGCTCATAGTCTTGTTTTAACTTGCAAATGTGCTTGTCTCTGCTATACTGCACCCTTTGCAGTGACTGGAGAGTTAACTCCTGCAAATTGGTTTATCATTCTGTCCGTGTTTAAATCTATGTGTTTTTTTATTCACAATCAGACAAATGCAACATAAATTGATATCTTCGTCTTCTAAGTATCTTAATAAACTTTCAGCATAGCTTTCTCCCCGTTTAGATTTATTTTTCTTGGGATCTTGGGATCAAACGTGGAAAGATTGGATTGTAATCGTTTTTATTTTTTAAATACATTTTAGAAAAGTGTAATCTATACTAAAAAGCTGTACACCACCTGCTATAAAGATACATATTGTAATACTTTTGGGTTCGGATAGGACAGACACAAGAACTCAGACTTCAGAACTCAGAACTCAGACTTGCGGAGTTAAAGCAAGTTAAAGTTAAAGCACCTTGAATTGAATTGAATTGAATTGAGAGAGAGAGCACAGCCAGGACAGACAGGCAAATAACATACACTCCACAGACATTCACAACAGTGACGTATCATAAAACGTTTGCACATATTGTTAAATTATTACTTGTTTTTCAGGAAGTTAAAAAAACACTTGAATTACTTATCCAGTCTCTCGAAATAAAATTATTTTTCAAGCAATGCAACTAACGTCGTGCAACGTGTTTTTTTTAATCCAACATTGACAGCCACATCTTAAATCTTGTCAGTCAGCTCTTTTTTCTCTTTTTTCTCTATTTGAATTGTGGCGATTCAAACAACTTGGGATAACAAGTGGTCTCAAAGTCTATATATATATAATTATACTATATATTTAATTAAAAACCTAAGTTATTGTTTTTATATGTTTTTTTTCTTCTCAGTAGTTGATATACTTATATTACATCAGTTATACATTATATTAGTATTTTTTATAATAATTTGAGATGCCACACACACAAATAGCATGAAGTCATATCCACAGATATTCCAGACTAATACTGTATAGTTGACTGAGGGTATACTTAATACTGTAAATATACTGTGTATAAAGTAAATACAGCATGATGTTGTATGGTTTTAAAGCCTGTATAGTACAATATGTTTGAAATATATTTGTACTGTACAAAAGTGTACCTTGGTCACTGCACCTTACGTTACAAACTATGAGCTTTTTATTGTCTACTGCAAAGGCATTGACAGCAAAATGTAGTGAAAATGAAAATTTTAAATAATCACAAATATAAAATAACCACAAATGAACGAGTTAAAGAATTTGGTGAACAGTTGTATGAATGTAACCATAACCAGAGGTATAAAGTTAAATTCATACTCTATATATAAAACATGGGATGACCTAGGTTCTTAATCTGGCCGGTGTTGTGGTCCACTTCTGTCAATTGAACAAATAAATTAAACTTTTAATTTGGCGGTGCTTCCACTTGAAACAGCCTTGAATCAGTTTGTGAATGTATTAGGCTTTTCAGAAATTTCAATCGTAAGTCTACCAGTGATCACAAAACGACTTCTCAAGGTTTATGTGTTCAGTTTTACCGTTTACTGTTCAGTATATTACAACAAACAAATAACCTCCTTACTTTTTGTAATTTAAACTTCAGAAACACATATAGACTATGTTATTCTGAAATTTCCCAAACCCAACAACATATATTAATAACCTTCAGAAAACCCCCCCAAAATACTATAAAAGAATGCACTCGGTCTCTTAAACCAAAAGAAAGTCGGTGCACCTGTTGAGGGGAGAAATTATGAATTCCCAAAAGTTTCTTATTTCACAATTTAAAAAAAAAATATTTGTTATAAAATATATTAAAAATGTTAATGCTGGATGATAAAAGTAAAGCCAGTAAAAAAAATAGGCTTGTCCGCGATAAAACAGTAAAATTGAGTCCTTACTAGAAAAAAAAAATCAAGTGGTCCGGCAAAAATAATATGTATCCTGTTTCCACTGTTCTCAGATGTAAGTCATCTTACATGAGGTTTACTCACAACCTGTGCTCAGCTGGTCCCAGTTTTTTTTTTGAGAATGAATGTGGATACCACCTTGCATGAAGCTCAACCTCTCCAGATGTTTTTCCAATCCCAATCCAGTATCATCCCTCCTGTTCTTCTCTATTCCAAGTAATCTTCCCCCTTTCTCCTCTAGCTGTCCTTTAACACTCCCCTCTAAATTCAGAAGCTGATCCATATACTCTGGATTTTTCCAGTGTTGCCATGATATACGCTCTCCATCTTTTTGTTTTTCCTCGGGACATGTACTGTAGCCTCAGACCCTCTCCAGTTCAATGAGCACAGTAAATGTTTCTTTAACCCGCTGGAACTACAATATAACTTGCATTTCACCTGAATATTTTTACATTCACATTATATTCACTAATTGAATTAAAACCACAAAAATGTACATCTTAAAATTATTTACATAAAGTCACACCGGGCTACACAAAGAAAGTGGTATACTCTACCACAACTAGATAAATCAACATATCATATATCCATATCAATATTGTTAATGACGCTCAGAAACTAATCGGCAGCAAATACTTAAAAAATTAAGACACTTCATATTTCAGAAACGTCATGATTGTTACACAAGAGAGTGAAACTTTACATATTCATAATCAATCTTCTCTCAATCAAGTTCTCCAGTGTCCTAATCAAGAAAAAAAAAGTTTATTTTAATTTTTAATTTGTGTCTGCTGCAGGTCATAGCACCCTTTGCAATGACTGGATAATTAATACTTCCACATAGCTTTGTCAGTATGTCCGGGGGCAGTTTGTCAGTATGATGGGGCCGTCGTTCTGATATCTGATATGTCAATGGAAATGTCATTAGAGAACAAGTGTATTTAAAGATTTTAATTATAAATGATAATTTAAACCCGTCAAACTGAAAAGAACATTGCAATATTTATTAAATTAAACCTCTGTATGTGATATAATAATTCATAATTCTTAATACTTATATAGCACTTTTCTGGACACTCCTCTCAAAGCACTTTACAGGTAATGGGGACTCCCCTCCACCACCACCAATGTGCAGTATCCACCTGGATGATGCAACGGCAGCCATAGTGTGCCAGAATGCTCACCACACATCGGCTATCAGTGGGGAGGAGAGCAGAGTAATGAAGCCAATTCATAGATGGGGATTACTGGGAGGCCATGATTGGTGAAGACCAATGGGAATTTTGGTCAGGACGCCGGGGTTACACCCCTACTCTTTTTGAGAAATGCCCTGAGATTTTTAATGACCACAGAGAGTCAGGACCTCGGTTTTACGTCTCATCTCAAGGACTGGATAAAGATATAAGATATAGAGATATATAAGAGGGATAAGATGATATAAGAGAGTTGTTGTTTATCCCATCTGATGTCTCTAAACTCCACTAGAACTGGAGACTAGAGTCTACACCATCTTGTTTGGAGCTCACTGAGCCACTTCTATTGTGTTCAGAAGTTGGTAGCTTTCTCACACTTCTACTCACATTTTCTTCAGCCATAATTATTATTCAACAAACTTAATATAAAGAAAAAACTGTATTTTCAGGGCTGTATTACAAAATTGTCTGTATTACATTGCCATTCTGTATTACAATCTTTATCACATTGCCATTCTACAGTAGTTGATGTCCTAACTGGAATAAATGCCTAATTTGGAATAAACGGAATAGACAATGTTTATTCCAAATTGGAATAAACGTCCAATAAACTATTTTTGTATATATCCGGCTTAGTAATTCTGCTTTATAAAACAGCTCTGCTGTCATTTCATTTTTAATATGAATTTAATATTTAACATGCTGTAATATGCAGTATAAAATTAATAAAAATCCTTATGGGGCTGAGAATTGAGTGGAATTTGAAAACAGGCATTTATGGTGATAGCCCAGAATACCTCCACACGCCATGTTAAGGATTTACTGGGCCACCTGGTTGTTTTACAAAGTAGTGCATTCCTACATCAGATTATTAAAAAAAAGGTTGTAATGCAGTATGTATGGTGCACTATTGTGCATTATTTGTCATGTATTCAGAATGGCTGAATGTGCATTCTGAATGGGCTTGTTTCAGGAAGGTAGGGCAATCAGAGGCTTAAAAGTTAGACTATACAGTACAAATAAATGACTTACATGAGAAAGAATAAAAAGGAGTGCTGTAAGAAGCCAGACAGCAGGAATACATTTCCTTGGGTATCAAAACTAGGCAGTCAACCAAGGTCAGAGAAGATGGAAAAGTACTAAATATTGCCAAATATCATCACCTGATCTTTCCTGGTAAATGTAACTTTATTTTTCTATCAGCTGCTGAAAAATTGCATTCTGTAGCTATCTTCTTCGGTGTCTCCAACACATTGTAAAAGTTTTAGGTTTGAAGACAGTTCTACTGGGTAGTAATATCTCCATTTGTAGCCTGAAGAATGACAGCAAGTTGAGTGGTCTCTGAAACATCTGCGATAAACAAAACTGAACATGGTTTCTCTGGTTTCCCGAGAGTCCCTTAAATAACTGAATATCAGTATTGAAAACCTCTAATTTATGATCTACTGTGTCTTTCCTTTTTTTCCATTTTAGTGGGGTAGCATTTAATTACTACTATATGTGCAAAGGCTCAGAAATAAATCAATTTAATGCAATGCACTGATAAATAGATAGAAGTTTAAGTTCTTGATGAAAATGAAAATTATTTTTTACCTCAAGGTCCAAGTGAAAAGAAACATCTGAGTACAAGTGATTCATGTCTATAGAACACTATGACATCAGGGCTAATCAACTCCAGTGCATTGAGATACTGGTTCAGGGAATTCTGAAATAAGAGAATGACAATAGAACTGTTTTGACATTTAAACTGTAAATACATATTAAGGGGTATTGGACTTAATGGGTCCTATTAAAATGAGTTTGAGTATTTTTCTGTTTGAAAATGTTTTGTGGAGTAAATCCATTTATAATTGGATTTTTAATAATTTCTTACTTGATTAAAACTACCCAAACCTAATTTCACTGCTGACCAGCTAATAATTAAGCTGGATCAAAGAAGTGTTCTGTAAGGACACCAACTACACTACACACAATATTTTTAAATTTTAATAACAGTGTTATGGAAGCCAATGTGCTTATTTTAAATGGTTTTTAAAATACTGTTACAAATGTAATGTGTAGTTCAATAAAAGTTTATGGAAAAAATAATGTATAATGTTTTAACCATATTAATATGAACAATTGTTTGGCTACATCATATTTACATCTAATTTCTTATTTACTTATTTCTTATTATCTATTTTTTTCATAGAACATATTAACCAGTTTATTAGGTTAACAGGCACATATATATATATAAATTCTGTATTTGCTTTTACTTGTTAAAATTTTAGTCGATGACTGAAGCAGCTACCCACTTGAATCACTATATAATCTCACTGCCTAGTCTTGTCAAATGCATTTAAATAGGCAGCACTACTTCCAATAAGTATCTATTTTGCTGCAAAATATTTAATTAAAGGAAAAACCCATCACTCCCCTTCTGCTTTAGGATATACAGATGCAGCCATTCGAAGTGCGAGGTACAATCACGTACCGCAGGCATTTCCCTACGTCATTACGCGTCAAACGCGTCATACCACGGTATACCGCATTACGTGATTGGCTAGCCAAAATGACCGACAGGGGCACTCGTGGTGTGTTGGTTGGTCGTGGAAAGATTTAATCATTTAATGTCTTTATTTGTGCACGTTTTAGTATTGAATATTTATATGGAATTTTACAACTGAAGGGAAATTTTAGTAGCTGAGCATAAAAAGAGTAGGAGTGAAGGTCATAAACTATATTAATTTTGGAACATAAATATATTATGTAAACTGTATATGGCTGGTATCGGTACTTTAAAGAAAAAATACACACCAGTATTCCATTTCTCCCCAAACATTTGAAGCATCAAAGTCTTACATGTGGTTATTTTGGAAACGTTTTTACGTGCTCCTTGCTCCCTCTGACCATGTTACTGTACTGGACGTTTATACAGTATACAGTACTCTGTGAGAAAAGTGGTAGTTTTAGGCTGTTCTGCGAATACGCTCGATACCGGAGTAAACAAGCATACTTTTAGAATTTGATTAATAGGGAATATAATATGGAATCGCGTATCTAAAGAAATTAATAACGATATAATTATACAGATGCAGCCATTCAAAGTGCGCGGCACAGACACGTACCGTGGGTAATTGGCTGCGTCATACCACGGTACGTGATTGGTTGACCGACAGGGGCACTCGTGGTGCGTTGGTCGGTCGTAGAAAGATTTAAATGTCTTTACTGTGCCTGTTTTAGTATTGAATATTTATATGGAATTTTACCACTGAAGGAAAATCTTAGTAGCTGAGCATAAAAAGAATAGGAGCATAACGCGTGTGAAGGCCATAAACGATATTGATTTTGTTACATAAATATACAGTATTACAGTAACTAACACATGAAATAACGTGTATAAAAAGTGGTAGTTTTAAGCTTTTCTGCGAATACGCTCGATACCGGAGTCAACAAGCATACTTTTAGAATTTGATTAATAGGGAATATACTATGGAATCGCGGTTTAGGTGCCAGATTAATAACCCACAGGTTGGCTGTTCAAATCCAGCCAGTGCCATGACTTTTCTTTTAACAAACATTTCTTTGAAAAAATAGAATAGTAATATTATGGACAATTAATTGACAATAAATATAGAAAAGCACATATTAAATTTGGGAAGTTTGGTTTCTGTCAAAGCGCAATGAAACCTATAACTTGATTCTTATGGACACCCGGTCCAACCAGGGATTAAAAAAACAAACATGCAATCGCATATCTAAAGAAATAACAGTATACTGTAACTATGTTAATGCACAAACAGTAGCACTTTACATTATTAGTTTGGGTGTCTCCTCTTGCTAGAAAGCTCTAAATTGAATTTTGAGTGCGGTTTTTGAATTTTTTTTAATTACAACCCATAAATAAAGCTAAGACTGTTTAGACTTTTAATTATTTTAAACTGTTTTACAGCAGCACAATGCACAATGCAACATAAATCCCTACCTTTGTCTTCTGCGTAATAATGTTCAGAAATAAGAAATTAGATTGCTCATAAATCTAATCACTTATTCTACATAAACACAGCGTAATTGCTCTCTGAAAATGTTCCTTTTCTTGTTCGTTTTGGAGACCTTGATCGAAACTGATTTGAGATGTCAGAACAGATTTATTATCTGTGTATTTCTGTGTGCGCATTTCCTACATTGCTTCGTTTGTCGAGATTTTTACTTTATATTTAGGCTCAGGATTTCAACTATAAATCGTACACTAATTACTAGCAGTAAATACTGATGTTTTGCTCCCTCTTACCGAAATATATATATATATATGTATTGTAGCTGGAATGAACTTTTTTTCGTACATGTCTCTACCTACTGCAACTTGAACAGGCACCCAGAGGTGGGGGTGCGTCTTTCCGCCTCCATAACTAAAATGCCAAACAGGAGTGGCGCAGCGCGGTTTTCATCACTCTCTGTGGGAGTGCTGGCTGTGACGAATTAAATCGGTTTCAGAGGTATTTTCAAAGTAAAAGGGGGTGAGTCTTTCAGCGAAAGACACCTCCCCCCCCTCCAAAACCCCTTTTTTTTGCTTACAGTAGTACTTAAGTACAGGTTGGCACCCTGGCCAGTGGCCGAGAGAAGAGATTCACAGCCTGTGGCAAAATAACATAATTCATGTAAGAAATAAAGTCACACAGTAGTATTCATCAGTTGCGGAACAGAAATAAAAATCAAAATAAATGAAAATAAACTTTTCTTTTCATCCATCTTACCGCTTTCTTTTTTACTGTCCTGGTAGATTTCGAAGATCGTTTCACCCGTGCGGTGTTTTCCTGAAGATCAGAGTGCGAATAAATATTTATAATTGAATGTATAATTCAAAACGGCAATAATACCTTGTAATATGCGCTATAATCGCATATTTCAGATTAAGCCTGCTGTATTTGCTTACCCTTCGCTCTTTGCAAGCTGGGGCGGCAGAAGCACCTCGTCTCTTCCCGTAAAAGGTCTTGGTCTCCATACTGTACTATGGTCGCTGTAGTGCAGGCTCGCAGTTTTTTTTTGTGATGGGAACTCACCCAATCCCTTGGTGTATTTAAGCTATATTCCCATGTACAGTTAGAATGTGTTCATTGTCTTCCAATGAAAGACGGGTTCCTTTCGCCGAAGTCAGGAGACATTAGAAGCTTGCCACACCCAGACTGTTAAACCAACGTATTAGCACGTTAAAGCTATCTCATTGAGGAGCCGGGCGCAATAATTGTTTTGTTCCTTGATTTTCTGATCTGCAAGGCCATTTGGCTGCAGCAAATGTGAATTCTGTCTGGCATTGCCAGATTGTGACAAAATAAAAGTATTTAAATCAAGATGGAGGTTAAGGGAGTCGTTTCTATGACACTATCCCTTTGTAGTGGCAATGCTTGTTAATAAGACAGAATTAAGTGTTGCTGTGCTTTCCCAAATGAGGCCCCATCTCTCTCTTCATCTCTGTGGTGCAGCCACAAAGAAGTTATTCATGCAGGCTGATTTAAGGTTTTCTTTTGATAAGGGACAACTCCCAAATGGGTAGCACTTAGCTAAGCCTGGCTATCATGATCAACGGTCATCCATTGGCGCCTATCTGTCTAGGGAGTGGCAGATGGACATCTGGACTGCATTCCTAAGTGTCAGGAGTAAGTGACTCATATCTCACCTTGATCAACCAATCAGGAACTGGTAGGGCCGAGTAACCCACGTGGGTCTCTGATGCCCATGAAACTTTCAGCCAATGAACGACCTGAAGTTCCTCCAGGTAAAAACAGGCAACACAGAGAGCCTGAAGAACAATTCCAAAAAGAACAATTCCAGGGCAGGACGGCCCAGGAGCTGAACAGTTCCTAAGGGCAGGACATTCTTGCAGTGTGCCTCCTGACCATCCTGAGACTCAGCCCGGACCACCACGTAACAGCCAGTGTGTCCAAGTGCCAGAACTTTCCTTTGTTCTAAGAGTCGAGAGCGGAGGTTGTGACGAGTAACCAGAGGATCCACCCGAGGTTAGCACCAGCAGCAAGCCTCGTGAAGAGGTCGGAACTGTGGACAGCTGAATCAGTATTCAGAACTAGCGCATCATCAGGTACGAACCGGTCTTCTTCCTGACCTGCTGGGACCCACAGTCATTTTTCTCCTGTGCACAAACTCTTGCTAGTTTCAGCCAAAACTAACTAGCTGGTCTTCATGACCTCTCCCTTATAAAATTAAGTGAAACAAAACAAAAACTAAAAATAAGATACAATCTACAGACATTCACAACATACCTGACTGAGAAAGCTTTAGGGGACTTAACAGGTTTTAAGGCTTTCTGTGTTTCCCTTCCAAAGTTCAAAGAGGACATTGAGTGTTTCCTGGATTCCGCTGGTTATTTAAGATTTATTAATTACATCATCACCACTGGCCGTGGGGCCGTGGGGTGAGACAGGGCTGCAGCCTGAGCCCAGGCCTGCAGGTCTGCAGCCTGAGACCAACACAGTTTAATATCTATATCAACTAATTAGCAGGAGTGTTGGAACAGTCTGCGGCTCCTGGTCTCACACTACATGACACAAAAATCAAGTTCCTGCTCTATGCAGATGACCTGGTCCTGCTGTTGCCCACAGAACAGGGGCTGCGGCAGAACCTGGCATTGCTGGAGCAGCACCGGTCAATCTGGACAAGACCAGAGTTATGGTTTTCCAGAAAAAAGCCAGACCTCAGGGAAACAGGTACAAATTCAAACTTAACAACAACACATTGGAGCACTCATCCAGCTACACATATCTCGGCATATCACAGACTGTATCACATATACCGTACCATCAGCTCATTTGGAAGTTTTGACCTGGCAGTGAAGGCACTGAGGGAGAAGACACTCAGGGCTTTCTACGCAATAAGAAGGAGGCTCTTCAACATCAATCCACCAACAAGAATCTGGCTCCAAATATTTGAAAGTGTAGTCCAACCCATTGCCCTATATGGCAGTGAAGTGTGGGGTCCCCTCACAAACCAGGAGTACACTCAATGGGACAAACACCCCACAGAAACTCTGCACATAGAGATCTGTCGAAACATCCTCAGTGTGCAGAGAAAAACACCTAACAACAGGTGCAGGTCCGAATTAGGCCAGTACCCACTACTGATAAACATACAGAAAAGAATATTAAAGTATTGGCTTTAATATTAGCCATACAGAACATTAAAGTGCCTCTTTCCATTCAACGGGTGTCTGAGTCGCTGTGTCCTATCTGTGTCACTGTTGTGAATGTCTGTAGAGTGTATCTTATTTTTAGTACTATATTTTTATATTAAATTCCGTATTAATCAAACTCTAAGAGTGTGTATTGGCTTGTCCCCCCCTCCTGCCCCTCTCTGTGTACAGTGGAGCCTCCTGTCCTGGCTGGTGGAGCTCATCAAGCTGGACAGGAGGCTCTACTGTACTCAGAGGGGCGGGAGGGGGGAACAAGCTGTCCAGCCATCTGAAATGCTACAGAACCCTAAACAGACAATACACACTAGCAGAATATTTGACCAAGATATCCAGACACAGCTGGATGAGCTCCACCAGCCAGGACAGGCAAATAAGTTACACTCCACAGACATTCACAACAGCGACATATCATAAAACATTTGCACATATTGTTAAATTATTACTTGTTTTTCAGGAAGTTAAAAAAACACTTGAATTACTTATCCAGTCTCTCAAAATAAAATTATTTTTCAAGCAATGTAACTAACGTAGGGCAATGTGGTTTTTTTTAAATCTAACATTGACAGCCACATCTTAAATCTTGTCAGTCAGCTCTTTTTTCTCTATTTGAATTGTGGCGATTCAAACAACTTGGGATAACAAGTGGTCTCAAAGTCACCGAGCTCACAGAGCTTCATCAACAGATGACAACTTCCTTAGTCCTTCTTTAGTCTTCCTGAAATTGTCAGACGGGGCGGGGGGCACTCTGGAATGTGAGTTACAGTATGCGAGTTAGATTATGAATGAATAAAAACATTTTATTAAAAACACGTTTGCGTTTGTTTGGGAGCTATATTATGTATTTTTCATATATGAGATATAATGATATGTTCCTGCTTACACATTGCACGACTTTAAAAGCTATAAAAACAAGTTTCGATTCCTTTTTTTTCCACATTATCTGGCGAGCCTTGTTTTGTCAAAGAACCAGAGATCATCTCTCTTTCAAAGGACAGAACAGACTTTGAAAAGGCCGCAAATGTTTTAGCAAGGGTTAATTGCACTATGGACCGCACAAAGAACTGTAAAATAGTCTTCTTTAAGGTGAAGGCAGGAGTGTATCACAGCAGGCATACTCAGCAAATAATAAGAAAACAAAGAACAGGGCAGGTGAGATGATTATCCAGACAGTGAGTGATCAGAAAAAGGAAACAATTGTTACGCCCGGCTTTCCGCCGCAACTTTTTTTTAACTTGCTAATGCATCAGACACATTTCCTGGCGTATTGTGTTTTAAATAAAATAGGAGTGTCTTTCTCTGGTATAAGCTCATCGGTATGGTGTAAGTTTTATCTGTACCATACTGTATACAGGTACAGACTTCAAGCTGCACCACTGTATCACTTTGGTAAGGAGACAGACTATGGCCAAAATCACAAAGACTCTCTCACACCAAATAATGAAGATGAAAAGAAACGGGAAGCCAACACGAGACATTGTACAGCATTTGGCTTCGATGGACATCTTCGTTTGTGAAAGCACAGTGAGACGACATTATAAAGGGGAGAGGAGGCAAAGAGAATCTAAACCGAGGACGATTCAAAGGTAAATAACTTTCTAAAAATACTTTTCTTGCATGTAAATACAACTACGCACATTATTTTTATAACTAACTGTTGATCTCTTTTTTTTTCAAGTCCTATTGTGCGAGCCATCGACAGACTGATGGATGATAATGATGAGCTACCGGCGATGCAAGTTCAAAGACGGCTATGGGCTGACCTCGGTGCGAGCGTTAGTCCGACATCAATAAGAAGAGTGCACAGAAGGCTTGGATGGAGATACAGAAAAACCAACACATGCCCCATGATAAGGGTAAAAAACAAAGAGGAAAGACTCAAACAAGTGCTCCAATGGATTGAACAGGGGGAGGCATTTCATGATGTACTTTTCACCGACGAAACAACAGTGGCTCTGGAACACTTGTTTTCAACAATGTCATTTTGTAAAAAGGGGAGATATGTGGACAAGCCAAAGCCCAAACATCCACTGAAGGTTCACGTCTGGGGGGGGGTATATCTAGAAGAGGCCCGGGACCACTTCTTATTTTCGAAGGAATTATGGATCGTGAATTCTTCGAGGAAGTCGTGGTCACACAGCATGCCGCCCCATATATCAGGGAGCACTTTGGATCAAGGCACCATCTCTTTCAAGACAACGATCCGAAACACACAGCAGCAAGGGCGAGGATTATAGCAGAAGGAGTGAACTGGGTGAAAACTCCAGCCGAATCCCCAGATTTAAATCCGATAGAGATGGTTTGGCATTCGCTGAAAGACTATGTTCGGAAAACTGCTAAACCCAGCACAAAGCAAGAACTGATCGATGCGATCTACAAATTCTGGGAGGAAGAACTGACCGAACAAAATTGCAACAATTTTATTAACAGGCTGTTTCGTGTTCTTCCTAGGATTGTTGACCGGGGCAGGGGACATTCGGAAATGTGAGTCAGATTAAGAATGAATAAAAGCATTTTATTAAAAACGTGTTTGCGTTTGTCTGAGTGCTTACAAAGTAAAAAACAATTACTTTTTGACAATGAAAACCGGTGTGTGTGTCTCTCCCTCTCTGCTGGCACGCGGGCGCGGTGGGGTGCTGTGCCAGCCGTATAGAACATTAAAGTGTCCCTTTCCATTCAACGGGTGTCTGAATCGCTGTGTTCCAAAGTCACTGAGCTAAACCCAGCACAAAGCAAGAACTGATCGATGTGATCTACAAATTTTGGGAGGAAGAACTGACTATGTCTCTCATGAAAAACTGTGTGTCTCTCTCTCTCTCTGCTGGCGTTTGTAATCGTTTTTATTTTTAAAGACATTTTAGCAAAGTCATGTACCATAAAAGTATGGTAATTAAAAACCATTAATACTTTAGCTGGAGTTTAAATAAAGTTGATGTTTT
This sequence comes from Atractosteus spatula, assembly GCF_055471065.1. Taxonomy (NCBI): domain Eukaryota; kingdom Metazoa; phylum Chordata; class Actinopteri; order Semionotiformes; family Lepisosteidae; genus Atractosteus; species Atractosteus spatula. Next base: position 36,940,341 of record NC_142709.1, read on the forward strand.
CTTTTTTTGGCTAGACTTGACTATTCAGCCATGAGATAAACAATAGTTTGTCATTAAACAACCTTATGTTTATTAATCTTCCTTGTTATGCACAGTGAGAATGATAATGTAATGAGAATTAATTTAATCACAGAGTGCTCATAAATTGTGCTAGGAAGAAAATAGATAGGTGTTCTGAAAGGTCACATATAAACAGGTTTTCGATGGACAGAATGATAGTGTAACGATGACGGACACAAAAACTCAGACTTGCAGAGTTAAAAGCTGCCTTTATTTTCTTCTCCGTCACCACCTGCCAGCCGGCTCTCCTGCGCCCCGACCAGACAGAGACACACGACCAGCCCCCCGAGAGAGAGAGAGAGAGAGAGAGAGAGAGAGGGTGAGAGTGTATCTTCTTTTTAGTTTTGTAGCCAAAGGGCCTTGCAGATCAGATCAGATTCCCTTCCCCCCACGGAAAGACAGACACATGTTTTCACAGTTTAGTAGTCGCTATTCATACGCAAGCGAGCAGCTCCTAGAGAAAACATCAACTTTATTTAAACTCTAACGAAAGTATTAATGGTTTTTAATTACCGTACTCTTATGGAACATGACTTTGCTAAAATGTATTTAAAAATAAAAACGATTACAATTGGCACGCCTGTAGCTTTTTCACAAAACCTCCTAGAGAGAAACCTCCCTTTTCACGAAACCTCCAACAGAGCTGTTCAACCGGTTTTTATCAGGCACCTCTTATGTCAGGCGTAAACGATAAATATACAGTATTTAGCTGAAAAGCTGTACAACGCAAGACATTTCATTACTCTAGGGGGTTTCATGAAAAAGCACATTGTGCTGCTGTAATACGGTTTAAAATAAAAGTCTAAACAGTATCAGCTTATTTATGGGTTGTAATTTAAAAAAAGTCAAAAGCCGCACTCAAAATGCAATTTAGCGCTTCCTGGCAAGAGGAGACACCCAAATTAATAACGTAACATGCTACTGTTTGTGCATGAACATAGTTACAGTATACTGTTATTTCTTTAGATACGCGATTTATTGTTTTTTTAAAATCCCTGGCGGGACCGAGCGTCCATAAGAATCAAGTAATAGGTTTCATTGCGCTTTGACAGATCGTCTTTAAATCAATTGTTGATTTAAAGTTTGACAGAAAATGTTTATATTGTAATGCATACTGTACAGCCTCAATTTCTCTATAAAAATCTAAAAGATCATTTGCGCAGCCTAAGAGGGGGGTGAATGCACTACAATAGATTAGCATACTGTAGAGGAAAACAGTATAGGCATCGTTGATATGAGGACTTTTGAAACCAAATTTCCCAATTTTAATATGTGCTTTTCTATATTTATTGTCAATTAATTGTCCATAATATTACTATTCTATTTTTTCAAAGAAATGTTTGTTAAAAGAAAAGTCGTGGTGTTGGCTGGATTTGAACAGTCAACCTGTGGGTTACTAATCTGGCATCTAGACCACTAGGACACCACAGTCAGATAAGGAGTGGTGAAACAGCATATACTATTCTTGTGTTGTAGTACATGAATATAATTATATCGTTATTAATTTCTTTAGATACACGATTCCACATTATATTTCCTATTAATTCTAAAAGTATGCTTGTTGACTCCGGTATCGAGCGTATTTGCAGAAAAGCTTAAAACTACCACTTTTTATATACATGTTATTTCACGTTAGTTAAAGACTTTGATGTTTAAAATGTTTAGGGAGAAATGGAATACTGGTGTGTATTTTTTCTTTAAAGTACCGAGACCAGCCATATACAGTTTACATACTGTAATACTGTATGTTTATGTTCCAAAATTAATATCGTTTATGGCCTTCACACGCGTTATGCTCCTATTCTTTTTATGCTCAGCTACTAAGATTTCCCTTCAGTGGTAATTCCATATAAATATTCAATACTAAAACAGGCACAGTAAAGTACCTGTACTGGACATTAAATATACATATACATACTGTACACAGTACACTTTACATACAGTAATATGTTTATGTTCCTAAATCAATCTCTTTTATGAGCATGTGAAAGGCATGGTGAATCGATTCTCAAAAATTACTGTACTTTGCATGATTGGAAACAAATGCGTGATTGCGAAATGCTGTGGTGTTACTTTTACAAAGACGGTCAATGAAAAAAAGAATGTGGACCAGGGCAATACTTTGAGTTTACAGCTTGTCCAAGGTCATTCATTATTAATACTATTAGTAATATCTTCGTTAAAGACTTTGATGGCGACAGCTCAAACATGAGAGGTTGAGCTTTATTAGCTCCACCTTGCGGAAATTCCAGATACTATTATTTTACTTGCGGTGCTATAGGAGAATTTACGGTAACTCGTGGTAGACTGCGTAAAGCGCACCGCAAAATAATGGGGTATCGCCCGCTTGTTTTGAATGGCTGCATCTGTATAATGATATTGTAACACTACAGGGTTCACATGGGCACCCTCACCACTGCCATTTCAGGTTAGCCCCCCACCATTGGGGACTCAAACACAGGCTTCCAGCATCACTCAACAGGGACCCAGCCTCTTGAACCAAAGGGGAATCTCCACTCAGCCCGCTGCCTGCAGTCCCTGCTAGAACCAGGAAAGGGCAGTGATGTCCCCGCTCTGGTAAGCCGGCTCTCAAGAGCAATGGAGGCTGTATGCATTACAATATAAACATTTACTGTCAAACTTTAAATCAACAATTGATTTAAAGACGATCTGTCAAAGTGCAATGAAATACAATATTGTTGTTGTTATTGTTGTTTTTATCCTGTAAAGCACTTTGAGAAGCCACCTTTAAAGGCTCTATATACAATAAAGTTATATACACAGTAGAGTGAAAAGCAATTACAGCATCGACAGAGAGAGAGAGATTTCCATTTAAATCGCAACGTGTGTATAATTAAATGTCTTTATAGATTCACAATATGAAAATGCAACGTAAATCGCTACCTTTGTCTTCTGTATAATAATGTTCACCTCTCTGTCCATCAAATTATTAGTAGTAATAATAATGAACTTTATTGTATATAGCGCCTTTAAAGGTGGCTTCTCAAAGCGCTTTACAGAATAAAACAGTCAACCGCTCACTTATAAGTCAGGCACTCAAACCATCACGCCACTAGCACAGTCACATGACAAGTGGTGAAACAGCCGTACACATATCAATAGATACTGTATGTGTACAGTATATACTACTGTTTGTGTTGCAGTACATGAATATAATTATATCGTTATTAATTTCTTTAGATACATGATTCCATATTATATTCCCTATTAATCAAATTCTAAAAGTATGCTTGTTTACTCCGGTATCAAGCGTACTCGCAGAAAAGCTTAAAAATACCACTTTTCTTACAGAATACTGTATACTGTATAAACGTCCAGTACAGTAACATGGTCAGAGGGAGCAAGGAGCACGTAAAAACGTTTCCGAAATAACCACATGTAAGACTTTGATGCTTCAAATGTTTAGGGAGAAATGGAGTATTTTTTCTTTAAAATATTGTACCAAGACCAGCCATATACAGTACAGTTTGCATACAGTAATATGTTTATGTTCCTAAATCAATATCTTTTTTGAGCATGTGAAAGACATGGTGAATCAGAGATTCTCAAGAATTACTTTGCATGATTGGAAACAAATGCGTGATTGGATCAATGAAATGCTGTGGTGTTACTTTTTGTTAATGAAAAAATAAAGTATTTTCGTTTACAAAGACGGTCAATGAAAAAATAAAGTCTTTTTGTTTACAAAGACGGTTACGAAGAATGTGGACCAGGGTAATACTTTGAGTTTACAGCTTGTCCAAGGTAATTCATTATTAATACTATTAGTAATATCTTCGATAAAGACTTTGATGGCGACAGCTCAAACGCTGTACATGAGAGGTTTAGGTTTATTAGCTCCACCTAGCGGAAATTCCGGATACTATTATCTTACTTGCGGTATTATACGGTAACCCGTGTTATACAGCGACAAGTGCACCGCGTATCACCAGCTTGTTTTGAATGGCTGCATCTGTAGGGAATTAAAATTCTGACTTAACCACAGAAAAACGTTTTGTTTTTGTTGTTGTTGGATGAATTGAGTGATTTTGGAACAGTGACCTGATCATGATCTAGATCAAGACATTTGATAAAATACTAATGGCAACGTTTCTGTACAACTGAGCTCCTCTTTTCAAACAATTTTCATTATTGTTCTGATTTAAGAAGAAACGTTCTTGCCTATGCAACTTGACACAAAACTTCTGGTTATGTACCTGTACCGAATGCTTTAACTTTAAATATTTGATTATTTGTCTCTATTTTAAACAGACTAAAACATGAGTCTGCAACATAAACAATCTCATTAAGACAAAAGGAAACTATGCAGCTCTGAAGGCAAGGTATATTGGTATTTTGATAAAATCTTACTTTCACTACATCTATAGTCCCAATTATTTCGCTTGCAAATACAGCTAGAAAAACGGAGTAAGCAGCCAGGAAGAGAACATGGCAGAAACAGAGCAGTCAAAATCAATTACAGCAGTGTACACTCTGAATACATTGGCCAAGCCTAATGATGAATCACTCTGTACTGGTAGGTTCTGAGGACAGGTTATCATGACCTGATAGGTACTGTAGGTGGACAATAGAGTGAAAAGCAATTTCCTTATACTATTACATTGAAATTGATGGTGACAAGACCATTATTTCTGGTTTTATATTCCTATGGATGAGTCAGTTGACTTTACAAGTTTTAGAAACTTCCAAATAGTAGAGCCCAGCAACATAATTTGAGGAGGAATTAAGTAAATCATCAAGTTGTATTTAAATCTATTTCTCTTTTGGCATAACTATTGGTTTATGCTCTGTCTTCCAGGACTGTTTTATCAGTGGAAAATGGTCCAATGATTTTGTGGCAGTATGGGTATAGGTCATCTAGACCTCAACTCACTGTATACACTGTTTGCCACTTTCCCACTTCCCATTTCATGTTTTTATCATGTTTTGTTATCTATGAAATAAAATCTTGCATTAATTGAAATCTTGATGAATCTTCTATCATTGTTGCAGTTTTTCATGTTTGCGTTAAGAATAGTTGCACTCAACTTGGGTATGTACCACAACTGAGCTTATAAAAAAAATACTTTTTTTAAATGCCTGGACTCGAGCATTCAGATGGCATTGTTGGTCTACTGAAGTTAGAAATGGACGATCACCACTTTGATGTGATAATTTCGTCTTTCTTGTTTACTTGAGAGTTGATGTGAATGTTTAGTTACCTGTCCTGTATTCAAATATACTCTATAGGCAGTATTGCTCATACTTTCCATTACCTTGAGGTATCTCCTCGATGTTGCCCATATCTCAGCTCTGTAGATAGGGTGGAGGTTTATGACTGCTTGATTAACACTAGCTTGATTCTGTTCCCTGTTCCAAAGCCTCTGTGTAAAGCATGAGGAATATAGAAGAGGCTTCTCTGAAAAGCAGCATATCCCAAGTGTGTAGCACAAGGATGATTATCCAACATGGCTCTACTCAGTCTGATAAACACTAAAGAAGACCATCTTTACAAAGATCCTAGTCAGAGGTCACAGTCAATCATTCAAAAGATGACCAATCAATAAGGAACCTGCAATGTGGAGAAAGACATTACACCTGATGGAACCACAACCACCAACTGTAATTTCTAGTTGTGAAAAGTAAATTTTCTTACTTTCCTTGCCCTTACTTTTTCAATTGAGCCTTGGCAATTTAATAACATCACAAACCATGTGACTGCAACCATTGTCTGAGTCAGGAAATCCAACTTTATTTCAAAGCACTAGGCAGAGAGAGAGTTCTCACAAACCCAGTGTACATTTTGGTTGAATGTAATGAAATTAATATAGTTGGACCTTTTTGTCAACATCCTCAATATCTATGCATAACAGCTTGCATGAAAACAACTTACTATATATAATTAATAAGAATCTGAAAAACAGAACAGTGGATATTTGTTCTGATTGATGACTGACTCTTGTCTGCACTAAAGTGCCCCATTTATCTTTCTCCAAAGTATTGGATGCAGCTAAATGTCTCTTGGTTCTAGTATGTTGTTCCAAAACATTTTTCATGAGTTCCCTTTACTTTTTCTACATCTGGACCAGAGGCGGTCACAATGCATGTTTTTACATTGGCAGCTTTTGCTTTATGCAGCAAAACAGTAATTTGTTACACTCTACATCTAGCCCTGTTTTTTCCAATTCAGGTCTTTTGAAGTGTAAGGCATTTTTGTAAATTCTTCCATCCACCTATCTATTTTTTAACCATTTTATCTAATATAGGACTGGGGGAGTTGGAACCTACAACGGGCTCAATGTGGGATATACCCTGGACAAGACACCAGTCCATCACAAGGCACACACAAAATACACACAGACACACTCACACAAGACCAGTTTTCTTAGAAGCTAATTAACTTATCAGTACACTTTTGAACTATAAGAGTATAGCAACGCAAACATGGAAACATACAAACTTCAAGCAGATATCACCCTAGGGCCACAGCAATGAGATTTAGCTGTGCTTAGATGTACTTTGAGTTCCAGTAAAAGTTAAGCACAGCTATTGAATCTAAGTCTGTTGTGTTACTTTAGGATCATATTTGAATTGAATAAATCCTTGCACTTATATAACGGGGACTCCTCTCCACTAGCCCCCATGTGGAGCATCCACTTAAATTAAATAAGTTATTGCCTGCTCTCCCTCTTTTAGCCATAATTCTGTGATTCATCATAATGTTAAAACAGTAACATTGTTTGCTTTTTGCTCGACAATCAACATTTGTTTTATTCCCTAGGGTTTTTTTCTCTACTTGTAGAATTTCATTGGGTTCTTCCTCCTTCCATTTAATTTTAAATAATTTATTTTTTGTATATCCTTGCCCTAAGTTGATTGCTACCCACCAGAGTCCAAGGAGAATAACCTTTACTTTTTATGCACATACAGATGCAGCCATTCAAAGTGCGCGTTACAGACACGTACTGCAGGAGGCGTCGCGCATTGTGACGCAAGATGACACGAGGCACCGCAGTACGTGATTGGTTCACCGACAGGGGCACTCATGGTCCGTTGGTCTGTCGTAGAAAGACTTACAGTAAACGTCTTTGCTGTGCCCGTTGTAGATATTGAATTTTACCACTGAAAGGAAATCTTAGTAGCTGAGCATAAAAAGAATAGGAGCATACTGTAACGCGTGTGAAGGCCATAAACAATATTAATTTTGGAACATAAACATACAGTATATGGCTGGTCTTGGTACTTTAAAGAAAAAATACACACCAGTATTCCATTTCTCCCTAAACATTTTAAGCATCGAAGTCTTTAACTAAAGAGATACCGGAGTCAACAGGCATACTTTTAGAATTTGATTAAAAGGGAATATAATATTGAATCGCGTATATATTTTATGAAAGCAAGATTGCTCAGCTGGACAAAAGTACACAACCTACCTTTATCAGAAATATTTATGCATCAAAGCCTTTACCGAAGATATTACTAATAGTATTAATAATGAATGACTTTGGACAAGCTGTATACTCAAAGTATAATTTCTTTAGCACATTTGTACAAGCACTTGGAATCTGTCCAAGCCATACTTTGTCAGGCATTTTGTTTTACTTCAACGGGCATAAAAACTTCCTTGCTTTTAACAGGGCGTTTCATAATTTCTAACTACGAAAATGATTTAAAATGCGACACCTATCATTCAACTAGAGCTTAAAATATCACAAGGATCCTCAAGAGCACAGCAAAGAGTGTATTAAAAGACACTTGTATTTATCAACGCTTTCTTTTCCGTATACCAGATTTTATGGAACCACTTCAGAGGGGTGTCAGCCAGTCAGATTCCAGGAATCGGCACTTTAAAGGAAAAATACACACCAGTATTCCATTTCTCCCTAACGATTTTAAGCATCGAAGTATTTAACTAGCATGTGAAATAGCGTGTGAAAAAGTGGTAGTTTTAAGCTTTTCTGCTAATATAATATGGAATCGCGTATCTAAAGAATTTAATAACGGTATTCGTGTGCTGCGACAGGGCCGTGTAGGGCTGTTTCGCCTGCCTATTCATGCGAGATGTCTTGTAGCCGACTGGTCTAGGTGCGTGACTACCAGCTGGAAGGTTGTGTGTTCGAATCCAGCTGGTGCTAGACTTTTCTTTTAACAAACATTTCTTCGAAAAAATAGAATAGCGATATTATGGACAATCAATTGACTTTTATATTTCAAAATATCGCAACATGATCGATATTTGCGATATTTTGAACATATCTTCCCTTCTGACAGTGGTTCCTGCTTCTATTGTGTGTGTGTGTGCAACAGAGTAAATTTTTATAGAGAAATGGAGGCTGGACAGTATGCGTTACAATATAAACATTTATATTGATTTAAATCGTGTTCTGATTTAAATCGCAAACGCGTGTTTAATTATATGTGTTTTTTAATCATAATCAGGCTAATGCAACATAAATTGATACAGTATCTTTGTCTTCTAAGTATCTTAATAAACTTTCAGCATAGCTTTCTACCCGTCAAGATTTATATTTCTTGGGATTTTGGGATCAAATGTGGAAGGATTAGATTATAATCGTTTTTATTTGTCAAATACGTGATTGTATTTCTGAATGTTATGTGACACCTACAGTAGTTCACTGCTTTAAATACATCGAATTAAGAAAGTTATGTGTAGCACTTTAGAACTTTTTTCTGAACCAGGGAAAATCTGATCATGTTTCTCTATAACAATAATAAAAAACTTTATTTTACATATCGCCTTTAAAAGTGGCATCTCAAAGCAATACAGTAGATCGAAAAACAGTTAAAAGGGACCAAATTAAATACCAGACAATCGCAAACGCGTTTTCAATAAAATTATTTTATTCATTCAGCAGTTTGTGAGAGGGACATCCAGCAGGGAGAGACACACACACCGGTTTTCATTGACAAAATTGTTTTTTTTCAATTCCTCTTGTCTAACAGGAATGTTTTGTTTGTGGACAGACTGTTAGACAAGAGGAAAAGACCGCCTCCTCCTACGAAGCATTAATCGCGTATCTAAGGAAAATTGCAGTATACCTTTGTTCATGCACATCATTATACAGTACAGTATCTCAATTTGTATTTCGATAAAAAAAAATCGTTTGCCCAGCCACTACTGTTGTTATTGTTTTTATCCTGTAAAGCGTTTCCTTTTTCTGCGTTTTCCATTTCCTTTTTCTGATCACTCGCTTTCTGGATACACATCTCACCTGTCCTGGTCTTTGTTTTCCTGGTTTGCTGATTATGCCTGCTGCGGTCCACTCCTACCCTCACACCTAAAGAATACTATTTTAAATTTCTTGGCGCAGTTCATTAACCCTTGTATGTGCTGTCCGCGCCGAAAATGCAATTTTCAAAAAGTCAAAAAACGCGCTCAAAATACAATTTATAGCTTAATAAGATACACTCCACAGGCAAATTTAATTGTGTGTTAGTTTCCTGACTCCCATTATTTAAACTGCGACACTGATCATTCATCTCTAAATAAACTTTATTTTATATAGCGTTTTAAGCGAATAGGTAATTAGATTGCTCATAAACCTAATCGCTTTTTCTACATAAACACAGGGTGATTGCTCTCTGAAAATGCTTTTCCTTTATTTTTAAAGTAGGCTCAGATTTCAACTATAGATCGTATTATTATAAACTTTCTTGGAAAAATGTATTTTATGTAAACCATGTTTGCTATTAATTCATTTAGGGCTAAAATACGTTCATTGTCTTCCAATCGAGTCGAGTTGACATTGGAAGCCTGCCACACCCGGACTGTTAAACCAACGCATTAGCACGTCAAAGCCCGTATTGGTATTGAGCCAGGCCAGTATTGTCTTTAGTATTCCCCCCCTCTCCCCTCAATTCAATTCAATTCAAGGTGTTTTATTTGCATGACAGATGGGTACAATTCTTGTTGGGAATGTATACTTTGATATTTACACCCGGCGCGGCACCGAGGGAGCGTCTGCATTTATAACTTGGTTTTTAAAATTAGTCAAGCAATATGAAGCATCTCCTTTAACTTTTAAGTCCCTTAAATACATTGAGCACAGCTTTCTCACCATCCTTACACAAAGCAGAAACTGTCCGATGACTCACAGTACAAGTGGAAAGATTACAGATTTTAATCGTCTTTAATTTTGTCTTTAATTTTGCCTGTGGAGTGTATCTTATTAAGCTATAAATTGTATTTTGAGCGCGTTTTTTGACTTTTTTTTAATTGCATTTTCGGCGCGGACAGCACATACAAGGGTTAATGAACTGCGCCAAGAAATTTAAAATAGTATTCTTTAGGTGTGAGGGTAGGAGTGGACCGCAGCAGGCATAATCAGCAAACCAGGAAAACAAAGAACGGGACAGGTGAGATGTGTATCCAGAAAGCGAGTGATCAGAAAAAGGAAATGGAAAACGCAGAAAAAGGAAACGCTTTACAGGATAAAAACAATAACAACAGTAGTGGCTGGGCAAACGATTTTTTTTAATCGAAATACAAATTGAGATACTGTACTGTATAATGATGTGCATGAACAAATATACTGCAATTTTCCTTAGATACGCGATTAATGCTTCGTAGGAGGAGGCGGTCTTTTCCTCTTGTCTAACAGTCTGTCCACAAACAAAACATTCCTGTTAGACAAGAGGAATTGAAAAAAAACAATTTTGTCAATGAAAACCGGTGTGTGTGTCTCTCCCTGCTGGATGTCCCTCTCACAAACTGCTGAATGAATAAAATAATTTTATTGAAAACGCGTTTGCGATTGTCTGGTATTTAATTTGGTCCCTTTTAACTGTTTTTCGATCTACTGTATTGCTTTGAGATGCCACTTTTAAAGGCGATATGTAAAATAAAGTTTTTTATTATTGTTATAGAGAAACATGATCAGATTTTCCCTGGTTCAGAAAAAAGTTCTAAAGTGCTACACATAACTTTCTTAATTCGATGTATTTAAAGCAGTGAACTACTGTAGGTGTCACATAACATTCAGAAATACAATCACGTATTTGACAAATAAAAACGATTATAATCTAATCCTTCCACATTTGATCCCAAAATCCCAAGAAATATAAATCTTGACGGGTAGAAAGCTATGCTGAAAGTTTATTAAGATACTTAGAAGACAAAGATACTGTATCAATTTATGTTGCATTAGCCTGATTATGATTAAAAAACACATATAATTAAACACGCGTTTGCGATTTAAATCAGAACACGATTTAAATCAATATAAATGTTTATATTGTAACGCATACTGTCCAGCCTCCATTTCTCTATAAAAATTTACTCTGTTGCACACACACACACAATAGAAGCAGGAACCACTGTCAGAAGGGAAGATATGTTCAAAATATCGCAAATATCGATCATGTTGCGATATTTTGAAATATAAAAGTCAATTGATTGTCCATAATATCGCTATTCTATTTTTTCGAAGAAATGTTTGTTAAAAGAAAAGTCTAGCACCAGCTGGATTCGAACACACAACCTGCCAGCTGGTAGTCACGCACCGAGACCAGTCGGCTACAAGACATCTCGCATGAACAGGCAGGCGAAACAGCCCTACACAGCCCTGTCGCAGCACACGAATACCGTTATTAAATTCTTTAGATACGCGATTCCATATTATATTAGCAGAAAAGCTTAAAACTACCACTTTTTCACACGCTATTTCACATGCTAGTTAAATACTTCGATGCTTAAAATCGTTAGGGAGAAATGGAATACTGGTGTGTATTTTTTTCTTTAAAGTACCAAGACCAGCTATATACTGTATGTTTATATTCCAAAATTAATATCGTTTATGGCCTTCACACGCGTTACAGTATGCTCGTATTCTTTTTATGCTCAGCTACTAAGATTTCCCTTCAGTGGTAAAATTCAATATCTACAACGGGCACAGCAAAGACGTTTACTGTACTGTAAGTCTTTCTACGACAGACCAACGGACCACGAGTGCCCCTGTTGGTCAACCAATCACGTACTGCGGTGCCACGCGTCATCTTGCGTCACACTGAGCGACGCCACCTGCGGTACGTGTCTGTAACGCGCACTTTGAATGGCTGCATCTGTATAAACATTTATATTGATTTAAATCGTGTTTTGATTTAAATCGCAAACGCGTGTTTAATTATATGTGTTTTTTTAATCATAATCAGGCCAATGCAACATAAATTGATACAGTATCTCTGTCTTATTTTTAGTAAATAAAGTGCATTTTTGCACACTATATGTGCAAACGTTTTATGATATGTCGCTGTTGTGAATGTCTGTGGACATGTGCTGGCTGGACAGGAGGCTCCACTGTACACAGAGAGCTTAGAAGACAAAGATCAGACCTGGGCGCCGACAGTCAATCTGGACAAGACCGGTTATGGTTTTCCAGAAAAAAAGCCAGACCCCAGGGAAACAGCTACAAATTCACACTTAACAACACATTAACACCTAACAACGGGAGCAGGGATGAATTAGGCCAGTACCCACTATTGTTAAACATACAGAAAAGGATATTAAAGTATTGAATATTAGTATTGGCTTTAGTATTAGCCATACAGAACATTAAAGTGCCCCTTTTCCATTCAGCGGGTGCCTGAGCCGCTGTGTCCTATCTTCTGACAGTCGCCGTTGTGAACAAACATTTCTTTGAAAAAATGAGACGTTTCCCTTGGTCAGAGATATAAATATATAATAAATAAATAAATTAAATTTAACTAACATGTGAAATAGCGTGTGAAAAAGTGGTAGTTTAAGCTTTTCTGCTAATATAATATGGAATCGCGTATCTAAAGAATTTAATAACGATATGATTATATTCGTGTACTGCGACAGGGCTGTGTAGGGCTGTTTCGCCTCTCTCTTCATGCGACTGTACCAGGAAGAGGATTTCTTTCTATTCGAAACGTGTATTTTAAAAGTTTAAGAAGTAAAAACCTTACAGCGTACACAGATTTCTAAACTGATCAGGATCGTTATCTTTGTCTTATGCATAATAATGTTCACCGCTCTGTCCAGCAAATTAATAATAAACTTTATTTTATATAGCGTTTTAAACGAATAAGTAATTAGATTGCTCATAAACCTAATCACTTGCTTTTTCTTTTTATTTAGGCTCAGATTTCAACTATAGATCATATTATTAATAACCATAATAACAACCAACCAACAAAAACAACCATATAAACATAATACCAACCAAAAACATAGATAACGACCACAATACAAAATCAAATATATCAAACCATTATACTCTCGCAAATTCCTCCAATTATCATAATCCCGCCCCTTATGCAAAACCAAACCCTCCTCCCATCCCAGTTTCTCCTCTTTATCATAAACAAAATCCACTTCAATTTTCAACATAAAGCCTTACTGCTTGCTGGGTTTTTGAGGGGGGGTGTCTTTCGCTGGAAATCTCGCCTGCTTCTACTTTACAAGTACAACCCCCTCTCTGCAGGAGTGCTGGCTGTGACGAATTAAACCGGTTTCACAAGTATTTTTAAAGTAGGAAGTACAGTGTTAACTGGTAGCTGGGCACCTCAATTAAGTCGCTTTAACATGCTAATGCGTTGGTGTAACAGTCCAGGAGTGGCAAGCTTCTAAGGTCAACTCGACTCGATTGGAAGACAATGAACATATTTTAGCCCTAAATGAATTAATAGCAAACATGGTTTACCTAAAATACATTTTTCTAAGAAAGTTTATAATAATGCGATCTATAGTTGAAATCTGAGCCTAAATATAAAGGAAAAGCATTTTCAGAGAGCAATCACGCTGTGTTTATGTAGAAAAAGCGATTAGGTTTATGAGCAATCTAATTACCTATTCGCCTAAAACGCTATATAAAATAAAGTTTATTTAGAGATGAATGATCAGTGTCGCAGTTTAAATAATTTTTGTAGGAGGGCTTGGACAGATTCCAAGTGCATTTTTGCAATTTACATTGTAATACAGTTTAGAATACAGTTAGTCTAAGCTTTATCAGCTTTATTTATGGGTTGCAATTTAGAAAAAGTCAAAAACCGCACTCAAAATGCAATTTAGAGCTTTCTGGCAAGGGGAGACACCCAAATTATAATGTAACATGCCACTGTTTGTGCATTAACAAAGTTATACTGCAATTTTCCTTAGATACGCGATTAAAAAAAATAAATTTTTTGAATCCCCGGCGGAACACACTCCATAAGAATCAGCGCTTTTATACAGTATATCACCTTTAAACACATATATTTAAACACGCGTTTACGATTTAAATCAAAACGCGATTCAAATCAATATAAATGTTTATTTTGTAACGCATAGGTGACTATTCATTGCTATTAAAAAGACTTAAATTCGATCATGTTGTGATATTTAGAAATATAAATGTGTTTGGTGCGAGTGAGGTTTTATTTAATCTCTGACCAAGGGAAACGTTTCATTTTTTCAAAGAAATGTTTGTTAAAAAATAAAGTGATACTGTACAGTAGTTCCATGGGATTCAATCACAGACCATGTGACATGGGAGTCAGGAAACTAACACACAGCGCCACCAGATTTGATAACGCTATAAAAACGCTATAAAATAATGTGACTAGACACAGAACAAGTTTACAGCACAGTACAATAATAAATGTTGACCATGACTTTAGAAGCATAAATTACCTTACACTCAATTTAAACACAAGCTGTCTTTAGCCCTCTAAGCTGGTTCATACAGAAATGTAGAGATCCAGGCTCAGAACACACAGCTTCATTAGCGAATACATATGCAGGACAACTAGAGAAGACGTTTTACAGAGGATGGATTTTTCGAAACATCCCATCAGTGACATCACTGAAGTCAACTCCTATTGTGGGTAACTGTCGTGTGGATAGTTTCACAAGAATCAGACAAAGGTTTAAGCATCGCTTGTTCTAGATAAAACTGCAAAAAAAAACAACAACCCATAATGTACTTCTTTGCGGCTCTGTTTGCCCAAATCATATATTCACAACGTTAAATTAGAAAATAATATTACGTAACCAAAATCCGCAATATGGAAACAGAACCTGTGTAATTGTTGACAGATGATGTTCTCGTAACATTTTTACAAGACAAACTACAACATTTAAAAAATGACTTGTATGTACTTGATATCTCTAATCAATCCACGGCGATATAGTTAAAGCAGTCCCCGGACAAAACGAAACTAAAACGCCCTGGGCATACCGTTTCGCGCTTCTTATCAGTTGCTCAAAAGTAATTTGACCGTCTGAAATGCATAATATAAACCTAGAAACATACAGTATACAGTACGTGAGCAGTACTTACGTAGTATCGGTGTCAAGACATACCTCTCAAATACTGTAAATCAAGTTAAAAATATCTCAAGACCGATTCTGGTCATAATGAAACCATGTTTCGTGTATGTTTTCTTTAAAGTACCGAGACCAGCCATATACTGTATGTTTGTGTTCCAAAATTAATATCGTTTATGGCCTTCACACGCGTTGCAGTATGCTCCTATTCTTTTTATGCTCAGGCACTAAGATTTCCCTTCAGTGGTAAAATTCCATATAAATATTCAATACTTAAATGGGCACAGTTAAGACATTAAATATACATATACATACTGTATACAGTACAGTTTGCATACGGTAATATGTTTATGTTCCTAAATCAATCTCTTTTATGAGCATGTGTAAGGCATGGTGAATCGATTCTCAAAAATCACTGTACTTTGCATGATTGGAAAAAAATGCGTGATTGCGAAATGCTGTGGTGTTACTTTTACAAAGATGGTCAATGAAAAAAAGAATGTGGACCAGGGCAATACTTTGAGTTTACAGCTTGTCCAAGGTCATTTATTATTAATACTATTAGTAATATCTTCGTTAAAGACTTTGATGGCTACAGCTCAAACATGAGAGGTTGAGCTTTATTAGCTCCACCTTGCGGAAATTCCGGATACTATTATTTTGCTAGCGGTATTTACCGGTAACTTGCGGTAGACTGCGTACAGCATACCGGAAAATAATGCGGTATCGCCCGCGCATTTTGAATGGCTGCATCTGTACAATACAATCAGGAAACCAGTATTTGCACTTACAGTATTACTTCAAAACCCTTATGAAAACCACAGTACTGACTGCTCAGTGCCCTGCACTTTAACTGTGACCTAAAAACTCAAGTATTAGATGATATTGCCCTGAGTGAGAATTGATAAGTAAGAGTGGTGTATCTCAAGGAACAAGGAGAAGGCTATAACTTTTTCTGGAATAGTAAATCAGTAGTATTCAGTTTAAAATGTGATTAATAATTATTGTCTCCAGTCTCAATCACATAGTTGAATCATAAAGTTGTATTGAAATGCTCGGTCAATTATACAGTACATATTAAAATATTAATTATATTTTATATAATATATATAATTTATATATAATGGTCTGCATGCATGTGGCCTGTCTGTTTTTTTTCCTGCCCCTTTTCAGTTTTTTACACAAATAAGAATAAACTACGTATGCAGTTCATGCTCAATAACATTTCACCACAGCATGTATGTTACATTTTTTTAAGACTTAGTCAAAGTTTTCTGGAGTCTCTCAAATACCAAAGTGTAAATGCTTAGTATCTAGTGTCACTTTCACATACCCCATCCCTAAGCCTTGCAATAACACACTGAAGTCCTAAGACGTTTTTAAATAAAAGCCTTTCCAAAAAGGTTTTGAGTCTAGATTTGAAGTGAAGTCATATTAAGTCCCAAAGTCATTAAGTCATATCCAAAGATATACTGAAGCAGTAGTGTACATTTCAATGATGCAGTGTGACTGGTATACTGTAAACAGATGCAGCCATTCAAAACGAGAGAGGTACGCTGCAGTAAAACGAGGTGGGCATGTCGCATCTTAACGCGTCAAATCGCGTCATACCATATCATATCAAATATGATAATAGTATCCGGAATCGTCTTGTAAAACCACCAGATGGAGCTAATAAAGCTTAGCCTCTCATGTACAGCATTTGAGCTGACATCAGAAAACGCCTGGTTTTAAATCCCGGTCACTGCTGAAGGACAATCTTTTTCCAATTAATAATTTAAGTTGTATACTCTTTAGACTTTTAATAATTTTAAACTGTGTAAAACAGCATGTTGATCATTAAACATTAAAAAGTCGGTATATTTTATAAAAGCAAGATTGCTCAGTTGGACAAAACTATACAACCAACCACCTTTATCATAAATATTTTAGTTATGTAGAAATATTTTATGCATCAAAGACTTTACGGAAGATATTACTAATAGTAATAATAATGAATGACCTTGGACAGGCTGTAAGCTCAAAGTATTGCCGTGGTCCACTTTCTTTGTATCCGTCTTTGTAAACGAAAATACTTTATTTTTTCATTGACAAAAAGTAACAACAGAGCATTTCGTTGATCTGATCATGTATTCGTTTCCAATCATACAAAGTAAGTTTTGAGAATCTCTGATTCACTATGCCTTTTACATGTTTATAAATGATATTAATTTAGGGAACATAAACATATTATGTAAACTGTATATGGTTCGTATTGGTATTTTAAAGAAAAAAATACACCAGTATTCCACTTTCTTCCTAAATATTTTAAGCATCAAAGTCTTACATGTGGTTATTTTGGAAATGTTTTTACGTGCTCCTTCTGACTATATTAAGTTTATATACAGATGCAGCCATTCAAAACGAGTGGGTAATCCAGCGGTAAAAAGCAGGGGGCGTGTCAGGGTATAACACGTCATAACGCGGGTTACCGTATAATACCGCAAGTAAGATAATAGTATCCGGAATTACCGCCAGGTGGAGCTAATAAGGCTCAACCTCTCATGTACAGCATTTGAGCTGTCACCATCAAAGTCTTTACCGAAGATATTACTAATAGTATTAATAATGAATGACCTTGAACAAGCTGTAAACTCAAAGTATTATCCCTGTCCACATTCTTTGTAACCGTCTTTGTAAACAAAAAGACTTTATTTTTTCATTGACAAACAGCATTTCGTTGATCCGATCACGCATTTGTTTCCAATGGTTACCCAAAGATTGCAAGGCAAGGCCCTTTTGCCTCTGGATCTGTCTGAATTTATGTATGTGTTCCACCACAATAAATTTCAAAAGTCACAAAATTTCAAAACAGAAGAGCGGCATAGTGGTCGGCTCTGGCTTTCCCATCTGTGCCGATGCACTTCACGTACAATCCCTCCTCTTTCTCTTGACTGAAGGGCAAAAGTTGGATATCTGGGAGAACTGTACGTTGCATTGGCATCTGTGAATTCTGCTGTGTAGATGGTGCTTCCTGAGAGGAGATAGACAGTGGGGACAGCAGAAGCCAATTCCTGGGCGGTGGTGAGCAGAGAGGTCGGGATGGAGTGTCCTGAGGCTGTGTGTTCTCTGCTGGGGGTGGAGGGCTGTGTGGAGATACGCATTCCTACTTAATAAAAAGGTCAATGAAGAACATTTATTACTGTGGGCATTTATAATATAATAGAGAGAGTCCCCATTACCCCCATCTTGATTAAAATCACAAACACCTTTTTAATTAAATGCTTTTATTTATTCACAATCTCACAATGCAAGACAGAAAAAAGTATCTACTGTATAAAATCACATTCATGAATGTCCCCCACTGAATCTGTTTCCCCAATAATGCTCAATATGTTTACAGTATATGTAAATACTTTATGATATGTCTTTGTTGTAAATGTCTGTAGATTTTATTTTAATGTTATTAGTTTCATTTGCTTTGGCAACACTGATTGTACACATTGGTCATGCTAATAAAACACCTTGAATTGAGAGAGAAAATGAGCGAGTGCCAGAAAGAGCACAAATCGTTTTGCCTGGCAATCTACCTGAACATAAAGCAAGTGGCCTCGTAACTTAAGGATGTCTAATGAAAACGCTACAGGCGTGGCTAAATCATTTTCAAACTTCAAGCTAACTTAACCCCAGTTGAAAAGAAAAAAAATGACTGAAAAAGTTACAAGAATCTTGAAATTATTATTATTAAATTAATACTGTTAATAATCACCAGACACATTTGTTACGACAGGCTCTGTGAAAATTAGTCAATGAGCCAAGATATGCGGCGATCAAGGTAATTTATTTGGTGGCAGCACTGGAGAGACTGAGACTGAGACTGAGACTGAGACTGAGACTGAGACTGAGACTGAGACTGAGACTGAGACTGAGACTGAGACTGAGACTGAGACTGAGACTGAGACTGAGACTGAGACTGAGACTGAGACTGAGACTGAGACACTCAAGCAGAGTTAGCAACTCAATGTCTGAGCCCTGAGGAATGATTCCTCAGGGCTTAAATACTGTGCGAGGTTCCCTAATTGGCCTGATAGGCCAGCCTGATCTCGTTGAGGATGGCCCCATTGAGTCTCCAGCATGTGCGGAATGCGCATTGGCAATTGGTGGAACTACTGCAGCAGTGCTGGAGCTCATTGGGGCATAACAACATTATTATTGTTTCAGTGGTATTTTTATTACAACTTTGTTATTCTCGATTCTAATCACAATACATACTACTTCATTTTAAGGCTTGAGGCATCTGTTAAACTTTCCAAATGAATAAAGTGTTTTGGATTAAACCATTTGAACAGCTGTTAAGCATACTGTAGTTAACACAACAGAACTTTGTCAGCGAAAACAAGTAAGGTAAGGGTCAGCTATATTCACAATACTGCTGACAGTAAAATTCCTATGCTTTGCTCAACAGCTTTTTAAAAACAGATCCCATGATGTTCAAACCAATTGTTTACACACAAAACTGACACAGATTTGTGTTGTAAATCTCTTTTCATTAGTGGCACTAATGATAATGATGACAATGTTGCTTTATTAGCCCTATACAATTTCTTGCATTAGGAGTTCATCTTTTTACATACCCCAGATTGCTCTCCATGAGACACAGACAGGGAGAGAAGCTTGGGGTCAGAGTGCAGGGTAAGCCATTGTACAGCACCCCTGGGACAGTTGGGGTTTAGGGCCTTGGTCAGGGGCCCAACAGACTAGGACTTCTCTACCAGCAGTGGGATTTGAACTGGCAACCTTCCAATCACAGACACACATCCTTAGCCACAGAGGCACCACTCCACCCTATGCACTGGGATCGGGGGGTGCTGTTCACAAGCCAATAGCATTTAAACCACAACACCTGCAAAGCTTTGCTTTTATGCAATTAATGCAGTAATTCTGCCAGCTATATAAATACACCTCGAACTGTTAAGCAGTTTAAAATGATTAAAAGTCTAAACAGTATACAACTTGAATTCTTATCTCTATTAATATAACTATCAAGTGGTATTAAATAAATACAACTTTTTTGTATAGATGACACTTTTATAAAAAAAATTTAAAAAAGAAAAACGATTACAATCTAATCTTTCCACGTGTGATCCCATGAGGAAGCTCCTGCTTCTTAACGATGGTATGAAAAATAAATCTAAAT
This sequence comes from Atractosteus spatula, assembly GCF_055471065.1. Lineage (NCBI taxonomy): Eukaryota > Metazoa > Chordata > Actinopteri > Semionotiformes > Lepisosteidae > Atractosteus > Atractosteus spatula. The sequence goes on from NC_142709.1 coordinate 36,960,866, forward strand.
GGTGAGAAAGCTATGCTTAAAAGTTAATTAAGAGACTTAGAAGACAAAGATAACAATTTACATTGCATTGTCAGATTATGAATCAATAAAGGCATTTAATTAAACACGCATTTGCGATTTTAATCAAAATGGGGGTAATGGGGTTAGACATGCAAAACACTTCCTTGTGATCATCTTAGAATCTTTGTGTAAGCTGTCATTTTTTTTAAACTTTTGAATTAAACATTTTAAGCACTTTAATTTTGTAAACGCAACACACATTTCATGCAGATACAGTACAATTACATTCTCCTGTCTTCCCGTGGTGTAAAACGAATAAACAGGTGATTGAGTTAACAATGCACCGCCCACTGAGTGGAATGCTCTTTTTTGTGTAAGTGTAAAAAGAGGCAATACACAACGTATAACTCTTCAGTTTACAGAGAAATTCCACCAGAGCCTCACAACATTGTACAATAATACTCTTCTTGTGTCTAATTTTTAGTTTACCAGGATTTGCGCGATAAGCACATTGTTTATTATTATTATTCCATGCTGAAAAGAGAAGAGAGAGAACACAATGTTTTGGCTGTGAAGCCTTCTTCAGGTGTGAGGGTCTTCAGCTCAAAATGAAACACTTGGAGTTTGTAATGTAGGGCGCTCTGAAAGAGTTAAACTTTGATGCGGCAAAAATGTATTTCCCAAAAGCTATACTGATTCTCTCTGATGCAGTGCATCAGCTGGTCAGGTGACTGAGGGTGGTACATTATTTCCCACTGCTTTCTGGGGAATGTAGTTTTGACAAGAAACCTCCATCTTGACGAAGAACAGGCTCAGAGACCACATCCTTGTCACAGAAACTGGGCAGCACAGGCAGACCTGGTTGCCAAGAGAGAACAGGCTGTGCTCCCACTGCCAGCGGGCAATTCACAACTGGCAACCTACTGAAGCTAAGCAGGTGTGAGCCTGGTAGTACCTGGATGGGAGACCTCCTGGGGAAAAACCAAGGTTGCTGCTGAAAGAGGTGTTAGTGGGGCCAGCAGGGGGTGCTCACACTGTGGTCCATGTGGGTCCTAATACCCCCAGTATAGTGATACTGGGTGCTGTCCTTTGAATGAGATGTGGTCTGGGGTCATTAAAAATCCCAGGGCATTTCTTGAAAAGAGTAGGGGTGTAACCCTGGTGGCCTGGCCAAATTTCCCATTGGCCCTTACTAATCATGGCCTCCTAATAATCCCCATCTATGAATTGGCTCTCCTCCCCACTGATTGCTGATGTGTGGTGAGTGTTCTGGTGCACTATGGCTGCTGTCGCATCATCCAGGTGGATACTGCACATTGGTGGTGGTGGAGGGGAGTCCCCATTACCTGTAAAGTGCTTTGAGTGGAGTGTTACTATAGAAAAGTGCTATATAAGTGTAAGCAATTATTATTATTATTATTACTGCACTGTGACTCCATCTTGTCTCCATCTATCACTCTCTCACAATTCATCATGCATGAATGAGTCAAATTAAAAATAAAATGTGTTTACAAAGAAAGTGGAATACAGTAATTCTACCAGCTATATAAATCCATATATTTAGATCCTTAAATAAATATCGTTATTAATTTCTTTAGATACTTGATTCCATATTATATTCCCTAATAATTAAATTCTAAAAAGTATGAGTTTCATTTACTGCGATAACGAGTGCAAGTATTAATGGAAATTGATAATCACTTAACTTTGAACATTTTGTGAAATTTAGAAATACCAACAAATTCAATATAGTGTCGATAATATTTATTATCAGTTATAACGACAGTATTAGCAGTTTGAAATTATTCATTGCTATTAATAAATGAATTAGCTTCAAACATGTTGTGATATTTAGAAATATAAAAAATGTCAATGTAGTGTCCATAATATTTGCTATTTTAGTTTTTCAAAGAAATGTTCATTTGTTAAAAGAAAACCTCATGGCAATAGCTGGGCTCGTACCCCCAATCTCAGGCATATAAGGCACACACTTAAGCCATCACACGGAAAGGAATGAAACTGAAGCAGACGTATCTAAAGAAAGTGTACTACTGTGATAATTTGAGCTACAGAACATGAATATTACTGTATCATTATTCATTTTTTTATTTCTTTTCCATATTATATCCCCTATTAATCAAATTCTTAAAGTATGCTTTAGTTTACTGTGAAAATGAGCGGATTCGCAGAAAAGGTTAAAACATTATAACTTTTTACAATGGATATAATCTTAATTTAGTCAAAAGGAGCACATAAAAATGTTTCCAAAATAACCACATGTAAGATGCTGAAAATGTTTAGGAAGAAAGTGGAAGACTGGTGTGATTTTTTTCTTTAAACTGCCAGTACCAGCGGTAGGACTTTTGATACTTCTCTTATTGTCACCGGCCAAGTGACCAGGCTTGGCTCAAAAGAAAAGAAACTCCCACAAGCAGTCTTCAAATGCAAACAAAACTGGATCTATTGCCAAAAAGAATAAGGATAACAAAAAAACCCTCACAGGAGTACTCTCCACACCTTTCCTCCCAGCCACCCTCCTCCCTACTAAGGTCTCCCAGTCCCTTTTATAGCCCCTCCTCTTTTAAGGACCATCCTCTTAAAGGGACTCGCTCACATTTTTGTTAACAGAGATGGGCAGTTTGCTCAAAATAAAGTATTTAACCATCCAAAAAAAACTTATAAATTTTAACAGAGTCATGCAACCATGATATATTCACTTAAACAAAACAACTAACCTTACATCGGTTATTTATAGATGGCTCACCAGTAACCTTTCCCTTCAAGATCATTTGTGTGATACTACAAACAGGAAAGGTGTCTGGTGGCCATCTTGATTAACAGAAAACAATACAATACAATACCCCAAATGGGGAAAACACTGCAGTGATTTTTGGGAAACAACAAAAGGGTAAGTATCATTCACACTTCATTCGTATCACATACACTCTCTCAAACATACCAGAAGGGTAGAGGGAAGTATTGGAGTATTTCACATTCAGAAAGAAAGAGAAAATAACAAGCACTCTGACACACTCATATAAATGAGTCCTGTGTTATGGGGTAGATTAATGTACTCAAAAAAATATATAATTATGCATTGTAATTAGGCAGGCTTCATCAAGGACATATTTGCACAGCCCAGTAAGTAGCATAAATCTTTGGTATTGTGGCATTAGGTGACTTTTCAAAGGTATTTTGCACACAAACACATTTGCTACTGTTCCTAACAATTAGAATATTGACATTCTTAATAAAATATACAATGCACTTAGATTGGTATAGTGTAACCCACATGCATTTTATCACATTAGTTAAGTCCAAACAAAAAAATGTATCTAAGTACATGCATCTGAACATGAAATGCCAAGTTCTTGACAGGTTCTCATTCAAGTTGCTTTGTCAAATAAAATTTCCTAGCTTTCTTAAAATTTATGTTTTTACTTGTGACAACCTTGGGATCATTTTTGTTTTATGCTGGTGTCCCTGCCACCAAAAATATAAAATTCTGGGTACATCACTGCTGACAGATGTTTTTAGCTGTTTTCAGCCAATCGGCCATTAGAATAATTGGTTTCTGTGTGGATTTACATGATAAAGACACCTTAGCAACATTCTGAAGGGAGACAGGGAAATGATCAGATTCATCAATGTTTATTGCTTTATAATAAATCTAACATGCATTTTTTAATATATTTACTTACTTACTATATTTACTCTAATGCCTGGTCTGGAACCGACTCATGTCTTGCTGTTGCCAAGGGAAACCAGAACACTCTCATGAGCTCCCAACTTTCCACCTAGCCTGTGCAAATGAGACCAAATATAGATGCAGCCATTCAAAACGGGAGGGTACACTGCAGTACAACGTGGATGGTATGTCGCAATATACCGCAATATATGATCTAATATACATAAGCAGATTATTTTAACAGTATCCAGAATTACCTTGTAAAACCGTCAGGTGGATCTAATAAAGTTTAACATCTCCTGTACAGCATTTGAGCTGTCACCAGAAAACACCAGGTTTTGAATCCCGATCACTGCTGAAGGACAATCTTTATGCAATTAAGAATTTAAGTTGTATACTCTTTAGACTTTTAAATTTCAACGTTGTATTACAGCATGTTATTCATTGTACATTAAAAAGTTGTTATATTTTATGAAGGCAAGATTGCTCAGTTGGACCTTTATCATAAATATTTTAATTATTCAGAAATATTTTAAGCATCAAAGTCTTTACCGAAGATATTACTAATAGTATTAATAATGAATGACCTTGGAAAAGCTGTCAACTCAACATAGTACCCTGGTCCACATTCTTTGTAACAGTCTTTGTAAACAAAAAGACTTTATTTTTTAATTGACAAAAAGTAACACCACAGCATTTTGTTGATCCGATCACGTATTCGTTTCCAATCATTTCTCAAAATTTTGAGAATCTGATTCACCATGCCTTTCACATGCTCTTAAATTATATTAATTTAGGAACATAAACATATTATGTAAACTGTATATTGCTGGTATTGGTAGTTTAAAGAAAAAATACACACCAGTATTCCATTTCTCCCTAAACATTTTAAGCATCAAAGTCTTACATGTGGTTATTTCGAAAATGTTTTTATGTGCTTCTTCTGACCATGTTACTCTACATTTATACACAGTACTTTGTGAGAAATGTGATAGTTTTAAGCTTTTCTGTGAATACGCTTGGTATCGGAGTAAACAAAAGCAAACTTTTAGAATTGGATAAATAGGGAATATAATACGGAAAAGAAAATTAGAAATTAATAACAATATAATTATATTCATGTACTGTAGCACAAACAGTAGTATAAGACTTTCTATTGATATGTGTATTGCTGTTTCACTGCAGGTCACATGTGACGGTGTTAGTGGTGTGATGGCTTAGGTAACTAACTTATAACCCTAAGGTCGGGTGTTCGAATCTGGTTATTGCCATGAGTTTTTTTTAACAAATAAACATTTCTTAGAAAAACTAAAATAGCAAATATTATTGGCATTATATTGACATTTTTTATATTTCTAAATATCACAACATGTTCGAAGCTAAGTAATTTATTAATAACAACAAATAATTTCAAACTGCTACTGATATTATTACTGACAATAAATATTATCGACATTATGTTGAATTTGTCGGTCTTTCTAAATATCACAAAACATTCAAAGTTAAGTGATTACAATTTTCCAGGAATACCTGTGCTCGTTATCACATTAAAAGAAACGCATACTTTTCAGAATTTAATTATTATTTTGGAAACGTTTTTACGTGCTCCTTCTGACCATATTGTTTATATACTTTGGGAGAAAATGATATTTGAACTTTTTCTGCGAATATTCTCGCTATCTGAGTAAACAAAAGCATACTTTTAGAATTTGATTAATAGGGAATATAATATGGAATCGCGTTATCTAAAGAGCATGCTTGCCAGCACGGTGATGTCACCGCATTTCCCTCTGAATAGCTACTAAATAGGCAGTGAAAACATTTGTCTGTCTTTCCATGGGGGGAAAGGGGGACTGTCATTCATTGGAAGGTACGCCTATTCTACTCTGAGAATTTTCACGGCCTTCACTATGTTGTTTTTAAGCCATTTTTTCTACCACGATCGAATATTCTTCTGTCCATATCTTTGGAAGGGAAACACAGAAAGCCTTCAAACCAAATGCATTTTAAAGACCACGACTTGTGAAAATCTTCACAGCCTACACATAAAACTATCAGTGAGCGAATTCTCTTTTTTTAAACCTCTGGTTTTTCATTGATGCATAATTACACCCTAACTGGAACCTGGGGGGAATGCTGTGTACACACGTTCTCAACGCGAGAAATACTGCTCAATACGGCTTTGTGCGAAAAACCCATATATCACCATAGGTAGCAGAACAGTGCAGTCTGAAACGGCCAAAACGTTGTGTTGTCTTTCTTCTCTTTTCGGCATGGAATAAACCTATTACTTGTTCCTTTGCAGTCTACGCATGCTGTACGTGGCTACCCACCTGTATTAAACCTATTTCACTCAGTAGTTTAAACTAAGTGTAAAGTGATATGAGGAAAAAAAGTCACATCTGCAATAGAAAGCAACCAGTTTGACATCTCTGGAGTGTTGAGTATATATCCAACAGTGTGAGCTCATTTGCAAGGCTATTAAGGTTGATTGGGTTACTGTAACAGTCCAGGTGTGGTGAGTTATTACTGTCCCCTGACTGTCTTGGGCGAAACGAACCTGTCTTTCATTGGAAGACAATGAACCTATTCTACTCATAAATGAGAACATAATATAAATACACCAAGGGATTGGGCTGAGTTCACATTACAAAAAAATCCACGAGTCTGCACTACAGCTGCCATAGTATGGAGACAAAGACTTTTTACGGGAAGAGATATGGTGCTTCAGCTGCCTGTGTGTGTTAAACAAGAGAGTGTGGCGTTATTTTTTGTCAATGAAAAAGTGTGTGTGCGTGTCTCTCTGTACTCAGCTGTACTGAAAAATAAAGCACCGTTTTACATTCAACAAGTGCCCGAGTCACTGTGTCCGTCCTATATAATAATGCCACAATATTATACACGCCCTTAGGCTGGGCAATCGAATTTAAAAAAAAAAAAGAAATAAAAAATGAGATGTAATGATATGTTCCTGCTTAACTTAGAAATTGCATAACTTTAAAAGTGATAAAAACAGGTTTTGATAGTTAATAGTTCAACTTTTTGTGCGGGTGATTTTTCTTCCTCGTCATCTTTCTTGAAAAAATGTCTTTTATGTGTCGCAAAAAAACTGACTTGCTTAATCAAAATATATTTACTAATCCTTTCGCCTGGCAATCTACCTGAATGCCCAACTACTGAGAAGCCCTCCATGAAACCAAAAGAACCACAACTGAACGAGTTTTGACAATAAGAGAGAAGAGAGAAATAATAAGAGTCCCCATTAGCCCCATTTTAAATTAAAACATAAACGCGGATTTAATTAATTGCCTTTATTGATCCACAATCTGACAATGAAACATAAATCGTTATCTTTGTCTTCTAAGTATCTTAATCAACTTTCAGCATAGCTTTCTGTCCATTTAGATTTATTTTTCATACCATCGCTAAACAAAGCAGGAGCGTATTGTGATTCCTCTTTGGATCAAACTTGGAAAGATTAGATTGTAGTCCTTTTTATTTTTTAAATACATTTTTAGAGAAGTGTAATCTATACTAAAAAGCTGTATTTATTTAATACCAGTTGGTAGTTATATTATTAGAGATAAGAATTCAAGTTGATAATGTTTAGACTTTAAATTATTTTAAACTGTATTACAGCATCTTTCACATCAAACATGAAAAAGTCGGTATATTTTATAAAAGCAAGATTGCTCAGTTGGACAGTATAAAGCAAGTATGTTTTTTAATGTTTGTAATCGCTTCTTGCAAGTACAAACACAACATTAACTGGAATGCTACAGAACCCTAAACAGACAAAACACACTAGCCGAATATACAGTAGCTATGTCAGTCTTCTGTGTAAAGAAATCACGGACAGAATATGAATTTTCATATGTGTACGCTGTAAGTTTCACTTTGTTTCTTTCTCACCTGCTGCGATTCGGGCACAGAAGGGTTAAAAAGTCAGACAGGCAGGGGGAGGGTGAGTTGTGAAACTGTTACCTGTCCTGGATAAAGTGGTTAGAAAATAGGTGGATTTACACCTGTGAAAAGCATTCCAATTTTAATGTGATACGGAAGACATTATTCATAAAAAATTATCTTGTACGTTCTGTAAACTGAAAATTTATGAAGGAGACACGTTGAGTATCGCCTCTTTTTACACTTGGAAGAACATTCCAAATGTTAATGCGACACTGAAGATATTATTAATAACCTTTTAAATCTGAAGGGAGATCTAAAGGGATCCACATGGCACAGGTCCCTGCTAGCTATTCAGAGGAAAAGATGGTGACGTCACCGTGCAGGCGAGCAGACACACCCTCTAATGTCAGGCATATGCGTTAAATATATTTAGATCTTTGAATTAATATTATTATTGATTTCTTTAGCCTCAGAACATTGTCCAATAATACTCTTCGTGTCTAATTTTTAGTTAATCTACAGACCATAAAAAAACAGGATTCACTTTTTTCACATATTGATAATAATGATATCAGTAACAGTTTGAAACTATTCGTTGTTATTAATAAATGACTTAGATTCGAATATGTTGTGATATTTAGAAATATAAAAAAGTCCATAGAGTGTCCATAATATTGCTATTTTGCTATTGCTATTTTAGTTTTTCAAATAAATGTTTATTTGTTAAAAGAAATCACATGGCAATAGCTGGATTTGAACACCCGACCTCGGGGTTATAAGTCAGTCACTTAAGCCATCAAGCCACTGACACAGTCACATTTGTAGTGGCAAGGCTTATTAAAGTATAGGAATTAAGTTTGCTGCTCCCTTGCCAGTCCCTCTCTCTTTTATCTCAGTGGTGCTCGATACAGAGAGGCCATTCCATTTGGTTCACAATTAAGGTGTTTTTCTAGCTGATAGAGTGTCCTGATAAGGAACAACTCCCAATGCTGAGATTCTCCAGCAATCCTAATAAATGGTCATCTCTGGTGCCTTCAAGTCTGGGAAATTCCAAGGGAGTCTCATCCCAAGTTGTTTACAACTCTAAGGTCAGAGTGCAGTGTTACTCATCATCAGGCAATCAGGAACTGGTAGGGCAGGGTAAACCCATGTGGGTCTCAGATGCCCACGAAACTTTCAACCAATGAACGACCGTAGTTCCTCCAGGTAAAACAGGCAGCACAGGGCTTCCTCAGGGTGCCTCCTGGACATTCTTGACTCCGCTCCTCCTGGACATCCTCAGACTCAGCTCGGACAACCACGTAACGGCCAGTTTGTCCGAGTGCCAGGACTTTCCTTTGTTCTAAGAGTCGAGAACGGAGGTCACCAGTGCGTAACCAAAGGATCCGCCTGAGGATGCTCCAGCAGCAAGTCTCGTGAACCCTGATCAACAAGTGAACTACGGTCGGAACTGTGGACTGCTGAATATACAGTAAGTATTCAGAACTAGCGCTACATCAGGAATGAACTGGTCATCTTCCTGTCTAAAGAGTGTGACCTGCTTGGACCCGCAGTCACTTTTCTCCTGTGCACAACTCTGCTAGTAAGCCAACACTAACTAGCTGGTCTTCAGAGAGCATTAGCAATGCATCGCAGCAGAAATCTCTTCCTCCTTCCACCACGTCACAAGCTGCAACAGCACTGCCTGGCACCGAGCCAGAGAGCACCGATTGGACACAGCAACAAACCTGCCACTGCTTCTTTGTGTCTGCAGGAGATCTGAATCTACACAGATTGGATGAGTATTCAACCTTCTGCATTATAGCTTGAGAATTCAATTGTTACCTCAACCTGAATTGATATCAATTTAATTCCTATGAGTGATGTACTTGTTTTTGAGTATCTAGTGTAGGAGTTGTAACCAAGTTCATTTATGGAATGGTCTAAATGAATTATATAAAGAACGTATGTCCCTCTTGGTATTTGTAACTCTTCATGATTGAATATACCTTTTGTATTCTGGTAACCCTCACGATAAGATCTGTTATGTTTATATGCACATTTTATGCATTAAGAAATGTATTCTCGTGTAATAGTATCCATGTGTGTGCGTTGTTTGAGTTATCCCACAAGCGTGATTCTAATAGTCATCAAAGAATCATTTTGTGACTTACTGCTACAATTAATAATTGTCACAGTTAAGCTGTAACAAAACCCTTACATTTACTGGTGCCTCGTGAGAGGATATCTACACATGGCAAGCACTGAAGCAGCTATACACATATCAATAGAAAGTCTTATACTACTGTTTGTGCTACAGTACATGAATATAATTATATCGTTATTAATTTCTTTAGATACGCGATTGCATATTATATTCCCTATTAATCAAATTCTAAAAGTATGCTTTTGTTTACTCAGATAGCGAGAATATTCGCAGAAAAGGTTCAAATATCACTTTTCTCACAAAGTACTGTATATAAACGTACAGTAACATGGTCAGAAGGAGCACGTAAAAACGTTTCCGAAATAACCACATGTAAGACTTCAATGCTTAAAATGTTTAGGGAGAAATGAAATACTGGTGTGTATTTTTTCTTTAAACTACCACTACCAGCAATATACAGTTTACATAATATGTTTATGTTCCTAAATTAATATCGTTTATGACCTTCAGATGTTTTAAAAAGTAGTGCCCTGAGATCTATGCATGGGCTTCAGTCAATCAGTGGGCTGCAGTTCTGTCCTACAGCACCTGCAGCATATCATTCATGGAAGAATTTCTCTTACATTTTTTTAATTACATTGTTAATTAAATTAGCATTAAGGCAAAATACTAATTATTTTAATGCATATTTTAATTGAAAAAAACTGCATTCACAATAGACTGAACAAAAAACTATTGTTTTATATACACGTCTTACTGGGAAGTCCCACTTTATGAAGCAGCCCCAGAGTGTCACATTTGCCATAGTAGCTGTACACTACACAGACTCATTAATGTTACTGTTATTGCTACTTTCATGATTAATATTAAGTTAATATTTAACATACTGTGATTTATAAATTTAATATATTTATAATTTATAAACAAATGAATTCAAATAAATTAAACATGCTAACATTATAATTGCTTGTAGATAAAGTAAAAGCCACTGAACCCCACAAGTTATGAAATGAAACAATATGAATAAAAAAAATGCTAAAAAGAGCATAGTATAAATAAAAAAAATCATTGTATTTATTGTGGTGTTGTGGTGGTGAAAGTGTCCTTAAAGAAAACCCTTTATATACTATGCTTACAGTGTGCAACGTACAGTATGCGACTGTATGGTAAATCATTTTTTGAAAGCCATTCAAATCATTAATGGCTTCCTGTTTGTTTTTTTACGTGCTAAATGTCTTTTAAATACGACTTGTGACATGTTTTTAAAGCCACTATTTAAAACATATTTTTAATAATCAAAATTTAAAATTATCTGTTTTCTAATTACTATTAATTCTGTATACACAAATGCTATGAATTCTTTTTACTGTATATAATGAAAAACTACAAAATATTTTGTTAGTGTTACTGTATAGTATGTTTAGTGTAGGAAAGCACAAATTGGTTAATAAACATTTAATTTTGTTATAATAATAAGATTTATATGAAAGCTACATGCAGCTGCAGTCCATTAAGGATTCACTGTGTCACCTGGCAGCTTTTAGAGTAGTGTGGTACTGAATCAGATAATTTGAAAAAAATAAAAACGGCATTACATGGTGGTGTTCACCATACCACAACACTTGTTGTCTTATACCATCTAACACCTTTCACAATTACTTGTTGCTTGTTACTTGTTTGTCACAAAATGAGAATATGTTGGTTAAGAAAAGGCTGAATTTATATCTTGATCATTAGTAGTTTTGACTCTTCTGTGCATTAAGATTGTGCTTATGATAAACAAAATATGCAATGCTTTTTAAGACTGCGCTATATTGTTTTATTTATAAAAGGCAAGTCTAAAGTAAAATTATGGTGAAAAACACAGACAGCGAAACATTTATTGCCTTTTAGTTTATTTAGACATTTTACAAGGAGTATATTGTAATTAAAATGTGTTTATTTTAAAATATTAGTAAATTAAATTTTTTATGTACAGAAAAAAGACATCTAAAAATATATTTTAAACACCATAGTTATGCATTTCCCTGCCATCTCTGACTTATAGGATAATACTATTTTACTATAGAACTGTGACAATGCCATATTATAAGGGTGAATTTATGACTGGCAATTTATACTGGCCAAAGAGTGTTTGAGAATGTTGTAAAACATATTATTATTATTATTATTATTATTATTATTATTATTAATATGTGCTGATTTACTGTATTGAGGAAGCTTAATATTTTAATATATTAAAGATGTCTGTAAATTACTTAATCAATTAAGATTGTTCTTAAAAGCGTAACTTTATATAGACTATCACTACAAAACCAAGACTACAGAAGACTTAATTCCCCTTTAATCATTTAAAATATAAGGCATATAAATGTGTGAGGGGATACTGCATAGAAGATATCAAATTTATACTTAGGACACTACTCTGAAAGAGACTGATGCATTTGTTACTTTAAAATCTTACAATTCCTCTTTAAGACCTAGACAGCATGTCCTCCAGGTGCTTTCTAAAGCAGATGGCTATCTGAGCAGGGGGCACTCTGTGTTTTATAAAAGGAAATTCCATTTAAGGTAACAACAAGGAGAAAAGGTAAATTAGACAAAAAGGTGAAGTACATCTTTAGCCAAGAGAACAGCTGACTGTGGTCTGGTGCAGCACTAGGATGCATTCTGAAGTAGACAATTCTCTCACTCTGTTTTGAAAAGCAAAGAAAGCAGATAATAACAACTTTATTCACATGAAAACATCAGTTTCTGGCTTTCTAGGCATTTTTCACTTTTTCTGACACTACATTTATTTAACAGAGTGTTTGAATTTGTGCTTAAGTATGTTAAAATAAAAAAGTAATTTTACTGTACTTTTTATTTTATAAGTAAATACATGTATAAGTAATGTACTTATAAGAAGTTCAGTTCTCTTAAAACAAAGACGATGCAAGAACAGGTAAGTGAAGAGTTGGAGAACTGAAGCAAAAGCAGAGCAAGCACTTGTTGTAAGCCACATTGCTTGTGTGATGGATAGATTGATATACTGTAATAAAAAGAGTAATTATGTAGCATGTTGTTTACAGACATTTGATAACTTAAGGCTGTCTTAGAAAGAAATACTTCATCAAACCATATACAGTGCCTTCACAAAGTATTCAGACCCCTCCACTTTTTCCACACTTTGTTGTGTTGTAGACTTATTTCAAAATTGATTGAATTTATTCTTTTTTGCCATCAATTGGCACATGAGAGATTTCAGTTATTTTTAATAAATTTGCAACAATTCCTAAAAACGTGTTTTCACTTTGTCATTATGGGTTATTGTGTGTTGATCGGTGGCAAAATTACTGGTGATCAATAAAATCAGTTGTAGAACAAGAAACAAAAGATAGAGAAAATTTAAGTTTATTAAGGCTTAAACTAATATTCAGTCTACAAATTAAGGCAAATGAAAATTTAGGATGTAAAAGTGCTAGAGATGTAAATAAATGCAAAAATACAAAAATGACCAAAACGTTTTAGAAATGGAGCAGATGTTACTTTGAACTAAGCAAACAGACAAAAGCCATGTCTAGATGTAGTGCAGAAGAGGGATGTACAGATGCAGCCATTCAAAGTGCGCGTTACAGACACGTACCGCAGGTGGCGTTGTGCATTGTGACGCAAGATGACGCTCGGTAACGCGGTACGTGATTGGTTGACCGATAGGGGCACTCGTGGTCCGTTGGTCTGTCGTAGAAAGACTTACAGTAAACGTCTTTGCTGTGCCCGTTGTAGATATTGAATTTTACCACTGAAGGGAAATCTTAGCAGCTGAGCATAAAAAGAATAGGAGCATACTGTAACGTGTGTGAAGGCCATAAACAATATTAATTTTGGAACATAAACATACAGTATATGGCTGGTCTTGGTACTTTAAAGAAAAAATACACACCAGTATTCCATTTCTCCCTAAACATTTTAAGCATCGAAGTCTTTAACTAAAGAGATACCGGAGTCAACAAGCATACTTTTAGAATTTGATTAAAAGGGAATATAATATGGAATCGCGTATCTAACGAAATTAATAACGATATAATTATATTCATGTACCGCAACACAAGAATAGTACACGCTGTACATTGTCTGTCGATAATGTTTCTGTAGTGCTTTTTCAGAACTCTGCATGTGACTGTGCCGGTGGCGCTGTGTGTTAGTTTCCTGACTCCCATGTCACGCGGTCTGTGATTGAATCCCATGGAACTATGACTTTATTTTTTAACAAACATTTCTTTGAAAAAATGAAACGTTTCCCTTGGTCAGAGATTAAATAAAACCTCACTCGCACCAAACAAATGTATATTTCTAAATATCACAACATGATCGGATTTAAGTCTTTTTAATAACAATGAATAGTCACCTATGCATTACAAAATAAACATTTATATTGATTTGAATCGCGTTTTGATTTAAATCGTAAACGCGTGTTTAAATATATGTGTTTAAAGGCGATATACTGTATAAAAGTGCTGATTCTTATGGAATGTGTTCCGCCGGGGATTCAAAAAAATTATTTTATTGAATTGCGTATCTAAGGAAAATAGCAGTATAACTTTGTTCATGCACATCATTATACAGTATCTCATTTGGTATTTCTATAAAAAAAAATAGTTTGCCCAGCCACTATTGTTGTTATTGTTTTTATCCTGTAAAGCACTTTGAGGAGCACAGCTTTTTCACCACTTAGATTACTTTTTGACACCATCCTTACACAAAGCAGAAACTGATTGTATTTTCCGATGACATATTGTACAAGTGCAAAGATTACAGATTTTAATCGTCTTTTTTCTGAACCAGGGAAAATCTGATCATGTTTCTCTATAACAATAATAAAAAACTTTATTTTACATATCACCTTTAAAAGTGGCATCTCAAAACAATACAGTAGATGTAAACCACAGATTACAAAGTAAATACCCAGACAAACGCAAACGCGTTTTTAATAAAATGCTTTCATTCATTCAACAGAGAAAGAGCGTAAAACCTGGGTGTAACAGCTGTTCCTTTTTCTGATCACTCGCTCTCTGAGATACAAGAGAATCCAGGCCTTTTTATCAATGCTTTCTTTTCCGTATACCAGATATTATGGAACCACTTCAGAAGGGTGTCAGCCAGTCAGATTCCAGGAATCGGTACTTTAAAGGAAAAATACACACCGGTATTCCATTTCTCCCTAAACATTTTAAGCATCGAAGTATTTAACTGACATGTGAAATAGCGTGTGAAAAAGTGGTAGTTTTAAGCTTTTCTGCTAATATAATATGGAATCGCGTATCTAAAGAATTTAATAACGATATGATTATATTCGTGTATATTTTTATAATTACACCCGGCGCGGCACCGAGGGAGCGTCTGCATTTATAACTTAGTTTTTAAAATTAGTCAAGCAATATGAAGCATCTCCTTTTACTTTTAAGTCCCTTAAATACATTGAGCACAGCTTTCTCACCACTTAAGATTACTTTTTAATACCATCCTTACACAAAGCAGAAACTTTCCGATGACATACAGTACAAGTGGAAAGACTACAGATTTTAATTGTCTTTAATTTTGTTACGTTATACGTTTTAGGAACGTTTCATCTACACAAACACCACAAAACTATTCTCGATTGTATTTCTGAATGTTATGTTACACCTACAGTAGTTTACTGCTTTAAATACATCGAATTAAGAAAGTAAGGTGTAGCACTTTAGATCTTTTTTTCTGAACCAGGGAAAATCTGATCATGTTTCTCTATAACAATAATAAAAAACTTTATTTTACATATCACCTTTAAAAGTGGCATCTCAAAGCAATACAGTAGATCGAAAAACAGTTAAAAGGGACCAAAGTAAATACCAGACAAACGCAAACGCGTTTTTAATAAAATGCTTTTATTCATTCAGCATTCAGATTTTCCCTTGTTCAGAAAAAAGACGATTAAAATCTGTAATCTTTCCACTTGTATGTCATCGGACATTAACGAGTACAACCCCCCTCTCTGCGGGAGTGCTGGCTGTGACGATTTAAACCGGTTTCACAGGTATTTTCAAAGTAGGAAGTACAGTACTTACTAGTTAAAAAGCTAGGCTCCTCAATGAAATCGCTTTAATATGCTAATGCGTTGGTGTAACAGTCCGGGCGTGGCAAGCTTCCAATGTCAACTCAACTCGATTGGAAGACAATGAACGTATTTTAGCCCTAAATGAATTAATAGCAAACATGGTTTACATAAAAGACATTTTTCCAAGAAAGTTTATAATAATACGATCTATAGTTGAAATCTGAGCCTAAATATAAAGGACAAGCATTTTCAGAAGAGCAATCACGCTGTGTTTATGTAGAAAAAGCGATTAGGTTTATGAGCAATCTAATTACCTATTCGCTTAAAACGCTATATAAAATAAAGTTTATTTAAAGATGAATGATAAGTGTCGCAGTTTAAATAATTTTCGTAGTAGGGCTTGGACAGATTCCAAGTGCATTTTTGCAATTTACGTTTCATTGTCCAATGTGCTGCTGTAATACAGTTTAGAATACAGTAAGTCTAAACAGCTTTATTTATGGGTTGCAATTTAGAAAAAGTCAAAAACTGCACTCAAAATGCAATTTAGAGCTTTCTGGCAAGAGGAGACACCCAAATTAATAATGTAACATGCCACTGTTTGTGCATGAACAAAGTTATACTGCAATTTTCCTTAGATACGCGATTAAATAAAATAAATTTTTTGAATCCCCGGCGGAACACATTCCATAAAAATCAGCGCTTTTATACAGTATATCGCCTTTAAACACATATATTTAAACACGCGTTTATGATTTAAATCAAAACGCGATTCAAATCAATATAAATGTTTATTTTGTAATCCATAGGTGACTATTCATTGTTATTAAAAAGACTTAAATCCGATCATGTTGTGATATTTAGAAATATACATTTGTTTGGTGCGAGTGAGGTTTTATTTAATCTCTGACCAAGGGAAACGTTTCATTTTTTCAAAGAAATGTTTGTTAAAAAATAAAGTCATAGTTCCATGGGATTCAATCACAGACCGTGTGACATGGGAGTCAGGAAACTAACACACAGCGCCACCGGCGCAGTCACATGCAAAGTGCTGAAAAAGTACTACAGAAACATTATCGACAGACAATGTACAGATTTGATAAAGCTATAAAATAATGTAATTAGGCACAGAACAAGTTTAGAGCACAGTACAATAATAAATGCTGACCATGACTTTAGAAGCATAAATTACCTTACACTCAATTTAAACACAAGCTGTCTTTAGCCCTCTAAGCTGGTTCATACAGAAATGTAGAGAACCAGGCTCAGAACACACAGCTTCATTAGCGAATACATATGCAGGACAACTAGAGAAGACGTTTTACAGAGGATGGATTTTTAGAAACATCCCATCAGTGACATCACTGAAGTCAACTCCTACTGTAGGTAACTGTCATGTGGATAGTTTCACAAGAATCAGACAAAGGTTTAAGCATCGCTTGTTCTAGATAAAACTGCAAAAAACAACAACAACCCATAATGTACTTCTTTGCGGCTCTGTTTGCCCAAATCATATATTCACAACGTGAAATTAGAAAATAATGTTACGTAACCAAAATCCGCAATATGGAAACAGAACCTGTGTAATTGTTGACGGATGATGTTCTCGTAACATTTTTACAAGACGAACTACAACATTTAAAAAATGACTTGTATGTACTTGATATCTCTAATCAATCCACGGCGACATTGTTAAAAGCAGAGTCCCAGCACAAAACGAAACTAAAACGCATACCGTTTCGCGCTTCTTATTAGTTGCTCAAAAGTAATTTGACCGTATGAAATGCATAATATAAACCTAGAAACATATACGTGAGCAGTACTTAAGCACTGTAGTATCGGTGTTAAGACATACCTCTCAAATACTGTAAATCAAGTTAAAAATATCTCAAGACCGATTCTGGACATAATGAAACCATGTTTCGTGTATGTTTTCTTTAAAGTACCGAGACCAGCCATATACTGTATGTTTATGTTCCAAAATTAATATCGTTTATGGCCTTCACACGCGTTGCAGTATGCTCCTATTCTTTTTATGCTCAGGCACTAAGATTTCCCTTCAGTGGTAAAATTCCATATAAATATTCAATACTTAAACGGGCACAGTTAAGACATTAAATATACATATACATACTGTATACAGTACAGTTTGCATACGGTAATATGTTTATGTTCCTAAATCAATCTCTTTTATGAGCATGTGAAAGGCATGGCGAATCGATTCTCAAAAATTACTGTACTTTGCATGATTGGAAAAAAATGCGTGATTGCGAAATGCTGTGGTGTTACTTTTACAAAGACGGTCAATGAAAAAAAGAATGTGGACCAGGGCAATACTTTGAGTTTACAGCTTGTCCAAGGTCATTTATTATTAATACTATTAGTAATATCTTCGTTAAAGACTTTGATGGCTACAGCTCAAACATGAGAGGTTGAGCTTCATTAGCTCCACCTTGCGGAAATTCCGGATACTATTATTTTGCTAGCGGTATTTACCGGTAACTGGCGGTAGACTGCGTACAGCGTACCGGAAAATAATGCGGTATCGCCCGCGCATTTTGAATGGCTGCATCTGTAGGAACACTTGCTTAGATATACAAAAAAATCACAGAAAGGTGTGTGTTACAAAAGAACTTGCAAACATGAAATAGATTTGGCAGAGAGTGAGGGGCTTGAATAATAAGGTGCATTTCTGGCAGGGAGAGTGTGAAGGTTTGATGGAATAGAGTCAGAAAATTAGCACACATAAAAAACAGCAATTATGTCAGCCTTTTATGAATTAATAGCAAACACGGTTTCATGGAGGGCTTCTCAGATAGTTGGGAAAGGATTTGTTAACAATATTTTGTTAAAGCAAGTCAGTTTTTTACAACACATAAAATACATTTTTCCAAGAAAGTTAAGCCTTTGTCACTAATGAAACCACTAAATAAAGACATAATATAAGTAAATATAAAAACATTTTATTCAATGTTTGTAGCAGGTTGAACTGTCAGGTTGAGCTAAGTTTATATTTTGTCGCAGAGTTGCTGAAAGATATTAACAGTGAAAACAGGAATTTTGAAATTACTCATTTCAAGAAGAAGATTTTCAGAATAATTATAAATCTAGTATTATAGAGAAAGCACAGAAAAGAGGTAGTTAGATTGATCAGATTAGTATGAAAAGCCATTTAGCAAAGAGGGTGTGAGAAGAGTGATAAACTAGTATACTATAGATCTTTTTTTCTGAACCGTGGAAAATCTGATCATGTTTCTCTATAACAATAAAAAAAAACTTTATTTTATATAGTACCTTTAAAAGTAGCATCTCAGAGCAATACATTAGGTGTAAAAACAGTTATAAGGACCACAGATTACAAAGTAAATACATATAAGAAAGACAAGCAATTAGAGGTGCTACCAAAATTAGAAAATGAAGCAGATACAGACACTAAATATGACTTCTGAAAAGAAAGGTTTTGAGGTTAAATTTAAATGCACTCAGGATAGGTGACTGATATCGCTGGGGATACAAATCCAGAGCTCTAGGGTGCAGCTAGAGAAGGTCCTGTCACCACAGAATGTAGATGTTCTTGAGGACAGCTAGAAGTCCAGAGTCAGACGGACAAAGATTGCAAGGTGGGGAGTAGACAGATAATAAGCCAGATAGGTACCGAATGAAGATGAGGATTTTGAAGTTGACTCGAAACCTGATAGGAAGCCAGTGCAGGACTTGAAGACATTCGTAATGCAACCCGATCAGGATTCTGGCTGTCAAATTCTGAACATATTGGAGATTGCTCAGTGTGGATTTAATTACCCCAGTGAACAGGATGTGCATTTATTAATTTTAGAAAAAAAGCCTTTCTTGATTTCTCTAGTTCCCTTTAAAATAAACTATTATTCCACAAAGCAGAGTACTACATGGCCGGTATTTACATATGATATTTGTAATTTAGACAAATTAACACAAGCAGTTTTTGAGTATTTAAGTGTTGGCTTAGTTATTGCAGGATGTAAGACTAGAGATGTAGGTAGGAAAAAGATAATTAGGGTAAAGTTGAGGAATACACTGATAACAAGAACACTTCCCAATTGGGTTAGGCATACTTTTGACAAAATGACAGGAGATGTTACAGAGTGCAGAGGAAGATGATGAAGTTAACAGACTGTATGTTTACATAGATACTGAAATGAGGATTGTATTTTAGATTTTGTGTAGTTGCTAGCATTGAACTGTGTTGGATGCAAATGAATTGAAGGAATGGGCAAACATAGCTGATGCGGATCCACAGAGCCAGCATTAGAGGCAATTTGTTTAAATAACTAGAATAACCAGAACCTTATTCTTTCTGTTACAACAATTTTGGCGTAGTCGGCGGATGCTCCAGAAGACGCAGAACTTCCCATCGGCAGGAGAGACGGTTAGCGCGCACATTACTAAGAGGTAAGGACTCCTCTTTTTTTTTAAAAAGTCCCGACTTTCTTGTCTGACCGATTGGGAAGTCTCTGCTCCCTGCGAGAATCGTCCTGGATGATGGAGTAAACGTGAGTTCCTGGATACCTCTGGCCCAGGGAAGACACCAGTGTATGTAATGAGTGGTTTGCTGTAAGCCCAGAATTTGGGTGGGTAGCTGCGTCAGCATGCGTAGGCTGCAAAAGAACAAGTAATAGGTTTATTCCATGCTGAAAAAAAGAAGAAAGAGAACACAACGTTTCGGCCGTGGAGCCTTCTTCAGGTGTCAGCCCAGAATTTGGTCTGGCAGGCGGTGATCCGCGGTATTGTGCACAGGCGTTCGAAACTGGTGTATGCCTTAATTGCACGTGGAGTTTTTGAATGGGTTTGGACCTTTACCGCGGAGCTCAGAACTGGGTTGGACCTTAAATGTGCACAGGGTTTCTGAAGCTGTGTTGTGCCTTAAGGTAGGCACGTAATCCAGAACTGGTGTGGAGCCCAGAGTTCTGGAGCTCAGAATCGGTGTGGGCCTTAATTGCGCCCGGGGTTCTGGAGCTTGAGTGGTGCTTTAATTGCACGTAGAATCTAGGACTGGTTTGGCCTTAATTGAGCACAGGACTCCTGAGATGAGCTATATCTTGATCGTGCATGGATTGGCATAGGGTGTTTTTGTTGTTTTAAAGGGAACAGGAGAGAAGTAGATGTTATATATGTATGTTTTTATGTGTTTTCCTTGTTTGTGAACATATACACATGCATGACACGAACATAAACACACCTCATAATAAAAGAGCAAAGCACTAAGTAGCAGGATTTAAAAGGATGTTGAGATCCAAGAATAGCTCTGATTGGAGCTCAGTGCGTAAGTCCACCCCGGGGCAAAAGCAGAAATGCTAGTGTTCTGGGGATGGTGAATTACTGATCCAGGAAGGGAGTTCTCGAGGTCTCGTTTCTTACCTGTGAACAGTGCGGTGTAAGTCCTCTCTAAAGACTCTGAGAGGCATTTAGATCTGGAGGTAACAGACGCCATTAGTTGAATAAGTGCAGGAATGCACAGGATTTCCGAGTGAAAGCATCCCCCTTCTGTATGAGCTGTTACCTCACACACGACAAAGTAACTCTTAAAGAAACTGAACATGTGTGCTAACTGGTGGTTTGAGAAAGTAGTGTAAGGGTCCGAAAGCACAAGGATGTAGCTGCCACCCTGGTGCGTGGCCGGCACCAGTGGTGGCAGATACATGAGAGAAAAAAAGAAAGAGAATTTGGAATGTGATTACTAAAGAGTGTGTTTACGGGAGAAAAAAAAACCTGAAAGAAATAGATGAAAGAAAAGACTTTACTTTACTTTACTCGCTACAAAGAGTATGAACAAAAGCAAAAGGAGGCTGTGCAGGAGGATCAAAAGCTGAAAAAGGGGTACAGACTGTCAGACAGTGTTTGGTCTGAGCAGGACTGTCGGAAAGTGTCTGAGCAGTGGTGAAAAAAAAATAAACAGACGGAAAATAAGTGATGTCAAGTTTATGAGAACGCTTTTAAAAGGAAAAAGGATTCATGTAGAAGTGAAACAAAATACAGCGCATTGTAGTACGGAGATAAAAAATAAAATTCTTGATGTGTATGTGTGTTTTATGAATTTGTGTGCCGGCATGCGTGTGTGTGTAAAAGACCGCAGTACGTAACTGAGTTTTGGTATACTACAGATGCAGCCATTCAAAGTGCGGGGCACAAACATGTACCGCGGGTATTTGTCTACGTCATCGCGCGTCATACCGCGGTACGTGATTGGTTGACCGACAGGGGCACTAGTGGTGCGTTGGTCGGTTGTAGAAAGATTTAAATGTCTTTACCGTAAGTAAAATAATAGTATCCGGAATTTCTGCAAGGTGGAGCTAATAAAGCTCAATCTCTCATGTTTGAGCTGTCGCCATCAAAGTCTTTACCGAAGATATTACTAATAGTATTTATAATGAATGATCTTGGACAAGCTGTAAACTCAAAGTATTGCCCTGGTCCACATTCTTTTTTTCCAATCACGCATTTGTTTCCAATCATGCAAAGTACAGTAATTTTTGAGAATCTCCGATTCACCATGCCTTTCGGATGCTCATAAAAGATATTGATTTAGGAACATAAACATATTACTGTATGCAAACTTTACTGTATACAGTATGTATAGATGCAGCCATTCAAAATGGGTGGGGTATTTCGCAGTATACCCCGGTGGGCGTGTCGCATCAAAACGCAGTATCACGCAGTGTATCGCGTCATTTGACGTCATGCTGGAAAGTATCCGGAGTCACCTTGTAAAACCGCCAGGAGGAGCCAATAAAGCTTAACCTCTCATGTACAGCATTTGAGCTTTTAAATTTAAACTGTGTATTACAGCATGTTAATCATCAGTCATTAAAAAGTTGGTATGTTTTATGAAAGCAAGATTGCTCAGTTGGACAAAAGTACACAACCTACCTTTATCAGTAATATTTATGCATCAAAGCCTTTACCAAAGATATTAGTAATAGTATTAATAATGAATGACTTTGGACAAGCCGTAAACTCATAGTATTACGCTGGTCCACATTCTTTCTAACCGTCATTTTAAACTAAAATACTTTTAGTTTTTTCTTTGACAAACACCACAGCATTTCGTGGATAATTTCTTTAGCACATTTGTACAAGCACTTGGAATCTGTCCAAGCCCTACTTTGTCAGGCATTTTCTTTTACTGTAACGGACATAAAAACTCCCTTGCTTTTAACAGAGCGTTTCATAATTTCTAACTACGAAAATTATTTAAACTGCGACACTTATCATTCAATCAGAGCTCAAAATATCACAAGGATCCTCAAGAGCACATCAAAGACTGTATTAAAAGATACTTGTATCAGATACATGAGAATCCAGGCTTTTTTACCAACGCTTTCTTTTCCGTATACCAGATATTATGGAACCACTTCAGAAGGGTGTCAGCCAGTCAGATTCCAGGAATCGGTACTTTAAAGAAAAAATACACACCGGTATTCCATTTCTCCCTAAACATTTTAAGCATCAAAGTCTTTAACTTACATGTGAAATAGCGTGTAAAAAAGCAGTAGTTTTAAGCTTTTCTGCTAATATAATATGGAATCGCGTATCTAAAGAAATTAATAACGATATGATTATATCCGTGTACTGCGACAGGGCTGTGTAGGGCTGTTTCGCCTCACAATCAGACAAATGCAACATAAATTGGGCTATGTAGTCTTCTAAGTATCTTAATAAACTTTCAGCATAGTTTTCTCCCCGTTTAGATTTATTTTTCTTGGGATCTTGGGATCAAACGTGGAAAGATTAGATTGTAATCGTTTTTATTTTTTAAATACATTTTAGAAAAGTGTAATCTATACTAAAAAGCTGTACACCACCTGCTATAAAGATACATATTGTAATACTTTCGGGCTCGGATAGGACGGACACAAGAACTCAGACTTGCGGAGTTAAAGCAAGTTAAAGCCTTGATTTTATATATCACCTTTAAAAGTGGCATCTCAAAGCAATACAGATTAGAAAGTAAATACCCAACACTGATTGTACCCATCTGTCATGCTAATAAAGACCTTTAAATTGAATTGAATTTTATTACTTGTTTTTCAGGAAGTTAAAAAAACATTTGAATTACTTATCCAGTCTCTCGAAATAAAATTATTTTTCAAGCAATGCAACTAACGTCGGGCAACGTGTTTTTTTTTAATCCAACATTGACAGCCACATCTTAAATCTTGTCAGTCAGCTCTTTTTTCTCTTTTTTCTCTATTTGAATTGTGGCGATTCAAACAACTTGGGATAACAAGTGGTCTCAAATTCACCGAGCTCACAGAGCTTCAACAACAGATGACAATTTCCTTAGTCCTTCCTTAGTCTTCCTGAAATTGTCAGATTATGAGTGAATAAAAGCATTTTATTAAAAACACGTTTGCATTCGTTTGGGAGCTATATTATGTATTTTTCATATGTAAGATATAATGATGTGTTCCTGCTTACACATTGCACGACTTTAAAAGCTAGAAAAACAGGTTTCGATTCACATTATCTGGCGAGCCTTGTTTTGTCAAAGGAAAATTCTATTCTACTCTGAGAATGTAGGGGGAGGAAGAATGCCTGTGGTCTTTTCACTTACTGCAATGCACCAACGCATTAGCATGTTAAAGTGATTTCATTGAGGAGCCTAGCTTTCTTAACTAGAAAGTACTGTACTTACTGGGTTTTGAAGGGGGAGAGGTTTCTTTCGCTAGAAATCTCGCCCCCTTCTACTTTGAAAATACCTGTGAAACCGGTTTAATTCGTCACAGCCAGCACTCCCGCACAGAGGGGGGTTGTACTTGCAGTGCATTGGTATAGATGGGAAAGCCAGAGCTGAGTCAAGTCTAGCCATGTGTGAGTCTAGTCTCACAGAGCTTCAACAGCAGATGACAACTTGTGAGGTCGATTAAGAATGAATAAAAGCATTTCATTAATAACGCGTTTGCGTTTGTCTGGGTGCTGACAAAGTAAAAAACAATTACTTTTTGACAATGAAGAACTGTGTGTGTGCCTCTCTCTCTGCTGGCGTTTGTAATTGTTTTTATTTTTAAATACATTTTAGCAAAGTAATGTACCATAAAAGTATTGTGAGACATATTTGGGTTAACATGTTCAGTGTTCAGTGTGTGGTAATTTGTTTGCTGCGAGTGAAATTTTATTTAAAATCTGACCCAGGGAAAAGTGTGGTGTGGACGGCTGAGGAGAGAATGCAGGCTCGCGCTGTGTCCGTTATTCTTTTTGTCTTTTTGAGCCAGTGAAAGCTCTGTTGTCCTTCACATGAATGCCTGAATCATTGTACCGAACCGAGGATTTTACAGTATTTTTTCTTTAAAATACCAATTACAGCAACATACAGTTTACATAATATGTTGATGTTCCAAAATTAATATCGTTTATGACCTTTATGAGCTTCGTTATGCTCTTTGTTAATGTCTAAGCCGGAACACATCATTATATCTCATTTTTTATTTCTTTTAAAAAAAATAATAAAAATCGTTTGCCCAGCCTAACAGTATTGTTGTTATTGTTTTTATCCTGTAAAGCGCTTTGAGGAGCCACCTTTAAAGGCGCCATATACAATAAAATTCATTATTATTACTATTGTTAATTTGCTGGACAGAGAGGTGAACATTATTACGCAGAAGAAAAAGATAGCAATTTACGTTGTATTGTGCATTGTGCTGCTGTAATACAGTTTCAAATAATTAAAAGTCTAAACAGTATCAGCTTTATTTATGGGTTTTAAATAAAGGCGATTTAAACGCAATTTAAATCAATATAAATATTTATATTGTAACGCATAGGTGACTATTCATTGTTATTAAAATGACTTAAATTCGATCATGTTGTGATATTTAGAAATATAAATTTGTTTGGTGCGAGTGAAGTTTTATTTAAATTATTTAATTTTTTTAGATACGCGATTCCCTATTATATTCCCTTTTAATCAAATTCTAAAAGTATGCTTGTTGACTCCGGTATCACGTTAGTTAAAGACTTCGATGCTTAAAATGTTTAGGGAGAAATGGAATACTGGTGTGCATTTTTTCTTTAAAGTACCGAGACCAGCCATATACTGTATGTTTATGTTCCAAAATTAATATCGTTTATGGCCTTCACACACGTTACAGTATGCTCCTATTCTTTTTATGCTCAGCTACTAAGATTTCCCTTCAGTGGTAAAATTCCATATAAATATTCAATACTAAAACGGGCACAGTAAAGACATTTAAATCTTTCTACAACCAACCAACGCACCACGAGTGCCCCTGTCGGTCAACCAATCACGTACCGCAGTATTTTGCGTCATGATGAGCGAGGCCGTAGCCAATTACCCGCGTTACGTGTCTGTGCCGCGTACTTTGAGTGGCTGCATCTGTATATGTATATTCAATGTCTTTACTGTGCCCGTTTAAGTATTGAATATTTATATGGAATTTTACCACTGAAGGGAAATCTTAGTGGCTGAGCATAAAAAGAATAGGAGCATAACGCATGTGAAGACCATAAACTATATCAATTTTGGAACATAAACATACAGTATTACAGTATGTAAACTGTATATGTCTGGTCTCGGTAAAAAATACACACCAGTATTCCATTTCTCCCTAAACATTTTAAGAATCAAAGTCTTTAACTAACATGTGAAATAACGTGTGTATAAAAAGTGGTAGTTTTAAGCTTTTCTGCAAATACGCTCGATATCGGAGCAAACAAGCAAAATTTGTAGAATTTGATTAATAGGGAATATAATATGGAATCGCGTATCTAAAGAAATTAATAATGATATAATTATATTTATGTATTACAACACAATAGTACACGCTGTACAATGTCTCTTGACACAGCATGTGTAGGGCTGTTTCACTACTCATCATGCAACCTTGTGAGAAGTGCTGTGGTCTAGGTGCTGGACTTGTAAGTGAGAGGATGGCTGTTTGAATCCAGCCAGCGCTGTGACTTTCTTTTAATAAACATTTCTTTGAAAAAATCATTTCTCCCTAAACATAATTCTCTTTGTTATATTTGAGGAAAAAAATAATTTTTGAGGAAAAAATGAATTAATAAAGCAAGCTCTCATAATGAGAATAAACAGCCATCTGAGGATAGTAAATTAAATGCATGTGTTATATAAAAACCTATGTAATCTATCTACTTCCTTTTCTTGTTACAATGGAATATTTCCACCGTTTAGTAACGGATAAGAACTGTTACAAATGCTGTTAAAACCACACCTTCATGCATATTGTGAGCAGAATATCTTTCCCTGAACTGATAATAGGGTTGATTGATGTCTCTCTCTCTCTCTCGCTCGCCCTCTCTCAATTTCAATTCAATTCAAGGTGCTTTATTAGCATGACCGATGGGTACAATCAGTGTTGCCAAAGCAAATAAAATAATGAGATTCACATGAAACAAAACAAAAAGTAATAGTAATATCAAATCTACAGACATACTGTATTACAGACATTTACAGCAAAGACATATTATAAAATATTGAACTATACTGTAGACAGAAGGAACATTATTGGGAGACAGGCTCACTGTTCCTCAGGCTATGACAGGAGATCACATACTGGGCTGCCAGTTCCACTGAGTTCCTTCCTCCCTCTCCCAGTAGGATTGGGACCCGTTGTGATTCTGGCAGGTGTGGGAACTCTGGGATTAGATTTCTGAATTTAGGGAAGAATGTTTCTCTAATCCCAGAGTATCTGTCACAATGCAGTAGGAAGTGCACCTCTGTCTCTATTTCTCCCTGCTGGCAGTGGGAGCACAGCCTGTCCTCTCTGGGCAGCCAGGTCTGCCTGTGTCGCCCAGTTTCTATGGTCAGGCTGTGGTCACTGAGCCTGTTCTTCGTCAAGATGGAGGTTTCATCAGGGTCTGTTTCTTTTTGTTGTTTCTTATCTTGGTCAAATATTCGGCTAGTGTGTATTGTCTGTTTAGGGTTCTGTAGCATTCCACATGGCTGGGCAGCTTGTTCCCCCCTCCCGCCCCTCTCTGTGTACAGTAGAGCCTCCTGTCCTGACTGGTGGAGCTCAAACAGCTGTGTCTGGATAGAATCCAGGGTATCAGCTTCAACCACTCAGCTGGGCAGCTTGTTCCCCCCTCCCGCCCCTCTCTGTGTACAGTAGAGCTTCCTGTCCTGACTGGTGGAGCTCATACAGCTGTGTCTGGAGAGAATCCAGGGTATCAGCTTATGAGCACTCTGTGATTAAATTAATTCTCATTACATTATCTTTCCCACTGTGCATAACAAGGAAGATTAATAAACATAAGGTTGTTAAATGACAATCTATTGTATATCTCATGACTAAATTGTCAAGTCTAGCCAAAAGAGAAAACATCGACTTTATTTAAACCCAAGCGAAAGTATTAATGGTTTTTAATTACCACACTTTTATGGTACATGACTTTGCTAAAATGTATTTAAAATTAAAAACGATTGCAATTGGCACGCCTGTAGCTTTTCCACGAAACCTCCTAGAGTAATGAAATTCTTGCATTGTACAGCTTTTCAGCTAAATATACAGTATTTATTGCTTACGCCTGAAATTGGAGCTGCCCGCCACGCTGTGAATAGCGACTAATAAGCAGTGAAAACATTTGTCTGTCTTTCTGTGGGGGGAAGGGAATCTGATCTGATCTGCAAGGCCCTTTGGCTACAAAACTAAAAATAAGACACACTCTACAGACATTCACAACAGCAAACAGCAACAGACATATCATAAAACATTTACATATATTGTTAAATTATTACTTGTTTTTCAGGAAGTTAAAAAACACTTGAATTACTTATCCAGTCTCTCGAAATAAAACTATTTTTCAAGCAATGTAATGCAAGATGCTTTCTAACATCGGACAATGTGTTTTTTTTTTAATCTAACATTGATAGATTAAAAATCATTCCTAATAGCAATTATTTACCTGCATAAACTTATAAAGGTTGTATTTTCATACAGTGAAGAGGTCTTTTTTAGTTATACAGTAGTTGTGCAAGCTCTGGTAAGTGGGTCTTTTTTGATAAGTTTCAAAAGGAAATAGGTTCGTATTCGTCTTCCCTGACACAAAACAGGGTCAGGGGGCATGTACGGTTAGAATGTGTTCATTGTCTTCCAATGAAAGACGGGTTCCTTTTGCCAAAGTAGGGAGACATTAGAAGCTTGCCACACCCGGACTGTTACACCAACGCATTAGCAAGTTAAAGCTATCCCATTGAGGAGCCGGGCGCAATAATTGTTTTGTTCCTTGATTTTCTGATCTGCAAGGCCATTTGGCTGCAGCGAATGTGAATTCTGTCTGGCATTGCCAGATTGTGACAAAATAAAAGTATTTAAATCAAGATGGGGGGTAAGGGAGTCGTCTCTATGGCACTCTCCCTTATAGTGGAGTGAAAACTCCAGCCGAATCCCCAGATTTAAATCCAATAGAGATGGTATGGCATTTGCTGAAAGACTATGTTCGGAAAACTGCTAAACCCAGCACAAAGCAAGAACTTATCACTGCGATCTACAAGTTTTGGGAGGAAGAACTGACCAAACAAAATTGCAAAAATTTTATTAACAGGCTGTTTCGTGTTCTTCCTAGGATTGTTGAGCGGGGTGGGGGGCATTCGGAAATGTGAGTTATGTGAGTCAGATTAAGAATGAATAAAAGCATTTTATTAAAAACACATTTGAGTTTGTCTGGGTGCTGACAAAGTAAAAAACAATTACTTTTTTACAATGAAAAAAGAGAGAGAGGGCGAGCGAGCGAGAGAGAGAGAGAAACACCCAGGGGTGCAGAACCAGAGAACTATTTACATGGAAAACAGACGATCTCCCCATACTGGATGCCTGTTTCACTGTGGGACAGCTTTAAAGGCGCTATATAAAGACGTGTATGGCTGGTCTTGGTACTGTATTTTAAAGAAAAAATACACACCAGTATTCCATTTCTCCCGTGTCCTGTCACAGTGCAGTAGGAAGTGCACCTCTGTCTCTATTTCTCCCTGCTGGCAGTGGGAGCACAGCCTGTCCTCTCTGGGCAGCCAGGTCTGCCCATTGAGTGTAATCCTGGTCTGTGAGGATACCAGGAAGACAATAGCATATGTTGTTTCTATACGAAACGTGTATTTTAAAAGTTTAATTGAGAATTAAAAACCTTAGAGCGTACACAGATTTCTAAGCTGATCAGGAGAAAGAAAAATCACCCGTGTTTCACGCATAAAAAGTGGTTAATAACAATCGAAACCTGTTTTAATTATTTTATTTTTATTTAGATTAAGTGTTCCCGTCACCCCCATTTCCATTTAAATCGCAAACCCGTGTTTAATTAAATGTCTTTACTGATTCACAATCTGGCAAGGCAACGTAAATCATTATCTTTGTCTTCTGCATAATAATGTTCACCTCTCTGTCCAGCAAATTATTAATAAACTTTATTTTATATAGCACCTTTAAAGGTGGCTTCTCAATGCACTGTACAGGATAAAAACAACAATAACAACAATACTGTTATGCTGGGCAAACGATTTTAAATTTAAAAAAAAAGAAATAAAAAATGAGATATAATGATGTGTTCTGGCTCAGACCTTAGGTACCCCCATCATGGAAGAATTTGACCTCGGAACGTTTACCCAGCATAATATTGTATTTCATTGCACTTTGACAGATTGTCTTTAAATTAATTGTTGTCAGAATATCCCCACCTCCAAATGAGAACAAAATTGCAACGATTTTATTAATTGGCTGTTTCAGTAACTTAAAGTATATATTCAAAGTAATAATTTAACAATATATTTAAATGTTTTAAGATATGTCTATGTTGTGAATGTCTGTAGATTGTATCTTATTTTTAGTTTTTGTTTTGTTTCACGTTAGTTTTTTAAGGTGTAGTGTGCTCTCATGAGGCACCAGTTCTGTAGGGGTTTGGGCATTTACTGGGACAATTATTAATTGTAGCAGTAAATCACAAAATGATTCCTTTAATGGCCTTAGAATCCAACCTTGCGGTATAACTCAAACAACACACACACACAGGTACTAATACACAAGAATACATTTATTAATACATAGAATATGCATGTAAACCTAACAGATCTTATCGTGATGGTTATCAGAATACAAAAGATATATATTCATTCGGTTACGAACATACGTTCAGTATATCATTCATTTAGACCGTTTCGTAAATGAACTTGGTTATAACTTCTACATTGGATACTCAAAACAAGTACATAACTCTTAGGAATTAAATTGATATCAACTGGTTGGGATAACAATTGAATTCTCGAGCTGTAATGCAGTGAAGTGAATACTCATCCAATCTCTGGGGATTCAGATCTCCTGCGGGCTCTCTGGCTCCGTGCCAGGCTGTGCTGTGCGGCTTGCGATGGTGCGCTGCTGATGCTCACTGACCGGCTAGTTAGTGTTGGCTTTAACTAGCAAAGTTTGTGCACAGGAGAAAAGATGACTGTGGGTCCCAGCAAGTCAGGAAGAGGACCGGTTCTTTCTTGATGAAGCGCTAGTAAAGACATTTAAATCTTTCTACGACCGACCAACGCACCACGAGTGCCCCTGTCGGTCAACCAATCATGTACCGCAGTATGACGCACGATGACGTAGCCAATTACCCGTGGTACGTGTCTGTGCCGCGCACTTTGAATGGCTGCATCTGTATGTGCTAGCTACAGTACAGTCAGATAGATTTAAATTCTTTAAGCATTAGCTGTTTGTCAAATTATGTGCAGTATACGACTTCTTAAAAGGTACCTTTTTCTCTTGTGCAAACCCATCAAAGGTTTATTTTTTATAATTCTGAAACTTGGACGATATGCCTCAGGGACTCATTCATTTTAGAATGAAAATACCCCCCCCCCCCACCAGGTCTCACCTCCCATTATTCCACACATGCAAATCCCATGAAGTCAGATCCACAGATATACCGAAACAGTATTGCACATGGAAATGAACGGCAGTGTTCGTATACTATATAAATATACAGTATGATATGTATGGTTTCAAAACCACTACAGTACACACCTGAAGAAGGCTTCACAGCCTAAATGTTGTGTTTTCTCTCTTCTCTTTTCAGAATGGAATAAACCTATTACTTGTTCCTTTGCAGACTACGCATGCTGATGTGGCTACCCACCTGAACCACTACAGTAAAGTACAGTATGTGTGAAATATTTTTCTTTATCCAATTTTAAAGTTCCCTTCAGCTACCAAAAGACAGACTAATTTCCTAAAACTATAAACACTATTCACCTGTTTTCACACAAGTTTAAACTTTTGTGCTGAACTTTACACACAAATCTCTTTATAAAGCACAGTTTGCACCATGTGCTCATTTAGAAAGCACTGGAATTCAATAATCATCACAATATCATCACAACCTGAACTCAATTAACACATAATTCTCCAGATGCAAACACTAATAAGCAAAAATGTTTACACAACAAAATCAGAACCTCAGGATGTATAAAAAGGGGCACATGTGAGTTCATATGCTTCGGAACAATGAATCCAAACAAAGTCCTCGAGTAAGAGAAAGAATGCAACTGAGAGGAGGTGGAGGTGGAAGCGGAAGAGGAAGGGCAAGGGCAAGGAGAACATTTGTATCTGATGAAATCCGTGCTACTGTAGTTGACCATGTCCTTGTCCATGGAATGACAAAAAAGGAAGCTGTGCAAAGCGTACAGCCAAATTTGAGCCGCTGACTGAGGAATATATTATATGTATATTATACATATATTATGTATATGTATGTACTGCATGACATGAACGTAGGAATTCTATTCTTATTTTGTAAAAATGGAAGACTATAGCCCAACAGTACTTGTTTCATTTTTTGCAGAATGAGCTACAACAATCTTATGGAGGTGGACCATGGCTGTTATCAGAAGAGCAAAAAACTGCAATGGTCAACATGGTCATAGCCAACAATGTCATTCATCTGTGAGAAATTCAGACTGGAATAACTGAAGATAAGGGTATAATTCAAAGAATTGACCAAATCAGCATTTCATCATTTGACTGCATCCTTTGACATGACAGAATACGAACAATCCGATCTATAGAAATTGTCTCCAACAGTTTCATGTAAACACAAAATAAAAAAAACCAATATATTTAATATATCTAATTAAAAGTATTAATAATATTAATAATAAAATGTTTGATAAGATGCAATAGGTGTTTACTGAATAAATATATAATTTTTTCCCAACAGATGTATTTGATCCTTTTATATATACTGATGGAAAAAAGAAATGCAAGATTTTCTGGAATGAGAATAATATAGTTATAGCTTATCTACAGTATGTTCACAAAAAGTCGTCAGTTTGTTTTAAGCCCTCCAACCAGCAATACAGTTTGTGCAATAAGGCAATGCACCATGCCAATCACACGAAAGCTAATTAGGTGCACTTTTACCCAACAACATCCAGGTGGAACAATGCTTGATCAGATCACTGCTAGAAAAAGGCCACACTTAGTTTTCTGTGCATTCCATAATGCCTCGAATGTCACCAGAAGCAAGGGAGAGGGCCATTGGCATGTTGTAGGCAGGCATGTCATGTGCCAGCGTTGTCAGACACTATGGAGTAAGCCACTCCATTGTGTCCCAACTGCAGAGAAGATTTCAGCAGACCGGCAGGACAGATGACCTTCCAAGATCCGATACCCTCGAGTGACCACATCAGAGCAGGATCAGATCCTTTCAGATCTGCCACCCATACTGCTGCTGAAACTGCCAGAAGACATAATGCCCGCATCAGTGACAGGACAGTGAAGCTCCATGCTGCTGGCCTTAGAGCAAGGTGAGCTGTCAGAGGCCCTCTGCTCACTCCTCCTAGATGTCACACCCGACTATCTTGGGCCAGACAGAGACTGCGATTGACTCGTCAGCAGTAGCATCAGGTCCTCTTCACCGATGAGTCACTCTTCAGCCTGTTCCAGAGCCAGAGCATGGAGGAGGAGGGGTTGCGTTTCTTTTTTCCATCAGTATACATTAAACTGAAAAACTTTTAAATGTCAGAGGTCCTATTGTTCTATCTCTTAAGAATAATGTGAGTGCAAAATATACAAATCCAGCCATTAAAAATGAGCGAAGTACGCTGCAATAAAACGCGGTGGGCGTGGCACAATATACTGTATGCAAATTAGATTATTAAAATAGTATCCGGAAGCACATTGTAAGACCTTGTTAAACCGCTAGGTGGAGCTAATAAAGCTTAACGTCTCATGTACAGCATTTGAGGTGAGGGACAATCTTTTTCCAATTAAGAATTTAAGTTGTATACTCTTTAGACTTTTAATAATTTTAAACTGTTTATTACAGCATGTTAGTCATTAAACATGAAAAAGTCGATATATTTTATAAAAGCAAGATTGTTCTGTTGGACAAAAGTACAAAACCTTCCACCTTTATCATAAATATTTTAAGTATGGAGAAATATTTTATGCATCAAAGTCTTTACTGAAGATATCACTAACAGTATTAATAATAAATGACCTTGACAAGCTGTAAACTCAAAGTATTACCCTGGTCCACATTCTTTGTAACCGTCTTTGTAAACAAAAATACTTTATTTTTTCATTGACAAAAAGTAACACCACAACATTTTGTTGATCCGATCACACATTAGTTTCCAACCATACAAAGTAAGTCTTGAGAATCTCCGATTCACCATGCCTTTCACATGCTCAAAAAATATATTAATTTAGGAATATAAACATTTTACTGTATGTAAACTGTACTGTATATCGCTGGTCTTGGTAACTTAAAGAAGAAAAACACACCAGTATTCCATTTCTCCCTAAACATTTTAAGCATCAGAATTTTATAAAACGGTCCCCAAATATGCGATTGCTGTATAGAATGAATTTTAATTTTTTAAAATGTATTTAACATGAAAATTGAGCAGTTTACGTTCTTCCGCCTGAGAATATAGTCCCTCATCACTATGCAACGCAGAAACACAGCCACGAGTAACTAGCAAAGAGAGGACATATGATAAAGGAATAAATGACTTTTTTTGTTTTTCTTTAGCACATTTATTTGAACATTTCCACCGATTGTACAAGCACTGAAAAACTGTCCAATCCCTAGTTCGTCAGCCATTTTCTTTTTCACTGCGGGAGCGCTCCTACTGGTCCTGGTCTCAGTCCCTTCTAGGATATGACGCCAGCGATTTGTTGTTAAAATTTGGTTTCCTATAACGCAGCAGCGAACTCTCGTTTTTATGTCCACTATAACAGACATAATCTTCCCTGCTTTTAACCAAGCGTTTCATAATTTCTAAGAATGAAAATGATTTAAACTATGCAACAATTATCATTCAACAAGATCTCAAAATATCACAAGGATCCTCAAGAGCGCAAGAAAGACAGCAGAAAAAGATATCAGATACATGGGAATCCAAGCTTTTTTATCTACGCTAAGAAGTAGTCTCTAAAAGTTCTTTATCACACAGTGAAGTCAAAATTCCAGGGTGTACGTATATTAGAGAATATAGCATGGCTTTGAATGTGTGTCAGCCAATCAGATTTCAGGACTGGAATTATTCGTTTTATAATAGGTAATATAGTATGGAATCACGTATCTAAAGAAATTAACAATGATATTAATTTAAGGATCTAAATATAAAAATATGTATCTATATAGCAGGTAGTATTACTGTATTCCACTTTCTTTGTAAACACAGAAAAACAGATTCACAACGTGAAACTGTGTCACTCTGTGTAAAAAAAATGGTTTGAAAACCGTGGCTGCTGTATTTAATAAGCTGCTGAGTAAAGAATAGGAATGTTCCTGCTGTCAGTCTTTACCGAAGATATCACTGATAGTATTAATAATGAATGACCTTGGACAAGCTGTAAACTCAAAGTATTACCCTGGTCCACATTCTTTGTAATCGTCTTTGTAAACGAAAAGACTATTTTTTCATTGACAAAAAGTAACACCGCAGCATTTAGCTGATCCGATCACATATTCGTTTCCAATCATACAAGGTAAGACTTGAGAATCTCTGATTGACCATGCCTTTCACATGCTCATGAACGATATTAATTTAGGAACATAAACATATTATGTAAACTGTACTGTATATTGCTGGTCTTGGTAGTTTAACGAAAAAATACACACCAGTATTCCATTTCTCCCTAAACATTTTAGCCATCAAAGACTTACATGTTGTTATTTCGGAAACGTTTTTATGTGCTCCTTCTGACCATATTACTTTGTGAAAAGTGATAGTCTTTTAACCTTTTCTGTGAATTCGCTCGTTATCAGGCTTAAACAAACACATACTTTTAGAATTTGATTAACAGGGAATATAATATGGAATCGCGTATCTAAATAAATTAATTATTATATAATTATATTCATGTACTGTCTGGCAGAATAAACTGAAGAGTTAGTTAATGAGACATGGAATTATTAAGAATTATCACCTCTTTTTACACTTGAGAACAAATTAGAACATTCCACTCAGTGGGCGATGCACTGTTATCTCAATCACCTGCTAATTAGTTTTACACCACGGGAAGACAGGAGAATGTGATTGTACTGTATCTGTACAGAATGTGTGTTTCAATCAATACGGTAATTGATCAAAATCGCAAATGCGTTTAATTAAATGCCTTTTTTGATTTACAATCTGTAAAGTCAGCTTGAAGTTCAAAAACGATTTTGGCACGCCTGTACCATTTTCACGAAACCTCCTAGAGTTGTGAGAACACTTGTTTTGTGTATAAAGTACACAGCCTTCACTTTGTCGTTTTTATGCCATTTTTTTGACCACGTACGAATATTCTTATGTCCATATCTTTGCAAGGGAATCAGTGCGAATTTTAATACTAATTAAATGACCGCGGGCACTTTCCACCCTCTCTACATTCTCAGAGTAGAATAGACTAACCGTCTAATGAAAGACAGTCCCCAATGGACAAGAAAAGTGCCCGCAGGCACTTAAACTTAATATGGTCAGTAACAGTAAACAGTAACTTGGTCAGAAGGAGCACATAAGAACGTTTCCGAAATAACCACATGTAAGACTTTGATGCTTAAAATGTTTACAGCCATATACAGTTTGTAATGTAGGGGTTTCTATATTTATGTCTTTATTTAGTGGTTACATTAGTGAGAAAGGCTAAGCTTTTAGCTTCAGAAACGCATACGCCGTATGACATACATGTTTGTTTTGGGTTTTGCTTGTTCACATATCTCCCCTTTTTATAAAATTACATTGTTGAAAACTGTTCCAGAGCCACTGTTGTTTCATCAGTGAAAAGTACATCATGAAATGCCTCTCCCTGTTCAATCCATTGGAAAAAAGAAAAGGAGCATAAAGCGTCTGATGGTCATAAATGATATTAATTTAGGAACAGCATCAGAGATATGTTTTTAACTGCACTGCATCGGAGAGAATACCATAGCGTGTCTTTTTTTACTCCCCTGCAGAAACGGGCTTCCATAAGAATCAGTATAGCTTCTGGGAAATAAATTTTTCCTGCATTAAAGTTTAACTCGTTCAGAGCGCCCTACATTACAAACTCCAAGAATTTCATTTTGAGCTGAAGACCCTCACACCTTAAGAAGGATTCACAGCCGAAACGTTGCAGGTTGACGTGGCTACCCACCAAAATAAATGTATTGCAGTTAATTATGTATTGCAGTATTATATCTAATTTTTTATTTCTTTTTTAAAAATTAAAAAAATCGTTTGCCCAGCCTAAGAGGGGGGGTCTGCTCTCATTGACAGCTGACACTCCTCCATACACTGAAGTGAAAAATTAACAATGCCAATGTAAACGTCGTATTTATAATTTGTTGATAATAAAAATGTTAAGTTCTCTAAAGCTTTCTCAGTCAAGTATGATAATTTACCTAGGGAGCTGTGTAAGCATGCGTAGGCAGCAAAAGATCGGCTAAATTGGGAAGAAAACGCTATTAGAAAAAATGTTTCAGGTGTGAAGAACACAGATCCCCAATGCAATTTCAACCAAACCTGTCCCCACACACCCTGCCCCCACTGCAATTAGAATATACACAAAGAACTGAAATCTTTAGAGTAGATGATTAGGTGTTTCACAGACGTAGGTATAGTACGTAATTCAGGCTTTATGAACTCACACCTGGGATTTGATTAATTAGGGTTATTAATTATTAGAGTTCATAAAGCCTGAATTACATACTATGCCTACATCTCTGAAACACCTTTGCTAGTTAATGCTACTTCACATCCTTGGGCGTGATTTTTTTAGGCAAAAACTAGGCTAACAGGCTTGTTTTGTGATGTTCCTAAAATTGTTAAGCGCAGTGTCAACATGTTTCCATATGAAAGGATTCATACGAAGGGCAGAGATGTCATCATCCTGAGGCGTATGTGTGTGGCAGATCTGTGATGTGGTTGAGTGTGAATTGTGGTGAGCCTCTGATTGGGGGAAAAAAAGACCTGCTGATCTGTTCTACATACCAGGAATATGATTTTCTTCTATTCGAAACATGTATTTTAAACGTTTAATGTTAAAAGTTAAGAAGTAAAGTACAAAGATTTCTAAGCTGATCAGAAGGAAGAAAATCACCCGTGTTGCGCACATAAAAAGTGGTTATTAACTATCGAAACCTGTTTTTATAGCTTTTAAAGTCGTGCAATGTCTAAGCAGAAACACATAATTATATCTTATATATGAAAAATATATATCTTTTATATGAAAAAGTGTGTGTGTCTCTCTGTACTCAGCTGTACTGAAAAATAAAACACCGTTTTTCATTCAACGAGTGCCTGACTCACTGTGTCCGTCCTATATAATAATGCCAATAATAATGTTCAAACCGATTTTTTTTACACAGAAGACTGACACAGCTTCGCGTTGTGAATCTGTTTTTTTTATGAAAACATATCAGTGGGGGAAGGTGGACTTGCCCTTATTCTACTTTGAAAATACCTGTGAAACCAGTTTGTTTACAAACAATGTAGACACACAGAGAGAGGGAGATGCGATAACCACACAGCGCCAGGCGAATGCACATTAATGTAGGGCTATCGGGCTGTGTACATACAGTAGGAACATGTTGTGATATTTAGAAATATAAAAAATGTCAATATAATGCCAATAATATTTGCTATTTTAGTTTTTCAAAGAAATGTTTTTGTTAAAAGAAAACTGATGGCAACAGCTGGGTTTGAACACCTGACCTCAGGGTTATAATTCAGTCACTTAACCTATCACACCACCGAGGCACTCATGTGACAAGTATATATCAATGGAAATTCTTATACTACTGTTTGTGCAACAGTACATGAATATAGTTACACTGTTATTAATTTATTTAGATACGCGAATCCATATTATATTCCCTACTAATCCAATTCTAAAACTATGCTTTTGTGTAATCCGATAACGAGCATATTCACAGAAAAGGTTAAAACGATCACTTTTCACAAAATATATAAATATACAGGTATTTATACTTATAAGTAATATGGTCAGAAGCAGCATGTAAAAACGTTTCCAAATTAACCACATGTAAGACTTTGATGCTTAAAATGTTTAGGGAGAAATGGAATACTGGTGGTTATTTTTTCTTTAAACTACCAGGACCAGCAATATACAGTACAGTTTACATAATATGTTTATGTTCCTAAATTATTATCGTTTATGACCTTCAGATGCGTTATGCTCCTCTCTTTTTATGCTCAGCTAATAAAATTTCACTTTAGTTCTAAAATTCCATATAAATATTCAGTACTAAGCATATTAAAACATGCACAGTAAAGAGACTAAAGAGATTAAATGTTTTCACTAACAA
Organism: Atractosteus spatula; assembly: GCF_055471065.1. NCBI lineage: Eukaryota > Metazoa > Chordata > Actinopteri > Semionotiformes > Lepisosteidae > Atractosteus > Atractosteus spatula. Next base: position 37,000,469 of record NC_142709.1, read on the forward strand.
CCAATGCACCACAAGTGCCCCTGTCAGTCATTTTGGCCAGCCAATCACGTACCGCGGTACAACGCAGTGAACTGTGGGTAATTGAATGTGGTACGGAGTTGTCCCGTGCATTTTGAATGGCTGCATCTGTATGTTATAATACATTCCTCTAATACATTTTAGCAATTAAAACATCCATAGGCATCTGAAGCCTTCACCCCACAATTGCCCTTTACTGTTTAGTTAAATGCATCTTTTTGCTATTCATATAAACAATATATAATAAACAAGAAAATCATTGTACTGGGCTTACATACCATTTGACAACAAAACAGAAGAGATTAATTCTAATGTATGGATCAAATGGGGAGCTTTGCTAGCATACATTGGCTACAAAGGAATACATTTCCTTCTGTGTTTTCATAATGGAATTAACCTTTACATAATATAATGAGCTGAACATTTACCCATACAATACTGTTTTTTAAATTGAGCTGTTGTAGGACTTAATACACCTGGCTTCTATTTTTTAAAGTAATTTCTCCAGGTTGATGCAATGAAAAATCATTTACAATAAAACAAAATAATATGAATCCTCAACATGTTGTCATAATAGTCTAAAGCAAATAAAAAAAATATTTTTAAAATGGATTGAGTATGGGCTGTGGTTGTTTGACTTATAAAAAAGTAGTTGTAATGTGATGAAAATAGTAACAAGGATTGTAATAAGAACTAACAAGGATGTTGTTCTACGGTTTTGTCTATAAACCAAAGAATATGCAGAAGTATTGTCTGGTAATGTTATTGGGGATGAATGATACAAACATTGTGCAGAAAGATAAGATAAGATAAAGACTTTATTGATCCCATAGGGAAATTGATGAAAAACAATATATAATCAATGAAACAAGCAATCATCCATAGCAGGCACTTTCCCCTGCAACAGAACTCACTGTATTACCTACAAGTACATATCTAGCACCACACTCATTCAAGGCCCTTCAGGATAATTCCGGATCACTCAGATGACATCTTGTACCTCCAGCAACCTTATTTACTGTATCTGCATTCTCAAAGTAGGGTTTCTTAACTCCTATAGCAGAAAGACATCAGAAACTAAAATTAACCTGAAACTTGGTTCACACCTTCCCCTTTCTCTCAATGACAGACTTGTTTTTTTCGAATTCTCTCTATTCATTTGTAGGTTTCGTTTCACACCTCTCCTCACTTCTCTCTACCCCGCACCACTTGATTGGCCACTCTGCCTCTCCCCTGCTCCCGCCTTCTCCTCTCTCCTGGCTTTTGTTTTCCCATGCTATATTATCTTTGCAAACTGCCCAAATTTTCTTACACCTGAAGAAGGCTCCACAGCCAAAATGTTGTTTTCTTTCTTCTCTTTTCAGTGTGGAATAAACCTATTACTTGTTCCTTTGCAGGCTACACATGCTGACACAGTTACCCACCTGAACTATAATGAATGATATCTCAATGGTAAGGGAAGTATTTGTGGTATTTTCTTTTACGCATAAAATCCCACTTTTTTCTGGGAGAGAACTATGACTTCAGAAAAATGCTGTTTCCTGTTTGAAGGTATACCATTTCCAGGTCTGCAAGAGAGGTTATCAGGACTGGCAACCTCCCACAACTCAGTTATTCTTTGTGTATATTCCTCTGCCACGCCCTTTCATAATAAGGAATTTCAGATTATAAACAGCTAGTAGGTGTTTATGTATATGTGTTCCTTGCAATGGACTCGTGTCTACTTTCCAAGATAGGCTCCAGCTCCCCTCTACCCTGTACTAGATAAAATGGTTAGAAAAGGGATGGATAACTCCATCAATATATTTATTAGTGGTAAAAAAAGCTAAAATAACAGTAAGATGACCACAGTAACTTTTCTTTGTTTATGAAAATAAATAAAAATCTAGGGAGACAGAGAAAAAAGTAAAAAGGAAATAAAAAGGAAAAATAATTAAAGTAGATTAAAAAATGAAAACTGGTGAGAGGAGTGGCAACCAGATGCTCCAGCATTCCCTCTCAACCAGAATATTCTGTATAAAAACTGAATGAAAGTTGATTTTAATATCTATAGCATAAAGTTCCACACAGTAGAACTGTAGAAGGGCCTTTACTTAACTGGTTCTGTTATTTACCGCCCTGCTCCTACCGTATTCAGTACCCTCATCTCATTGTGTATTTTCATTGTGCATATCTTGTGTACTTTTTATTTTTATCGTTGTCATTCTGTAAAGCGCTTTGAGAAGCAACCTTTAAATGCACTACATAAAATAAAGTTTATAATATTATGATGTGACACTTGTGACCTGTGATTATATTATTATTGAAAACGAGAAGCGCATTGTAACAAACAAACTAACAAATAAAAGCAGTTTTAATATTTTTACTTATTTACTATTTTTAGTTTTAAATATGATCATTTTAATCTGATTTATAATAAAATTCACAATCAGAAACCTATAACTAAAACACAAAATTAAAAAAGCTTTCTTATAAACAACCCTAACCCAGCTATAAAATCCTAAAGTAAAAGAAACAAATGTTTCAGGATTTCACTATACAGAAAACAATGGACAGAAGTGACACCCGCTTATACAGATCCAGCCAGGTTTTTAAAAATACTCAGTTGTTGGACTGCACTATTTTGTAAAACCGACAGGTGGAGCACTGAAAGCTTAACATGGCATGTGGGGCATTTGGCTTTTGCCAGAAAATGCCTGGTTTTGAATCCTGGACAGTCTTTTTCCAATTATAGAATTTAAGTTGTATACTGTTTAGACATTTATTAATTTTAAACTGTGTATTACAGAATGTTAAATATTTAACTAATTAAAAAGTAGGTATATTTTATAAAAGCAAGGTTGCTGGGTTGGATATATTAAAAAGAGTTTGTTATTATACAGTAGTTTGTGAACATAATGTGCCTCTTTCGGGTTTACATCCACATAGAGAAAATTCAAAGGTAAATAAACATAGAAACAGTAGTATAACATAACACATACCGAATATACACACAGTAGATGGTAGTGATAGCTAAAGATTAAAAAAGTACACAACAGTATTCCACCTTCTTCATAAATATTTTATGAATCAAAGTCTTGAACTTGGTGACTTACAGTGGGTTATGGAAACGTTTTAACGTGCTTGTTCTAACATTCTAAAGTTTATATACTGTAGTTAATTAAAAAAAAGTATCCTCTTCTAAGAATACATAGTGAAGAAAGATATAAGATGTGAAGAAGGGGTTAACTGATTCCTTTCTGCACAAGGACTGGACTTCTTGTGACACAAGACATTCCAGGCTTAGAGTTATGGCAGGAAAGGGGGATAACTGATAAGGATTCCAGATGCCAGCTAGAAACCCTCCTTCACAAGGAAGGAAACCTAACACTGGCCATTTGGCCAAAGTCTGTGAACTGTCCGAACACCATGAGCTCCCCTCATTACCATGGTAACGAGCTACGTCAGAAGCATCTGAAAAGGGCTATATAAACTGGAAGTTCGAACAATACTTTGGTTTTATTGTTCCTTGCAAGCAATAAAACTCATCTGTTTAACTTCATCTCGGGATCTAGAACTTATTTGTCTGTTACAACAACTTTTGGCATCATGAACAGGGTTCTCCAGAAGGCGCAGGCTTCCCATCAGCAGGAGAGATGGACAGCGCGCATAATACAAAGAGGTAAGGACTCCTCTTTTATTAAAAGTCCCGAATCTCTTGTTTGACCGATTGGGAAGTCTCTGCTTCCTGCGAGGATCGCCCGAGATGATGGAGTGAACGTGAGTTTCTGGATACCTCTGGCCCAGGGAAGACACCGGTGTATGTAATGGGTGGTTGGCTGTAAGCCCAGAATTTGGTCTGGCAGGCGGCGAATCGCAATATTGCACACAGGTGTTCGAAACTGGTGTATGCCTTAATTGTGCATGGAGTTTCTGAATGGATTTGGCCTTTATCGCGGAGCTCAGAACCGGTTTGGGCCTTAATTGCGCCCGGGGTTCTGAAGCTGAGCTGTACTTTAATTGCACATATAATCCAGGACTGGTTTGGGCCTTAATTGCGCATGGGGTCCTGAGATTAGCTATGCCTTGATTGTGTACGGATTGGTGTGGCGTGTTTTTTTTTGTTTTAAAGGGAACAGGAGAGAAGTAGATGATATATATGTATGTTTTTATGTGTTTTCCTTGTTTGTGAACATACACATACGCACAACACTAACATAAACACACCTCATAATAAAAGAGCAAAGCACTAAGTAGCAGGATTTAAAGGACGTTGAGATCCGAGAATAGCTCTGACTGGAGCCCAGTGCGTAAGTCCACCTCGGGGCAAAAGCAGCAATGCTGGCAATCTGGGGATGGTGAATTACTGATCCAGGAAGGGAGTGTTTGAGGTCTCGTTTCTTACCTGTGAACAGTGCGATGTAAGTCCTCTCTAAAGACTCTGAGAGGCATTTAGATCTGGAGGTAACAGATGCCCTTAGTTGCATAAGTGCAGGAATGCACAGGATTTCCAAGTAAAAGCATCCGCCTATGAGCTGTTACCTCACACACGACAAAGTAAGTCTTCCGAAAATGAACATGTGTGCTTACTGGTTGTTTGAGAAAGTGGTGGAAGTGTCTGATTATGTATCGGACAAGTGTAAGTTGACAGAAAAGGAGGAAAAATATAGAAAGAATTGAGTTTATCAGAGGAAGTTTGGGGCGAAGATGCTTGTAAGAAAGCATATGAGTATTGGCAAAAGCACAAGGATGTAGCTGCAGCCTTGGTGTGCGGCTGGCACCTGTGGTGGCAGATACATAAGAGAAAAAGAAAGAGAAATCGGAATGTGATAAAAAAGTGTGTTTACAGGAGAAAAAAACCTGAAATAAATAAAAGAAAAGATAACTTACTCGCTACAAAGAAGAGTCTGATCAAAAGCAAAAAGAGGCTGTGCAGGAGGATCAAAAGCTGAAAAAGGGGAACAGACTATCAGACGGTGTTTGGTCTGAGCAGGACTGTCGGAAAGTGTCTGAGCAGTGGTGAAAGAATAAACAGACGGACAGTGGAATAAGTGATGTCGTGTTTATGAGAAGTTACGCTGTTAAAAAAAAGATACATGTAGAAGTGAAATAAAATACAGCGCTTTGTAGTATGAAGAGAAAAAAATATATTCTTGATGTATAAGTGTGTTTTATGAATTTGTGTGCCAGCACATACGTATGTGTGTGTGTAAAAGACCGCAGTGCGTTAACTGTGATTTTAGGTATAGTAAATGATGGTGTGAGTGTGTTTAGCCAGCCGGACTGGCTAGAGACTTAACTAAAGAGACTTGACTAAAACAAATAATGAACAAAAGCAACTTAAGAGACTGAAAAATATAAGATCGTCTGAAAGTACAATACAGATTAACCTAAATGAGTTAGATAAACAGTTTTTGTATTTATATATAATTAGTTGAAATAGTTGAAAACAAAAGTTGGATTTATTCGAATGTCTCGAAACCAGATATCGCTGAAACGCTGTAGATTAAGAATCATGACTGGTGGATAACACTGTGAAATTTGCAGAACTAAAGAATCTCTATTGAAAGATAGGGAGAAATATGTACATGAAGGTGCAAGCAGTTTACATGGGATGTAGTTTACAGAAATTGGATAAATCTTAGAAACAAAACAGACAGGCTGACTGGGGGAAATCTCAGGTTTACAATTAGTTTAAACAACAATATACATGTCTTTTTCAGAAAAACAGCAGAAAGCGCATGCAGGATGAAGGAAGCAGGGACCTGCTCTGTGGTTCAACTGACAGGGAAGGACAGAGAAAAAATTATCACCCAGCTAAGAGCTTTGTCTGGTCTTTTGAGAGATCCGTTTACCTAAAGATTAGATCGGTAAATCCCTTGTAACCTCCCTAAGTCTGTCCCAGTCCAGTTCATAAAAGGAGTTAAACTTAAAATGTACTGTTAATAGTGTGTTGGTTTCTCTGTTATGGGATACTGGAGCACTACTGTCATGCTTGTCTCACTTCACTGTTCAACAGTGTGCTATAGAGTACTATATATGGGGAGACGGCAGGAGGCCACAGGAGTATTGGGGCAGCGAGTTTTACTTGCTGAGTACTAGAATTTAACATTGACGTGCACTCACCCCCGAATGTGGGTGGTTCCATCCCAGATCTATTGGGCTGGGATGTTATGCAACATTACAAGGAATGACTATACAGAACAGGGTATCACATGGCTTCAACTGACCTCTGTGATCACTCAGTATGTTGATGATATTTTCAGTGCTTCCCCTGACGAGGAAACCCACAAGTCTGAGCTGTTTCACGTTTTAGAGTTTCTAATATTAAGCAGTTATGATAAGGCCTTGTGTGTCTAGGATTGTGTATTTTTAACAGGGCCTGGGTGGAATGTTTTTATGGGATGAGCACAACTTTTAAGAGATCTGCTTAAGGGGGGAGTGCAGTCCAAGGACAAGATTGCCGTCGTTCCAGCAGCAAAAGCCGCCTGAAATAATTTGAAACAAGCTCTTTTACAGGTGCTGAGACTGGGGTTTCCTCAGATGGATCAACCATTCCTTTGTATGTAAGTGTGGAAAATGGGTTCTGGGCATCTGTGCTGATGCAGGGGCATGGAGGTAGGCACCCCGGTGGGATACTATTCGGGACCATTAGATACTGTAGCCAAAGGGTGGGGGACCGTGAAGATTTAAGAAGATATAATACTGTTTACTGATCTGGTTAAACTTTATTTAAAGTTTATTTAACTTTATTTAAAAAGCTCTGGTTAAACTTTAAATATGTAAGACTTTGATGCTTAAAATGTTTAGGGAGAAATGGAATACTGGTGTGTATTTTTTCTTTAAATACCAAGGTCTGCAATATACAGTACAGTTTACATACAGTAATATGTTTATGTTCCTAAATTAATATTTTTTATGAGCATGTGAAAGGCATGGTGAATTGGAGATTCTCAAGAATTACTTTGCATGATTGGAAACAAATGCGTGATTGGATCAACGAAATGCTGTGGTGTTACTTTTTGTCAACAAATTGGTTAGCAAATTCAAGAATCTGTTAGCCAAACATGGCCCTCCAGGGAGTTTCATCCGTTGCCCGTGATGATCTCAACTGGACTCAGTCTCACAGTTCCGTTTGATCCAGTCTGTAGACTGCACAGGGCCGCAGGTAGAGCATCTACCCACGGTGCTCCTTCAGTCTGATATTTCATCAGTTGGTCTTTCAGAGTTCCATTCGTTCCACCATCCCTGCAGACTGCGGATGAAGAATCAAGTAATAGGTTTATTCCATGCTGAAAGAAAGAAGAAAGAAAACACATTCCATAAGAATCAGTATACTGCAGCTTCTGGGAAATACATTTTTCCTGCATTAAAGTTTAACCCATCCAGAGCGCCCTACATTACAAACTCCAAGCGTTTCACCCTCACATGTGAGAAGGATTCACAGCTGAAATGTAGCAGTAAATGTTTATATCATTATATCTATTTTTTATTTCTTTTTTAAAAATTAAAAAAACGTTTGCCCAGCCTAAGAGCGGGGGTCTGCTCTCATTGACAGCTGACACCCCTCCATACACTCAAGTGAAAAATTAATAACGCCAATGTAAACGTCGTATTTACAATTTATTGATAATAAAAATTTTAAGTTCTCTAAAATTTCTCAGTCAAGTATGATAATTTACCTAGGGAGCTGTGTAAGCATGCGTAGGCAGCAAAAGATCAGCTAAACTGGGAAGATGCGACACCGAAGATATTATTAATAACCTTTTAAATCTGAAGGGAGATCTAAAGGGATCCACCAATAAAGGTTCCTGCAACTGAAGCGATTCAGAGGGAAAGACGGTGACTATTCGTTGTTATTAAAACATTACTTAGATTCGAAAATGTTGTGATATTTAGAAATATAAAAAAGTCAATTAATTGTCCATAATATTGCTATTTTAGTTTTTCAAAGAAATGTTTGTTAAAAGAAAATTCATGGCGCTTGCTGGATTTGAACAGCAGACCTCTCGCTTATAAGTCAGGTACTTAAACCATCATGCCACTAGCACAGTCACAGAACATCACTTTTCTCAAAGAATACTGTATACTGTATAAACGTCCAGTACAGTAACATGGTCAGAGGGAGCAAGGAGCACTTAAAAACGTTTCCGAAATAACCACATGTAAGACTTTGATGCTTAAAATGTTTAGGGAGAAATGGAATACTGGTGTGTATTTTTTCTTTAAAATACCGAGACCAGCCATATACAGTTTACATAATATATTTATGTTCCAAAATTAATATTGTTTATGACCTTCAGATGCGTTATGCGTTATCCTATTCTTTTTAGGCTCAGCTACTAAAATTTCCCTTCAGTGGTAAAATTCCATATAAATATTCAATACTAAGTGGATTAAAACATGCACAGTAAAGACATTAAATGATTAAATCTTTCCACGACCAACCAACGTTCCACGAGTGCCCCTGTCGGTCATTTTGGCCAGCCAATCACATACCACGGTATGACGCGTTATGACGCGTTATGACATATGGAAATGCCTGCGGTACGTGTTTGCCCCGCGCACTTTGAATGGCTGCATCTGTATAAGATGTGAAGAAGGGGTTAATTGATTCCTTTCTGCACAAGGACTGGACTTCTTGTGACAAAAGACATTCCAGAGTTAAGTGATGTCCCTTGTCATTAGAACATTAACCTTAAATGTCCACATTACTCCTCGAGAATTCATACAGGAACCGGCATTGGATACAAACATTATGAACAACATCTGGAGTATGTATAAACAAGGTAGGAGACATCATCTCAGTCTAGGAATTACACATCAGGAAGTTCACTGTCAGTATCTGATAGCTTTGTAGTAGGCAGATATTTGGGAAGAAGTCACTTCCTTTCTTTTGACTTGCTACCAGGAGTACATCTTGATGTAAGAGTACAGCATTCATAGTACACCCAGTCATGATCCAGCTACCCAGCAGCAGTGTTACAATAACACCGGTTCCTGCTCCCAGCCCCCCTGATGAACTACAACACCTGTGTTGGGCACCTGCTAGGGTGGTTTGGAGGTTTGATCCATTAAAAGCAAACTCAAATACCTGTACCTCTTCGGGGCTTACTGTTTCTTGGACAATTCAATAGTGTGGCACCAGAAGGCATCCACGACCTCAAGTTTGGTCTAATATTGACTGGTTCCAGACTGTACAGTGTTGAGTCCAAGATGTACTGTGGCCTCCTCGGAAACTTGTAGGAAAACTGTTTGATTAGGTAGCTGCATTGTGGTAGCTGTATCATGCCTGACACAAGTCATAGTGACAGTTAAATGTGGTGTGCTGACCAGCCATTTACTTCCCACCTGCTCTCTATGGGGTTCATTAACCTCCCTCTGCTCGTTAGTAGCTTTACACCCTTCATTGGTGGATCGGTTAGACACAGCCAATGGATAGCTTTGGTAGCCATACCCATCTCAAGATTTGGAACCAAATTCAATCTTTGATCACCTTCTGGGTGAGCTACAAGCGATGGGGTTGTTAATGTCACATACTCCTCTACTGAGAAGAGTGGAATCAAGTGGGTTGGGATTTGTGCCACAACTAGACTGGCTACAGTGGCACTAAGTTCCCTTAACAGGTCTTGTGTCAACATTCTGGCCTGTTGCACACAAGCATAAACCCACTGTATAACACCGACAATCATGTCCACTAGGTGGGGGATAAGATTCAACCCTGTTGCATAGACAGTTGCCTATAGGGTTTTCCCTAGGCTTTCCAGCTTTTGCTGCTCTCGATACAGCCTGTCACTACCCTCTGACATCTCTGACACCTGCCTTCTTGGGGCAGTCAGGGTGAGAGTGCCAGCAGCAAACAAACCTCCCAAAAATAGCAAATGCACAACAGTGGCGGCAGCAATCAGTCATCCCAAAAGTCTTTTCGGGTGGCTGATCCCAGTCATCTCCTTCTGAGTGACTGTCGCCTTTCTAAGCTGGCGCAGCATGTACATGGTGTCTTTCTCAATATGCCATGTCGCATCCTCAGCACCAACATCCTGGAAATCTGGGGAGATCTGACGCAGCTGCTGATGCTGCTCCTCCATTTCTGCTTTTTCGATTTGTTCATGCCTGTGCTCTAGGAACCCCGCTGGGGGTGGTGCAGCGGTGGAGCATGCCTTACCCTCGGCTGAGTGGTCATCTGGAGCACCTGAGTGATCTGGGATTATTACCCCATTCTCACTGTTCAGGTCCACCCTGTACACCTCCTGATTGAGGAATCCCTCTATCAGCATGTTTATAATCGTTTGCTGGGGGTAGGTGTAGTGCACGTGCTCGCTCCCCCCTTCCCTCGCTAGGGGTTCAGGGAGCTGCCCCAGCACTGGGATAGCTAGTCCGAAGTCTTTGAACTCGCTATCACTCACCAGGCCCATGTCAGTGCAGGCGGGGATTCTGACACCCCCTTTGCCATGTTCTGCACTAACAGGCGGTCGGCTTGTCCATCCAGCTCCAGTCTGGCTGTTGGTCAGACTCAGACTGACAAACTGAGCTGGTGGCTGTAAGAAAACCTGCTTGGCTTTCATTCCCTGTCCTTTCCTGGGGACTGGGTGTGTTGGAAACCCTGCCGTCGAGGCAGGAACAATCAGGTCAATCTCACTCACTACCTGGTAGCTCTGAGAAATAATGTTATCTGACTGCAGGTTCCCTGGGTCACAGCAGAGGGAATTCGCATCTGGGATCAGGTGTGTCCACAGCACAGTAGTCTCAGCGTCCAGCTGGGCTCTCTGTCTAACCTGTGAATGTTGCACCGGGGGCACCTGGCGGTGGCCCTGTGACAGCTGCTCAAGCAGATCCTCATTAATAGAGGACCTCTCAGGGCTAAGGGTGAGGGCTACATCACCAACCTGCTCTCCTGCCATCTGGATCCTTTCCACCACTGCGGGGTGGTGGTCCTGACCCCTCTTGGGTGCCAGGGTGCACAGGGAAAGCTCCTTTTCATCACCAGGTGGGGAGATCTGCTCCTCTTTAGGGATGTAAAAGGGGTGTGCTTTACCTGGTGGATTAGGCGGCTGCTTGGAGCACCGCTCCTGTGGCAGGGAGGCTGTTGGGATCTTGGCCGGGACATGACTTCCCTGTATATTCGGGGAACAAGAAAATATTTTTATTTCTTGTCCAGAGGGAACAGAAGGAATCTTCGTATGGGTTTCTGTGTTCGGTGGGCACTGTGTGAGCACAGTCTGCCTCTTGGCCCCCCTTTCCTTCTGTACAGAAGGCTTAGGGGCCTTGACCTGGTCCCACAATTTACCTTGCTGGTGATCCACCAAAGGTTCCACTCTGAGTCGCATGCCCTTTTCTTTTTCTACCCGTTTGAGCTTGCCGTGTGACATCAAACACCTTTCAACCTCAGTGTCAATCAGTGTCTCACTGGGTAAGTCATCTCCCATGGCAACCTTGAGATAAAAGCTTCTTGCTTTTCCTCTTTGTTTTAACTTCTCCAGAGAATGTCTGGAGCCTGCCTGCTCTCTGACTTCAGGGGTGGAGTCAGCACTCGCTTGGGAGTGGCTGACCTCATCCAGGCAGGAACCCTTCCGCTCAATCAGATAGACTGAGGGAGGGGGAGGGGGCGGGTCTCCACCTCTTCCAGTGGAGAGTCCTAGCTCATTCACGCTTCCGGCAGCCTTGGGGAGTGTTTGTCCCTGTCCTAATAAAGTCTGTTCAAGCCTGGCCAAGCGGGCGGCGATTGAGTCTTTTTGCTCAGCCTTTTCTAGCCCTTTCCCTCCCCCGGTGTTCTCATAGCATTTAGGATGCTGGGTGCGGTCCTGTGTGCCTGCTGTGTGCCGGGGCTTAGCCAGCTCAGAAGCTTGTACTCCTTCGAGCAGGAGGGAATTATCCCTGCTGGCTCTGAAGGTGAACACAGTCGCTTTAACAGCTTTTTGCTCAGAGTGACTTTGGACATCATAGTCCCAGGCTTTCTGTGCGAATCTCCTACTATCAGTCATTTTCATGGTCTGTGCATCTGTATGCGTTAAGATCATCTTTCTGACTGATGGGTGGAGATTGGCATGAATAAACCCGTGAAATTTGTGTTCTCTTCGCAACCCTCATCATTTCGCCCTGCAAAATAAGTTTGTCTAAGTCTCTCATAATATTCGCGAGTGGACTCGGTTCTCTCGTGCTTAATGTTAAGGGCAGCGGCTATCGCGGCAGACGGGTCAATAAACACACTGTATTCTTGTATAAGTGCTTGACACAGCTCGTCAAAGTCATTACAGACTTCCTTCATCTGCCTAGCCATCCACTCATGTATGGGTAGTTTTTCTGACCAGAAACATTTTCTCCTGTTCTGTGGTGTCTTGCATGAACTGCAGGGTATATCTGAGGTCCTGAATATAACTCTCGACAGTATTCTCTGACACTGCGGGGTCAAATCTCTCTATGTCCTTCACTAGCTCTCTCAGAGAACGGAGGTTTATTTTTCTAGTTTCTCTGCTGACGGAGATATGGCCGAGATCTTGGTCTGGGGGCTCATGCCTTAATTGATTCGGCTCTCTACCCCACAATGACCCAGTTACCGATCCCGTCCGGGAAAGCTCTCGCGCAGGCAGAACCTTTTTCTCCCGGCTAACTGAGCGTTCTGGACTGCTTGGCGGTGAAGAACGCCTGTGTTGCAGCCGCTGTGCTGCCCGCAGGGGAACATTCAGCTCCTGTCTAAGTGAGTCCAGCATAACATAACATTTGAGTAACTAGTGTAGAAGTTGTAACCAAATTCATTTACGAAATGGTCTAAATGAATTATATACTGAATGTATGTCCTCTTGGTATGTGTAACTCTTCGTGATTGAATATATACCCGTTGTAATCTGCCAACCGTCATGATAAGATCCGTTATGTTTATATGCACATTTTATGTATTAATAAATGTACTATCGTGTATTAGTACCTGTGTGTGTTGTTTGAGTTAACCCGCAGGGCAGGATTCTAATACCATGAAAAAGAATCATTTTGTTTACTCATGATTGTGTGGCCAGGAATAACTCAAACTCCATCATTAAGTTTGCGGACGATACAACAGTCATCGGCCTGATCACAGATGGTAAAGAGTCTGCGTACAGGGAGGAGGTTGAAACCCTGGCAGCATGGTGCCAGGAGAACAACCTCTCTCTGAACATCAGTAAGACTAAGGAGATGATTGTGGACTATAGAAAACACCAGGGAGGAGATCACACACCTATCTAAATCAGTGGGACTGCAGTGGAGAGGGTCAGCAGTTTTAAGTTCCTGGGAATTAACATCTCAGAGGACTTAACCTGGACCCACCACACCAACACCGTGGTCAAAACAGCACGGCAGCACCTATTCTTTCTCCGCAGGCTAAAGAGGTTTGGCATGCCATCATATATCCAGGCCAACTTCTACAGGTGCACTATTGAGAGCATCCTGACTGGTTGCATCACTGCCTGGTATGGGAACTGCCCCGCCCGGGATCGCAAAGTACTGCAGAGGGTGGTGAAGTCAGCGCAGCTCATTACCGGCTGTGAGCTACCAAACATCCAGGATATCTACTCAGCTAGATGTCTGAAGAAGGCCAGGTCCATTCTCAAGGACCCCAGTCATCCCAGTCACAAACTGTTTTCCCTCCTACCGTCCGGGTAAACGGTACCAAAGCATTTGGTCCAAGTCCAACAGACTACGGAACAGCTTCTACCTCCAGGCAATAAGACTGCTAAATAGCCAACCTGCACCTCCTTTAGCAAATCACCTGTAATAGCTACATGGACACACAGTTTTCACTGTATTCAGCATAACCGTACTACCTGTATATATTGCATACACCATGGACACATAGCAGCTCTACTCATATTGAGTTTTATTCCGTTTCTATTACATCTATTATTATGTAACCTTATTTTCATAACCTAAATTTTGCGATTTTTGTGTTTTTGTGATTTTTGTGATTTCTGTGATTCTTGTGATTTTTGTGAGCTCGCAGAAAAGACATGTCATTGCCAGCAACTACTGCTGCATGCTGTATTGTTGTGCATTTGATAAATAAACTTTGATTTGATTTGATTTGATTATTTGGTTTCACTTAATAGACTTCCAGAAAAAGGTGAGGACGAAGAGTTACAAGGCCAAGTTCTAATGTTGGACATGATGGATGATGCACCAGTAAACATGGCACAAATCAAGAAGTGAACAGCGAAGGACGTCACACTGTCTCAAGTGCACAAATACATCTTACGAGGATAGCCTCGTGTAACGGATCCCCAACTCACACCGTACTATTCAAGACGACTGGCTCTGAGTGTGCGTGATGGATGTATCCTGTGGGGAGCGAGAGTAGTCATCCCTCGGCAGGGACAGTCTATTCTTTTAAAAATGTTACATCAGTCGCATCCAGGGATGTCTAAGATGAAAGGCTTAGCCTGTTCTTACTTGTGGTGGCCAAGGATGGTTTAAGATATAGAGAGAGAAGTTAATAGATACAGCAAATGTCAGCAAAATAGGAAAGTGCCACCGAACGCACCATTACACCCCTCGGAATGGCCTGAACAGCCATGGTCTCGGATTCATGTGGACTATGCAGGACCATTCCTTGGACATATGTTTCTAGTGATCATCGATGCCCATTCAAAGTGGGTGGACGTCTACCCCATGAAGACTTCCACCTCATAGGCGACGATTGAAAAGCTGAGACGAAGCTTCAGTACCCATGGATTACCGCAGATGTTGGTGTCAGACAATGGCGCATGTTTCAGAAGTTCAGAGTTTACTAAATTCATGAAGCAAAATGGAATCCACCATGTAACATCTGCACCCTTCCATCCCTCTTCTAATGGGTTGGCAGAACAAGCTGTCCAGACCTTCAAGGAGGGGATGAGAGGAAGATACAGATGCAGCCATTCAAAGTGCGCGTCACAGACACGTACCGCAGGTGACGTCGCTCAGTATGACGCAAGATGACGCGTGGCACCGCAGTACGTGATTGGTTGACCGACAGGGGCACTCGTGGTCCGTTGGTCTGTCGTAGAAAGACTTACAGTAAAAACGTCTTTGCTGTGCCCGTTGTAGATATTGAATTTTACCACTGAAGGGAAATCTTAGTAGCTGAGCATAAAAAGAATAGGAGCATACTGTAACGCGTGTGAAGGCCATAAACGATATTAATTTTGGAACATAAACATACAGTATATACTGTAGCTGGTCTTGGTACTTTAAAGAAAAAAATACACACCAGTATTCCATTTCTCCCTAAACATTTTAAGCTTTGAAGTCTTTAACTAACATGATACCGGAGTCAACAAGCATACTTTTAGAATTTGATTAAAAGGGAATATAATATGGAATCGCGTATCTAAAGAATTTAATAACGGTATTCGTGTGCTGCGACAGGGCTGTGTAGGGCTTTTTCGCCTGCCTGTTCATGCGAGCTGTCTTCTAGCCGACTGGTCTAGGTGCGTGACTAGCAACTGGGAGGTTGTGTGATCGAATCCAGCTGGTGCCGGACTTTTCTTTTAACAAACATTTCTTCGAAAAAATAGAATAGCGATATTATGGACAATAAATTGACTTTTATATTTCAAAATATCGCAACATGAACGATATTTGCGATATTTTGAACATATCTTCCCTTCTGACAGCGGTTCCTCCTTCTATTGTGTGTGTGTGTGCAACAGAGTAAATTTTTATAGAGAAATGGAGGCTGGACAGTATGCGTTACAATATAAACATTTATATTGATTTAAATCGTGTTCTGATTTAAATCGCAAACGCGTGTTTAATTATGTGTTTTTTAATCATAATCAGGCTAATGCATTTCTACATTTTCTGTATGAACCAGCTTAGAGGTTCATACAGAAAGACAGCTTGTGTTTAAATTGAGTGTAAGGTAATTTATGCTTCTAAAGTCATGGTCAGCATTTATTATTGTACTGTGCTGTAAACTTTTTCTGTGCCTAGTCACATTATTTTATAGCGTTTTTATTGCGTTATTAAATCCGGTGGCGCTGTGTGTTAGAGTAGTTTCCTGACTCCCTTGTCACATGGTCTGTGATTGAATCCCATAGAACTATGACTTTATTTTTTAACAAACATTTCTTTGAAAAAATGAAACGTTTCCCTTGGTCAGAGATTAAATAAAACCTCACTCGCACCAAACAAATTTATATTTCTAAATATCACAAAATACGTTCATTGTCTTCCAATCGAGTCGAGTTGACATTGGAAGCCTGCCACACCCGGACTGTTAAACCAACGCATTAGCACGTCAAAGCCCATCGAGGGTATTGAGCCAGTATTGCCTTTAGTATTCCCCCCTCTCCCCTCAATTCAATTCAATTCAAGGTGTTTTATTTGCATGACAGATGGGTACAAGCAGTGTTGGGTATGTATATTGTAACGCTTACGGCAGACAGGCACTGTGTAAGAGCCGGCGCACCAGAGCAGCGCACTGAGGGAGCGTCTGCATTTCTAACTTAGTTTTTAAAATTAGTCAAGCAATATGAAGCATCTCCTTTTACTTAGTGCCTGAGCATAAAAAGAATAGGAGCATACTGCAACGCGTGTGAAGTCCATAAACGATATTAATTTTGGAACTTAAACATACAGTATATGGCTGGTCTCGGTACTTTAAAGAAAACATACACACCAGTATTCCATTTCTCCTAAACATTTTAAGCATCGAAGTCTTTAACTAACGCGATACCGGAGTCAACAAGCATACTTTTAGAATTTGATTAAAAGGGAATATAATATGGAATCGCGTATCTCAAGAAATTAATAACGATATAATTATATTCATGTTGCAAAAGAACTGCAACGGACATAAAAACTCCCTTGCTTTTAACAGAGCGTTCCATAATTTCTAACTACGAAAATGCCAGGTGAAAGGATTTGTAAACATATTTTGTTAAAGCAAGTCAGAACCCATTCAGAGCCTACATTACATTTTAGCGTTTCATTCTGAGCAGAAGACCCTCACACCTCACACAACAAGCATCGCTTGTTCTAGATAAAACTGCAAAAAAAAACAACAACCCATAATGTACTTCTTTGCGGCTCTGTTTGCCCAAATCATATATTCACAACGTGAAATCTAGAAAATAATATTACGTAACCAAAATCCGCAATATGGAAACAGAACCTGTGTAATTGTTGATAGATGATGTACTCGTAACATTTTTTCAAGACGAACTACAACATTTAAAAAATGACTTGTATGTACTTGATATCTCTAATCAATCCACGGGTCCCAGCACGAAACGAAAGTAAAACGCATACCGTTTCGCGCTTCTTATTAGTTGCTCAAAAGTAATTTGACCGTATGAAATGCATAATATAAACCTAGAAACATATACGTGAGTAGTACTTAAGCACTGTAGTATCGGTGTTAAGACATACCTCTCAAATACTGTAAATCAAGTTAAAAATATCTCAAGATTCTGGTCATAATGAAACCATGTTTCGTGTATGTTTTCTTTAAAGTACCGAGACCAGCCATATACTGTATGTTTATGTTCCAAAATTAATATCGTTTATGGCCTTCACACGCGTTGCAGTATGCTCCTATTGTTTTTATGCTCAGCTACTAAGATTTCCCTTCAGTGGTAAAATTAGATATGAATATTCAATACTTAAACGGGCACAGTTAAGACATTAAATATACATATACATACTGTATACAGTACAGTTTGCATACGGTAATATGTTTATGTCCCTAAATCAATCTCTTTTATGAGCATGTGAAAGGCATGGTGAATCACTGTACTTTGCATGATTGGAAAAAAATGCGTGATTGCGAAATGCTGTGGCGTTACTTTTACAAAGACGGTCAATGAAAAAAAGAATGTGGACCAGGGCAATACTTTGAGTTTACAGCTTGTCCAAGGTCATTTATTATTAATACTATTATTAATATCTTCGTTAAAGACTTTGATGGCTACAGCTCAAACATGAGAGGTTGAGCTTTATTAGCTCCACCTTGCGGAAATTCCGGATACTATTATTTTGCTAGCGGTATTTACCGGTAACTCGCGGTATTTACCGGTAGCTTGCGGTAGACTGCGTACAGCGTACCGGAAAATAATGCGGTATCGCCCGCGCATTTTGAATGGCTGCATCTGTAGTATGAAGACAAGAGTTTCGAGATTCTTGTTCAGTTACCGTATCATGCCTCAAGTAACAACAGGACTATTGCCTGCAGAAATGCTGATGTCCAGAAGACTAAGATCTGCATTTGATTTACTCAAGCCAGACCTTAAGACTAAAATAGAACGGCGAATGAAGCAAAAATTGGATCATGACAAAACAGCTAAAATGAGAAGTTCTTCACCAGGAGATCCTGTATTTGTGCAAAACTTCAGTTTGGGGCCGAAATGAATACCTGCTTCCACAGAGACGTACTCAGGCCCTGTGTCATATACAGTGATCCTAGGAAATGGACAGAGAATGCAGAGACATGTTGATCAAATCAGAAAGTGTTATTTAGATCCCAGTCCATCACCGGATAGATCCTCAGAGGGAGATAGAGAATGCCAAGAAAAGCTGGAGCCTCTTCCAGAAGGACTTATTGGGCCTCAGGAGAGTTCTGATACAGAATGCAGTCCTGCTGTGGCACCGCAGGAACCAGAGAAGGTGTCCCCGGAGAGTGGAGACTTACCGGCTGCACTGCCTGTACGACGCTCCACACGAGAGAGATGTTCTCCCACCTTCTCGAAAGACTATTTTAGATACGAGTGAGATTGTGTTTGGGAAAGGGCAAGAATGTGCCCTGATCTAACGGAAGTCAGGCAGTCTACAATGAACTTCCTAGACTAGGGATTTTGTTGTTGTTTAAAAAAAAAAGTTCTGTTATTCCATACTGCGAACATTTATTGAGAAACAACAGTTGTTAGCTTAAGAAGGGGGGAGTGTAGTAAAGTGATATATATATATAAATAAATAAATGTATAAGTATTATTTTGAATTACAAGTAATAGTCCATCAGATAGCTCTACCCCATTTTCCTAAGTTGTAGGAGTCACCCGGCTGTTACAGTTTTGGATCCAGAAAGCAAAGGAGAAAACCGGGAAGAACTGGGGAGCTTTAGGACAGTTGAAGAGAGCTAGCTTGAGAGTAAGCTGTTGGATCGGTAGTGTAATGTTCTGTACAACCAAACTTAACTTTAATATATAGTTCATTGTTCCACACCCACCTCCGTGTCATTCTTTGCTTCATGCGAAGATACAACAGCGGTAATGGGGACTCTCTATTATTTCTCTATTATTATCAAAACTTGTTCAATATTGGTTCTTTTGGAAACATTTTGACATATTCCTTGTAACTACACTGCTGTCGATATTGTAGCAATAGACAAAATGAAACGCTTGGAATTCGTAATGTAGGGATTTTTATATTTATGTCTTCATCATTAGTGGTTTCATTAGAGACAAAGGCTAAACCGGCTTGCCTGGTGTCCTGAGGCTAGCTGGTGTCTATGTGGCTCAGGCCACACACACCTCAGGACGGTGACATCACCGCCTTTCATATGGAAACATTTTGACACTGTGCTCAACAATCTTAGGAAGAACACGAAACACCTGGGATTCGATTAATTAAAAATACATTTAAAAATGAATTTTAAAAATTTAAAAAGAGGTCAGACAGGCAGAGGGAAGGGGGAGGGGTGAAACTGTTACCTGTCCTGCATAAAGCGGTTAGAAAATAGGTGGATTTACACCTTTGAAAAGCTTTCCAATTTTAATGCGATACGGAAGATATTATTCATAATAAATGTTATTGGACGGTCTATAAACTGAAAATTTATAGAGGAAACACATTGTGTATTGCCTCTTTTTACACTTGGAAGAACATTCCAATGTTAATGCGACACTGAAGATATTATTAATAACCTTTTAAATCTGAAGCTGTTAACTCTACTTCAGACCTGCACACCTTCACACCTGCATGCCAAGATCATGGTTCATCAAGCGTGAATGAGTCAAATTAAAAATAAAATGTGTTTACAAAGAAAGTGGAATACAGTAATACCGCTGGGAACTCAAACCTGGGCCTCCAACGTCACTCAATAGGGAACCAGCCAGCTGAGCTAAAGGGAGATCTCTTCTCACCCTGGTGGCTGAGGTCTCCTGTTATTCACAGGGAAAGGCGGTGACGTCACTGCACTGGCAAGCTGGCTTGCACAACCTGTAATGTTGGCTATATGCATTACAATATATTTAGATCTTTAAATGAATATCATTATTAATTTCTTTAGCCTCACAATATTTGTACAATAATACTCTTCTTGTGTCTTATTTTTAGTTAAGCAGGATTTGAGCTATAGACCATAAAAAAAACAGGATTCACTTTTTTCTGTCTCTTTCTCACCTGCTGCAATTCAGGTGTTAATAAAACGTGTTTACAAAGTAAGTGGAATACAGTAACACTACCAGCTATATAAATACATATACAGTATTTAGATCCTTTAATAAATATTATTATAATTTCTTTAGATAAACAATTCTATATTATATACTTTATTAATCAAATTCTAAAACTATGCTTTTGTTTACTCTGATAACGAACATATTCGCAGAAAAGGTTTAAACAGGATACGTTTTTACGAAGTATATAAACTTAATATGGTCAGAAGGAGCATGTAAAAACGTTTCCAAAATAACCACATACAAGACTTTGATGCTTAAAATGTTTAAGAAGAAAGTGAAAAACTGGTGTGTATTTTTTCTTCAAATGATCAATACTAGCCATATACAGTTTAAATGATGTTTATGTTCCTAAATTAATATCGTTTATGAGCATGCGAAAGGCATGGTGAATTGGAGGTTCTCAAAACTTACTTTGTATGATTGAAAACGAATACGTGATCCGATCAATGAAATGCTGTGGTGTTACTTATTGTCAATGAAAAAATAAAGTATTTTCGTTTACAAAGATGGTTACAAAGAAAGTGGACCACAGTAATACTTTAAGCTTACAGCCTGGTCATTCATTAATAATACTATTAGTAATATCTTCTGTAAAAACTTTGGGTGGGTGGGTGATTTTTCTTCCTCGTGATCAGCTTAGAATCTTTGTAACACTATAAATTAAAATAGTTTTGCCAAAGCAACACGAAACGTATACATAAAAAAGTCAAATTTTTCTCTAAAAAACAGGAATTAAAACAAGGAATTACTTGGCTAAAGCTACATCAGTGACTATTGGGAATGTGTATTGATGGAGAGTGAAACTAAAGCCCACATCGCTTCACCCTACTGCGAGGTGATCATGTGCTAGTTGGTACAAAACAATCCCTCCTTTCCGAATATTCTGGAGATGGTCTGGAGGTTCATTAATTCATTCATCTTATTACTAAAAGACCTGCCTGGTCTGCTTCACTCACCCCAGGAAGAGTGGAGAATCAGATTTTTTCTGTTAGAAATGTTTGTTGCATTTACAAAATTAAAGTGTTTTTAACGTTTAATTAAAAAAAACATACGTAAAATAAAGTGTTTTTTAACTATCTAAACCAGGTTTTTATCATTTTAATGTCATGCAATGTCTAAGTTAGGAAGGGATATGTTATTGTTTCTTATTTTTGATTTTCTTTAAAAAATTAAAAGATTTAGTTGCCCATCGTGCCATACAATATTATGTTACATTGTTTACATTTTTGAGAGACTTCAGAACAATTTGATTGATGCATGAAAAATGAAGCATAATGTGTTGTGTTATGAATTCATTTACACCTGGGATCCACTTTATTCAAACTAAGATTCCTAAAAATGCAACCAGGTACTAGGTATTGTTTAAATAAAAGCTGTGAAAATGTTCAAAAATCATGATCTTTAAAATGCCTGTGGTTTGAAGGCTCTGTGTCATTTTTCACAAACTTATTGACATCTGAAATATTTTGTCTCATAAATTGGCATTTTAATAAGGAAGCGAAGGTTAAGAAAACCAGATAATACAAATGGCTGAAAAATTACAAGAAATGTGAAATGTTTATTTATTATTTATTTATTTATTAATATTTTTATAGTTATAGTATTCACATTTGCTCATTCATGTTTTTATTTTTTTATTATATAATTTGAATATGTTGTGATATATGAAAAACAATAAATAACGGTTAATATAATGTATATAATATTTACTATTTTATTTTTTAAAAGGGAGTCTTCATTTGTTAGAAGAAAAGCTTCTGCTGGAATTGAACCCAGATATCCCAAAGGAAGGCTTACCAACCAAACCCACTGCACCAACACACCACTTGCCATTATGTGTGAAATAGACTGGTTAAAATGTTTTGAAAGTAATCATGAGTGAATGAGTCAAAGAAAAAATAAAACATGTTTACAAAGAAAGTGAATTATGGTAATATATAAATATATTATATTTAGATCCTTAACTTAATATTGTTATTCATTTCTTTAGTTATGCAATTATGCAATTACAATATGCAATTCCATATTGTTACAGCTTTAGGTGACTGAGAAGTGTCTCTTAGATTTTAGATAAAGTTTGTGACACTTGGAAAAGTTGACATTTCTAACTTCAAAGCAGAAAAGATTTTTGCTGAGTTCTGAGGGAGTCCTTTGAACAGAAAAAGCATAAAATGTTTATGAAGGAAGTGGAATACTGTTGTGTACTTTTTATTTAAGCTACCACTACCAGCCATATACAGTATGTATAATGTATTTATATTCCTAAATTAACATAGTTTACAATGATATGACGTTCAGAGACATTATGCTCCTGTTATTTTTATGCTCAGCTACCAAATTTTCCTTCTAGTTGTAAAATTCCATATTAATATTCTATATTAAGTGGATTTAAACATGCACAATAGAGAGATTAAATGAAGCAATCATTTCATTAACACCTAATGCACCACAATTACCACCTGTCGATCATCTTTGGCCAGCGGATCACGTACTGTGTCAATTTGCAGCCTCAATCCTGCATTATGGGGTTTTACTATGCATTTTGAATGGCTACATCTGTCACATCTGGATTATTTGTAATACTACTACTACTACTACTACTACTACTACTACTAATAATAATAATAATCCAACAGAACGGATAACATTAAGTTAATTATTGTGTGTACAATTGTCCATCATAAATTACCTGGTCTATTTATTTATCTTGTTAATGGTGGCTTTAATGAACTCCAGACTGAAAGCACTTTCTTTACCATCCCTTTATGTTCCCTCTAGGAAGTATCATCCTTTCAAGAGACATAATGGGGTATTTAGGCATATTAGATGTTGCCATAAAGTCTCCTAATTATATTAATAGCTGTAAATTACTACTACTAGTACTAAGAATACATTGTTTAAGTTGATTAAAATACAGCATTGATACAGTATATTATAAATCATACTGTAATATACATAAATATATAACAGGAAAAAATAAACAAAACATTTAAATAATAAATAATAAAAAATCTTATGTTTCTGTATTCCTATAATCAGATAAATAGATACACAGTCCCAGTTCAGCCACTATGATTTAGCAGAACTGGCAAAAATACAAAGTTTTGCATGTTTGCTTAAAGTAATTCAAAAGCAAAAAAGGGATTTTATGTTTTGTTTAAGAGGAGTTTAAAGGGAGTATCATTGTTTGCTTCAACACAAAATCATTACAAGGGTTGTGGTTCATGCTGATAAGGGCTAAAAGGAAATCCCCTCCCTCTGCTTTTAAATCTGAAAAGGAAACAAGAGGTGAGGCTGTCAGGTCAAATGAAACTACATTCTTACAGATAACATGGAAAACAATAATAATAGAAAAGGAAAGATAGACTTTTTATCTACTTACTGTAGATTAAAGTATTAATAATGGTATGTAGGGAATACATGGAGCCATAACCTCTAAAGTGTGTGCCTTGCAGTTCCTATCTTTGCTTGTTCTGGCTCTGATTTTATATTATCTCAATTAAATGTAAATATTCAACTCTTCATTAACATTGCAATATCACAATCACATAGAACCCACTCTGTAATACAGATTCAATGTTCAAATCAGCCATTCGCTGAAATCAAATGTAATCAATCAACATCAATGTGATAACAATATATTTACTTCCCATTTCAAAACATGTTAAAAATGCAGAAGCCAAAACAGAAACCACACTGAATTTATAACCCAATGCTTTTTACTTATATGCTGCCCTTTGTCTCTTCTCCAGTGAACAAATTGATAATCTGTGTTTCAAGGTTTTGAAAATACTGTAGGAAAAAATAAAATTCAACAGAGTTGATTATTTGTCATTGAACTGTGCAGTTTATGTACAAATATATTCTGGAAATATTTAAATTTGTTATTAATATAACAAAATATTTTGAATATTAAGTTGAATTTAAGGTTCATAATTTTCTCATAATATTAACTTAATTGGAGGTGTATACATGCCTCATTGAAGGTCCTGATTAATTGAATAACCCTTCATCCAGACGCCAGAACCAACTTCTTGCTGTGTGGTTTGACTTCCAGTCCACTGTGTGTCTATTTCAAGACAAAACAAGAATTTCCCTTTGTTTTCAACTCCCTGTGCTCATTAATTATTTAAAAAAATTAGATATAATGGTAAAGGGGTGGAGGTAGCTGAGTTTCAACACAACAGTGTTTGCGCTCCCTAGTTTGATGTTTGATTGCCTTACTCAGACATTTTTGCTTGCTTTTTGTTTAAAAAAAATATTTTTTCTTTATTTATGTAGCCATCTTTGGACCATGAGAAAAGTAAATATGGAGGAAGAAGCAGATAAGGAAAGGGTGTTCCTAATAGTTTACTCAGGTAAATTAACTTTACCATAAATCTTTAAGATGCCAAGTAAATATGCAACAGTGAGAGGATCATTCCTAGTAAGATTATTAAGGTGGCATCCAAAGGAATGGACCATAGCATAAATACATGGAGAGAATGGAAGAATAGAAAAAGAAAAAGTGATAAAAAACTTTATCAGTGAGAGAGGGTGACTTTATTATGCCCAGGGGGGCAAGCTGTTTATCATGTCATCATTCTCACTTGTCATCATCATCACCTCCACAGCTGTGCTGTGGGTAGAGATGCTTCTTCTTACCAGACAAGGACCCAAATTCACTCCTGGTAATCTGGGTACTATAAAGAGCACTGGACTCACCGGAGTATTTAAGTATTATGAGTATCATGAATATTTAAATATCTTTATTTGAAAATACAATAAACACCTGCAAAACAACTAATTGTATTTTAAGAATTTGGGAAAAAAAGATGATTAAATATTTTTTTCAAACAATTTTCAAATTTTCAAATCCCTAAAAGTCTATTTTTAAAATGTGTTTTTTATAAATTGCAATTAAATCTGTCTCAATCTGCAAATAACTTCAACAAAGCCATTTCAAAAACCTTCAACATTGTCTCCCTGTAGTGCAAAGCAACTTTTACACAGGATCTCTTTGAAGGTGAGAATAATCTGCTTTCACATGGTAGAATAAAAAATTATTCCATCGGTTCTAATGCTGATAAAGCAAAGCTGGATATACTTCCTGTCATCAAACTGTCACTGCCTGTTGCTAGTGCAGTGGATATCCTAACCAATTCTAGGTTCTCTATTATTCTCTATCTTGCCACATATTGTTTGCAATGTTCTGAAACTACAACATTCCATGCAAAGATTTTTCATCCATCACAGTCATTCATCACAATCCACCAAATACAATGGCAAGCTAGTTAAAAGCATAAAGGACTGGCAAATCCCTGTCTATAAGCAGGAACGTCTGTATCAAATAGCCTTAGTCCTGGATCTGTTCTCATCAATAATGGCAACCAGTGTGGAAAGACCAGAAGTCAGTGATGTATCAGGTTCATGAAACCTTGCTGGCTCCATCCATAGTGCAGCTGCTATATGAAATCACCTGTGCATGCTGATTCAAAAGTAGCCATAAAACTGGCAGGAATACAGTTCTTAAGGATTCAAGCTATCTATTTCTACTTTAAGATAACATAACTGTCCATTGCAAGGTGTATCATTTATATTACAAGGCATCCAAAGGCCAGATGTAATGGTTCAATGTAGTCCTGGATAATTTACCTTTTGTAAAAGTCCATCTGCCCCGTTAAATTTATTGTCAATTGGAATAAACTTATAGATAATATTTTTTTCAAAGATGAATGATGAATATTTTTTTATGGGCTGTAATGTTGCTTTGAATGCATCACAGCTATCTCTTGTGTCCTAGTAAATGTTATTGTATCATTATGCTAGCCAACAAGTTTGAATGACATGACACACACAGATTTGTATGTTTGCCAGAGGTTTCAAGTAATTATCTAAAAAAAACTCCAATTGGTCAATCTGGAAGCAGATTTGGTTTAATATGGATCTTTTTGAAAATTTCTCATTTTCAGCTATCAAGGTTCCAGAAACTTCTAGCCTCTGCCAGGAGATAGTTTTCTTTCAGCGTCCAATTTCAGTGACACTACACCAACTTTGCTAGATCTTCTTTAAGCTTCTTTTCACTATTGCTTAATATTTCAATTAAAAAAAAGAGCTTTTACCACCATTGCCTTACAGACTTCAAAACTCAAAATCAAAATATGGTAAGGAAGTACACCAATATTCTTTGTCTTGAAAGAAGAATTCTCACCAGTTGTGATCTGAATCGTTTGTAGGACTAAAGGGTTATTTCATTATTTGAGGACATTTACAGATGCAGCCACACAGAATATGAAGCAAAAGTCTTGTCTGCGGCAAGCTCGCCACAACATACCAAAATTATTTGGCATTTATCATTTGGCACACCGAATTTAACTTATCACTGACCAAAGATAAGATAAGTTGATAGGTGGCACCTATAGTGCATTAGATGCTAGTGAAACTTGCTTTCAAAAACTTGTTTTACTACTGTACATCTTTAAAAACACCTAATATGGAATATTCATATTTAATCAAATAACTAAAGGGACATTTCACCTCACCTCCAACACACTCACCCTTAACACCCGTGCCCCTCAAGGCTGTGTTTCATAATTTCTAACTACGAAAATTATTTAAACTGCGACACTTATCATTCAACCAGAGCTCAAAATATCACAAGGATCCTCAAGAGCACATCAAAGACTGTATTAAAAGATACTTGTATCAGATACATGAGAATCCAAGCTTTTTTATCAACGCTTTCTTTTCCGTATACCAGATATTATGGAACCACTTCAGAAGGGTGTCAGCCAGTCAGATTCCAGGAATCGGTACTTTAAAGAAAAAATACACACCGGTATTCCATTTCTCCCTAAACATTTTAAGCATCGAAGTCTTTAACTAACATGTGAAATAGCGTGTAAAAAAGTGGTAGTTTTAAGCTTTTCTGCTAATATAATATGGAATCGCGTATCTAAAGAAATTAATAACGATATGATTATAGTCGTGTACTGCGACAGGGCTGTGTAGGGCTGTTTTGCCTCTCTCTTCATGTGACTTCCCTGGTAGCCCACTAGTCTACATGCCTGATTACTAACCTACAGGTTGTGTGTTCAAATCCAGCTGGCACTGTGACTTTTCTTTTAACAAACATTTCTTCGAAAAAATAGAATAGCAATATTATGGACAATTAGTTGACTTTTATATTTCTAAATATCACAACATGATCGAATTTAAGTCATTTTTGATAACAATGAATAGTCACCTTCTTCCCTTCTGACAACGGTCCCTGCTTCTGCTTCCTGCTTCTATTGTGTGTGTATGTGTGGGGGGGGGGGATCCCTTTAGATCTCCCTTCAGATTTAAAAGGTTGTTAATCATATCTTCGGTGTCGCATCTTACCAGTGCAGCTGATCTTTTGCCGCCTGGGTCAACTATCACAAAGCTTTAGAGAACCTAACATTTCTATTATCAACAAATTGTAAATACGACGTTTACATTGGCATTATTAATTTTTCACATGGGTGTATGGAGGATCGTCAGCTGTCACTGACAGTGGACCCCCCTCTTAGGCTGCGCACACGATCTTTTAAATTTTTATAGAGAAATGGAGGCTGTACAGTATGCATTACAATATAAACATTTATATTGATTTAAATCGCGTTTTGATTTAAATCGCAAACGTGTGTTTAATTATATGTGTTTTTTTAATCATAATCAGACAAATACAACATAAATTGATACAGTATCTTTGTCTTCTAAGTATCTTAATAAACTTTCAGCATAGCTTTCTCCCCATTTAGATTTTTTTTTTCTTGGAATTTTGGGATCAAACGTAGAAGGATTAGATTGTAATCGTTTTTATTTTTTAAATACGTTTTAGAAAAGTGTAATCTATACTAAAAAGCTGTACACCACCTGCTATACAGATACATGTTGTAATACTTTCGGGTTTGGATAGGACGGACACAAGAACTCAGACTTGCGGAGTTAAAGGAAGTGAAAGCCTTTATTTTTCTTCTCCCTCACCACCTGCTAGCCCGGCTCTCCCGCTCCCCCGCCCGCCCGCCCGCCAACAGCGCGAGCCAACACACCGCCCGCGCGCCCGAGAGAGAGAGAAAAGAGAGAGAGAGTAATACCCAGGGGTGCAGAAGCAGGGAACTTTTTACAAGGAAAACGGATACCTCCCCAGACTGTACGCCCGCTTCACTGTGGGACAGCCGCACTGGTCAGCGGCCTTCCTAAACCCCGCCCTGACCACTTTCACTCCTTTCCTGCTCTTCCCCATGCACCCCAGCCTGGCTGTATGTTTATACTTAAACATACAGTATATGGCTGGTCTCGGTACTTTAAAGAAAAAATACACACCAGTATTCCATTTCTCCCTAAACATTTTAAGCATCGAAGTCTTTAACTAACGAGATACCGGAGTCAACAAGCATACTTTTAGAATTTGATTAAAAGGGAATATAATATGGAATCGCGTATCTAAAGAAATTAATAACGATATAATTATATTCATGTACCGCAATACAAGAATAGTACACGCTGTACATTGTCTGTTGAAAATGTTTCTGTAGTGCTTTTTCAGCACTCTGCATGTGACCTTGCCGGTGGTGCTGTGGGTTAGGTTCCTGACTCCCATATCACATGGTCTGTGATCAAATCCCACTGTAGAACCATGACTTTTTTTTTAACAGACATTTCTTTGAAAAAATGAAACGTTTCCCTTGGTCAGAGATTAAATAAAACCTCACTCGCACCAAACAAATTTATATTTCTAAATATCACAACATGATCAAATTGAAGTCATTTTAATAACAATGAATAGTCACCTAGGCGTTACAATATAAACATTTATATTGATTTAAATCGCGTTTTGATTTAAATCGCAAACGCGGGTTTAAATATATGTGTTTATTGATTCACAATCAGACAAATGCAACATAAATTGATATCTTTGTCTTCTAAGTATCTTAATAAACTTTCAGCATAGCTTTCTCCCCGTTTAGATTTATTTTTTCTTGGGATCTTGGGATCAAACGTGGAAAGATTAGATTGTAATCGTTTTTATTTTTTAAATACATTGCGGAGTTAAAGCAAGTTAAAGCCTTGATTTTATATATCACCTTTAAAAGTGGAATCTCAAAGCAAAGTAAATACCCAACACCGATTGTACCCATCTGTCATGCTAATAAAGCACCTTGAATTGAATTGAATTGAGGGAGAGAGGGGGGCATTTTCAGGCATTTTCTTTTACGCTGCGGGCATTCTCCTGGTCTGGCGCCGATCTGTGTCTTCTAGGATATAATGCCAATGAACTCTTGTTTTTATGTCCACTATAACAGACAATCTCCTTTGCTTTTAACCGAGCGTTTAATAATTTCCTAAAATGAAAATGATTTACTTTATTTCCCTCACGGGATCAAAAAAAGTATCTATCATCTATCTAAACTATGGGACAGAATTCTGGGGTCTCCCCATACCAGAGATTATGGTAGGGCTTCAGAATGGTGATTGGCTGACACCATCTGACACCCCTCTGATTGGAGAAAAAAGACGTGCTGGTTTGCTATACATACTGTACCAGGAAGATGATTTCTTTCTATTCGAAACGTGTATTTTAAAAGTTTAAGAAGTAAAAACCTTACAGCGTACACAGATTTATAAACTGATCAGGATCGTTATCTTTGTCTTATCCATAATAATGTTCACCGCTCTGTCCAGCAAATTAATAATACACTTTGTTTTATATAGCGTTTTAAACGAATAAGTAATTAGATTGCTCATAAACCTAATTGCTTTTTCTACATAAAAACAGCGTGATTGCTCTCTGAAAATGCTTTTTCTTTTTATTTAGGCTCAGATTTCAACTATAGATCGTATTATTATAAACTTTCTTGGAAAAATGTCTTTTATGTAAACCATGTTTGCTATTAATTCATTTAGGGCTAGAATATGTTCATTGTCTTCCAATCGAGTCGAGTTGACATTAGAAGCTTGCCACGCCCGGACTGTTACACCAACGCATTAACATGTTAAAGCGATTTCATCGAGGAGCCTAGCTTTCTTAACTAGTAAGTACTGAACTTCCTTGGCTTTGGAGGGGGAGGTGTCTTTCGCTGGAAATCTCGCCCCCTTCTACTTTGAAAATACCTGTGAAACCGGTTTAATTCGTCACAGCCAGCACTCCCTCAGAGAGGAGGGTTGTACTCGTTAAAGTCTTAGCCGGAACACATCATTATATCTCATTTTGTATTTCTATAAAAAATCGTTTGCCCAGCTTAACACTATTGCTGTTGTTTTTATCCTGTAAAGCGCTTTGAGGAGCACAGCTTTCTCACCACTTAGATTACTTTTTGATACCGTCCTTACACAAAGCAGAAACTTCTTGTATTTTCCGATGGCATCGCAAAGCAATACAGTAGATGTAAACCACAGTTTACAAAGTAAATACCCAGACAAATGCAAATGCGTTTTTAATAAAATGCTTTTATTCATTCAGCAGAGAGAGAGCGTAAAACCTGGGCGTAACAGCTGTTCCTTTTTCTGATCACTCGCTCTCTCAATAAACATCTCACCTCTCGTGTTCTTTGTTTTCCTAATTTGCTGATTATGCCTTCTGCGATCCACTCCTGCCCTCACACCTAAAGAAGACTATTTTAAATTTCTTTGCGCGGTCCATTGTGCAATTAACCCTTGTATGTGCTGTCCTTAAGGTGATATCACTTAAAGGTGATATGTAAAATAATGTTTTTTATTATTGTTATAGAGAAACATGATCAGATTTTCCCCGGTTAAGAAAAAAATATCTAAAGTATACTAGTTTGTCACTAGTATACTTTTAATACAGTCTTTGCTGTGCTCTAGAGGATCCTTGTGATATTTCGAGCTCTGGTTGAACGATAAGTGTCGCAGTTTAAATACATTTCGTAGCTCTGTTAAAAGCAAGGGGGTTTTTATGTCCGTTGCAGTTTTTTTTAAACTGAATCAGCGCTGAACTTGTTTGAGTTGACTGAGGTCCGTTCTGTACCACACAATGATCCCCCCCGGGTGATTTGGGTTTTTTTGACAGAGGGTAAAAAACTCTCCCTCTCGCTTGCCCTCCCCCCCGTGTATTGTCTGTTTTTTTTGTGCTGTCCTTTGACAAAACATGGCTCACCAGATAATGTGAATCGAAACCTGTTTTTCTAGCTTTTAAAGTCGTGCGATGTGTAAGCGGGAACACATCATTATATCTTACATATGAAAAATACATAATATAGCTCCCAAACAAACGCAAACGTGTTTTTAATAAAATGCTTTTATTCACTCATAATCTGACAATTTCAGGAAGACTAAGGAAGGACTAAGGAGATTGTCATCTATTGTTGAAGCTCTGTGAGCTCGGTGACTTTGAGACCACTTGTTATCCCAAGTTGTTTGAATCGCCACAATTCAAATAAGAAAAAAGAGCTGACTGACAAGATTTAAGATGTGGCTGTCAATGTTGGATTAAAAAAAACACATTGCCCGACGTTAGTTGCATTGCTTGAAAAATAATTTTATTTCGAGAGACTGGATAAGTAATTCAAGTTCTTTTTAACTTCCTGAAAAACAAGTAATAATTTAACAATATGTGCAAACGTTTTATGATATGTCACTGTTGTGAATATCTGTGGATTGTATCTTATTTGCCTGTCTGTCCTGACTGTGCTCTCTCGCTTGCCCTCCCCCCCCCTCTCTCTCCCAATTCAATTCAATTCAAGGTGCTTTATTAGCATGACAGATGGGTACAATCAGTGTTGGGTATTTACAATGTTATCTGTGGTCCTTTTAACTGTTTTTACATCTACTGTATTGCTTTGAGATGCCACTTTTAAAGGTGATATATAAAATCAAGGCTTTAACTTGCTTTAACTCCGCAAGTCTGAGTTCTTGTGTCCGTCCTATCCAAGCCCGAAAGTATTACAATATGTATCTTCATAGCAGGTGGTGTACAGCTTTTTAGTATAGATTACACTTTTCTAAAATGTATTTAAAAAATAAAAACGATTACAATCTAATCTTTCCACGTTTGATCCCAAGAGGAATCACAATACGCTCCTGCTTTGTTTAGCGATGGTATGAAAAATAAATCTAAATGTAGAGAAAGCTATGCTGAAAGTTGATTAAGATACTTAGAAGACAAAGATAACGATTTACGTTGCATTGTCAGATTATGAATCAATAAAGACATTTAATTAAACAAGCGTTTATGTTTTAATTTAAAATGGGGCTAATGGGGACTCTCTTGTTATTTCTCTCTTCTCTCTCTTATTGTCAAAACTCATTCAGTTGCAATATGTATTATACAGGGGTCTGCATGCACACATGACTGGAGAAGATCACCTCCGGGTTAAACTGAACGTGTTAAACTTTGATGCAGGAAAAATGTATTTCCCAGAAGCTATACTGATTCTCCCCGATGCAGTGCAGTTAAAAACATATCTCTGATGCAGTTCCTAAATTAATATTGTTTATGACCATCATAAGCTTTATGCTCCTCTTCTTTTTATGCTCAGCTACTGAAAATTCCCTTTAGTTTCCATACCGGCCATGTAGTACACGACATTGTGGAATAAACGTTTATTTTAAAGGGAACATAAAGAAACTAGGAACTAGAGAAATCAAGAAAGGCTTTTTTCAATAGAATTAATAAATGCACATCTGTAGGGATACCCTAATGAGTTGATATGGATCCTGTGCAGCCGCAGGAGTAGCCGGCAGACACGGCAATAAACAATCCGAATCGAGAGGCGAGAACGTGGTCAATGGGAGTAAGGCAGGTTACAATCCAGGACAAACACAGGCGGCAAACAATCCAAGTCGAGAGGTGAAGTACGAAGTCAAAAGGCAAAAAAGGGGTAGTCCACGGAGGGGAGAAGCCCTCCGTGAGACCAAAAGAACCACAATTGAATGAGTTTTGATAATATGAGAGTGAAGAGAGAAATAATAAGAGAGTTACCCCCATTTTGATTTAAATCGCAAACGCGTGTTTAATTAAATGTCTTTATTGATTCACAATCTGACAATACAACGTAATTATCTTTGTCTTCTAAGTATCTTAATCAACTTTCAGCATAGCTTTCTCTACATTTAGATGTATTTTTCATACCATCGCTAAATAAAGCAGGAGCATATTGTACTTCCTCTTGGAATCAAACATGGAAAGATTATATTGTAATCGTTTTTATTTTTAAAATAAATTTTAGAAAAGTGTAATCTATACTAAAAAGTTGTATTTATTTAATACCACTTGATAGTTATATTAATAGAGATAAGAATTCAAGTTGATACTGTTTAAACTTTTAATTATTTTAAATTTTATTACAGCATCATACATAGATTGCAAAGGAACAAGTAATAGGTTTATTCCATGCTGAAAAAAAGAAGAAAGAGAACACAACGTTTCGGCCATGGAGCCTTCTTCAGGTGTGAGAGAGACAGGGCAGTAGGCAAAGGTAAAGTAGCGGGAGAACAAAGGTTGGGAGGGAGGAGGAGTGAGAGGCGGGAGTAGGGGACAGAAAGAGAGGCCAATCAAGAGGTGTGAAGTCAGAATGGGTGCAAAGAGGTGTGAAATGAAACTTCCAATGAATGGAGAAAATTTAAAAGAACATTAGTCTGTCGTTAAGGGAAGGGAGAATGTGTGATCCTAGCTGCAGAATAATTTTAGTTTCGGTGGTCTTTCTGATGTATGAGTTCGGAAAACCGTCTTTGAGAACACAGACGGAGAGATTAGAGTGGTCGTGGCCGTCAGAGGTGAAATGAGAAACAATGGGCTTGGAGAGATCTTTAATTTTCACAGCCCTGACGTGTTCTCTGAAGCGGTCTCCGAGTCTCCTTCCTGTTTCTCCAATGTAGATGGCTGGGCATTTACTGCAAGAGATACAGTAAATAAGGTTGCTGGAGGTACAAGATGCTGTCTGGGTGATCCGGAATTGTCCTGAGGGGCCTTGAATGAGTCTGGTGGTGGCTGTGTACTTGCAGGTGATACAGCGAGTTCTGTTGCAAGGAAAAGTGCCAGGTGTGGATGGTTGTTTAGGGCGGTCAAGGGAGCTGTGAACAAGGAGGTTACACAGATTAGGTGGTCGGCGATATGAGATGATAGGGCGATCAGAAAAGAGGGCCCCAGTGGAGGGATCATCCTGTAGGATGGAAAAGTTGTGGTTAATGGTCCTGGGGATAGGAAGTGTGTTAGGGTGGTAAGGAAGCACCAAAGGAATGCGGTTGTTACGGCGGGAGTTCCTGATCTGGTTGATGGTCCGGGGGGTGTTTTTGGCTCGGGCAAGGGCCCTGTCAATCACACTGCTGGGGTATCCTCTGTTGATGAAAAATGAGTACATTTCGAGGGCTTGGTTCTCGAAGTCGATGTCGTCGCTGCATAATCGTCGTAACCTAAGGAACTGTGAAAAAGGAAGAGAGTTTTTAGTGTGGTTGGGGTGAAATGAGCTGTACAGGAGGTAGCTGTGTGAATCCGTGGGTTTGTAATAAACTGAAGTGGACAGTCGGGGGTAGTTGATAGAGAAGTTGATGTCTAGAAATGGAAGAGTAGTGGAAGATATGTTAACCGTATATTTGAGGGACGGGTGGAAGTTGGTGAAATGGTGCAGGAAGAACTCAAGCTGATCGTTGGAGCATGTGGCGGCACCGACTCAGTCATCAATATATCCTTTGTAGAGGTCAGGGACATAGCCAGTGTAGGAAGAGAAGAAGCATTCTTCTACCCAGCTGACAAAAATATTGGCATAGCTGGGTCCCATTCTGGTGCCCATGGCAACTCCACTGACCTGTTGGTAAAAAAGATTATTGAAAGAGAATGCGTTCAGTGTGAGGACCAATTCTGCAAGGCGTACCAGGGTGTGGGTGGGTGGATCAAGCACTGTGCGTTTGTCCAGCGTGTGCTTGAGGGCTGTAAGGCCGTCATTATGGGGAATGACGGTGTACAGAGATGTGATGTCCATGGTAAAAATGTAGCATTCGGTACCCTGAAATTGGAAATCATTAAAAAGTTGGAGCGCGTGGTTGGTGTCTTTGATGTATGAGGGAAGAGCTCAGTTGGACAGTATAAAGCAAGTATGATTTTAATGTTTGTAATCGCTATTCTTGCAAGTACAAACACAACATAAACTGGAATGCTACAGAACCCTAAACAGAGGTTTAGGGTGTCATCAATACAAAAAATTGCATTTAATACCACTCAATAGTTATATTAATAGAGATAAGCTCTCTATTAAAGCTCAGATCAAAGATCAAACAGCAATATCTCACACACTGGGACAGATCTGTGATCTGTGATGTGGTTGAATGTGAATTGTGGTGTTCTAGCAGGGTAGCTTGTGTCTGTGTGGTTTGGGCCAGCTGGCTGTGCCGAAAAATAAATAAAAAACGATTTAACAACTCTTAAGCATACTGTAGTTTTTGTTAACAACTTTATCAGTGAAAAGACCAAGGGCACTTTTCTCCCCCCCCCCCCTACATTCTTAGAGTAGAATAGGCATACCTTCCAATGAAAGACAGTCCCCCTTCCCCCCCACGGAGGTTTTCACTGCTTTTATTTGATTAGCTATTCAGAGGGAAAAGCGGTGACATCACCGCGCTGGCAAGCATGCTCTTTAGATAACGCGATTCCATATTATATTCCCTATTAATCAAATTCTAAAAGCATGCTTTTGTTTACTTCAATAGCGAGTGTATTCGCAGAAAAGGTTAAAACTATCACTTTTCTCACAAAGTATATAAACAATATGGTCAGAAGGAGCATGTAAAAAAGTTTCCAAAATAATAATTAAATTCTGAAAAGTATGAGTTTTTTTTCACAAAGTATATAAACGTACAGTAATATGGTCAGAAGGAGCATGTAAAAACATTTTCAAAATAACCACAAGACTTTGATGCTTAAAATGTTTAGGGAGAAATGGAATACTGGTGTGTATTTTTTCTTTAAACTACCAAGACCTGCAATATACAGTTTACATAATATGTTTATGTTCCTAAATTAATATCGTTTATGAGCATGTGAAAGGCATGGTGAATCGGAGATTCTCAAGACTTACTTTGTATGATTGGAAACAAATTCGTGATCGGATCAACGAAATGCTGTGGTTTTTGTCAATGAAAAAATAAAGTATTTTCGTTTACAAAAACAGTTACAAAGAATGTGCACCAGGGTAATACTTTGAGTTCACAGCTTGTCCAAGGTCATTCATTATTAATACTATTAGTAATATCTTCAGTAAAGACTTTGATGCATAAAATATTTCTGCATAATTAAAATATTTATGATATAGGTGGTAGGTTGTGTACTTTTGTCCAACTGAGCAATCTTGCTTTTATAAAATATACCAACTTTTTATGTATAATGATTAACATGTTGTAACACACAGTTTAAATTTAAAAGTCTAAAGAGTATACAACTTAAATTCTTAATTGAATATTGTCCCTCAGCAGTGATCAGGATTCAAAACTGGGTATTTTCTGGCAACAGCTCAAATGCTCTGCATGAGAGGTTAGGCTTTATTAGTTTCGCCTGGCGGTGATTCCGAATACTATTATCATAACTGTGGTATGATGCGATATGACGCGTTATGACACGTTAAATTGCGACACGAAAAAAGATTTTAGTGTTTTGATAGGATTATTTTATTTTAAGACAAGTTTGCAGTGTTTTGATAGCTTTAGTGCATTTTTGGGCGTGAAATGAACAGTTGTGACAAGCTTCGTTTTGGCATAGAGCATTATATGAAGAGTTTTGAAAAAGTGAACTTGGTATTGAAAAACACTTGTTGGCAATTGTAAAATAAACTGTAATTCAAATGTGAGCCAATAATTCCCTCCAGTGTTTTTTTTCTGTTGCTTGTTGCTGCTGTGCTAATCTAGGCTGTTAGTGTTATAAAATATGATATCATTAGATCTGAATGTATGTGTTGCAGTTTATTTCACTGTCAATGTAGTAAATGACTGTAAGTCTACATCTTCACTGTAAGTGCAGTTTCGGGTGCTGCTACACTAAATGATGTTTGTTAATTTTGGAAAGTAGTAAACGTAAATCGATTCTTTAAATCATTCATTACATCTAACCTGTAATGAAACATTATAAGTTACCTTTTACATGTGTTGAAAACTATTTTGTAATGGTTTAAAATTAAAATCATGTACACTTATACCCAGGTATAAGAAAGTTTGGTATACAAATTTTTGCAAATCCAAACATGAAGAATTTGTACCTTGTAATTCATTAAAAGAATGAAATTTCACTAATCCGAATTTTGAAGATCAATTTTGGGTGAGAACCATCTGCAAACAGTTTCATTCAATGCCACCAAACAGCTGATTGTTTCTGTGTGGGCGTAAGACATTTATGTTAAGGACACAGTGAAGCAGCAGTGCTTAAAAGTGATTTTTAATGTTTGTTTTGTAGTTGCTGTTCAGTACGGAAAAGAAAAAGATTCAGTAGCGTAATAGTCAACAACGGTATGCACATCGTTCTAGCCCATTGCTTGAATAGCGATCTAATACAAAAGAATAAAGAATGTAAATATAGATGCAGCCATTCAAAATGCACGGTAAAACCCTGTACTGCGCACAATTATCTGCATTTTAGCGCATGAACCACAGTACGTGATTGGCTGGCCAAAATGACCAACAGATGGCACTCGTGGTGCATTGGTTGTTAGTGAAACGATTGCTTAATTTAATCTCTTTACTGTTGTAGTATCCTCTCACGAGGCACCAGTAATGTAGGGGTTTGGGCATTTACTGGGACAATTATTAATTGTGGCAGTAAATCACAAAATGATTATTTTAATGGCATTAGAATCCAACCATGCGGTATAACTCAAACAACGCACACACACAGGTACTAATACACGAGAATACATTTATTAATACATAAAATGTGTATATAAACTTAACAGATCCTATCGTGAGGGTTAGCAGAATACAAAAGGTATATACAGATGCAGCCATTCAAAACGCGTGGGGTATTTCGCGGTACACCGCGGTGGGCGTGTCGCATGAAAACGCAGTATCACGCGGTGTAACACGTCATTTGACATCATGATGGAAAGTATCCGGAATCACCTTGTAAAACCGCCAGGAGGAGCCAATAAAGCTTAACCTCTCATGTACAGCATTTGAGCTTTAAAATTTAAACTGTGTATTACAGCATGTTAATCATCAGTCATTAAAAAGTTGGTATATTTTATGAAAGCAAGATTGCTCAGTTGGACAAAAGTACACAACCTACGTTTATCAGAAATATTTTAATTATGCAGAAATATTTTATGCATTAAAGCCTTTACCGAAGATATTACTAATAGTATTAATAATGAATGACACTGGACAAGCTGTAAACTCAAAGTATTACGCTGGTCCACATTCTTTCTAACCATCATTTTAAACAAAAATACTTTTATTTTTTTCCACACCACAGCATTTCGTTGATCTAACTAACGAGGACAGGACATTACCTAGCCAATATGATAAAGGAATAAATGACTTTTTTTGCTCATTTCTTTTGCACATTTGTACAAGCACTTGGAATCTGTCCAAGCCCTACTTTGTCAGGCATTTTCTTTTACTGTAACGGACATAAAAACTCCCTTGCTTTTAACAGAGCGTTTCATAATTTCTAACTACGAAAATTATTTAAACTGCGACACTTATCATTCAACCAGAGCTCAAAATATCACAAGGATCCTCAAGAGCACAGCAAAGACTGTATTAAAAGATACTTGTATCAGATACATGAGAATCCAAGCTTTTTTATCTACGCTTTCTTTTCCGTATACGAGAGATTATGGTACCACTTCAGAAGGGTCTCAGCCAGTCAGATTCCAGGAATCGGTACTTTAAAGAAAAAATACACACCAATATTCAATTTCTCCCTAAACATTTTAAGCATCGAAGTCTTTAACTAACATGTGAAATAGCGTGTATAAAAAGTGGTAGTTTTAAGCTTTTCTGCTAATATAATATGGAATCGCATATTTGAAGAAATTAATAACGATATAATATATATTCATATACTGCAACACAGTAATACACGCTGTACAATGTCTGTTGATTCTGTATGTGTAGGGCTGTTTCACCTCTGCTCATGTGACCTTGCCGGTAGCCTGTTTGTCTAGGTGCCAGATTAATAATCCACAGGTTGGATGTTCAAATCCAGCTGGCGCCGTGCCTTTTCTTTTAACAAGCATTTCTTTGAAAAAATAGAATAGCAATATTATGGACAATTAATTGACAATAAATATACAAAAGCACATATTAAATTTGGGAAATAGTTTTAATATGTAAATAGTTCCCTGGTTCTGCACCCCTGGGTCCCAGTGGGCATTGATTCGTCGAATATACGTATATTTACGGCGAAATTACGGCTATACGTATATATACGTCGCCTCGACGTATAATCAACGTCGAATTGCAACCGTAAAATCGACGACATGAATAAACGTATATATAACGTCGAAAACACATCTAACACAGTGCCTGAGGCTTTTTACTGTACAGTATGTATCGTGTGTGCCGCAACTAGGAGTATACGGCACTGTGCACAGTGTACGAAGTAAATTATTTTTGCAGTAATTAATTTACATGTGTATAATAAATATAGTAAATATAATAAATTAATTACTGCGAAAATAATTTACTTCGTACACTGTGCAGAGTGCCGTATACTCCTAGTTGCGGCACACACGATACATACAGTAAAAAGCCTCAGGCACTGTGTTAGATTTGTTTTCGACGTTATATATGCGTTTATTCATGTCGTCGATTTTACGGTTGCAATTCGACGTTGATTATACGTCGAGGCGACGTATATATACGTATATTCGACGAATCAATGCCCACAGCTTGGCATACATGGGTTTTGCGGAGGGGGTCTTGCCACCTGCCTGAAAAAAAACAGTAAAATGTTTGAGTGCCTATAGAGTTTCTATTTTTATTTTCTTGGGAAAAGTTGATACCATTTCCTGGACACCCCGTCCCCCGATCAGTGCGCGGTGCCCGGGGAAAAATCTGTAGGGGGGCGTCTGAAATTCTGAGGGGGGGTGATATTTCGGTTGAAACGGAGCTGTACGGTGCAGCTACCCAAATGAAATCTCGCAGCTATGCCATTGGTTAGTGCTTCATGATAGAAGACGACTAGCAATCTGGTATTTGCGATGAAGTTCAGTTTCACATTTTTCGTCACTCTCACGGTTTGTATTGCCTGGAGCGAAAAGTACCATAAGCGTTCATTTTTGCAGCTACATGGACGTTCTGAATCGTTAAGAAAAAAATGTTGTAAAACCAACAGAAAGCACAGACTGCTATAACTAGTCCTAGTTATATAACGATTTTAAGTATAATGATAAACTACTGCAAGGAATCGGTCCAACTGAGCAAACAGGATCGTAATGTTGACACTCAATAACGACACTGATATGTGCAGTTCCTGGACGGATAGCCCTCCTGCCCATCAAACAGTCCGAGTGACTGTTAGTGTCATTTAGTGTTGTCTGACCATTGACAAAGTACAACTATTTTTTTAGGGCACAAGTTAAGTTAAGTAAATCCTTTTGCCCAAAACTGAAGGGACGACACTCCTCCCCCCGTGACGCCAGGCCTGTTCCCAATCCTTTTCCATAATGTCATTATACTGTATATAATAACAGTGACCGATCCTTACTAACTGTATGCGTTAAAATTGCACATCAGCACATAGCAGGGGGCACATAGCCGCGATGTATTATCAATGTTAAATTTCAACCATAATATCGACAACATTAATAAACGCATACGTTGAGAAAATATCTAACCCAGCATATTTTCCGGTTATATACCACAATGCATTGCTAGTATTCGTTGGTCGCCATTTTGGACACGTTTTTCAAACGTAGAAGTATATCCGCAAATATCTCAGCAATCCTCTTTTGACGAGTAAGTATAAATAATAATAATAATAATACTATCTGAATACATACAGATCTTACTTAATATTATTTTGATTAAAATAGTATGTTAATAAGCAAAAAATGGCACATAAAAATAGTGTGAAGGGGAAGATTACACAAAATCGTTTTGCTGTTTCTCTAATTGTATCCGTTTATTTCAGCTTTGAGCTTAGTAAACCTTAATGGTTCATTTTTTAGATTATACTCAAGAAGATATTAACCATCATTTATTTGAGTAGTAATATTATATAATTTTCTCCTAGCTGCAGTGCTGAAGTCCCACCCTACATCGAAAGAAAAAGATATAAAGGAGCACGCAATGCGTTACTT
Source organism: Atractosteus spatula (assembly GCF_055471065.1). Taxonomy (NCBI): domain Eukaryota; kingdom Metazoa; phylum Chordata; class Actinopteri; order Semionotiformes; family Lepisosteidae; genus Atractosteus; species Atractosteus spatula. The sequence continues at coordinate 37,042,122 of NC_142709.1, forward strand.
GAAGAATGCATATGCAAGGCAGGGGGCCAGGAGATCTGTACACTGAAAATAATAGGTTTCTGGTCCTGTTAGGACAATTAGACAGGGTTTGCAAATGGTGGACAAAAATCGTCTTAACTTCCATTGTAATATTTGTTTTTTTTGGAAATATATAAGTTGTACATTTTAAAATTTATATTTGAATCAAAATGTGGTTTTGAGTTAGTGTGTTAATGTAATTAGTTTGTGTTTGTCATTACTATACTGTATATTGATGTTACCAGAATTTGTAGTTGAAGTTTAAGACTAGTTGTGTTTTTTTTTTATGATTATTGCCCATATGTTGATTGTTGATTGATTGCATACAATGTATAATTTAATTTTTCAGGTGTGAATGTGTATTTTCAGAATAAATTTCTAAACCAAATCATTGGCTTGGTTTACTTGTTTCTACACCTATAAAACCTATCTTTGATGTATAATAGACCTCTACCCATATACGTATAATAGACCTCTAAAGTTATCCGTATAATAGACCTCTAACCATATACGTATAATAGACGTCTAAAGTTATCCGTATAATAGACGTCTAAAGTTATCCGTATAATAGACCTCTAACCATATACGTATAATAGACCTCTAAAGTTATCCGTATAATAGTCCTCTAAAGTTATCCGGAACTCCAACCATATATGTATAATAGTCCTCTAAATTTATCCATATAATAGAACTCCAACCATTTATGTATAATGAACGTCTAAACATAGACGTATAATTGACGTATAACTTTAGACGTATATTAGAATTTCATTCTAGACGAATTTTAGACCACATTTAGACGTCTAAGGTATGCGTTTAATAGACGTATATTATACGTCTTTTGCCCACTGGGGTGTTTCTCTCTCTCTCGCTTGTTCACCCTCCCCCTCAATTCAATTCAAGGTTCTTCATTAGCATGACCGATGGGTACAATCAGTGTTGCCAAAGCAAATAAAATAATGAACTCCCTTGCCTTTAAAAGAGCGTTTCATAATTTCTATCAACGAATATTATTTAAACTGCGACACTTTTATCATTCAAAGAGAGCTCCAAATATCACAAGGATCCTCAAGAGATCAACAAAGACAACAGAAAAAGATATGTGTATAAGATACTGTCCATGGGAATCCAAGCTTTTTTATCTACGCTAAGAAGTAGTCTTAAACATTTCATCATTACACAGTGAAGTCAAAATTCCGGGATGTGCCTATATTAGTACGCTGGGCAAACATTCTGAAGTCAATTCTTCCAACACGGGGGTACCTTTAAAGTGGAGATGACGGCACCGAAATTTTTTGGCATGCATAAAAAACAACAATTCTGTCAGTGAGCCCTAAATGAATTAATAGCAAACACGGTTTACATAAAAGACATTTTTCCAAGAAAGTTCTTTAGTTTGTCACTCATGAAACCACAAAATAAAGACATAAATATAAAAATCTTACGATTTTTAAAATACATTTTCAGCATAGCTTTCTCCCCGTTTAGATGTATTTTTCTTGGGATTTTGGGATCAAATGTGAAAGATTAGATTGTAATCGTTTTTATTTTTTAAATACATTTTAGAAAAGTGTAATCTATACTAAAAATCTGTATTTATTTAATACCACTCGATACTTATATTAATGGAGTTTAGTTGATACTGTTTAAGCTTTTATTTTGAATTGTATTACAGCATTGTACACATGCTTAAAAGAGAAGAGAGAAAACGCAAGCCTTCTTCAGGTGTGAGGGTTTCCGCTCAGAATGAAACGCTAAAATGTAATGTAGGCTCTGAATGGGTTCAATTATGATTTGGGCTTGATTAAGGTCACTGCCTTTCATCTAAAATCCTGCTTGAATCCTTCTAAACTAAAAATTAGACACAAGAAGAGAAGAGGCTCTGGTGAAATTTCTCTTTTTTTAATTTCTCTTTTTTTCTTGGAAGAACATCTTACCCGCTGCAATCCGGGCACAGAAGGATTAAAAACAGTAAGACAGGCAGGGGGGAGAGTGAGTTCTAAATAAAGAGGTATCCAGGTAACAGTGAAACGGGCAGACAGTCTGGGGAGATCGCCCGTTTTCCATGTAAATAGTTCCCTGGTTCCGCACTCCTTCGCAATATCTTCGCAAGGGAATCAGTGTGAATTGTAATACTAATTAAATGACCGCGGGCACTTTCCACCCCCTCTGACAGCAGTAACATTCCTACAGTATTCTTAGCTCAGCAGCTCATTACAATATAGGGTGTTCAAACCGTTTTTTTTTACACAGTGACACAGCGTTGCGTTGTGAATCTGTTTTTCCGTGTTTACAAAGAAAGTGGAATACAGTGATACTACCTGCTACTGTATATACAGTAGATACATATGTTCAGATATTCAGATATTCAGACCCGGCATGGCACCAAGAGGGAGGAGGCGTGGAGCTCAGCAGTACAGAACGAACGTTGTGCTGCCTGGAGCGCTTAATGGCACCAATCGCGTCTGCATTTATAACTTCGTTTTTAAAATTAATCAAGCAATATGAAGCATCTCTTTTTACTTTTAAGTCCCTTAATTATCATTAAGCACAGCTTTCTCACCACTTAGACTACTTTTTGATACCATCCTTAGACAAAGCAAAAACTTGTTGTACTTTCTAATGAGATTACAAGTGGAAAGATTACTGATTTTAATCGTCTTTAATTTTGTTACGTTATACATTTTAGAAATATTTCATCTATACAAACACCACAAAACTATTCTCGATTGTATTTCTGAATGTTATGTTACACTTACTTCACTGTTTTAAATACATCTAATTGAGAAAGTTACTGTAGGTGTTAGCATAAACTATTAGTAATCAATAATATTAAATTTAGCACTGTCATAAGTTGTTGCACTTTCCCCCGCATCTTGTAAAAATATATTTTCATTGTTCAAATATACATTAAATCTGACTATCATATAATAAGTTAAATACTTAAACTAAAGAATAAACAGGATAAAATATAATTCAAAATATTTTGCTAACAATGTTAACTGTTTATAAATAATAAAATGTATTAACTAAGGAGTAGGATGGCACAGTTGGTAGTATGCCTTTTGTTTTGTTTCTTTTTCATAAATACAACAGTAGTACCTGATGTCTCAGTGGCTTTCAAAATTAAATTATGCATGCAAACCTGTGAACTGGCCTGTGGCCTGTGATACTGGCCATGTAATACTCTGCATTGTGGAATAATAGTTTATTTTAAAGGATAGAGAAAGCACAGAAAATAGGCAGTTAGATTGATCAAATTAGTATGAAAAGCCATTTAGCAAAGAGGGAATGAGAAGAGTGACAAATTAGTATATTTTAGATCTTTTTTTCTGAACCAGGGAAGATCTGATCATGTTTCTCTATAAAATAATAAAAAACTTTATTTTATATATCACCTTTAAAAGTCGCATCTCAAAGCAATACAGTAGATGTAAAAACAGTTAAAAGGACCACAGATTACAAAGTAAATACCCAGACAAACGCAAACGCGTTTCTAATAAAATGCTTTTATTCATTCTTTATCAGACTTACATTCCCTAATGTCCCCTGCTCCGGTCAACAATCCTAGGAAGAACACGAAACAGCCTGTTAATAAAATTGTTGCAATAGCAGTTTTCCAAACATAGTCTTTCAGCGAATGCCAAACCATCTCTATCGGATTTAGATCTGGGGATTTGGTTGGAGTATTCACCCAGTTCACTCCTTCTGCTACAAGCCTCGCCCTTGCTGTTGTGTGTTTCGGATCGTTGTCTTGAAAGAGACGGTGCCTTGATCCAAAGTTCTCCCTGATATATGGGGCAGCATTCTGTTTCACCATGACTTCCTCGAAGAATTCACGATCCATAATTCCTTTGAAAATAAGAAGTGGTCCCCGGCCTCTTCTAGATATACCCCCCCAGATGTGAACTTTCAGTGGATGTTTGGGCTTTGGCTTGTCCACATATCTCCCCTTTTTACAAAATGACATTGTTGAAAACTGTTCCAGAGCCACTGTTGTTTCGTCAGTGAAAAGTACATCATGAAATGCCTCCCCCTGTTCAATCCATTGGAGCACTTGTTTGAGTCTTTCCTCTTTGTTTTTTACCCTTATCATGGGGCATGTGTTGTTTTTTTTGTATCTCCATCCAAGCCTTCTGCGCACTCTTCTTATTGATGTCGGACTAACGCTTGCACCGAGGTCAGTCCATAGCCGTCTTTGAACTTGCATCGCCGGTAGCTCATCATTTTCATCCATCAGTCTGTCGATGGCTCGCACAATAGGACTTGAAAAAAAAAGTGATCAACAGTTAGTTATAAAAATAATGTGCGTAGTTGTATTTAAATGTAAGGAAAAAGTATTTTTAAAAAGTTATTTACCTTTGAATCGTCCTCGGTTTAGATTTGCCTCCTCTCCCCTTTATAATGTCGTCTCACTGTGCTTTCACAAACGAAGATGTCAATTGAAGCCAAATGCTGTACAATGTCTCGTGTTGAGTTCCCCTTTCTTTTCATCTTCATGTTTTCATTTTTCATATTTGGTGTGAGAGAGTCTTCGTGATTTTGGCCATAGTCTGTCTCCTTACCAAAGCGATACAGTGGTGCAGTTTGAAGTCTGTACCTGTATACAGTATGGTACAGATAAAACTTACACCATACCGATGAGCTAATACCAGGGAAAGACACTCCTATTTTATTTAAAACACAATACACCAGGAAATGTGTCTGATGCATTAGCAAGTAAAAAGAAATTGCGTCGAAAACCCGGGCGTAACAATTGTTTCCTTTTTCTGATCAATCACTGTCTGGATACTCCTCTTACCTGCCCTATTTTTTGTTTTCTTGTTATTTGCTGAGTATGCCTGCTGCGATCCACTCCTGCCCTCACACCTTAGAAGACTTGAAGACAAAACAAGGCTAGCCAGATAATGTGAAAAAGACACGAATCGAAACCTGTTTTTCTAGCTTTTAAAGTCGTGCGTTGTGTAAGCAGGAGTACATCATTATATCTTATATATGAAAAATACATAATATAGCTCCCAAACAAACGCAAACGTGTTTTTAATAAAACACTTTTATTCACTCATAATCTGACAATTTCAGGAAGACTAAGGAAGGACTAAGGAAGTTGTCATCTGTTGTTGAAGCTCTGTGAGCTCGGTGACTTTAAGACCACTTGTTATTCCAAGTTGTTTGAATCGCCACAATTCAAATAGAGAAAAAAGAGCTGACTGACAAGATTTAAAATGTGGCTGTCAATGTTAGATTAAAAAAAAACACATTGCCCGACTCAACAAACGAAACATTCCTGTTAAACAAGAGGAATGTAAAAAAAAAACAATTACTTTTTGTCAATGAAAACCGATATGTGTGTCTCTCTCTCTCTGCTGGATGTGTCTCTCTCTCTCTGCTGAATGAATAAAAGCATTTTATTAGAAACGCGTTTGCGTTTGTCTGGGTATTTACTTTGTCATCTGTGGTCCTTTTAACTGTTTTTACATCTAATGTATTGCTTTGAGATGCCACTTTTAAAGGTGATATATAAAATAAAGTTTTTTATTATTTTATAGAGAAACATGATCAGATCTTGCCTGGTTCAGAAAAAAAGATCTAAAGTATACTAGTTTGTCACTCTTCTCATTCCCTCTTTGCTAAATGGCTTTTCATACTAATCTGATCAATCTAACTGCCTATTTTCTGTGCTTTCTCTATCCTTTAAAATAAACTATTATTCCACAATGCAGAGTATTACATGGCCAGTATCACAGGCCACAGGCCAGTTCACAGGTTTGCATGCATAATTTAATTTTGAAAGCCACTGAGACATCAGGTACTACTGTTGTATTTTTGAAAAAGAAACAAAACAAAAAGCATACTACCAACTGTGCCATCCTACTCCTTAGATAATACATTTTATTATTTATAAACAGTTAACATTGTTAGCAAAATATTTTGAATTATATTTTATCCTGTTTATTCTTTAGTTTTGTATTTAACTTATTATATGATAGTCAGATTTAATGTATATTTGAACAATGAAAATATATTTTTACAAGATGCGGGGGAAAGTGCAACAACTTATGACAGTGCTAAATTTAATATTATTGATTACTAATAGTTTATGCTAACACCTACAGTAACTTTCTTAATTAGATGTATTTAAAACAGTGAACTAAGTGTAACATAACATTCAGAAATACAATCGAGAATAGTTTTGTGGTGTTTGTATAGATGAAATATTTCTAAAATGTATAACGTAACAAAATTAAAGACGATTAAAATCTGTAATCTTTCCACTTGTAATCTCATTAGAAAGTACAACAAGTTTTTGCTTTGTCTAAGGATGGTATCAAAAAGTAGTCTAAGTGGTGAGAAAGCTGTGCTTAATGATAATTAAGGGACTTAAAAGTAAAAAGAAATGCTTCATATTGCTTGATTAATTTTAAAAACGAAGTTATAAATGCAGACGCGATTGGTGCCATTAAGCGCTCCAGACAGCACAACGTTCGTTCTGTACTGCTGAGCTCCGCACCTCCTCCCTCTCGGTGCCACGCCAGGACTGAATATCTAAACATATGTATCTACTATATATACAGTAGCAAGTAGTATCACTGTATTCCACTTTCTTTGTAAACACGGAAAAACAGATTCACAACGCAACGCTGTGTCACTGTGTAAAAAAAACGGTTTGAACACCCTATATTGTAATGAGCTGCTGAGCTAAGAATACTGTAGGAATGTTACTGCTGTCAGAGGGGGTGGAAAGTGCCCGCGGTCATTTAATTAGTATTACAATTCGCACTGATTCCCTTGCGAAGATATTGCGAAGGAGTGCGGAACCAGGGAACTATTTACATGGAAAACGGGCGATCTCCCCAGACTGTCTGCCCGTTTCACTATTACCTGGATACCTCTTTATTTAGAACTCACTCTCCCCCCTGCCTGTCTGACTGTTTTTAATCCTTCTGTGCCCGGAGTGCAGCGGGTAAGATGTTCTTCCAAGAAAAAAAGAGAAATTAAAAAAAGAGAAATTTCACCAGAGCCTCTTCTCTTCTTGTGTCTAATTTTTAGTTTAGAAGGATTCAAGCAGGATTTTAGATGAAAGGCAGTGACCTTAATCAAGCCCAAATCATAATTGAACCCATTCAGAGCCTACATTACATTTTAGCGTTTCATTCTGAGCGGAAACCCTCACACCTGAAGAAGGCTTGCGTTTTCTCTCTTCTCTTTTAAGCATGTGTACAATGCTGTAATACAATTCAAAATAAAAGCTTAAACAGTATCAACTAAACTCCATTAATATAAGTATCGAGTGGTATTAAATAAATACAGATTTTTAGTATAGATTACACTTTTCTAAAATGTATTTAAAAAATAAAAACGATTACAATCTAATCTTTCACATTTGATCCCAAAATCCCAAGAAAAATACATCTAAACGGGGAGAAAGCTATGCTGAAAGTTTATTTTAAAAATCGTAAGATTTCTATATTTATGTCTTTATTTTGTGGTTTCATTAGTGACAAAGGCTAAACGTTCTTGGAAAAATGTCTTTTATGTAAACCGTGTTTGCTATTAATTCATTTAGGGCTCACTGACAGAATTGTTGTTTTTTATGCATGCCAAAAAATTTCGGTGCCGTCATCTCCACTTTAAAGGTACCGCCGTGCTGGAAGAATTGACCTCAGAACGTTTGCCCAGCGTACTAATATAGGCACATCCCGGAATTTTGACTTCACTGTGTAATGAAGAAATGTTAAAGACTACTTCTTAGCGTAGATAAAAAAGCTTGGATTCCCATGGACAGTATCTTATACACATATCTTTTTCTGTTGTCTTTGTTGATCTCTTGAGGATCCTTGTGATATTTGGAGCTCTCTTTGAATGATAACAGTGTCACAGTTTAAATAATATTCGTTGATAGAAATTATGAAACGCTCTTTTAAAAGCAAGGGAGTTCATTATTTTATTTGCTTTGGCAACACTGATTGTACCCATCGGTCATGCTAATGATGAACCTTGAATTGAATTGGGGGGGGGGGGGGCGAACGAGCGAGAGAGAGAGAAACACCCAGGGGTGCAGAACCAGGGAACTATTTACATATTAAAACTATTTCCCAAATTTAATATGTGCTTTTGTATATGTATTGTCAATTAATTGTCCATAATATTGCTATTCTATTTTTTCAAAGAAATGTTTGTTAAAAGAAAAGGCACGGCGCCAGCTCGATTTTAACAGCCAACCTGTGGGTTATTAATCCGGCACCTAGACAACCAGGCTACCGGCAAGGTCGCATGAGCAGAGGTGAAACAGCCCTACACATACAGAATCAACAGACATTGTACAGTGTGTATTACTGTGTTGCAGTATATGAATATAATTACAGTTGTGTGAAAAAGTGATTGCCCCCTAAACCTAATAACTGGTTGGGCCACCCTTAGCAGCAAGAACTGCAATCAAGCGTTTGCGATAACTGACAATGAGTCTTTTACAGCGCTGTGGATGAATTTTGGCCCACTCATCTTTGCAGAATTGTTGTAATTCAGCCACATTGGAGGGTTTTCTAGCCTTAACCGCTTTTTTAAGGTCATGCCACAACATCTCAATTGGATTCAGGTCAGGACTAGGCCACTCCAAAGTCTTCATTTTGTTTTTCTTAAGCCATTCAGAGGTGGACTTGCTGGTGTGTTTTGGATCATTGTCCTGCTGCAGAACCCAAGTGCGCTTCAGCTTGAGGTCACGAACAGATGGCCGGACATTCTCCTTCAGGATTTTTTGGTAGACAGCAGAATTCATGGTTCCATTTACCACAGCAAGTCTTCCAGGTCCTGAAGCAGCAAAACAGCCCCAGACCATCACACTACCACCATATTTTACTGCTGGTATGATGTTCCTTTTCTGAAATGCTGTGTTACTTTTACGCCAGATGTAATGGGACACACACCTTCCAAAAAGTTCAACTTTTGTCTCGTCAGTCCACAGAGTATTTTCCCAAAAGTCTTGGGGATCATCAAGATGTTTTCTGGCAAAACTGAGACGAGCCTTTATGTTCTTTTTGCTCAGCAGTGGTTTTCATCTTGGAACTCTGCCATGCAGGCCATTTTTGCCCAGTCTCTTTCTTATGGTGGAGTCATGAACACTGACCTTAACTGAGGCAAGTGAAGCCTGCAGTTCTTTGGATGTTGTTGTGGGTTTTTTTGTGACCTCTTGGATGAGTTGTCGCTGCGGTCTTGGGGTAATTTTGGTCGGCCGGCCACTCCTGGGAAGGTTAACCACTGTTCCATGTTTTCGCCATTTGTGGATAATGGCTCTCACTGTGGTTCGCTGGAGTCCCAAAGCTTTAGAAATGGCTTTATAACCTTTTCCAGACTGATAAATCTCAATTACTCTGTTTCTCATTTGTTCCTGAATTTGTTTGGATCGCAGCATGATGTCTAGCTTTTGAGGATCTTTTGGTCTACTTCACTTTGTCAGGCAGGTCCTATTTAAGTGATTTCTTGATTCAGAACAGGTGTGGCAGTAATCAGGCCTGGGTGTGGCTAGAGAAATTGAACTCAGCTTTCCAAAGATGTGATAAACCACAGTTGATTTATTTCTGTTTTAACAGGGGGGACAATCACTTTTTCACACAGGGCCATGTAGGTTTAGATCTTTTTTTTTTCTTAATAATAAAAACCTTCATGTAAAAACTGCATTTTGTGTTTACTTGTGTTATCTTTGTCTAATATTTCAATTTGTTTGATGATCTGAAACATTTCAGTGTGACAAACATGCAAAAAAATAAGAAATCAGGAAGAGGGCAATCACTTTTTCACACCACTGTATATCTTTATTCATTTCTTCAGATACGCGATTCCATATTATATTAGCAGGAAAGCTTAAAACTACCACTTTTTATACACGCTATTTCACATGTTAGTTAAAGACTTCGATGCTTAAAATGTTTAGGGAGAAATGGAATACTGGTGTGTATTTTTTCTTTAAAGTACCGAGACCAGCCATATACTGTAATACTGTATGTTTATGTTCCAAAATTAATATCGTTTATGGCCTTCACACGCGTTATGCTCCTATTCTTTTTATGCTCAGCTACTAAGATTTCCCTTCAGTGGTAAAATTCCATATACAGTAAATATTCAATTCTAAAACGGGCACAGTAAAGACATTTAAGTCTTTCTACGACCGACCAACGCACCACGAGTGCCCTTGTTGGTCAACCAATCACATACCGCAGTGATGCGTGATGACATAGCCAATTACCCGTGGTACGTGTCTTTGCAGCGCACTTTGAATGGCTGCATCTGTATTGAGTCACAAAGAGTTACAGATACCAAGAGGACATAAATTCTGTATATCATTCTTTTAGACCGTTTCGTAAATTATCTTGGTTACAACTTCTACACTAGATACTCAAAACAAGTACATAACTCTTAGGAATTAAATTGATATCAACTGGTTGGGATAACAATTGAATTCTCGAGCGGTAATGCAGTGAACTTGAATACTCATCCAATCTCTGGGGATTCAGATCTCCTGGAGACACAAGCAAAGAAAAAATTGCAGGCTTGTTGCTGTCCAATCCGTGCTCTCTGGCTCGTTGCGGCTTGCAACGTGGTGGAGATTCCTGCGGCGCTGTTGACGCTTTCTGAAGACTCGCTAGTTAGTGCTGGCTGAAACTAGCAAGTTTGTGCACAGGAGAATAGTCTGTGGGTCCCAGCAGGTCAGGAAGAAGACCGGTTCATTCCTGATGAAGCACTAGTCCTGAATAGTGATTCAGCTGTCCACAGTTCCAACCTGTTCACGAGGCTTTCTGCTGATGCTAACCTCGGGGGGATCCTCTGGTTACACGCTGGCAACCTCCGCTCTCGACTCTTAGAACAAAGGAAAGTCCTGCACTCGGACCCACTGGCCATTATGTGGTGGTCCGGGCTGAGTCTCAAGATGGGCAGGAGGCGCGCTGCGAGAATGTCCTGCCCTTAGGAACTGCTCCTGGGCACTGTCCTGCAGACAGAGGGGCTCTGTGTTGTTCTACAGGCTCTCTGTGTTGCCTGTTTTTACCTAGAGGAACTTCAGGTCGTTCATTGGCTGAAAGTTTCATGGGCATCAGAGACCTATGTGGTATTACCATACCCTGCCAGTCCCTGATTGGTTGATCAAGGTGAGATATGAGTCACTTACTCCTGACACTTAGGAATGCAGTCCAGATGTCCATCTGGCACTCCCTAGACAGATAGGCACCAATGGATGACCACTGATCATGATAGCCAGGCTTAGCTAAGTGCATCCCCATTTGGGAGCTGTCCCTTATCAAAAGAAAACACCTTAAATCAGCCTGCATGAATAGCTTCCCTGTGGCTGCAGCACAGAGATGAAGAGAGAGATGGGACCTCATTTGGGAAAGCACAGCAACACTTAATTGTGTCTTATTAACAAGCATTGCCGCTACACTGTGCATGTTTATATCCGCTTAATATTGAATATTAATATGGAATTTAACAACTTAAGGAAAATTTTAGTAGCTGAGGATTAAAAGAAGTGGAGCATAATGTGTCTGAACATCAAAAACTATAATAATTTAGGAATATAAACATATCATGGCTGGTATTGATAGTTTAAATAAGAAATACACACCAGTATTCCATTTTCTTCATGTACATTTTAAGCATTAAATTCTTTCATTCGGTTACATACTATGGTTATTTCAGAAAAGTTTTTATGTGCACCTTTTGATTACATAACCTTTTCTATGAATACTTGCGCTCGTTATCGCAGTAAAAAAATGCATGCCTTTTAGAATTTGATTAATAGGGAATATATGTGGAATTGCTTATCTAAAGAAATTAGTAACTATATTGACTTAAGGATCTAAATATATTTATATACCTGGTAGTATTACTGTAATCCACTTTATTTGCAGACATGTTTTATTTTTAATTTGATTCATTCATGCATGATTACTTTAGAAACATTTTTAAGCTGTTCGTCCCAGCTGTTTCCCCGAGCAGCCCATTGGTACAGCAGTTTTGCCAATAGGGGTTCTGTCTAGGCAATCCAAGTTCAATACCTACTTAGGGTACAAGTTTTTCTTGTACTTTAAAAAAAAGTAAATATTATGTACACTATATTAACATGTTTTTGTTTTTTTATATATTATAACATATTCAATGTTAAGTTATATTTATAATGAAATAAAAATGTAAATTAGCAAATGTGAATACTGTCAACTGTTCAACTGGATTAATTCAAAACACTATTCAGTATGGCAATTTAACAGACACCTCAAGCCTTGAAACGAAATCATGTATATATATTGTAATTAAAATTGAGAATAACAAAGCGGTATTAAAAATACCACTGAAACTATTATAATGTGTCTGGTCATTATTAACAGTATTAATTTCATAACAATAATTTCAAGCTTCTTGTATCTTTTTCAGAGTCATTTTTGTCTTCAGTTTTCATAAGATTCACTTATTAAAATGCCTATTTATGAGACATGATGTTTCAGATGTCAATAACTTTGTGAACAAATGACACAGAGCCTGCAACCTACAGGTTTAAAGATAGCAATTTGTGAAAAATTTCAAAGCTTTTATTTAAACAATATCTAGTACCTGGTTGCATTTTTAGAAACCTTAGTTTGAATAAAGTGTATCCCAGGTGCAAGTGACTTCATAAAGCAAGATGGCATAATGTTATATTTTTATGCATGAGTTGAAGTCTTCTGAAGTCTTTCAAAAACATAAAAATGTAACATAATATTGTGTGGCACAATGGGCAACTGATTCTTTTAAAGAAAATCAAAAATAAGAAAAAATAACGTCTGCCTAAAACAGACATTGCATGATTTTAAAACCCATACAAAATGGGTTTAGTTAGAAACACTAAATCCAGGAAAAATGGGTGATTTTCCTTGTGTTCAGCTTAGAATCTTTGTGTAAGCTGTAAGATTTTTTAACTTTTTAATTAAACATTTTACACACTTGTAGCGGCAAGACTTATTAAAATACAGGAATTAAGTTTTCTGCTCCCTTTCCAGTCCCTCTCTCCTTCATCTCAAGTGGTGCTTGATACAGAAAGGCCATTCCATTTGGTTCAGAATTAAGGTGTTTTTCTAGCTGATCGAGTGTCCTGATAAGGAACAACTCCCAATGCTGAGATTCTCCAGTAACCCTAATAAATGGTCATCTCTGGCGCCTTACTGTCTGGGAGAGACTCATTCAAAGTTGTTTACAACTCTAAGGTCAGAGTGCATTGTTACTCATCATCAACCAATCAGGAACTGGTAGGGCAGGTTAACCCCACATGGGTCTCGAATGCCCATGAAACTTTCAACCAATGAATGACCGTAGTTCCTCCAGGTAAAACAGGCAGCACAGAGCCCCTCTGAGCTCCTCCGGACATTCTCGACTCAGAGCCTCCTGAACCTTCTAAGACTCAGCTAGGACAATCACGTAACGGCCAGTGTGTCCGAGTAGCAGGACTTTCCTTTGTTCTAAGAGTCGAGAACGGAGGTTGCCAGTGCGTAACCAAAGGATCCACCCGAGGTTAGCACAGCAGCAAGCCTTGTGAACCCACTGCTAACGCTCACCTGATCAACAAATGAACTACGGTCGGAACTGTGGACAGCTGAATCTAAGTATTCAGAACTAGCGCTACATCAGGAACAAACTGGTCTTCTTCCTGTCTAAAGAGTGTGACCTGCTTGGACCCGCAGTCACTTTTCTCCTGTGCACAAACTTGCTAGTAAACCAGAACTAACTAGCCGGTCTTCAGAGAGCCCACTGCTAGAGTATTGCAGCAGGAATCTCTCCCACCACGTCGCAAGCCGCAACAGCACTGCTTGGCACTGAGCCAGAGAGCGCCGATTGGACACAGCAACAGCTTGCCAGTGCTTCTTTGTGTCCCAGGGAGATCTGAATCCCCACAGATCGGATGAGTGTTCAACCTTCTGCATTACAACTCGAGAATTCAATTGTTACCTCAACCTGAGTTGATTTCAATTTAATTCCTATGAGTGATGTACTTGCTTTTGAGTATCTAGTGTAGAAGTTTTAATCCAAGTTCATTTACGAAATGGTCTAAATGAATGGTATACTGAATGTATGTCCCTCTTGGTTTGTAACTCTTCGTGATTGAATATATACCTTTTGCATTCTGCTAACCCTCATGGTAAGATCTGTTATGTTTATATGCACAATTTTATGTATTAATAAATGTATTGTCATGTATTAGTATCCGTGTGTGTGCGTTGTTTGAGTTATCCCGCAAGGTTGATTCTAATAGCCATCAAAGAATCATTTTGTGACTTACTGCTACAATTAATAATTGTCCCAGTTAATGCACAAAACCCGTACATTTACTGGTGCCTAGTGAGAGGATGCCTACACACTTTTGTAAACTCAACACGCATTTCGTACAGATACAGTACTCCCGTCTTCCTGTGGTATGAAGCAAATTAGCAGGTAGCTGAGAAAATAGTGCACCGCCCACTGAATACAGTCAGAGAACAGGCGAGCACTGAGCTTGTCTCCCTTTAAAACTTAGTAATGGAATGTAAATAATTTCTTTTAACTTGAAATAATTTAATTATCATTAAACATAGTTTTCTCACCAGTTAGTTTTATATTTGAAACCATCGTTAAACAAAGCAGGGGCTTATTGTTCTTTCTAATGACATTACATATGGAAAGAATATACATTTTAATCATTTTTAATTTTTTTTAAATAAATTTCAGAAACTTTTAGTCTACACAAATATCACAGGCTATTTTTGATTGTATATCTGAATGTTATGTCACAGTTCAGTATTTTATATACATCTAAATAAAGTCAGGTGTCAGGTGCATAAACTATTAGTAATCAATCATTTGTATTAAAATTCGTACTATCATAAATTGTTGCACTTCCACATCAAGTAAAAACATTAATTTGCAAGACTGTGTTCAAACATACGTTAAATCTGACTATAAAAAAAAGTAAAATACAAACTTACAAAATAAAAAAATGAAGGTAAAATACAATTTAAAATTAAACCAGGGTTCATTCTTTTATGTCTCTACCTACTCTCTCTCACCTGCTGCGATTCGGACACAGAATGGTTAAAAATGGGAACAGGTCAGGCAGCAGAGGGGATGGAGAGGGGAGAGGCATCTTCCCACCTTTATGACTAAAATGCCAAAGAGAAATGGCTTGAGTGGCATACAGAGCTGAAAACGTTTGGTGCCATCTTATCCACTTTAAAGGTACACTCCTTGTGGAAGAATTTTCTCCTTGAATATTTGCCCTCCAGCTAACACACAGAAGCAAATTGAATACAAAATGTACTTCCAAGAATAGTGATTACAAACATTAAAGAAAACATACTTGCATTATTCTGTTATACTGTACAGTGTATTAAAACTAACACTCTATGGGCACTACACTGAGATTAACGCTGCCTACTAAACCTCTTTCCCACAAATTTCACAGGGGCAAGGTCACGTAGCTGATTCACAGCTGGATGCAATTTTATCTTGCCTCGTGAAAGCAAAAACTCAGATATTTGTAGAGATATTTACTAAAGTATTCTTCTTATTTGCAGTAAGGAGCTCCCCCAGGAGGTGAGCCGGCTCATCATTGAACATCCTCAGGTATCTCAATTTCACCTCCTCACCAAAACCCACAAACCAGACACCCCTGGACGCCCCATTGTATCAGCATGCAACTACTTAGATCTCGGCCTTTCTCGAGAGCCTTATGAGACCGCTGGTTGAAGTTCTTCCCTCATACATCAAGGACACCAACCATGCGTTCCAACTTTTTAATAATTTCCATTTTCAGGGCCCTGAATGCTACATTTTTACCATGGACATCACATCTCTTTACAGCACTGTTTGTCTTACAGCCCTCAATCACACACTGGACAGACACACAGTGTTTAATCCACCCACCCAAGCCCTGGTACGACTTGTAGAATTGGTTCTCCCACTGAATGCATTCTCTTTCAATAACCTTTTTTACCATGGGCACCAGAAGGGGACCCAGCGATGCCAATATTTTTGTCGGCTGGGTAGAAGAACGCTTCTTCGCTTCCTACACTGGCTTGTCCCTGATCTTTACAAGCGATACATTGATGACTACATCGGTGCCACGACATGCTCTAACGACCAGCTTTTCTACATCACTTCACCAACTTCCACCCGTCCTTCAAATATACAGTTAACATATCTTCCACTACTCCTCTGTTTCTCGACATCAACTTCTCCATTAACTATCCCCAACTCTCTACTTTAGTCTATTACAAACCCACTGATTCACACAACTATCTCCTGTATAGCTCATTTCTCCCCAATCACACTAAAAACTCTCTCCCTTTTTCACAATTCCTCTGGCTACAACAACTCTGCAAGCCCTCAGA
Source organism: Atractosteus spatula (assembly GCF_055471065.1). Taxonomy (NCBI): domain Eukaryota; kingdom Metazoa; phylum Chordata; class Actinopteri; order Semionotiformes; family Lepisosteidae; genus Atractosteus; species Atractosteus spatula. The sequence goes on from NC_142709.1 coordinate 37,058,519, forward strand.
ATGTACTCTTTTTTCATCAACAGAGGATACCCTAGCAGTGTTATCGACAGGGCCCTTGCCCAAGGCAAAAACGCGCCTCAGACCATCAACTCGTTCAGGAACTCTTGCCATAACAACTACATTCCTTTGGTGCTTCCCTACCACCCCATCACTCTTTCTATCCCCAGGACTATTAACAACAACTTTTCCATCCTACAAGATGATCCTTCCATTGGGGCCCTCTTTTCTGACCACCCCATTATCTCATATCGCCTACCACCTAATCTGCGTAACATTTTTGTTCACAGCTCCCTTGACCGCCCTCATTAACCACCTGCAAGTACATGTCTAACACCAAACTCATTCAAGGACCTTCAGGACCATTCCAGATTACTCAGATGACATTTTGTACCTCCAGCAACCTTATTTACTGTATCTCTTGCATTAAATGCCCAGCCATCTACATTAAGGAAACAGGAAGGAGACTCGGAGACCGCTTCAGAGAACATGTTAGGGCTATGAAGATTAAAGATTTCTCCAAGCCTATTGTTTCTCATCTCGGCTATGATCTATGATCTCTAATCCCGGCTATGATCACACTAATTTCTCTGTCTGTGTTCTCTAAGATCCTGACTTCACATTATCTGATTGGCTACTCTGTCTGTCCCCTGCTCCCGCCTCCCGCTCCTCCTCTTTCTCAGCTTTTGTTCTCCTATGCTACATTACCTTTGCTTAATGCCCTTTCTTTCTCACACCTGAAGAAGGCTCCACGGCTGAAACGTTGTGTTTTATTTCTTCTATTTTCAGCATGGAATAAACCTATTACTTTTCAGCCTACGCATGCTGAAGCAGCTACCCACCTGAACCTCTTCCTAATAGGGCCACTTGTAAGAGCAAGATGACTTCCTGCTCGATTAAATAAAGCTACAGTACAGACAGATTTTAAATTCTTCAAGCAAAATTAGCTGTTTGTCAAAATCAGCTACTTTGCAAGCAGTACATGACTTCTTAAAAGGTACCTTTTGTCTTTCGTGCAAACTCAACAAAGGTTTATTTTTATAATTCCGAAATTTTAACGATATGCAGCAGGAGCTCATTATAGTATTGTAGTGAATACTGTTCCCACAAGAAAATCAAATTACCGCCCCCCCGAGTCTCGCCTCCCACTGTTCCAAAGCCGTATAGTTTCAAAGTATGTGTGAAATATCTATTCTTACTCCAGTTATTAATCCAAGCATTAATCCAAGCTATTTTAGTCCTATGGCTATGTAGAAAATATAGCCAAAAGGATTGCTGTAAAGGTTTAATTCCAAGCTGAAAAGACAAGACTCAACGTGTCTTCTCTAACTCTTCAGGTTATAGTTCATCCATGGTCAATAATTATTAATATTGTACCAAACGGCAGGCATACAGATGGTACAAGCTGCTTGAAGCGCAGTGACAGTACAGCCCTCTACTCCCCTGCGCATAACAGGGATGTTGGCTGTATAGGCCGAAGAAGATCTTCTGTAGCTCAGCCGGCAAAACCAGGACAGGAGTAGAGAGCGCACAAGCCCAAGAACCCAAATTCATTACAATATTATTAATAATATATTCCTTATTGCATTTAAAATGGAATGTTTTTATAGTTTAAATATAACCCTTTTCCCTCCTTTAACTTAAAGAACTGCATGAAGAAATCCTAAATCACAAAACCATCACTTATAATAATTCATCCAGATACAGATGCAGCCATTCAAAGTGAGCGGTACAGACACGTACCGCAGGTAATTGGCTGCGGTGTCGGGCATCATGACGCATGATGACAACATGATCGATTTTAAGTCATTTTTGATAACAATCAACAAACAAACATTTCTTTGAAAAAATGAGACGTTTCCCTTGGTCAGAGATATAAATATATAATATATAAATAAATTAAATTTAACTAGCATGTGAAATAGCGTGTGAAAAAGTGGTAGTTTTAAGCTTTTCTGCTAATATATTATGGAATCGCCTATCTTATTTGCCTTGAGTCCTGGCTGTCTCTCTCCCCCTCCCCCCCTCTCTTCCTCAATTCAATTCAATTCAAGGTGTTTTATTTGCATGACAGATGGGTACAATTAGTGTTGGGAATGTATATTTTGATATTTACACCCGGCGCGGCACCGAGGGAGCGTCTGCATTTATAACTTAGTTTTTAAAATTAGTCAAGCAATATGAAGCATCTCCTTTTGCTTTTTGATACCATCCTTACACAAAGCAGAAACTTTCCGATGACTCACAGTAAAAGTGGAAAGATTACAGATTTTAATCGTCTTTAATTTTGTTACGTTATAGGAACGTTTCATCTAAACAAACACCACAAAACTATTCTCGATTGTATTTCTGAATGTTATGTTACAGCTGCAGTAGTTCACTGTTTTAAATACATTGAATTAAGAAAGTTATGTGTAGCACTTTAGATCTTTTTTTTCTGAACCAGGGAAAATCTGATCATGTTTCTCTATAACAATAATAAAAAACTTTATTTTACATATCACCTTTAAAAGTGGTAGTACCTTTTTTAGTACTATATTTTTGTATTATATTCCCTATTAATCAAACTCTAAGAGTATGTATCGGCTTGTCAGTCAGGTCTTTTTTCTCTATTTGAATTTTCGTTTACACCTCGCATGACTTTAAAAGCTAGCAAGACAGGTTTCGATTCACATTAGCTGGTGAGCCTTGTTAACAAAAAAACTAATAATAATGTAACATGCCACTGTTTGTTCATGAACAAAGTTATACTGAGATTTCCTTAGATACGCGATTAAAAAATAAACGTTTCATATGTTGCTGTTGTGAATGCCTGTGGAGTGTATCTTATTAAGCCCTAAATTGCATTTTGAGCGCGGTTTTTGACTTTTTTTAAATTGCATTTTGGGCGCGGACAGCACATACAAGGGTTAATGAACTGCGCCAAGAAATTTAAAATAGTATTCTTTAGGTGTGAGGGTAGGAGTGGACTGCAGCAGGCATAATCAGCAAACCAGGAAAACAAAGAACAGGACAGGTGAGATGTGTATCCAGAAAGCGAGTAATCAGAAAAAGGAAATGGTGTTACGCCCAGGTTTTCGACCCAATTGTTTTAACTTGCTAATGCATCAGACACATTTCCTGGCGTATTGTGTTTTAAATAAAATAGGAGTGTCTTTCCCTGGCATTAGCTCATTGGTATGGTGTAAGTTTTATCTGTACCATACCATACAGTATATAGGTACAGAATTCAAGCTGCACCACTGTATCGCTTTGGTAAGGGGACGGACAATGACCAAAATCACGAAGACTCTCTCACACCAAATAATGAAGATGAAAAGAAACGGGAAGTCAACACGGGACATTGTACAGCAGTTGGCTTCGATGGACATCTTCGTTTCTGAAAGCACAGTGAGACGGCATTATAAAGGGGAGAGGAGGCAAAGAGAATCTAAACCGAGGACGATTCAAAGGTAAATAAATTTCTAAAAATACCTTTCTTGCATGTAAATACAACTACGCACATTATTTTTAAAACTAACTGCTGATCTCTTTTTTTTCAAGTCCTATTGTGCGAGCTATCGACAAACTGACTGATGAAAATGATGAGCTACCGGCGATGCAAGTCCAAAGATGGCTATGGGCTGACCTCGGTGCGAATATTAGCCCGACATCGATAAGAAGAGTACGCAGGAGGCTTGGATGGAGATACAGAAAAACCAACACATGCCCCATGATAAGGCTAAAAAACAAAGAGGAAAGACTCAAGCAAGTGCTCCAATGGATTGAACAGGGGGAGGCATTTCAGGATGTACTTTTTACCGCCGAAACAACAGTGGCTCTGGAACAGTTTTCAACAATGGCATTTTGCAAAAAGGGGAGATATGTGGACAAGCCAAAGCCCAAACATCCACTGAAGGTTCACGTCTGGGGGGGTATATCTAGAAGAGGCCCGGGACCACTTCTTATTTTCGAAGGAATTATGGACCGTGTATTCTTCGAGGAAGTCGTGGTCACACAGCATGCTGCCCCATATATCAGGGAGCAGTTTGGATCAAGGCACCGTCTCTTTCAAGACAACGATCCGAAACACACAGCAGCAAGGGCGAGGCTTATAGCAGAAGGAGTGAACTGGGTGAAAACTCCAGCCGAATCCCCAGATCTAAATCTGATAGAGATGGTTTGGCATTCGTTGAAAGACTACGTTCAGAAAACCGCTAAGCCCGTCACAAAGCAGGAACTGATCGATGCGATCTATAAATTCTGGGAGGAAGAACTGACCGAACAAAATTGTAACAATTTTATTAACAGGCTGTTTCGTGTTCTTCCTAGGATTGTTGACCGGGGTGGGGGACATTCGGGAATGTAAGTCTGAGAAAGACAGTCTCACGTTTGTGGACAGTCTGTCCACAAACAAAACGTAAAAAAAAATGTAAAAAAAAACAATTACTTTTTGTCAATGAAAACCGGTGTGTGTGTCTCTCTCTGCTGGATGTCCCTCTCACTCTCTGCTGAATGAATAAAAGAATCTTATTGAAAACGCGTTTGCGATTGTCTGGTATTTACTTTGGTCCCTTTTAACTGTTTTTTCGGTCTACAGTATTGCTTTGAGACGCCACTTTTAAAGGTGATATGTAAAATAAAGTTTTTTATTATTGTTATAGAGAAACATGATCAGATTTTCCCTGGTTCAGAAAAAAGACGATTAAAATCTGTAATCTTTACACTTGTATGTTATCGGAAAATACAATCAGTTTCTGCTTTGTGTAAGGATGGTGTGGCGCTCCTCAAAGCGCTTTACAGGATAAAAACAATAACAACAATAGTGGCTGGGCAAACGGTTTTTTTATCGAAATACAAAATGAAATACTGTATAATGATGTGCATGAACAAAGGTATACTGCAATTTTCCTTAGATACGCGATTAAAAAAAATATTTTTTTTTTAATCCCCGGCAGAACACATTCCATAAGAATCAGCGCGTTACTTCGCGCTTTACAACCCTTGCTGCGTGCGACTGGAAAAGAATTTGTGATCGGATCAACGAAATGCTTCGTAGAAGGAGGCGCTCTTTTCCTCTAGTCTAACAGTCTGTCCACAAACAAAACATTCCTGTTAGACAAGAGGAATTGAAAAAAAACAATTTTGTCAATGAAAACCGGTGTGTGTGTCTCTCTCTGCTGGATGTCCCTCTCACTCTCTGCTGAATGAATAAAAGAATTTTATTGAAAACGCGTTTGCGATTGTCTGGTATTTACTTTGGTCCCTTTTAACTGTTTTTCGATCTACTGTATTGCTTTGAGATGCCACTTTTAAAGGCGATATGTAAAATAAAGTTTTTTATTATTGTTATAGAGAAACATGATCAGATTTTCCCTGGTTCAGAAAAAAGATCTAAAGTGCTACACATAACTTTCTTAATTCGATGTATTTAAAGCAGTGAACTACTGTAGGTGTCACATAACATTCAGAAATACAATCACGTATTTGACAAATAAAAACGATTACAATCTAATCCTTCCACGTTTGATCCCAAACTCCCAAAAAATATAAATCCTAACGGGTAGAAAGCTATGCTGAAAGTTTATTAAGATACTTAGAAGACAAAGATACTGTATCAATTTATGTTGCATTAGCCTGATTATGATTAAAAAACACATATAATTAAACATGCATTTGCTATTTAAATCAGAACACGATTTAAATCAATATAAATGTTTATATTGTAATGCATACTGTCCAGCCTCCATTTCTCTATAAAAATTTACTGTGTTGCACACACACACAATAGAAGCAGGAAGCAGAAGCAGGGACCGTTGTCAGAAGGGAAGAAGGTGACTATTCATTGTTATCAAAAATGACTTAGAATCGATCATGTTGCAATATTTTGAAATATAAAAGTCAATTGATTGTCCATAATATCGCTATTCTATTTTTTCAAAGAAATGTTTGTTAAAAGAAAAGTCCAGCACCAGCTGGATTTGAACACGCAACCTGCGAGTTGTTAGGCAGGCACGTAGACCAGTAGGCTACAAGACAACTCACATAAACAGGGAGGCGAAACAGCCCTACACAGCCCTGTTGCAGTACACGAATATAATCATATCGTTATTAAATTCTTTAGATACGCGATTCCATATTATATTAGCAGAAAAGCTTAAAACTACCACTTTTTCACACGCTATTTCACACGCTAGTTAAATACTTCGATGCTTAAAATCGTTAGGGAGAAATGGAATGGTGGAATGGAATGGAATGGTGTGTATTTTTCCTTTAAAGTACCGATTCCTGGAATCTGACTGGCTGACACCCTTCTGAAGTGGTTCCATAAAATCTGGTATACGGAAAAGAAAGCGTTGATAAATACAAGTGTCTTTTAATACACTCTTTGCTGTGCTCTTGAGGATCCTTGAGGATCCTTGTGATATTTTGAGCTCTAGTTGAATGATAAGTGTCGCATTTTAAATCTTTTTCGTAGTTAAAAATTATGAAACGCCCTGTTAAAAGCAAGGAAGTTTTTATGCCCGTTGAAGTAAAACAAAATGCCTGACAAAGTATGGCTTGGACAGATTCCAAGTGCTTGTACAAATGTGCTAAAGAAATTATACTTTGAGTATACAGCTTGTCCAAAGTCATCCATTATTAATACTATTAGTAATATCTTCGGTAAAGGCTTTGATGCATAAATATTTCTGATAAAGGTAGGTTGTGTACTTTTGTCCAACTGAGCAATCTTGCTTTCATAAAATATACCAACATTTTAATGACTGATGATTAACATGCTGTAATACACAGTTCAAAATTAAAGGCTCAAATGCTGTACATGAGAGGTTAAGCTCCCCCTGGCGGTTTTACAAGGTGACGCCGGATAGTTTCCGGCAGAGCGTCAAATGACGCGCGATTAACCACGTGACACTGCGTGACACCGCGTGATACCGCGACACGCCCACCGGGGTATGCCGCGAAATACCTCACCCATTTTGAATGGCTGCATCTGTACACACACTCACACCGTAGCCAACAACAAGCTATAATAGTGGACTATTTTTATATATTTGGCTATATGAGAAACAAAGTAATTCTCTGATTGGACTTTGAACTGCCTGGGTGCAGTGCACTACATTACAGTCCATTGCCTATTACCACTATAAGGACAATAATATATTTTAAAAAAAAAACAAACATCAAAAGTTTCCATAATGTCTCCTTATGATATTTTAGCTGCTTAGTAACAAGACTCCATATTAATATTACTATCAAGAGGTATGAAATCAGTACAGCTTTTATAAAATTCAAGTATTTTAAATGTTAAATTAAAATCTTACAGCATACACAAAGTTTCTAAGCTGATCACAAGAAAGAAAAATCACCCATTTGTCACACATAAAATGCGGTTCTTAAATTTCTAAACCATTTATTTACAGGTTTTAAAGTCATGCAATGTTTGAGTTAGGCAGGAACACGTAATTATATCTTATTTTTATTTCTTTTTTTAAAAATAAAAAAATCATTAGTCCATTGTGTTGATAAGATGTTCCGTGAATACTGACAATTGTAAAAAATAATCCTTCCCCCCTCCCTCGTTTAATTTAAAGATTTCAGTGAAGAAATCCTTAAACACAAAACTACCGCGTATAATAATTCATCCAGCTGGATCCCTGTTGAATGATGCTGACAGACCCGATTCAATTCCAGGCGGTGTACTATATAGTACAGTTTAAACATTTTTTAAAATTCCAAGTTTGTTACGAAGCATTAATCAGGACCCTATGCAGACGATAGAATCTGGAAGGGACTGCAACAAACAGGGGGAGGAGACGGCGAGGAACTGGGCAGGTTGACAAACAGGGGGGCGTGACGATGGTGCGCTGGTGCTCGGGGGCATGGTCCAGGCGAACCAGTCCAAAACAATCTGAAAGGGGAAACCAGGAAGCAGTCCAAAAGTCCAGTACCTGGTGATCCATCCAAGAGAAAACAAGAAGAGGTTAAAAACCGGAATGGGATCCAGTGCAGGGACGGGGAATAAAAACGGGAGTGATGAGGCCAGGCTCTCTGAGCCCCGGATTCAGCTGGGTCAGGACGCTGATAGGAGGCCTATGCCCTCAAGTCATGGGCGTAGGGCGACTAGGTGATACACTGGCCTCCAGGCATCCGTCTTCCACCGCAGAGCCTGGAATAGAGTGAGCGTCTGGCTTATAAGGAGGTGCTGGATTGGAGGCAGGTGCACACGATCAAGTAAAGAGAGAAAGAGCTGGTGTGCCATTTAGAGGAGGGATTACAATTGTGACAAAGTTAAATTGTTGTCTGATTACTGGCTGCTGACATTTAGATTAAGATAAAATATAGATTTTCTCAATTTGGAAAGAGACACATCATATTCAGAATAACCTATAATAGTGCACTATTTTTATGCATTCAGCTCTGATCACGCTTTGAACTGCCTGGGTGCAGCTCGCTACATTACAGTGCTCATTACCACTACAAGGACAATAGAAGTTTTTTTTAAAAAAGAAACAAATGTGAAAATGTTTCCAGACCTTCCATGTTTGATAGTTTAGCTGCTTAGTTAAATGATTACATATTAATATAACTATCAAGTGATGTTAAATCACTACAACAATTATCTTTTTACAATACCAGCAAGTGATATTCTTACTACATATTCTTAGAAAAGGATAAAATGTTATAACTTTTTATGAAGTACAGAATATAAGCTTAATAATGTAAGAACAATCATGTTAAAACCAGAATCCACTGTAAGTTACCAAGTTAAAAACTTTGATGCATAAAACATTTATGCATAATTAAATTATTTATGATGATGGGAGATTCTGTATTTTTGTCCTACTGAGCAATCTTGCTTTTATAAAATATACTGACTTTTTAATGTTTATTGATTAACATCCTGTAATACACAGTTTAAAATTATCAAAAGTCTAAAGAGTATACAACTTAAATTCTTAATTGGAAAAAAATTGTCCCTCAGTAGTGACTGGGATTCGAAACCGGGCGTTTTCTGGCAATAGCTCAAATGCTGTACATGAGACTTTAAGCTTTATTATCTACACCTGGTGGTTTTACAAGGTGCTTCCAGATACTATTATCCTATTTCAAAAATCATGCAGTAGGATGCAGTACATTGTGCCACGTCCACAGTGTTTTAACGCAGGATACCTCGCTCATTTTGAATGGCTGGATCTGTATGATTAATTCTTTTACAGCTATACTTGGCTTATGTGATTAAAACTATGTTGTTTACTAAGCTTGCTATAATGGTCTATATGGTATTATATCAGGTGGGTAGCTGCGTCAGCATGCGTAGGCTGCAAAGGAACAAGTAATAGGTTTATTCCATGCTGAAAAAAAGAAGAAAGAAGAAGAAAGAGAACACAACGTTTCGGCCGTGGAGCCTTCTTCAGGTGTGACACACACCTGAAGAAGGCTCCACGGCCGAAACGTTGTGTTCTCTTTCTTCTTCTTTCTTCTTTTTTTCAGCATGGAATAAACCTATTACTTGTTCCTATATGGTATTATATGTTTAGGGTGGTTGTTGAGTGAACCTGTCTTTTGTTCGGTGGAATTTTCCCTATAAGAAAGAATGGAATTTTTTAATTTACAATCTCCCGCCTTCCGAACAGATTTTCAGGAACTAATTATGTTCGGATACTGATGAATGAGTAGTTGCAATTAATAAATGCATATTTTCTTCCAAAACGACATACCCATCGAGCACTAAGAAATGAAGCACAAAAAAAGAGTAGGATAAGTCATCTCAAAACAAAGATAACCAGATCAACTCACTATAATAATGCCTTTGCATTTCATTTGGTTTTGAATCTGTCAGATCCATTTAATTAGTGAACAGTTTACAAGCTACAGATGCAGCCATTCAAAATGAGAGGGGTATGCCGCAGTACAAAGCGGTGGGTGTGTCACAATGAAACGCTTCATAACGCGTCATCTCTCGTCATACCCCTCTGTACCGCATGCAAATTAGATCATGTTAATAGTATCCAGAATCACCTTGTAAAACCGCCAGGTTCGTGTACAGCATTTGAGCTATCACCAGAAAATACTCAGTTTCGAATCCCAATCACTGCTGAAGGACAATCTTCATTCAATTAAGAATTTAAGTTGTATACTCTTTAGACTTTTAAATTTAAACTTAATAATTATACATTAAAATTGGTATATTTTATGAAAGTAAGATTGCTCAGTTGGACAAAAGTACACAACCTACCACCTTTATCATAAATATTTTAATTTTGCAGAAATATCTTATGCATCAAAGTCTTTACCGAAGATATTACTAATAGTATTAATAATGAATGACCTTGGACAAGCTGTAAACTCAAAGTATTACCCTGGTCCACATTCTTTGTAACCGTCTTTGTAAACGAAAAGACTTTATTTTTTCATTGACAAAAAGTAACACCATAGCATTTCGTTGATTCAATCATGCATTTGTTTCCAATCATACAAAGTAATTCTTGAGAATCTCCTATTCACCATGCCTTTCACATGCTCATAAAAGATATTAATTAAGGAACATAAACATATAACTGTATGTAAACTGTACTGTATATGGCTGGTCTTGGTAGTTTAAAGAAAAAATACACACCAGTATTCCATTTCTCCATAAACATTTTAAGCATCAAAGTCTTACATGTGGTTATTTCGGCAACGTTTTTACATGCTCCTTGCTCCTTCTGACAATGTTACTGTACGTTTATACAGTATACAGTACTTTGTGAGAAAAGTGATAGTTTTAAGCTTTTCTGAGAATACGCTCGATACCGGAGTAAACAAGCATACTTTTAGAATTTGATTAATAGGGAATATAATATGGAATCACGTATCTAAAGAAATTAATAACGATATAATTATATCCATGTACTGTAACACAAACAGTAGTATATACACATATCTATTGATATGTGTACGGCTGTTTCACTGCTTGTCATGTGTGGATCGTGTGGATCCCTTAAATCTCCCTTCATATTTAAAAGGCTATTAATAATATCTTCAGTGTCGCATCTTCCCAGTTTAGCTGATCTTTTGCTGCCTACGCATGCTTACACAGCTCCCTAGGTAAATTATCATACTTGACTGAGAAAGCTTTATTACAGTAACTTAAAGTATATATTTAAGTAATAATTTAACAATATATGTAAATGTTTTATGATATGTCTATGTTGTGAATGTCTGTAGATTGTATCTTATTTTTAGTTTCTGTTTCACGTTAATTTTATAAGGGAGTGTCTCATAGAGAAGTCTCCCTTACCCAATCTTGATTAAAATCGCAAACGTGTGTTTCATAAAATACTTTTATTTTTCACAATCTGGCAATGCCAGACAGAATTCACATTCACTGTGCCCAAACGGCCTTGCAGATCAGAAAATCAAGGAAGAAAACAATTATCACGCCTTGCTTCTCAATGGAATTGCTTTAACTTGCTAATGCGTTACTGTAACAGTCCAGGTGTGGCAAGCTTCTAATGTCTCCTGACTTGGGCGAAAGAAACCAGTCTTTCATTGGAAGACAATGAAAATATAATGGAAGACATGAGAATATAATGCTGACGTGCGGGTGCGGTGGGGTGCTGTACCAGCTGTACAGAAAATTTAAGTGCCCTTTTTCATTCAACGAGTGTCTGAGTCACTGCGTCAGTCCTATGTCAGTCAGTCTATGATAATGCCACAATATTATAAACACTTTAAGCTGGGCAATCAAATTTTTTAATTTAAAAAAAATTGAAAATGAGATGTAATGATGTGTTCCTGCTTAACTTAGAAATTGCATGACTTTAAAAGCGATAAAAACAGGTTTCGATAGTTAATGACCACTTTTTATGCAAGAAAAACAATTCAGGCACAGAAGGGTTAAAAAGAAAGTCAGACAGGCAGGGGGGATGATAATGATATGAGAGCGCCCTACATTACAAACTCCAAGCATTTCATTTTGAGCTGAAGACCCTCAAACCTGAAGAAGGATTCACAGCCGAAACGTTGCAGTATTGTATTGCAGTAAATGTTTATATCATTATATCTATTTTTTTCTTTTTAGAAAAAAGTTTTTTTTTAAAAAAAAAGTCAATAGACTGTCCATAGCATTGCTATTTTGCTATTGCTAATTGCTATTGCTACTGTCTGAGTCTCTGTGTCTACATTGTTTGTAAACAAACTGGTTTCACAGGTATTTTCACCCCCAGTAAATTTCAAAAGTCACAAGATTTCGAAACATGAGGGCGGCGCAGCGGTCGGCTCTGGCTTTCCCATCTATGCCGATGCACTGCAAGTCCCCGTTACCCCCATTTTGATTTAAATCGCAAACCCGTGTTTAATTAAATGTCTTTATTGATTCACAATCTGACAAATACAACGTAAATCATTGTCTTTGTCTTCTAAGTATCTTAATAAACTTTCAGCATAGCTTTCTCCCCGTTAAGATTTATTTTTCATGGGATCTTGGGATCAAACGTGGAAAGATTAGATTGTAATTGTTTTAATTTTTTAAATACATTGCGGAGTTAAAGCAAGTTAAAGCCTTGATTTTATATATCACCTTTAAAAGTGGAATCTCAAAGCAAAGTAAATACCCCACACCGATTGTACCCATCTGTCATGCTAATAAAGCACCTTGAATTGAATTGAATTGAGGGAGAGAGGGGGGCATTTTCAGTAATCTATAATCTATACTAAAAAGCTGTATTTATTTAATACCACTTGATAGTTATATTAATAGAGATAAGAATTCAAGTTGATACTGTTTAGACTTTTAATTATTTTAAGCTGTATTACAGCATCGTACACATGCTTAAAAAAGAAGAGAGAAAACGCAACGTTTTGGCTGTGAAGCCTTCTTCAGGTGTGAGGGCAGCTCAAAATGAAAAGCTAAACTGTAATGTAGGCTCTGAACGGGTTCAACTATGATTTGGGTTTGCTTGAGGTCACTGCCTTTCATCTGAAATCCTACTTGAATCCTGCTAAACTAAAAATTAGACACAAAAAGAGAAGAGGTTCTGGTGAAATTTCTCTGTGAACTGAAGAGTTAAAGTGTAAAGTGTCTCCTCCTTTTAACGGGAAGAGATGTGGTGCTTTAAACAAGAGAGTGTGGCGTTACTTTTTGTCAATGAAAAAGTGTGTGTGTGTCTCTCTCTGTGTCTCTCTCATGAAATGCCTCTCCCTGTTCAATCCATTGGAAAAAAGAAAAGGAGCATAATGCGTCTGATGGTCATAAACGATATTAATTTAGGAAATATTTCAGAGATATTTTTTAACTGCACTGCATAGGAGAGAATACCATAGCGCGTTTTTTTTTGTTTTTTTTACTCCCTGGCAGAAATGGGCTTCCATAAGAATCAGTATACTATAGCTTCTGGGAAATACATTTTTCCTGCATTAAAGTTTAACCCGTTCAGAGCACTCTACATTACAAACTCCAAGTGTTTCATTTTGAGCTGAAGACCCTCACACCTGAAGAAGGATTCACAGCCGAAACGTTGCAGTATTGTATTGCAGTAAATATTTATCATTATATCTAATTTTTTATTTCTTTTTAAAAAATTAAAAAAAATTGTTTGCCCAGCCTAAGAGGGGGGGTCTGCTCTCATTGACAGCTGACACTCCATACACTCAAGTGAAAAATTAATATTGCCAATGTAAATGTCATATTTACAATTTGTTGATAATAAAAATGTTAAGTTCTCTAAAACTTTCTCAGTCAAGTATGATAATTTACCTAGGGAGCTGTGTAAGTATGAGTAGGCAGCAAAAGAACAGCTAAACTTTGAAGATGCGACACTAAAGATTATTATTTATTATTATTAATAACCTTTTAAATCTGAATGGAGATCTAAAGGGATCCACACAATCCACACGATACAGGTTCCTGCTACTGGAGCGATTCAGAGGGAAAGACGGTGACTATTCGTTGTTATTAAAAAATTACCTAGATTCGAACATGTTGTGATATTTAGAAATATAAAAAAGTCAATAGAGTGTCCATAATATTGCTATTTTAGTTTTTCAAAGAAATGTTTGTTAAAAGACAACTCATGGAGATAGCTGGATTTGAACAGCCAACCTCTTGCTTATAAGTCACGCACTTAAACCATCACACCACTTACATAGCAAGCGGTGAAACAGCCATACACATATCAATAGATATGTGTATATACTACTGTTTGTGTTATAGTACATGTATACTTTATATCGTTATTAATTTCTTTAGATATGTGATTCCATATTATATTCCCTATTAATCAAATTCTAAAAGTATGCTTGTTTACTCCAGTATCGAGCGTATTCTCAGAAAAGCTTAAAACTATCACTTTTCTCACAAAGTACTGTTTACTGTATAAACGTACAGTAACATGGTCAGAAGGAGCACGTAAAAACGTTTCCAAAATAACCATATGTAAGACTTTGATGCTTAAAATGTTTATGGAGAAATGGAATACTGGTGTGTATTTTTTCTTTAAAACAACAAGACCAGCAATAACAGTTTACATAATATGTTTATGTTCCTTAATTAATATCGTTTATGACCTTCAGATGCATTATGCTCCTATTCTTTTTCTGCTCAGCTACTAAAATTTCCCTTTAATGGTAAAATTCCATATAAATATTCAATACAATAAAATGTGCACAGTAAAGAGATTAACTGATTCAATCTTTTCACTACCGACCAATGCCCAAAATGACCCCTGTCGGTCATTTTGGCCAGCCAATCACGTACCGCGGTAGGGTGCGGTGGCGCACATGTAGATGCCCACAGTACGGGTTTGTACTGTGCATTTTGATTGGCTGCATCTGTACATTTAGTTTGTTTATGTGTTTGGGTGTTTAGCTAACAGAAAATACTATTGTCCATCTCTCTATTCTAAAAATGCACCCTAAGCAAGAAAGATGTCTCTAACTGAGGTATCTTTTACCCAAGAAACCCAAATTCCCTAAAAACACAGAAAAGCACGCTCTCTCTAGCAAGGTTCCAGTACTTAGCTCCAGTCAGGTTTGGTTTGGATGATCATGAAATAGGGGCTCTCACATGGAGCAATTGTTGAGTCCCAACTCCTCTCTTCTCTCATCTCTCTCTTCCTTCCTAGCTTCTTCTTTGTTGTTCTTGTTGTCCCTCTGTGCATAAATGTGATCTTATATTGTGTGTTTCTGTACTCCTCAGTGACTATTATTAACCCACAACGTATCTAGGTATGCTAAGGTAAAACTTACAATTGTTTAATGCTGAAGGGACCCCCCAGACCTTAGCAAACATTCTCTCTGCTTCGAAGCAAGAAGTGTTTACTCTTTCAAGTGTCACTTACTTTATCTAAAATCTAAGAGACACTTCTCAGTCACCTAAACCTGTAACAATACTCGATGGTATTATTAGAGCCAGTTTTAATATTTTTGTTACTCATGCAGTAATTCTCCCAAAGGTATTACAAATTCAGTATTAGCAGGAGCCCCTGCTGAATAAATTATCTGACGTGTTAAATATTTAATTAGAAATATATTTTATTATACAAATAAATTAAACTGCATGACTAAAATGTGACAAACCAATTTTTTTAGTCAACTAAAAGTAAGACTATAGTCAAAACTTAGTCACTACACAAAATTAAAAGAGAGTGACTAGAAAGTGATTATGACTAAAAGACACTTTTGTCAACTTGACTAAGACTATGACTAAATCAAAAACTGGTGACTAAATGAACACTGGGGTGCTCCAATTTCCTCCCACAATCAAAAGACATACTGGTAGGATAATTGTCTAATTGGGAAAATAGGCCCCAGTTTGAGTATATGCATATTTATGTCTGTATGTGCACCATGACGGACTAGCATTCCACAATGTCTTTTTCTGGATTACTGTAATGGATTCAAAATGCATTTCAGATATGATGGGTCTTAAGAATTTCTCATCATAACAATGTCTGGTGTAAATCAACTTGATTTCTGAAGATCATTATGAAATTATACAAAGTTAATTATTAATGTGACACAGAACAGATTTGACTATCCATATTTTATCAATTATTTGATCGCTGACACTTTAAAACAGTGAACTACATAGTCAGTAATCATTTACATTAATGCAATTAACATTCTCTATCTGGTCATCATTATTTGTTATCATAAAGTATTCAGAATTCAGAAGAGGTGCTAAGATATTTTGATGGTATTATTGGGATCCAGAGACAAAATAAGGTTTTAAAAAATAATTGAAAGCCCATCAGCTTTCAAATTCACTTCAAATTTTAAAATTCAGTGAAAAAATATAGTAGGCACTTCTTATTTAAAGTTTAAAGGTATTATATCTGAAAAGGGTTATGCTGTGGTTGCTGGGGCTGACAGCTGCATCTTAATCAGGCAATCTAACCGCAGATTCTTAGTGATTTCCGGAAACTGTCGGAGATTGCAGAGAACAGAGAGGGGAAAGAAGAGGCGGAAAGAAGAAGGTCTGAATGAGCAGGCAGACAGAGCTGAATCCAGGCAGGGAAAAAGCTGGTTCTACGGGCAGGAAAATGATTCACGGGGAAGTTTCAGGCAGAACAGAGTCAGGGATAATTCAGGCATCGGGCGTTCGGACTTAGTTTTTTTCTAAGTTTCATTTCATAAAACAAGGTTTTTTCTAAGTTTCATTCAAAAGAACCGAGAAACACAATGACAGAATAGAGTGTTACACTCTCTGGAAGCTCAAATGACAGAGAGTCTTCCCCATGGCAGTTCAGGTCTTTTATAGACAGTCAAGGTTGATTGGATGAGGAGCCGGCTTGATAGAATTAGGGGTGAACTGGTACACGATCCGAGCGTGTAATAATTGGAGCTCCATGAAGAATGCATTCATATGGGGAACAATTGCATTCCCCCATGGCTATTGTGGGACTCCCTGATGCCTATCTGGGAGTGACAATAAGAAGATTTTTACATGTTTCTGCAAATTGATTTTTTTTAACTGTGTGGTTTAACTATATATTTAACTCATAATCACATTTTATTGTCTGCAATAAAAATATCACCTGCTAAGCACAACATCCATAACAAAATGCTGAGCCATCTCCTGACCCTGCGAGTGGCACCTTTTGTCTTTCTGCAGTGTTTTGGGCTTTTTTTTCAGTTCTTCTATTCTAATTGTGGGATGCTACTCCCGACATTTGAGCCTGTGAGCGGGTCATTCAGTGGTATGCCGTTCCGACATCAGCATACGAATACCTGGCTTTCCTCGGGTTGTCACTCCTGGCGTCTGTGATTTAATGTTGATCTGGCTCTCTTGTCCTCATTGCTGGATATAACTCTGGACATCCGTGCCTGTTAGCGGGCCTTTTGCCTGGCTCTCTTCCAGTTGTCTACTCCGATATCAGTGATAGGATGTTGAGCTTTTTTCCTGCTCTCCTATTCTCATTGCTGGATATCATTCCTGACATCCATGCCTGTGAGCAGGTCTAGTGCTTGGCTTTCCTCAGGCTGTCTACTCCGATATCAGTGATAGAATGTTGAATGTGTTTTTTGCCCAGTTTACAGTGTTTTTCAATTTTTTATTCCCGAATTTTATGTTGATACTTTGTTTTGTTTTTTTTGGTGTTTTGGTTTTTCGCTTCCTGGTTTCCCCTTCTCTCTGGTCCCCCTGATCCCTGTGTTGTGGAACTCTTGGTTCATACCTGTTTTGTGTGGTTTATTACCCTGGTCTCCCAGGTTTATTTTTGTTGTTTGTGCTTTTGTACGTATTTTTTGGTTTACCTCCGGAGCTCTACCCGCCCCCCCTTCCTCTACCCAATAAATGTTTCTACCTTGGAGGATAGGGCAGCTCTCAGCCGTGGACTCCCCGAGGTTTCCTTTAAGTTAAATGAGGTATTTCCTCCCACCAGTGCTGTGCAGCTCATTTATTTGTTGGGCGTCAGGAGCTGCCCATTAAGTGGGGAGTGAGGTGCTGTCTCACCCTACTGGAGGGCGCTCCTACTCTGTCCTGTTCCTAGTTTCCTGTGTTTTTCTTGTCCTTCCACTGTGTCTCTGTCTGGGGCTATATATTTCCGGGTCACCTCCTCGCCCATTGAGGTTCCTTCTCATCCTCATTCCTCCTCATCCATTGAAATTCGGATGTCCTGAGACCCGCCTAGCACCAGGTTGCCCCACGTCCGTGGCCTGAGGGCATAGGTTTCTATACGCCATTTCCTAAACAGCTGAGTCCAGGCTAACCCTCATCCCGCCGCTACCCATAGGGTCTTTTTTCGCTGTCCTGCCATTCCACGGTTCGTCCCTTCCGACATCCTTGACAGTATCACATGTCTTCGTGACCTTTTCTCCACTAGACTGGCTTCTTTTCTTCCAGCCTTCTTCCCCAGCATTTTAAAAACTATTTTTTTCCTTTGCCATGTTGCAGAAAATCTTCCCCTTCGATACTGACAAAAAAGAGAAAAGGAAACAGGTTACTTTAAACATTATCAAATACAATATGTATAATTTAATGAGAACATATAACAAAAGAGGAGATTTGCTCTACATTTCTACCTTCATTTTGTTAAAGAATCATTCTAGTGATTCTTTTGTGTGAAATGGGTCAATCAGTAAGGTGTGTTTTTGTATTATTGCAAAATCCGCTCTCAAGAAATATGTTGTATTATTGTTAGACATTAAAGTACTTTATAGTTTTGCCTTAATAGTGTTCCAATTGTCTGAAGACATATTTTCCCATCATCAGAATACAAAGAGAAAGCTAAAAGAAAATGAAACAATTATGGAATGCCATAAATATCACATACAGAATGTACTTTCTTTTGTTTATGAAATTGCTCTCATTAATTACTACAACCTCCCTTCTGCCACCCAGGTACCTCTGCGGTACCTCCAGATAGCTTTCACACAGATACCCAGGACCTTCTTGGCCATTTTTGACAAGGGGCTGTTGCTCGCGGCTATGCCATCCTGAATCATGTCTATATGACAAAGATGCAATCCTTGGGCAAATCTAATTCAAGTCAGCTAAGGGAAATCAATATATTTGTTGATTTAAGCTGTTTTCTCTTTAGTTTTAGGGAACTGGTTTCAGATTTAATTTCCAAATATGCAACACTTTAATTGTCCTTCCTCTTGATTTTCACGTGACTTTTAGAAGGATGGCAGAAAAACAAATTTTACTAAATCTGTGACACCATTTGCTGTGACAATTCAATTAGTTTCTGTGAAACTTACCTGTGTAAAAATTTCATCCACTGAAACAGTGAGAGTTTTGATTTTGTGAACAAAGATCTATGTCTGATTTCACACAGGTTCTTCCATGGTGCTGTGAATGTAGACAAACCCTTGATAGCAAAAAGGGAGGATAAATAAACATCTTAACCCTACAGAACATAACGTTATTTTTCAATGTTATTAAATTAATATAACAAAGTCAAAACTTGACAACAAGTAAAGGTACTACTGCAGTTACCAGTCAGTACATCAGTTTTTATCCTCCTGTCATTAAAATGCCTATTGTGTTGGCAAACTTAATTTTGCTTTTTAAAATATATCTTCGTTGAAGCCACTATGTCAAATTCAAAGTTTTTTTCTTTGTTGGGCCGCCACTTATCTTTTTAAATAATTTCATCTGCAAGATGTCATATTGCCAAAAAGAAAAAAATACAGAGAAACCATGAATAAAACACCAACAAGTTAAAAACACAAAAAAGCATCTAAAACGAATATAATAATTGTTTTGTTTACTTGCCAATTTCTTGTGCATATCAGTATAATAACGAGATGTATGCAAGAGGATGAAAAACACATTTTTCACTTATTTCCTTTCACCTATATTAGTGCTTAAGTTATTGATCTATCAATTATAGTTACAGTCATTGCTATAGTATAGCTTTTTCAGGGTGCTACAAGTGAAAAACCATCAAATGCCCACATCAAAACCTGTATTGACAGAGCATAGAATATAATTTAATTTTTAATCCAAGTGTTACAGTACAAACCTGTAGTATCTTCTTGTACATCGACTAAAAAGAGCCACCTTTTTCCATAATTTTTGTTAATAAACTTAGCAAAATATAAATAAGCAATATAAATTTATAAACTTACCCAGATGCAGTGGACAACTGGGTGTCTCTGGTCAAATCCTCTCTGTTGCACAATTCCAAACTCTGACCTTTCATGGTCCTAATCTTCATGTGGTCTATTTATCACGGAACTTTCCTGAAATTCCCACAATGATAAAAGTCCTGCGTGCAACTGCACAACAGGTAAAATATCATTCCCCATCCATATTATAATTAAAAGACACCTGTATTGTTCATTAATATAGTATATATAGATCATAATTGTTAACAAAGATCTAATTTTCACATATGAAATCTTAATTACTGTTTTACTAATTAACAAATGGAACCGTTATTCGCATGCATCGGTCAAGGTTCAAGAATGTGTCTCTGAAAATGGAGGCACAGCAGAAGAAATCCCTGCAAGCATCAGTGTGCCAGAAAGGGTGATGGAAAATACATCACAGGCAACTCCCGATTCAGCAGGCAGTAAGTAAAAACAATTTTGGACGTATGTGAAGTTATAAAGCTTTTTTAGAAATATAGCCCAACGTTATTTGGGACTTAATGGCAATTGTTGTTGTTAATGACAAATTAGACCCTGAGAATCATTCCTTACAGCTGTTTCACTCTACCCTATGCATGAAATTGGAATTTCCTCCCCATGACCCCACCTCCCCAATAAAATTAAAAACAATATAACTTAAAAAGATAAAGCAAATAATACTGTATTGTGTAGCTAAAAAGCACGTTGATGGACCATTGATAAAGGTTAACAGCATACTTACGTGGCATGTATGTAGTACTTCATTATTTTTGATGTTGCTCATTCATAAAACATGCTCACTTAATTACTATCTCTAATTTATTTAGGGGGAAAGGGTTGTGATTCTATTCCATGACACTATTAGCAGTTGAAAGATACACAGGGCACAGCTGGAAAGTCTAAAGCTTAAACTGCAGTGGCAAGAAGAAAAGAATAAAGAACTGATCACTGAATGTGATTTTTTAAGAGACCAGTTGATGCAATGTAAGTAATGCTTTTCTCTATGTCATGTGGGTGAGGTTACTATTACTGTACCATGCCAGCAGCTGATGAGGACAAGGCTTTACCAAAAATTTAGACATATGTAATTGATGTACAATTGCATTTTAAAGTCTGTTTCAATAAATGCATCACAACTTAGATTTAATTTGAATTTCAATCAGCTTTTGCCCTTTGTATATTTATTATGTTTAATATTTTTAATATCTTTAAATAACATTTGTTGCTTTTCACAGCAAAAAAAAAGAATGTCAGCTCTTTCAACTGAGTCATCTTTATCGGAAGATGAAGATGGATCAAGTTATTTACTATCATCTGATTCCTCTTCTGATTCCTCTCACAAGAAAAAGAGAATTAGGAAGAAAAGGAAGAAGAGTGAAGTTCACAGAAGCAATAAGAGAGGTAAATACTAGTGTGGCTGCTGTATACAAAAAATGAGTTTGTTTTGTACATGACTTTTATTTTTTTTACTAGTAGTGTAAGTGCCATTTCCCTGGGCAGGGATGATTGAAACATTGACCAACATGTGGAGGTGGCAGCTTATTATGTTTAAACTGAAATGGCAATATTTCAGCTGACTCCTCACGTTGGATACCACACCTCTCTGATGATATCTTGGGCTCCCAATCTACTAACAGAAACACATAGACACTAAAACAGATGGCGGCTTTGCTACCTCATGTGTGCTTTTCTATTTTTTCTAGCCATTATATATTACTTTGTTCACTGTATTTGTTTTTATTTCCATTTATGGTGGATTACAAAACACCAATAGTCATTTTTTTAGGAATCATTTAAAAACCTCAACTAGGACCTGTAGAGGGGCTTTCTGCACCTGTTACAGGATTATTCTACCGGTGCCTGTAACACAGTCTTCAATTAAAACAGTCAAAATTATTTAAAGATAAGTGATTTCAGGATAATTTTGAATATGAGTGAAAGTTATGGAAAGAAGGAAAAATTATTGGTTGCAGTAACAGTGTTGTCGCTTGGAACAAGTCATGACAGAAACCTACTAGATAGAATTCCTTTATGAATGAATTGTTTTTCTCTGTGTAGATGTCTCTACCCTACTCAGTAAATACATCACCTTCCAACTTTGTGTTGCAGTAAGTGCTCCTTCCAGTGTTGTGCTATGATACAAGAAGGTGCTGAAATTATTAAGAAGGAAGGGGACGATGAAGAAAGCATTTCAGACAATGAATGTGGACAGGAACACAATTGTTTCAACAGCTGGCATTGCAGAGCTAGCAATTAGTGCACCTGAGAAATACAATGGGGTTTATAGTCTCATACCGGAAGGTTATAAGGCTGCTCGATTTTGCAAAGCTCTGTTCAGCAGTAATAGATTGTGAAATAAAATCCAAAATTGAACAAATGAAAATGGAAGCAGGTTGCTTCCTCTGAAGAAGAAGGATACTTGCTGTTAAGTTTTGAATTAGGTCAAACGTTAAAGGTGTTTCTGTTACGGATGTCGGAAAGGACGAACCGTGGAATGGCAGGAGAGCGAAAAAGACCCTATGCGTAGCGACGAGACGGGTGTTAGCCCGGGCTCAGCTGTTCAGGAAATACCGTATAGAAACTTATGCCCTCTGGCCATGGACAGGAGTGACCTGGTGCTAGGCGGGTTTCAGGACATCCAAACCTCAATGCTGAGCGAGTAGCAGAGCAGAAACAGGAAGTAAATAGGCTACACAACAAGACACACCAGAAAGACATGAATAATCACAGGGAACTAGGAACAGGAGAAAAGTAGAGCGCCCTCTAGGTGTAGTGGGCGTAACAGTTTCACTGCATTTATATTGCCTTTTACATTTTTAATTTATCACATTATTGTTTCTCATAGTATTTCTCATTTTATGCCACTTTTGAGATCTGTACAAAAAAAACCTGTACATTAGTGACAACAAAAGGAAATCTGAAGCACTGTAAGATTTTCATGGCTTTGAAATTATTAAGCTCACCTTTCCTGTAGGAAGATTTTTCTATTCTTTCAGTTTTTATATTTGTTAACCAACTTTTTATTTAATTGTATCTATTTTTTCTATATTAATAGTAATGTTTACTTTGTCACCATGCCTCAGTGTTGTTATTGAAAATATAGGATATGTTGTAACAGAAAGAATAAGGGTCTGGATCCCGAGATGAAGTTAAACAGATGAGTTTATTGGAACTATTACAAGGAACAAGAAAGCCGAAGTCTTGTTTCCCGCAAGAAACAACAACACCGAAATACTGTTCCCTCTGCTGGTACAAACTTTTAGTTTATATAATATTTTCTTTCCGCTTCTGACGTCACTCGGTATTATGGTAAAGAGGGGGGTCATGGTATTTGACCAGTTAAGAGACCCTGGCCAAATGGTCAGTTTAAGATTACGTCCCCAGGGGGTTCCTAGCTCGCATCTGGAATCCTTATCAGTTAACCCCCTTTCCTGCCATAAACTCCAGCTTGTTGCTTAGAAGTCTAATCTTCATGCAGAAAGGACTTAAAATGAACCCCGTCTTAACAACTTACTTCATTCCCCCCTTATAAAATATGGCATACGTCAGTACTGCCTATTTTTTACACATACAATGTCAGGGCAGATCTTTCCTTTCTAGGTGAACAGGCATGCATTGCCATGACATTGTGCATTCCATGGTTATAGCAAGATGTGATAAATGTTTTTGTGCACCTGATGGTTACAATCATACATATGAACAATACTATTCCTACAAATAAATACTGTAATAAAGTTCCACCCCAGGCCCCAAACACAGACTTTAACCAAGACCCAATTCCCCAATTTTCAGTGTAATAGTCCTGATATTTCTGTCCCTCATTGTAAATGTGTTGGGCCAGATCTGAGATGTGTTCAGAATTATCAGGAATATATGTGCAGCATTCAGCGCCAATTACTGCACAAGTTCCTCCTTGGGCAGCCAGTACATAATTTAAGGTTAGTCGGTTCTGCATGGCCACTGTTCTGAGGGCTACCATCTCATCATTAACAGCCTTCAGACTAGATGAGGTAGAATTTACTAATTCCTCTAAAGTCAAAGCCATTTGAATTAATTCTCGCCCTAGAAATTTCATGCCGGCCTGTGGAAATATTATACCTAAATAATACTCCCAATCAGCCAGTTTCCTTTGTGGTCTGTGGTTAGGTCCGAAGGGGCTGTGGGATTGAACCCAGATATGAGGAACCACATATCCTAAATAACATGAGCCAGACCACTGGGCTGGCAACCATGGGTCGGCTCGTTTTCCACAAATGAAGTATGTTCCATTTGGCACTCCCCATGCCTCTGAAAATAAGAAGCTTATACAGAGCTGTGGGGTGTGCCGATCCCATCCTGGAATTTGAAAGGTAGAGGTTGATATATCTACAATGATGGTAAGGTTGCAACGACTCCATCCCACCAAGTGCAGGCCATTAGTGTGCTGAAAACATATGTTTCCCTCATGTTCCTTATTTAGAGTCAGGTATGGTGGTGTATGGCTTCTGTCATATTTAGGAGCGTAAGAGCCTGTGAGACTCGTGGGCTCTAAGCCTCGCTCCTATAGATATTGCAATGTTGTTCAGGTTAAAGTTGTGTTATGGCAACCCCCATAGTTTGTCATATTAAAATCCCCTATATCATCTCTCCAAATGATCATGCCTATGACTTCCTCGAGACGCCAAGGAATGGCCCCCATAGGAAGACCTCCCTGTACATATGTACATATTTGGGTAATGCGGCACACACCCAGCAGGCACTTTGGTTTTCTTGGCTGTCAGATATGAGAGGCCTAAAAAGGAATTAACTCCATGTTCTCCTTTATGGGAATGATGTTCGTTAATCCCTGTGAAACATAGTCCTACAGCAACCATTAACATCATTAACAGTAATGATTTCATCCTATGTCTGCAACTGGAGATGAGGCTCGTCGACAGTGTGAAGTGTGGATCCAGCGATCTTTTCCTTCTACTCGAACTGCAGAATCGGTAGTCAACAGGATCTGGTAGGGTCCGTCCCACCTGGGCTGGAGAACCTGTGAGGGAAATTTCCTAATCCACATCCACTCTCCTGGGATGAGGTCATGTCCTCCTTCAGGTGGTGGTCCCCACGCCTCCGGGACCTGCTCGCAGGCACCTTGGTTGGCTTCTGTCAGCAACTTGCAATACTGTAACAGAGAATCAGTTAGTATACTCATGTCTACTCTGTCATGTCCTGGGGAGTCACTCAGACTCATGGGGTGCCCCGTGATCACCTCAAACGGGCTCAGCCCCACAGTTCGATTTGTCCCCGCATGGATGCTACACAGTACGGCGGGCAATGCATCCACCCAGGGGATTCGTCCCAGGTGGTACTTTGTCAATTTATCTTTCAAAGATCAGTTCACCCATTCCACCATGCCGGAGGACTACGGGTGATGAGGGCAATGCAGGTCCCATTTGATCCCCAGTAGGTCTGCCACCAACTGACACACTTTTCCAGTAAAATGTGTGCCCTGGTCTGAGTCTATGCGACACGAGAGTACCCATCGGGGAATTACTTCAGTCACAAGATATTTGGCAGTTGTCTGTGCAGTCTCTTGTTTGACAGGGACAGCCTTCACCCATCTAGAAAACTGGTCCACCATCACCAGGAGGCCTGTTTTCCCTTTACAGGGTGGCAGTGAACAATAGTCTATTTGCCAGTGTCTAAAGGGTCCCTCGGGTGCAGGACGTCGTAGATTAGGAGCCCGAACCGTCGGCGCTCCAGAGGATTTTTGGCACTCTCCACAGCGTTGTACCACATCAGCCGCGAAGGGTGCGAAGCCTGTCCCCACCCAGCTCTGGGCAAAGCATCGAGTCATTTGCCTAATTCCTGGGTGCCCTATGGAGTGTATTTGTTGTGCCAGGTAGGGCATTAGCTGCTTGGGGCAGGCGGGTCTGCCTGTTCGTTGGCACCTCCAGGTCCCATCTTTCTGCAGCCCCACATTGCGTTCCATCCAAGTCCATTTCTCAGTCCTTGGGGCCTGGGCCTGGAGCTCGCTTAGCTGTTCCATACGGAGTGCCTGTATGTTCACTGGGCAAACTGAAACAATCTGAAGAGGTCTTTCTATAGACCACTCCCTCCATTGCCCCAGGGCAGCTTGACGTGCTGTTCAGTCTGCCAGCTTATTGCCCCTGGCTTCGGGAGTGTTCTCTCTGCTGTGGCCCTTACATTTGACCACAGCTACCTACTTTGGTAGTTGGAGAGCCGCAAGCAGCTCAGACACCAAATCAGCGTTCTTTACCGGAGTGCCAGCAGAGGTAAAAAAATCTCTATTATTCCATAACCTTCCAAAGTCATGGCATACTCCAAACGCATATCGTGAGTCAAAGCTTTCAGTTCAGCTCGCTGAGCTAACGTGGGTACCTCAAATCTTCCCCCACATTGGATATCATGTTCTTTAGTCACAGCCCAACCCGCTTTTCTTTCCCCACTGGAATTTATGAATGAGGTTCCATCAGTGAAAAGGATGCCCAGTGGGCAAAAGACATATAATATACGTCTATTAAACGCATACCTTAGACGTCTAAATGTGGTCCGCAATTCGTCTAGAATGAAATTCTAATATACGTCTATTGTTATACGTCAATTATACGTCTATGATTAGATGTTCATTATACATAAATGGTTGGAGTTCTATTATACGGATAAATTTAGAGGACTATTATACATATATGGTTGGAGTTCCGGATAACTTTAGAGGTCTATTATACGGATAACTTTAGAGGACTATTATACGTATATGGTTAAAGGTCTATTATACGGATAACTTTAGAGGACTATTATAGATACAGTATATGGTTAGAAGTCTATTATACATCAAAGATAGGTTTTACAGGTGTAGAAACGAGTAAATCAAGCCAATGATTTGGTATAGAAATTGATTCTGAAAATACACATTCACACCTGAAAAATATGTATTTCAAATTATACATTGTATACAATCAATCAACAATCAACATACGGGGAATAATCATAAAAAACAGAAATAGTCTTAAACTTCAGCTACAAATTCTGGTAACATGGCAATATACAGTATAGTAATGGCAAACACAAACTAATTACATTAACACACTAACTCAAAACCAAATTTTGATTCAAATATAAATTTTAAAATGTACAACTTCTATATTTCCAAGAAAAAAAAATATTACAATGGAAGTTAAGACGATTTTTGTCCACCATTTGCAAACCCTGTCTAACTGTCCTAACAGTTAGAACCAGAAACCTATTATTTTCAGTGTCCAGATCTCCTGGCCCCCTGCCTTGCATATGCATTCTTCAAGTAACGCATTGCTATATTTCCTTTATTTCTTTTTCTGTTGATGTAGGGTGGGACTTCAGCACCGCAGCTAGGAGAAAATTATATAATATTACTACCCAAATAAATGATGATTAATATCTTCTTTAGAATAATCTCAAAAATGAACTATTAAGGTTTACTAAGCTCAAAGCTGAAATAAACGTATAAAATTTGGCTTGCATTATAGCAGTTGAGCAATAAAGTCTGTCCTAATTAAAGAGTACCCAAAGTTTGAAAGTACAACATAGAATAAGAATAATTACAGAAACGGCAAAACAATTTTGTGTCATCTTCCCCATTCACACTATTTTTATGTGCCAGTTTTTGCTTATTCACGTACTATTTTAATCAAAATAATATTAAGTAAGATCTGTATGTATTCAGATAGTATTATTATTATTTATACTTACTCGTCAAAAGAGGATTGCTGAGATATTTGCGGATAAATACTTCAATCTTCTACGATTGAAAAACGTGTCCAAAATGGTGACCAACGAATGCTAGCAATGCATTGTGGTATATAACCGGAAAATATGCTGGGTTAGACATTTTCTCAACGTATGCGTTTATTAATGTTGTCGATATTATGGTTGAAATTTAACATTGATAATACAACGCGGCTATGTGCCCCCTGCTATGTGCTGATTTGCAATTTTAACAAATGCAGTTAGTAAGGATCGGTCACTGTTGTATGGTATTATATATAATGACATTATGGAATAAGATGGGGACAGGCCTGGCGTCACGGGGGGAGGGAGGAGTATCGCCCCTTCAGTTTTGGGCAAAAGGATTTACTTAACTTAACTTGGGCCCTAAAAAAACAGTTGTACTTTGTCAATGGTCAGACAACACAAATTGACACTAACAGTCACTCGGAGTGTTTGATGTGCAGGAGGGCTATCCGTCCAGGAACAGCACATATCAGTGTCATTAGTGAGTGTCAACATTACGATCCTGTTTGCTCAGGTGGACCGATTCCTTGCAGTAGTTTATCCTTATACTTAAAATCGTTATATAACTAGGACTAGTTATAACAGTCTGTGCTTTCTGTTGGTTTTACAACTATTTTTTCTTAACGATTCAGAACCTCCGTCGATGTAGCTGCAAAAATGAACACTTGTGGTACTTTTCGCTCCAGGCAATACAAACCGCGAGAATGACGAAAAATGTGAAACTGAACTTCATCGCAAATACCAGATTGCTAGTCGTTATCTTCTATCATGAAGCACTAATCAATGGCATAGCTGCGAGATTTCATTTGGGTAGCTGCACCGTACATCTCCGTTTCAACCGAAATATCACCCCCCCTCAGAATTTCAGATGCCCCCCTACAGATTTTTCCCCGGGCACCGCGCACTGATGGGGGACGGGGTGTCCAGGAAATGGTATCAATTTTTCTCCAGAAAATAAAAATAGAAAATCTATAGGCACTCAAAATTTTACTGTTTTTTTCAGGCAGGTGGCAAGACCCCCTCCGCAAAACCCTTGTATGCAAAGCTGTCCCAGTGGGCAGTGATTCGTCGAATATACGTATATATACGTCGCTGCGACGTATAATCAACGTCGAATTGCAACCGTAAAATCAACGACATTAATAAACGCATATATAACATCGAAAACACATCTAACACAGTGCCTGAGGCTTTTTACTGTACGTGTGTGCCGCAACTAGGAGTATACTGCAATCTGCATAGTGTACGAAGTAAATTATTTTCACAGTAATTCATTTATTTACACTTGTATAATAAATATAGTAAATATAGTAATAAATATAGTAAATAAATGAATTACTGCGAAAATAATTGACTTCGTACACTATGCAGATTGCCGTATACTCCTAGTTGCGGCACACATGATATATACAGTAAAAAGCCTCAGGCACTGTGTTAGATGTGTTTTCGACGTTATATATACGTTTATTAATGTCGTCGATTTTACGGTTGCAATTCGACATTGATTATACGTCGCGGAGACATATATATATACGTATAGCCGTATTTTCACCGTGATATATACGTATATTCGACGAATCACTGCCCACTGAGTGAGGTCTTCATTCCCGAGTGGTTGCTCGGCTATTTTGATGCCCTCATCTTCTCCCATTGCCCAGACATCACAGCTGTGTTCTAACAGATAGGCTTCTGAGGAGTCAGGTAACAATGTGGCTGGATTTAGAGCTCCTTCATGTTCAATAGCAATATTTGGAGCCTCTACCAAGACCTGCCACTTGCTCCATTGTATCGCATTAACCTGACTGACCCGATTCATGGACATGAGGGTGTGTACTGCATGTGGGCATCGGACAATCAGTTGCTAATCTAGCACTATGTTATTAACTGCCTGCACTGCTAGACAGACGGCCTGAACGGCACGTAGATATGGTCCCCAGCCCCTTGCTACCTCGTCCAAGGATCCAGAGTAATACCTGCCGGGTGGTACCTACCCCCATGTTCCTGTGTTAGTACAGCTGTCCAAAATCCATTCTTTTCACTTACGTAGAGGTAGAACGGTTGATCCATCTGAGGAAACCCCAATGCAGGAGCCTCTAACAGAGCTTGTTTTAAATCATTAAAAGCGTGTTCAGCTTCAGGACTCCAAGCAATAGGATCAAGGGACCTCCCTCCACCCTTTAATAGGTCTGTAAGTGGTTTGGCCCTTTCAGAAAAAGCATCAACCCAATTTCTATTGAAATTGCACAGACCCAGAAATGATTGGAGCTCTCTCACCGTGGGCCCGATCTTCTGTCAATTCCCTCTTTCCCTGACTAATCTTCTGTCCCAAGTAAATTACAGTGTCTAGGCATAACTGTGCTTAACTAGTGTGTATAACTTGTGTATAACTAGCCTTGTGCCTTTTCTTAACCAAATGGTTGAGAATAATTTGGGATCCTTCTTGTGGGTTTTCTCGTCGGGAGACGCGATTCAAATATCATCCACATATTGGATAACGAAGGAGGACACTGGAGGCTACTCCCGGAGATGCCTCCGAAGTGCCATGTGATACATGGTGGGGCTGTTATGAAACCCCTGTGGTAACCTGGTCCAAGTATATTGTTCTCCATCTACAACAAAAGCGAACCAATCTTGTACCTCTGGATGTAGAGGAACGGACCAGAACCCATTAGCCAATTACTGAAAACACCTGGTGCTCGGATGTCAGCAGTTGAAAAATAGCAGAGGGATCTGCTACCAAGGGGGTGAGACGGTTGATGTGTTGATTAGCTTTTGAGTAATCAACTGTGAATCGCCATGCTCCACTGGCTTTCTTTACAGGCCATATTGGACTGTTGCTTGTACTATGTGTTTTTCGTACAATGCCTTGAGCCAATAGTTTTTGTATTACTGGTCGAACCCCTTCCTCCGCCTCTTTGTTGATTTTATATGGTTTTGTGTATGGCGGGGAATTCCCAGTAAATGTGGCAGGTTCCATATCCAGAAGCCCGCATTCGTCCTTATCCGTAGTCCAAATTGAATGACCTTTTAGTTTGTCTTTTTGGAGGGACCTGATGTTTACCTCCACCCTCTCCTCATGTACGGTTAATGTAATTCCTTGTAGGTATTTCAGAGCATCCCACCCAAAAAGATCTGGGGTAGGTCCTACCCACATGACGGTGTTAAATGTTACCTCCCCATCTCCTAGTCTAATCTCGAGTTTTTTAGTTTCTCTGAGTGTTATTCGATTGCCCCCTACACCAGTAGCCTCCAGCTCCCTCCCTGTGAATATGACACCACACCGTTTGGCTGACGTTCAGATAAACAAGATAATTGAGCCCCAGTGTCCCATAAAAGTGACATTTGAGTCCCATTAATTGTACATTGTAATTTGAGTTCCTTCTCACCCAGCTCCTGAGATAGGCGTAGGGAGGCCACTAGGGGGAGTCCTAGTTTAAAAGATCCCTGATAGCACGTTTGTCTGCTTCGCTCAAATCCTGTAATTGTGAAAACAGGTTTTTTGTCCCTCTCGATTCGAAGGATTGAATGGGGGGGTCACAATATTTTCCAACCTTTCATTTGCTGGCCAGTCGCTTTCTGCAATTCTTTTGAAAATGCCCAAAACTTTTACAATAATGGCACCAATTTGTATTCATTTCCCCTTTTGGACTAAGTCGGGTGTCAGGGTCAGCTCCACCCTTCTGTATGGAGAGTGTCCATCCTGTTTGTATTGCTCTCACTTTAGCATACATATTCCTTTCAATCTGTCATGCCATTTTAACTATTTCCTCGAACTGCTTGTTTGTATCTTGCCCTATTTCATGCTTTTTTAACTGAAGGGCTTTGGCTATATCAGGCTTAAGACCGCTCAAATACATTTTTTTAATCACAGCAGAGGCATCGCTATTCACATTATCTTCGTCCATAAGTCCCGAGCATTCCAGCCAGACTGTGACGAAGTGGTCAGTGAAGTCAGCCACATCCTCGTTTTCTTTCTGCTGACACGCAGATATCTTTTTCCAATCTGTCTTTGGTGGATAATTTTGTTTAAACCATTGCCAAACCCATTCCCATCGCCCTCCCCTGCCGTTATCCTCACACAATTGTCTAAGTTCTCCGACACACTTTTCCCCTGTCCTTCTGAGGATCATAGCGGCAGTCAGGGGGGTGATACCATAAGTATCTTTTAATTCCTGAAGCGCACTCCAGGTTCGCTGCATTCCTAATTTCGGATGCGGTACTTCTCTAGCCCACCGTTCAATATCTTCCGGTTTTGGATTTGATCGTATTGGGGAGTCAGGGAAGGTAGGTGCGAGAGAGGACCCCATCGACAGGGTGCGAGACGGAGTTAGAGTAGCGCTGTCATCAACAGCACCAGCCCCTGCTACATCAAGTCCTTTCCCACTTCGGGTGAGAGTACATATCTGGGAGCACCTTCCCTCTTATAGGGGAGACCCTGATCTGTCTTTATCACACTTATACCAAGTGTCATCCCCATCAGACCCCCCCCGTCTCCGTATGGCCACTGTGGGAATTGATCCCAATTATTTTTGTTTCCTGCCTGTCTGTTCCCCTGAGGGAGAGCAGGATATAATTTAGTTGCCGGCTGTAACACATTAACCAGTGCAGTGCGACCAGGAACTAATTCCTCCTTTGGTTTCTGATTCTTCTGCACTGCCTCTTTTAGCTTTTTTCTAGTTCTTCTTTTGCCGCGAATAAATTATCATTCCTTTCATTTTATTTTGTCTGTGAACTCCTTTTCTTTTTTATCCCATTCTGATTTTTCTTTTATGCTAATCTGCCACCGCAGGTGTCGGCCGAGCACCAGGGCTGCAGCTAAATCTTTGTGTTTATACCAATGTTCATACGCTTTCTTACAGGCATCTTCGCCTCAAACTCCTTCTGACAAACTCAGCTTTTTCCTATATTTTTCTTCCCTTTCTGTCAACTTACACTTATCCGATATATAATCAGACACTTCCACCACTTTCTCAAACACCCAGTTAGCACACATGTTCTGTTTCTTTAAGAGTTACTTTGTCGTGTGTGAGGTAACAGCTCATACAGTAGGGGGATGCTTTCACTTGGAAATCCTGTGCATTTCTGCACTTATTCAACTAAAGGTGTCTGTTACCTCCAGATCTAAATGCCTCTCGGAGTCTTTAGAGAGGACTTACACAGCACTGTTCACAGGGAAGAAACGAGACCTCGAAAACTCCCTTCCTTGATCAGTAATTCACCATCCCCAGAATGCCAACATTGCTGCTTTTGCCCTGGGGTGGACTTAAGCACTGAGCTCAATCAGGGCTATTCTCAGATTTCAGCGTCCTTTAAATCCTGCTACTTAGTGCTTTGCTCTTTTATTATGAGGTGTGTTTAGTGTTGTGCGTGTATATGTATTCACAAGCAAGAAAAACAACAGAAACATACATATCATCTACGTTTCTCCTGTTCCCTTTAAAACAAAAAACCACGCCACACCAATCCGTGCACGATCAAGGCATAGCTTATCTCAGAACCCCGGGCGCAATTAAGGCCCACACCAGTCCTAGATTACGTGCCTACTTAAGGCACCACTCAGCTTCAGAATCCCGGGCGCAATTAAGGCCCACACCAGTCCTGAGCTTCGCGGTAAAGGTTCAAAGCCGTTAAAAAACTCCTCGCGCAATTAAAGCATACACCAGTTTCGAACGCCTGTGCACAATACCGCGGATCACCGCCTGCCAGACCAAATTCTGGGCTTACAGCAAACCACCCATTACATACACCGGTGTCTTCCCCGGGCCAGAGGTATCCAGGAACTCACGTTTACTCCGTCATCTCGGGCGATTCTCGTAGGGAGCAGAGACTTCCCAATCTCTCCTGCCGATGGGAAGTTCTGCGCCTTCTGGAGCATCCGCCGACTACGCCAAAATTGTTGTAACAGAAAGAATAAGGTTCTGGATCCCAAGATGAAGTTAAACAGATGAGTTTATTGCATAGAAGGAACAATACTTCGGTTTTGTTGTTTCTTGCGGGAAACAAGACTTCGGCTTTATTGTTCCTTGCATGCAATAAACTCATCTGTTTAACTTCATCTCGGGATCCAGAACCTTATTCTTTCTGTTACAACAGTCATTAAAAGAAGTTTTGAAAATGTGGTCTGTATTATTGGCACATTTAATGTGTGGTTTACAAAGGCTTTATTAATGTCTATTAATAGTTCACTGCAACATAATTTTGCATTAATAAGAATGAATAGGTTCACACTTTACATGGGGTACTGCACAAACATGAACACGCAGGGAACAAGAGCTTTATTAATGTATATTAATAGTTTACTGCAACATGATTTTGCATTAATAAGCATGAATAGGTTCACACTTTACATGAGGTGCTGCAAAGAATGTATAAAAGGCTTATAAAGCCTTTACAAATGCCTGTTAATGCTATATATCAACCCAATGTGGGGTTAGTAAATAAGAAGGTTGCTCATAAGGCTTAGTCTGAATGTGGTTGATGGTTATAAGTGAGAGAATACTGAACAGCACCTTCATAAAAGAACATACTGCAATTCTACAACTGTCCTGGATGAAAGGAGTCAAAAGCCTGGAGCTGCATATACACTCTCTTCAACACATCTACATTTACCAAAAATATCTAGTATACCTTCAGTTGTGATCTTGTAGATGAGTAAGCTATGGATCTCTTCAAATTGTGTTCTATAAAGCACTTAGGTGCGCCAGAGACAGCTTGTATTGCTCTTCCACAGAGCAGAGAATTCACATTTAGTAAAACAAAAATTGACATCTGTTAATGTGTTGTTCACTCTTTATAAAGTATGAGTTTGTGTTAGATCCGTTTCAAAAAACATTTACAAAGCATGAAAACCATAGTTAATAAAGGCCTAAGAACACCTTTGTTTACCCTTAATTAATACTTTGTTCATTTTCAATTCAGTTAATCATTAATAGAGCATTTATAAACCCTTAATATCGCAACCTTATTGTAAAGTGCTTCCCATATTCCCATTAGTTATGTGCATTTTACAGGTTCTCTTTGTTGTACAGTCAGGAAAGTTATTTTTGTTCTTTTGAGAGTAATGGTTTCTTCCTTGCTATATTCTCATGAAACCACTCCCATTAAGTCTTTTCCTGAAGTTGAGGTATAACTCACATTAGCTACAGAAAGGGAGACCTGCCCATTGTTATATGTACTCTGGGATTCATTGTGATTTTGTGGATGGTTTTCCTGATTGTTGTTGGAGATCTTTGCAATACAAACTATTATGGGTTATCATGGTCTTGATTATTTTTCACTTACAAACTAACTTTCGGACTGTGAATGGACATAGCCCCAGTTGCTTAGAAATTGCTTAGAAAACCATCTTTGGACTGATGAGCATCAACTCTCTTTCTGAGGTCCTGTATCAAGTCAACTGAGAGTGGCATTGACTTTCTACCTCACAAAGTTTCTGACCATTATCTAGGACAAGGCCATCTAAGCTCAGTCCTTGTTTACTTGTTACAGAATTATTTAACCACCTGATTACCTTACCCCATAATTTTGTAAACTAGTGGATCACTTATTATTTCACATACATGTACACTGTTTAATAATTGTCCTTTTATTTCTACATCCTACACCACCGAGTCTCCAAAAACATCAAATTTGTAAGTTAAAGCCCTTTTATTTAAGAAAAGACCATCATTTTAAACAAGGGTATGGTGGTAAGAAATTCCCATAACTATATTGGAAGTTCACAATACTTTACTCAGCACTGTATGAATTTATTAATAATTTATAAATCTTGATAATAACAGCTATATTATGTTTATATATAGATATCACCAGTTCATTGAGCACACACATAATTTTATTTATATTTGACGTAACTGATAACTGAAGGCATTTCTTTACCTAAAGCAGTGGTTCTCAAACTTTTTGGACGAAGTACCACTCCTAATCCAACCAAAGCATCCAAGTACCACCTACAAGTCATCATCTCATAGGAACCCCAGTAATTCTCAATGACCAACATGAGCGCGTGTGCACACACACTCACACATACATATAATAAATATTATAATAATAAACTTTGTTTGATATAAAAAAATGTGGCTTCTCAAAGTGTTTTACAGAAAAAAAAACAACAAATAAAAATAAAAAAGCACAATTTCAGTGAGGGGGTGAGCCTGTTTAGTCGAGCAAAGCAGATGTGAATTAATTTTTCGAGCCTTGATACAATTCACAACAGAGTCTAATAGATTTTAAATTGTCAGGCATTTTCTTGACGGCAAAGGTCTCGCGGTGGATGTTGCAATGCATCCATTAATTTCTGGAGCAACCTCTCTAATTCGTGCAACTACACCGCTGTGTCGGCTTGTCATTGCTCTAGCACCGTCTGTACAAACTCCAACACATTTTATCCAGTCGATGCCATTCTCTTTGATAAATTCATTCAGAAGCTGAAATACGTGCTCTCCTGTAGTTTCTGTGGGTAGCGGCTTACAGAACAGAAAGTCCTCACGGGACATACCCTCAAACTCGTATCTAACGTAAACGAGCAAATTGGCCAAATCGACTACAGACTCATCTAATTGCAGTGAAAAACATCTGCTCATCTTAACACGCTCTGTCAGCGTACTTTTGATATAATCCTTCATTTCATTAATTCTATGAATGACTGTGTCTTTCAGGGGGGGCAGCAGGTCGAGCTGTTCAGCAGCTTTTTCTCCACACATAATAGTGTGGGGGTTACCTGCTTAAGCAATCCGCAAGCTTGCATTTTTCCACGTTTCCGTTTTTATTTCAGTGTTCATTTTAAGTTTTTATTTCATGCACATGGGAGAGAAACACAGAGACGCTCGGTGTATTTTTCTCAAATTAACTTAGAACAGTTCTTAAATATTTTTCTGTTATTTTTCACGCTTTCCTGTGCTCACAAGATTACCAGCGTTCGTAGCACGCATTTCTATGCATTCCTGTGTTTACAACGTTGGCATTGTTCCAAAATCACGCACATTCTCTTACCTCCGTATTTGCTGGAGATACAGTAGCTTTTTTTAAATACAATTGGTCACTTGCGTCCGTAGCACGCATTCCTATAGAGTGGTATAGAATTACAGAGTATCTCTTGTGTCCACTGAAGTATTAGCGCGCACTGTATCGTAGTATGTAGGCTGCGTATTCGACACGTATAAAAATACAAAATATGAAAACCCGTCCCGATTTTTCAGCGCACACAACACAGTTCCAGGGTCTTTTGGCGTACCACCTGGCAGCACGCCACGTACCACTGCAGGTACGAGTACCACAGTTTGAGAACCACTGACCTAAAGGATTGCCTGTGTATAGAACAAGCTTCAAACATGATTTGGTTTTCTTAAAAAATCAGTGGATTCCTATTGAATTGTAGCGGCAATGCTTGTTAATAAGACAGAATTAAGCGTTGCTGTGCTTTCCTAAATGAGGCCCCATCTCTCTCTTCATCATCAAGCTATTCATGCAGGCAGATTTAAGGTGTTTTCTTTTGATATGAAACAGCTCCCAAATGGGGATGCACTCAGCTAAGCCTGGCTATCATGATCAATGGTCATCCATTGGCGCCTATCTGTCTAGGGAGTGCCAGATGGACATCTGGACTGCATTCCTAAGTGTCAGGAGTAAGTGACTCATCTCTCACCTTGATCAACCAATCGGGGACTGGCAGGGCGTGGTAATCCCACGTGGGTCTCCCATGCCTGCCAAACTCTCAACCAATCAGCACACATCTGTGTCTTGGTCAAAAAGGTAGAGCAAGCTCAGGTTGGGGCTCTCCTTGCCATTTTCACGCACCCTCAGAGACCATCACGTGACAACCGGTGTTGTCTGCAGAAGGACTTGGACTTTGTTCTAAGCTCAAGGCCGAGGATCCCGTACGTACTCAAGAATTCTGCAACAAGCAACGTGAATGCTCTGCTTGATCAATGGCAGCCTACAGTTGAACCCTCGTCGACAACCTGAATAGCTTATTTAGAAGCAACGCTGGACCGGGAACGAACCAGTTTCTTCCCGTGCAAAAGAGTGACTTGCGAGGACCCGCAGTCACACTCTGTGCATAGAGACTTTCTACTAGTCAGCCGGACTGCTGGTAGACCCCTGGTAGCAACGACTGCAACTGCGTGCTGCAGTTAGATTCCTCCGCCCGTCCTACTCTGAGCTGAACCTCAATTGGTTGGCTGGTAGCCAGAGGATGCCGGGACAACACCTATTGGACAACCTCTGAACAGAGGTTGCAACAGAGCCTGTCAGCTGGTTTGGTGTTCGTGCCGGGAAATCCCAAATCCATACACAGTGGATAAGTAAACCCCATGTCCTACATTGCGTCTCAAGGATTTTATTGTTACCTCAACACAAGTTGTTATCAATTTAATTCATGAGTAATGTATTTACTTCTGAGTCTAGTGTAACAGTGGGTAATAACACTGATTAGTGATTTGGTATAGCCGAACGATATATTGAAGTATATTTTCTGTTGTGTATCCCATTGTGTTTGCATCTCTTCGAGATTATATACCTTGTATATTGATAACCCTCACAGTAAGGTCTGCCGCCTGTATCCAGGCAGACTGGTATATGTTTGGTGCACAATTTATGTTTAATAAATGTATCTCATGTATTGAATCTGTGTGTGTGCGTTGTTAGTTGTTCTGACGATTGATTTTCTAAAAGGCACAACGAACCACCTCGTGATTACTGCTACAATTAATAATTGTCTCAGTAAAATCACAAAATCACTACAGAATCAATAAGCTACTAATAAGTACACAGTATGATATTTACAATTTTATTTAATTTACATGTCAATGGCTTTAGTATGCAATGCAGGAATACTTAAGCTTCACATTTTTGCATAAACGCACACTTGCTATTTCAGCAGCTTTTAGGTGCTATATGCACAAATATTATTGTAGTAACAGAGTGTTTCTTAAGGGGTCTGTTTTAACATGGTGGGAATGTCTCTTAGCTCTTTGTTGAAAACAAAAAAAAACTTCCCTTGTTCTTGATTTTCTGAAGGCTGACTCTTTTATGGAGTTGAATGTATGAATCTATCAATAACATGATAGGAAACTTTCAAGAATGTTTATTGAGATCTAGAGATGATAAGTATGAGTGGATAAACTATAGTTGAACCACGAAGATAAAGATTTATATTCATGGTAATGCACTCAAATTCATATGAAAAATTCCACAAGAAACAGTAAGAAAACCACTTAAGATGTCACAAAAGCAAATTCACATTATGATTATGTTTTCAGCAAATTTCTTTAAGACTAAAACAGGAAAAGGTTTCTGCCACATTCAGAAGTCGTTCTATGTACAATGTGCATAATAAGAGACAGCAAGATTGAAATATAATTAATAGTTCTAAACTGAGGAAATGCAGTTTTAATGAATGAATACAATCAAGGGACCAGCTGTTTTGTATTTGCCTAAATACCCTATTTATTTTCAAGGACTCCCAGTTACGGCGACACTGATTTGAAACTCCAATTTTGAGCTTTCAGAAAAGATGAATCCTACAAAGAAGAGGTCAATTAAGGTTAGTTAATGTGCCATAAAATATTAGGTTTAAAAAAACATAAATGGAATAATGATCAAATAAAAAGCAAAGCAATTTCATTGCTCCTAATTATTCTATTTTCAATGCCTAATTTCACAGTAACCCTTCAAACCTTCATCTAGTAAATTACCAAAAGGTATTGTGAACAGCTCTAGTTTAATGTGTTTAACAATGCATTTAATTACTTGATTAAGTGGCTCTATTACACTCAAAGGTATTATAGTAGTGTGCTAAAATGTTACATGATTAGAAAATGGTGGTAGAAGTGTTTAAGTTATATTTATTTTATTCCTATGTATTTCTCTTTTGTAGTTGATTGTATTTTAAGAGTTTTTTTGTATCTTACAAACACACATTGGTTGTTAAATGAGGGACAAACCAGTCTATGTATAAACAAGCAAATAATAGGTCTAAACCTTAAATTGCTAATATGCCCATATGCAAATTTAGTGGTATTCCATTTGAAACAGAGAACAAGAATAATTTCTGTACACAGAGATGTATAGTAGAAGTCTGTGAAAAAGTGATTGCCCCCTAAACCTAATAACTGGTTGAGCCACCCTCAGCAGCAACAACTGCAATACACACAGGGCCATGTAGGTTTGGATTTTTTTTTCCCTTAATAATAAAAACCTTCATTTAAAAACTCCATTTTGTGTTTACTTGTGTTATCTTTGTCTAATATTTCAATTTGTTTGATGATCTGAAACATTTCAGTGTGACAAACATGCAAAAAAATAAGAAATCAGGAAAGGGGCAAACACTTTTTCACACCACTGTAAATTGTTCACCCTGTATACGTTATGTGAAATTGTGTTGATACTATGTTTTCTTAAGTAAGTGAAACAAATATAAAGCATTGAACCACAGTGAAACTTTTTTCTTGTTTGTTTTCTTTTATAAGTATGAGTTACAAAAGCCAGCGACTCTGGAGCAAACTATTGTAGAAAAGCATAACAGAAGCAGATAAGCAGCTGGAATAATAAAGTGAGCAATGATACATCCTTTCTTAAACAAAAAACCCTATGACATGCACTGCAAAGGTCAGAAATGTCCATAACTTGCCAATGACATAAAAGAATTGCATATCCTCAGATACAGAGGAGAAAATTAATTAATGCAGTAACTCAGTATTGACGTTAAAGTATTTAGACACTGTAAATTAGGAATGATGGACTGTGGAATATAAAGTATATTCATGCCAGAATGCCCTATAAAGTGTTAATAACCTGGAGAATATTATTTTATTTTTAAATGCAAATAACGATTTTAAACAGATACAAACTTTCACACAACTAAAAACCATTGAATATAGATTGTATAATGACTGAAAAATAGCAGGTCTCAAGAATAAAAGAAGATAGAAGAGT
The DNA here is from genome assembly GCF_055471065.1 of Atractosteus spatula. Lineage (NCBI taxonomy): Eukaryota > Metazoa > Chordata > Actinopteri > Semionotiformes > Lepisosteidae > Atractosteus > Atractosteus spatula. Next base: position 37,099,247 of record NC_142709.1, read on the forward strand.
TTTTGTTTTAATTAAGATATAGTGAAGTTTAGTTTATGTACTGTAGTATTGATTTGTGAAAACAATACTTTCAAGAAATGTACAATGTTTTATTGAGCCACCTTTTAAATTATAGAGATTTATTAATTAATAACATAAAAATGAAATTAATTTATTTCTTTGTTTGGGATGGAAAATCTATAATTCCAATTTCTGTCTTCTAAATACTCAAGATAGCGATATTCTTTTTTTATTTATTCTGTTATGATTATTGGACATGGCTAATGAGGTATCTTAAGAATTTAGATACAATGGTTAACACCTGACTGTGTCAAGTTCTTGGGAACTTCAGATGTGACACATTGATCAAAGGGATTATTTAGTTTACCCTTGTTAATTAACATATTAAATGATTAACAGTCATCAACAGTCTAAGATTAGAGGATAAAACAGGCAAATAGGGAGAGATAAAAGGACAGAGAGAGAGGAGAAAGGAGGTAACAGAAAGAGAAAAAGAGAAAGAGAAAGAGAAGAATGGTTGAAAGGGCAGCAAGACATGAGCAGAGTGGAGAAAAGGCAGTAGAGGTGGGAGATCCATATTCCTATCAGGCTTTAAGACCAGATTTCAGTTAAGTATTTGAATCTTGTTAAGAGAGCTTGCCATTTTGTTTTTAGGAAATGTGGTTTTCCTGTAAAGAATCCCTAGGCCTTTCCTGGTTATTGAATGCATTTTAGAATAGGGAGATAAGATCACACTCATTTAATAGAATCTGCGGTTTTAGAGAGAGATTCAAGTCTAGGTTGTATTATGTTTGGTGCAGAAGACAGGTTTATCTCTATTTTTGGGCCTGCTGGGATTCAAACAATTGGCAGCAGCCTTGTTTTTTTTTTTCCGTTAATCAGGTTGTAGGGCTTTGAGACACCTTCCTTGTGAAAAGCACAACTTGTATGTTTGTATGTTAAGTTGGTGTTGTGTCAGTGTTAATAAATATTTGTTTAATGCATTGTGCCTAATTTATTATTCTTTTTACCAAAGCTGTGCCAGAAGATCAAGAACTCTGGTGCTTCTAATGATACCAACTGCTTGGGTATATTCTTGGCAAAATGTTTACACTTTGCAGGTATGATTAATATAATTATTGACTAACCTGCTCAGTCTGTTTCTGCTCATTTTCAATTTTCGTAATCCTTATTTGTAATAATTCTATTTTGAGAAGTGACAGTTGTCACTATCAAGCCTTCTGATGATGCAGTGGGCTTATCAATAACATCAATAAAGAAAATAGGGTGGGCACTCGATAACCCCAATGTATTGACCACTTTTTGTCCTCTCAAGACACCAAGTCTCAAAAAGTGTTTAAAGTCATATAAAGAATTTCAGCAAGAGTTGCAACATGACACAAGCTTCATAATTTTGTCTGTGGCTGGTCCAAGGTAACATCTGTGAAGATCCATCAAGTTAGAAAAAAGCGCTTGAAGGAAGTGAGACAGGGACCTTGCATTGACCAGTACTTCTTCAGAAGTAAGTCAAGTCAGTCAAATGAAGAGACAGGATATAACCCAAAGTCTGCAGATTATCAATACTCCTGTCATAGAGGAGTTTAGTTCAAGCACAGGTGCAATAGTGGAACAGTTGTAACCCAACCAGCTACATCCTGCAACAGAAGAAAAGTATCAAGGGGGATAAGATAAGATCACTTTTATTAACCATATACAATTTCTTGCATTATATTGTCGATACACCACAAGTGAAGTGTCCATCATCGTAATATGTTTTTAAAAAATCTATTATAATTTCATCAGAGGAGACAATTAAAAGCCTGGGGTAATGTTATGATGCAAGCCTCAAAGACACAGGTATACTAATTTAGGTGCAAGGTGACCAAAGGCCTTGAGAGCATTGATAAGACCCTATTGCCTGCCAAATTGAAGTTCTGGTGCCTGCAACTTGGGCCGTTGCCCTATTTGACATGGCTGTTAACCAACTACGAGGTTTCCATCACAATGATCGAAAAGATTGAGAGAATGGTCAGCTTATATGTGAGAAAAATGCGTAGGTCTTTATGGTAATGGTGTCTTGAAAATACACTGGAGATTTGAGACAGAGACTCTAGCAGAGGATGAATAAACTCCTCCTGCCCATGATGATTCTGTCTAATGTTCCATCCTTGAAAGGCACCAACCTGGATGCCAGTGCATAATTTTTGCACAAATGTTGTGATGCCTGCACAGTTGATTTTACAGAGCCATGGCTCGATGAGGCAATAAAAAATGATGTGGCCAAGCATGAGGGGTTCTTTCTACACCAACTGGACAGAGACACTGTAAGCTCAGGTAAATATCACCTGTGCTCAACTATGGAGGGGTCTATCTGATGATTAATAACAGCCAGTATCAAAATACTAATGTCCTTGAGAGTCTGGGCATGCCTGACATTGAACTACTGTGTCCATCTCTCCTGATTGCGCCCCTTCTATAACCCTTGGGAGTTTTTTTCTAACAGTTGTTTATATCCACCCCAAAGCAAACATGGAAAAGGCATCGGAAATCATTTCTTTCAGAAACTGGAAGCTGCATCCCCAGATGCCCCTAAATTTTAACATTTGTACACTGTAAAATAAACTTTGTACATATTATCAATATGTGACCTGCCCTACGTAGTTGAACAGAATTATCAATCACATATGGAACAAATCCAAAAACCTACTCCTCCCTGTCAAAACCCCCACTGGGCAACTCTAATCACAACACAATGTATTTCAGGCCAATCTACCAGACGCTGTTCAAGATGAGCAAACCAGAAACAACAACTAGCACTCTTGAATAGCAACAGGAATGTTTCGACTGCATGCAATGGGATGTGTTTAAAGACACATCAAAGGATATTCATGAGCTCATGAGGTGGTATTGAATTTCCTTCTGTGTAGACTCCATCATTCTTACCAAAATGGTTAAGGTTTACCTCAATAACAAACCCTGGGTAACCAAGTGTCTTAAATATGTACTGCTTAAAAAGGAACTTGCTTTCTCTCAAGAAGACACATAACACAGGAAGGAAACACAGAAAAAAAGTGAAAATGAAATAAGGAATGAAAAGGAACAGCATAGGGAAAAAATAGAAAATACCATGGTTATCAGGTTGGCATTGCAGGGTATTAAATCCATGGCCAGTATCACCCCAAGAGTAAGGGTTATACTTTTCCTGTGTTAAATAGCATGGATGAACGACAGTTGGGAAATTATTTAATAGATTTTTACTCCCATGTTGAAATGAAATCCACAACCACCCCAATCTATAGTGCTGACCTCCCAGTACTGGTGAGCCTATTTAAATTGATTAAGCAGAGGTATGTAAGCAGTTTAGGAAAATTAGAAAGAGTGGTAGAAAGAGTGTAGGTCCAGATAATGTATGTGGAAGAGTTCTATAATCTTGTGCATATCAGCTGTGCTATATTTCCAGTTTGCTTTTCCAAATGTCCTTAAATCCACAATTAATCCCCTCTCTGTGGAAGAAATCCATCAACCCTATTCCAAAAACTGCCAGGCCAACTGAGCTTAACAGCTACAGGCCAGTTGCACTTAGATCTCTCCCAGTGAAAAGTCTGGAGAGACTTTTAAAGCAATACATTACAAAGAACACACAGGACCTTACTGACCTCCTGCAGTCTGCTACAGACAAAGGAGGGGGGTAGATGTTGCAGTACTTACATTGTTAAATCTGGTCTATCAGCATCTTGACCAGACAAGGTCATATGTAAAGATATTATTTGTTGACTTTTCCTCTGCTTTTAACACAAAACTACCATGGTTGCACAGAAACTCTCAGAGAACTTCAAGCTAAACAAGCTAAGGATAACACGGATCTTAAGCTTTTTGACAAATAGGACTCAACAGGTCAAATTTTGGAACTGTTTATCTGACATTAAACATATACTTCGCTATACTTCCACTGGATTACCACAGGACTGTGTTTTGTCCCCCTTACTGTACATTTTCTATGATAATGATTTTAAAAGCAAACACACAAATAGTAATTGCATTAAGTTGACACAACCCTGGTCAGTTTATCAAGGTACCCAGAAAACCATTATAGACCCATTCTAAATGATTTTACTAAATGATCACTTAAAACTAAGAACTAAAACAAATACCCTTAAAAAATCAGAACATTCCAAAAAATTATCCCATTATTTTAATACTCAACTTGCTCTCTTAATCTAGACTGGTGTAAAACGTAAATGGAGAAACATTAGATTAGTAGCTTTTTCAAATCATTTGAAAAGTGTAAGAAGTATAACCATGCCTTTTCCCTGGATCAGTCAGCTTACTACTCTGTGTAGAACACAACAGCTAAACTAAAAAGAAAATGAAGCACCAGGTGAAAACCCATGCAAACACGGGGAAAACATACAAATGTCATGCACATAACAGCCTGGAATTGAACCCAGTGCCCCAGCAAATTGAGGAGGCAATGCTAACCACTGTGAAACCTTACCACTGCGTAGTGACTTTGTCATTTAAAAAAAAACACAGATTCAATTTATAACTATCACATCATCTTGTGTCATCATTCCCAATATCAAGCACAGTCACAATTTCTTTCCATTTTTTTCCAGTTATGATGAAATAGCCTTACTTCTAGTACTTACTTACTGCATGGTTCTACAGTCCTTGAAGGACTGTGTATGATCTGCTGATTTAATCCTCCTTCTCATCACACCCAGCTCTCTTATATCTGCCTCCACATCTTACAGCCATTTCCATCTTGGCTGTGCTCTTCTCCTCCTTCCTCCTGGGTTTCCCTCTATAGCTCTTCGGGTGCCTCTACCCCACTTCATCCTTTGGACACGCCCAAACCATTATAGTGATCCTGCCTTAATCGTCGAAACAAGATCTTGGTCCTGGTACAGTCTCCTAAGTTCATTATTTGTTCTTATTCTCCACGGTTATCTTATCCTCACAGGCACATATATCTTTCTCAGAACTTTCCACTCCCAGGTGTTTAGACAGCGTTTGTCAGCTTTAGTTAGGGTCCACGTTTCTGCACCATATGTAACCACAGGTCTAATAACAGTTTGGTACAGAACCTTCTTGAGATCCCGCGATAGGCTACGACTCTTAAGTTGGTTATATAATGCCCCATAGCTCCTATTGCTGGCTGCCAGTCTGGAGCTCACCTCCGTCCTGATCTTATTGTCTGCTATGATGATCGCTCCAAAATACTTAAACTCATTCATACCTCAGAAAGAGTGCTGTCCTACTTTTAAATTGATTGGTTCTCTTGGACCTTGAGAAGTCCTCATGTAGTGGGTCTTTTTTTCAATCACCCGTAAACCTAGTCCTTTGGCCCCCGCCTCAAATTCGATAAATGCCTTCCTCAGAGCATTAAGAAATTAGTAGGAGGTAGTCACATGTATGAAAAAGTACTGTCAAGTTTCCAATGAGGACTGTAACTACAATCTCATTCTTCTAGACCTAAGTGCAACCTTTGGCACTACTGCCATATGATTTTGGTAAAGATTTGGTAAAAAAGCCTTCGACCTAGAATAGGATTATCTGGACATATACTGGCTTTGTTTAAATCATATCTCACAATTAAATTTCAGTTTGTACAGTTAAACAAAAACTTCTTCTTTACGTTTAAAGTAACATGCAGTTACTTTTTTATCTGTATTTAGCTATAAATTCAGTAACTATCACTGATGACCTTGGTTGAAATGTTGACATGTGAGGACACATAATTACAACCTAATCACTTTAATTCCTTGCTTTTTGCCCTGTCATTTTTTATCAATCCCTTCTATAACCATGTACCTTTTCTCTGGTATCACGTTTTGTTGGTCATGGGGGAGTGGAAAGCTATCCAGGTAAACAATGGACACAAGGAGGGGTACAACCTGGACAGTATGCTAGTCCTTCGCTGGGCACACACAGACACTCACACAAGGGACAATTTTCCCATAATCCAATTAACCTATCAGTATGTCTTTGGACTGTGGGAGAACCTGGAGAAAACCCACACAAACTCAGGGAGAACATGCAAATTCTACACAGACAGCACTACAGGAACTAAAAATTCCCAGTCGTTTGAAGGGAATTTAAAGATGTCCTTAAATTAAGTAGGAGTCACAATTTAGCTGTTTACATGTATATTTGCTTTTAAATACTACATTTTGAAAGCCACTAAATATAATACATTTTAAAATATAATATATATAATATATATATAATTAGATATGTACATATATACAATCTAATATATTGTTATTTTACTGTAGCTGATTTTTTTCCATTACCATTAGTAACACATGCTGTAAACAAAAAACAAGAGGCCAGATTGAGTAGTCTTTTGAATGAATTTGCCCTGTACTATAAGGTGCATTTGCAAACAGGTGATGAGGTGGTTCCCTAACTTCCCTTACTCCTTTTAAAATAACTTAGCTCATAAATAATTATAGTTACTTATGTGGGGTATCAAAAATGTAGTTCATCTGTCAATGTACAGTATTTGGCTTTTGTGTCTAATTAAAAACTACAGTTTGTGCTTGGTGAAGCATACACTTCCAGTTCCCTAAAATAAAATCTAAAATAATTTGAAATATTTATTGTCTTTGTCCCATCATGTCACAACTAGGAATCAAAAGATAGAATTAGCTGGGACCTGCAGAACAATGTGATTGAAAGAAATATTAACACATCTGTGTGAAAGACTACAGATACAGCCATTTAGAATGTGCAAAGTAGAATGTGTTGTAATGTGCCATACAGATGCAGCCATTCAAAATGCACCGTACAACCCTGTACCATGCAAAATTATCTACAGTTTACCACGTTATACCACAGCACGCGACTGGCTGGCCAAAATAACCGACAGGTGGCATTCGTGGTGCATTGGTTGTTAGTGAAACCATTGTTTCATTTAATCTCTTTACTGTGCGTGTTTAAATATGCTAATTAATGAATATTAATATGGAATTTTACAACTAAAGGGAAATTTTAGTAGGTGAGCATAAAAAGAAAAGGCGCATAATGCGTCTGAAGGTCATAAATGATATTAATTTATGAACATAAATATATTATGTGAACTGTATATGGCTGGTATTGGTAGTTTAAATAAAAAATACACACCAGTATTCCACTTTCTTCATATACATTTTAAGCATCAAAGTCTTTCATTTGGTTACATAGTGTGTAAACACTTTCTTTGTAACCGTCTTTGTAAACGAAAATACTATTTTTTCATTGACAATAAGTAACACCACAGCATTTCATTGATCGGATCACATATTCATTTTCAATCATACAAAGTAAGTTTTGAGAACCTCCGATTCACCATGCCTTTCACATGCTAATAAACAATATTAATTTAGGAACATAAACATATCATGTAAACTGTATATGGCTAGTATTGATCATTTAAAGAAAAAATACACACCAGTTTTTCACTTTCTTCCTAAACATTTTAAGCATCAAAGTCTTGCATGTGGTTATTTTGTAAAAGTATATACATGCTCCTTCTGACTATATTAAGTTTATATACTTCATAAAAAGTTATAATGTTTTAACCTTTTTTTCTATGAATATTTGCGCTTGTTATCGCAGAAAAAAAATGCATTCTTTTTAGAGTTGGATTAATAGGGAATATAATATGGAATCGCTTATCTAAAGAAATTAATAACAATATAATTCTATTCATATAGATCAAATTATCACAGTAGTACAAATTCTTTGTAAACATCTGCATCAATTTAACACATTCCCTAGCGATGACTTGGAAACTTTTTGCCTGCCCTGTTCGGTTACAGATTAAGTTGTTAAGTGGCATGTTGGTATAATGGCTTAGGCATCTGACTTGCATGCTGGAGGTCGGGGTTTGAAACCCAGCTCTTGCCATGAGTTTTCTTTGAACACATAAACATTTTTTTGAAAAACTAAAATAGTAAATATTATCCACACTATATTGAATTTGTTGGTATTTCTACATATCACAACATGTTCAAAGTTAAGTGAGTTAAGTGATTTACCTGTTCTATGAATACTTGCGCTTTTTATTGCAGTAAAAAATGTCATACTTTTTAGAATCCGCTAAATAGGGAATAGAAGATGGAATCGCTTATCTAAAGAAATTAATAACGATATTAATTTAAGGATCTAAATACATGTATTTATATAGCTGGTAGTATTACTCTAATCCACTTTGTAATCATGGTTTATTTTTTATTTGACTCATTCATGCATGATTACTTTTGAAATATTTTTAAACTGTTTGTCTTAGCTGTGTTTCCGTGCAGCCCTTGATGATCTAAGGTTTAATACCCTCACTGCACAAGTTTTTCTTCTAACACTTTTTAAAAAATAAAATAGTAAGTATTGTGTACACTATATTAAAATGTTTTTGTTTTTTTATGTATATACAGATGCAGCCATTCAAAATGGGTGGGGTATCTCGCGGTATACCCCGGTGGGCGTGTCGCAGTATCACGCAGTATCACGGGGTAAATCGCGTCATTTGACGTCATGCCGGAAAGTATCCGGCATCACCTTGTAAAACCGCCAGGAGGAGCCAATAAAGCTTAACCTCTCATGTACAGCAGCTTTTAAATTTAAACTGTGTATTACAGCATGTTAATCATCAGTCAATAAAAAGTTGGTATATTTTATGAAAGCAAGATTGCTCAGTTGGACAAAAGTACACAACCTACCTTTATCAGAAATGTTTATGCATCAAAGCCTTTACCGAAGATATTACTAATAGTATTAATAATGAATGACTTTGGACAAGCTGTAAACTCAAAGTATAATTTCTTTAGCACATTTGTACAAGCACTTGGAATCTGTCCAAGCCCTACTTTGTCAGGCATTTTCTTTTACTGCAACAGACATAAAAACTCCCTTGCTTTTAACAGAGCGTTTCATAATTTCTAACTACGAAAATTATTTAAACTGCGACACTTATCATTCAACCAGAGCTCAAAATATCACAAGGATCCTCAAGAGCACAGCAAAGACTGTATTAAAAGATACTTGTATCAGATACATGAGAATCCAGGCTTTTTTTATCAACGCTTTCTTTTTACGTATACCAGATATTATGGAACCACTTCAGAAGGGTGTCAGCCAGTCAGATTCCAGGAATCTGTACTTTAAAGAAAAAATACACACCGGTATTCCATTTCTCCCTAAACATTTTAAGCATCGAAGTCTTTAACTAACATGTGAAATAGCGTTTAAAAAAGTGGTAGTTTTAAGCTTTTCTGCTAATATAATATGGAATCGGTATCTAAAGAAATTAATAACGATATGATTATATTCGTGTACTGCGACATTTCTTTGAAAAAATTGAATAGCAATATTATGGGCAATTAATTGACTTTTATATTTCTAAATATCACAACATGATCGAATTTAAGTCATTTTAATAACAATGAATAGTCACCTAGGCGTTACAATATAAACGTTTATATTGATTTAAATCATGTTTTGATTTAAATCGCAAACGCAGGTTTAAATATATGTGTTTTTTGATTCACAATCAGACAAATGCAACATAAATTGATATCTTTGTCTTCTAAGTATCTTAATAAACTTTCAGCATAGCTTTCTCCCCGTTTAGATTTATTTTTCTTGGGATCTTGGGATCAAACGTGGAAAGATTGGATTGTAATCGTTTTTATTTTTTAAATACATTTTAGAAAAGTGTAATCTATACTAAAAAAGCTGTTTACCACCTGCTATAAAGATACATATTGTAATACTTTCGGGTTTGAATTGGACAGACACAAGAACTCAGACTTGCGGAGTTAAAGCAAGTTAAAGCCTTGATTTTATATATCACCTTTAAAAGTGGAATCTCAAAGCAAAGTAAATACCCAACACAGATTGTACCCATCTGTCATGCTAATAAAGCACCTTGAATTGAATTGAGAGAGAGAGAGAGATTTAAACTGCAACACTTATCATTCAACCAGAGCTCGAAATATCACAAGGATCTCAAGAGCACAGCAAAGACTGTATTAAAAGTATACTAGTGACAAACTAGTATACTTTAGATCTTTTTTTCTGAACCGGGGAAAATCTGATCATGTTTCTCTATAACAATAATAAAAAACATTATTTTACATATCACCTTTATGTGATATCACCTTAAGGACAGCACATACAAGGGTTAATTGCACAATGGACCGCGCAAAGAAATTTAAAATAGTCTTTTTTAGGTGTGAGGGCAGGAGTGGATCGCAGAAGGCATAATCAGCAAATTAGGAAAACAAAGAACAGGACAGGTGAGACGTTTATCCAGAGAGCGAGTGATCAGAAAAAGGAACAGCTGTTACGCCCAGGTTCTACGCTCTCTCTCTGCTGAATGAATAAAAGCATTTTATTAAAAACACGTTTGCGTTTTGTCTGGGTATTTACTTTGTAATCTGTGGTTTACATCTACTGTATTGCTTTGAGATGCCACTTTTAAAGGTGATATGTAAAATAAAGTTTTTTTATTATTGTTATAGAGAAACATGATCAGATTTTCCCTGGTTCAGAAAAAAGATGATTAAAATCTGTAATCTTTCCACTTGTATGTCATCAGAAAATACAAGAAGTTTCTGCTTTGTGTAAGGATGGTATCAAAAAGTAATCTAAGTGGTGAGAAAGCTGTACTCCTCAAAGCACTTTACAGGATAAAAACAATAACAACAATAGTGTTAGGCTGGGCAAACGATTTTTTTATAGAAATACAAAATGAGATATAATGATGTGTTCCAGCTAAGACATTAAGGAGTACAACCCCCCTCTCTGCGGGAGTGCTGGCTGTGATGTATTAAACGTATTACGATCTATAGTTGAAATCTGAGCCTAAATAAAAAGAAAAAGCATTTTCAGAGAGCAATTACGCTGTGTTTATGTAGAATAAGTGATTAGGTTTATGAGCAATCTAATTACTTATTCGTTTAAAACGCTATATAAAATAAAGTTTATTATTAATTTGCTGGACAGAGCAGTGAACATTATTATGCATAAGACAAAGATAACGATCCTGATCAGTTTAGAAATCTGTGTACGCTGTAAGGTTTTTACTTCTTAAACTTTTAAAATACACGTTTCGAATAGAAAGAAATCCTCTTACTGGTACAGTATGTACGTATAGCAAACCAGCACGTCTTTTTTCTCCAATCAGAGGGGTGTCAGATGGTGTCAGCCAATCACCATTCTGAAGCCCTACCATAATCTCTGGTATGAGGAGACCCCAGAATTCTGTCCCATAGTTTAGACAGATGATAGATACTTTTATTGATCCCGTGAGGGAAATAAAGTAAATCATTTTCATTTTAGGAAATTATTAAACGCTCGGTTAAAAGCAAAGGAGATTGTCTGTTATAGTGGACATAAAAACAAGAGTTCGCTGGCATTATATCCTAGAAGACACAGACCGGCGCCAGACCGGGAGAATGCCCTCAGCGTAAAAGAAAATGCCTGATGAACTAGGGATTGGACAGTTTCCAAGTGCTTGTACAATCGATGGAAATGTTCAAATAAATGTGCAAAAGAAATAAACAAAATAATCATTTATTTCTTTATCATATTGGCTAGCTAATGTCCTCTCTTTGCTAGTTAGTGGCTGTGTTTCTGCGTTGGGTAGCAACGGGTGACTGTTCTCAGGCGGAAGATGGAAACAGTTTAATTTTCGTGTTAAATAACTTTTTCAAATTAAAATTCATTCTATGCAGCAATCGCATATTTGGGTACCGTTTCATAAAATTTTCATGCTTAAAATGTTTAAGGAGAAATGGAAGACTGGTGTGTATTTTTTCTTTAAACTACCAAGACCAGCCATACACAGTACAGTTTACGTACATACAGTAATGTTTATGTTCCCAAATTAATATCGTTTATGACCTTCAGATGCGTTATGCTCCTCTTCTTTTTATGCTCAGCTACTAAAATTTCCCTTTAGTGGTAAAATTCCATATAAATATTCAAAACTAAGCGGATTAAAATGTGCACAGTAAAGACATTAAATGATTAAATCTTTTCACTACCAACCAATGCACCACGAGTGCCCCTGTCGGTCATTTTGGCCAGCCAATCACTTACCGCGGTGCCCTGCGGTGGCTTGTGGGCAGTTTACCGTACCGCGGGTTTGTACCGCGCATTTTGAATGGCTGCATCTGTATATTATAACATATTCAATGTTGATTTATATTAATAATGATATAAAAATGCGAATTAGCAAATGTGAATACTGTCAACTGTTCAACCACTTTAATTCAAAACACTTTATTAAGTGTGGAAATTTAACAGACGCCTCAAACCTTAAAACCAAATCATTTATATTGTAATTGGAATCGAGAATAACAGTGTGGTATTGAAAATATACTGAATGTATAAACTGAAACTATGGTTTGGTCTGGTCATTATTAAGAGTATTAATTTAATAATAACAATTTCAAGCTTATTGTATCTTTTTCAGAGTTATTTGTTTCGTTTATGAGACACAATGTTTCAGATGTTAATAACTTTGTGAACAAATGACATAGAGCCTGCAACCTACAGGTTTAAAGATTACAATTTGTGAAACATTTCACAGCTTTTATTTAAACAATATCTAGTACCTGGTTGCATTTTTAGAAACCTTAGTTTGAATACAGCGGATCCCAGGTGCAAGTGACTTCATAACGCGAAAAGGCATTATGCTATATTTTTTATGCATCAGTTGAAGCCTTGTGACTATGAAAAAACTAAGGTTCACTTTTTTTCTCTCTCCCTACTTTCTCTCACCTGCTGCGATTTGGACACTGAATGGTTAAATTATTTTTCCTAGTAATTATCTATTTGTTTTTCTCTTGAATTTGTTGGTTGCAAGGTCACATTAAAGATGGAAACATGTCTGATATGATTTATCTTGATTTCTGGCTTTACATCACAAAAACCTGCAATTTCAATAAGGGTGTGTAGACTTTTTATATCTTTTTATAAGGATCACACTCTACCAATATCCTTACATCTGCTTTCCTTTTCTTTAAACAACATTCAGTTCAATTAAACAACATTATACACTATATATACAGTTCTTTACTCAGGCTATAAATTCAGTCTTTGTAGATGTTTAATATTCCTTGATGATCTCCTGAGTATTGGCATTTCCTTACTGCCTGAGCTGTCCTTTTGTTACTGCTCTACTGGAACAGTAGGCTCAGCATCCTCTTCCTCCTTTTTCCGGTGTCAATGAAGTGCTTTCCTCTCTCTCGTCCTGTGTGACAGGATCTGATGTTTTCATCAGATCTCATCGGTTACGTCTGAGAATTTTGCCATCCTCAGATTCCATTGCATACAAGCGTGGGGCTACTTCTTGTAGCACTGTTGCTTTCCGTGTCCACTGTTCCTTCTCTCCAGACTCTCACCTGGTCTAGCTCTAGCAGATCGATCGAAGTATACCTTCTGCGAGTCTTTCAGAAGTTTCATCCTTCTGCAAAGTGCTGAGTTGCGTTGTGGTCTCTGAACTCTGGGAACTTGTGTCCTCAAGGTGCGACTCATGAGCAGCTCACCTGATGAATGTCCACATGACAGTGGTGCTGCCCAGTAAGCCAGTAATGCAAGGTATGGATCCTCACCGCTCTCAGATGCTTTTTTCAGCATGCTTTTGATCAGCTGTACACCCTTCTCCGCCTTCCTATTTGCTTGTGGGTGTAACAAAGCTTTCTTTCAGGACACAACACAATCCTGTGCTTGTTTAGTAACATTCCATTTACAACCGACAGACTCTCTCTAAATGCATAAAACTGTGGACACACTTGCTTTGGCCATTCATTGTGCATGTGCCAAATCACTTTTTGCAACTATGGATCTTTCTGTGTCTAAACTGCTCTTTTTTGTTTCATTGCAGTTGACACAGGTATTGCATCTGTCACAGCACAAACATGAGCTGTTACCTCAGTCTCATTCAGGTCTTCTCTGGTTGCTGCTTCAGTTACACGTGTTCTAGACAATGCGTCTGCTACTATTAGGAACTTCACTGGTTTGAACATCAGTGTGAAATCATATTTCTGTAATCTCATCATCATTCTTTGGATCCGAACTGACATTTAATTTAGGTTTTTCTTCCTAATATTAAGTAAGGGTTTGTGATCAGTTTCTATTTCTATTTGTGGGAGTCCAAATATTTATGAGTAAAAGTTTTTACAGCCAAATATGAGTTTCAAACATTCTTCTATCTGGGCATATCTTTGTTCGGTTTCTGTCATGGATCCCTCTGCATAAGCTACAGGTTTCCAGTGTCTACAATATTCCTGTAATAAAACTGCTCCAAGCCCATTCTTTGAGGCATCTGTTGATATTCTAGTCTTTCTGTTAGGGTCAAAGAAATCCAATACAGGCTCTGTTGTTAAAATTAGATTTAACTGTTTCAATTCTTTCTCATGTTTTTGCCACCAGGACCATTCACTTTTTGATTGCAGCTGTCTTAGCTGACAGGTTGGGTACAAATTTGCCCATATAATTTACCATGGCTAATGCTCTCTGAATCACTTTTCTATAAGTCGGCCTAGGCATGTCACTCACCGCCTTGATTTTAGTCCCGTCTGCTTTGAATCCCATGTGGTGTCAGTCTATCACCAAGGAAGGTCACTTTCTTCTTCTGAAACTGGCACTTTTCTCTGTTGAGCTTAAGTCCATATTTTGTAACTCTTTGCAAACCCCTCTCTACTCTGTTGTAGTGTTTTTCAAATGTTCTTCCCCATAGTATGATGTCATCTATGTACACTCGGACTCCTTGTAGTGCCTCAAAGACATTTTCCATTGCTCTGTGGAATATTTCTGGAGCTGAGCTTATTCCAAATGGAAGACACTGGTAGCTGTACCTTCCAAATGGCGTGTTGAAAGTACATAGTTTAGCACTTTCTTCATCCAATTTCAATTGCTAGAATCTGTGTGATGCATCTAATTTGGTGAAGTACTGCACTCCTGCCATGTCACTAAGAATTTCTTCCCGCGTAGGAATTTGAAAGTGTTCCCTCAGTATGCACTCATTGAGGTCTTTTGGATCCATGCAGATGTGCAAAGCACCATTACCTTTCTTTACACAGACCATTGAGTTGACCCATTCTGTAGGTTCCCCAATTCTTTTAATCACTTTCAGAGCTTCCATTCTATACAGCTCCTTATGCAGGTCCATTCATGTGGGTACAGGAACACGTCATGGAGAGCGAACTACTGGACAAGCAGAATTCTTCAGTCTTATACAATATGAAAAAGGTAAGATACCTATGCCTTCAAATATTCCTGGAAGTTTCTGATTCCAATATTCAGCTCTACAAGCTGCCTCTGCCAGGTCACTATCATTTTGTGCTACCATAAAGACACGTTTCACTAGTCCCATGGCTTCACTGGCCACATCTCCTAATAGTGACTCTTTGCCCTTAGGCACTACTACAAAGGGAAATATTTTAACTATATCTTTATATTGCAGCTCTAGCTGACATACAGATGCAGCCATTCAAAGCTCGCGGTACAAACCTGTACCGCATGCAACTACGCACGAGCCACCAGGCCGTACCACGGTACGTAATTGGCTGGTCAAAATGACCGACAGGGGCACTCGTGGTGCATTGGTCGGTAGTGAATAGATTTAATCACTTAATCTCTTTACTGTGCACATTTTAATCTGCTTAGTTTTGAATATTTATATGGAATTTTACAACTTAAGGGAAATTTTTGTAGCTAAGCATGAAAAGAATAGGAGCCTAACGCATCTGAAGTTCATAAACAATATTAATTTAGGAACATAAACATATTATGTAAATGAAAAGTTTAAAGAAAAAATACACAGCAGTATTCCATTTCCTAAACTTTTTAAGCATCAAAGTCTTACATGTGGTTATTTCGGAAATGTTTTTACGTGCTCCTTCTGACCGTTTTACTGTACGTTTATATACGTTGTGAAAATTGATCGTTTTAACCTTTTCTGCGAATATGCTCGATATTGGATTAAACAAAAGCATATTTAGAATTTGATTAATAGGGAATATAATATGGAATCGCATATCTAAAGAAATTAATAATGATACAATTATATTCATGTACTGTAGCACAAACAGTAGTATAAAACTTTCTATTGATATGTGTATGGCTGTTTCACTGCTTGTCACGTGACTCTGTCAGTGGCGTGATGGCTTAAGTGACTGACTTACTGTATAACCCTGAGGTTATAACAAATAATATAAAAAAATAAAACAAATAAACATTTCTTTAAGAAACTAAAATAGCAATAGCAAAATAGCAATATTATGGACACTCTATTGACTTTTTTGTTTTTCTAAATATCACAACATGTTTGAATCTAAGTCGTTTATTAATAACAATGAATAGTTTCAAACTGCTACTGATATCATCTGTGATATAATATGTGATATAATATGTGAAAAAGTGAATCCTGTTTTTTATGGTCTATAGCTCAAATTCTGCTTTACTAAAAATTAGACACAAGAAGAGTATTATTGGACAATGTTGTGAGGCTAAAGAAATCAATAACAACATAAATTCAAAGATCTAAATATATTTAACGCATATGCTTGACATTAGAGGGTGTGTCTGCTCGCCTGCGTGGTGACGTCACCGTCTTTCCATCTGAATAGCTAGCAGGGACCTGTACTGTGTGGATCCCTTTAGATCTCCCTTCAGATTTAAAAGGTTATTAATAATATCTTCAGTGTCGCATTAACATTGGAATGTTCTTCCAAGTGTAAAAAGAGGCGATACTCAACGTGTCTCCTTTCAGTTTACAGACCGTACAAGATAATTTTTTTATGAATAATGTCTTCTGTATCTCATTAAAATTGGAATGCTTTTCACAGGTGTAAATCCATTTATTTTCTAACCGCTTTATCCAGGACAGTAGATAACAGTTTCACAACTCACCCTTCCCCTGCCTGTCTGACTTTCTTTTTAACCCTTCTGTGCCCGAATCACGGCGGGTGAGAAAGAAACAAAGACAGATAGATACTTTATTGACCCCTTGAGGGAAATTGCAGTGCAACAGCAGCTTAACACAGACAACACAGCAACAGTGTAACGATTGATACAATAATAATAATACAATACATACAATACAATCAGTACAGTGTGAAGTGCACTAAGAAGAGTTACTCACAGTCCAAAACACACAAAAAACAAACCAGAACAGAACAGTACACAAAAAAGTCGTATTGCACAATATAAATATAAATATAAATATAAATATATTGCACAGGTCCCTGGCATATATTGCACGAAAACGGTTGTTAACGGGAAAAAGAAAAAGAACAGACGTATCAGTTTACTGTTCAATCCAGAAACAGGTCACTGTCAATGTTGCCTCTGCGCAGATGCAAGGTGGATGCGTTGTACAGTCTTATGGCAGAAGGCAAGAATGACATCCTGTAGCGCTCCCTGTCGCACCATGGATGGATCAGTCTATAGCTGAACGTGCTCTTCATTTCCACAAGCATGTCATAGAGGGAATAAGAGACGTTGTCCATGATGGCCACTAGTTTGGACACCATTCTCCTCTCAGCCACTACCTGTGAAAGTGAAACTTAGAGCGTACGTAGGGCAATCTACCTGAATGCCGAACTGTCTGAGAAGCCCTCCGTGAAATAAAAAAAAACACCATTGAATGAGTTTTGACAAAAAGAGAGAGAAGAGAGAAAGTCCCCATTAGCCCCATTTTAAATTAAAACATAAACGCGTGTTTAATTAAATGTCTTTATTGATTCACAATCTGACAATGCAACATAAATCGTTATCTTTGTCTTCTAAGTATCTTAATCAACTTTCATACCATTGCAGGAGCATATTGTACTTCCTATTGGGATAAAATGTGGAAAGATTAGATTGTAATCATTTTTATCTTTTAAATACATTTTAGAAAAGTGTAATCTATACTAAAAAGCCATATTTATTTAATACCACTTCATAGTTATATAAGTAGAGATAAGATTTCAAGTTACTGTTTAGACGTTTAATTATTTTAAACTGTATTACAGCATGTTAATCATCAATCATTAAAACGTTGGTATATTTTATGAAAGCAAGATTGCTCAGTTGGGCAAAAGTACACAACCTACCTTTATAATAAATATTTTAATTATGCAGAAATATTTTATGCATCAAAGTCTTTACCGAAGATATTACTAATAGTATTAATAATGAATGACATTGGACAAGCTGTAAACTCAAAGTATTATGCTGGTCCACATTATTTGTAACCGTCATTTTAAATGAAAAGACTTTATTTTTTCATCGACAAAAAGTAACACCACAGCATTTTGTTGATCTAACTAACGAGGACGTGACATTAGCTAGCCAATATGTTAAAGGAATAAATTATTTTTTTTGTTTAGTTCTTTAGCACATTTATTTGAACATTTCCATCGATTGTACAAGCACTGAAAAACTGTCCAATACCTAGTTCGTTGGGCATTTTCTTTTAGTATAACAAACATAAAAACTCCCTTGCTTTTAAAAGAGCGTTTCATAATTTCTAACAATGAAAATTATTTAAACTGCGACACTTATCATTCAACCAGAGCTCAAAATATCACAAGGATCCTCAAGAGCACAACAAAGACTGTATTAAAAGATACTTGTATCAGATACATGAGAATCCAAGCTTTTTTATCTACACTTTCTTATCTACGCTAAGAAGTAGTCTTTAAAATCTATCACACAGTAAAAAGTCAAATTTCTGGGGTGTCCATATACCAGAAATTATGGTACCGCTTCAGAAGGGTGTCAGCCAGTCAGATTCCAGGACCAGAATTATCTGTTTTATGATCGAGAATATAATATGTAATCACGTATCTAAAGAAATTAATAATTATATTAATTTAAGGATCTAAATATCTAAATCTATGTATCTAAATACCTGGTAGTATTACTGTATTTCACTTTCTTTGTAAACACATTTTGTTAACACCCGAATCGCAGGTGGATTCTGTTTTTTGGTCTGTTATGGTCTGTAGCTCAAATCCTGCTTAACTAAAAATTAGACACAAGAAGAGTATTATTGGACAATGTTGTGAGGCTCTGGCGGAATTTCTCTGTAAACTGAAGAGTTATAGAGGAGACAGGTTGTATATCGCTTCTTTTGACACTTGTAAAAAAAACATTCCAATGTGAATGCGACACGGAATATAATGTGGTGTATTCGTCGTTAGTGAAAAGATTTAATCATTTAATCTCTACTGTGCACATTTTAATCCACTTAGTATTGAATATTTATATGGAATTTTACCACTAAAGGGAAATTTTAGAAGCTAAGAATAAAACGCAGAGGAGCATAACGAAGGTGATAAAGGTCATAAACGATATTAATTTAGGAACATAAACATTATGTAAACTGTATGTTGCTGTTATTGGTATTTTAAAGAAAAAATACACACCAATACTGCATTTCTCCCTAAACATTTTAAGCACCAAAGTCTTACATGTGGTTGACCAGCTGACCATATTACTGTAATATCTGTATTGCTGTTTCAGTGTGTGTCACATGACTTGCCTCGGTGGCGTCACGGGTTAAGCAAACGATTTACAGTACTGTATAAACGTGAGGTCGGGTGTTCAAATCCAGCAATCACTATGAGTTTTCTTTTAACAGAAACACTTCTTTGAAAAACTAAAATAGCAAATATTATGGACACTACAGTATATTGACGTTTTTTATATTTCAAAATAACACGTTTGTACTATGCGGTACCACTGAACTGTAGGGCGCAAATCCACCAGAGCCCAAAAGCCCAACATATTCATGTGCATTCGCCTAGTGCTGCACTGTTTTAATCACTCTCTGCGGGAGTGCTGGCTGTGACGAATTAAACCGGTTTCACAGGTATTTTCAAAGTAGAAGGGGGCGACTCTTCCAACGAAAGACACCTCCACCCCCTCCAAAACCCCTTTTTTTTGCTTACAGTAGTAATACTTAAGTACAGTACAGTAAGTACAGTGAGTACTTACTGTACAGTACTTACGGTAGTACTTCTCGCGTTAAGAAAGCTAGGTGTTAGCATAAACTATTAGTAATCAATAATATTAAATTTAGCACTGTAATAAATTGTGCTAATAATACATTATATTCTACTCTGAGAATGTAGGGGGGGGGAAGAATGCCTGTGGTTTTTTCACTGATAAACTTGTGTAAAGCTGTCAACAAAAAACAGCTGTCAAAAAGTTTTTTTTTAAAGTCAATTGTGTGTCTATAATATTGCTATTTTGATATTGCGAATTGCTATTGCTACTGAGTCTCTGTGTCTACAGTACATTGTTTGTGAACAAACCGGTTTCACAGGTATTTTCAACCCCCAGCCACTGTTATTTCATCGGTTTTTATCCTGTAAAGCGCTTTGAGGAGCCACCTTTAAAGGCGCTATATAAAATAAAGTTTATTATTATTATTATTAATATTGATCATATTTTTCCTCCCAGAACTTGTAAATTGTTGTTGTTATTGTTGTTGTTATCCTGTAAAGCGCTTTGAGAAGCATACTGTCCAGCTTGTCAGGTGCATTCTCTTGTAAAATAATAAGTAAATTAACCCAACCCAATGTAAATACATTTTGTCTCCAAATCCACCACCACCACCAACCAGTCCAACCCCAGGATACAGTCCTCGTGGACTGGTTCAAGGTAGAAGGGGTGTTTCACCCTCGCAGCCCCAAAATGCACGTTGAGCGCCCTGGGGGTCCTGCTGCCTCGGTGCCCTGCAGGACACCAGGCCGCAACAGGGTGATGGTCGAACCGGTGTCGATGAGGGCCTGGCAGGGTCTGCCCTCGGTGAGGCAGGGAAGGAATAAGCCCCGGCTGTGGCCAACTCTTCCCACAGCAGGCAGGGTGAAGCGCTCCTTCTGGCTTTCCGGAGCGGGGGTAGCGTCGCTCAAGGGCGGCCTTCCCCCCTTTAGGCCGCCCCGCTCCCGTTTCCCCATGGCTGGTGCGGAACCAGGGAACTATTTACATGGAAAACGGGCGATTTCCCCAGACTGTACGCCCGTTTCACTGTTACCTGGATACCTCTTGGGGGATATCCTCTATATTCTCTTGGGGGGAATATCCTCTTGGAGGATATTCTATCAACAAGTGATTATAAGATGATCTGTCAAAGTGCAATGAAATACAATATGCTGGACAGTATGCTTCTCAAAGTGCTTTACAGGATAACAACAACAATAACAACAACAATTTACAAGTTCTAGGAGGAAAATGATCAATAATAATAATAATAAACTTTATTTTATATAGCGCCTTTAAAGGTGGCTCCTGAAAGCGCTTTACAGGATAACAACCGATGAAACAACAGTTGAAAATACCTGTGAAACTGGTTGTACAGTACAGTACAGTAGTATGGTCAGAAGGAGCATGTAAAAATGTTTCCGAAATAACCACATGTAAGACTTTGATGCTTAAAATGTTTACGGAGAAATTGAATACTGGTGTGTATTTTTTCTTTAAACCTCCAATACCAGCAATATTCAGTTTACTTAATATGTTTATGTTCCTAAATTAATATCGTGAATGACCTTCAGACGCGTTATGCTCCTCTACTTTTTATGCTCAGCTACTAAAATTTCCCTTTAGTGGTAAAATTCCATATAAATATTCAATACTAAGCAGATTAAAACACGCACAGTAAAGAGAATAAATGATTAAATCTTTCCACTACTGACCAATGCACCATGAGTGCCCCTGTCGGTCATTTTGGCCAGCCAATTATATACCAGTAGGTAGTTGTGTGCAGTACAGGTTTGTACCGAGCACTTTAAATGGCTGTATGTTTCTGTATGTAAGCGAAACATCTGACCATATAAATCAGAATAACACAAACTCATTAGGTTCAACCTCTCCTTAAACTTGAAAAACTCTTTTTGTATTTTCTGTTTTTACTTAGATAAGAATAAGCTACATATGGAATTTTTTTGACAGGAGGAAAGATGTTATGTGCTTTTTCACCACAGCACACGTTAGTTACATTTTTTACACATCAGTCAAACTGTTCTGAATATCTCAAAAACCTAAAAACTGTAACATAATACTGTAGGTTGCACCCATACCTGTCCTGGATAAAGCTGTTAGAAAATAGATGGGCTGGTGGATTTATACGTGTAAAAACATCTCAATTGAATTACAATGCTGAAGATATTAAGAATATTAGTCATGAACACGAAGGAGATTGAAAATGTGGATACTGTCAATGGCAGGGGTAAAAATAAGCCTTAATAAGAATTTGTATGTATATATATTATAATTATAATCTAGAATAACAAAGTGGTATTAAAAAGACCACTGAAACAAGTATTGAAGAGTACAAAATTCTGCATTTAATCACAGCCAAAACACAAGTTATGCTTTTTAAAAAATTATCCATTGGAATGCTTTCAGTGCTTTCTATGTGTATTACTTAATTGTAGGGGTGGTGTGTGGGAGAAGGTTTAGGCTACAATTGAATTGGTATCCTCCATTCTTCACACCTGGAGGAGGCTCCACAGCTGTAATGTGTTTTTTTCCTTTCCTTTTCAGCATATAATATATTTTTACTTGTTCCCTTGCAGCCTACACATACTGACCCAGCTATCTACTTGAACTGTACAACAATTTTGTTATGCAACTTTGAACTGCAATGGCAAATGAAACTAATTCTATGACATTATCAATTGTAAATATTATTATTCTGAATATTATAGATAATAAAGTAAATCGAATTCCAAAAAGATTAACTACAGAACCTCTTCTTATTCTGTTTCAGCTAAATGAGACAAATAGAAAGTCAAATCAGTCAGGGTCTCTGAGTTTTACAAGGGTCAGAAACATTTCACATAACAAAGCCTTAAGTTTAGATCAGATATCTCTGTAGGTGTCCGAACAACTCACTGAAATAAACTGCAATACAGTTAGGAAGACAGAGTTTAAATTCTTTAAGCAAAATTAGCTCTAAAAAGTTTCTCAAAATCAGCTACTTTACAAGCAGTATGTTACAGAAAAGTAGTGAGGACCCTGTGCAGAAAACCAGAACGATATCAAAAGGCATAGTCGAGAGAGCAATCCAAGGTCTGAAAGCTGTAGGTAAACAAGCTGGGCAAAAGTACAAAACCAGAAGTGGAGCCGTAAGCTGTGAGGAAGCCAAGAGTCAAAACCAGAACGATCAGTAAAGTGCCAAATCCAAAACCAGGAGACGTAGTCGGGGAACAAACCAGGGTAAGGAAGCCAATAAACAAGTAGCAAGACACAGCGAAAGAGAGGATAGCTCAAGCCAGGAAAACCCAATACTAAGCAGAGAGCAGCGTGTAAAGGAGCTTTAAAAAGGCTGAGGTAAATTGGCTAATTAGGAACCATGCTAGAATGCGAGGTGGAATGACGAGTCCTCTGGGGGCGGGGCGTAACACAGTACACGACTTCTCAATACTCTCATCCAAACAAGGTTTGATTTTTAAAAATAATTACGAATCCTTGGACGGTATGCCTCAGGGACTCATTACAAGTATAATCCAAACAGAACACCTGCCAGGCATACCATAATCTTGACATGCAGGTGTGTAGTAGGGTTAATAGCTAATAGCTTCTGTTTTAAAAGGTTTTGGATTTGCGTTAAGATTTGTATCTGTTCTAACTGTTAATACAATGGAGAATATAATTGCGGTTCTACTGTTTATTGCCTAATATTGCGATTATTATACTTGTGTGATGTGGTTTTTGGGGTTACAATAAATTGAACACACATTTTTATTTATTTGTGGAATAGTTTGCATTACCTATTGTTAAATCACATTGTTAGGCTATATACTGCAATGAGAAAAAAAAAAACATACACAGGACTTTTTTCTCCCAATCAGGATTTTTTTAAGCAGTGCTTTCTCATCTCCCAACATGTTACATGAGCAAATCCCATGAAGTCATATCCACAGATACAGTATACAGAAACAGTAGGATACAGTCAATGAACTGTAGTGTGATTGTATACCATATGAATATACCGTGTATACAGTATAAGACTGTATGGTTTTATAACCACTACAATACAATATGTGACATATTTTTCTAATAAAAATGTACAAAATTGCTGAAACTTGCATGAACTCAAATGATAAATTATTTAAATTCTGAACTAAACTAAGAAGCATATCGAGTTCACAACAAGCCACTGTATAATAATAAACTATTTTTATATATCAAATTGAGTATATCAAATATATATCAATGATGTATTTATAATCAAATTTATTTTTGTAAATAAAAACAATATTAATTAACATTTTACATTTTACTGTAATACAGAGTTTAAAGTTTACAAAAGTCTAAACAGTACCCAAATTAAATTTTATGATTGGAAAAGATAGTCCTTCAGCATTGACTGGGATTAAAAAACCAGGCATATCTGGCGAACATCCAAATGGTTCCACACACCACATTTAAGCGGTCACTACTCCACCTGACAGTTTTACAAAGCAGTGCAAAGTCAAAAACTGATTTTTTGTTATGTCTTGAAGTATCTGGCACACATTCTGAATGCTACTTTTAGTAGTACAACCCAGAACAAATGGAGGATATAGCAGGATAATTTAAAGAAATGGTTCCTTGGTTATCTAAATCCAGTATATTTAGAATCTTAATATTTTCTTCTGGGTGTTTTTCTGTAACATACAATTGCAACCCAATATTGGCAACATTGGGAGTACAATATTCTTCAATTAGATGTTTGACAAACAGATTCAGCCATTCAGAATGCATGCTGGATAATGCAGCACATTTCATTGCAAACACCATGACCCTGTCCCGCACTGCACTTTTTAAAACAATATCCTGTTGTGCGACTGCACTACTATGTAAAACCACCTTGTAGCACAGTGAATGGTTAGCAGAAAACACCTGGTTTTAAATCCTGGTCAATGCTGAGCCCCTTGAGACAATCTTTCCAATTACAAAATTTAAGTTGTATAGTGTTTAGACTATAATTAATTTTAGGCTGTACTGTAAATATATAAAATAATTTATTATGGCTTGTTGTGAACTTGTTGTGTTCTTTCAAGTTTATATCTGCATTAAAATAATCTATATTTTGTCTTAATTCAATTATAGCAACAAATAATGATGAAACAATTTTACTTTAAATTTTGGTTATACAAATATATTACACATATACAGTACTGAAATGGCTTTAAAACCATACAGTACCATACTGTATTTACTGTGTATACCGTATATCTATATTCTGATTACATCACACAGCAATTGATTACTGCACAGTACCATATAATGTACAGTACTTTGCATTCACAGACATACTGGGAGGTATATGTTTCTGGGAAAATTGACTTTAGCATTAGTGTGTGTATCACTGTAAGTGAGGTTTCATGATTAACTAATTCTTCATGGAATTCTTCAAGTTAAACGAAGAAGGGAAGAAGGGTTAATTTTACAATTGCCAGTAACTAGTGAGCAGTTTATCACCAATGAAACTGTACCAAGACAAATGTGTTACACATTTAAATGAGACAGTTACTCACTTTGTTTACTAATGTATACTGTTTAGATGCAGATGGTCTTGTTATGCAAACCTTGTTCATGTTTATAACCTTGTTATGGTTTTAGATCAATGTGCTTGCTTATTAAACTCTAAGATCCTAAATGATTTGACTTTCTATTTGTCTCATTTAGCTGAAAGAGAAAAAGACGACATAGTCTATTATCACACACTCTGACTTAAACTTGTGCCATAAAGCGATATAGACATGGGTAATGCCACCCCAAATAAACAATGTGCTTATCATGTACATTCTGCTAAATTAGAGGTGTAGATTAAGGAGGTAAAAGGAGATAGATTATTTGCTGGAGAACAGTTTAGTTCAGACAAGCAAT
Source organism: Atractosteus spatula (assembly GCF_055471065.1). NCBI lineage: Eukaryota > Metazoa > Chordata > Actinopteri > Semionotiformes > Lepisosteidae > Atractosteus > Atractosteus spatula. The sequence goes on from NC_142709.1 coordinate 37,125,092, forward strand.
AGTCCATGGAATTCACCTTGTTTATTGGTACAAAACTTGATGAGGAGTCACGGTACTGTACAGATTAAAGAAAAGCAAATGCTGAAACTCCATCAGAGATCATACAGTAATGTATAATCATAATCAACGATTGATGTCCTGTTCCCTTATGTAACAGGGTTATTCCCTGAAAATTAGAAACAAGAAGGGCACAAAGAAGATGTACTGTAGAACTGGGGGAATTTTTTTTTGTAAGATGAAGCATTAGACACTTTTGTCTCTTTTCTTTTCCTTTCAGCATGGAATTAGCCTTCACTTGTTCCTTTGCAGTATGCAACGCAGCTTCATACTCAGAAGTTCTTTAACAAGAAATATGATTGTTACAAAGGGTGGGTGTGTTATGTCCCGATGTCTTTTTTATTTGGAATAGGCAGTTTTTTGGGGGGATGGAGCTGAATTTATAGTCTCCTACACTGTTCACTGTTTGTTGCGCTTGAAGGCAATCAACATTTAAATGGCCTGTTTTATAAATACATTCGTTTTTACTTAGTGTGTGTACTATAGTTTTGAAACGTGAAAAAAGACTACATTCCTGACATTCCACACATGCAAATCACATGAAGTCATATCTATAGATATGCCAAACCAATAGCATACATTTAACTGAGAGTATAATATATAAATAATATATAAATATACTGAATAAAAAGTAAATACAGCATGATGCCATATGGTTTTATAGCCACTACATACAGTATGTGTGAAACATTTATTTTTACTATACTATTTTTAAATGTACGGTCACAACATTTTGAACTATGAGCATTTCATTGTCTACTGCAACAGCAGACTATGAGCACAGAACATATTTCCTCCGGTCAAAATATATGCATATGCAGTTTATTCTTATCTGAGTAAAAACAGAAGATAAACTAATATGGTCAGAATGAGCATTTTACCAAAACAACCACAATATGTGACTGAATTAAAGACTTTGATGCAGAAAATGTTTATGAAGATGATTAAATACTGTACTGTATTTTTTTTATTTTCAGCTACCACTACCAGCCATATACAGTATGTATAATATATTAAAATCCCTAAATTAATATTGTTTATGACATTCAGAGATGTTATCATCACACACGATCCCTTAAACAAGAGTGCCGCAAACTAAAGCTCAAACGGAGGTCTACTGGTTTGCAAGTATTCAAATCGACATGGACTGATAGCCTGCAACAATATAAGAAAACCCTATATAGAGCTCATTCAGCTTACTACTCTGAACTTATAAAAAGCAATAAAAATAACCCTCACTACCTATTTAAGACAATAGCTAATCTAACAAATAAAACTGATTCTGTAGCACCATGTAACTTTAGTAGTGACGATTTAATGAACTTCTTTAATGATACAATTAATACCATCAGACTTCAAACACAATCAAATAAGCTGCAAAGAAGTCTGGTACAGAAACAATATGAGCACCTCTTTAGTGGGTTTCAATTAGTTAATGAAGAAGAACTCAGGAAATTCATTATTAAGACAAAGTCAACCACCTGTCAGCTAGATTCCATCCCCACACAGCTACTCAAAGATTCCCTAGAAGTACTGGCAGGACCTATAGTTAATAGGATGATCACGTCCCTTGCATCAGGCGTTATACCTGATCAATTAAAGGTAGCCATTGTTAGACAAAATTAAGACTTAGAATCTATTAAACATTTGAGTAAAATAAGTGAAACAACAATTAACACTAACAATTAAAGACATGTTTTGCATTAATGACATCCTGTTTAAAACAATTATTATTTTCTTATAGTGTTTGATGACAGCTCTTCAGTTCTTGGATGCAAAAGTCATCTAATAACAAAACAGTCTTTAATACACAATTGACAGCTAGGTAGAAGGTTAGATATATTCCAGACTATAAGTGCAAAATACTTTTATGCAGATATTAATATCTGCAACTTGAAGTATAAAATAATCAGGAAAGGGGAGACTTAGCTCACTCTATTTATTGGCATAAAATAATTTTAGCATTTGTGAAGAACTGCACTGCAATCCTGTTAACCAAGAATGTGATGCACGTTAATGTATTTATGTTTTGGGTAGCCATTTATGTGATGCACATAAAAGTATCTATGTGTTGGGTATTCAACTACAATAAATAGCATGTTAAGATACAGATACAGCCATTCAAAATGCACGATACAAACCCGTACCGTGGGCTACTACGCGTCCGCCACTGCACCATACCACAGTATGTGATTGGCTGGCCAAAATGACCAACAGGGGCACTCGTGGTGCATTGCTCGGTAGTGAAAAGATTTAATTATTCAGTCTCTTTACTGTGCACATTTCAATCTGCTTAGTATTGGATATTTATAAGGAATGTTACCACTAAAGGGACATTTTAGTAGCTGAGCATAAAAAGAATAGGAGCATAACACATCTGAAGGTCATTAACGATATTAATTATTAGGAACATAAACATATTATGTAAACTGTATATTGCTGGTATTGGTATTTTAAAGAAAAAATACACACCAGTATTCCATTTCTCCCTAAAAATTTTAAGCATCAAAGTCTTACATGTGGTTATTTCGGAAACGTTTTTACATGCTCCTTCTGACCATATTACTGTATGTTTATATACTTTGTGGAAAGTGATCGTTTTAACCTTTTCTGTGAATACGCTCGTTATCAGAGTAAACAGAGCATACTTTCAGAATTTGATTAATAGGGAATATAATATGGAATTGCGTATCTAAAGAAATTAATAACGATATAACTATATTCATGCTTTGTAACACAAACAGTAGTATATGTGTACAGCTCTTCCAGTGGTTGGCATGTGACTGTGTCAATGGTGTGATGGTTTAAGTGACTGACTTATAAACGAGAGGTCGGGCGTTCAAATCCAGCTATCACCATGAGTTTTCTTTTAACAAACATTTCTTTGAAAAACTAAAATAGCAAATATCATGGACACGCCCGACACCCGCGGCTCCGACAGGCCCCGGCGACGCCCACTGCTGCCGCATCCGCTTCCCGCTTCTGGTCAACCCACGCGCCCCGGACACCTCCCGCCCCGCCCACTGCGAGACTGATCCGTTCCTCCTGCCCCACCAACTCTCGCCGGCTCCAACGCCGCGTAGTTGTACTGCTGGTGTCTGGATACATCCAGCAATGCCTGGCAGGCCATCCCCTCCAGGACCGCGGCAAGGTGGCATTATTTCTGAATATCTAAATATCACAACATTTGTACACAGAGATCCCCTCAGATTCCAGCTAGTGCGTTGTAGTGGCAATGCTTGTTAATAAGACAGAATTAAGTGTTGCTGTGCTTTCCCAAATGAGGCCTCTCTCTTCTCTCTTCATCTCTGTGTTGCAGCCACAGAGAAGCTATTCATGCAGGCTGATTTAAAGATGTTTTCTTTTGATAAGGGACAGCTCCCAAATGGGGATGCACTTAGCTAAGCCTGGCTATCATGATCAATGGTCATCCATTGGCGCCTATCTGTCTAGGGAGTGCCAGATGGACATCTGGACTGCATTCCTAAGTGTCAGGAGTAAGTGACTCATATCTCACCTTGATCAACCAATCAGGGACTGGTAGGGCCGAGTAACCCACGTGGGACTCTGATGCCCATGGAACTTTCAGCCAATGAACAAGCTGAGGTTCCTCCAGGTAAAAACAGGCAACACAGAGCTCCAAGACTATTCTAAAGACTATTCTAAAGGAGAATGTGAGAAGAATTCCAGGCCAGGACGGCCCAGGAGCAGAAAGGCTCCCAAGGGCAGGACAGTCTCGCAGCGCGTTGCCAGAGAGTAACCCGAGGATCCACCCGAGGTTAGCATCAGCAGCAAGCCTCGTGAACAGGTCGGAACTGTGGACAGCTGAATCACTATTCAGAACTAGCGCTTCATCAGGAACGAACCGGTCCTCTTCCTGACCTGCTGGGATCCACAGTCATCTTTTCTCCTGTGCACAAACTCTGCTAGTTAAAGCCAACACTAACTAACCGGTCAGTGATCGTCAGCAGCGCACCGTCGCAAGCCGCACAGCACAGCCTGGCACGGAGCCAGAGAGCCCGCAGGAGATCTGAATCCCCAAAGATTGGATGAGTATTCAACTTTACTGCATTACTGCTCGAGAATTCAATTGTTATCCCAACCAGCTGATATCAATTTAATTCCTAAGAGTTATGTACTTGTTTTGAGTATCCAATGTAGAAGTTATAACCAAGTTCATTTACGAAACGGTCTAAATGAATGATATACTGAACATATGTCCACTTGATATATGTAACTCTTCGTAACTGACTGAATATATATACCTTTTGTATTCTGATAACCCTCTCGATAAGATCTGTTAGGTTTACATGCATATTCTATGTATTAATAAATGTATCCTCGTGTATTAGTACCTGTGTGTGTGCGTTGTTTGAGTTATATTGCATGGTTGGATTCTAAGGCCATTAAAAGAATCAATTTCGTGATTTACTGCTACAATTAATAATTGTCCCAGTAAATGCCCAAACCCCTACAAAACTGGTGCCTCGTGAGAGCACACTACAGCGTAATTATGCATCGATGAAAAACCAGAGGTTTAAAAAAAGAGAATTAGCTTCTAAGTCCCTTAATTCCTTTTAAGCATATCTTTCTCACTATTTAGATTTATTTTTCATACCATCGTTAAAGCAGGAGCGTATATTACTTCCTCATAGGATCAAACGTGGAAAGGTTAGAGTAATCATTTTTATTTTTTAAATACATTTTAGAAAAGTGTCATTTATACAAATAAAGTTGCATTTAATACCACTCAATAGTTATATTAATAGAGATAAGCTCTCTATTAAAGCTCAGATCAAATATCAAACACAATATCTCATACACAGGGACTGATCTGTGATGTGGTTGAGTGTGAATTGTGGTGCTCTAGCAGGCAAAGTTGTCTGTGCCGAAAAATAAAAACCGGTTTAACAACTCTTAAGCATACTGTAGTTTTTGTTAGACCATTAAACATGCCATACATTTCCTCGTGATCATCTTAGAATCTTTGAGTAAGCTGCAAGTTTTTTTTAAATTTGATATACACAATACTGCTGACAGCAGGAAGATTCCCATGCTTCTACTCAGCAGCTTATTAAAAACAGCACCAATGGTGTTTAAACCGATTTTTTTTTACACAGAAGACTGACACAGCTTCGCACTGTGAATCTCTTTTTCTAAGAAAACATGTTTCCGTGGTGGGAGGTGTCTTTCGCTGGAAGACTCACTCCCTTCTATTTTGAAAATACTTGTGAAACTGGTTTAATTCATCACAGCCAGCACTCCCGCAGAGAGTGATGAAAACCGTGCAGCACCAAGCGAATGCACATTAATGTTGGGCTTTTGGGCTCAGGTGGATTTGTGCCCTACAGTTCAACCTGCGGTACCGCTGTGTACATACAGTATGAAAATGTTGTGTTATTTTGAAATATAAAAAATGTCAATATAATGTAGTGTCCATAATATTTGCTATTTTAGTTTTTCAAAGAAATGTTTTTGTTTAAAGAAAACTCATAGCGATTGCTGGATTTGAACACCTGACCTCACACTTATATTGTAAATCAGTCACTTAAGCCATCACACCACCAAGGCAAGTCATGTATCACGTATTGAAACAGCAACACAGATAGAGTAATATGGTCAGAAGGTCAACCACATGTAAGACTTTGATGCTTAAAATGTTTAGGGAGAAATGGAATATTAGTGTGTATTTTTTCTTTAAAATACCAATACCAGCAACATACAGTTTACATAATATGTTTATGTTCCTAAATTAATATCGTTTATGACATTCAGATGCATTATGCTCCTCTGCTTTTTATGCTTAGCTACAACAATTTGCCTTTAATGGTAAAATTCCATATAAATATTCAATACTAAGCGGATTCGAATGTGCACAGTAAAGAGATTAAATGATTAAATCTTTTCACTAACGACCAATACACCACAAGCCCGAAAGCACAACATTATTAATAATATATTCCGTGTCACATTAACATTGGCATGTTTTTTTTACACGTGTAAAAAGATGCGATACACAACGTGTCTCCTCTATAACCCTTCAGTTTACAGAGAAATTCCGCCAGAGCCTCACAACATTGTCCAATAATACTCTTCTTGTGTCTAATTTTTAGTTAAGCAGGATTTGAGCTACAGACCATAACAAAAAACAGAATCCACCTGCGGTTCGGGTGTTAACAAAACGTGTTTACAAAGAAAGTGAAATACAGTAATACTACCAGCTATATAGATACATAGATTTAGATATTTAGATCCTTAAATTAATATCATTATTAATTTCTTTAGATACGTGATTCCATATTATATTCCCGATTATAAAACAGATAATTCCGGTCCTGGAATCTGATTGGCTGACACCCTTCTGAAGCCGTGCCATGATCTCTGGTATACGCACACCCCAGAATTTTGACTTTTTACTGTGTGATAAAGAAATTTTAAAGACTACTTCTTAGCGTAGATAAGAAAGCATAGATAAAAAAGCTTGGATTCTCATGTATCTGATACACATATCTTTTTCTGTTGTCTTTGTTGCGCTCTTGAGGATCCTTGTGATATTATGAGCTCTCGTTGAATGATAAGTGTCGCAGTTTAAATCATTTTCGTTGTTAGAAATTATGAAACGCAAGGGAGTTATTATGTCTGTTATAGTAAAAGAAAATGCCTGACGAACTAGGGATTGGACAGTTTTTCAGTGCTTGTAGAATCGATGGAGATGTTCAAATAAATGTGCTAAAGAAATAAACAAAAAGAGTCATTCCTTTATCATATTGGCTAGCTAATGTCCTGTCCGTGTTAGCTAGATCAACGAAATGCTGTGGTGTTACTTTTTGTCAATGAAAAAATAAAGTATTTTCATTTAAAATGATGGTTACAGAGAATGTGGACCAGCGTAATACTTTGAGTTTACAGCTTGTCCAATGTCATTCATTATTAATACTATTAGTAATATCTTCGGTAAAGGCTTTGATGCATAAAATATTTCTGCATAATTAAAATATTTATTATAAAGGTAGGTTGTGTACTTTTGCCCAACTGAGCAATCTTGCTTTCATAAAATATACCAACGTTTTAATGATTGATGATTAACATGCTGTAATACACAGTTTAAATTTAAAAGCTCAAATGCTGTACATGAGAGGTTAAGCTTTATTAGCTCCTCCTGGCAATTTTACAAGGTGATTCCGGATAATCTCATTTGCATATGGTACTTTCCGGTTGACGCCAAATGACGCGTTATACCGTGTCATACCGCGTTTTGATGCGACACGCCCACCGCGTTGTACATCTGTATGTCCATAAATAAATTGAATGTACAAACAGCAAAAGTAATGGCTAAATCTTGTTGTTTTTAAGATGTTTATTTTTCTTTTTTACTTGTACATATTATCACCAAATTGTAATGTTTATTGAGACATCTATAAGAGCTATATATAACTAATTATGCTAATACATGTAATTTGCCCGATTTAATACTTTAAAAAAAGATACTATACTACATACTACATACTGTACAATCTTTGCAAAAACATATCACTAATCATACCCAAAAATTATCAAACAATAGCAAAACAAACTTTTAATATGTAAATTAAATAATGCAACAAATGGCTTTCAACATAAAACTTAAAAGATAAATTATTCTTTTACTTAGAACAAAGCCGCTCTGCAAGTGAGCTACTGTTCCACACAATGTGGTATTGTCAAGTATGAAGCTTTCTTTTCTGGAAAAGTATAAACAGTTTCTGTTATAAATTCAGCATTTGATACATGTACAAACCACACGGATTGTACATGTTCAATTCAGGGATTATTCTAAAGGTTTGCATTTCTTTTCTGTTCATTTTGATTAATTAGTGTTGTCCATTATATCTAATTTCTTTCATATACTGTATTCGAACAAAACAAAAAATATTAATAGGTTTTGAAATAAAGAATTATTTTGTATGGATTTTTTTTTTAATTTCAACAATGACATATAGAAACACTATGATCTTGCGTGCCTAAGATATTGTAAAGTTTAGCTGTGTATATTTAAATTTTGTCATGAAAACAGTAAATATACATAACAGTAATTGTAACATGAAACCCAATATTAAGCAGACATAAGAAAGCACCCAAAGAGATGAGAAAAGAGAAAAAAAACTGTTGAAGGCTTGAGAAAGGTTGTGAGATGAGAGAATTTTGGCAAGTGTGAAACTGTAAATAATGTGCAAGCAGAAAACAGGGAGGTATTGTGGGAGCAGAAAGTGGCTGTTGAGAAATGTAAAGAATATATTGCAACTTTTGTTTGATACGAGTGATAAGAATAAGGTGAATGCATTTATGTATGAGTTTAATTATCAAGGAGTGATATGTGAATACCTTTAGGAAAGTAGAGGTACAGGAGCCTGTAATGGATTTGAAAAATGTTATCAGTTAAGATATTGAATGCAGGAGCTTTGAATTACATTGCTCATTTCAATTGTACTAGATCCAATGTAAGAACCACAGAACATTGTTTGATTTTGATTGTTGATAAAGAACATACAAGAATTTTGACTAAGCAAGTTATTAAAAATAGGAGTGCAAAGAAATGGGATACAAAGTGTGGTTTTATGCTTGGATTTGGACATGTAGATCAGATTTTTGTTTAAATTGAAATTGCTTATAGCTCCAGATGTTTTTTTAAAATAGCTTATATTTTTCATGTTTTACAAAGGCCTACATTTGTGCTTGGTTTGAATGATCTTATTATGGATGTGTTTCAGACAATGCATTACATGAGTAAACAAGTGCGAGAATTGATTTTAAGCAGCTAGTTTTAATATATACAATTGTTATGGAGTGCCAGGAAGAACACTGTGCAGGTCAGTTCCGTGGACGAGGGCAAACAAATTCAAAGGGGCTAGGTGAAGTCGAAGTCAGTTAGGAAAGCAGTGTCTGGATCCAGAACAGTAGAAGGGCTTATTCACTGAAGGTCTTCAGGAAGAAGAAGAGCTCAGAAAAACAGCAGGCTATTCAATACCACGCATTGAAGTGCGGGTTGATGAGGGTTTAAATAGAGCATCATGTGCAGAATGTTAATTGGTAATTAACAAGGTCCGGATGTGCCTGTATATTGATGGCTGCCTCTATGAACAAAGCAGGGTGCAAATTATGAAGAGAGTGTGTGTACTGACCAAACAACATTCCTAAGAGAGTGAGAAAAAGAGTGAAACATTGTCGGATTGAACAAATTGCACCTTTTTGGTCTTGAACAGAGAGGACTATGAGAATTAAAATTCTCACTGTGATAAATTGTTGGTCTTCCACATCTTGTAAAAGCATTAATTTGCAAAACTGTGTTCAAACATACATTAAATCTGACTATCAGAAAACCAGGGTTCAGTTTTTTTCTGTCTCTCCCTACTCTCTCTTACCCGCTGCAATTTGTACACAAAATGGTTAAAAATGGGAACGGGTCAGGCAGACAAAGGGAAGGGGGAGGGGTGAAACTGTTACCTGTCCTGGATAAAACGGTTAGAAAATAGGTGAATTTACACTTGTAAAAAATGTTCCAATTTTAATGCTATATGGAAGATATTATTAATAATAAATTACCTTGGATGGTCTGTAAACTGAAGATTTATAGAGGAGAAATGTGTCTTTTTTTTCCAGCTTGGAATTAACTTTTACCTACTAGTAAATTCCATTGCACCCACTTTATGTAACACAGCTCCATACTTCTCACAAAGGCTAGGAGTGTTAATATCCCACTGTGTAATGTTATGTAGAATAGACAGTTCTGGGGGATGGGAAGAAATTTTCAGTACCATGCACTGTTGTCATTGTTGCTGTTTCACATAAGGCAACCAGCAATCAAATGTCCTGTTTTTTCTTAACACTCGTTTTTCCATACTGTAGTTTTAAAACTTTAACAAAAACATGCCATGCAAACAGCGCAATGTTGTATAGTTTTAAAGCCACTACAGTATAGCTTGTGGGAAATACATTTATTTATACTGCATCAAAGCTTAACTTGTTCAAAGCGCCCAACATTATAAACTCAGAGTTAAAAGGAACTAATTTCCAGGGAGTAATCCTGTTACAAATGGGAACAGCGCATCGATCCTTGACTATGGTTAGTACATACGATGTCTGGTGGAGTTTCAGCATTCGCTTTTCTGTAATCTGTACAGAACCATTGTACATTGACGTCTCATCAATGTTTGGTACCAATAAACAGGGGGGCTTCACAGACTTCCTTCTTTGAACTCAACTGTGCTCCAGTAAATAATGTACAGTATATCACCTTCTGCAATATTTCTTATTTAGCAGAATTTGCACAATAAGCACATTGTTTAATGGCGATGACATTACCCACGTCTACTGTATATCACTGTATGACACAGGTTTGAGTTGGAGTGTATGTTAATAAAACAGAGCACCTTCCAATACATATAACTACTGTATGATTTCTTCATCCATTTCAGCTAAATGAGCTTACAGTGATCAATACCACTACAAGGAAAACGGAAGTTTTTTTAAACGAATGTTAAAATGTTTCCAAATCGTCCACTTGTGATACTTTAGCTGCTTAGTTACACGATTCCATATTTATATAACTAAGTGATATTAAATCACTACAACATTTATCTTTTTACAATAACAGCAAGTGGTATTCTTATTACGTATTCTTAGAAAAGGATAAAACATTATAACTTTTTATGAAGTACAGAATATAAGATTAATAATGTTGGAACAAGCACGTTAAAACCAGAAACCACCTAAGTTACCAAGTTAAATAATAATATAATAATAATAAACTTTATTTTATATAGCGCCTTTAAAGGTGGCTTCTCAAAGCGCTTTACAGAATGACAACAAAATAAATAAAAAGAATACACAAGATAAAACACAATTACAGTATACAGAGGAGACCACGATGGTGGTACTAAGAAAAGCAGAGGGGTGAAGAATGGAACCAATTAAGTAAAGGTTCTTCTAAAAACTAATGTTTTGAGTCTGAATTTGAAGGAGTTTAGAGAAGGTGACTCCCTGGTGTCCTTGGATAGAGAGTTCCAGAGCTTGGGGGCATAACAGGAGAAGGCCCTGTCACCCATACAATGTAGACGGGCTTGGGGGACAGTTAGGAGACCAGAAATTAGAAGAGCAAATGTTGCGAGGTGGGGAGTAGGGCGATAATAGAGAGGTACTGAGGTGCCAAGCCATACAGAGCCTTATAGGTGAGCATGAGGATTTTAAAGTCCACATGGAATTTGACAGGAAGCCAGTGCAAGGACTCCAGGATAGGAGTAATATGATCACTTGCACTAGATTCTGACTGCTGAATTTTGGACATACTGCAGTTTGTTCAAAGTAGATTTAGATACCCCAGCGAGTAGAGCATTACAGTAGTTAATTCAAGAGAGCACAAATGTGTTGATTAGCTTTTCAGCCACAGTTAGTGATAGCATAGGGCGTAGTCTATCGATATTTCTTAGGTGAAAAAAGATGTTTTGACAATATGCTGCAAAGTTAAAGACTTTGATGCAAAAAATATTTATGCATAATTAAATTATGAAGGTGGAAGGTTATGTACTTTTGTCCAAATGAGCAATCTTGTTTTTATAAAATATACAGACTTTTTAATATTTAATAATTAACATGCTGTAATACACAGTTTAAAATTAAAGGTCTAAAGAGTATACAACTTAAATTCTTAATTGGAAAAAGATTGTACCTCAGCAATGACCAGAACTCGAAACCAGGCGTTTTCTGGCGACAGCTCAAATCTTGTACATTTGCAGGAACAAGTAATAGGTTTATTCCATTCTGAAAAGAAAAGAGAGAAAACACAACGTTTCAGCCATGAAGCCTTCTTCAGGTGTGAGAAAAACAGGGAAGTAAGCAAAGGTAATGTAGCATAGGAGAACAAAAGCTGGGAGAGAGGAGGGTCGAGAGGCAGGCGCAAGGGAAAAGCAGAGTGGCCGATCAGGTAGTGTGGTCATGGTAGGTGAAGAGAGGTGTGAAATGAAACCTACAATGAATAGAGAGAATTTAGAAGAAAATAATTCTGTCATTGAGAGAAGGGGAAATGTGTGATCCTAGCTGCAGGATAATTTTAGTTTCTGTAGTCTTTCTGATGTGGGAGTTAGGAACACCATATTTGAGAACACAGACAGAGAGATTAGTGTGATCATGGCCGTCAGAGATAAAATGAGAAACAATAGGCTTGGAGAAATTTCTAATCTTCACAACCCTGACGTGTTCTCTGAAGCGGTCTCCCAGTCTCCTTCCTGTTTCCCCAATGTAGATGGCTGGGCATTTACTGCAAGAGATACAGTAAATAAGGTTGCTGGAGGTACAAGATATCATTTGAGTGATCTGAAATTGTCCTGAGGGGCCTTGAATGAGTGTGGTGTTAGATATGTACTTGCAGGTGATACAGCGAGCTCTGTTGCAAGGGAAGAGCCTGGTGTGGATGGTTGCTGAGGGCGGTCAAGAGAGCTGTGAACAAGAAGGTTACACAGATTAGGTGGTCGGCGATATGAGATGATGGGGAGGTCAGAAAAGAGGGCCCCAATGGAGGGATCCTCCTGTAGGATGGAAAAGCTGTTGTTAATAGTCCTGGGGATAGGAAGTGTGTTGGAGTGGTAGGGAAGAACCAAAGGAATGCGGTTGTTACTGCTAAAGTTGATGGTCCGATTGGTGTTTTTGACTTGGGCAAGGGCCCTGTCAATAACACTGCAAAATAGTACATTTTGAGGGTTAGGTTCTGGAAATCGATGTCATTGCTGCAGAGTCATAATCATATTTCAATTAACATGCGGTATGATGTGGTATATTGCACCACGCCCACTGCATTTTAACGCAGGGTACCTCACTATTTTTGAATGAATCCGTGGGTTTGTAATAGACCGAAGTAGAGAGTCAGGGGTAGTTAATTGAGAAGTTGATGTCTAGAAATGGAAGAGTAGTGAAAGATATGTTAACTGTATGTTTGAAGGACAGGTAGAAGTTGGTGAAATGATGCAGAAAGTGCTCAAGCTAGTCGTCAGAGCATGTGGCAGCACTGATGCAGTCATCAATGTATCGCTTGTAGAGGTCAGGGATAAAGCCAGTGTAGGAAGTGAAGAAGTGTTCTTCTATCCAGCCAACAAAAATATTGGCATAGCTGGGTCCCATTCTGGTGCCCATGGCGACTCCACTAACCTGCTGATAAAAAAAGGTTATTGAATGAAAAAGCATTCAGTGTGAAAACCAATTCTGCAAGTTGTACCAGGGTGTGGGTGGGTGGATCAAGCATTGTGAGTTTGTTCAGCGTGTGCTTGAGGGCTGTAAGACTGTCATTATGGGGAACGACAGTGTAAAGAGATGTGATGTCCATGATAAAAATGTAGCATTTGGGGCCCTGAAATTGGAAGTCATTAAATAGTTGGAGCGCATGGTTGGTATTTTTGATGTAGGAGGGAAGTCCTTCAACCAGCGGTCTCAGAAGGCTGTCAAGAAAGGCTGAGATGTAAGTAGTCGGACAGTTGCATGCTGATATGATTGGGCATCAAGGGATGTCCGATTTGTGGATTTTGGGGAGGAGGTAAAATTGAGATACCTGGGGATGTTCAATGATGAGCCGGTTCGCCTCCTGGGGGAGCTCCTTACTGCTGATAAGAAGGGACATGGTGTATACCACTTCCTTTTGGTAGTCAGTGGTAGGGTCCTGTTCGAGAGAGAGGTAGGCAGAAGTGTCGGTTAGTTGTCTAGAGGCTTCGAAAATATATAGGTCCTTACGCCACACCACAACAGCGCCTCCTTTGTCCGCTGGTTTGATGACGATATCACCCCTGTTGCAAAGAGACTGGAGCACCTGAATTTCTCCTTGAGTGAGGTTAGACCTGTGTTTATTGTGTATAGAGAGTGTCTTGGGCATTGGTTAATTAAATAATCAACTGGTGGAAAATGGATGGAGTGGGGAGTCCAACAGTTCTGTTTGGGATTAATATTGTTAATGGCATAAGTAACTGGATAATCAGCTGCCTGTGAGGAGGAATTGTCAGCAAAATGTGCTCTGAGCCGGATCCTACGGTAAAAGAGGTTGAGGTTGATTTGAGTCTGGGGGATGTCCAGCTTCCTGGGAACTGGTACAAACTGGTACATTTATCTTAAAAGAAATGTTAAATAGTGCAAATTTGTGATTTGTGATTGCAATTGTCAAAGCAACTATATGGTGTACAGTGATGTACTGTATAGCAAGTCTAGCAAATGACTTTTGTGCCAAAAGAATGCTGGAAACGTTATTGTAAAGCTTTAAAATGTACTAGTAGGACATAGTTTAGTACATTGTATACAATTTTGGTCACTATACCACAAAAAAACTCATAAAGTATAAAGTCTACTAAGATTATATGACTTAGAAAGAGATCAATGAAGAGCAAAAATAATGTTTTTCAGTCTCAGGCCATTATCCTATATGGACAGGTTGTATACAGGATCCTATAATGTATAGCTAGGATTAATGCAGGGGACTGATTAATTCTCCTTAGTAAAACAAGAACACAGGGTCATTAATTACAATTCTAAAGGAAATTCATTTGATAAAGGAAATGCTTCTTTGCACTTTGAGCCTGTTTACTGTTATGTTTAAGACAGTACTGTCTTACTGTGAAATTTGATTTATGATTAGAACATAGCAGTCAAAGACTCAGCCTGAGTAAATTTGTGTGCACTTGTAGAACAAAGATGACATTTTTTTATTTTTCCTTGCACTAACAACAATCACAATCTTTTGATTAAATCCATTCACAATGGAACCACTTCCTGTTATTTCTGCTGGTTTTTACTAATTTGATTGATGCCTTTTTAAAAAGCAAATCACCATTAAATAATAATAATAATAATTGCTTTCACTTATACAGTGCTTTTCTGGACACTCCACTTAAAGCATTTTACAGGTAATGGGGACTCCCCTCCACCACCACCAATGTGCAGCATCCACCTGGATGATGCAACGGCAGCCGTACTGCACCAGAACACTCACCACACATCAGCTATCAGTGAGGAGGAGAGCAGAGTAATGAAGCCAGTTCATAGATGGGGATTTTTAGGAGGCCATACCTGGTAAGGGCCAATGGGAAATTTGGAGAGGATGCCGGGGTTACACCCCTACTCTTTTCGAGAAATGCCCTGGTATTTTTAATGACCACAGAAAGTCAGGACCTCGGTTTTACGTCTCATCCGAAGGACAGCACCTGTTTACAGTATAGTGTACCCGTCACTATACTGGGACATTAGGACCCACATGGACCGCAGGGTGAGCGCCCCCTGCAGGCCCCACTAACACCTCTTCCAGCAGCAACCTTAGTTTTTCCCAGGAGGACTCCCGTCCAGGTACTGACCAGGCTCACACCTGCTTAGCTTCAGTGGGTTGCCAGTTGTGAGTTGCAGAGTGATATGGCTGATGGTTAAAAGTACAATTAGAAAATGCAGTATATAATAGTACATTTTGTGACATGATAGAATGCTTGCTAATAGTCCTCTAAAGTCTCTCAGTTCTAGGGTGCAGAGGAGCCTTCTCTGCAGACTTTGAGTTTTCTTGTTGTGCTTACATAGGTTTGGTTCAGGCACTCCAGAGTAGTATAAAGCGACACCTTTCGTCAAACTTTTGACAGGTACCACGCCCCCTTTTCCAGCCAATGGGAGTCAGCAGTGGTTGGCTGTCCTGTCCCCTTGCCAGCCAATGGCGTGTTGTTATTTGTGCATGTCCCGCCCCCTCAGGAGCCAATGGTGTGTCGTTAAGGGTCGGAACTCCCGCCTTCCCCCCCAGCCCGTCGGTCCGGAGCCTCAGGGTCCCAAAGCCCCAAGGCGGCGCATCCCTCGCTTTAGGTGTGTGAAAGTGTGTATTGGTTTGGAAGGGGACCATGTCTGCAGCGGGGTTGAGTGCGCTCTATTATAAACCTAGGGAATCGGGTAGTTACGGCGGAGCGGGGAGTCTGGTGAGGGCCGCGAGATCCCGGGGTGTGAGCGGCGCCAGCCGCGGCCGGGGTGCTTATAAGCTGCACAAGCCATGTCTCAAAAGCGTCAGGGTTGTAAGCACACACACACACACTGACTGCGTAAAGTCTCACGGAAAGAACTCACAGGACAAACACCATGTGAAATGTGAACCGCTTTATTTCAACAGTGGGTGTTTCAAACACTGAAACAACGCAGCACACACGCGTTACCTGCTCCTGTTTGCATTCAATAATTAAATGTTGGTGCGGAAAATTAGTTCGGTACACGTAACCACCACCCCAACATTGCTGAGAAACTTTGAGGCATCTGAAAAAGCATTCATAACCCCCTTCCGCTCCCCATGTCTAAAGCCATGCGAACCACACTGGGCGATCCGATCTAGCAGAGCAAAAAAATTTGCCTGCGTAATCAGCGGGATGGTGTTACCACAGGTTCTGTGCAAAACACGCTGTATTTTGGAATACACACTGTAGAACCCCCTAGGCTTCCGTTTCTGATCTGAAAACATCAGATCTGCAATAATTTCACTCAAGTTCTTGACATACGCATCTATCTCTAACAAATTTAAGGACATTAGCATAAGAGCACTCTTAGTAAGAATTCAGACGTATACATTCGAATTTCTTCATTCTTCGGACGATGGCACACCCGGGTCTGTAAAACAGAGTGAAATCTGTATTCACATTTTACATAGATCTTTTTTTTTTGCGTCTGTAAAAATAAGAATAGTGTTTCTTTTGCAACGCATCAAAAGTCACTTCTACTAATTTTTCATCCAGCTGTTCAAGTATGGTGTGTACATGCTCGTATGGGGAGCGGTCCTAAATTATATTTTTCAGCAACAGTTTTATGCACCGCTCAGTGTCATTTGTAATGGTGTACGAACCCAGACACCTGGCGGTGTACAGAACAGCCGATAAAATTCGGGCTAAACTGAGAGACTTATAAATTTCTAAAGCGGCAAACGTCACATCTTCAAACCCATCTGTGTAGCCGACAGACAGGCATGTGTGTCCCCGCTGCCCTGGATGGTCAATCAAACAGGCCGGGCAGTCATCAACCAGGACCCCCTTTAAACAGTGTTTGAAGATGCAATAAACTACTGCTTTCACAATCTGGGGCATAACATCGGGCTCATTAGGGACATCGTCAGCTAAACCTGGTTGGGCATCAGCTTTATTAACATTTGGCCGAACACACAAGCATAGACACGAAACATTCAGTTGTGCCAGTAGGCTGAAGATTGACCCGTCCACATCCTCTTTATTCTATTAAAGGAAAAAGAAAAGGAAGGCTTAACAAAGTAGACATGCTTTGTACCTAAAATATCGAGCATTTAACGCACTTTTGAGCTAAGGTTTTTCGTTAATATTTACCATTTGTAGCGTGGTATCATCGCTAGCACCCGCCAGTTCTTCAACATCTGGTACCCCAGCTGAACTCACACCCCCGCCGTTGTCACAGGGTGCAGAGGGTGGGGTCGGGTTTTGCTAAAAAGAAGACCAAGTATTAAAATTACATACGCTAAGCACCGATACAACAATTCCACGATCAGAAAAAATATTTTAGCCGCCTACCTCTTCACTTTGTAGAGTAGCGGACCCCGTTGTTTCTCCACACAAAGAAGCCATCTTCGCAGCTCCCAACAAGGGGCGGTGTCTGACAGCTCCAGGGACGCGCTGCGACCCTGTCAGGCCGGAGTGTTTAAGAATATGCGCCAATGGTGTAACCATGCCTACATAACACAAGACATTTTTCAATTGGTTGTAATGCTTTAAAACGACCCCCGCCCCCCATTGTTTTATCGAGAGCGAAAAGTATTCACATATCATTTTATAAGTTTTAAACTTTAAAAGTATTAACACACAACACAAACACAAATGATGTGTTTGCCCAGAAAAGAAATTTTAAACACGCGGGGTTGGTCTTAAAGTTTTTAAAATAATGTAATAAGACACAGTTTATTTTTAATAACACATTCGCGACAGCTTTTTGGAAATTTTGAGATAAATTTTCACACATCGCAAGCGTAAAAGTCTTTAAGGTATTAACAGGCAACAAATGATGGGGTGTTGTTCTTCATACTTTAACGGATTGGTCTTAAAGTTTTCAAATCACGTATTAGAGATAATTTAAGATGTTTTGGTGACGTGTGGTGTGTGTGTGTGGGGGGGTTAGTTAAAGGCTCTGGAATGCAGAGTGGGGGGGAGGGGGGCTAAAATTGACCCCAGAGAAAGTTGACAAACATTTTATATTCATGTAAAGTTTTCTAATTTACAAGCACCACATGTATTTCACGCAAAAATGTTCTTAACATCGCATCGCGAAAAAATAAAACCTCAAAACGTCAAGCTTGGTTTGTGAACACGTCCCTATAAAGAACAGATACATTTTCTTATAGCGTTAATAAAAAACATTTTGCTTGATAATATTCTTAGCGGTCTGTTGGTGAATCAAACACAGACACCGCGGCACATTTTCACCACGTTTTAACAGCTATGAAATTTAGACACCGTTGTATGCCTTAAAATAATATAGATTTTAACATTATAACGGTCTAAAACGTTTTCTAAAATGTTTCTTAAAATAATTTCTACAGACCAGTACGTGCACCCCCAACGATACCTAAGATTAATGGTTTTATGGGGGGGGCCATGTGTGTTTCTTAGAAGAGAATGTTTATCGGTTTGGGTATAAGTACCAACGGTTTAACAGGCGAAGTTTTGGCTGGATTCCAATTCTTACAGTCTCACGTTATCGCCTAACTCGTCAGAATGGATCACGCCGATCAATTACAACAGTCTGAAGATAGTCTATTTACAGACTTAACACTGTTCGATTTGATAGACGAAGAGGAGGACTCCACGAATTTCAGCAGTATGTATATCTGGCTTATTGTGAGAAAATTACAACGTCACGGTGCATGTCTCATGTTAGCTATAGTTGCAAAACGTTGTATAATATTTGTATACTAGGCAATATTGAATTATTATAATGGAATTACCAGGGAGTTGTTCCGTAATGTGGTCGTGACTGTGTGTATCCATTCATTTCCATTAGCCCTGAAAACCACAGCTGTAAAAAGACCAGTTACGGCGCAGCCCAACACTGGTGAGTAATTACGACAATGTTTTGAATAACGCTTTACGACCATGTGAGTCTTAAAGACACAGGGGTACATACTCCACACCAATACTCGTATGTGTCTATTCTGCAGACGCGGGCGAAGGGACAAGTCGCTACACATTTAAAAAACCTCGTTTGGGGTTTACAATACCACCGCAAAACCTTGTGGAGACACATGCAGATGTTCACGTCATACTAGAGGGTGCGGAGCATATTATCAGAGCGCCTGGGAGAAGAGGTCGGTATTATATAAAACATTCTTTTAACATGGCCATTTAAACGTGACTATAATAAAAATCCCCACCGTTTTTCTATTTTTTGGTAATTTGCGGTGTTGAGTTCTTTCACTAATGGTATTTTCCCTCTCCGTGCAGACCCCGGACCTTCAAAAAATAAACTGCGACGAGCCAACACGTTAACTGGGTCAACGAGCTCAAAACGTCTGAAATCAACAATCAAAGGTTAATATAATTTAAGCGTGGTCAAGATGTGTTATGATCCACTTACGGCAAACGTTACTTCTTTTGTTAGGATGTTAATTCGCTGAAAGATCCTAGTTCGCGTAGTTTTCTGTTTGGGAGTGTTAAAAAGCCTTATTTTAAAACTGCTTAGCTTTTAAAGTTAAAAGCGACTGGTCTGTGCGAGGGGTCTATAGGCCGTTAACCACGCCGCTTGACCCAGTAGCGTCACCACAGTCGTAAAGGAAACCGGTGTAACAACATGTCCGGGTAACTTGTTCCATTCACCCGCAGCCCTTTGTGTAAGGATGCACCACATGTGTGGCGTTTTTATCATAGCTATTGTAGTTTTCTGATTTTGACCGTTTAGATTTCATTGATTGTTGTGTTGAAAAGTCTTTTATTTTTATCACAGTGTAGTTTTCTGATTTTGAGATATGGAGCATTGGTGTGGTATTAAAAAGTCTTTTATTTATTCACACAGCAGCTGTATCAACGAGCGGCGAAACAAATGTGGCGGAAACGTCGGACCCTAAGGTGGTGACTGCATAGGAGACGGCTGTTAAGACGATGACCAAAACCAAACGTGTCAAGCCATTGGAGCGAGATAATAACGCGCCTAAAGGCTTGGTGCTTGGTGATTTGGGATACTCAGTGCGGTATATTGCAGACTTAGTATCAAAGGTGGGGACTAATGAGGTGGATAAAAAGCGGTATTTAGAGAATCAGAGCCCCTTTAGCAAGTGTACATTCAGTGTTTCCAAAAACGATCCAGGTTTACTCCGCTAGCCTCTTAGACGTTTTTTCTAAAGAGGATGTCGATCTAACCTCTGGATTTCGTTACCTCATAATGCTATTTCATGGAACATTGGTGAAGACCCACCGGGATAAATGACTAAACATGCGGTCTAAAAAGTGTTTAAAAGACCAACCGCTTGCCAACATCAAGCATTTGTACATAAATAAAAGAATTAAACTGGCAAAAGCATGTTTGTTGCGTCGTAAAAGATTCAGAGAAAGGCATCAGATTTCCCAAGGGTCGCCCGAACCACGCAATGAAAATGCAGTGGTAGAAAATAACTTAATGCCCGAGGGTGCCGTAGCAGAACAGGATGGCAGTAACTGAGAACCGGTTGTACTGAACGATCTGAATCAGGTTGGTGGCGGTGCAGGGGCGAATAGAGACCCCTTAGTTTTCCTGGAGCGTATACGTAGTTATAACAGGTCTTATAATAATTTTAGAGCAACAGAGCACCATGAAGAATTTCGTTTTGTTAATCTTGACAGAATAGCCTCGTACGTACAGGCTATAGACGCTGTGCATGGTGCAGTCCAGAGAATATTGGATAAACTTTCTCCAAACATCGGGGCGAATGAGCTGCGTTTGACTGCGGGTGGTTTTAACAAACCCTTGTTCTCACGCAGGAGACAACCCGGAGAATTAAATGCTGCCGATTTTTTAATCCACATCTCAGACCTCTTACAGAGCCACACAGAGGTTCTCACCGATGGCAGCCTCCGATTAGTGGTGACGATAGTTAGGAATATGCAGATTTAAATCCGTTCTGTACAGCCGGGTAATTGCTCAGAAAAAAGCGCACCTTATTGACTTACATTACACGGGCGGTAATCATTTTCGCCGGGAGTGTGTACGGTTTGTTGAATGAAGGTTGTACCGATGGGGAAATGTTACAGGGCGCTAAACGAATGCACAAAGAGTTGGGTTTTCCAGAGAATCGGAAAATTAGTTTGTCAGACATTACCGCTTTTGAAAAACATTTAAAGGTGGTCATTAAAATTTTGTACCACGACCAGGGTGATTGGAAATATTTTACAACGGGGCCCACACCACCAAATTATAAAATACTTTTTGTTCTACTGCATGAAGAGCATTTTTATGGGGTTTTAAATATTAAAGCTTTTGTGGGGGCGGCGTATTTTTGCACTAACTGCCATGCGGCGTATAGTCACAAGAACGCACACGCCTGTGTTAAAGCTTGTAAAACCTGTTTAGATCCCCAGTGTTGCGAAATTGATGCAGAAATTCAGAACTGCCCGGCCTGTAAGGTCTTTTGTCGTAGCTCTCAGTGTTTGGCGAGACACTTTCAGAATGTGGCGACGGGTGTTAGTAAGTGTGAGCGCAGGGTCTTTTGTGAGAAATGTGGGGTTTATAACCTTGCAAGTCACAAATGTAAAGAGAAACTGTGCTGGCGTTGTAACAACGTGATCGACACCCCTGACACATATTTGTGCTACATACCGCCTTTGGACAACCCCAAAATTTCAAACAAGTACATTTTTTTCGACTTTGAATGCATGCAAGAAACAGGGACACACATACCAAATTACGTCCACGCCCTTCATATTAACAATAAACGAAGCTGGGAATTTTATGGTGAAACTTGTCTAAAGGATTTTGTGTGCAAATTTATCGATAGACGTTTCAAAAACCATACTTTCATATCGCACAATGGCAAGGGATATGACAATTACCTAGTGATCAGACAGTTGTTAGCTGAAAAGATGGACGTTGAACTAATTAATCAGGGTGGTAAGATAATGTGTATGACCGTAAAAGCTCTGAACATCAGATTTATCGATTCTTTAAACTTTCTACCTATGAAATTAAGCAAACTGCCGGCAGCCATGGGGTTCTCCGGAGGTAAGGGTCATTTTCCACACTTGATGAACACTTCAGAAAACCAAAATTATGTCGGCCCGATGCCGCCGCCAGAACTTTACGGCGTTAACTACATGCTGCCGAGCGAGAAAGCTGAGTTTTTGGTTTGGTATGAAGAATGCAGGGGAAGTGTAGTTAACTTACAGAGAGAGTTGAAACGTTACTGCCAGTTGGATGTGGCAATTCTAAGAGAAGGCTGTATCAGGTTTCGGGACAAGGTCATGAATATGACCAGACAGACATGTGTGACTGAGTCAGGGGCTGCCTGCGTTTTGTGCATCGACCCCTTTCAGTTTGTGACCATCGCTAGTGTCTGCATGGCCATGTTCAGACTTATGTTTTTACAGGAAGAGACGATTGTGTTGCTACCCCATGACAATTACCACCGCCAGCAAAAACGATTTTCTACACCCAGCATTCAATGGCTTATGTACATGGAACACACAGAGCCCGTTAAAATCCAGCACGCGTTAACCACGGCCGGTGAGTTCAAGGTTGGCCCATATTTTCTGGATGGTTATGCTGTAATTGACGGAGTGCCGACAGCCTTTGAGTTCAACGGTTGCTTTTTTCACGGTTGTAGCGTTTGTTATTGTGAAAACGATTTTAATCCGCTGACAAACACTACTTTTGGTTGGTTGTACAAAAAGACGATGGTTAAAATTAATTTTCTCAAAATGAGAGGTTTTAACGTGCGTGTTTTGTGGGAGCACGAGTTCAGAGACATGCTTGTTGAAAATGGAGACTTGGGTAAATTTCTAACAGCTGCGCAGTTACCAGAGCCTCTGCAACCGCGCGAGTCGCTTTTTGGGGGGAGAACAAATGCGATTTGTTTGCATTACACAGCGCAGCCCGGTGAAAAAATTCATTACTATGATTTCACCAGTCTGTATCCGTTTGTGAACAAAACTAAAAAATACCCACTGGGGCACCCCCGAATAATATATAACAACTTTGGAGATTTAAAACGGTATTTCGGTTTAGCGAAGGTGAAAGTTTACCCACCCAGAAGTTTGTACTTTCCAGTTCTTCCAACCAAAATTGACAAAAAACTGTTTTTCACACTGTGTCGTACGTGTGCTGAAACAAAACAGACCACTCCCTGTGAGCACAGTGATGAAGATCGCGACTTGACTGGTGTCTGGTGCACCCCTGAATTACAGATGGCCTTAGATCTGGGGTATAGAGTGTGTAAAATTTACGAAATTTGCATTTCAAAAAGGCCTCACACGATCTTTTTACCGACTACATCAAACTGCATCTGAAAGGGAAACAGAAAGCTTCGGGGTTTCCGGAGTGGTGTACAGATGTCGCAAAACAACAAAGATATATCAGCGAATATTATGAAAAAGAGGGTGTCCGGCTGGACCCCGGCAACATTAAAAAGAATCCGGCCAAAAGACAACTTTCAAAAATTGCCTTGAACAGTTTGTGGGGCAAGTTTGGGCAAAGAGACAATTTACCACAGACCACCATTGTGAGAAACCCCAATGAATTGTTACTTATTTACCCCATATCATGAGGTGTCAGCCTGCAAGTTTATCGATGAAAACACAGCCTGTGTTACGTGGAAACACACTAAACACCACTATACAGGCCATTCAAACACTAACATTTTCATCGCTACCTTTACAACCGCCTATGCCCGCTTGGAGTTATACAACCTGCTAAATGCTTTGCAAGGCCGCTGTCTGTACCATGACACAGATTCCGTTATCTTTGTGAGCCGGGAGGGTGAGTGGAATCCGGAACTGGGTGACTACTTGGGTGAGCTGACCAGCGAAATCGCTGCTGGACAACACATCACCGAGTTTGTATCAACAGGACCCAAGTCGTACGGGTACAAACTGTCTGGAGGGAAAGCCTGTTTAAAGGTAAAAGGCATTACGCTTTATGTGAACAATTGTGAAAAAGTTAACTTTGAGAGTCTGCGGGACTTGGTTTTTGACTATGGCGTTAACCCTTATGCAGAGTGTTGGGAATTTAAACACATTTCTATTCAACAGCCGATGATCGTGCGTGTTAAAAAGGATTGGCGCATTGAGACCCGGACCTTAAAGAAAACCCAGTAGGTGGTGTACGACAAGCGGGTGCTGCAAGAAAATTTGACATCATTGCCCTACGGATATTAACATGATGGATGTCAGGTTAAAACACCCTTTTTCATGCATTTTGTCCGGACCCTCGAATTGCGGTAAAAGTTATTTTATAAAACAGCTCTTGGAGAACGGTGATACCGTTATGACTCGTAAACCCGAAAACATAGTCTGGTGTTACAGCTGCTGGCAACCTCTATACGCTGGGTTGCTTGTGAAATTTCCATACATTCAGTTTATAGAAGGACTACCGATGTCGTTTTCCGACGACCAGCTACTGCCGCCTGGTAGAGTAAATTTGATTATAGTTGATGATTTGATGGAGTCTGCGTGTGAAAATAATGAGATAGAAAAAGCTTTTACCAAATACGTACACCACCGAAACCTCACCATCATGTATATCGTCCAAAATGTGTTTTGTCAAGACCGGAAAAGTAGAACCATCGCGTTAAATACAAAGTACATGATGCTGTTTAAAAACCCTAGAGATAAACTACAGATTACAACCCTGTCCTGGCAGATGTACCCCGGTAAAGCCAAATTTTTTTTGGAAGCGTTCGATGACGCTACTAAAAATCCTTTCGGTTACTTGTTGGTGGATTTAAATGCAGACAGTCCAGATGACTATCGCTTGCGAACAGGTCTTTTCCCCCCAGATGTACCCACGGCTTATGTATTTAAAAAATCTAAAAGTCGGTGATCTCGCAACCACAGACTCAGTCGAAAAAACACGTTCGGGGTGTCGTCATGTCTTCACGCTTTCGGAGAAACCTGACTCTCTTACATTTTCTGGTAAAAGCCGCCCCCAAGCAGCAGAAAGCTATTCTCTGCGGGGCTACAAATGATCTTGTACAGGCCATAGCTGAAATCGCCTTGAATACCTTGAAAGGGAACATACCGTAATCTGCTAAGCAGTTTGGGACCCTGAAGAGAAAGCGTAAGCTTATAAAGACTTTGAGTCGAAAGGGTCTTTCTCTCAAAAGAATGAGACTCTTGGTGAACCAGTCCGGTGGTTTTATCGGGACCCTGTTGAGTATTGCAGTACCACTGATTACGGGGCTTCTACAACGTCAATAATGGAGCAAGTTGAAAAAATGTACCTGGTACCTCAGAAACAGCTCGATCGACTCCGAGAGCGGTCTGGGTTCGAAAGCGATGTAAGAAAAATAACAACCCGTCAGTTGGATGATGAAATGCGTGACATTCTTCAGAACTCGCATCTGGCTGAATATGAAAAAGTGAAATTGGACAGCCAGGTGTTACAATGGTATTTGACATTAGTACGCCAGGAGACTTCCGAAAAGGGAACTTTAACTGTTGTACTACCGGAAAATGCACCCACCGAACTATCACGCACGTTTGCAAAACTGCCATCATCGAGCGACGCTGACTTTGGGTATATTTTGGAAAGCGTGTCTCAGCGGTTCCGGAGAAATGCCGAGATATTGTTAAAGACTATGGCCCGCAATGAACCATTAATAGCCTGGAATGAAAAGGGGGAATTTGTGTACAAGGGGGCACCCGTTGAGGGCTCTCACATGATTGATCTTGTCAGGGCTCTCACGCAGCAGCAAGCAGTTGCGGTCGGTAAGAAGCCAAAAGGTTGGGATGTGTTCATGGAGGCTATGACAGAAATCAACGTGCCGGGCACCTTGCTAGCCAACGCTGGTAACCGAGAGCTACTTGAAAAACTCAAGGCTGCCCCGTTGGGGTGTGCAGCATCGGTCAAAACTTTAAAACAACCGGTAGAGTTGTCGACGGTCGACCCGGTCTCTAAGATAGCTGAAAGGAGACGATCATTAATACCTAGACCCACATGGTTGTCTTTGTAACATTTTTTCTCTGG
This sequence comes from Atractosteus spatula, assembly GCF_055471065.1. Lineage (NCBI taxonomy): Eukaryota > Metazoa > Chordata > Actinopteri > Semionotiformes > Lepisosteidae > Atractosteus > Atractosteus spatula. The sequence goes on from NC_142709.1 coordinate 37,151,327, forward strand.
GTATGTGTGTTTGTGATAAATGACTTGAAATGTATATTAAAAAGCGTGCGCAATATAGTTAAAAATGTTTGTAAGAAAATGGCTTGGATGTAACATGTATTAAAAAAAGCTTGAGCACTATAACAGCGAATCTATAATAAAAATATTGTGTTGATTTTAATTCATATTTTGTGTTCTTTTTAAATAATAATCACACAGACATCGAAATGGTTCGATTTCATTTTTATTTTAGACGGTCGATTAACATTTATGACATGTTTTAAATTGTCGGAAACACCCGCATAATTGAACATTCATATTTTCAAAGGGCTTAAAAGGGTACAGGGGTCTCCGTCTCACACGACGTCGGTTTTTCAGAAACATTTCCACCATGCGGTCATTCTGGATTGCATTCGTAGAATAAAGTTCTAAAATGTTCCTAAAAGATAAACCTTTACATCTATGGTATAGAAAAAAGACGCAATGTAGACCGCAGGTCACTGCAAAAGAATCTTGCAATTGTCTGTTGTTGTAAAATATGGAATTAGCATTTCTGTTTAAGAAATCAATAATGTTCTTGGGAAAGAAAAAAGGCTTCGGGTGAAAATCCGTAGGAGTCGAAAAATTCTGCGCCCTCGTCGTCGGGTAAGTAAATAGCAAGCCAGTGTTCACCGGGGCGGTCGTGTTGGTGAGTATTAACTATTAAACTCCAAGGGCGCCACGCCAGTCTTTCGTGTGGTAGGGCATCACTGGGGAACACGCCTAGAAAACTGTCTCGGGTGTAGCGGTCTCGGGTTAGAATGTCTTCCAGCTGTTTGGTGTTCATCTTTATGTGCAGGTTGTGTGGCCTCCCGTGCTTTTTAGCTGAAGTCGTAAATGACTTGACGTCTCATATCCAGCTCTATCACGTTGTTGAACAGCGCGTACACAACCATGTTAACTGTAGTGGGTAGCGGTAGCGCGAAGCGTATTTCAGCTCTCAGATTACCCTTTTTGATAAGTGAATAATGCCCTCGTCGTCGTCGAGGCTGAGGTTGAAAGCGAACAATGTGTAACCGCGCGCATACTACTCGCGGTCCACCAAAAGTGGTTTGTCTTTCAGACGCTTCCCGGCTGTTTCCACCAGATTAAAATATTCAGGGACGCAATGTTCATTCTGGAAGTCTGGTTGAAGCGGTTTAGTGGGGATTTGTTCACCGTCCGCGTAGAGAGCCAGAAAGTTAACGTTGTAGTGTTTAAAATTGAAGGGGTTTTGGGTAAAACTGCCGCTGAATGCCGCGTTGTCCACAAACCCCAAAATGACCACTTTGGGTAACTGTCCGAGAAAGATGTTTTCTTGGTTACACACACGGCTCCCTGCAGGCAGGCTGAAGTTTTTCATCTGTACGCGGTCTATGGGGTATTTAGCATTGGCCGTCAGGAGTGCTTCGGCGTGTCCCAGTCTGACCCCGGGTGACACTCTGACTCTTTTCACAAACAAAGATGCAGAGAGTACACTCAGTTTGTGTTCTCCGACATTGTTCATTAAGCAGAAAGCATCTCTGTTGCGTGTGAGTTTTATTTTCAGGTCTACGCCATTCAGTAGTAGTTTGTCCTGAAAAAACAGGTCTGCGTGAATGTGACCCAGGAGCTCCAGTTTTCGGCTTTGCGTCGTGTATGATGCTCTTTTGCGGAACCCCTGATTTGGACCATCCAAAATTGTGGACTCGTGTTCCCCGGCTGTGTCTTTGTAAAAGAGCCCTGTTAAATACTGCGTCTTCAGCGTCTCTTCACTGTAGTTCAGGACAGACTCTATAAAGGCTCTGTAAGGATAGCAGGTCAAATAGAGCAAATAGAGCAGGGTGTTGTTTAAATCTAAATAATCTTTTCCGTTGCCTGCGACGTAGAACTCCAGAGGTGCGTTTTCTGTTAGGGCCGTGAGGGGTGGAACTTCTATGTAAAAGCTTTTCTCGACGCTTGTTTGGGTAGGCGCTAATTGAAATATGTCCAGCTCTGACTTGGCGCATTCTGCAGACCCGCCGTGAACAAAAGCCATGTTTAAAATATGTCTCGTTTCGTGTCTCGTTGATTGCAGTGTGTCACGCCCTTCTTGGTCGACCTGAAGCTTTTATGAGTTGACTGTCTGTGCTTAGCCGTTCTTTTATCAGGTTTCGGCGGCCCCCGACGGTGAGATGATGACGTCTGTCTTTTTCTCTTGACACCCCTGCGAATGTATGCTAGACCCGAACCTTCCTGCTGATGTGCAGCCACCTTAGACATGACAGTGCTTGTAACGTTGCCGACCACGTCTTTGGCGATGTTTTTAGCCGCCGATGCCATGTGCGGCTTACCTATTTCAAACCCGCGTTTCAGAAAAGGCACGGCTTTTCTAAATAGCGCTCTGAAAATACCCCCGATACCAGCGCCGTACTGAACCGGTAGCCCTGAAAATCCTGGTAATCCATAACCAGCCTGTTGTTTGTAGTAGTGCATATACAAAGAAGGATCCCCGTAGCTCTTGATGACCGTCATCCTTTTAGATGTTTGTCGCTTTCACAGGTCTGAAATGCAGCTTGACGATGACCTTTCCAAATGCAAATGACACGTGTTCGTTTTGATCCATCTTTATTTCAATAGTGATGTTGTTAAAATGGTCGATGCTCACCGGCACGTAATGGGGTTTGTCGTACAATACTGTGACGAATTCACAATCCACGCCTCTGAAGGGCACACAACGCAAAAGCGGTGCGTAGACGTCGCCTATTAACTGGTGTTCTATGATATCGGTGTATATATACATGGTGTTAAATCCGCCAGTCATATCGATGGAGTGCGGTGATTTTACACCCCGGACACCCGATTTGAAACCCAACATCCTCGCCAGGCGGTTACGCACCTGTATAACAAACCGTTTATCACTAACAATCCTTACCGACCGGCTAATGGGGTTGTATTTAAGACTTACAGCTGTTAACTTGGATTTTTCCGCAGCCCGTTTCATTTCATGCAAGAGCTGCTCGATGTTGCTGTAGTACCCTCTCAGTAAGATACAGGTCCATATAGTCTTGAGCTCATCACTGACGAACAGAAAAACTTCGTCTTCATCAAAAGTGTTTAGTGTATGCGAATAGTATGCAGCTCGACCAGGCCCACTTCCCAGCTCCCGTCCAGGTCAATCGCCTTTGCCAGATGCTCTGTGAAGCACGTGTTGGTGTTCTTTGGAAACATCTTTGAGGATGAATTACTGGCCAGCGTCACATAGAAACCATTGGGGTTCATTTTTCACCACCTCTATATGTCTCGGACCTCGGAAGCCTTTACCCAACTATTGAATTTATCGCTCCAGCCGCGCCACTTTACCAAAAGCTGTTTGTTTTTGCCACGACCCCTGGCTGCTAAAATCTATTGGATGCGGTAGACGTTCTCAACATCTTCTGTAGCTCTTCGGCATAGAAGGAGCCCTTAATGTCGTTGCCTGCGTAGTCCTGCAGTTTGTAATAGGGTCTCAGAGCCGAGGTCCGCTCTTTGACAATGAAAATTTCATCTGTGAAGGTCTGTTCATATCCCTTCTCAAACACTCCCTTTATTTTAGACACCCGCACGCGATCACCCACATTAAATGAAAACTTTGACGGTTTTCTCTTAAAGTGGTCGTCATAGACCTTTCTCCACACCTCAAGGGAGTTGTCGGACGTAACAGAAGCCGGGGTTCATTTAATAGTCGTGTGGTAACTATGGTTATAAGCGTAAATAAGATCTGAAAGGACGTTGATATATCGAAAGGTGTTTTTGTGTGTCAGGTACCTCCACATTTTTGTTTTAACAGTTCTGTTAAACCTCTCGACCACGCTAGCCTTCACATCGCTGGCCGTAACGAAATGTTCAATATTCTCACGTTTGAGAAAATTTTGGAAGGTCCTGTTAAGAAATTCTTTACCCTTGTCCGTTTGTAGCTTTTTAGGAGCACGCCCCTCTTGCAGTATATTTCGGAAGGCGCCTGTCACGGCCCCTCCAGTCTTGGTTTTCAGCGGTACGGCCCAAGCGTATTTAGACAGCTTGTCTATACACGTTAAGACGTAACAGAAACCGTCGTTGAACGCGCGGTGTTCTCTCATGTCCACCAAGTCGGCCTGCCACTGCCAGTCCATTTCGGACACCAGCGTCCTGTTTCTCTTAAAACGTACGCGTGCCGGCTTGTGCAGCGTATAAGCAGCCTGGTCGGACAACCACTGGACCACCCGGCCGCGGCTGGCGCCGCTCACACCCCGGGATCTCGCGGCCCGCACCAGACTCCCCGCGCCGCCGTAACTACCTGATTTCCTAGGGTTATAATAAAGCGCACTCAACCCCGCTGCAGACATGGTCCCCTTCCAAACCAATACACACTTTCACACACATAAAGCGAGGGATGCGCCACCTTGGGGCTTTGGGACCCTGAGGCTCCGGACCGACCGGCCGGGGGGGAAGGCGGGAGTTCCGACCCTTAACGACACACCATTGGCTCCTGAGGGGGCGGGACATGCACAAATAACAACACGCCATTGACTGGCAAGGGGGCAGGACAGCCAACCACCGCTGACTCCCATTGGCTGGAAAAGGGGGCGTGGTACCTGTCAAAAGTTTGACGAAAGGTGTCGCTTTATACTACTCTCCAGTTTCCCCCCACTTCTCATAAACATGCAGTTGATTTGCTAAATTGCCTGTCTCATGAGGAACCAGTTTGTGGTTACTTCCTCATTAATGTGTCCAGTCTTTGTAGGTATGCTACCATACCAACTTAGCATGGTTGGGACATTACAGTTACAAATCACGGTTTACAAAAATAGAGAAAATCAGGAACTGACCGAGGGGATCTGTCAATAATAAACTTTCTTAACCCCCAAATTGTAAGGATTTTGCCAGAATAAACAGATGCAGCCATTCAAAACAAGCGGGGTATGCTGCAGTATAACACGGTGGGCGTGTCGCAGTACACCGCATCATACCGTATGCAAATTAGATTATGTTACCGAAGATATTACTAATAGTATTAATAATGAATGACCTTGGACAAGCTGTAAGCTCAAAGTATTACCCTGGTCCACATTCTTTGTAACCGTCTTTGTAAATGAAAAGAGTTTATTTTTTCATTGACAAAAAGTAACACCACAACATTTAGTTGATCCAATCATGCATTCGTTTCCAATCATACAAAGTAATTCTTGAGAATCTCCGATTCACCATGCCTTTCACATGCTCATCAACGATATTAATTTAGGAACATGAACATATTACTGTATGTAAACTGTACTGTATATTGCTGGTCTTGGTAGTTTAAAGAAAAAATACACACCAGTATTCCATTTCTCCCTAAACATTTTAAGCATCAAAGTCTTACATGTTGTTATTTGGGAAATGTTTTTACGTGCTCTTTCTGACCATATTAGGATTATATACTTTGTGAAAAGTGATAGTCTTTTAACCTTTTCTGTGAATTCGCTTGTTATCTAACAAATGCATACTTTTAGAATTTGATTAACAGGGAATATAATATGGAATCGCGTATCTAAACAAATTAATAACGATATAATTATAGTCATGTACTGTCTGGCCTGAATAAACTGAAGAGGTTAGTTAATGCGACACGGAATTAAGAATTATCACCTCTTTTTACACTAGAGAACAATTGAGAACATTCCACTCAGTGGGCGGTGCATTGTTATCTCAATCACCTGTTAATTCCTTTTACACCACTGGACGACAGGAGAATGTGACTGTACTGTATCTGTACAGAATGTGTGTTTCAATCAATACAGTAATTGATTAAAATCGCAATCCCGTGTTTAATTAAATGCATTTTTTGATTCACAATCTGAAAATGAAAACCACGGTAAAGTCACCTTGAATTTAAAAAACACGATTTTGGCACGCCTGTAGCATTTTCACGAAACCTCCTAGAGTTGTGAGAACACTTGCTTTGTGTATAAAGTACATTGTGAATGTTTTCCCAGCCTTCACTTTGTCGTTGTTATGCCATTTTTTTGACCACGCACGAATATTCCTTTGTCCGTATCTTCGCAAAGGAATCAGTGTAAATTTTATTACTAATTAAATGACCGCGGGCACTTCCCACCCCCTCTACATTCTCAGAGTAGAACAGACTAACCTTCTAATGAAAGACAGTCCACCCCCCCCCACCCCCCACGGACAGGAAAATTGCCCACAGGCACTTAAACTTAATATGGTCAGTAACAGTAAACAGTAACATGGTCAGAAGGAGCACGTACAAACGTTTCTGAAATAACCACATGTAAGACTCTGATGCTTAACATGTTTAGGGAGAAAGTGGAATACTGGTGTGTATTTTTTCTTTAAACTACCAATACCAGCCATATACTGTCTGTAACGTAGGGATTTCTATATGGCTTTATTTAATGGTTACATTAGTGACAAAGGCTAAACTTTTAGCTTCAGTAACGCGTACACCGTATGGCATATATGTTTGTTTTGGGTTTTGCTTGTTCACATATCTCTCCTTTTTATAAAACGACATGGTTGAAAACTGTTCCAGAGCCACTGTTGTTTCATCAGTGAAAAGTACATCATGAAATGCCTCTCCCTGTTCAATCCACTGGAAAAAAGAAAAGGAGCATAAAGCGTCTGATGGTCATAAACGATATTCATTTAGGAACAGCATCAGAGATATGTTTTTAACTGCACTGCATCGGATAGAATACCATAGTGTGTTTTTTTTTTACTCCCTGGCGGAAACTGGCTTCCATAAGAATCAGTATGGCTCAGAGATTAAATAAAACTTCACTCGCACCAAACAAATGTATATTTCTAAATATCACAACATGATCGAATTTAAGTCATTTTAATAACAATGAATAGTCACCTATGCGTTACAATATAAACATTTATATTGATTTAAATCGCGTTTAAATCGCCTTTATTTAAAACCCATAAATAAAGCTGATACTGTTTAGACTTTTAATTGTTTAAAACTGTATTACAGCAGCACAATGCACAATGCAACGTAAATCGCTATCTTTGTCTTCTGTGTAATAATGTTCACCTCTCTGTCCAGCAAATTAACAATAGTAATAATAATTAACTTTATTGTATATGTTGCCTTTAAAGGTGGCTCCTCAAAGCTCTTTACAGGTTAAAAACAATAACAACAATACTGTTAGGCTGGGTAAACGATTTTTTTTTTAAGAAATACAAAATGAGATATAATGATATGTTCCGGCTTAGACATAACGGCTTAACAAAGAGCATAACACGTGGCGGCGTAGCGGTCGGCTCTGGCTTTCCCATCTACTGTATTACCGATGCACTGCAAATACAACCCCCCTCTCTGTGGGAGTGCTGGCTGTGACGAATTAAACCGGTTTCACAGGTATTTTCAAAGTAGAAGGGGGCAAGATTTCCAGCGAAAGACACCTCCCCCCTTCAAAAACCCAGTAAGTACAGTACTTACTAGTTAAGAAAGCTAGGCTCCTCAATGAAATCGCTTTAACATGCTAATGCATTGGTGTAACAGTCCGGGCGTGGCAAGCTTCTAATGTCAACTCGACTACGGCGAAAGGAACCCTTCTTTCATTGGAAGACAATGAACATATTCTAGCCCTAAATGAATTAATAGCAAACATGGTTTACATAAAAAACATTTTTCCAAGAAAGTTTAGCCTTTGTCACTAATGAAACTACTAAATAAAGACATAAATATAGAAATCTTAAGATTTTTAAAATACATGACTTTGCTAAAATTTATTTAAAAATAAAAACGATTACAAACGTCAGCGGAGAAAGAGAACAGGGGAGGGATGTTGGTTTTGCATAAGGGGCGGGGCTATGGAAACGAGGTCTATTTGGAAATGTGGAGTTACATGTTCTGGCTGTTTGTGAATTATCGTTGTTGAGTATGGAGTGTTGAGGTATTGATTTTGTGTAATGCTTTATGTTGAAAATTGAGGTGGATTTTGTTTATAATAAAGAGGATAAACTGGGATGGGAGAAGGGTTTGGTTTTGCATAAGGGGAGGGATTATGATAATTGGAGGAATTTGAGAAAGTTTAATGGTTTGATATATTTGATTTTGTATTGTGGTTGTTATCTATGTTTTTGGTTGGTATTATGTTTATATGGTTGTTTTTGTTGGTTGGTCATTATTATGGTTATTAATAATACTATCTATAGTTGAAATCTGAGCCTAAATAAAAAGAAAAAGCATTTTCAGAGAGCAATTACGCTGTGTTTATGTAGAATAAGTGATTAGGTTTATGAGCAATCTAATTACTTATTCGTTTAAAACGCTATGTAAAATAAAGTTTATTATTAATTTGCTGGACAGAGTGGTGAACATTATTATGCATAAGACAAAGATAACGATCCTGATCAGTTTAGAAATCTGTGTACGCTGTAAGGTTTTTACTTCTTAATTAAACTTTTAAAATACACGTTTCGAATAGAAAGAAATCCTATTCCTGGTACAGTATGTATAGCAAACCAGCACGTCTTTTTTCTCCAAGCAGAGGGGTGTCAGATGGTGTCAGCCAATCACCATTCTGAAGCCCTACCATAATCTCTAAATCTCATAATCTCATAATCTCTGGTATGGGAAGACCCCAGAATTCTATCCGATAGTTTATGTAGATAGATGATAAATACTTTTATTGATCCCGTGAGGGAAATAAAGTAAATCATATTCATTTTAGGAAATTATTAAACGCTCGGTTAAAAGCAAAGGAGATTGTCTGTTATAGTGGACATAAAAACAAGAGTTCGCTGGCATTATATCCTAGAAGACACAGACCGGCGCCAGACCAGGAGAATGCCCGCAGCGTAACAGAAAATGCCTGATGAACTAAGGATTGGACAGTTCCCAAGTGCTTGTACAATCGATGGAAATGTTCAAATAAATGTGCAAAAGAAATAAACAAAATGACCTTCAGATGCGTTATGCTCCTCTTCTTTTTATGCTCAGCTACTAAAATTTCCCTTTAGTGGTAAAATTCCATATAAATATTCAAAACTAAGCGGATTAAAATGTGCACAGTAAAGAGATTAAATGATTAAATATTTTCACTACTAACCAATGCACCACGAGTGCCCCTGTCGGTCATTTTGGCCAGCCAATCACTTACCGCGGTGCCCTGCGGTGGCTTGTGGGTAGTTTACCGTACCGCGGGTTTGTACCGTGCATTTTGAATGGCTGCATCTGTAAATGAGAGTTTGGTATAGTTAGAGGCATGTGAGTTTTTTGTTCTCTGGCAAGCTTTGGTGAAAGGAGTAATAATCTTGGCACTCTCACAATGACAGTGACACACTGTATAAATTTACAACTACAACATAAAGATACAATGTACACACAACACAAAAGATAATGTATTTTCAAGTTTTCAGACAAGGCGTTTCAGAGGCTGACATGTAGTCCATCCAGAATATCCCAGACTGCTACCAGATATTTAACTCTTAAATCATGCCTAAAGAAGTCAGAGAAGTGGAAGCTGGCTTCTAACCTAATAATAAACAACCTACAACCTAAACAAACTGCAGCTAAATCTCTCTCTCTCTAACCCAGATGCCACAAAATAAATGGGAGCCCATCTCCCTATTCTAAAATGCACCCACTAACTAGGAGAGACTGTTTTAAATTGTAGGATTCTCTACTCAGGGACTCCAGGTTTCCTAAAAGCTACAGAATAACAAGCTTTCTTGGCAAGATTCAAATACTTCACACCAACAATTTTTTTGATGATCTTGAAGTAGGGACACTCGCCTGGCACAAGTTTCAAGTTCCCTCTCCTCTTCTTCTCTTTCTCTTTTCATCTGACCTTCTTCCCTTTCTTGTTCGCTTTCCTTTTCCTCATTTGATCTTTTATGGTGTATTTCTGAACTGCTGACCGACACTTTATCATTTACCCAGAACTAACTAAGACAGGGGTGCCCAACCAGTCGATCTGGATCACTTGCCAGTCTATCGATCACAAGAATTCTTGGCAAAAAATAAATGGGCTGTTTGACTATTTACTTTTTTTCGATAGCCTAAAAAATCATTCAGATCTGTGCATGTAATGTCATACATTTTACTGCCCTTGTATTTGTTTAACCCTTGTCGAATGGGTTGTAATGTCTCTTCTCCGAGTGCTGGCTTACACTGAAAAAAAAAGAGGCTACAGGAGCTCCATAAATAAAGAGTGTTGTGTGTGCTACCCAAGAACGTTCTCTTGGTTATTACCACACAAACCCCACATTCGCTACAGTGCATAGTGAAGTGGAACAAATTTGCCAACAGTTTGATAAATTTGACTGCCTATTTGATAGTTGTAGTGTTTGAGTGAAAATGATGAAGCAAAGAGACCTAAAACTTACCATTACCACAAGGAATGGGAGCATGATTATTTTTTTGTACTTTCGCATTCAAATATGCAATACTAGTGTCTATACGAAAAAGGGAAATATAGAACAATATTTCAAAACTGCGCTCAAAACGTATGATGTGGACTTTCCTGCTAAAAGTGAGTTATGGAAAAAAAAGAGGAAAAATTAAAATCTCAACTAGCAGCAGTCGGTTTTCATGAGGCCTAATACAAGAGGGAAAGCACCAATCATTGCATTGTTCCATGTGAGCCAGATCCTGGCTGAACACAAAAAGTAATTCAGGGATCGAGAAGTAAAAAAAAACGTGTTTGCTGAGGCTGCTGACTTGCTGTTTGGAGATTTAAAAGACAAACGTTTTTGGTGAGGTTCAGAAAGCTGTTGCCTGAAATCAAAGAGTTTCTCAAGTCGTCTAAACATGGTGAATATGCCCAATTAGAGGATGACCAGTGGATTCCTCACAGACTTGACTGAACTGCTGAATGTCGAGCTGCAGGGACAAAATAAAAATGTAAGTGACAAGATCAGCACTGTCAACACATTCAAAAAACTGTTCTCAAGTAAGCTTCTCAGTGCCAATGCTCAAATTAAGGTAGGATTTTTTTTTTCTAAAATGGGGAACATTACTTATTCACTGTAGCATGAGTCACTTGTTTTTATTTGCTGGCATTTTAGTGATGGGTATTGTTATTGTACTGATGTGCCCACCATCTGTTTTTCCTATATTAGAGCTTCAAATTCACACTGATAAATCACACTGGACTGGCAAATGAAAAAGATCTTACATTAAAAAAGGTTGGGCACCTCTGAACTAAGGTAAACTAAGGTACAGCAAGGTAAACATTATGATTGAGTTGATCTTCTGGACAAGGTTATAGGGAAGTAAAGAAGGTAGGGGATTACAATTGGATAAGCCTGGGTAGTTGTTTTCAGGTCATCAAATGCTTGTTTTTTTTCAAGCACTGCATGCTGTTCACTGAAAAATATATTGCATATCACTCCATAAGAAAATATATTTATTATAAAATTCATGTATATACTGACTTTATGTAAATACTGTAATTTGGCATTAAAACCTTTTTGAGATTCAGTCATTCAAACAAATAAGAAAAGTAGAGTAACAGTTTATTTCAATGTTGGTGCATAACTGCTTCATTAACCTCTCATAACCGCTACATAAGATGTTATAATCACATGTTAAGTGCTTTATAATGACATGCAAATGACAAAAACATGTATACAAGATATCATAAGACTTTGTTTCTGTAATAAGTAGGATAGTGAGATATGTAAAGGTGTGTTTAATCCCCAGAACACACTTAGTTATTACTTTCCTGTGTAATTCACATTCATGTCTCTTACAGGAAATAGTGACTTTCATTATTTAATGGAGAAAGGGTGTTTAGGAAAGGGTCTCATCAGAAGCAGAGGTTCAACATATGTTAGAATACGGGGTGTGTTTGTCAGGGAGGCAGAGCTCTCATTAGAGAAGCATGAACTGCTATGCAACCGCAGTTAAAGTGAGTTTGTAAACTAACAAAACTCAGCTGGGGCCATGTCTGTATGATCAGGGAGAATACTTTCTTGTGAGGAGAACAAGCCAGCTTGCTAGCTTTAGGGCAGAGAATACATAAGATCATATCTCACGTTTACCAAGCACAAACATGAGTGGCAAATCCAGTATAGCAGAGTGAGTGAGCACTGGTGTCTGTTGAATAATGCGTCCACCTAACGCGTGCAGTGGCAGTGAGAGTGCCAAGACAAAGCAATGAGAGGGAGAAAACAGGTCACTGTTTGACCTCATGTTAGACATGAGGTGCTATTGTTGTCGGTTTTGAGAGAGATTAATGTCTCCACTGTGTGAGAGCAGACTACCACGTTCCTGTTTTAATGTCCCGAAGGGGAGAAAAATGAGAACAAATTTGAAGGAGAATGGGAAACTAAAATGTTTGTAGTGCTGTGTGTACACCGAAGGGACCTGGTAAGAGTCCCCAGAGGGAAATGGGAGTTTAGAAGATCTATTGAATTTAAAGAGACATCCTATTTTGGAGTGAGAGAACAGGGCTGTCAATAAAATGTTTGCTGTATGTGATTTAATTTGAGTTAGTGTGTGCACCAGATAGTAAGTGTGGTAGAGGGGCCAACCATCTGGCAATATAAGGTATTGGGTGGAGAAAAAGGGTCTATCTGGGTGCTCACTTCTGTTGGTACACATGGTGTCATAACAGTGTGAGGGCAGCACTGATTTAAGTATGTGAGAAGACAACAAGGTCTGGACATGGGAAATGTGTGTCAGAAACTGTATCTGTGAGTTTTAGTTTAAAGACGATGAGGCTGAGCATGAAAGATTGTTGTGCCAGAAGCTGTGACTTATGTGAGTTATAGGTGAATAGAAGCACAGAGGGCAGGACTGCGGTAGTGGGGCCCTCACCCGGGCAATACAAGGTGCGATAAAGGGTCAATCTGGCTGCAGGCCTCTGGCATAAGTGTGAAATGTGAAAAAAGGTAATGGTGGCTGGACACTAGACCTGTGCACCAGATGCAAGTGTACAGCCAGGAATACAAGGATAAGGCATCAGGAGGTTCTGTAAATGTGAGTGTTATGAGTCTGGGCAAGAAGTTGAGGAACTGGAGACTGTGTCATTAGTTTTGTGAATTATTAGTGTTGTGAATGTGAGACCCAACCTGGTGGAGTAAGTTAGAGATGTCAGTGACTGGAAGCCAACCAGGAAGTCTGAGGCTGACGGGGTGAAAATGCTAGTCAGTAGCCATTGAGGACTGAGGTGGGTATGAGTATGAGACTGAGCCAGAGTGGCCTGAACCCAAAGGCTCAGAGAAACGGTAGGGCACATCTTGTGTCTTTGCTACCCCAACAAGGGGGCTGTATAACAACACAACTCTCTCCATTCTCAGAGGAGAGTTGCTGTAAGTTGGTAAATGTTCACCTGCACTATACAGCAGCATGTATTAATTGCCATCATCTTCCTCCTGCCTAATTAATTACAGTTTTCATAAATAGAATGAGAGAGAGCTTAATATACAGAAAAGAGGAATGTTTCCCAAAGCAAACATGCCTGCTTACTGTAGTTCACCAGGCTCCCTACAAACATTCAAGCACTTTAACACAAGTAGACAAATAAGTCAGCAAAAAAGATTATAACTCATCAGGATATTCAACATTAATAAACATTAATCTGCCATGTTGAAGATACCAACTATAGTACAGACATCTTATGGTTTAGCCTTTTTATAGTCCTTTAAAAGGCTATTGTGTTTAAAAGTTAAAACAAATTTGATGTGTAGGAGTTACACAATTTGAAATATTGGTCCAGTAAGGAACAGTTAGATGAGTTGTCAAAAGCAAATTAACTCATTCTACACTCATTTGTTTATATTGTTTTATGGTTTACAGTAAATAGAAATGCAAACAAATATAAACCTCAATTCAGTTAATGTATTTATGTTCTCAGACTGATTTGAAGTGAAGTTCAGTAAGATCCTTGATTCAGGAAGGTTTTATTCATTGGGACATTAATTTACTTGTTCAATATTTTTTAATGAAACATGTAACCTACCATTATAAGAAAATAACATATAACACAAGCAGTTGGAATGGGCATAAGTTCTTAAGTTGTTATAATAGTGTGAAGCTTTAAAAAGAGGATTATACAGATGTTAATGGTGAAACGTAGGGTTCTGTTTTCTTTTGGTTGCATACAGATTCCATTTCTTCCTCAGTGCGCAAACTTAAGCAAATAGCCTACTGTAGTTCTGTTTCCAAGCCTTAATTGGTTACTTAGCTTTCCTTTTAAGTTGTCGTTCAGTAAACATATAAAGAAAATCATCTAAAGACAATCTGCGTGTTAAAGAACATTTTTGGTTTGTTTGTTTTTTCAGTCAGTATCCTTTCTCCTCCAGAGAAGTATCAAATAAACTATATGTTACAAGCAGTCAGTAATAATCACAACCTGAAAGATACAACCTGTCAATTATATTTTGGGGTTATTTTAACTTTGTTTTTTGATTTTTTAAAATTAGATTAAATTAACTAAATTGAAAAAAAAACTTACCATATATTACTGTATCATACAAAAGTATTGTATGTATCAATACGTTTACACAGGCATTACAATTTAAGGGAGAAAAACTAGAATGATTAGCACTTGTTTTAGAATGCACTCTCTGAACATACTGATTTTTGAATTTCACAGCTTTTAATGAATTGTTCACACTGAGGACATCCATGGTGTCAGTGGAGCTGCTACTGCTTTATCCATTAGGTTTTAGGTTAAAAAGAGGAAAAGGTGTAAATTAAACACATTTGAAATACTTTTAATTTAATTTACCCTTTAATGTTTAATTAAAACTAGGGTAAATGGGTAACCTCTGTGTCTATTTTGGAATCTAATAGTTCCATTTCCAAAAAAATTCACAGCCCTGTTAGAGAACCATTAGATATGAGTCAGGCAATTGAAATTGCTTTGACCCTCAGATGTATAAATCAGAATATCATCAAGCTGGAACTGATACTTGGTCCTGTGATGATTCTGATTATTGAACTGCACTGTTTAGAAGAATATTTTTATAACATAAAGGGCATCAAAGGAAAAATGATTTAATTTTAAAGAAACAAACTCATGTACATCTTTGTTTTAAATGCCATTTGGATTATTGAGATTTGAATTTGGAAAAATGATTAAGACTTTGGGATCTAAAGCTGTTAAAGCATAACTGAACACTCTACTGTTGGTTAATTTTATTATTTATTTGCTTGGCAAACCACTTTATTCTGAGTGACTTCATTGTTTAAGTAAAATTATCCCCTGGTGTTATGAGACTCAGGTGACAGATTGTGATCATTTTCTGGTTAGGCACAAGCTACACATACCATAGTCCTTTTTCAAACAGCACTGAATTCTACTTTACCAAAATGTTTTTGTTTCCATTGTGGTTGAATTCATTACCACTGGCTGTCCTAGGGCTTCATATGACCAGAGCAAGCCAATGCAGTTGATGATGCCTATTGTACTTACAATTAGAAAATTACTACCACTAATTACTTGTTACAGGATATACAGTATTTATTATTTGTGTGTGAATATCAGGCCTTGGAGCTGCCACTCATTTTCTTTTTCTACACAACTTGCATTCATGTTGTAATGGACTGCTAAATGCACCTGAAGGGGGCGGCAGTCTGTATTGGAGAAAGGATTCTTGTGCAGGAAAAAGATGGTGCTGATTAACCCTAACCCTAACCTCCCAGAGGTCACAGAGTTTCAGACAAAGGTACCAAGAGGAAATCCACAGTAAATGGTCCACAGGTTGTAAGTCAAAGTGTTGGAGGGAAGAAACACAGTTGGCAGTATGAGTCAATATGAGAAACAAAACAAAACTTAAGGAGAATCCAGGGATCAAGGGTTTAGAAATGAATCAAAGAGTCAAGCAGGGAGAGGAAGACTAAGCACAGCACTAACAGAGCACGGGAGCGACAAAAGTGCCAGATTACAAAGCCACAGCCAAAACTGAGCACTGCAAGGTCAGCTGAAAGGGAATAAATACCCTACTCGAAATTAGGTGAGCACAGTTTATTTACAGGCCGGTAGCATAGACACCCACTCAGATTGTGTTGTCATGGGAACAAGCAGATTGGGTGATTCAGTATATTGCTCACCGGCTAGGGTGTTACTGGAGCATATCTGAGTGTGATCATTACACATCATTTACAATTTAGTATTATTATGAATAATAATTGTACAATTAAATTGTAGAATGATAACAATATGAAGAAATATACAGATGCAGCCATTCAAAATGCATGGTACAAACCCGTACCACGGGCATCTACACATGCGCCACCGGAATATATGGAATTTTACCACTAAAGGGAAATTTTAGTAGCTGAGCACAAAAAGAATAGGAGCATAATGCATCTAAAGGTCATAAACGATATTAATTTAGGAACATAAACATATTATGTAAACTGTAGAAAAAATACACACCAGTATTTCATTTCTCCCTAAACATTTTAACCATCAAAGTCTTACATGTGGTTATTTAGGAAACGTTTTTACATGCTCCTTGCTCCTTTCTGACCATGTCACTGTACGTTTATACAGTATTTAGTATTACAGTATACAGTATTTTTAAGCTTTTCTGTGAATACGCTCGATATCTGAGTAAACAGAAGCATACTTTTAGAACTTGATTAATAGGGAATATAATATGGAATCTTGTATCTAAAGAAATTAATAACGGTATAACTATATTCATTTACTGTTGCACAAATAGTAGTATAAGACTTTCCATTGAGATGTACTTGTCACATGACTGCCTTGGTGGTGTAATCGCTTAAGTGGCTGACTTGTATTCCTGAGGTTGAGTGTTTAAACCCAGCTGTTGCCATCAGTTTTCTTTTAACAAATAAAAATTTATTTGAAAAACTAAAATAACTAATATTATTGGCATTATATTGACTTTTTTTATATTTCTAAATATCACAACATGTTCGTACTGTATGTACACAGCGGTAGGGCGCAAATTCACTTGATCCCTATTAATAAAGGGTATTAAGGGTATTAAGATCCCTTTAGATCTCCCTTCAGATTTAAAAGGTTATTAATAATATCTTTGGTGTCTCATCTTCCCAGTTTAGCTGATCTTTTGCTGCCTACATATGCTTACACAGCTCCCTGGGTAAATTATCATACTTGACTGAGAAAGCTTTAGAGAATTTAACATTTTTATTATCAACAAATTGTAAATACAACGTTTACATTGGCGTTATTAATTTTCCACTTGAGTGTATGGAGGAGTGTCAACTGTCAATGAAAGCAGACCTCCCCTCTTAGGCTGGGCAAACGATTTTTTTTAATTTTTAAAAAAGAAATAAAAAATAGATATAATGATATAAACATTTACTGCAATGCAATACTGCTACGTTTCGGCTGTGAATCCTTCTTCACGTGTGAGGGTGAAACGCTTGGAGTTTGTAATGTAGGGTGCTCTGGATGGGTTAAACTTTAATGCAGGAAAAATGTATTTCCCGGAAGCTACAGTATACTCATTCTTATGTAATGTGTTTTCTTTCTTCTTTTTTTCAGCATGGAATAAACCTATTATTTGATTCTTATGGAAGCCCATTTCTGCCAGGGAGTAAAAAAAAAACACACACACTTTTTCATTGATAAAAAGTAACGCCACATTCTCTTGTTTAAAGCACCACGTCTCTTCCCGTTAAAAGGAGGAGACACTTTACACTTTAACTCTTCAGATGTGACAAGCACATCTCAATGGAAAGTCTTATACTACTGTTTTTGCAACAGTACATAAATATAGTTATACCGTTATTAATTTTTTTAGATACGAGATTCCATATTATATTCCCTATTAATCAAATTCTAAAAGAATGCTTCTGTTTACTTCGATATCGAGCGTATTCACAGAAAAGCTTAAAAATACTGTATACTGTAATACTTAATAATGTATTAATACTGTAAAAAGACTTTGATGCTTAAAATCTTTAGGGAGAAATGAAATACTGGTGTGTATTTTTTGCATACTGCAACGCGTGTGAAGGCCATAAACGATATTAATTTTGGAACATAAACATACAGTATATGGCTGGTCTCGGTACTTTAAAGAAAACATACACGAAACATGGTTTCATTATGACCAGAATCGATCTTGAGATATTTTTAACTTGATTTACAGTATTTGAGAGGTATGTCTTGACACCGATACTACGTAAATACTGCTCACGTATATGTTTCTAGGTTTATATTATGCATTTCATACGGTCAAATTACTTTTGAGCAACTGATAAGAAGCGCGAAACGGTATGCCCAGGGCGTTCTAGTTTTCGTTTTGTTTTAATGCAGTGCAGTGGATTGATTAGAAATATCAAGTACATACAAGTCATTTTTTAAATGTTGTAGTTCGTCTTGTAAAAATGTTACGAGTACATCATCTGTCAACAATTACACAGGTTCTGTTTCCATATTGCGGATTTTGGTTACGTAATATTATTTTCTAATTTCACGTTGTGAATATATGATTTGGGCAAACAGAGCCGCAAAGAAGTACATTATGGGTTGTTGTTTTTTTTTTGCAGTTTTATCTAGAACAAGCGATGCTTAAACCTTTGTCTGATTCTTGTGAAACTATCCACACGACAGTTTCAGTACCTAGGAGTTGACTTCAGTGATGTCACTGATTGGATGTTTCTAAAAATCCATCCACTGTAAAACGTCTTCTCTAGTTGTCCTGCATATGTATTCGCTAATGAAGCTGTGTGTTCTGAGCCTGGTTCTCTACATTTCTGTATGAACCAGCTAGAGGGCTAAAGACAGCTTGTGTTTAAATTGAGTGTAAAGTAATTTATGCTTCTAAAGTCATGGTCAGCATTTATTATTGTACTGTGCTGTAAACTTGTTCTGTGCCTAATTACATTATTTTATAGCTTTATCAAATCTGTACATTGTCTGTCGATAATGTTTCTGTAGTGCTTTTTCAGCCCTCAGCATGTGACCGCGCTGGTGGTGCTGTGGGTTAGTTTCCTGACTCCCATGTCACACGGTCTGTGATTGAATCCCATGGAACTATGACTTTATTTTTTAACAAACATTTCTTTGAAAAAATGAAACGTTTCCCTTGGTCAGAGATTAAATAAAACCTCACTCGCACCAAACAAATTTATATTTCTAAATATCACAACATGATCGAATTTAAGTCTTTTTAATAACAATGAATAGTCACCTATGCGTTACAAAATAAACATTTATATTGATTTGAATCGCGTTTTGATTTAAATCGTAAATGCGTGTTTAAATATATGTGTTTAAAGGCGATATACTGTATAAAAGCGCTGATTCTTAATGTGTTCCGCCAGGGATTCAAAAAATTTATTTTTTTTAATCGCGTATCCAAGGAAAATTGCAGTATAACTTTGTTCATGCACAAACAGTGGCATGTTACATTATAATTTGGGTGTCTCCTCTGGCCAGAAAGCTCTAAATTGCATTTTGAGTGCGGTTTTTGACTTTTTCTAAATTGCAACCCATAAATAAAGCTGATACAGTTTAGACTTAATGTATTCTAAACTGTATTACAACAGCACATTGGACAATGCAACGTAAATTGCAAAAATGCACTTGGAATCTGTCCAAGCCCTACTACGAAAATTATTTAAACTGTGACACTTATCATTCATCTTTAAATAAACTTTATTTTATATAGCGTTTTAAGCGAATAGGTAATTAGATTGCTCATAAACCTAATCGCTTTATCTACATAAACACAGCGTGATTGCTCTCTGAAAATGCTTTTCCTTTATATTTAGGCTCAGATTTCAACTATAGATCGTATTATTATAAACTTTCTTGGAAAAATGTCTTTTATGTAAACCATGTTTGCTATTAATTCATTTAGGGCTAAAATACGTTCATTGTCTTCCAATCGAGTCGAGTTGACATTGGAAGCTTGCCACTCCCGGACTGTTACACCAACGCATTAGCATGTTAAAGCGATTTCATTGAGGAGCCTAGCTACTAGTTAACACTGTACTTCCTACTTTGAAAATACCTGTGAAACCGGTTTAATTCGTCACAGCCAGCACTCCGGCAGAGAGGGGGGTTGTACTCGTTAATGTCCGGTGACATACAAGTGGAAAGATTACAGATTTTAATCGTCTTTTTTCTGAACCAGGGAAAATCTGATCATGTTTCTCTATAACAATAATAAAAAACTTTATTTTACATATCACCTTTAAAAGTGGCATCTCAAAACAATACAGTAGATGTAAACCACAGATTACAAGGTAAATACCCAGACAAACGCAAACGCGTTTTTAATAAAATGCTTTCATTCATTCAACAGAGAGAGAGCGTAAAACCTGGGTGTAACAGTTGTTCCTTTTTCTGATCACTCGCTCTCTGAGATACATGGGAATCCAGGCTTTTTTTATCAATGCTTTCTTTTCCCTATACCAGATCTTATGGAACCACTTCAGAAGGGTGTCAGCCAGTCAGATTCCAGGAATCGGTACTTTAAAGGAAAAATACACACCGGTATTCCATTTCTCCCTAAACATTTTAAGCATCGAAGTATTTAACTAACATGTGAAATAGCGTGTGAAAAAGTGGTAGTTTTAAGCTTTTCTGCTAATATAATATGGAATCGCGTATCTAAAGATTTTAATAACGTTATGATTATATTCGTGTACTGCGACAGGGCTGTGTAGGGCTATTTCGCCTCTCTCTTCATGCGACTGTACCAGGAAGAGGATTTCTTTCTATTCGAAACGTGTATTTTAAAAGTTTAAGAAGTAAAAACCTTACAGCGTACACAGATTTCTAAACTGATCAGGATCGTTATCTTTGTCTTATGCATAATAATGTTCACTGCTCTGTCCAGCAAATTAATAATAAACTTTATTTTATATAGCGTTTTAAACGAATTAACGTTTAAGTAATTTAAGTAATTTAAGTAATTAGATTGCTCATAAACCTAATCACTTGCTTTTTCTTTTTATTTAGGCTCAGATTTCAACTATAGATCGTATTATTAATAACCATAATAACAACCAACCAACAAAAACAACCATATAAACATAATACCAACCAAAAACATAGATAACAACCACAATACAAAATCAAATATATCAAACCATTATACTCTCGCAAATTCTTCCAGTTATCATAATCCCGCCCCTTATGCAAAACCAAACCCTCCTCCCATCCCAGTTTATCCTCTTTATCATAAACAAAATCAACCTCAATTTTCAACATAAAGCATTACACAAAATCAATACCTCAACACTCCATACTCAACAACTATAATTCACAAACAGCCAGAACATGTAACTCCACATTCCCAAACAGACCTCATTTCCATAGCCCCGCCCCTTATGCAAAACCAACATCCCTCCCCTGTTCTCTCTCTCCCCTGGCGTTTGTAATCATTTTTATTTTCAAATACATTTGAGCAAAGTCATGTATTTTAAAAATCTTAAGATTTTTATACTTATGTCTTTATTTAGTGGTTTCATTAGTGACAAAGGCTAAACTTTCTTGGAAAAATGTCTTTTATGTAAACCATGTTTGCTATTAATTCATTCAGGGCTAAAATATGTTAATTGTCTTCAAATGAAATAAGGGTTCCTTTCGCCGTGGTCGGGTTGAAATTAGAAGCTTGCCACGCCCGGACTGTTACACCAACGTATTAGCATGTTAAAGCGATTTCATTGAGGAGCCTAGCCTTTCTTAACTAGCACTGTACTTACTGGGTTTTTGAGGGGGGGGGGGGTGTCTTTCGCTGTGAAACCAGTTCAGAAAAAAGACGATTAAATTTAATAAATGATTAAGGGTATTTACCTTGTAATCTGTGGTTTACATCTACTGTATTGTTTTGAGATGCCACTTTTAAAGGTGATATGTAAAATAAAGTTTTTTATTATTGTTCTAGAGAAACATGATCAGATTTTCCCTGGTTCAGAAAAAATAAAAAATCTTTGCACTTGTACAGTATGTCATCGGAAAATACAATCAGTTTCTGCTTTGTGTAAGGATGGTGTCAAAAAGTAATCTAAGTGGTGAGAAAGCTGTGCTCCTCAAAGCGCTTTACAGGATAAAAACAATAACAACAATAGTGGCTGGGCAAACGATTTTTTTTTATAGAAATACAAAATGAGATACTGTATAATGATGTGCATGAACAAAGTTATACTGCTATTTTCCTTAGATACGCGATTAAAAAAATACATTTTTTGAATCCCCAGCGGAACACATTCCATAAGAATCAGCGCTTTTATATATCGCCTTTAAACACATATAGTTAAACACGCGTTTACGATTTAAATCAAAACGCGATTCAAATCAATATAAATGTTTATTTTGTAACGCATAGGTGACTATTCATTGTTATTAAAAAGACTTAAATCCGATCATGTTGTGATATTTAGAAATATAAATTTGTTTGGTGCGAGTGAGGTTTTATTTAATCTCTGACCAAGGGAAACATTTCATTTTTTCAAATGTTAAAAAAAACTCATAGTTCTAGTGGGATTTGATCACAGACCGTGTGACATGGGAGTCAGGAACCTAACCCACAGCGCCACCAGCACAGTCACATGCAGAGTGCTGAAAAAGCACTACAGAAACATTATCGACAGACAATGTACAGCGTGTACTATTCTTGTGTTGCGGTACATGAATATAATTATATCGTTATTAATTTAGTTAGATACGCGATTCAATATTATATTCCCTTTTAATCAAATTCTAAAAGTATGCTTGTTGACTCCGGTATCTCTTTAGTTAAAGACTTCGATGCTTAAAATGTTTAGGGAGAAATGGAATACTGGTGTGTATTTTTTCTTTAAAGTACCAAGACCAGCCATATACTGTATGTTTATGTTCCAAAATTAATATCGTTTATGGCCTTCACACGCGTTACAGTATGCTCCTATTCTTTTTATGCTCAGCTACTAAGATTTCCCTTCAGTGGTAAAATTCAATATCTACAACGGGCACAGCAAAGACGTTTACTGTAAGTCTTTCTACGACAGACCAATGGACCACGAGTGCCCCTGTCGGTCAACCAATCACGTACCGCGGTACCACGCGTCATCTTGCGTCACAATGCGCGACGCAGTAGCCAATTACCTCTGGTACGTGTCTGTAACGCGCACTTTGAATGGCTGCATCTGTATGTATAAACATATACAGTAATATGTTTATGTTCCTAAATTAATATATTTTATGAGCATGTGAAAGGCATGGTGAATCGGAGATTCTCAAGAATTACTTTGCATGATTGGAAACAAATGCGTGATTGGATCAACGAAATGCTGTGGTGTTACTTTTTGTCAATTAAAAAATAAAGCCTTTACGTTTAAGATGACGGTTACAAAGAATGTGGACCAGGGTAATACTTTGAGTTTACAGCTTGTCCAAGGTCATTCATTATTAATACTATGAGTAATATCTTCGGTAAAGACTTTGATGGAGACAGCTCAAACACTGTACATGAGAGGTTGAGCTTTATTAGCTCCACCTGGTGGAAATTCCGGATACTATTATCTTACTTGCGGTATCATGGGGTATCATGCGGTATTATACAGTAACCCGTGTTATACAGCGACAAACCCGCTCGTTTTGAATGGCTGCATCTGTAAGAAATGTTGCAATAGTCAACAAACTTCCAGAAAAATATATTTAATATATATATTGAATATTGAATATATTAAATAGATATATGGTGTATATTTGTTAAACAGAATGTCTATAATGTTTGACATTGCATCTCCATTTGTTGATTAATTCTACCCTCAATCTTAAAATAATTTCAACTTAAAAGCAGCTGCTAAACAAATAAAGCTGTATTAATTTGTTTGAGTCATCTTATTCTTTATAAATTTAGAATGCAGAGAAAAGATAAATAAACAATATCAGCTTACATGGGAAATTATGACCGAGAAAAAAATATTTTAGCATGAGATTTGCATGAGTTCTTGAGACAGACAACCATTATTGAAACCAATGGTGAAGTAAGCCACAATCTATTTGTCTAAAATAAAAACTGTAAAACTAATGTACTGTATGTATGTTCTTTTTAATGAGTAATCAGTGATAATATTTGCTAAAGGAATAAAAACTGCAATTATGTAGTATATCTGTTTTGTGCTAAATGTGGGTGTACTGGTGGTTCTGGGGGATACAACAGCTTCTGCGTGAAGAAGGAACCTAGCACCTTTAAAATTGTTAGGATTAATACTCAGCTACAGAACCTGCAAGGTGGTCACTATTATCCTGTAACATATGTGACAAATATTGTTACATTAAAGTGTCATGACTGAAAACATTTAAACAAAGAACAATGAAGACTGTGCTAGAATATGAAATCTTTTGCAAGGCAATTTAGCTAGAATCATATGTTTTCACCATTGATATTTTAGAAAATCTTTGGGAACTTTAGAAATCCTTATTTGGTTTTGTACCAATAATTCATTAGTACAAACCACTAAAAAATCCTAATTCAAAAGGTTCCTGGCAATATACTTTAGGTTGTTAAAAATCCAACAGATAAGCACTGAAAGCTAATAGGCCTGGTCAGTATTAAAACCTTTTGCGAGCAATTAATTTTATAATGATCTCACATTTGTATCAACACAATGGTGTGTATCAAAATTAGCTCAAAACATTTTTACTATAAAACAGTGATATTCGTGTTTGGAATTCAAACCATCTACCTGTAATGTAGTAAATAAATTTGTTGGAATATATTGCTTAAAAAATATCTGAAGAGGAGGTTCTACCTCAGAGATCATCTAGGTCTTTAAAACAAGCAGGCTCTTTGGTCATCTTTTCAATCTATTAACTGACACGGGAACAAGTAATAGGTTTATTCCATGCTGAAAAAAAGAAGAAAGAGAACACAAGGTTTCGGCCTTGGAGCCTTCTTCAGGTGTGCACCTGAAGAAGGCTCCACGGCCGAAATGTTGTGTTCTCTTTCTTCTTTTTTTCAGCATGGAATAAACCTATTACTTGTTCCTTTGCAGCCTACGCATACTGACGCAGCTACCCACCTGAACTATTAACTGACACTATGAGGCTCTTTATATACAGTATACAACACACTCATCACACCATGTAAGAATTTGAATTTTTACTTGATTACCAATGATCAAATTAATTACTCTGTATTTCTTTTTACGAATGATAGAGCCCTTTGTCAGATTCTAGATGCATGCCAGATGTTACAACAGTCTCTCAAAGACCACTCTTCCACAATTGCCGAAGAATATGAACAGAGAAACTATCTTAATAATAATAATAATAATAATAATAAAACTATACAGCACCTTTCATACAAATAGCAGCTTAAATTTTAAAATTAAGAGATATACTTTCAGTTGTAAAGGAAAAAACAGTAATACAGTAAAGCAACATAAATGTCAATTTATGCTTGAAAAGAAATAAATAAAAATTAGGAAAGTTGTAATAAGAACAATAAAAGATAAAAAAGAAAGATAAATAGAAAGAACAAAGAACCATTTTAACTAAAAGCTAAATTAAAAAGATATATTTTCAAATGTTTTTTAAAACAATATACCGAGCTTGACTGCCTAATAAAAAGTGGTAGTGAGTTCCAAAATTTAGAAATATAAAAGCAGAAAGAAGCCTCTCCACTCTTTCTGTACTTCACATGTGGTATTTGCAGAAGGCCAGTATTTGCAGATCTCAGGTCACATATAGGAACATACTGTATAAAGACAGACATTCAGTAAGGTACACAGGTGCTACGCCGTTTAGAGCTTTAAAAACATGTAAAAGAACTTTAAAATCTAATCTATAAATCTAATCTCCTGTTCAACCAACTAGTCCCTCCTGGATATGGTTTGTTTGACCTTCCAAGTCCTTCAGGCAGAGGCAGGGCATCATTGTTATTTACAACCTTTTTACAGTCTAAGTCCTATTACTATACCTCCTCCCTCTTCTTTTGAGTGTCTTGTTTTAAATGTTTCTATCCTCCAATCTACTATTATTGCCACAGTTTATAGACCACCCAAACCCAGTGAAGCCTTCTTAGGTGAGTTTGCTGATTTTCTCTCATTTTTATGCCTTAAGTTTAAAAGGATCCTTATTCTAGGGGACTTTAATATACACATCGGTTCAAGGTCTTCCAGTCTGGCTAAAGACTTCCTTTCTCTATTGGGATGCTTTGATCTTACTCAGTTTGTTTGTACCCCTACACATAACAAAGGACACACCATAGATTTAATTATTGCAAATGACTCTTTTGTCTCCCACTGCTCTCCCCTTGATCTAGGCCTCTCTGACCACTTAGCCATTCTTTTCAATCTGGAATTACCTGTTTCAAACACTTCCCTCCACGCTCTGTAAATTTCCTCAACTGGCGATCAATTGATCACCCAAGGTTTGCAAATTCTGTTCTGTCCTCCTTATGTTGTTTCTCTTCCTCTGAGCCTCTAGAGGACAAAATAGAGTTACTTGATACTCTTTTATCTACCCTCGACACCTTTGCTCCTTTAAAAACTCGAACCATCTCCTTCTTTCGCCCTGCCCCCTGGTACAATGACCATCTGTGATCCATGAAGGCAGCCTCTTGCAAACTTGAACCTAGGTGGCGTCTTTCTGGCCTAAATGTACATTATCAGGCTTGGAGAGATTACTTATCTGAATATAAGGTTACTATAGAGTCTGCTAGATCCACCTACTTCTCTCACATCATTGAAAATCAACAAAACAACCCCAGACATCTTTTCTTCACCATCAACAAACTGCTCAAGCCAAACTTCCCCACCACATTACCTGCCCAATCACAACTATGCAACACATTCTTAGATTTCTTTAGTTCTAAGATTGACAACATCCGGCATCATATTCTCTCCACTACACATTTCATTTCCATACCTCCTCCCTCCTCATCCAACTTCTCTGGTTCCCTTCTCTCCAGCTTCTCTCTTCTTGACCCTAAATAAACTAGTTACACACATGAAACCCACCACATCTATTTTAGATCCCATTCCCACCACTTTATTTCAGTCATGTTTCTCTTCTCTCTTTACCATTGTCCTCAATATTATACATGAATCCATGAGCACTGGCATTGTACCAATGGTCCTCAAAACTGCTGCCATTACCCCCGTGTCAAAAAAGCCTAACGTGGCTCTAGACAATCTTAACAATTTCCGCCCCATATCCAACTTACCCTTTCTTGCTAAGATTCTAGAACATGCTGTCACACTTCAGTTACATAACCACCTCATGACAAACAACCTTTTCGAACCCCTCCAATCTGGCTTCCGTCAACTTCACGGCACAGAAACTGCCCTGGTCAAAGTCACTAATGATCTTATAATAACTTCTGATTCTGGTTTTCTTTCTATACTCATCCTTCTTGGTCTCAGTGCTGATTTTGACACTGTTGACCATAACATCTTACTTTCTTGTCTTGAGACTGTGTTTGGAGTTTCCGACACTGCTCTCAAATGGTTCAAATCTTACCTCACTGATCGCTGTTACTTTGTCAGTCTCAATGGGTACAGGTCTGAAATTGGTCTTGTTAAGTCTGGTGTTCCTCAGGGCTCAATACTGGGCCCCTTGCTCTTCAGCATTTACATGTTTCCACATCAGCTTTTAAGATCACATGGCCTCAGCTTTCATTTTTACGCTGACGATACTCAAATATACATCCATACCAAACCTGACACTGATTTGGCTATCTCTATTCTATCTAATTGCATCTCTGACAAAAATTTGGATGACTCAAAACTTCCTTCATCTTAACTGCGACAAAACCGAAGTCATGCTTATTGGCACCCCCCATCAACTTCGTAAAGCCAGTCCTGTAACCCTATCTGTAGATGGTTCTGTACTTGAGCTTTAATCAAAATTGAAAAACCTTGGGGTTATATTCGATTCTGGCTTAACATTCGACACACATGTGCAGCATACTGTCAAAACCTCTTTTTTTTCACCTCAGAAATATCACTAGACTACGCCCTATGCTATCACTAACTGTTGCTGAAAAGCTGAACAACACATTTGTATTCTCTCAAATTGACTACTGTAATGCTCTACTCACTGGGGTATCTAAATCTACTATGAACAAACTGCAGTATGTCCAAAATTCAGCAGCCAGAATCCTGACCAGGTCTAGTGCAAGTGTTCACATTACTCCTATCCTGGAGTCCTTGCACTGGCTTCCGGTCAAATTCAGTGTAGACTTTAAAATCCTCATGCTCACCTATAAGGCTCTGCATGGCTTGGCACCTCAGTACCTGTCTGAACTATTATCGCCCTACTCCCCACCTTGCAACCTTCACTCTTCTAATTCTGCTCTCCTTACTGTCCCCCAAGCCCGTCTACATTGTATGGGTGACAGGGCCTTCTCCTGTTATGCCCCCAAGCTCTTGAACTCTCTCCCCAAGGATATCAGACAGTCACCTTCTCTAAACTCCTTCAAATCCAGATTCAAAACCCTCTTCTTCAGAAAAGCCTTTACTTAACTGGTTTCATTCTTCACCCCTCTCCTTTTCTTAGTACCACCATCCACGGTCTCCTCTTTATATTGTAATTGTGTTTTATCTTGTGTATTCTTCTTATTTATTGTTGTTGTCATCCTGTAAAGTGCTTTGAGAAGCCACCTTTAAAGGTGCTATATAAAATAAAAGTTTTTTATTATATTATTATTATTATTATTAATACAGGTAACAGTGAAGTTCTTTCAAAACAGGAGTGATATGTGTTTTCTTTCTTGTTTTTGTTAGGATCTGTGCTGCTGCATTTTGTAAGGGATTTATTGTTTTCCTGGGAAGCCCACTAAAAAGAACATTACAATAATCAATTCTACTGGTAACAAATGCAAGGACAAGTTTTTCTGCATCGCCCTGTGATAAAAAAGGCCTAACTTTCGCAATGTTTCTTAAATGATAGAGTGCAACTTTAGTAACCTTATTTATGTAAGGGACAAAACAAAGATCAGAATCTAGGTTATACCTAGGTTTCGTACTTCAGATTTAACACATGAAGCAAAGGAGCCCAATTTATCCTGCAAGAGTTCTTTTCTGAATTTAAATACCCAATATCAACATTTCAGTCTTGTCTTGATTTAACTGTAGAAAATTTTGGGACATCCACTGAGAAATATTTAATACACAGCCGATTAGTCTGTTGACTGACTTTTTCAGATGGAATTCAGATGGAATAGAGATATACAGTTGTATATCATCTGCATAGCTATGAAAATTGATCCCATTGTTCCTAATTACATTACCTAAAGGTAACATATTTAATGAAAAGAGCATAGGTCCTAAAATAGAACCCTAAAGAACTCCACAAGAAATGTCAACATTTTTTTATGATTAATTTCCCAAGGCAACAAAAAACTGTCTACTCATCAAAGAAGATTTAAGCCATTCTAAAACCGTCCCTGAAAGACCTACCCAGTTTTCAAGTCGGTGGATCAGAATCTTGTGATCAACTGTATCGAAAGCTGCACTCGGCTGTTACGTCCCAGTGTGTGGTCTGTGTGTTTTTTTTGTTATGTTCCACACTGCTGACCTTTGATTGTTCTCCCTTCCCCATTGGCTCACCATTAAGCCACTGTTTTTGATGACGTCATAATCAATCAGCCTCTCAGCCAATGCATCTAATCCCTATATTACATGGAGGTTTTCAGGAAAGAGGCCTTTCGTTTGACTTCGGTCCTATTTGGTTTTGCTTTGCTTCATATCGCTTTGGTTATCGCTTCGCTTTTGCTTCGGCTTTGTTGTTTTGTTGTTTTGCTTTGTGTGTGTGTATTTTCATATAGCTTCGGCTTTGTTGGTTTGTTGTTTTGCTTTGTGTGTGTGTATTTTCGTATAGCTTCGGCTTTGTTGTTTTGTTGGTTTCTGTTCATTTCTTTGTACTTTTGTTTGTTTGTGTTTATCCTTGTTTTGCCTAACCTTGCCCTAACGTGTTACATGTTCAACTTTTGTGTTCTTTTGTACCCTGTTCCTGTTGATTACTCTCGTTTTCCCTTATTTGTATTTCAAGTTCACTTGTGTTTTTGTGTGAACTTTGGTGTATAAGGTTAGTTTAGGTTGTTGGGTACATTCTACACACTTAGTTGATTTTGTATTAGTACACTAGTTTAGTACGGGTGAGTGCCATTCGTTTTGTATGGTTTTTGGTAGTCTGTGGAGGTTAGCTAGGGTGTTGAAGACGCCGAAGACCATGTGTTTCGGGTTTTCTTTTGTAGACAGGTTAGCTTTCCCTCACTTTCCTAGCCAGCTCCATTTTGTTTGTTATTTTATTTTCCTTTATTACCACTCTAGTTCCTTACCCGTGTGTGTTATCATGTCTTACCAGTCACTTATTCAACTTAAAATCATCACTTTTGCACCCACCTTTGTTATCACGCTTCCTAGTCCCTCACCAGAACCCACTTGCTTCCAAAAGAATTATCCTAAATATTACACCCCTTTACCCCTAGACACTTGGGGTTGTAACATCAGCACTCAGTCTCAGGTCATTCACAACATGGACCAATGTCATCTCTGTACTATGGTTAGAATGAAAACCTGACTAAAATTTCTCAAAAACATTGTTAGAAACCAGATATTAATTTAATTGAATAAAAACAGCTTTCTGTAAAATTTTACTTAATATAGGAAAATTTGAAATAGGTCTAAAATTGCTAACAACAGCAGGATCTTTTTTTGTAAAGGCTTTACCAAGGCAGTCTTGAAAGCATTTGGGAAAACCAGTTGACAGAGAGCTATTTACAATACTTAAAACATTATCTTGCACGCAATCAAAAACCTTCTTAAAAAGAGCTGAAGTAATAGGGTCAAGATCACATGTGGAAGACCTGAATTTGTAACAGTTTTAAGTGTCTGAAGATTAATAACAGAGAAAGATCTCATACAAGCGGCTCTGTTAAGCTTTTGAATGAGTTTTTATCGCCTTTGCCTGTCAGGGGGTGGGGATTGGGCAAAGTGATGGAGACTGAAATAAATGACCGCAAGCACTACCAGTTTTTTTCCCTTCACCCTATGACAAGGTGATAATGTGCTGGCGGGCATTCCCAAGCTCTTTCAGAACATCTTGGAGATGGTCTGGAGGTTCATTCATGTTATTACATTATTATTAATATTAATATTTGATTTTGTTACCAGACATATTAATATAGTTTGCACAGTATTTTATGTGAGAGAATCACAATTATTTTCACCATTATATTGTATTTTTATTATACTGGGAGTGTGAAAATTGAGTGAACACCGGGGCGCACAGTGAAATTACTGAGATGGATTTTTGGTTTCATGAGGCAAGATAAAATTGTATCCAGCTGTGATGTTTGGAAAAGGGGTTTAGTGGGCAGCATCCCTCAAACTGTAGTACCTATAGTGTTAATATAACAGAGTATCACTATGATCTTGCAAGTACGTTTTTTATAAACGTTTGTAATCGCTATTCTTGCAAATAATTTTTGTATTGTTATTCAGTTTATGTCTGGGTGTTAGCTGGTGGGTAAACGTTCGAGGTGAAAATTCTTCCTGGAGAAGGGTACCTTTAAAGTGGAGAAGATGGCATCAAACTTTTTCGTCTCTGTATGCTGCTCGTGCTGTTATGCTCCTGTTAGTTTCATGCTCAGCTACCAAACTTCCCCTTTAACTTTCCATATTAATATATTATTTTAAGTGGATTTAAACATGCACAGTATAGAAATTAAAAGAAACAATTGTTTCTCTAACAACTAATGCACCAAAAGTGCCAGCTGTCGGTCATTTTGGCCAGCCAATCACATACTGCGGTATTTTGCTGTATTCTGCAGATAATTTCCCATGGTACGGGGTTTTACCACGCATTTTGAATGGCTACATATGTGAAAATCCCAGGTGCTCAGTGCTTTGTTTTCTAAAATAGCTGTTTAAGAATATGTAAAAAGAGCTATTGAAAAATATATGATTTAACTTAATGTACAAATGTCAGACAAATAAACATGACCTGTTTTATAGAAGATCTTTAAGATCACTTTATTGACCATATACAATTTTGTGTATTAGGAATTTGTCTTTTTGCATATGTTGTAACAGACAAATAAGTTCTGGATCCCGAGATGAAGTTAAACAGATGAGTTTTATTGCATGCAAGGAACAATAAAACCAAAGTATTGTTCGAAATACCGGTACAAAACTTCCAGTTTATATAGCCCTTTTCTGCCGCTTCTGACAGCTCATTACCATGGTAATGGGGGGAGGTCACAGTGTCTGGCTAGTTCACAGACTTTGGTCACTCTTAATAGTCTGTGTTAGATTTCCTTCCCTGGGGGTTTCCTAGCTGGCATCTGGAATCCTTATCAGTTATCCCACTTTCCTGCCATAACTTAAAGCCTGGAATATCTTGTGTCACAAGAAGTCCCGTCCTTGTGCAGAAAGGAATCAGTTAACCCCTTCTTCACATCTTATATCTTTCTTCACATACCCCAATTTGCTCTCCATGAGACACAGACAGGGAGAGATGCTTGGGGTCAGAGCGCTTGGAGTCCCTGGAGCAGGTGGGGTTAAGGGCCTTGCTTAGGGGCCCAACAGAGTAGGATTCTTCTGCCAGCTGTGGGATTTGAACCGGCAACCTTCCAGCCACAGTCTCAGATCCTTAGCCACAGAGCCACCACACAATACCCCCTATGAAGTATGGTTGGAAGGAAGAAATAATAGGAAATATGATCGGAGGCCATCTAGAGGTAAAATGCTGACAGATGATAAATAGAAAATTCTGTCATTGTGAGCCAGATAACATATTAGGTGGAAAAAGGAAGAGCAGTGGAGTGTTTTATTCTTCAATGAATACCACTTTGTTCTTGACAGACCTGCTAGAAGATTTAATATAAAGACATGTCATAGTTAGCTTTATGCAGACTTTTATGCAGATGTTGTTCAAATTAACAAGCGAGGCATTTGGAGTTTAATGATGTATGCAGGAATCTCCATTTCAACCTAGAAGTACCATTTTATCCAGTATGATAATCTTGGCAAAATACTGTGTTATTATTACAATGACATAAATGCGTTAAAACATTTTGAAGTCCTGTTATACTTTTCCTTCTGATGTGAGTCTAATACGTGACGTGAGTTTGTCATCAGTCCAACTTTCCAATGCCATCAACAGGAGACAACCATGACCATTGAAATATGTTTAATTTGTGCCACATTCTATAATAAAAATGATAATGATTTTTATTTGTATTTGTTCACATTTTCTGCGTTTGTGTTTGATACCTATAGTATTTTTAAAATATGTAGTTAAATTAGAGGAGATTCCATAATAGCATAGCTAGACCTAATAGATGAACATTCTGCTATTAATAACCTGTTTTCCCCACGGCTGGCTTTATTAGATTTAATACTTTAAGAGATGGTGGAGACATGGAATATTTTCACTCCATCTCCTACTTCTTTCCATCAAAGAAAAAAAAATACAAAATAACAAATTGGCATCACAGAATACAATTTAAATAATATGATAATGACTTTAATTGATTAAATCATTTATGTAATTCTCTTCAAGATCACGCTTCCATAATATAAATAAATGTTTGTTCCTCACTTGGTTTTATGTACTTTATGTCTTTTTATTATATTTTATTTCTTATAAAAATGCAGCCACTTCTCTGATATGCTTTCATACGAACTATGGACTTGAATGTCACAGATAAAATTATTTCCTGAGACAATACATGGGAGAACATAAAACATGGCTTATCATGATTTTTAGATGAAACTTTGCTAGTATCCATGGTATCAGAATGAATACATTTTAGGTTTGAAGTACTACTGATGTTACAGTCAAATCTTAGTATTTTAGTATTGCAGCTCCATTGGTGGTGTTTGACAGTCTTGAAGGTGTCCTTTTGCAAAAAGCTGGAATTGGGTACCACTTAGGGAAGTTGATGAGGAGGTTTTATGTGTGATGGAAAAAACTTGTATGTACTTGATTTATTTATATTTTACTGGAAAAATCAAAATCAATAAAAAAATAGAAAATTATTAACTGTTAAAAGTGATCATTTTGTGCACTATTCTTTATTGAGCAATAAAATAAACACCACACAACTGCAACAAATTTGCAAAGTTAGGAGGAAAAGGATGGCTGTAGTGGGTGTACTAATATTTAGATTATATATTACACATCACACATTGTATGCTGATTAAACTTTATCATCAACAGGGTTTATCAACATCTACTACTTATAAATTTAATAGATTTATAATGTTTGCCTACCTTTGGAAGCAATACTAGCTGTACATCAGTGATTAATACATTCCACCTTGTTTCAGATGCTGTTTTGTGAGGTTTTGTATAGTGTGGATAAACTTTAAACCTTTGAGTCCTAGATACCACACTCATCGCACAAACGCACAGCTCATTGAACATGTTCAGAATATCTTAAGTCTGGTGAGCAGGTCATCCACAGCAATTGCCACAGTCTTATTTTACAATAAAATCCATTGTTATACTAGTAGCATGAGGACAACTGTTAACCTGCTGAGATGCTGATATGTCCGGATGAACCATCATATAGTCAGCAATTTAGTTCTCAGGACTTGAATAATGTATCAGTGTGCATTTAGGCTGCCATCAACTACTAAAAGCAGAGTTCTGTAGCAATTAGTCATGCCTTCCAAGACCAGTATGCTTGAGCCTTACCAGTCTTATCAATCCTGACAGTCTTGGCTCGTGTCTCCCTGATTTTAGCACATCAGTGACAAATAAATAAGATAGTGGGATTTATTATTTCCTATTTTGGTGTTAAAATGTATATATATATTTTTGTATTCAGAGAGTGTGGACATTTAAAGAGATTTTTATCCCACCAATATATTAATATTTCAAACTAATTTAGTTTTAGGACTATGTAATAAAATTCACCCTCCTGCATACACAAGGCACTGTTATTAGAGTACAAGCGCTTTTTGTCTGTTTTTCTGTGACCTGTTTGCCCTTGATATACCTATCACATAACATGAATTTACTGTAATATCCACTTGAGTTAATTAACAATCTGACACTAGTCATACCTCTAGCGGCAATGCTTGTTAATAAGACAGAATTAAGCGTTGTTGTGCTTTCCTAAATGAGGCCCCATCTCTCTCTTCATCTCTGTGGTGCAGCCACATGCTATTCATGCAGGCTTATTTAAGGTGTTTTCTTTTCATAAGAAACAGCTCCCAAATGGGGATGCACTTAGCTAAGCCTGGCTATCATGATCAATGGTCATCCATTGGCACCTATCTGTCTATGGAGTGCCAGATGGACATCTGGACTGCATTCCTAAGTGTCAGGAATAAGTGACTCATCTCTCACCTTGATCAACCAATCAGGGACTGGCAGGGTGTGGTAACACCACGTGGGTCTCCCATGCCTGCCAAACTCTCAACCAATCAGCACACATCTGTGTCTTGGTCAAAAAGGTAGTACATGCTCAGGTCGGGGCTCTCCTTGGCCATTTTCGCTCACCCTCAGAGACCATCATGTGACAACCAGTGCTGGATGCACTGGGACTTGGACTTTATTCTAAGTGCGAGGCCGAGGATCCCAACAGACACAAAAAGATCTACTTTGGCCTTAGCTTGTGCTGTCATGAAGCAAGTGCAGGGGTTTGAAATTTCCTACACCGAACAATACAGCCAGTGCTGAACTGGAATTCTTGATAAAGAATCATTTGCATATCTATTTTCATACATTCTACAATGTTACTATCTTGACACCAGTGGGCACCTCAAACTTTAGTTGCTACTCCAGCTCTGTGCAGCAGACTATGCAGATATCTGTAGCCAATTCCTGGCTGCCTAGTGTCCCTAGATCTCCATGCCTCACCTCTTCAGGCCTATTTAAGTCCTGTTCTCTAACCATGCTGTGTTCAGTATTGTTCATCTCTCCATTGAGCTCCAGATTCTGACAGTCCTGAACTTTTCCTATTCTAGTATTTTTCCTTCTTGCCCTAGTTCCTTCTCTTGTTTTTTACTCCTTGATTTTTGTCCTTGTGTTTTGTTCCCTTATTTTTTCTTGGATTGTTTCTAGGTGTTGTTCCTGCTCTTGGTGTTTTATTTTTCCTGGATTACTTACCAGGGTTTGGAATTTGGCCTGTTTCTAGACATTGCCTTTGGATTGTGTTTTAGTTCTAATCTGGGATTACCTTCCTGGCTCTGGACTTTAGGTTGTTTCTAGACCTTTACTATGGATTGTGTTTTGTT
Source organism: Atractosteus spatula (assembly GCF_055471065.1). Classification (NCBI taxonomy): domain Eukaryota; kingdom Metazoa; phylum Chordata; class Actinopteri; order Semionotiformes; family Lepisosteidae; genus Atractosteus; species Atractosteus spatula. The sequence continues at coordinate 37,187,409 of NC_142709.1, forward strand.
TAGAGTTTTTTGACAGTTGAAACCTCACAGGGCCCATCTCTTTTAATTGTAAGCTATTAGACAGCCCTTTCACTCAAAACTACCACCTGGAACACCATATAATACAAAACACAATACACAGTAAAAATAAGAACTGGGAATTTACATTAAGCTATTCATGTCAGTTATTTTCTACCAGAATAATTAATTCTGCATTTTATTATGGTCAATTATTGTTGATGTGTTCTTGTGTGGTGTTTCATACTATAGGAAGAATGTGAAAGTAATAAGTATGATTAAATTGAGTTCATATATTTTTGGAAATAAAAGTCAGCCCCTATCCAAAAAATAACTACTGTATCACCATTCACAGTTTACTTCAAACATAAAGGTTTAATGACTACTGTATGAAAAAAAAAAACAATAAAGATGATTATTTGTCTCAACCACACCTGGTCAGTCTCAGGATCTTCTGCTTTTTATTCCACCTGAGCTCTTCTTGGCTTGATTGAAATCATAACAAATTAACTGGCAGTAAATGTAACTGTTTTAAAGTACTGCACACTCAAAATGTATGTGTACTCATTGAGGAGTCTGAGTTTTTTGTAGGAGTGTGGATATGTAGAGACAGACGAGAGGATCACTGTTTTGCAGAGTAAATAAGAAACTAGGTAGTGTTTGATTGACCATACAAGTATACTGAAAACAAGAATGACATATTTTTAATAAAACAATGTTTATTGACAAAATAATTGTCATTTTGTCAATAAAAAGATTATTAGGACCATTTTAATCACCAGTAGGACCCTATTTCTTTCTGGATGAATAGGATGACAGAATGTGTACAGCTGCAGCACTTAAATTCCTCACAGCTTTTGAAGGAGTATATTTATGATTTATTTTTTAGCCTGAATGAATCATTCATTGATAATAAAGTCATTAGAGCTCCATAATATTTAGGTCACCTCACTGCAGAGTTCAGCTGAAATAAATCAAATAGAAGACTGAAGAACATTTGACTGAAATGAGATGATAAGTGGATTTTTGTGAACAGTGCTTATGGGGTTCATTCAATGAGATTTGTACACGACACAACTGCCCCAAACCAAGCCTCTAAAACCTTGACCATGAAATGCTCCATAAAATGTTTATTTTGGAGTTTTACAGAAAGCACAATGTGGAGAGCAAGGGAATATTATGTAAGCACAAAATAATTTATTCAATGCAAATGCTAGAGATATTACGATGTCTTGATTTGCACAGTAATATGATGGATTGATTGTGACAGTAAAATAATAAACATACTTTCAGAATAAGTATTTATAGTACTGATACGTATTTTGACTGTGTCCATGAGCTCTGGAAAGCTTCTAATTTGAATTTGTCTTTAATGTTTTTTTAAAAATAAACTATCACATTCATAAGGAGATTAAATCCGTGACAAGCGTTCCATGACTATAGTGACTAGTGTAGGCATCCTCTCACGAGGCACCAATAAATGTAGGGGTTTTGTGCATTTACTGGGACAATTATTAATTGTAGCAGTAAGTCACAAAATGATTCCTTGATGGCTATTAGAAGATCGACCTTGTGGGATAACAGCAACGCACACACACGAATACCAGTACACAACAATACATTTATTAATACATAAAATGTGCATATAAACATGACAGATCTTATAGTGAGGGTTAGCAGAATACAAAAGGTATATATTCAATCACGAAGAGTTACAAACCAAGAGGGACATACATTCAGTATACCATATTCATTTAGACCGTTTCGTAAATGAACTTGGATTACAACTTCTACACTAGATACTCAAAAGCAAGTACATCACTCATAGGAATTAAATTGCTATCACCTGGGGTTGAGGTAACAACTGAATTCTCGAGCTGTAATGCAGAATGTTGAATACTCATCCAATCTGTGTGGTTCAGATCTCCAGCGGACACAAAGAAACAGTGGCAGGCTGTTTGTGCACATGAGAAAAGTGACTGGGGGTCCAAGCAGGTCACACTCTTTAGACAGGAAGAAGACCAGTTCGTTCCTGATGTAGTGCAGTGCTAGTCCTGAATACTGATATTCAGCTGTCCACAGTTCTGACCGTAGTTCACTTGTTGATAAGGTGAGCGTTTGCGGTGGGTTCACGAGGCTTGCTGCTGGGCTAACCTCAGGTGGATCCTTTGGTTACTCGCTGGAGACCTCCGTTCTCGACTCTTAGAACCAAGTAAAGTCCTGGCACTCGGACACACTGGCCGCTACGTGATTGTCCGAACTGAGTCTGAGAATGTCCAGGAGGAGCTGGAGGAGCCCTGTGTTGCCTGTTTTACCTGGAGGAACTACGGTCATTCATTGGTTGAAAGTTCCGTGGGCATTTGAGACCCACGTGGGGTTACCCTGCCCTACCAGTTCCTGATTGGCTGATTGAGGTGGAGGATGAGTAACAATGCTCTCTGACCTTAGGGATGTAAACAACTTGGGATGTGACTCTCCCTTGGAATCTCCCAGACAGTAAGGCACCAGAGATGACCATTTATTAGGGTTGTCGGAGAATCTCAGCACTGGGAGTTGTTCCTTATCAGGACATTCTATCAGCTAGAAAAACACCTTAAAATAAGTCACTGAATGCTATAGGTCAGAATACTGTACTACATAATTCTGATTTAGTACGTAGTATAGTACATTTACTATAGCATTTAACAGTAGTACTGTATCTATTCAAATGCAACAACTTTTGAAAGATATGTAAACACAAGTGAGCTTATATAGAGAACAGATTTCCCAGCTGTAGCATCTTTTAAATCATAAAAAAGTATCCCAATTAGTCTTTTTTCTATTTGTCTTTTATGTTATCTCTTATTCTATGAAAAGCGGTTTCCTCGTAAGAGAACCAAACACAAGCCACATTCATGACATGAAGGGCAATTAGTCAGTTATTACTAGATTCTGCATTAGCTTTCTTGTCATGTCACATATAATAACGCTAAATGGCGGTCACGTCATGCCAGCATGCTAAGCCATAATATATACAAATGTTTATATTGTGTTATTTTTATTATATATAATGTTATAATGTTATATATTTACGACCGTTTTACAATTACAGCCAGGGCTGGCACAACCCATACTTAAGGCCCGGGTGCAAGTAAATACAAAAGCCTCCCCCTTCCTTCTCACTCCACCAGTGCACGCAGAGCAAGAGAGCAGAATTAAAACGGGCTAACATATTGAACTTGATACTTAGTAACGAGCTATTTAAAAGTTTACAATTTGACTTGTCGCACTTTTGTCGCAGTGTCGCACTGTCAAAGTGCGCGGCACAGACACGTACCACTGGTAATTGGCTACGTCATCGTGCGTCATACCGCAGTACGTGATTGGTTGACCGACAGGGGCACTCGTTGTGCGTTGGTCGGTCGTAGAAAGATTTAAATGTCTTTACTGTGCCCGTTTTAGTATTGAATATTTATATGGAATTTTACCACTGAAGGGAAATCTTAGTAGCTGAGCATAAAAAGAATAGGAGCATACTGTAACGCGTGTGAAGGTCATAAACGATATTAATTTTGGAACATAAACATACAGTATTACAGCATGTAAACTGTATATGCCTGGTCTCGGTACTTTAAAGAAAAAATACACACCAGTATTCCATTTCTCCCTAAACATTTTAAGCATCAAAGTCTTTAACTAACATGGGAAATAACGTGTATAAAAAGTGGTAGTTTTAAGCTTTTCTGCGCATATAATATGGAATCGCGTATCTAAAGAAATTAATAACGATAGAATTATATTCATGTACTGCAACACAATAGTACACGCTGTACAATGTCTGTTGATACTGTATGTGATGTGTAGGGCTGTTTCACCACCCCTCATGTGACCTTGTGGGTGGTACTGTGGTCTACGTGCCTGACTTGTAAACCACAGGTTGGGTGTTCACATCCAGCTGGCATCACAACTTTTCTTTTAACAAACATTTCTTTAAAAAAAATAAAATAGCAATATTATGGACAATTAATTTACTTTTTTATATTTCTAAATATCACATGTTCGAATTTAAGTCATTTTTAATAACAATGAATAGTCACTTTCTTTCCTTCTGACAAAGGTCCCTGCTTCTGCTTCCTGCTTCTATCGTGTGTGTGTGTGTGGGGGGGGATCCCTTTAGATCTCCCTTCAGATTTAAAAGGTTATTAATCATATCTTCGTTGTCGCATCTTCCCAGTGTAGCTGATCTTTTTCTGCCTGGGGAAACTATCACAAAGCTTTAGAGAACTTAACATTTCTATTATCAACAAATTGTAAATATGACGTTTACATTGGCATTATTAATTTTTCACTTGAATGTATGGAGGATTTTCAGCTGTCACTGAGAGCAGACCCCCCCTCTTAGGCTGCGCAAACGATCTTTTAAATTTTATAGAGAAATGGAGGCTGTACAGTATGCGTTACAATATAAACATTTACTGTCAAACTTTAAATCAGCAATTGATTTAAAGATGATTTGTCAACGCGCAATGAAACCTATTACTTGATTCTTATGGACACCCGGTCCCGCCAGGGATTAAAAAAAAAACATGCAATCGCGCATTTAAAGAAATAACAGTATAACTATGTTCATGCACAAATGGTAGCATGTTACATTATTAGTTTGGGTGTCTCCTCTTGTCAGAAAGCTCTAAATTGCATTTTGAGTGCGGTTTTTGACTTTTTTTAAATTACAACCCATAAATAAAGCTGATACTGTTTAGACTTTTAATTATTTTAAACTGTATTACAGCAGCACAATGTGCTTTTTCATGAAACTTCCTAGAGTAACGAAATGTCTTGCGTTGTACAGCTTTTCAACTAAATATATTTATCGCTTACGCCTGACATAAGAGGTGCCCGATAAAAAAAGGTTGAACAGCTCTGTTGGAGGTTTCATGAAAAAGGAGGTTTCTCTCTAGGAGGTTTCGTGAACAAGCTGCAGACATGCCAATTGAAATCAATTTTATTTTTAAATACATTTTAGCAAAGTCATGTTCCATAAGAGTACGGTAATTACGGTACGGCTTCAGAATGTTGATTGGCTGACACCATCTGACACCCCTCTGATTGGGGAAAAAAGACCTGCTGATCTGTTCTACATAGCAGGAAGACAACAGCATGTGTTGCTTCTATTCGAAAAGCGTATTTTAAAAGTTAATTAAGAAGTAAAAACCTTACATCGTACACAGATTTCTAAACTGATCAGGAGGAAGAAAAATCACCCGTGTTTCGCATATAAAAAGTGGTTATTAACTATCGAAACCTGTTTTTATTTCGCCTAGCAATCTGCCTGAATGCCGAACTACAGTATCTGAGAAGAGCCACAATTGAACTAGTGTTGATAATAAGAGAGAGAGTCCCCATTACCCCCATTTTGATTTAAATCGCAAACGCGTGTTTAATTAAATGTATTTTATGATTCACAATCAGACAAATGCAACATAAATTGTTATCTTTGTCTTCTAAGTATCTTAATAAACTTTCAGCATAGCTTTCTCCCCTTTTAGATTTATTTTTCTTGGGATTTTGGGATCACACGTGGAAAGATTAGATTGTAATCGTTTTTATTTTTTAAATACATTTTAGAAAAGTGTAATCTATACTAAAAATCTTATATTAATGGAGTTTAGTTGATACTGTTTAAACTTTTAATTATTTTAAATTGTATTACAGCATTGTACACATGCTTAAAAGAGAAGAGAGAAAACGCAAGCCTTCTTCAGGTGTGAGGGTCTTCTGCTCAGAATGAAATGCTAAAATGTAATGTAGGCTCTGAATGGGTTCAATTTTGATTTGGGCTTGATTGAGGTTGCTGCCTTTCATCTAAAATCCTGCTTGAATCCTTCTAAACTAAAAATTAGACACAAGAAGAGAAGAGGCTCTGGTGAAATTTATCTTTTTTTAATTTCTCTTTTTTTCTTTGAAAAACATCTTACCAGCTGCAATCCAGGGACAGAAGGATTAAAAAAAGTCAGACAGGCAGGGGGGAGAGTGAGTTCTAAATAAAGAGGTATCCAGGTAACAGTGAAACGGGCGGACAGTCTGGGGAGATCGCCCGTTTTCCATGTAAATAGTTCCCTGGTTCCGCACCCATTGGTGTTTCTCTTGCTCTCTCTCGGGCTGGCGGGCTTGTCTTGCGTCTCTCTTTCGTCTGGGCACGGGAGTGCTGCTGGAAGGTGTTGACAGAAACACCTGATTATCAGCTCGAAAGATTTCAGTGCTTTGTATATATTCCAATGGCAGTGGGGGCAGGGTGTGTGGGAACAGGTTTGGTTGAAATTGCTTTGGGGATCTATGTTCTTTACACCTGAAACATTTTCTCTGAAAGCATTTTCTTCCCAGTTTAGCTGATCTTGTTACAGCATGTTACAGTTTACTATTATTGACCATATTAATTTTAAGTGCTTAATGCCATTTTTTGACCATGCACGAATATTTTTATGTTCATATCTTCGCAAGGGAATCAGTGCAAATTATAATACTAATTAAATGACCGCAGGCTCTTTCCAACCCCTCTGACAGCAGGAATATTCCTATTCTTAGCTCAGCAACTTATTACAACATAGGGTGCTCAAAACGTTTTTTAAACAGTGACACAGCGTCGCGTTGTGAATCTGTTTTTCCATGTTTACAAAGAAAGTGGAATACAGTGATACTACCTGATATATAGATACATATTTTTAGACATTTAGACCCTTAAATTAATATCATTATTAATAATAATGATAATAATGATAATCGGCCAGTGAAAGCTCTGTTGTCCTTCACATGAATGCCTGAAACATTTTACCGAACCCAGGATTTTACACTATATTCCCCATTATAAAATGGATAATTCCGGTCCTGAAGTCTGATTGCCTGACATACATTCAAAGAAGTCCTATATTTTCTAATATAGGCACATCCCGGAATTTTGACTTCACTGTGTGATGGAGACATTTTAAAGACTACTTCTTAGTGTAGATAAAAAAGCTTGGATTCCCATGTACAGTATCTTATACACATATCTTTTTCTGTTGTCTTTGTTGATCTCTTGAGGATCCTTGTGATATTTTGAGCTCTCGTTGAGTGATAAAAGTGTCGCAGTTTTAATCATTTTCGTTGTTAGAAATTATCAAATGCTCTGTTAAAAGCAAGGGAGTTTTTATATCTGTTATAGTAAAAGAAAATGCCCGATGAACTAGGGATTGAACATTTTTTCAGTGCTTGTACAATCGATGGAAATGTTCAAATAAATGTGTTAAAGAAATAAACCAAAAAGTAAGTTATTCCTTTATCATATTGGCTAGCTAATGTCAAATCCTTGTTTGTTAGATCAACGAAATGTTGTAGTGTTACTTTTTGTCGATGAAAAAATAAAGTCTTTTCATTTAAAATGACGGTTACAAATAATGTGGACCAGCGTAATACTTAGTTTACAGCTTGTCCAAGGTCATTCATTATTAATAATATTAGTAACATCTTCGGTAAAGGCTTTGATGCATAAAATATTTCTGCATAATTAAAATATTTATGATAAAGGTAGGTTGTGTATTTTTGCCCAACTGAGCAATCTTGCTTTCATAAAATATACCAACTTTTTAATGACTGATGATTAACATGCTGTAATACACAGTTTAAATTTAAAAGCTCAAATGCTGTATATGAGAGGTTAAGCTTTATTGGCTCCTCCTGGCGGTTTTACAAGGTGATTCTGGATACTTTCTGATATGACGTCATATGACGTGTTACACTGTGTCATACAGCGTTAGGATGCGACACGCCCACCGCATGGTACCGTGGTGTACCTCACTCGTTTTGAATGGCTGCATCTGTATTTATGAGACACGATTTTTCAGATGTCAGTAACTTTGTGAAAATGACACACAGCCTTCAAACCACAGACATTTTAAAGTTTGCGATTTTTAAAAATTTTCACAGCTTTTATTTAAACAATATCTATTATCTGGTTGCATTTTTAGAAACCTTAGTTTGAATAAAGCAGATTCCAAGTGTAAGCGACTTCATAATGAGAGAACGCATTATGCTACTTTTTTTTACATCAGTTGAAGCGTTCTGAAGTGTTTCAAAAACATAAAAATGTAACATAATATTGGATATAATTTGAAAGAAAATGAAAAATAAGAAACAATAATGTGTCTTTGCCTAAAATAGACATTGCATGCCTTTAAAATCCATAAAATACAGGTTTAGATAGTTAAAAGCAATTTTATGCACAAAAAACGGATGATTTTTCTTCCTTGTGATTGGCTTAGAATCTTTGGGTAAGCTTTAAGTTTTCTTTTAATTTAACATTTTAAACACTTTAATTTTGATAATGGAACACACATTTCCAATAGTGGTGTGAAGCAGCACACCACCCATTGAGCTCCGTCAGAGAAGAGGCGGCACTGAGAGGAGCTGCGGAGCTCAGTAATACTGCTTATGGAACTGAACATGTCTGCCTTTAAAATATTAAATATTATATACACTATATTGATTTTTTGATAATTCTGAATAGTTAAATGATTTATTAATAACAAATAATTTCAAATTACTTGTTTTTTTAAACTGTATTTTGTTCAGAGTGATTTGTCACTGTTTTCACAACCTTCGATTTATTAAAAGCCTATTTTTGAGACAGGGTCTCCAATCATACAAAGTAAGTCTTGAGAATCTCCGATTCACCATGCCTTTCACATGCTCATAAACAATATTAATTTAGGAACATAAACATATTTTGTTACACCGTTATGAATTTATTTAGATACATGAATCCATATTATATTCCCTACTAATCCAATTCTAAAAGTATGCTTTTGTTTAATCTGATAACGAGCGTATTCGCAGAAAAGGTTAAAACAATCAATTTTCACAAAGTATATAAATGTATGTGACAGAGTGCTTGTTCTTTTTTCCTCTCTGAATTTGAAATACTCCAATACTTCCCTCTACCCTTCTGGTATGTTTGAAAGAGTTTATGTGATACGAATGAAGTGTGAATGATACTTACCCTTTTGTTGTTTCCCTAAAATCACTGCAGTGTTTTTCCCCAGTGTTTTTCCTCGTTGGAGTATTGTTTTGTGTTGATCAAGATGGCCACCAGTCACCTTTCCTGTTTGTAGTATCACACAAATGATCTTAAAGGGAAAGGTTACTGGTGAGCCATCTATAAATAACCGATGTAAGGTTAGTTGTTTTGTTTAAGTGAATATATCACAGTTGCATGACTGTTAAAATTTATAAGTTATTTTGGGATGGTTAAACACTTTATTTTGATCAATCTGCCCATCTCTGTTAAGAAAGTGTGAGTGAGTCCCTTTAAGAGGATGGTCCTTAGAAGAGGAGGGGCTATAAAAGGGACTGGGAGAGTTCAGTATGGAGGAGGGTGCCTGGGAGGAAAGATGTGGAGAGTACTCCTGTGAAGGTTTTTTTTTATTGTTATCCCTATTTTGATGGCAATAAATCCAGTTTTGTTTGCATTTGAAGACTGCTATGTGGAAGTTTCTTTTCTTTTTAGCCAAAGCTGGTCACTTGGCCGGTGACAACGTAATATGGTCAGAAGGAGCATGTAAAAATGTTTCTGAAATAACCACATGTAAGCCTTTGATGCTTAAAATGTTTAGGGAGAAATGGAATACTGGTGTGCATTTTTTCTTTAAACTACCAAGACCAGCAATATACAGTTTACATATTATGTTTATGTTCCTAAATTAATATTGTTTATGACCTTCAGATGCATTATGCTCCTCTTCTTTTTTATGCTCAGCTACTAAAATTTCCATTTAGTTGTAAAATTCCATATTAATATTCAATACTAAGTGGATTAAAAAGTGCATAGTAAAGAGATTAAATGATTAAATTTTCCACTACTGACCAATGCACCACAAGTGCCCTTGTCGGTTATTTTGGCTAGCCAATCACGTACTTCGAACTTTGTGTCAAAATTGTAAAAAAATGTAACCAAATGGTGTAGGTGAGATTGCTGTCTGTCCTGGTTAAGGCAGTTAGAAAATAGATAGACTGGTGAATTAACACTTGTAAAAACATTTAAATTTTAATGTGATATGGAATGTATTATTAATAATATCTTGGATGATCGGTAAGCTGAAGAGTTATAGAGGAGACGCGTTGAGTTTTTTTCTTTTCAGCTTGCAATTAACTTTTACTTATTCCATTGCAGGCACTTTATGTAATGCAGCTCCATACTTTAACAAACATCTTATTTGTCACAAAGGCTAGGAGTGTTACACCCTGCTGTGTTTGTTATGTAGAATAGATAGTTTTGCCTGGGGGATGGGGATGGAAAACATTTAACATTCACATTCTCATAGCGATGTACTGGGGATCCCACAGACAAAGGTGATAAAGGTGTTGAAACTTCAAAGGGGTTCCTGTGGTAATGTTCAGCACATTTTAAATTACTGAGAGGCTATGAACAGCAGCAGCAGCACCTGTGTTGATGTTAGTGGTTTTATAAAAAATAATATAATAATAATCACAAGTGAAAAAATATTTCGCACAGGTAAACCGTGAAAGAAGCAGACCTTAAATTTAGATCGGGTTGCTCAGTAGGTATCTGAACAGTTCAATGAAATAAACTTCAATACAGTCAGGCAGACAGATTTTAAATTCTTCAAGCAAAATAAGCTCTTTAAGGTTTATCAAAATCATATTCTTTGCAATCAGTACACGACATCTCAAAAGATAATGTACTCATTTCTCTCATCCAAACAAACATTTGATTTTTTTTTTAAATGTCAAAACCTTGGATAGTATGCCTCAGGCATTCATAGTGTAATCCAAACAAAAGAGCTGCTGGGCACACCATGATCTTGACATGCAGGTGTGAAGTAGAGTTAGCAGTTTCTGTTTTAAATGGTTTTTGATTTCTGTTTGGATTTGTATCTGTTCTAACTGGAAATACAATGGAGAATATAATTGAGGTTCTACTGTTTAAAGTTTAAGCTTTTAAAGTCATGCAATGTCTAAGTTTAGTAGGGATATGTCATTGTTTTGATAGGTGATAAAAAATCCATTTAAAAGGGTGAAATGTGTTAACACAAACTCTAACAGTGCTGCTTGTGAAAGCATGGTGACTTTCTGCTCAATTACATGAGATCTAAAGTACAGTCAGATAAATTTTAAATTAGCTGTTTGTCAAATTCAAAGTCTGAAACCTGGATGGTATGTCTCATCGACTCCGCCTCGCCCCCGCCAGGTCTCTTCTTCTACTGTTCCACACACGCCAATCACAGGAAGTCAGAGCCACAGACTGTATACTGAAACAGCAGCGCACACGACAATGAATGTCAGTGTGAGGTTGAAGTAGAACATAAAACATACTTATATATATTACTGATGGAAAATATATATATATAATGTATCTGTATTCAACACAACAATTTAATTCAAGCACATTGTGTAATGTGTCGGCTGTCTTAACATATCTTAAGCAGCTCCAACAATTACAGCTACACATCAAAGGACAGGACTTGAGACAGGACCAACCGGTCATCTCATGCTACATATCAAAGGATAGCTACACATCAAAGGACAGGACTTGAGACAGGACCAACCGGTCAACTAATGCTACATATCAAAGGGCAAGACGAATACACATGAAGCTGAAACAAAACAACTTCCTGAGATCATACTGTATATAAGAGCTGGGAAACCCTTGCAGTTTGTCTGTCCTGCGGGGCAGACCCAACGCGCGTTGATGTCATTATTGAGCTCAATAAAACAACTGAATCCACAAAGACTGTGTCAGGCTCCTTGGATGAAGGATTTCCCACAACAATTTGGTGTAGTCGGCAAGGATTCTCCAGGTCTCCGGTAATTCCCAGACGGCACACAGGGTGAGTATATTTTATACGTTACCACCCAATTAGGTTGCCGTAAGGGAAGGACTGGAAACGGAGAATATAAAGAATTATTTATAGGGAAAAGAGTAAGGACACGTCTCTGTGAGATTCAGGGTAAAAATCCCTAAACCGAGACAAGACACGATTCCTCTGAGCTTGGTTTCGAAACCAAGACAAGACGTGGTTCCTCTGAGCTCGGGGCGGGTCTCTAAACCAGGGCGCTTTCCACCTGGGGCGAGTCAAAGTCCCTAAACGGAACAAGATAGATAGATAGATACATACTTTATTGATCCCGTGAGGGAAATTGCAGTGCAACAGTAGCTTAACACACACAACACAGCCACAGTGTAACGAATTATATAATAATAGTACAATACATACAATACAAGAGTTACTCACAGTCCGGACGCACAAGAACAAACTAGAACAGAACAGTACACAGAAAATCGTATCACACTCATTTCACACATAAGAATATAAATATAGATGTAACTATAGATATAAATATAAATGTATTGCACAGGTCCCTGGCATATATTGCACAAAAAGTGGTTGTAAACGGGAAAAAGAAAAGAAAAAGAAAGAGAACAGATGTAGCAGTAGATGTGTAGATGCGTTTAGTCCAGAAACAGGTCGCTGTCGATGTTGCCTCTGCCAAGACGCAAGGTGGATGCGATGTACAGTCTTATGGCAGACGGCAAGAATGACCTCCTGTAGCGCTCCCTGTCGCACCGTGGATGAATCAGTCTATTGCTGAACGTGCTCTTCATTCCTGCAAGCCTGTCATAGAGGGGATGGGAGAAGTTGTCCATGATGGCCTCTAGTTTGGACATCATTCTCCTCTCAGCCACTACCTCCAAGGAGTCCAGGTCAAACCCAATGACAGAGCTTGCTCTCCTGATGAGCTTGTTCAGCCTTTTGGAATCTACTGCTCTAATCCCAGAGCCCCAGCACACCACTGCGTAGAAAATGGCACTCGCTACCACCGACTGATAGAACATGTGTAGCATCTTACTACACACATTGAAGGACCTGAGCCTCCTCAAGAAGTAGAGTCGGCTCTGTCCCTTCTTATAGATGGCCTCGATGTTCTTAGACCATTCCAGTCTATCGTCGATGTGCACTCCCAGGTACTTGTACGAGTCCACCATCTCCACGCCACTCCCATGGATGTAGACAGGAGTAGGTTTGACCTTTTTCCTCCTGAAATCTACCACCAGTTCCTTTGTCTTTGTAACATTCAGTTCCAAGTGGTTCACCCCACACCACTCCACAAAGCTGCTGACCAGTCCTCTGTACTCCTCCTCCTGCTCACCCTTGATACATCCCACAATTGCAGAGTCATCTGAGAACTTCTGCAGGTGGCATGACTTTGAGTTGTACTTAAAGTCCGAAGTATAGAGGGTGAAGAGGAATGGAGAAAGAACTGTCCCTTGAGGTGCCCCTGTGTTACTCACTACCTGTTCAGACACACAGGTGAGGTGAGCTGAGCGACGGTATTGTGCCAGCAAGATTCCCTCTGAGTCCGGGCGGGCACCCCCTAAGGAAGCTAAAGTTAATATTATATTAATAATATGATTATAGACCAGTTGTGCTAGCAGTTTAATCACCAGTGACTGCTGAGCTGAGAGTTAAGCGAGGAGTTGGTCCTGTATGCTAACACCAGACTCATATTCACTGATTGACTGCTTCACAAGGGTACTTGTAAGTGTGCCGGCAGCTCCACTGGCAGCACTGAGAGATCTGGAGATGGTATCTAGTCCAGATAAAACAGGGTCGGTTCTAGACCACTAGAGGAGTATTGTTAGGACTAAAGAAAAGATGGTAAAGGGAAGATGGAAAAATGAGTTGTGTATTGGGATTGAAGTATGAACAGAGTGGCAATAGTAGTGTTGTTGGGTTATGAGAATATGGAAAGGGAATCCATAAGAATGTTGTTTACCTTTGCTAAATCAAGAAAAGAATTTAAACATCTTTAAAAAAGCAAAGTTAAAAGAAGGGGTTGTGCGACTAATAAAACGGGTAAAAAAAGAAGGTAGTGACGGTCTGCGAGAGGTAGCGATGGCGGAGAAGAATGTGTGGTGTGGAGAGGACAAGAAGTGTAAGTTTGGATATGTGATATAAAATGTGAAGAATAACCTTCCGCCTTCCACCGCGTAACCCTGGTGAGGTGAGAAAGAATACTACAGCACACAATAGCACAGAACGTGTGCTCAAAAGGACGATAAAAAATGGATCAACCCGATTGGAAGTAACAAACATTGCTTGTTGAAAAAAAAACACAATGGAATATGTGATGCTGTGTTTTAAAAGTTACACAGCTGTTAAAACAGATACATGTAAAAGTAACATGTATACCACGTTTACGCTAAAACTATAATTAAAAATTGTAACTAAAATGTTCGTGAAATACGACACATGATCCAACAATTTCCAAATTTAATGCAAAAACACTATAGATGTGTACGTGTGTTTTTATTAATTTGTGTGCCGGCCTGTGTATGTGTGTGTGTGCGCGTGTGTAGGTGAAAAATCTCAGTGTGTGACTGCGTGTTTCAAATAAGACTATGTGAATGTTTTTAGCCAGCTGGACTGGCTAGAGATTAGAGACTTGATTAAAATAAATCAAGAAGCAACTCAGGTGAACAGAAAGATGTAAGAACATCTAAAATGTATAAATACAAATACCAACAGAGTACAGGTAGACCTAAATGACTCAGATATATAAATGAGTCAGATAGTATTTGTATAAAAATTTAGCTATACAAATTTAGTTGAAACAAAGCTGAAATATATGAGGAGAGCACAATCTCACAGTAATTAGCATTTGTGCCTCATACAGCTTAGCCTTGGGTTCAATTAATGGCGTGCTGTGTGCATATCTTCTCCCCGTATTTGTGTGGGTTCTGTTCCTACGCTCTGGATTCCTCCCGCAGTCCAAAGACATGCGGGTGGGTCAAATGGTATCTAAAAAAAAAAGGGAAAGTTTGACCTAGGTGTGAGTGTGTACAGAGCCCCGTATCTGTGTGTGCCTTGTGGTGGACTGGTGTCTCATTCAGGGTGTTGGACAGGGATGAGCTCCAGATCCCCTGCAAAGCTGAGATAGATAAAGCAGTAAAAAAACAAAAGGGAACAACTGAAAATAAGATTAGGACCCCTGGTTTTCACTTTAGAAGTAAGACCTCATAAAGAGTTTATAGTTCTCAGATAGGCAGGGAGTGAGCTTCAGAGCGGTGGAACAAGGTGGCTAAATTCACGTCTTGGAAAAAAAAAATACTAAAGAAACTATTAAAAGATGTGCCTTAGCAGAGAGTTAGGCCCTGCTTATTTCACAGTTAGTAATTAAAATGTAAAGCATTGCAGGGTTCAGAGTATAAGACTGCAGAGGGTAAAAGTTAACAAATTTAAGTCAATGTGCTGAACAATGGAGAACCAGTGCAGAGATGCCACAGTTGGGGCGATGTGGTCACAGTGCCTTAAATGTGTTAGGAGTCACACAGTGGAGTTTTATCCATATGATTTATTTAACGGTGAATAGAGAGACCCACTGTAAACTTATTACAGTAATCTAGTTGAGGTGTGACGGAGGCATGAGTAAGGGTGTTTGCAGCACTGTGTACAGGGTGGTCTTGGCAGTTATGACTATGTGGTCTTCCTCTATATGTTTGACTTAGATGTCTGAAAGCTGTAGTCGTCTATGTCCAGGAGAAGACTGACAATGACAGAGTCACAGCAAATTTAACAATGTGTTCTCAAAAGGGATTCTACAATTGATTGAATGCAGAATGTATAGGGTGTGGGACAACACAGAGCCATAAGGCAATCCAGAGGGAGAACAAAGCTGCTAAGACCTAACACCTTTAGGTCTCACTCTTTGTCATCATTAAAAAAGGTAGATAAAGGCACCACTTTGTAGCAAGAATGAGATTAAGGAATTTTTTGACATCATATAGATTTCTTCTGGATGAAATAGCCATACTATGTATTGAATCGTATTGGAATATACAAGTTTGGGAGTAACAGACGAATGTATATATAATTAAGGTCATGAAGGGATAAGCTAAGGTAATGGCCCTTTTGGTATCTGAAGTGACAGGGTCTTCCCAAATAGGAAATTTAAATATTCAAGACATCCAACAGAGACCTTCACTCAGAGAGGAAACAGAATGGAAGCAGCAGGGTGTAACACCTGGAGAGAAGGGAATCTGGAGAGATTCTCAGCAGAAAGATACAGGAACTCTGAGGAGTTGACAGAGTCATAAAAATCTGGCCTGTTAAGTGATGGAATTTGATGCCACGAGCCCTGTGACCTCACGGAAGGAGCACAAAGCAGTAGGCCCTGGCTGATCAGAGCTGAAAGGTAAATGGCGACCAATCATAATTTCTTCAGAGAGGAGACAAGGGAAAAGCATGCGTCTAGTCCATTTGGAAGGATTTCTATCCAGATCAACATGAAGTCTAAATGAAAAACAATCCGTGTTTGTTTGGACATCTTGTGAGAAAAAAAAAGTTGAAAGTAGAGAGGAAAATTGATAAAAAAACTCTGTTATTAACATTCTATTTCTTCAACAGGAGGGCCAGTAGCTGCTTTCTAAAAAAAATTCATTACAGGTATTATAATATCTGAGAGCTCGAAGAGTGAAGGCCTTGCTTCCATTACCTAATCAGTCGTAAAACGCAACTCTAATTAATCTGCTTGAGGCCTGGGTGTGTTCAACTCCCAACAGGAGGGACCGGATTGACAAAATAACCTGGCCTTTTGGGTTCCGAGATGGACTTGACCTAGTGGACCACCAAGTTATCACCCCAATGACCTCAAGTTAACATGAAGGATTTATTGTTCTTTTCTGAACTGTGGATCCCAATCTTCAGGATGGACAGAGATGCCCCATTTATCTGGGAAACTGGACTGAACTATGAGGGGGGGGAATAACCTGACAGATGGTAAATGTAAATATAGGTATAAGTGTTGTATTTTATTTTGTGCACATCGGAGGCCTGTGCAATATCCTGTTATTGCAGAGGCGCCTGATGATATTCTTTGTTATAAGATACCAAGGAAAGTGTTTTATGTTGAAGTCTAGTCTAGTGTCTGAAATTGAGTTTTACATTAATTCCGAAGTAAATGGATTATTTACATTGCATTTGAGCAATGACAAGTCAAGCTTTTGGAGAGTGTGAAACCAATTGGACTAAGTTAAACATTAAATTAAAGTAGTTAATTTAGTAGTGAATTGGTGGTGATTTGTGCAATGGTGTGGAAATGTGGAAGCCATTATGAATCCTTTACTGGTATACACTTCCTCAGATAGCTCCGCGTAATATTTTAGTAATTAAGCTTATCTAGGAAAGCAGAGTTTATCACAAGGACCATAGAGGTTATAAAATATAGTCTGTGGAATAGCACAAGTGACCACTCAGTAAGTAATGCACTGAGTCAGTCCATTAGATTACATTCTCTTGTGGCACTGCTTATATGTTAAATACTACCAGTTCTGATATAACCTCTTCTGAGCCAATCATTACCTCTTAGTCCTCTCACTACCTGTACAGAGGTCGCCAACCCAGTGCTGTTTTTCTCGCTGTCGAGGCATGGTGTGCCTGCAAAGTCTGTGCTGCTTGGTGCCACTGGAATCCACGTTCTGCCCACAAGTGTCAGGCTCCTTCACACTAGAGGGTTATTGTCATTTAAACCCTGGTGGAGTGCAGAGCTGACTGAAGATGGAGAACTAGGAGAGGTGGTTTAGCCTGCAGTGTCCAGAATCATTCAAGAAGAGGAAATTAAAAGTCAGACTGGAGCATGGAATAGTGATGAGGTTGGCAGACTCTGTGATGATTGGTGTGTATATAGCTCTTGACACAATTGGTGAGACATTGGGCAGTTGCCACATCAGGAGCCTCAGTGCTAGTTCCTGTGACTAGCATCATTTATTACTATTCATGAAATATTAATTGGCCTTCTAGTCAGATACGAGGAACTAGGGTTTTACCACTGACTCCTCACCCACACCACCAGTTCTTCAACAGAGTTCAGGAAATCAAATCTAAAACTCCCAAGCTCAGGTCCTTCCAATAGGGAATGGCTAAGGCTGTAAGAGGAGTGCAAATACCCAAAACGTCAGGTCAAATGAGTCGACGGGCTCTGCTGATGTGTACGTGGAGGGTAATAGGTAACCTACCGGGGCTATCGCCAGGTGGTTAACAGGAGGGACTGAAGTAGAACATAAAACATACTTATATATATTACTGATAGAAAATATATATATAATTTATCTGTATTCAACACAACAATTTAATTCAAGCACATTGTGTAATGTGTCGGCTGTCTTAACATATCTTAAGCAGCTCCAACAATTACAGCTACACATCAAAGGACAGGACTTGAGACAGGACCAACCGGTCATCTCATGCTACATATCAAAGGATAGCTACACATCAAAGGACAGGACTTGAGACAGGACCAACCGGTCAACTAATGCTACATATCAAAGGGCAAGACGAATACACATGAAGCTGAAACAAAACAACTTCCTGAGATCATACTGTATATAAGAGCTGGGAAACCCTTGCAGTTTGTCTGTCCTGCGGGGCAGACCCAACGCGCGTTGATGTCATTATTGAGCTCAATAAAACAACTGAATCCACAAAGACTGTGTCAGGCTCCTTGGATGAAGGATTTCCCACAACAGAGGTATACTGTAGAAATATTAATATATATAATATTTATATAAATATATATATATAATATGTGTGTAATATTTTTCTTAATCCAAATTTAAAGTTAAATTACTTGTTGCTGAAATTTGTACTAAATATAGATGTTCTTAATGCAGATGTAAACCAGTAAAAGAGGCACATCACGTTTGCAACAAGTTGTAATAGCAAACTGTTTCTACACTTGCGGCATATTGATAAGCTGTTCTCCAATTACTGGCAATTGTAAAAATAACCCTTCTACATTCCTTTGTATATCTTAAAGAATTCCATGAAGAAATCCTTAATCATGAAACCATCATGTATAATAATTCATCCAGATACACACGGAACTAATTTTGCCAGAAATTACCTCCCAGAGTAAATCTTTGGATTGCGCAGTACTGTATTGTACAATATACTGTTTAAAGTTTTATTTCAAGTTAAACTGTTGGCTGATTACTGGCTGCTGAAATTTGGATTAAGACAAAATATCAATTATTTTCCATTCAGATGTAAACCTGAAAGAGACACATTATGTTCACGATACTCTATAATAGTGGACTATTTTATGTATTTGGCTGTATTAAGGAAAATAAAAAATGTAAGAAAAATGAATGTCAAAATGTTTCCAAAACACCCACTTGTGATATTTTGGCTGCTTAGTGACACAATTCCATATTAATATTACTATCAAGTGGTATTAAATCAGTACAACCTTTTTTTCACATTAACAGCAAGTCGTGTTCTTACTACTGTATGTATTCTTAGAAAAGGATAGAACATTATACAGTAACTTTTTATGAAGTACAGTATATAAACTTTATTATGTCAGAATAAGCACGTTAAAACCATATCCCACCGTAAGTCACCAATGTAAAGACTTTGATGCATAAAATATTTATGAAGAGGGTAGAATACTGTTGTGTATGTTTTCATATTTAGCAATAACTACCATCTACTGTGTGTACATTAGATTACTGTATGTATTTACTGTATGATTTTTTTTGCTACCAAAAATTACGTTTGGATTTTCTCTATATGAATGTAAACCTTAAAAAGGCACATCACGTTCACAAGCTACAGTATAATAACAGTTTAAAATTAACAAAAGTCTAAAAATTGTACAGTTAAATTATATAATTTGAAAATGATTGTCCCTCAGCCTTCACAGCAGGATTCGAAACCTGGCATTTTCTGGAAATGAAAAGTGCCAGCACAATACCTCAGTTATTTAATTAAATCCACATATAGTCTGCAGTTCCTGGACCAAATGTTCCTCTTTGCATTTGTAGAAAGCGGCTTCCCTTGCTCTGGTTGTCATACATAGAGAGGCCCATGGGAGGAAGAGAGCCATATCAGGGTTTTTATGTCACTTTCAGCCAGCCGATTCCATACTGTGGGGGGGTTACCATTCTTTCAGTCAGCGACAGGTATTACATAAGGAATCTGGGCATAAAAAATGGGTTGTTTAAAACTGTTACAATGGATATTTGCAGATGTCACTCCTTTGTTACAGCCCCCCTCTGTTAAAGGTCTGGTCGAAACTGGCTCAGAACCACCAATCTTTAAGGTGTAGTAATTGAGTAATGTCTGAGAAGAAAGTGTGTTCTTCTGTCCTCGTTAATTGCCACTTGCCCCATTCTCTAAAATACAGCTGTTGCTCTTCCAATGGTGAGATTTTAG
Organism: Atractosteus spatula; assembly: GCF_055471065.1. Lineage (NCBI taxonomy): Eukaryota > Metazoa > Chordata > Actinopteri > Semionotiformes > Lepisosteidae > Atractosteus > Atractosteus spatula. The sequence goes on from NC_142709.1 coordinate 37,207,649, forward strand.
AAAAGTGAAATATAAAATATTCACAAGTTTATTGTCACACTACCTTACAGTGTATATGCTTGGATTTTCCTTTTTTTCACTTTAATTTTCAGTATTGCTTTAAATGTTAAAAATGAAGTGTCTTTAAAATTTAAACCAAACCTGCAATAAAGAGCAACTTTAAAAGAATTTAAGCCACAAGGGCCCTTATTGATCAAATTTTCAAAACTGCAATCACAGTTCTTGTGGATCAAAAATTAAATAAAAAAATATTTTTAGGTAACTAAAAGGTATTCACATCAACTTGTTCAATATTTTATATTACCTTACCTTTTCTCCTTATGTTGTACCACTGCTTACATACCATTTTTAATTGTTCTTTAATCTCCACCACACTTTAGAGATACTGTTTTTACTTTAAATTTATACCTATCCCAGATTTTTAAAGATTTTTAGTTTAAGTGTATATTTTTGTAATCAAATGTGAAACGATTCTTTGTTTTTCTGTTAAAAGGCTGTACAACTGGAAACACAGTATATAATTTATCATCTGTTTCTGATACATATAATGTATCAATATAATAAAACACCAATCCATTTCACACTTATTGATTGGCATCAACGCATTGAAACACACACATTTCCCACTTCTTTTTTGGCATTTAGTATTTTCTCATGTACATTATAAATAGTTTCCAAGTACTCCAAACCATCTGCCATGTTGATCTCATGCCCGACGTGTTTCGAAAGTGTAATAATGTGACTCAGTATCTTGAAAATTAAAATCATTATTAACAAAATTAAAAAATAAACATGAAATCTCTACAGGTATTTTATACATTGCAATGGTTTGTGAATTCATAATAAAATAAGATTTGTATATATTCCTGCAAGAGAGACTTCCATGGCAACTAAAATGTGGGTGGTTGCAATTCTATCTACAGGAATATCTCTATAGGATTGCAGTATAGCAAGTAAATGATCATTTAAAATGCAGTTCCCCAACATACTTGTTTTCCTCTTTTCTGCTCTCAAGATCTCAAGATATCTCTGGTTTTCAATTCGACATTAATTAGGAGTCAGAAAATCACTTACAACTCATTTAAACATAACTAACACTAGCAATATACCTTCTGAATACATTCTGTAAGACCACATTTTAATTAATGCAATCCCAAAAAAACTTTGCAAAACATGGAGAGTGCAGCATCAATCAATAACTCCCAACTTGTTTTATAAGTTGTGTCCTATGACTAAAGTAGATAAAAAATAATGTTACTGTAGTACTTTATTAACTGAGTAAATATTTAATGGGGGCTCAAATCATGCAAAAAGGGCATCCACTACTGAGGGATCAAACATTTATTTCTCTTATTTCACTAATTTGCTTTTACTGTGTAAATAATTTACTTACATAATTTTACTAACTATCCTGCTAGAATGATGGAAAATTACTAACTGCAACATAGGTGTGAGCTGGCTATGCGCCTGGAACTTGAAAGGCAGAGCCAGCATGGGGCAGCCTGACCTCAACTGAAAGTGCCCGATATCTGCTTAAGCCATGATTAACAAAATCTAGAAGTAAATAATGTCTGCTTAAACAATAATTAAAAGGAACGCAAGAATATTCTTACAGTTTATCATGTACCAAGGCTAGCAGTCTTGGCTTTACACCATATATGGCATGGAATTGTACTGAAACTGTTTTGGGTGGGTTTTCTGTTTGTAATTTTGTATAAAAAGTGTCCTTTATTATCAATAAGTTGATTCAGTGCTTCATCGGCTTTGGCTCCCGTATGCATACGTAATAAAGGTAATGCCTGATTCATACACACCCGGATCGTGTCTCCTTTGGTGGACACAATGGTTTTGGTTCTGCAAGCAAGGTACCCATGACTGAAGGGACTTCAGTCCTCTTTTAGAAAAGTCCATTCTTCTCTTCATATCGTGCTGCTGGGATTTCCTGAAGTTGAAGCAGGTACAACAAAAGGTTGAGGTGTATATGTAAGTATATAACATAGTGTTTATTGTAGTTGTTTGTGTGGAAATCCAGATGGGCAAGCAGCGGGGGTAGAGGAAGAGGAATTGCTGAAGGCCTAGAATTCCGCCCACCATTTGGCGACCAGGATTTAGCCCACCTAGCACGTGGTATGCAGTACAGTTCCAGGTGTTGACTGGATTGTGACTGTCGGTGAACTGTAGTTGTTGTACAGACGCAGCCATTCAAAGTGCGTGGCACAGACACGTACCGCGGGTAATTGGCTACATCATCGCGCGTCATACCGCGGTATGTGATTGGTTGACCAACAGGGGCACTCGTGGTGCGTTGGTCGGTCGTAGAAAGATTTAAATGTCTTTACTGTGCCTGTTTTAGTATTGAATATTTATATGGAATTTTACCACTGAATGGAAATCTTAGTAGCTGAGCATAAAAAGAATAGGAGCATAACACGTATGAAGGCCATAAACGATATTCATTTTGTAACATAAACATTACAGTATTACAGTATATGGCTGGTCTCGGTACTTTAAAGAAAAAATACACACCAGTATTCCATTTCTCCCTAAACATTTTAAGCATCCAAGTCTTTAACTAACATGTGAAATAACGTGTATAAAAAGTGGAAGTTTTAAGCTTTTCTGCGAATACGGTCGATATCGGAGTCAACAAGTATACTTTTAGAATTTGATAAATAGGGAATGTAATATGGAATCGCGTATCTAAAGAAATTAATAATGATATAATTTTATTCATGTACTACAACACAATAGTACACGCTGTTCAATGTCTGTTGATACTATTTGTGTAGGGCTGTTTCACCCCTCCTCATGTGACCTTGTGGGTGGTACTGTGGTCTAGGTGCCCAACTTATAAACCACAGGTTGGGTGTTCAAATCTAGCCGGCGCCACAACTTTTCTTTTAACAAACATTTCTTAAAAAAAATAAAATAGCAATGTTATGGACAATTAATTGGCTTTTTATATTTCTAAATATCACAACATGTTCGAATTTAAGTCATTTTTTAATAACAATGAATAGTTGTAAATTGTAAATATGACGTTTACATGGGCATTATTAATTTTTCACTTGAGTGTATGGAGGATTGTCAGTTGTCACTGAGAGCAGACCCCCCCCTCTTAGGCTGCGCAAATGATCTTTTAGATTTTTATAGAGAAATGGAGGCTGTACAGTATGCTTTACAATATAAACATTTACTGTCAAACTTTAAATCAGCAATTGATTTAAAAAAGATCTGTCAAAGCACAATGAAATCTATTACTTGATTCTTATGGATGCCCGGTCTTGCCAAGGATTAAAAAAAAAACATGCAATCGCGTATCTAAAGAAATAACAGTATAACTATGTTTATGCACAAACAGTAGCATGTTACATTATTAGTTTGGGTGTCTCCTCTTGCCAGAAAGCTCTAAATTGCATTTTGAGTGCGGTTTTTGACTTTTTTTAAATTACAACCCTTAAATAAAGCTGATACTGTTTAGACTTTTAATTATTTTAAACTGTATTACAGTAGCACAATGCACAATGCAACGTAAATCGCTACCTTTGTCTCCTGCGTAATAATGTTCACCTCTCTGTCCAGCAAATTAACAATAGTAATAATAATTAACTTTATTGTACATAGCGCCTTTAAAGGTGGCTCCTCAAAGCACTTTACAGAATAAAAACAATAACAGCAATACTGTTAGGCTGGGCAAACGATTTTTATTTTTTTTAAAAAAAGAAATAAAAAATGAGATATAATGATGTGTTCTGGCTTAGACATTGCACGACTTTAAAACCTATAAAAAAAGATTTCGAGAGTTAATAACCACTTTTAATGCGCAAAAAATGTGTGATCATTTGCAGCTGTTTCACTGTTTTAAATGAATAAGAAATAAGATTGCTCATAAATCTAATCACTTATTCTACATAAACACAGCGTAATTGCTCTCTGAAAATGCTCTTTTTCTTGTTCGTTTTAGAGACCTTGATTGAAACTGATTTGAGATGTCAGAACGGATTTATTTTCTGTGTATTTCTCTGTGCGCATTCCCTACATTGCTTCGTTTGTCAAGATTTTAACTTTATATTTAGGCTCAGGATTTTAACTATAAATCGTACACTAATTACTAGCAGTAAATACTGATGTTTTGCTCCCTCGTACCACAAAAATATATATGTATTGTAGCTGAAATGAACTTTTTTTCGTACGTGTCTCTACCTAATGCGACTCAAACACGGAATGGTTAAAGATGGCGACAAGTCAGGCACCCAGAGGTGGGGGGGGGGGCGTCTTTCCGCCTCCATAACTAAAATGCCAAATAGGAGTGGCGCAGCGCGGTTTTCATCACTCTCTGCGGGAGTGCTGGCTGTGACGAATTAAACTGGTTTCACAGGTATTTTCAAAGCAGAAGGGGGCGAGTCTTCCAGCGATTGCAGATCAGATCAGATTATCTTCCCCCCACAGGAAGACAGACAAATGTTTTCACTGATTATTAGTCGTTATTCACCTCGCAGCGAGCAGCTCCAATTTCAGGCATATGCGATAAATACTGTATATTTAGCTGAAAAGCTGCAATGTGTAAACAGGAACACATCATTATATCTTATATATGAAAAATACATAATATAGCTCCCAAACAAACGCAAACGTGTTTTTAATAAAATGTTTTTATTCATTCATAATCTAACTCACATAACTCACATTCCCGAGTGGCCCCCACCCCGTCTAACAATTTTAGGAAGACTAAGGAAGGACTAAGGAAGTTGTCATCTGTTGCTGAAGCTCTGTGAGCTCGGTGACTTTGAGACCACTTGTTATCCCAAGTTATTTGAATCACCACAATTCAAATAGAGAAAAAAGAGCTGACTGACAAGATTTAAGATGTGGCTGTCAATGTTAGATTAAAAAAAAACACGTTGCCTGACGTTAGTTATATTGCTTGAAAAATAATTTTATTTCGAGAGACTGGATAAGTAATTCAAGTGTTTTTTGACTTCCTGAAAAACAAGTAATAATTTAACAATATGTGCAAATGTTTTATGATATGTCGCTGTTGTGAATGTCTGTAGAGTGTATCTTATTTGCCTGTCCTGACTGGTGGAGTTCATCCAGCTGTGTCTGGATATCTTGGTCAAATATTCAGCTAGTGTGTATTGTCTGTTTAGGGTTCTGTAGCATTCCACATGGCTGGGCAGCTTGTTCCCCCCTCCCGCCCCTCTCTGTGTAAAGTAGAGCCTCCTGTCCTGGCTGGTGGAGCTCAAACAGCTGTGTCTGGAGAGAATCCAGGGTACAGGATACCCTGGATTTATTTATGGGTTATAATTTAAAAAAAGTCAAAATCCGCACTAAAAATGCAATTTAGAGCTCTCTGACAAGAGTAGACACCCAAACTAATAATGTAACATGCTACTGTTTGTGCATTAACATATACTGTTATTTCTTTAGATACGCGATTGCATGTTTTTTTTTAATCCCTGGCGGGAATGGGCGTCCATGAGAATCAAGTAATAGGTTTAATTGCGCTTTGACAGATCGTCTTTAAATCAATTGCTGATTTAAAGTTTGACTGTAAATGTTTATATTGTAACGCATACTGTACAGCCTCCATTTCTCTATAAAAATCTAAAAGATCGTTTGTGCACCCTAAGAGGGGGGGTCTGCTCTCAGTGACAACTGACAATCCTCCATACACTCAAGTGAAAAATTAATAACGCCAATGTAAACATCGTATTTACAATTTACAACTATTCATTGTTATTAAAAAATGACTTAAATTCGAAAGTGTTGTGATATTTAGAAACATAAAAAGCCAATTAATTGTCCATAACATTGCTATTTTATTTTTTAAAGAAATGTTTGTTAAAAGAAAAGTCATGGCACCAGCTAGATTTGAACACCCAACCTATGGTTTACCAATCAGGCACCTAGACCACAGTACCACCCACAACATGAGGAGTGGTGAAACAGCCCTACACAAACAGTATCAACAGACATTGTACAGCGTGTACTATTGTGTTGTAGTACATGAATATAATTATATCGTTATTCATTTCTTTAGATACGCGATTCCATATTATATTCCCTATTAATCAAATTAAAAAAGTATGCTTGTTGACTTGGTATTGAGCGTATTCACAGCTTAAAACTACCACTTTTTATACACGTTATTTCACATGTTAAAGACTTTGATGCTTAAAATGTTTAGGGAGAAATGGAATACTGGTGTGTATTTTTTCTTTAAAGTACCAAGACCAACCATATACAGTTTACATACTGTAATACTGTATGTTTATGTTCCAAAATTAATATCGTTTATGGTCTTCACACGCATTATGCTCCTATTCTTTTTATGCTCAGCTACTAAGATTTCCCTTCAGTGGTAAAATTCCATATAAATATTCAATACTTAAACGGGCACAGTAAAGACATTAAATATATATATATATACTGTATACAGTACAGTTTTGCATACAGTAATATGTTTATGTTCCTAAATCAATATCTTTTATGAGCATGTGAAAGGCATGGTGAATCGGAGATTCTCAAAAATTACAGTACTTTGCATAATTGGAAACAAACACGTGATTGGATCAATGAAATGCTGTGGTGTTACTTTTACAAAGACGGTCAATGAAAAAAAGAATGTGGACCAGGGCAATACTTTGAGTTTACAGCTTGTCCAAGGTCATTCATTATAAATACCATTAGTAATATCTTCGGTAAAGACTCTGATGGCGACAGCTCAAACATGAGAGGTTGAGCTTTATTAGCTCCACCTTGCGGAAATTCTGGATACTATTATTTTACTTGCGGTATCATGCGGTTCTATTCGAGAATATACGGTATTAATACCATAACTTGCGGTGCACAACAAAATAATGCAGTATTGCCTGCTTGTTTTGAATGGCTGTGTCTGTATAGTCCGGGAAAGCTGGGATTTGGAACCCGTTCCGCGTCTTGAATTGTGATAATCTGTCAGGTTGTCTCCACTGGGGGATTCTGCGGGGCATGTGGGAGACATGAAAATGGGTTGGTGACAGGAAAAAGGGATAGAAGTGTCTGACTGGATGTCAGAGAAATAAAAACTTGGTGAGTCTGACCATAAGCTCAAAGAGAAGTATGAATTGTCAGATGGAGCTTAAGGCTGTGGCTGAACACAATGAGGTTTTATTTGTTGAAAAGAAAAATTAAAGGGAGATAGAAATAGTAAAGCAGAAGTTAGCAAAGTGCCGTAATGTGCAAGAACAAGAAAATGCCAAACCTGAGGATATAGACTAGAGGGCTAAAGAGATACCCACCCTAAATTGGGTATGCAGCAGACCTAGAGTGCGCCCCAGACACTGAAGGATATTTACGGTGTTAAACCGGTAGAAGCATCGATGATTTTGAGAAGAGTAGGAGAAAGAAAAGCAGGGGCTCTGAGACAAGAAAGTGAGGTAAGGAATAGAGAATAGCAAACAGGGGTGGTAAGACTGATTGGAAGATGGTTACAGCATGTCAGCAGAAGTAGTAAGGATGTTTCAGATTTTAGAGAGGTTTATTTCACTGTTGATTGAATACTCAGGACTAGCTAGGAGGAGGTCAATGAGGATATCTCCTTGATAATTTAAATAGATAGATATATATAAATAGAATGGAATATGTACACTTAAGTTTCAAATGGGAACTTAAAATTTTGGGGAAAAGAGATCTGGGGAACCCATACTTAAGCATTTAAAGAATCAACTGGTTTGTCAATATTATTGGCAATTTGGTCACATTCAGAATTGCAGAAAAAATGGTTGGATGCCAAAAAATCAGAAGATAAGAGGGGAGACAGGGAGCCAACAGCCTATAACCCGACAGACAGAGATGGGCAGAAGGGGTTGCTGTCTCAGTTAAAAACATGAGTGAGGCCGAGAAAAGGGCCTTTCGTGAAATTATGGATTTAAACTACAAAGCCCCTTCTAGCCTCCCTGTGCTTGACCCAGAGTTTAAACAAGAGGTAACTCGTTTTACATTACACTGTGAATAATGTAGAAGCACCATTTTTATGGAACACAGGTGCGTAGCTATCATGTTTGTCTGTTAAAACAGTCGAGAAATGTAAAGTACAATTTTTTACCAGACAGGAGGCTACTGGAGTGGGGGGGCAGAAGGTGGAACTGAAAGAGATTTAAGTGGTCACTATATGCATGGGAAAAATATGCAGATGTGGGTGGGAGATATGCCGGACATATTGGGCTGGGACACATTTAAGCACATTAATAGGGAATTGACTGAGGATAGAGCTCAAGCAATCAGAGGGTGTAAGCCACCTAGCACTCTTAAAGAATTGCGGGCATTTTTGGGGATATGTAACTTTAACCGTACATTGGTGTACTCCTTTGCAGAATGGGCTCAACCACTGACCAATCTGCTTAAGAGGGGAGGAAGGTCGGAGGATCAAAACTTTGTCATGATGCAGCAGCATGACAGGTGGCCTTAAGACCTGAAGAACAGGACAGAGAAGGTGAAGCCTACCTCAGGATGGTGCATGCTGGCAAACAGCTGCAGGAACTACAGGAGGCTCCTCGGGAAGAGAAGTAGACATGTTTAGAACTGAACATTGGCCTGGGAGGCTATGAGGCTATGTGGCTGCCAGGCAGCCAGCCCAGACTTATCCAAAGGAACTTTGAGTTTAATTACTGATTGTCTGTTGCAGTATGTACAGCTTTTGACAGAAACAGTTAAGGGAGCCAGAGACCGGGTGCTGGAGGCCTGGGGACCACAACCAGAAGGATGACATGATCTGCTCCCCGGCGAGTGGGTTTGGGTCAAGAAGTTTCCTTCACACACCTTGCAGCCCTGGTGAGAAGGACTGTTCCAGGTGCTAGTGACCATTGGATCGGCCGTCAAGCTGGAGGGGAAAGACCGCTGGATCCATGTCACTCACTGTTGACAAGATTCTCCAAGTGAAGCAGATTTGACCAGCTAAAAATGTCGTTTTTTTCCATTTTGCTGTTTGATGTGACAAAAGCGGGACCAACAGGGGACCTGGAACAACATAGGGATCACAAAGAAAATGTTTTTCTAGTTTTTGTCACTAGCTTATTTCCCCGCAGTAAAGAATAATCAGAGCTCATGCTGGGTATGTATTGCCATATGTATTGCCACGTTACACGTTACAAGGAGGATTGCCCTTGGGGGTCATTCCTTTTAATATTAATGATCATCTAGGTATACTAGTTCATCTAGGTATTACACGTTACAAGGAGGGTTGCCCTTGGGGGTCATTCCTTTTAGTATTAATGATCATCTAGGTATACTAGATTGGAAAAATTGGAAAAACTACTCTGGACATAAATGCCAATGTAAAGGGGGGTAACTTAACGTAGACATATAGAGAAATAGCTACGGGGCAGCGGTGGAATCCCACAAATTTTGAGGGCTGGTATGCACCTCGTTATAACTGTTTCATTGTCATTTCACCAGAAAACAATAGTTACAGAATTAGCATGGGGATATGCGCTGTCCAGATGGAATGATTTTATGTGAGAATGAGTCAGGGGTAGGTCAGATAGTGAGGTCTTGATCTGTAGAGTACTAAATCTCCAGTACTCCATCTTTGGAGTACTATTTTAAGTGGTGTTATGTGGTAACTTGAAACCCCTGCCTACACCACTGACACTTGGACCTTTCCATTGACCAGTTTCCTGTAATCATCAATTAGCATATCTCTCTGCAGATCTGTGCCACACTCACTGACATCTATGAGGGTGATTCACAAAACCATTATATACACCACCTTATTCCATTGTCTCAGTCAACATGTGTGAACATGGTTTTACGATCCCTGCCTCCCGGCAACGGAAGAGGCAGAAGAAGGCGTAGCCTTACTCCATCAGTTTACCTATCAGTTTTCTTATTCACCACCACACCCCCGTCTCATCCTGTACTTAAACACCTGTCTTTTCCTACCTCCTCGCTCAGTATTGGTTTTCCTTTCGAGCTTCCTAGTTGCGCTACTCCTTCTGCTTTGTGTCATTCTTGGTTTTCGGATTACGGTTTTTCCCCCTTTGACGACGGTTTTTCGGATCACGGCTTGGCTTCGGTACTCACGCTCTGTTTTGGATCTCTGGCTTCCCCTGGACTCTCGGATTGCTCTATTGTCTACGGTTTCGGATCTCGCTTTAGCTTTGGTAGCTCGTTCCCTATTTGGATCTCTGGCTTCCCCTGGACTCTCAGCTAGTTTCTTCGACTACGGCTTTCTTTGGATCACGGCTAGGCTTTATCAGCTCCTGCAAGTGGGTTCATTCACTGGTTTCGGTTTCTCTTACCGAATCCTTAACACATGGGTGGGACTTTGTGTGACCATATGACCAACATTGTTAAAACACATTGTACAACACATTTAACATAACTCACTAGGGCTCCAATGTACATGTAATGGTGCAGTAGCGACAATGCTTATTAATAGGACAGAATTAAGTGTTGCTTAAATTTTTTTTAATGTTTTCCTAAATGAGGCCCCATCTCTCTTCCTCATCTCTGTGGTGCTGGCCACAGAAAGGCATTCATGCTGGAATGTTTCTTTACTGAAAAGGAGCAGCTCCCAAATGGGGATGCGCCCAGCCATGCTTGACTATCATGATCAATGGCCTTTCCTGGTGCCTATCTGTCCATGAGATTCTTGGGAACATTTGGATTGCAGTCCTAGATGTCAGAGGTCATTGTTACTCATCTGTCACCTTGACCAACCAATCAGAAACCTGCAGGGCATGGTAATCCCATGTGGGTCTGAAATGCCCACTAAACATTTGACCAATCATCACCTGTCTTGTTTCTGGTTTAAAAGACACTGCACAGCTCAGAACTTTGCTTCTCCTGTCATTTTCACACCCTCAGAGACAATCAGTGTTGTCTGTATAGGGACTGGAACCTTGTTTCAGCAAAGAGTCAGCCTGGGGAATGCCCGTACGTAGTAATTCAAATTGCTAGACGCCAACTTGGACACTTTGCTTGATCACAGGAGTATACGTTTGGACTCTTGTCGACAATCTAAATAAGTTTTATTCAGCTGCAGCGCTACAGCAGAAGCTAACCAAGTTTCTTCCCCCTAAAGAGAGACTTGCTCAGACCCGCAGTCACCCTCTGTGCATAGAGACTCTCTGCTAGTAAGCCGGACTACTAGTAGGTCCCTAAGAGAGACACTGTCTAGCACATCGCTGACAGGAGAAATCTATCCTCCTAATTTCTCTAACTCAGAACAGCATCAGGACTGGCACAGAGCCAGCATTGAGGCGATTGGACAAAGCCTGCCAGGTGGTCTTTGGTGTCTGTGCCAGGAAACCCAAATCCATATACAATATTTAAGTAAACCCAATGTTCTATATTGCATCTCAAGAAATCAATTTTTACCTCAACACAAGTTTATATTAACGTAATTCATATGAGCAATGTATTTACTTTTGAGTATTTAATGTAGATATGGTATTAATGAGATTGCTTAACGATAGTATAGCCGAATGGTGTACTGAAGTATCTTTTTTGTTTTGCATCTCTTTGTGATTATATACTTAGCATTTCGATAACCCTCACAGTAAGATCTACCATCTGTATCCATGTTATGTTTTATATGCACAATTTATGTATTAATAAATGTATGTCGTGTATTGAATCCGTGTGTGTGCGTCGCTGATTGATTGATTTTCTAATAGCCATAAAGAATCACCTTGTGATTACTGCTACAATTAATAAATAGTCCCAGTAAATTCACAAAACTCCTACAGTGCCCTCTGGTACCAAACATCAACTCAAGTGTCAAAACAATTGCTAATGAAAATGGTGCAAAGTGTTCACTTTCTAAAAGGAGGTAAATAAAGAAAAAGGCAAGCATGCCAGTACATGCTATCAAATGTTTCAGCAACAGCTTTTTCCTAGAAGGGGAAATGGAATCATAGGTGCAAAAATGAAAGGTGTGCATGAACAATTAACTGTGTGACATGATATGTAGAGTTATGTCAAATGTGTCAAAATAAAATGTCCTTTTATGCATGCATTATGGTACCTTTTACTACATAAAGCTGTATGTCACGACATACAGTGAATGTCACATTCTTCGTACCATACTTCATATAGTTTTATGCTATAAACAGTGCTAAATCCAATGTCTTGACCTCTTATGGACACATTATGTCATTTGCACATGTCCCTATAAAGCATTATGCATGTGGTTGTAACATCTTGTTTATCATATATGAAGGGATTATGAAGAGTTTATGTAGCAGCATTCAAATAAGGGATTACTGATTTATCTTCTGAGATGTGACAAGTTCAGACTAGAATGTGTTAAATCTGTTTTCTTATTAGGTTTGCTATGGAGATTCTGATGGTCCTATTGTTCTTTTACTTGGACCACCTTTTGAATTATTAGGGTTATTCCACAGAATTTAAAATGTAAATGTGATTTAATTCCTGGATTATAAGGATTATAAGGATGTATAGAGACCTAATTCTTAGTGTGCCGCATGCCTGGAGAGGTGTGTCCTGAATTTGACTTAGGACACACCTCTCATTTCATTGTGCTTAACAAACAAAACCACAAAACCTTTACAGAAATGCTTGTATCAATGGAAAATAGACAACCGGAGCTTCACAAAACCATTTTCAGAAGAAAAATACACCAGGACAATCGATTACAAGAACTCTTTTTTCTGATGATGCACTTCTGCATAAATGCGTTAATTAGTCATCAATAAGCCAGCAAAACATGACCACAAAAGCAAAAACCAGCAAAAAAATAATAGATCCCATGTTTTTACCTTATTTGTAACAGCAGTTAAAGATAGTTATATATCTCTAAAATGCTAGTCTGATTCATCTCCAGACCTGGAGGTGACTGAAAGTTACTGACTATTATAATCGAATTTTAAAACTGACCTCCCGGAAAAGGCTGATCTAATTGGTGAAAACCATTGTCATTCATTGTATCTTCAGCCATTCAGAGCCCTTATTACTTTATTGGCCATATGCAATTTCTTGTATTAGGAATAAGGGATGGGACTTCCTCTGGGACCTTTTGGCTGCCTTTTTCTGCTTTCCAGCTGTCAATCATTGATTCAGAAAGGGGTAATCAATCAGATTCTTATCAGTGGTCATTGTTTCACACTTGAAGGCCACTCTAATTTTTTTTTTAAATGCCTTACAGCAGAAAAGGCTCTCTAGCAGTGCCTAGAGGCTTTTTATAACAATTGCTTTCTACATATGTTTCTTGGCTTTCCAATAACTTTTATAAATTTTAAAAATGCATTCCAGGTCCTGTCTTCACAAAAAATAATGTCGATTTTTTTCAAATTGATCAATTTGTCCCAGATTTTTATCAAAGCTAGTTGACACCTAGGACAAGGCCTAGAAGCAGTTTAAAAGGGAAAAAAAATGACCTTTTGTAGAAACCAAGAGATTCGAGCCTGAAGTATCCATTCGCCAAGCCAAGCTTTATTGTATGCATACAAGGAACAACACATTTGAGGCTTATTGTTGTATTGTTCAAAGGGGACATGGCTCTGCACAGCTTATATATACTTTTATCTACATCCTCTCCCTACTGTCTTTGAGGTAGCTTTTTCAAGAAACTCCAGGACTCAGAAAGCACTTAAAACATTTCTTCCTTATCAGGGAGTTTAGTACAGAAGATGGGAGTTCAGTACAGGGAGGGAGAAGCATCTGTGATAAAGCAAGCGTGAAGGTTAGAGTTTAGCATATGAATTCAGCAGGAATTCACAATACCTACCACTATATGGGTACAGAGTAACATACAGATTCTGCTAGCAGACTCCATCACTCTGAAGACCAAAAGAAAAATTTCACCCGCTGTTTTTTTCCCATATCATTGTCTGCTGAATGGATACATGAAGAGATAAAAGAAATTTGACAGTTCACACCCAAAGGCAAAGGGGTTAGCTTCAGTTTAAGACCTGAACCAGGCGTCTGCTATATTCTGCTGCAGAGATATAACAAAATATTTAAGGCGGTCTGTAGGGGTCTGTGACAGTAAGGGGCATTTTAAAATGTTGCCTGTTCTTTGCTCTGCACCCTTTTTATTTGTCATGTTTTATGTGTAGCTAGAGCTATTCAAAGCTTGAATCTTCTCACCAATATGTTTTTATCAATTGTTATTTATGTAATTATTACATTTTTACTTGATCTTAATTAGAATTATATTTATTCTGTCTATGGAAAATATGAAGAAAGTGGCTAAAATATTTCATAATGAGGTATTCCCTAATGTGTGAAAGTATTCATGCAATCACATTGATCAGAATCTCAAGCAAGTTCCATTTTCCTGAGATTTCGTAGTGTTAATTAGCATGCTTCCTAAGCTTACTAATTAACTTCTAATGGTACCTTTTTATCTTTTTTTGTCTGCCTTTAATGCACTTTCTTGAAGTAATAACTAATGCATAATAGACTAGTTCACAGAGTTGCTGTTCATCTTGTATGAAAACAGCTTGAAAATGTGATGCTAACAGGTTTATTTAAGATTTCTATTGTATATTCAGAAAAACAACAAAATACATGCTTCATGCCAAAATGTACTGTAAAATGTGCTAAATGTGATATATATATAAACAAATACCAAGCCACCCATTATATACATGCATATATACACATTTTTACACAGATGTTATCCATAACATTGCTACTTCAAATGTCAGTCTAATTTACAGATTTTATCCATAGCATTGCTAACTAATGTCTAATGCCAATAAAAGTTTAACAAGTTCCCCTTTTCTGTTTTATATTCAATGAGGAATGAGAAAAGAAACAAGTTTTTCAAAAAACATTCTATTGGCTAAAAACAGCCCAGTCATATGCTATTTCTACGTCGAATAGAAATTCTACCCGCACACAACATGGTGCAACATTTTATGTGGAATTAAAATAGCATAATTATAGTCATAATTATATTTTTTATTTCTTTTAACATTATTGTTACTTTCCATTACTATGGAATTGGAAAATACACTCACGGTTAATATGGAGTTCTTAACATACTGTAGGAGACTATCCTGGTATGGTTCTATCCAAGTACAGTTAATATCGGTAAATGGTTCTGTATTAATATTAATATTGTTACAAATGGGTGGTTACAAAACTGTTGAAAATTAGGACTGACTGAGCGGTTTAGGCAATAAGTGAAATAATTATTCATAACCTCCAATGTGTAAGTACTTTTTCTAGAATAGCAGCTGGTATAATAAGAGGCACATTAATTCTTTGTTCTCTGGCACAGATTTGGTGTAATAATCCAGGCACACTTGGCTAAACAAATATTTATTACAATGACACCAGACACAAACTGTGCTACACACAATTAAATATACAACACACAAATTAATCTATGTACAGTATTTACAAACAAGGCATTTCAGAGGCCTAACATTCTGGTCACCCAGAAAACCCCAGACTGCTATTAAGCATTAAACTCTTAATGCCTACAAAGGCCACATAAGAGATGAGCTGCCTTCTAAATAAATACAATGCAACCTGCAGTGAAATCTTTCTTTCTGCACCCCGGATGCCACAAAATAAATGGCTATATCCCTATCTATAAAAATGCACCCTAAGCAGGAAAGACATTTCTAACTAAAGTGTCTTTTATCCAGGAAACCCAAGTTCCCTAAGAATACAGAATAGACATTCTCTCTAACAAGGTTAAAATATTTAGCTCTAGTCAGCTTTGATTTCGATGATCATGAAGTAGGTGCCTAGTGCAAGCTTCATGTCCCAACCCCTCTGTACTCCTCTCTCTTCTCCTTCTTTCCTGCCTTTTTTTCCCTTCTTCTTGTTTCTCCCCCTTACTTCTCTGTGCTCTTAATGTGATCTTATATTGTGTGTGTCTGTACTGCTCCTTGATAATCATTATTTCACAATTTACCTAGGTATACTAAGATAAACTTTACAATTCTTTCTGGTCAAGGGACCCCACAGACCTCAGCAAACACCCTCTCTGCTTTGAAGTTAGAAGTGTTTACTCAACCAAGTGTCACAACCTTTATCTAAAATCTAAGAGACACTTCTCAGCCACCTAAAGCTGTAACAATATTTATATTATACTACAATATTAATATTATAATTCACAATTAACTTCCTTGTAGGCCTTCTATTTTTATACAAAATAATGTTACTTGTTACAAAGATTGTATATTGTTTTCTTGGGAGCTTTTTTATTTGGAGCTATATTCATGCACTACTTCCTGAAGTGGTATGTGGCATGTCCATTTTAGGAGTCACCTTCCTTTAAATTATTTAAGTTACTGATTTCAATCTTTACATTTACATAGATCAAGAATTAGAAGCGTGCTTAATCCACACTATTTTTTCCTTTCTATGTCTTATTTTAAGCATTAACTATCGTTTAATTATACTGTACAGATGCAGCCATTCAAAGTGAGCGGTACAGACACGTACCAGAGGTAATTGGCTACGGCATCGCGCATTGTGACGCAAGATGACGCGCGGTACCGCGGTACGTGATTGGTTGACCGACAGGGGCACTCGTGGTCCGTTGGTCTGTCGTAGAAAGACTTACAGTAAACGTCTTTGCTGTGCCCGTTGTAGATATTGAATTTTACCACTGAAGGGAAATCTTAGTAGCTGAGCATAAAAAGAATAGGAGCATACTGTAACGCGTGTGAAGGCCATAAACGATATATTTTGGAACATAAACATACAGTATATGGCTGGTCTTGGTACTTTAAAGAAAAAATACACACCAGTATTCCATTTCTCCCTAAACATTTTAGGCATCGAAGTCTTTAACTAAAGAGATACCGGAGTCAACAAGCATACTTTTAGAATTTGATTAAAAGGGAATATAATATGGAATCGTGTATCTAACGAAATTAATAACGATATAATTATATTCATTCCGGTGGCGCTGTGGGTTAGGTTCCTGACTCCCATGTCACACGGTCTGTGATCGAATCCCATGGAACTATGACTTTATTTTTTAACAAACATTTCTTTGAAAAAATGAAACGTTTCCCTTGGTCAGAGATTAAATAAAACCTCACTCGCACCAAACAAATTTATATTTCTAAATATCACAACATGATCGGATTTAAGTCTTTTTAATAACAATGAATAGTCACCTATGCATTACAAAATAAACATTTATATTGATTTGAATCGTGTTTTGATTTAAATCGTAAACGCGTGTTTAAATATATGTGTTTAAAGGCGATATATAAAAGCGCTGATTCTTATGGAATGTGTTCCGCTGGGGATTCAAAAAATTTATTTTTTTTAATCGCGTATCTAAGGAAAATAGCAGTATAACTTTGTTCATGCACATCATTATAGAGTATCTCATTTTGTATTTCTATAAAAAAAAAATCATTTGCCCAGCCACTATTGTTGTTATTGTTTTTATCCTGTAAAGCGCTTTGAGGAGCACAGCTTTTTCACCACTTAGATTACTTTTTGACACCATCCTTACACAAAAGATTGTATTTTCCGATGACAAACTGTACAAGTGCAAAGATTACAGATTTTAATCGTCTTTTTTTCTGAACCAGGGAAAATCTGATCATGTTTCTCTATAACAATAATAAAAAGCTTTATTTTACATATCACCTTTAAAAGTGGCATCTCAAAACAATACAGTAGATGTAAACCACAGATTACAAAGTAAATACCCAGACAAACGCAAACGCGTTTTTAATAAAATGCTTTCATTCATTCAACAGAGAAAGAGCGTAAAACCTGGGTGTAACAGCTGTTCCTTTTTCTGATCACTCGCTCTCTGAGATACATGGGAATCCAGGCTTTTTTATCAACGCTTTCTTTTCCGTATACCAGATCTTATGGAACCACTTCAGAAGGGTGTCAGCCAGTCAGATTCCAGGAATCGGTACTTTAAAGGAAAAATACACACCGGTATTCCATTTCTCCCTAAACATTTTAAGCATCGAAGTATTTAACTAACATGTGAAATAGTGTGTGAAAAAGTGGTAGTTTTAAGCTTTTCTGCTAATATAATATGGAATCGCGTATCTAAAGAATTTAATAACGATATGATTATATTCGTGTACTGCGACAGGGCTGTGTAGGGCTGTTTCGCCTCACTCTTCATGCAACTTCCCTTGTAACCCACTGGTCTACGTGCCTGATTACCAACTCATGGGTTGTGTGTTCAAATCCAGCTGGTGCTGGACTTTTCTTTTAACAAATATTTCTTCGAAAAAATAGAATAGCGATATTATGGACAATCAATTGACTTTTATATTTCAAAATATCACAACATGATCGATTCTAAGTCATTTTTGATAACAATGAATAGTCACCTTCTTCCCTTCTGACAACGGTCCCTGCTTCTGCTTCCTGCTTCTATTGTGTGTGTGTGTGTAATAGAGTAAATTTTTATAGAGAAATGGAGGCTGGACAGTATGCGTTACAATATAAACATTTATATTGATTTAAATCGTGTTTTGATTTAAATCGCAAACGCGTGTTTAATTATATGTGTTTTTTTAATCATAATCAGACTAATGCAACATAAATTGATACAGTATCTTTGTCTTCTAAGTATCTTAATAAACTTTCAGCATAGCTTTCTTCCCGTTTAGATTTATTTTTCTTGGGATTTTGGGATCAAACGTGGAAGGATTAGATTGTAATCGTTTTTATTTTTCAAATACGTTTTAGAAAAGTGTAATCTATACCTGCCCAGACTGTACGCCTTCCTAAACCCTGCCTTTCACTCCTGTCCTGCTCTTCCCCGCGCACCCCAGCCGGGCGCTCTTCGGCCTCTGCCCGGGACGAATGTATATTTTGATTTTTACACCTGGCGCAGCACCGAGGGAGCGTCTGCATTTATAACTTAGTTTTTAAAATTAGTCAAGCAATATGAAGCATCTCCTTTTACTTTTAAGTCCCTTAAATACATTGAGCACAGCTTTCTCACCACTTAAGATTACTTTTTGATACCATCCTTACACAAAGCAGAAACTTTCCGATGACATACAGTACAAGTGGAAAGATTACAGATTTTAATCGTCTTTAATTTTGTTACGTTATACGTTTTAGGAACGTTTCATCTAAACATACACCACAAAACTATTCTCGATTGTATTTCTGAATGTTATGTTACACCTACAGTAGTTCAGTACTTTAAATACATTGAATTAATAAAGTAAGGTGTAGCACTTTAGATCTTTTTTTCTGAACCAGGGAAAATCTGATCATGTTTCTCTATAACAATAATAAAAAACTTTATTTTACATATCACCTTTAAAAGTGGCATCTCAAAGCAATACAGTAGATCGAAAAACAGTTAAAAGGGACCAAAGTAAATGCCAGACAAACGCAAATGCGTTTTTAATAAAATGCTTTTATTCATTCAGCATTCAGATTTTCCCTGGTTCAGAAAAAAGACGATTAAAATCTGTAATCTTTCCACTTGTATGTCATCGGACATTAACGAGTACAACCCCCCCCTCTGCGGGAGTGCTGGCTGTGACGAATTAAACCGGTTTCACATGTATTTTCAAAGTAGGAAGCACAGTACTTACTAGTTAAAAAGCAAGGCTCCTCAATGAAATCGCTTTAACATGCTAATGCGTTGGTGTAACAGTCCGGACGTGGCAAGCTTCCAATGTCAACTCGACTCGATTGGAAGACAATGAACGTATTTTAGCCCTAAATGAATTAATAGCAAACATGGTTTACATAAAAGACATTTTTCCAAGAAAGTTTATAATAATACGATCTATAGTTGAAATCTGAGCCTAAATATAAAGGAAAAGCATTTTCAGAGAGCAATCACGCTGTGTTTATGTAGATAAAGCGATTAGGTTTATGAGCAATCTAATTACCTATTCGCTTAAAACGCTATATAAAATAAAGTTTATTTAAAGATGAATGATAAGTGTCGCAGTTTAAATAATTTTCGTAGTAGGGCTTGGACAGATTCCAAGTGCATTTTTTCAATTTACGTTGCATTGTCCAATGTGCTGCTTTAATACAGTTTAGAATACAGTAAGTCTAAACTGTATCAGCTTTATTTATGGGTTGCAATTTAGAAAAAGTCAAAAACCGCACTCAAAATGCAATTTAGAGCTTTCTGGAAAGAGGAGACACCCAAATTAATAATGTAACATGCCACTGTTTGTGCAAGAACAAAGTTATACTGCAATTTTCCTTAGATACGCGATTAAAAAAAAAAAATTTTTTTGAATCCCCGGCGGAACACAATCCATAAGAATCAGCGCTTATATAAAGGAAATAGCCTTTAAACACATATATTTAAACACGCATTTACGATTTAAATCAAAACGCGATTCAAATCAATATAAATGTTTATTTTGTAATGCATAGGTGACTATTCATTGTTATTAAAAAGACTTAAATTCGATCATGTTGTGATATTTAGAAATATAAATTTGTTTGGTGCGAGTGAGGTTTTATTTAATCTCTGACCAAGGGAAACGTTTCATTTTTTCAAAGAAATGTTTGTTAAAAAATAAAGTCATAGTTCCATGGGATTCAATCACAGACCGTGTGACATGGGAGTCAGGAAACTAACCCACAGCGCCACCAGCGCGGTCACATGCTGAGGGCTGAAAAAGCACTACAGAAACATTATCGACAGACAATGTACAGATTTGATAAAGCTATAAAATAATGTAATTAGGCACAGAACAAGTTTACAGCACAGTACAATAATAAATGCTGACCATGACTTTAGAAGCATAAATTACCTTACACTCAATTTAAACACAAGCTGTCTTTAGCCCTCTAGCTGGTTCATACAGAAATGTAGAGAACCAGGCTCAGAACACACAGCTTCATTAGCGAATACATATGCAGGACAACTAGAGAAGACGTTTTACAGTGGATGGATTTTTAGAAACATCCAATCAGTGACATCACTGAAGTCAACTCCTAGGTACTGAAACTGTCGTGTGGATAGTTTCACAAGAATCAGACAAAGGTTTAAGCATCGCTTGTTCTAGATAAAACTGCAAAAAAAAAACAACAACCCATAATGTACTTCTTTGCGGCTCTGTTTGCCCAAATCATATATTCACAACGTGAAATTAGAAAATAATATTACGTAACCAAAATCCGCAATATGGAAACAGAACCTGTGTAATTGTTGACAGATGATGTACTCGTAACATTTTTACAAGACGAACTACAACATTTAAAAAATGACTTGTATGTTCTTGATATCTCTAATCAATCCACTGCACTGCATTAAAACAAAACGAAAACTAGAACGCCCTGGGCATACCGTTTCGCGCTTCTTATCAGTTGCTCAAAAGTAATTTGACCGTATGAAATGCATAATATAAACCTAGAAACATATACGTGAGCAGTATTTACGTAGTATCGGTGTCAAGACATACCTCTCAAATACTGTAAATCAAGTTAAAAATATCTCAAGATCGATTCTGGTCATAATGAAACCATGTTTCGTGTATGTTTTCTTTAAAGTACCGAGACCAGCCATATACTGTATGTTTATATTCCAAAATTAATATCGTTTATGGCCTTCACACGCGTTGCAGTATGCTCCTATTCTTTTTATGCTCAGGCACTAAGATTTCCCTTCAGTGGTAAAATTCCATATAAATATTCAATACTTAAACGGGCACAGTTAAGACATTAAATATACATATACATACTGTATACAGTACAGTTTGCATACGGTAATATGTTTATGTTCCTAAATCAATCTCTTTTATGAGCATGTGAAAGGCATGGCGAATCGATTCTCAAAAATTACTGTACTTTGCATGATTGGAAACAAATGCGTGATTGCGAAATGCTGTGGTGTTACTTTTACAAAGACGGTCAATGAAAAAAAGAATGTGGACCAGGGCAATACTTTGAGTTTACACTTACAGCTTGTCCAAGGTCACTCATTATTAATACTATTAGTAATATCTTCGTTAAAGACTTTGATGGCTACAGCTCAAACATGAGAGGTTGAGCTTTATTAGCTCCACCTTGCGGAAATTCCGGATACTATTATTTTGCTAGCGGTATTTACCGGTAACTCGCGGTAGACTGCGTACAGCGTACCGGAAAATAATGTGGTATCGCCCGCGCATTTTGAATGGCTGCATCTGTACTTTGTTTTTAAGTACTTTGACAGAGCTCAAAGTCAGTCAGAGCAATAGCAATGTTCTGCAGTCCTCTCCCAATACAATAAGTCAGTCTATTGAAATTATCTCTTACATTACCATAGAGATCAGTCTTAAAATAATACACTCCAGGATTGTATTGAAATTATCCCTGGGCCACTTTGGTCCTTCCGATAAAGACCTTTGTTTTGAATTAAAGAGACAGTGCATAAATGTATAATAAAAAAATAATATTGTAGTACCCATGTGGGATACTTTAGCGGCTGCACCATTCCATTTAGCCATGCACACACATGGGAACACCGGCTGAGGGGCGGGACTTGGTTTACCGGACTGTATATAATGGGACGGGAGCTGTGAGGCGCCTTCATCCCTTCCGTGTCTGTTTATAGTATAGGTGTATGTGCTGTACCCCTGTGTATGTGTGCGGAACCCTGTAGCTGCATGAGGCCAATAAATGTGATGCCAGCGCACTTTATAGCTGAGTCAGCATGCTCCATTCCATACCAAAACCTCACGGTCATTTTAATACTAATAATACAATACAATACTAATAATAAATAATTTTAAGCTTTATATAGAATCCTTTGAGATAATTCGTATATATAAAACTGAAAGTAGCACTCAATATAAATACTGTACAAAAATAGGAGGAGTTCACAGCCTGTGTGATGACTATGTCTTGCCTAAGAAAAGATGCAGCCATTCAAAATACACGGTATAAACCTGTACCCACAAGTCACTGCGATGTCCTGCGGTATGTGATTGACTGGCCAAAATGACCAACAGGGGCACTTGTGGTGCATTGGTTGGTAGTGAAAAGATTTAATCATTTAATCTCTTTACTGTGCACGTTTTAATCCGCTTAGTATTGAATATTTATATGGAATTTTACAACTAAAGGGACATTTTAGTAGCTGAGCATAAAAATAAGAGGAGCATAATGTGTCTGATGATCATAAACTGTATTAATTTAGGAACATAAACATATCATGTAAACTGTATATGGCTGGTATTGGAAGTTTAAAGAAAAAATACTCACCAGTATTCCACTATCTCCCTAAACATTTTAAGCATCAAAGTCTTACATGTGGTTATTTTGGAAGCATTTTTACATGCTCCTTCTGACCATATTAAGTTTATATACTTTGTGAAAAGTGATAATCTTTTAACCTTTTCTGCAAATACGCTCATTATCGCAGTAAACAAAAGCATACTTTTAGAATTTGATTAATAGGGAATATAATATGGAATCGCGTATCTAAAGAAATTAATAATGATATACAGTAATTATTTCACTGATGTTTGTACTGCTCGAGGTGTTTGTACTGCACTGTTGCCATTATTGTCTTCCTTCTTCTTCCTTCTAAATTTACAATATCTTTGTGTATTAACTCCCATTTATTTTTCTATTACTGAGAATGTGGTTTCAGATGCTAATCTGAGGCTTACATTATATTTACTGGGCCTTATTTTCACTTCTCTCAATTTCTCTAAATTGTAACAAAAGTGGGAAGAAGCTTATCTCAGAGTGAAGAAGCCATGAGTGTTACTTTATGTACCAAGACTTTGCTTAGAGTTCTGGATCTATGTAACCTGCTGATATGGTCCTGCTCACCATGAAAGCATGACAAGAATCACAGAGAATACACAACTGAAACCATGCATACTATATCTCTTCAGATGACTAAGCTAGCCCAGCTCAAAGGTCAATGGAAGGCTGTGTTCCAGTATGAACACTTGAGGTCTCATGCACATTCCCATTTAAGGCTGTTTAAGGTATTTCATTTGTAAATTTGAGTTTCATGAGCACATGTGCCCTTTATATATGCAGACTTCGCTGAAGGGAATTACACTAAATTCCTCGCAGAATGGTGATGTTTAATGTTCTAAACTATCAAAGCAGAGTGAAGTTGCCATGGATAATAAAATATTTGTGAGTTATTAAAACTAAACTTTTTTACAGTTTTAAAACTTAATATTTTATATTAAAAAATCATTAGGCCACTTTAGATTCATATGTATTCTAGGTAAAAAGTGCTGACATAAAGTTATTATTTTGTCACCCTATTTCAGCTGATAAATATATATTTACCTATGGTGTATTTTGTACACAGAAGGATGAATTTTTGAGGTAAAACGTTTTGAGGTATTGCCAAGTTGATTACCTGAATCAATTCTGTTTAACATGAATTAAGATGTTATGTTCCTCATACTGTCATTTTTGTACTGGAACAGACAAGATGAAATTTATTTTATAGTACAAAGCTTTGAAAAAACAGACAGTGGTTTTGCTAAGTTGAAAGCTCTGCTACCTGCAGAAGTGTCCAGAAAATCGCTATATAAGTGTAAGGAATTATTATTAATAGATTGTGTTGTGTATGTTAATAAAGAGACATTCTTATATTTTTTGACTGCTTTATTAACTACACAAATCACACCCTTACGCCATATCTTCCCACCTTCTACTTTCCCGTTCTGTTGAATCACAGTATCTACTCACTATACTACATCCCCTCCTTTGTTATTTTTAAAGCCCATAACTTAACCATATAATTGTAACAATTCTATATCAACACACAGGAAATGATTATCTATTACAACAAAATTTATGTAAAACCTTCCATTTCTATTCAACATATTCAACCCTTTTTTGTAACAACAATATCTATGCATAACTCAAACGTTAGTTCACTTTCTACTTAAGTCACTTCTAATATCACCTCATTTCTAGCAGTCTAAGTAACTTCTACACAAATAACACAAACAAATAGGGTAATTTAACATTTGGAGAGCTTTATTTTTGTCTCTGTAATGAGCCAGTTTCCTGATAACCCTGCCACTTCTGGTTGTTACTTCACTCTTGGGTAAAGTTACTGGCTCTCCTGCAGATGTCCTCCACTGTCTGAGGATGCTGCATTTCCTGCATGTCAGAGAGTCCAGTATTCTCAGCATTTTCTGTTTCTGTAGATTCAGGGACATCAAGATTCAGTGGAGGAGCGTGTTGAAGATGTTTCACATTTCTCATTATTTTTCAGCCATCTTCCACATTTACTAGTTCAAAAGAGTTCAAAGAGATGATCCTCAATAACACATCGTGAGTGTCTTTGAACTTGGCATCCAATTTACTGTTGTCTAGGCCAGCCACAAACACTATATTACCAACCTTGAAGTTGTGATCCCTTGCTCGATGTGTCTGGTCTGCAAACAATTTCATTTTTTGAGTGTACTCCTCATGATGTCTATGATATCTTTTGTCTTTTGAATGTCCATCAGCCCTTCTTCTTCTTTCTTTTCCACGTTTGGTAGTTTAGTCCAGATATCATGTCCAATGATAAGATTAGGTGGGGTTTCACCAGATGCCCTGTGAGGTGTTGATCGATATGCCAGAAAAATCTTAGGGATCTCCTCTCTCCATTTTATCCTTCCTTTGCAGCTGCTCTTAAGGCCTTTCTCAGGAATCTGTGAAATCTTTAAATTTTGCCATTACTTCTCAGATAGTAAGGTGATGCACTGATGTGTTTAATTCCACATGATTCAAATTATTCAAAATATTGTCTTACAAATTGTTTGCCATTATCTGTTACTACCTCTAGTGGATAACCAAATCGTGCAAAGATGTTCATCAGCTCTCTAATAACTGTGGCTGAAGATATGACTGATACAACAATAGATACAAGAAAAGCAGAGATGAGTGTGGTTGGCCAATTGCATGCTGAGACAATGTGGCGTCCAGGGGTGTCGCGTTTGTGGATTTTGGGAAGAAGATAGAATTAGGATACCTGGGGATGTTCGACGATGAAACAGTTCGCCTCCTTCATAAACCTTTTAAACATTCCACCTTTTTCATAAACATTTTCTACATCAAAGTCTTTAACTCGGTCACTTGTGGTTGTTTTGGAAAAGTTTTGCTGGTCATTTTGACTATGCTAGGTTTATATACTTGCTATGTTTTAATGTTTGCTATGAATACTTGCTGTTGTTATTGTTGTGACAAGTTGTAGTATTTAGTTTTAAATACAAATTTTAATGTCACTATGTATATTTTTAAATTATAATGTTTAAAATCTAAATTTTTCTTTTTATAAACAATCTAAAGCCCTTTTATATGCTTTTGCTGCCTTTTTTTCTTTCTAGTAATTGATATAATTATATTATTACATTAATTGTTTTAATTATCTAAATTGTTAGAAATAGTTGTTAGAAATATGTGAGAATAGCAAAATTGTACATGTGGGGCATAGCACCTATTTAATCTTTTCTGGTGTAGCACTGGATGGTGTGTTCCATGTCATGGGGGTGTCCCCTCACATTCGGTGGGCATTTATTTTGACTCTCTTCGCTACACATTTCCAGTAGTCACTGATGCAGTTTTAGTTGAAGAACTGCAATTCTTGAGGGTCTAGCTGTGTGGAGTTTGCATGTTCTCTCTTGCTTGCCTCAACTCTGTCCTGGAAAAAGTGGTTAGAAAACAGATGGATTAGTGGACTTATACTTATACAGCACGTGAGGTGATGTTGATCTGGATGTGCATTGAAAGCTGAGTGGTGCAGTGGGTGGATGTCACGGAGCCGATACGTGGAATAGAAGGATCCTTACGCGTGACCGGAATCCCACAGGACACAGAGTAGCAAAGGGACAAACCAAAAGACAAAATCCAAAGGCTGGGTCGATAAGGGAGGCAGAGGGTCCGGTAACGAGAGAAATCCAAAACAATTCAAAGGCAAAATCCAGAAGGCGAGGTCAAGAGGCAGAAGCAGAAGCAGAAGATTCGTAACGGGAGATCAGTCAAAAGGTTTGGAAACGCGCACTGGAGAATACTAAGAAAGGCTTCTCAATAGTGAGCGTGGGAAGGTGTGCGAAGGGGGTTTAAATACTGAAAGGAAAGGGGTGTGATTGGATGATTGGTTAGGGAGTGAGAATTTGAGGAATCTGATGCATGTGAGAATGTGCTGGGTTCAATCAGGGATGAGATTGGGAAGCAGAGGTTCCGGGAATGTAATGTCGTTTGCGAGGGAGAGTGTGGGGCGTGACAGTGGATTGTTTGAATGAGCACTTCTAGCTTTTGTCCATTCTTTCTCTGCAGTATATAAGTCTATGCTTAGACTTATACATGAAACAAACTGTCTTTTCCACACTGAGTGGGTATGAATCCATCAATACAGAAGAAATGTCAATTTATTTTTAACATATTTAGCTCCTTTTACATGTTAGTGTAATGTTTACTCTGGTATGTGACCAACCGAATATATCCACAGCTCATAAAGAAACCCCCACAAACTATATTGCCTGACCAGAAATCATTTTAATTGAACCCAATGTATATGTTTTTTATATTTTTTCCAGGTTTTATAATCATCGAGAATTAAAACTGTTATTGATGGTGGTGCAGTAGTTTTAACATAATATCACAATATCAGAACGCATTTCTTCTTTCTTTTTCCACATACTGTACCATGATTTACAGAAGCACTGTAAACCAAACCAACCAGTTTGGTTAACAGCTTAAAAACACTGTTGTGTACATTTGGCACCTCTGTAAAACTCCCCAGGGAAACTGTCCATATAATCTGATTTATTTTCATTCAACTCCACAACTCAGAATGAAAGAATACATATGGATCAGGGATTTTTTTAAATTGGGTTTGATAGAAAGTCTTCACTTAACCTCCCCCACAGGTTTAGTGGACAGTGAAGAGCACATGTTTAAAGAAGCAGACTTACATCCTAAATTATACTATTTTACTGTAGCAAACACAAGTTCAATAAGGAGGAGTTCATTTTTATAACTAAAAAGCACTACAATGTAAATAAAGCATTTCTTTTCACAGATAAAAATTATTTTAATTCATACAGATGTTTTGTTAATAAAGCACATTTTGACAAGAAAGATTTAGTTGAATATTTCTGATGTTATGTTTTATGTAGTTGGTGCCATAGAACACAAAGCTATCCTGCACACTGTCATTGAGGAACACCCTAGTTCATCAGCTGTCAAACAACCTTCAACTGCCCAGCTATGTCTCTCCACCTCTCCTTTGAGAATTAATGACAATTTGCTACAATTTTACAAGTTGTTCAACTTTTTATGACATTTGCATTTTGTAAGATTTTCCTTCTTTCTTTCGTACCAGAAGTGTACCAAAATTGTCAAAATGTAGCAACTGTTTTTTAACCTGGTACAGGTATGTTCATTTTTTGCCTGTTCTCTTTTGTGTCACAATCAACAATTCAATTTAATTTATTTTTATATAGCACCTTTCACAACAAGGTTGCCCCAAGGTGCTTAACAATGCAAGTGACCATACATGTTGTGAATACAAAACAGAAAAGACCAGAAGACAACAGAGGAGAGGAATCAAAAACTCCTTACTAAGGAGAACAAAAAACCTCTATGGGACCACTAGGGCAACTGGCTGCCCAACCCCTTTGGGCATGTTAACATTATATAATTAAAAAAAAGGAAAAAAATGAATAAAGGTATTAATCCATCCATCCATCATGTCTTCTGTATGTCAGTACTCCATGCAGATCTCTGTAGACCAGCAAAATCCTCCTAAACGATAGTTATATCCACAATGTCCCTCTTGGATCCATAGCAGTGATGCAGCATCCAACTCAGATGGTGCCCAGCCCGGGCACCATCCGGACATGTGGGGAGGAGAATAGGACGGGTAGGTCAGAACAGATGTAACTACCTGGTGGACCAACATAGAGACACGCAATGGCATGTATAGCAGCACCAGCAGCCATGGTTGCAGCAGGCTATAATGTAAGGTGTGAGTAGGCTAGGCTGAAGTAATAGGTTTTCATTCTGGATTTGAATACTAAGATTGTATTCAGCATCAGCATCCCAAATATGGGGTGGAAGACTGTTCCATAAGTAGGGGCCCTGTAATTAAAGGCTTTACCGCCAACTGTTTTTTTATTAATGCTTGGAATATGAAGAAGGCCTGCATTCTGTGATCTAAGCTGGCGTCTTGGATGGTATACATTAATAAGTTCCATTAGATAGACAGGTGCCTGACCTCTGAGAGCCTTTTAAGTAAGTAGAAGGATTCTGAAGTCTGCCCTGTACCTGACAGGAAGCCAATGAAGAGAGCTAAGTATGGGGGTTATATGGTCATACTTTATGCTCCTAGTAACAATTCTAGCTGCTGCATTCTGAATTCACTGTAAGTGGTGGGTGCTGCCTGATAGTAGGGCATTGCAGTAGTCTAACCTGCTATATACAGGAGCATGTATTAATTTCTCTGTGTCTTGAGTGGAAAGAAACTGCCTTAGTTTTGCAATATTTCTTAACTGTAGGAAGCATGTTTTCGATACTGTTTTAACATGAAAGTTAAGTCTCATGTTAAAAGATTCATTTTTCAAACTTATATCAGCTAGTTAGTTAAGGTAGTTTAATTTTCTAAATAAGTTGTCCAATAGAAACAAAACACAATAAACACTTTTAAAGAAATATTCAAGTTCATGTTTATTGTCATATGTACCTGAGTACAATGAAATACTGTACTTACTTGTGTGTTTTCCTCACATGACAAATGACATAAAAGATGATATAACATTGGCATAGAAAATTAAATAACAAATAACATCATAATTCTTGGAGACAGTAACAGGGTAGCAGCTACAATTTTAACCAACATTTAGAAAGCAGCTGTATGCAAAATTCAACAGTTGCAGTATTTTCAGTTCAGAAAGAAAAATTCAAGTGGTGGCAGATTTAGAAAAACAGAGGGGATTTAAGTAGGGGTGGGAGGATTTAAGGTGGAGTTTAGGAGTGTTATGGCTGTATGGTAGAAGCTTTCTTAGAACCTAAAGTTCCTAGCTTTTATACCCCTAAAATTTCTTGCAGAAGAAGAAGAGAGAAAAGTGCATTCCCAGGGTAGTTTTGGTCTTTGATTATATTATTTGTCATTGCACAATATGACCAAGGCCATAAACAGCCCTTGGATCATCAATTTGATCAGGAACTCCCTGTCTCACAACTGCATTCCTTTGGTGCTTCCCTACCACCCTAACAAACTTTCTACCCTCAGGACCATTATTAACAACTATTCCATTTTACAGGACAATCCCTCCATCGGTACCCTTTTTTCTGACCCCCCAATCATTTCTTACCGCCGACCAACCAATCTACATAAACTTCTGGTTCACAGCTCCCTTGACTGCACTCAGCAATCATCCCCACCAGGCACCTTCCCCTGCAACAGAACTCGCTGCATCACCTGCAAATACATATCTAACAAAACGCTCATTCAGGGCCCCTCAGCTCAATTCCAGATCACCCAGACGACATCCTATACCTCCAACAACCTCATTTACTGTATCTCTTGCAAACAATGCCCAGCTATCTATGTTGGGGAAACCAGAAGGAGACTAGAAGACCGCTTCAGAGAACATGTTAGGGCTGTGAAGATTAAAGATTTCTCCAAGCCCAAAGTTTCTTATTTCACCTCAGACAGCCATGATCACACTGATCTCGCTGTCTCTGTTCTCAAAGAAGGGTTTCACAACTCCCATAGCAGAAAGGCAACAGAAACGAAACTCATCCTGAAACTAGATTCACACCTTCCCCCTTCTCTTAATGACAGACTTCTTTTCATGTAATCTTCTCTGTCTTGCAGGTTTTGACTTCACACCTTTCTTCACTCATCCACTTTGCACCACCTGAGTGGCTCTCTACCTTTCCCTTCTCCCGCTTCCCAGCTTTTATTCTTCTGTGCTATTTAATCTTTGGTGTCTGGCCTGTCTTTCTCACACCTGAAGAAGGCTCCACAGTGGAAATGTTGTGTTTTCTCTTTCTCTTGTCTTTCTCTCTTCTCTTTTCAGCATGGAATAAACATATTACTTGTTCCTTATCTTCTTTTGTTTCTTAAGTTCCTTAAGTGTCCTTAAGTGTCAGTCCATGCAGTTCATAAGTGCTGATTGAAAGCACTCTATATAAACATATGTTTCTACATAACCATTGTCTTCTGTGTCTGGTAAAAGAAGACTTAACAATGAGTCTGCGACATTGGTTTTCCCTACTATGTGTTCAGTTTTGTAATTATATGGCTATAATCTCAATCCAAGTTTTGTATCCCGGGTGGTAACAATGTTGCCTTTTTGGGATTGAACATGTAAATGAGGGATTTATGATCTGTTTGAAGTGTGAACTTTCCTCCCCATAAATATGTCCTAAAATGTTCCACTGCCCCATTACAATCCAGGTCTTCACGTTCTATTTGCAGGTAACTGTCACGACCACCAACCTGCCCAGAGCAGCTCCCAAGAGAACTAATCAGTGCCAGCAGCAGAGCGATAATTACAAGCGCCGCCGCACGTGTTAACTCAACATCAGGCGCCCTAACCTGCGGCAGGCTGCAGTATTTAAGCCTCTCCTACACTCTTCTTGCTGCTAGGTATTGAGTTAACTCCCTGAGAGCTCTACCTGGCGATTGTAAACCCTGTGTCACTCTGGATTTTCAACTACCCCTTTGTCTTTCGACTTCGGACCTCGCCTCTCGACTCAGATTGGTTGCCACCTGTGTTAGTCCTGGATTTGACCTCCCTTTCTCCCTTTGACCACGATCTCGCCTTTCTACTAGGATTGTTAGCCACCTGTGTTTGTCCTGGATTTCGACCTTTCTTACTCTCACTGACCACGAACTCGCCTCCTGATTCGGATTGTTTCTTGCCGTGTCTACCACCTACTCCTGCGGCTGCACAGGATCCATATCTCCTTATTAGGGTTTCCTTACAGTAACGCCTTTAGGTTGGTGTACGTGAGCGACTTGCATATGCCACTGGCTTGTTCTGTCCATCTTCTTGTCTTTGTAGCAATACTACTCCAAGTCTTACAAGTCTTGCATCACTGATCACTACTGTTGGCGCATCTAGCATTTGAAGTCATATATGTCATACATCGTTCACTTACAAGTGTTCTTTTCAATTGAACAAAGGCTTTCTCTGCCTCTGATGTCCATTTCCACTTCTGTCCTTTCCTTGTTAGTTTTCTAAGGGGTTCTGATATATCTGCAAAGCTAGGATTGAATTTCATCAAAAATCCACAAATGCTTAAGAATGAGCACAAAAGTGCAACATTCTCAATTCTCGGTGCATTGCAAACAGCTCTCACCTTTTTCTGGTCTGATTTTACTGCTTCTGCAGTGACCAAAATATCCAGGTATCTCGATCTCTTTTAGGTAAAAAATACACTTATCTTTTTTTTTTAAGTTAAGCCTCTGTTTTAGAATCTTTGGTATGCTTGCCTGAGCCTCTGCTCTAGTTGTTCTTCATTTTCCACATGTACTACATCATCATCCATATACCATTCAACACCTGGCATTGCAAACAATATCGAGTCCATACCCTTCTGACAGGCCTCTGGGGCACTAGACAAGCCTAAAGGAACTTTTCTGAAATGGTAGCAACACCTGTGTGTGATAAAGATAGTCAGGTCTCTTGATTCCTGGGCAACTCAACTTACCAGAACCCTTTTCGAGCATCTAACTTTGCAAAAACTGTGGCTTCTTGCACTGCTTGCAATATGCTGCAAACTGTTGGTACTGGATGTCTCTCTCTGATAACTGCTTTATTCAGTTCTTGTAGACACACAGTCTCACATCCTTGGTGTCTTTTTTAGGTATTACCAGAATATTTGAGATCCATTCTGCACCATTCACTTCTTCAGTAATTCCATTATCTAACATTTTATCTAGCTCCTGATTAACAGCTTCTATCATCAGATAGGGTACTTGTCTCAGACTTTGAGCTACTGACGGAACTTTCTTATCTACTGTAATCTTGTGACTGTGACCCTTGATCTGTCCTAAACCTTTAAAGAGTGACTCATATTCCTGTGCTAACCACTTAACTAGTTAGACTGGTAAACTACATTGACAGTGTCACCTACAATGAGAATCTTCAGATTAAAACATGATTTTGTTCCCAACAAGTCTTCTACATTTCCTTCAATTACATAGACTTTGTCCTTTATTACATTTTCTTCAAAGTAACCAACACACTGAAATGGGCTAATTTATGCATAGACATACATTTTTTTATTAGTCTGCTTCAGTTTAGTTCTGTGTGCAAACACTTTCTTGAACAGTTCTACTCCAAAGAAGTTTCTTCCACTTCCTGTATCTATCACCATTTTTATCTCTTGGCCATTTCTTTAACAGTTTCTTTACCTTCAGGGTCAATAAAATAAACAAATTCATCTGAGTCTGAAGAAGGCTCTTGAACTGCTCTCACTGGTTTATCAGTTGTTTTAAGCTTTGTCCCTTCCTTATTTGTATGAACTTTCTTTTCTTTTTGGGAACTGTCTTTCTTTCTACACACTCATGCATAATGTCCAGTTTTCTTACAATGTAGACATTTTGCTGTTCGTGTTCTGCATTCATCTGCTTTGTGCGTTGTTAGTCCACACCTGTAACATTTAATGTCAGCAGCCCCCTGTTGTTCTATGTTTGTAGATTGACTACGTCATGCTGCTCTGCTTTTTTTTAAAAGCTCTGCTTTTTTTTGAGCAAGCGACCCATTCAGTGTTACTTGTGAAGTAATACATAAAGTCAACACTGGCCATCACCTGATTATCTAAGGATGTGAAAATAGCAAAGTTTCTGAGCTGTGGAGTGTCTTTTAAACCAGAACCAAGAAAGGTGATGATTGCTGAAAAAGTAGCAGGCATTTCAGACCAACATGTGGTTACCACGTCCTGCAGGTTCCTGATTGGTTGGTCAAGGTGAGAGATGAGTAACAAAAACCTCTGACATCTAGGACTGCAATCCAAATGTTCACAAGACTCTCAGACAGATAGGTGCCAGGAATGGCCATTGATCATGATAGCCAAGCAAAGCTGGGTGTATCCCCATTTGGAAGCTGCTCCTTATCTGAGAGAAAACATCTTCAATCAGAAATCCATGAATAGCTTCTCTGTGGCTGCACCACAGAGATGAGAAAGAGAGATGGGACCTCATTTAGGAAAGCATAGCAACACTTAATTCTGACTTATTAATAAGCATTGCCGCTACAACTGCGATATATTAAATACTATTATTACCCTGATATATTAATATATTAATTCCCTGATACAACCAGCTAAATACATACAGATGCAACCATTCAAAGTGCGCGGTACAAAACCGTACCACAGGCAACTCACTACATCATAACGCGTCATAACGTGTCATACCGCAGTAGGTTTTCTATTCGAAATGTGTATTTTAAACGTTTAATTAAGAAGTAAAAACCTTACAGCATACACAGATTTCTAAGCTGATCAGGAGGAAGAAAAATCACCTATGTTTCACGTATAAAAAGTGGTTATTAACTATCGAAACCTGTTTTTATTTCGCATTTTCAGAGAGCAATGGCATTGTGTTTATGTAGAATAAGTGATTAGGTTTATAAACAAACCAATTTCTCATTCGTTTAAACAGCGACATTTCAGCTGCATACCTACGTGAGCCTGAAAGCGCTACATTATTAATAATATCTTCTGTGT
Source organism: Atractosteus spatula (assembly GCF_055471065.1). Classification (NCBI taxonomy): domain Eukaryota; kingdom Metazoa; phylum Chordata; class Actinopteri; order Semionotiformes; family Lepisosteidae; genus Atractosteus; species Atractosteus spatula. The sequence continues at coordinate 37,242,245 of NC_142709.1, forward strand.
CTTATTAACATTGGAATATTCTTTTTTACAAGTGTAAAAAGAGGCGATACACAACGTGTCTCCTCTATAACTCTTCAGTTTACAAAGAAATTCCACCAGAGCCTCACAACATTGTCCAATAATACTCTTCTTGTGTCTAATTTTTAGTTAAGCAGGATTTGAGCTACAGACCACAACAAAAAACATGATCCACTTTTTTCTGTCTCTTTCTCACCCGCTGCGATTCGGGTGTTAATAAAACATGTTTACAAAAAAAGTGGAATACAGTAATACTACCAGCTATATAGATACATATATTTAGATGTTTAGATCCTTAAATTAATATCATTATTAATTTCTTTAGATACGTGATTCCATATATTCCCTATTATAAAACGGATAATTCTGGTCCTGAAATCTGATTAGCTGACACACTTTCGAAGCCGTGCTATATTCTCTGATATATGCACACCCCGGAATTTTGACTTTTTACTGTGTGATAAAGAAAATTTAAAGACTACTTCTTAGCATAGATAAGAAAGCATAGATAAAAAGCTTGAATTCTCATGTATCTGATACGCGTATCTTTTTCTGCTGTCTTTGTTGCACTCTTGAGGATCCTTGTGATATTTTGGCCTCTCGTTGAATGATAAGTGTCGTATAGTTTAAATCATTTTCATTCTTAGAAATTATTAAACGCTCGGTTAAAAGCATGGGAGATTATGTCTGTGATAGTGGACATAAAAACGAGAGTTTGCTACGGCGTTATTGGAAACCCAATTTTAACAAGAAATCGTTGGCGTTATATCCTAGAAGGCACTGAGACCAGCACCAACAGGAGCACTCCCACAGCGAAAAAGAAAATGCCTGTTGAACTAGGGATTGGACAATTTTTCAGTGCTTGTATGATCGATGGAAATAATCAATCAAATGTGCTAAAGAACAAAAACCAAGTCATTTATTCCTTTATCATATTGGCTAGCTAATGTACTCTCTTTGCTAGTTAATCTTACTGTGTTTCTGCATTGTGTAGCAACGAGGGACTATATTCTCAGGCAGAGGAACATAAACAGCTTAATTTTCGTGTTAAATAAATTTTTTAAATTAAAATTCATTCTATACAGCAATCACATATTTGGGGACCATTTTATAAAAGCAATAAGGCACTCAGGGTATTTGCTATATCGTGGATATAGTCACAGTTAAAACACCTTTTGTTTAGTTAAAACACCTCAATGCACCACAAGTGCTCCTGTTGATCATTTTGGCCAGCCAATCACGTACCACAGTATGACATAGGTAGTTGTGTGCAGTACGGGTTTGTACCGCACACTTTGAATGGCTGCATCTGTAAAGTTTGTATAATATGTTTATATTCCTAAATTAATATTGTTTATGATGTTCAGAGACATTTTGCTTCTGTTATTTTTATGTTCAGCTACCAAAATTTCCCTTTACTTGTAAAATTCCATTTTAATATTCCATATTAAGCAAATTTAAACATGCACAGTAGAGAGATTAAATGAATCAATCATTTCACTAACATCTAATGCACCACAAGTGCCACCTGTCGATCATCGTTGGCCAGCAAATCACATGCCGCGGCAAGCTGCAGCCCGAATCCAGCGTTACGGATCCAGCACGTTTTGAATGCCCACATATGCATTTTATGTTTTAGGATCTGTAGGTCTACACAACCCCAAGGCAGATGCTAATAAATAAAAATTTATTCTACATCCATCCTATGGTGAAGCATTGCTATCCCATTCACAGGGTACGAGCGGTCAAGAAATGGTTTGCTCAGCATAAAAATAATGTAAATCATATTCCATGTCCATCCCATTCACCAGATCTCATAACAATTGAACACTTATGGGAGATTCTAGAGTGGAGCCTGAGACAATATTTTTTACTACCTTCAACAAAACATTTAATGATAGAATTTCTCTTGGAAGAATGGTGTTGCATCCCTCCAGTAGAGTTCCAGAGACTTGTCGAATCTATGCCAAGGTGCATTGAAGCTGTCTTTGGTGGCCCGACGCCCTATAAAGACACTTTACAGTACGTTGTTGTTTCCTTTATTTTGGCAGTTACTTTATGTATCAAATACCATCATATATGTAAATAGTTTCCAGTTTGGCACCCTATTTATAATGTCTTAAAAGTATTTTATTTGTATACTTTATTCAATAAGCTAGTTTTAAATATTACTTTTGTCTTTATATACAGTATGAAAATAATAAATTGCACAACTTTCTAATAATGAGCCACACTGATTAGCATATTCTGACCCTCATCATTAATTATCCCAGGTCTGCAGCATTATTTAATATGAATTTCTCTTTTGTCAGGGTTATCTTTCACAAATAAGAGTGACACATTAAATATGACAATGTGAATTTGATATAATTAATTAAAAAATGCCACTTTAAAATGTAATTAACTGTGCACATAAAAAATGCACAATAAGGATAAAACACCTGTTTTTTCATTTTCTAAGTATTTTTTAAAAACATAATTGTATTTTTGGTACTGTCAAAGAATAACAATATTAATTCAGAAAACATTAACATTAAACACTAAATACATTCTTTAATACTTTCAGTGTAGGAGTAACTTTAACACATCTGCCCTTTCTCAAAACCTTATGTGTGTAAAATATGTGCCTAGGTTAATATTTTAATTATGACAGGTATGTTTAAGCCAGAAAGTATAAAGCATTTACTTGAAGATTAATTTTTTTCTGGAAATGTACATTTCTAAGAAGCTTTCTGTTTTTTTATCTCTGCTGTTTCCTGAACTGGATCAGAGTTCCACAGGAAATGTGCCTTTCAGAATTCACACTTTCTTAGGAAAACAGGATGGCACAGTGTGAATTAAATGCAGCTCTAATTGGAGTGGGATTCTCATTCCATCAAATATTTTTTTGCAGTCTTTCTTCTTGTTCAAAAATAATCAACACTGATACAATTCAATTCAAGAGCATGGACAAAAAATTTATTTAAATGCTGTTAGAGATAGTTATTAACTCTGGTAATCTCTGAAATGCAAGCCTTCCATTAAACACAGAGTCACATAGAAATGAAAGTACTGATAAAACACATTAAAGTGGAAAAGTAAAGAAATTTTAAAGAACTGGTTAAACATCACACTGATTTGACTCTTAATTTTGTGATGTTACATGAAGTGCAGTATATGTTAGGTTTATAGAAATTTTCTATTTATGTTTGGACATACAATACCATAAGATATCGAAAATGAATAATGTATGAAAATGTAAAAAATGTATTTATTCATGTTTCTTACAAATTATTTTGCAGTACTCCTGTAGCTTTTTTTGCATCCTCATGGGTATATACATTTAAAAAAATGTTATTAAAAAAATGAATAGAGAGATAACTATTTTTCTCTGAAAAAAGATTAGCAATATCCCTGTAAGACATTAATCATTCTTAATATGTTAAGCCTTAAAATTATGTTTTAAAAAGGGAACTACTTCAATGATTTACATTTTTCACAGCCAAAATGCTGCTTTTATTCAGTCAGTGCTGCTATCAAAACCTGCCTTTGACCATGAGGCTATGGAGTCCTCTTATCACACTCTTCTCAAATATAGTCTATATAGTCTATCTTTCTTTGTCTGGTCTATTTCTCTCTCTTGTGTCTGGAGATCTGATTGTCTCATTTTTTGGACCATCTGATCCACACCCAGGTTACTGCCTGCCAAAACTACTTCACTGCTCTGCTGGATGGCTTGGCAATTAGTTGTCTAGCCTTCTGTAGCTCTCTTTTTGGCAATATCATTGTGTGCCACTGTAGTCAGAAAGCCTGGACTTGTTTCTTTTCTGCAGTTCATACTATTTTCCAGCACAAGTTATTTGTCTGATTTGTTAGGTGGTAGCACCATCGTGGTGTGAAAAGCTTAATTGTGCAAAAAAAAGACCTCAGCTAGAAGAAGGCAAAGGAGCCTTTCATTTGCAGTGCATCCTCATCACCAGATGATAGGCTCATTAGCTCACTTTCCTAGTCATAGGGTGATTTTATTATAAGAGACATTAACAGTATCTTGTTGTCATGGGAACGTGGTGCTCTGGCAAATCTGCCATATGTATAAAAATCTTTCTAGGTGAAATAAAACTGTCAGATTTCAATTGAAGAAGGAAAAAAAAGAGGTTAGGTAAATCAAAACCAATAAATAATTTCTTAAATTTTACAATGAATATAATTTATATGATTATTCTGTCTAAATAGGTTTCAATAGTCAATTAGCTTGTCCTTATAGCATTCAGAAAGAGCAATAAAGCACACCAATGTAAAAGGTTATGTCTCTGAATAATAATATGAAGAAAAAGACGTTAAGTGTAATGCACACAAAAGAAAATGACGTTATTGTAGTTATGCATGTAGCAAGAAAAGAGAAAGCTCTGAAAACATTTACTGTACATTAAGACATTGTAGAATTATGTGAAAAATTACAATTACCAATAAAACAGTAAATAATGACATGCATAGTTACTCAGCTAAGAAAACTGGGACCAATGAATTATAGTTTAGGACAGCACTGTTAAAAGTTCAGAATTATTGGAAAAAGAATGTTCCCTGTTTTCTTGATGATATCAGAAAAGGGAAGGAAGCAAAATCTGGATTAGTGCCAGTAAACAGCGGCATACTGAATCAACAAAATCTGACATGTTGGGCACAGTAAATGAGCAGTAGCAGACTCTAAGGCCACACAGGACAAATGACAACACAGTAGTTTCTGAGAGAAACATTTATTTTGCCCTCACTGTCTAGAGTTACCCAGAATTGCCCAGCTCTTAGTCTTGTACAGTATAATGCTAAAGCCATGCATAAGCTTTATGTGACAATACCTTGTCATTTGAGTTTTAGCTTTTGAGAGTTTGAGTTTGGTAAATGGATTGATGCCTTATAGTCCATTTAAATCTGTGCATGTAATTTAAAGAAAAATATTGAAAAAAGCAAAAATGTTTTGTGTTTGAGGGCAGAGGAAATATTAAAAAGAAGGAATGCATGCATGTATGTTGTATAGATGGAATGTGCATTTTATGTAAAAATATTATTAACAGAAGGAGCAACACTTCAAAATCATTTAAATTGTTAAGGTTAGGAAAGAATCTTGGGAGTAACTGTTTGTTTTAGATGTCATTAAAAGGAGCTTTCATTTATAAGGCTAATGCTTCTTTAGGTTAAGAAGTAGAACTTATAAAATAAATTTTCCAAAGAAAAAATGTTATTCTTTCCTTGTTGCAGCCAGGTTGAATGTTTTGGAGGTATATTTCCAATTTAAAGCATTCATTTAGGAAGGTGTGGGTGTTTTATAAATATACTGGTACAAAGTTTAGTTGTAATATTAAATTAATTTACTCTGGCTATTAGGAATCAACTGGCAGAACAAAAAGGAGTCTTCACAAGGATTCACAACACATAGAATACAGTTATTGATACATAAAAAATGTGTACATAAAATCATTCAGATTATATATAGGAGAGTCTGCCTGGATACAGACAGCAGCTCGACACATGAGGATTATCAAGTTATAGTGAGTATGAAGAAGAAACAATGATAGTACAGATATAGCCTTTCAAAATGCACAGTAAAATGCCATAATGCGGGATTCGGGCTGCAAATTGCCACGGCACATGATTCGCAGACCAAAGATAATTAACAGGTGACACTTGTGTTGCATTAGTTGTTAGTGTAACGATTCCTTAATTTAACCTCTCTTCTTTACATATTAAATCTGCTTTATATGGAATTTCACAACTAAAGGGAAATTTTGATAGCTAAATATAAAAATAACAGGAGCATAACATCTCTGACATAAACAATATTAATTTAGGAATATAAATATAATATACATACTGTATATGGCTGGTAGCTTAAAAAAGTACTCAACAGTATTCCACTTTCTTCATAAACTTTTTGTGCACCAAAGTCTTTAACTCGGTCACTTACTTGCTGTATTATTGCAGTAAAAATTGTGTACTTTTCAAAAACTCGCTTAATAGGGAATATAATATTGAATCGTGTAACTAAAGAAATGAATAAAGATATTAATTTAATACATATATTAAATTATAGATATGCCAGCAGCCATATCTCTCTGCAATTCACAACTGGCAACCCACTGAAGCTAAGCAGGTGTGAGCCTGGTCAGCACCTGGATACCCCAGTATAGTGACAGGGACACTATACTGTAAACAGGCGCCGTCTTTTGCATGAGATGTAAAACAGAGGTCCTGACTCTCTGTGGTTATTAAAAATTCCCAGGGTGTTTCTCAAAAAGAGTAGGGGTGTAACCCTGGCGTCCTGGCCAAATTTCCCATTGGCCCTTACCAATCATGGCCTCCTAATAATCTCCCTCTTGAATTGGCTTTATTACTCTGCTCTCCTCCTTACTGATAGCTGAAGTGTGGTGAGCGTTCTGGCTCACTATGGCTGCCATTGCGTCATCCAGGTGGATGCTGTACATTGGTGGTGGTGGAGGGGAGTCCCCATTACCTGTAAAGCACTTTGAGTGGAGTGTTCATAAAAGCGCTAAATAAGTGTAAGCAATTATTATTATTATTATTATTATTATTATTATTATTATTATTATTATATAGCTGGTAACATTACTGCAGACCACTTTCTTTGTAAAAATGTTTTATTTTTTCTTTGACTCATTCACCATTGATTACTTTCAAAACATTTTAACCTTGGTGGATGATCTCCCTCTGGGAGATCTGAGTACAATTCCCGCTTAACTATATGTTAATTGTTACACTATATGTTAATATGTACACTATATTAACAATGATTTATTTTTTAAAATTATTTATTCATAAATTTTGCTTTCTCATTAAAACATGTATTAATGAGACACAATGTTTCAGATGTCAATAACTTTGAGAAAAATGACACAGAGCCTTCAAACCACAGACATTTTAAAGATCGCAAATTGTGAAAATTTTCACAGCTTTTGTTCAAATAATATCTAGTACCTGGTTGCATTTTTAGAAACTTTAGTTTGGATAAAGCAGATCCCAGATGTAAATGAGTTCATCACACGAGAACGCATTATGTTACATTTTTTATGCATCAGTCAAAGCGTTCTGAAGCCTCTCTCAAAAACATAAAAAATGTAACATAATATTGTATGGCACAATGGGCAAGTGATTCTTTTAATCTTTTAATTCTTTTAATTTTTAAAGAAAGTCAAAAATAAGAATCAAGAAAGTGTTTAGTGCCTAAATTATTCATTGCATGACTTTAAAAGCTATAACAAGTGGGTTTAGATAGTTAAAAAACACTTTTTATGTGTGAAAAAATGGATGATTTTTCTCTTATGATTAGCTTAGAATCTTTGTGTAAGATGTACGTTTTTTTAAATCTTTTTTATGATTAAAACACTTTAATTTTGTAAACACAACATGCTTTTTGTACAGAATAAAATCACATTCTCCACTCTTCCTGTGGTGTGAAGCAGATCAGCAGGTTTATAACCTGCATGAATGAACCTCCAGACCATCTCCAGGATACTCTGAAAGGAGGGATTGTTTTGTGCCAGCCAGCTAGCGAATTGTCACTTTGCAGTAGGGGTAAGGGAAGTGGGTTTTAATTTCACTGTTCATCAATACACATTCCCCAAAGTTACTGATGCAGCTTTAGCCAAGTAATTCCTGGTTTCAATTCCTGGTTTTAAGAGAATAATGTGATTTTTTTTGTGTATACATTTCATGTTGCATTGGCAAAATTATTTTAAATTACAGCATTCACAAAGATTCTAAGTTGATCACGAGGAAGAAAAATCACCTGTTTTTCGTGCATAATAAGTGGTGTTTAACTATCTAATTTTTTATAGCTTTTAAAGTAATGCAATGTCTAAGTTAGGCAGGAATATGTCATTGTTTCTTATATTTGATTTTCTTTAAAAATGTTTAAAATATCAGCTTCTCACTTTCACCTTGCCATAACTATAGTGGGGATGTAGATTATTGGGGACTTGTTCAGGATCTTTCATTTGTACTGTGGAGATACAATACGCCTGCTGTACTTGGGGTTGTTTTAGTTTGTAGTGGTCCTTTGTATAACAGGTATTATGGTACTACAGTTTGTATTATGGATAATTGTAGTGTCCATTGTGTCTTTCAGTTTAAAGGATTGTACTCTGCATCCGACTTTGGAGCAGTTTGAGAAATGTTTCAAGGCAGATGTTTTATACATAGGGATTTTTAGTCTCTCAGCTGTTAGATTGAGGAAAGGAGACAACCCTCACCACCTGGACAAAGGTGATAAAGGGGATCAAAATCCATTCAAAATGGTGCAGTGTGTTAACTACAGTACAGTCAGATAGATTTAAAATTCGTTAAGCAGCATTAGCTGTTTGTTCACCTACTTGGCGTAGTACACAACTTCTGAAAAAGTACCCTTTTCTCTCATTTCTTCTCATCAAAGATTTTTTTTTAAAATTCCAAAACGTGGACGATATGTCTCAGAGACTTATTCATAGTATAATCAGAATAACCCCCCGCCCTGCCTCCGCCAGTTCTCACCTTCCACTGTTCCACACATGGCGAATCCCATGAAGTCAGATCCACAGATATACAGAAACAGTAGTACATGGCAATGAACGGCAGTGTGTTCGTATACTGTATATTTATACAGTATGATACGTATGGTTTCAAAACCACTACAATACAATATGTGTGAAATATTTTTCTTAATCCAAATTAAAAGTTGCTGAAATTTGTATTAAGACAGAATGTAGGTGTTCTTAATGCAGATGTAAACCTAAAAGAGGCACATCACGTTCACAACAAACTATAATAATAAACTATTTTTAAACAGCAGATATGTAAAAAATATATCCAAAAGGATTGCTCTAAAGGTTTATTCTAAGCCGGAAAGACAAGACTCAACGTGTCTTCTCTAAAACTCTTCAGCTTACAGCTCATCCATGGTCATTTATTATTAAGATTATTAATAATATATTCCATATTACATTTCAATTGGAACTTTTTTACAAATATAAAAAGAGGCGATACACAACATGTCTCCTCATAAAAATTCCCCCAGAGCCATACAACATTGTCCATGCCCTTCTTGTGCCTAATTTCCAAGGAGTAACTCTAGAAAAGGAAACAGTTCATCGGTCCTTAATTATAGTTAAATAGTACATACGATGTCTGGTGGAGTTTCAGCATTTACTTTTCTGTAATCTGTACAGAACTGTAATGTCCCATCAAGTTTTGTACAAATTAATTGGGGGAACTCCACAGACTTCCTTATAACAACAATAATAATAATAATAATAATAGACTTTATTTTATATAGCACCTTAAAAGGTGGCTTCTCATAGCACTTTACAGAATGACAATAACAATAAATAAAAAGATTACACAAGATAAAACACAATTACAATATACGAGACCGTGGATGGTGATAACAAGAAAAGTAGAAGCAGAGGAGTAAAGAATGGAACCAGTTAAGTAAAGGCTCCTCTGAAGAAGAAGGTTTTGAGTCTGGATTTGAAGGAATTTAGAGAACGTAACTCTCTGATATCCTTGGGAAGAGAGTTCCAGAGCTTGGGGGCACAACAGGAGAAGGCCCTGTCATACATAGACAGGCTTGGGGGACAGTTAGGAGACTAGAATTAGAAGAGCAAAGGTTGAAAGATGGGGAGTAGGGCAATAATAGTTCAGACAGGTACTGGGATGCCAAGCCATGCAGAGCCTTATTGGTGAACGTGAGGATTTTAAAGTCCACATTGAATTTGACAGGAAGCCAGTGCAAGGACTCCAGAATAGAAGTAATGTGATCACTTGAACTAGACCTGGTCAGGATTCTGGCTGCCGATTTTTGGACATACTGCAGTTTGTTCAAAGTAGATTTAGATACCCCAGCGAGTAAAGCATTACAGTAGTATATTCGAGAGAACAAAAATGTATTGATCAGCTTTTCAGCCACAGTTAGTGATAACAATGGGGGTAGTCTAGCGATATTTCTGAGGTGAAAAAAATATATTTTGACAATATGCTGCACATGTGGGTCGAATGTTAAGCCAGAATTGAATATCACCCCAAGGTTTTTCAAATAGACTGAAGCTCAAGTAAAGAACCATTTACAGATAGGGTTACAGGATTGGCTTTACAAAGTTGATGGGAGTGCCAATTAGCATGACTTCAGTCTCATCAGTTAAGATGAAGGAAATTTTGAATTATCCAAGTTTTTATGTCAGAGATGCAATTAGATAGAATAGAGACAGCCAAATCAGTGTCAGGTTTGGTATGGATGTATATTTGAGTACCATCAGCAGAAATGATAGCTGACTCCATGTGATCTTAAAAGCTGAAATAAGCCGTGCTCCTTCTTTGAACTAAACCGTGCTCGAGAAAATAATGTACAGTTTATCACCTTCTGCAATGCTTCTAGTTTAGCAGGATTTATACAATAAGCACATTGTTTAATGAGGGTGACATTACCCATGTCTATATCACTTTATGACAGGATTGAGTTGGAGCTTTCCAATAAATTTAACTTCGTCTTCTTTTTTCTGTTTCAGCTAAATGAGACAAATATAAAGGCAAATCAGTAAGGATCTAAGAGTTTAATAAGCAAACCCTTTGGTCTAAAATATTTTGCTTAAGAAGACCATCGGCATTTAGACAGTGTATATTATTAAACAACAGAGTGAGTCACTATCTCACTTAAAAGTGTAACATGTCTGTCTTCACTGACATGGTAAAGTTTCAACATATTGATAAGCTGTTCTCCGGTTACTGGCAATTGTAAAAATAACCTTTCTTACCTCCTTTGTTTAATTTGAGGAATTCCATGAAGAAGTCCTTAATCTCAAAACCATCACTTATAATTCATTCAGATACACACACTCACACTGGAGCCAATTTTGTCAGAAACAATCTCCCAGTAAGTCTTTGGACTGCACAATACTGTACAGTACAATATACAGTTTAAAGTTTTAAATTTAAAGTTAAACTTTTGGCTGATTAGTGGTTGCTGATATTTGGATTAAGACTAAGTATGTTAGAAATATGTGAGAACAACAACATTGCATTTGTGGCGAATAGTACCTATTTAATCATAACATTTCTGATGTAGAATTGGAGGGTGTGTTCCATGCATTAATGATGTCCCCTTACAGTAGGGGGGAGGGGGTGTGGGTATTTATTTTCACTCTTTGGCTGTGTCCCAATTCTCACACTGTGTTATAGCAAGGGTAAAGGGACACCCTGTTGTGATGTCACTCGTGTGTTACAGGCTCAGGGTCAAAATGCTCCCTGTTGATGCTTCTTTTCCAGTGGCTAAGTGCATTAGTTTTAAAAAAAATAATTTTTCATTTTCCATTTGCTGTTTGATAAAATTGAATATTATCTTCTCTATCCCTGCACAAAATTAGTGATACATCATGTTCATTCATGTTGAGCAAGCTCGACTAAAAACAGGCAAAGCAAACTTAGGAAACCTTGGCAATATCATTGTTTATTCAAAGCTGTGTACTACTAAATACATTTCATATAATCTTTCCCAGTACAAACATGACAGGAGAAGGAACATAACACATTCATTCACATTAATTCAAAGTAAACTAAATTAAGTAAACTTGGCAATACCTCAAAACTTTGTACAATTAAATGTGTTTACCATTTAATATTAAGTGTACAAAATACATTGCAGGTAAACAAATATTTAGTTGGATCCGGACCGTTCTCATTTGTTAGTGCTGCGTTTGTGCCATTGAAAGTAGCGTTTGAGCTGCTTTCGTTCCCGAGAACATGCAACTGGATGTTCTTACAAAGAAGCTTTAACTAGCACATCTCAATATTTCGGAGCTCTGTCCTTTTTTAAAAATCTGAAGAAATAATCGGCTAACCCAGGGGGTTCAAAACTCAACTGCAAAACATGGGGCAACCTACCATCTCCCTCATGAATTCCATTTTTATTTTATTTAAAATAACTGAACATATATCTAAGGTCTTAAAAGTCAGTCATTATCCATGTCTTCATATTTACAGTGCTCTCACATGCAAACATAACACGATTAGGTCAAAGTCCTTTTATTTGTGTATTCTTGGGCAATCTTTGTTGTAGAATACAGTATGGGGCACACCTTGACCTCTGAAGACACAGATATGAGTGCCTTCATTAAGTTGTCCCAGCTGAAATCATATCTTTTGCAGTGTGCAATGTAATGACCCAGGACATGGGTAGAGACAATGTTTATTACTAAGACAGAATTAAGTGTTGCTGTGCTTTCCTAAATGAGGCCCCATCTCTCTTTCTTATCTCTGTGGTGCAGCCACAGAGAAGCCATTCATGCAGTTCTGATTTAAGGGGTTTTCTCTCAGATAAGGAGCAGCTCCCAAATGGGGAAGTGTCCAGCCATGCCTGGCTATTGTGATCAATGGCCATTCCTGGCACCTATCTATCTGTGAGATTCTTGGGAACATCTGGATTGTGTTCCTATGTCAGATGTCAGAGGTTATTGTTACTCGTCTCTCACCTTGAAAAACCAATTAGGAACCTGCAGGGTGTGGTAACCCCACGTGGGTCTGAAATGTCCACTAAACTTTCGACCAGTCATCACCTGTCTTGGTTTTGGTTTAAAAAACACTGCACAGCCCAGAAACTTTGCTTCTCCTGTCATTTTAAACCCTCAGAGACAATCACATGATGACCAGTGTTGTCTGTATAGGGACTGGAACCTTCTTTCAGCAAAGAGTCGGCCTGGGGAATGCCCGTATGTAGTAATTCAAATTGCTAGCTGCCAAAGTGGACGCTTCACTCGATCACAAAAGTATACGTTTGGACTCTTGTCGACAATCTGAATATGTTTTTATTCAGCAGAAGTGCTACACTGGAAGCAAACCAAGTTTCTTCCCCCTAAAGAGTGACTTGCTCAGACCCACGGTCACCCTCTGTGCATAGAGACTTTCTGCTAGCCAGCCGCACTACTAGTAGGTCCCTGAGAGAAACACTGTCGGGCGCATTGCCACAGCAGAAATCTTTCCTCCTAATTTGTCTGACTCCGAGCTGCACCCCGACTGGTTGGCCAGGAGCCAGAGGATGCTTATTGAACACCGCAGCGATTGGATGCAGCCATTAGCTGGTCTTTGGTCGGGAAATGCGAATCCATATCTGGATAAGTTAACCCAATGTTCTACATTGCATCTTGAGAACTTGTTTCCTCAACACAAGTTGATATCAGTTCAATTCATATAAGTAATATATTTACTTCTGAGTAGCTAATGTACAATTTATATTAATGAGACTGATAAACGATAGTATAGCCAAACGGTATACTGAAGCATATTCCTTGTTTGCATCTCTTTGTGTTTTGCATCTCTTCATGATTATATACCTTGCACTTTGATAACCCTCACAATAAGATCTGCCATCTGTATCCAGGCAGACTGTTATATGTTTTATATGCACAATTGATGAATCTTGAGTATCGAATCCATGTGTGTGCATCTCTGATCGACTGATTTTCTACTAGCCATAACAGATCACCTCGTGATTACTGCTACAGTAATCAATTGTCCCAGTAAATTCACAAAACTCCTACACGTGTTTGCTTATCCAGCTCTGGGATGTCACACCCCCCCCAGCAAACAGCACATTGTTAGTACTGTGTATTTGTTAGTACTGCGTTTGTACAAGTTTGTGCTGCTTTCATTACCGAGATATAGCGCCTTGTTTTTTCAGGTAATCACATGAATGTCTACAAGAAAGTTTAAAGGTACCAACACACTTGGTACTTAGGTGTACACATAGACCATAACCTGTGCTGGTCTACTCATGTTGAGAGTGTTTGCTCCAGTGTTCAGCAGCGCATATATTTCCTGTGAAGTCTAAGAGTGTTTGGGGTTCGACAGGAAGTAATGCTACTCTTTTTCCATGCTGTAATCGAGAGCATTATCAGATATTGTTTTCGTTTACTTGACAATTTCTTGTGCATACCAATACAATAAACCAGATGTATGCAAGAGGATGAAAAACACGTTTTTCACTTATTTTCTTACACCTATATTAGTACTTATGTTGTTGATCTATCAATTATAGTTACAGCTAATAGCTTTTTCAGGGTACTATAAGTAAAAAAACATCAAATGCCCACATCAAAACCTGTATTGGCAGAGGATAGAATATAATTTAATTTTTAATCAAAGTGTTACAGTACAAAATAAAAAGAGCCACATTTTTCCATAATTTATGTGCAGAAACTTTAATTTATGTGCAAAATATAAATAAGCAATATAAATGTATAACCTTAGCCAGATACGGTGGACAACTGGGTGTCTCTGGTCAAATCCTCTCTGTTGCATAATTCCACATTCTGACCTTTCATGGTCCTAATCTTCACGTGGTCTATTTATCACAGAACCTGCACGAAATTCCCACAATGATAAAAGTTCTGCGTACAACTGCACAACTGGTAAAACATTGTTTCCCAACCATATTACAATTAAAAGACACCTGTAATGTTCATTAATATAGTATATATAGATAATAATTGTTAACAAAGATCTAATTTTCACATATGAAATCTTAATTACTGTTTAACTAATTCACGTGCACCGGGGGAATAATTATCGTGCTCATAGACTGGATAAAGGTCCCGGTTCAAGAATGTGTCTCTGAAAATGGATGCACAGTAGAAGAAAAAAACGAGATCAAATCCCTGCAAGCATCAGTGTGCCAGAAAGGGGGATGGAAAATACACCACAAGTAGTATAAAGCGACACCTTTCGTCAAACTTTTGACAGGTATCACGCCCCCTTTTTCCAGCCAATGGGAGTCAGCGGTGGGTGGATGTCCCGCCCCCTTGCCAGCTAATGGCGTGTTGTTATGTGTGCATGTCCCACCCCCTCAGGAGCCAATGGTGTGTCGTTAAGGGTCGGAACTCCCGCCTCCCCCCCCCCCCCGGCCGGTCGGTCCGGAGCCTCAGGGTCCCAAAGCCCCAAGGCGGCGCATCCCTCCCTTTAGGTGTGTGAAAGTGTGTATTGGTTTGGAAGGTGACCATGTCTGCAGCGGGGTTGAGTGCGCTCTATTATAAACCTAGGGAATCGGGTAATTACGGCGGCGCGGGGAGTCTGGTGAGGCCCGCGAGATCCCGGGGTGTGAGCAGCTGCCGGGGTGCTTATACACTGCACAAGCCGTGTCTCAAAAGCATCAGGGTTGTAAGCACACACACACACTGACTGCGTAAAGTCTCACGGAAAGAACTCGCAGGACAAACACCATGTGAAATATGAACCGCTTTATTTCAACAGTGGGTTTTCAAACACAGAAACAGCGCAGCAGCACTTTTTACACAAGTTACAGACTCCTGTTTGCAAGTATGTGAAATGTGAACCGCTTTATTTCAACAGTGGGGTTTTCAAACACAGAAACAGCGCAGTACACACGCGTTACCGGCTCCTGTTTGCATTCAACAATTAAATCTTAGTGCGGAAAATTAGTTCGGTACATGTAACCACCACCCCAACATTGCTAAAAAAACTTTGAGGCATCTGAAAAAGCATTCATAACCCCCTTCCGCTCCTCATGTCTAAAGCCATTCGAACCACACTGGGCAATCCAATCTAGCAGAGCAAAAAAATTTGCCTGTGTAATCAGCGGGATGGTGTTACCACAGGTCCTGTGCAAAACACGCTGTAATTTTGGAATACACACTGTAGAACCCCCCAGGCTTCCGTTTCTGATCTGAAAACATCAGATCCGCAATAATTTCATTCAAGTTCTTGACATACACATCTATCTCTTTAACAAATTTAAGGACATTAGCATTCAACTCTTTGTTTTGCATATCAAGCTTTTTAGAGAGAAGTGTGTAAAGCACTCTTAGTAAGAATTCAGACGTATACATTCGAAATTCTTCATTCTTCGGATGATGGCACACCCGGGTCTGTAAAACAGAGTGAAAGCTGTATTCACATATTACATAGATCTTTTTTTTTGCGTCTGTAAAAATAAGAATAGTGTTTCTTTTGCAATGCATCAAAAGTCACGTCTACTAATTTTTCATCCAGCTGTTCAAGTATGGTGCATACATGCTCGTATGGGGAGCGGTCGTCAATTATGTTTTTCAGCAACTGTTTTATGCCCCGCTCAGTGTCATTTGTAATGGTGTACGAACCCAGACACCTGGCAGTGTACAGAACAGCCGATAAAATTCGGGCTAAACTGAAAGACTTATAAATTTCTAAAGCGGCAAACGTCACATCTTCAAACCCATCTGTGTAGCCGACAGACAGGCATGTGTGACCCCGCTGACCAGGATGGTCAATCAAACAGGCCGGGCAGTCATCAACCAGGACCCCCTTTAAACAGTGTTTGAAGATGCAATAAACTACTGCTTTCACAATCTGGGCCATAACATCGGGCTCATTAGGGACATCGTTAGCATCAGCTTTATTAACATTTGGCCGAACACACAAGCATAGACACAAAACATTCAGTTGTGCTGGTAGTCTGAAGATTGACCCGTCCACCTCCTCTTTATTCTATTAAAGGAAAAAGAAAAGTAAGGCTTAACAAAATAGACATGTTTTGTACCTAAAATATCGAGCATTTAACGCACTTTTGAGCTAAGGTTTTTCATTAATATTTACCATTTGTAGCGAGGTATCATCGCTAACACCCGGCAGTTCTTCAATAGCTGGTACCCCATCTGAACTCACATGCCTGCCGCTGTCACACGGCGCAGAGGGCTGGGTCGGGTTTTGCTAAAAAGAAGACCAAGTATTAAAATGACATACGCTACAACAATTCCACGATCAGAAAAAATAGCCGCCTACCTCTTCACTTTGTAGAGTAGTGGACCCCGATGTTTCTCCACACAAAGAAGCCATCTTCGCAGCTCCCAACATCGGGCAGTGTCTGACAGCTCCAGGGATGCGCTGCGACCCTGTCAGGCCGGAGTGTTTAAGAATATGCGCCAATGGTGTAACCACGCCTACATAACACAAGACATTTTTCAATTTGTGAACAATTTTGTGAACACGTCGCTATAAGGAATAGATACATTTTCTCATACCGTTAATAAAAAACATTTTGCTTGATAATATTCTTAGTGGTCTGTTGGTGAATCAAACACAGACACCGAGGCACATTTTCACCACATTTTAACCGCTATGAAATTTAGACACCGTTGTATGTCTTAAAATAATATAGATTTTAACATTATAACGGTCTAAAACGTTTTCTAAAATGTTTCTTAAAATAATTTCTACAGACCAGTACGTGCACGCCCAATGATACCTAAGATTAATGGTTTTATGGGGGGGCCATGTGTGTTTCTTAGAAGAGAATGTTTATCGGTTTGGGGTATAAGTACCAGCGGTGTAACAGGTGAAGTTTTGGCTGGATTCCAATTCTTACAGTCTCGCGTTATCGCCTAACTCGTCAGAATGGATCACGCCGATCAATTACAACAGTCTGAAGATAGTCTATTTACAGACTTAACACTGTTCGATTTGATAGACGAAGAGGAGGACTCCACGGATTTCAGCGGTATGTATATCTGGCTTATTGTGAGAAAATTACAACGTCACGGTGCATGTCTCATGTTAGCTATAGTTGCAAAACGTTGTATAATATTTGTATACTAGGCAATATTGAATTATTATAATGGAATTACCAGGGAGTTGTTCCGTAATGTGGTCGTGCCTGTGTGTATCCATTCATTTCCATTAGCCCTGAAAACCACAGCTGTAAAAAGACCAGTTACGGCGCAACCCAACACTGGTGAGTAATTACGACAATATTTTGAATAACGCTTTACGACCATGTGAGTCTTAAAGACACAGGGGTACTTTCTCCAAACCAATACACGCATGTGTCTATTCCGCAGACGCGGGCGAAGGGACAAGTCGCTACACGTTTAAAAAACCTCGTTTGGGGTTTACAATACCACCGCAAAACCTTGTGGAGACACATGCAGATGTTCACGTCATACCAGAGGGTGCGGAGCATATTATCAGATCGCCTGGGAGAAGACGTCGGTATTATATAAAACATTCTTTTAACATGTCCATTTAAACATGTCAATAATAAAAATCACCACCATTTTTCTATTTTTTGGTAATTTAAGGTGTTGAGTTCTTTTTGGTATTTTCCCTCTCCGTGCAGAACCCGAACCTTCAAAAAATAAACTGCGACGCCGTGCCAACACGTTAACTGGGTCAACGAGCTCAAAACGTCTGAAATCAACAATCAAAGGTTAATATAATTTGAGCGTGGTCAAGATGTGTTATGATCCACTTACGGCAAACGTTACTTCTTTTGTTAGGATGTTAATTCGTTGAAAGATCCTAGTTCGGGTAGTTTTCTGTTTGGGAGTGTTAAAAAGCCTTATTTTAAAACTGCTTAGCTTTTAAAGTTAAAAGCGACTGGTCTGTGCAACATCAAGCGTTTGTACATTAATAAAAGAATTAAACTGGCAAAAGCATGTTTGCTGCGTCGTAAAGGATTCAGAGAGAGGCATCAGATTTCCCAAGGGCCGCCCGAACCATGCAATGAGAATGCAGTGGTAGAAAATAACTTAATGCCCGAGGGTGCTGTAGCAGAACAGGATGTCGGTAACTTTGAAAACCGAGAACCGTTTGTGCTGAACGATCTGAATCAGGTTGGTGGCGGTGCAGGGGCGAATAGAGACCCCTTAGTTTTCCTGGAGCGTATACGTAATTATAACAGGTCTTATAATAATTTTAGAGCAACAGAGCACCATGAAGAATTTCGTTTTGTTAATCTCGACAGAATAGCCTCGTATGTACAGGCTATAGATGCTGTACATGGTGCAGTCCAGAGAATATTGGATGAACTTTCTCCAAACATTGGGGCGAATGATTTTGTACAGCTGCGTTTGACTGCGGTGGTTTTAACAAACCCTTGTTCTCACGCAGGAGACAACCCAGAGAATTAAATGCTGCTGATTTTTTAAGTCACATCTCAGACCTCTTACAGAGCCACACAGAGGTTCTCACCGATGACAGCCTCTGATTAGTGGTGACGATAGTTCGGAATATGCAGGGGGGTGCCCGCCGAAGATTTAAATCCGTTCTGTACAGCCGGGTAATTGCTCAGAAAAAAGCGCACCTTATCGACTTACATTACACGGGCGGTAATCTGTGTTTTGCCGAGAGTGTGTACGGTTTGTTGAATGAAGGTTGTACCAATGGGGAAATGTTACAGGGTGCTAAACGAATGCACAAAGAGTTGGGTTTTCCAGAGAATCGGAAAATTAGTTTGTCAGACATTACCGCTTTTGAAAAACATTTAAAGGTGGTCATTAAAATTTTGTACCACGACCAGGGTGATTGGAAATATTTTACAACAGGGCCCACACCACCAAATTCTAAAATACTTTTTGTTCTACTACATGAAGAGCATTTTTACGGGGTTTTAAATATTAAAGCTTTTGTGGGGGCGGCGTATTTTTGCACTAACTGCCATGCGGCGTATAGCCACAAGAATGCACACGCACAAAGCTTGTAAAACCTGTTTAGATCCCCAGTGTTGCGAAATTGATGCAGAAATTCAGAATTGCCCGGCCTGTAAGGTCTTTTGTCGTAGCTCTCAGTGTTTGGCGAGACACTTTCAGAATGCGGCGACGGGTGTTAGTAAGTGTGAGCCCAGGGTCTTTTGTGAGAAATGTGGGGTTTATAACCTCGCAAGTCACAAATGTAAAGAGAAACTGTGCTCGCGTTGTAACAATGTGTCGACACCCCTGACACACATTTGTGCTACATACCGCCTTTGGACAACCCCAAAATTTCAAACAAGTACATTTTTTTCGACTTTGAATGCATGCAAGAAACAGGGACACAGATACCAAATGACGTCCACGCCCTTCATATTAACAATAAACGAAGCTGGGAATTTTATGGTGAAACTTGTCTAAAGGATTTTGTGTGTAAATTTATCGATAGACGTTTCAAAAACCATATGTTCATATCGCACAATGGCAAGGGATATGACAATTATCTAGTAATCAGACAGTTGTTAGATGAAAAGATGGACGTTGAACTAATTAATCAGGGTGGTAAGATAATGTGTATGACCGTAAAAGCTCTGAACATCAGATTTATCGATTCTTTAAACTTTCTACCTATGAAATTAAGCAAACTGCCAGCACCCATGGGGTTCTCCGGGGGTAAGGGTCATTTTCCACACTTGATGAACATTTCAGAAAACCAAAATTATGTCGGCCCGATGCCGCCGCCAGAACTTTACGGCGTTAACTACATGCTGCCGAGCAAGAAAGCCGAGTTTTTGGTTTGAAATGAAGAATGCAAGGGAACTGTGTTTAACTTACAGAGAGAGTTGAAACGTTACTGCCAGTTGGATGTGGCAATTCTAAGAGAAGGCTGTATCAGGTTTCGGGACGAGGTCATGAATATGACCAGACAGACACGCGTGACTGAGTCAGGGGCCGCCTGCGTTGTGTGCATCGACCCCTTTCAGTTTGTGACCATCGCTAGTGTCTGCATGGCCATGTTCAGACTTATGTTTTTACAGGAAGGGACGATTGCGTTGCTACCCCATGACAATTACCACCGCCAGCAAAAACGATTTTCTACACCCAGCATTCAATGGCTTATGTACATCGAACACACAGAGCCCGTTAAAATCCAGCACGCGTTAACCACGGCTGGTGAGTTCAAGGTTGGCCCATATTTTCTGGATGGTTATGCTGTAATTGATGGAGTGCCGACAGCCTTTGAGTTCAACGGTTGCTTTTTTCACGGTTGTAGCATTTGTTATTGTGAAAACGATTTTAATCCGCTGGCAAACACTACTTTTGGTTGGTTGTACAGAAAGACGATGGTGAAAATTAATTTTCTCAAAATGAGAGGTTTTAACGTGCGTGTTTTGTGGGAGCACGAGTTCAGAGACATGCTTGTTGAAAATGAAGACTTGGGTAAATTTCTAACAGCTGCGCAGTTACCAGAGCCTCTGCAACCGCGCAATTCGCTTTTTGGGGGGAGAACAAATGCTATTTGTTTGCATTACACAGCGCAGCCCGGTGAAAAAATTCATTACTATGATTTCACCAGTCTGTATCCGTTTGTGAACAAAACTAAAAAACACCCACTGGGGCACCCCCGAATAATTTATAACAACTTTGGAGATTTAAAACGGTATTTCGGTTTAGCGAAGGTGAAAGTTTACCCACCCAGACGTTTGTACTTTCCAGTTCTTCCAACCAAAATTGACAAAAAACTGTTTTTCACACTGTGTCGTACATGTGCTGAAACAAAACAGACCACTCCCTGCGAGCACAGTGATGAAGATCGCACCTTGACTGGTGTCTGGTGCACCCCTGAATTACAGATGGCCTTAGATCTGGGGTATAGAGTGTGTAAAATTTACGAAATTTGGCATTTCGAAAAGGCCTCACACGATCTTTTTTCCGACTACATCAAACTGCACCTGAAAGGGAAACAGGAAGCTTCGGGGTTTCCAGAAGGGTGTACAGATGTCGCGAAACAACAAAGATATATCAGCGAATATTATGAAAAAGAGGGTGTCCGGCTGGACCCTGGCAACATTAAAAAGAATCCGGCCAAAAGATAGCTTTCAAAAATTGCCTTGAACACTTTGTGGAGCAAGTATGGGCAAAGAGACAATTGACCACAGACCACCATTGTGAGAAACCCCGATGAATTGTTCAGGTACTTATTTACGCCATATCATGAGATGTCAGCCTGCGAGTTTATCGATGAAAACACAGCCTGTGTAATGTGGAAACACACTAAACACCACTATACAGGCCATTCAAACACTAACATTTTCATCACTAGCTTTACAACCGCCTATGCCCACTTGGAGTTATACAATCTGCTAAATGCTTTGCAAGGCCGCTGTCTGTACCACGACACAGATTCCGTTATCTTTGTGAGCCGGGAGGGTGAGTGGAATCCGGGGCTGGGTGACTATTTGGGTGAGCTGACCAGCGAAATCGATGCTGGACAACATATTACCGAGTCTGTGTCAACAGGACCCAAGTCGTACGGGTACAAACTGTCTGGCGGGAAAGCTTGTTTAAAGGTGAAAGGCATTACGCTCAATGTGAACAATTGTGAAAAAGTTAACTTTGAGAGTCTGCGGGGCTTGGTTTTTGACTATGGCATTAACCCTTATGCAGAGTGTTGGGAATTTAAACACATTTCTATTCAACTGCCGATGATCGTGCGTGTTAAAAAGGATTGGCGCATTGAGACCCGGACCTTAAAGAAAACCCAGTAGGTGGTGTACGACAAGCGGGTGCTGCAAGAAAATTTGACATCGTTGCCCTACGGATATTAACACGATGGATGTCAGGTTAAAACACCCTTTTTCATGCATTTTGTCCAGGCCCTTGAATTGCGGTAAAAGTTATTTTATAAAACAACTCTTGGAGAACGGTGATACCGTTATGACTCGTAAACCCGAAAACATAGTCTGGTGTTACAGCTGCTGGCAACCTCTATACGCTGG
This sequence comes from Atractosteus spatula, assembly GCF_055471065.1. Classification (NCBI taxonomy): domain Eukaryota; kingdom Metazoa; phylum Chordata; class Actinopteri; order Semionotiformes; family Lepisosteidae; genus Atractosteus; species Atractosteus spatula. The sequence goes on from NC_142709.1 coordinate 37,264,731, forward strand.
GTTGCTTGTGAAATTTCCATACATTCAGTTTATAGAAGGACTACCGACGTTGTTTTCCGACGACCAGCTACTGCCGCCGGGTAGAGTGAATTTGATTATAGTTGATAATTTGATGGAGTCTGCGTGTGAAAATAATGAGATAGAAAAAGCTTTTACCAAATACGTACACCACCAAAACCTCAACATATATCGTCCAAAATGTGTTTTGTCAAGGCCGGAAAAGTAGAACCATAGCGTTAAATACAAAGTACATGGTGCTGTTTAAAAACCCTAGAGATAAACTACAGATTACAACCCTGTCCCGGCAGATGTACCCCGGTAAAGCCAAATTATTTTTGGAAGCGTTCGATGACGCTACTAAAAAATCTTTCGGTTACTTGTTGGTGGATTTAAATGCCGATACCCCAGATGACTATTGCTTGCTAGCAGGTCTTTTCCCCCCAGATGTACCCACGGCTTATGTATTTAAAAAATCTAAAAGTCGGTGATCTCGCAACCACAGACTCAGTCGAAAAAACACGTTCGGGGCGTCGTCATGTCTTCACGCGTTCGGAGAAACCTGACTCTCTTACATTTTCTGGTAAAAGCCGCCCCCAATCAGAGGAAAGCTATTCTCTGCGGGGCTACAAATGATCTTGTACAGGCCATAACTGAAATCGCCTTGAATACCTTGAAAGGGAACATACCGTTATCTGCTAAGCAGTTTGGGACCCTGAAGAGAAAGCGTAAGCTTATTAAGACTTTGAGTTGAAAGGGTCTTTCTCTTAAAAGAAAGAGACTCTTGGTGAACCAGTCCGGTGGTTTTATCGGGACCCTGTTGAGTATTGCAGTACCACTGATTACGGGGCTTCTACAATGTCAATAATGGAGCACGCTGAAAAAATGTACCTGGTACCTCAGAAACAGCTCGATCGACTCCGAGAGCGGTCTGGGTTCGAAAGCGATGTAAGAAAAATAACAACCCGTCGGTTGGATGATGAAATGAGAGACATTCTTCAGAACTCGCATCTGGCCGAATATGAAAAAGGGAAATTGTACAGTCAGGTGTTACAACGGTATTTGACATTAGTACGCCAGAAGACTTCTGAAAAGGGGACTTTAACTGTTGTACTACCGGAAAATGCACCCGCCGAGCTATCACGCACATTAGCAAAACCACCGTCATCGAGCGACGCTGACTTTGGGTATATTTTGGTCAGCGTGTCTCAGTGGTTCCGGAGAAATGCCGAGATATTGTTAAAGACCATGGCCCGCAATGAACCATTAATAGCCTGGAATGAAAAAGGGGAATTTGTGTACAAGGGGGCACCCGTTGAGGGCTCTCACATTATTGATCTTGTCAGGGCTCTCACACAGCAGCAAGCAGTTGCGGTCGGTAAGAAGCCAAAAGGTTGGGATGTGTTCATGGAGGCTATGGCAGAAATCAACGTGCCGGGCACCTTGCTAGCCAACGCTGGTAACCGAGAGCTACTTGAAACACTCAAGGCTACTCCGCTGGGGTGTGCAGCGTTGGTCAAAACTTTAAAACAACCGGTAGAGTTGTCGACGGTCGACCCGGTCTCGAAGATAACCGCTGAAAGGAGACGATCATTAATACCTAGACCCACATGGTTGTCTTTGTAACATTTTTTCTCTGGGTATGTGTGTTTGTGATAAATGACTTGAAATGTATATTAAAAAGCGTGAGCAAAATAGTTAAAAATGTTTGTAATAAAATGGCTTGGATGTAACATGTATTAAAAAAAGCTTGAGCGCTATAACAGCTAATGTATAATAAAAATATTGTATTGATTTTAATTCATGTTTTGTGTTCTTTTTTAAATAATAACCACATAGAAATGGTTCGATTTCATTTTTATTTTAGACGGTCGATTAACATTTATGACATGTTTTAAATTGTCGGAAACACCTGCATAATTGAACATTCGTATTTTCAAATGGCTTAAAAGGGTACAGGGGTCTCCGTCTCACACGGCGTCGGTTTTTCAGAAACATTTCCACCATACGGTCATTCTGGATTGCATTCGTAGAATAAAGTTCTAATATGTTTCTAAAAGATAAACCTTTACATCTATGGTATAGAAAAAAGACGCAATGTAGACCACAGGTCACCGCAAAAGAATCTTGCAATTGTCTGTTGTTGTAAAATATGGAATTAGCATTTCTGTTTAAGAAATCAATAATGTTCTTGGGAAAGAAAAAAGGCTTCGGGTGAAAATCCGTAGGAATCGAAAAATTCTGCTCCCTCGTCATCGGGTAAGTAAATAGCAAGCCAGTGTTCACCGGGGCGGTCGTGTGGGTGAGTATTAACTATTAAACTCAGCGGGCGCCGCGCCAGTCTCTTGCGTGGTAGGGCATCACTGGGGAACACGCCTAGAAAACTGTCTCAGGTGTAGCGCTCTTGGGTTAGAATGTCTTCCAGCTGTTTGGTGTTAATCTTTATGTGCAGGTTGTGTGGCCTCCCATGCTTTTTAGCTGAAGTCGTAAATGACTTGACGTCTCATATCAAGCTCTATCACATTGTCGAACAGCGCGTACACAACCATGTTAACTAGTGGGTAGCGGTAGCGCGAAGCGTATTTCAGCTCTCAGATTACCCGTTTTGATAAGTGAATAATGCCCTGTGCACTCGTCGTCGGGGCTGAGGTTGAAAGCGAACAATGTGTAACTGCGCGCGTACTCCTCGCGGTCCACCAGAAGTGGTTTGTCTTTCAGACGCTTCCCGGATGTTTCAACCAGATTAAAATATTCAGGGACGCAATGTCCATTCTGGAAGTCTGGTTGAAGCGGTTTAGTGGGGATTTGTTCACCGTCCGAGTAGAGAGCCAGAAAGTTAACGTTGTAGTGTTTAAAATTGAAGGGGTTTTGTGTAAAACTGCCGCTCAATGCCGCGTTGTCCACAAACCCCAAAATTACCACTCTGGGTAACTGCCCGAGAAAGAGGTTTTCATGGTTACAAACACGGCTCCCTGCAGGCAGACTGAAGACTTTAATCTGTACGCGGTCTATGGGGTATTTAGCGTTGGCCATCAGGAGTGCTTCGGCGTGTCCCAGTCTGACCCCGGGTGACACTCTGACTCTTTTCACAAACAAAGATGCAGAGAGTACATTCAGTTTGTGTTCTCCGACGTTGTTCATTAAGCAGAAAGCATCTCTGTTGCGCGTGAGTTTTATTTTCAGGTCTACGCCATTCAGTAGTAGTTTGTCCTGAAAAAACAGGTCTGCGTGAATGTGACCCAGGAGCTCCAGTTTTTGGCTTTGCGTCGTGTATGATGCTCTTTTTCGGAACCCCTGATTGGGAGCATCCAAAATTGTGGACTCGTGTTGCCCGGCTGTCTTTGTAAAAGAGCCCCGTTGAATACTACATCTTCAGCGTCTCTTCACTGTAGTTCAGGACAGACTCTATAAAGGCTCTGTAAGGATAGCAGTTGTTGCTCTGGCTGATCAATCGGTCTCCTACAGTGATGTCAACCTGGCTGAAGATGGCTGCGATGGGGTAATTCACCAGACTCACACGGGCTGCCGCATCAATGTCCCGACCGTCATCTTCCATTGTTTTACAGGTCAAATAGAGCAGCGTGTTGTTCAAATCTAAATAATCCTCTCCGTTGCCTGCGACGTAGAACTCCAGAGGCGCGTTTTCCGTTAGGGCCGTGAGGGGTGGAACTTCTATGTAAAAGCTTTTCTCGATGCTTGTTTGGGTAGGCGCTAATTGAAATATGTCCAGCTCCGACTTGGCGCATTCTGCCGACCCGCCGTGAACAAAAGCCATATTTAAAATATGTCTCGTTTCGTGTCTCGTTGATTGCGGTGTGTCACACCCTTCTTGGTCGACCTGAAGCTTTTATGAGTTGACTGTCTGCGCTTAGCCGTTCTTTTATCAGGTTTCGGAGGCCCCCGACGGTGAGATGATGACATCTGTCTTTTTCTCTTGACACCCCTGCGGATGTATGCTAGACCCGAACCTTCCTGCTGATGTGCAGCCACCTTAGACATGACAGCGCTTGTAACGTTGCCGACCACGTCTTTGGCGATGTTTTTAGCCGCCGATGCCATGTGCGGCTTAGTTATTTCAAACCCGTGTTTCAGAAAAGGCACGGCTTTTCTAAATAGCGCTCTGAAAATACCTCCGATACCCGCGCCGTACTTAACCGGTAGCCCTGAAAATCCTGGTAATCCATAACCAGCCTGTTGTTTGTAGTAGTTCGCATACAAAGAAGGATCCCCGTAGCTCTTGATGACCGTCATCCTTTTAGATGTTTGTCGCTTTCACAGGTCTGAAATGCAGCTTGACGATGACCTTTCCAAATGCAAATGACACGTGTTGGTTTTGATCCGTCTTTATTTCAATAGCGATGTTGTTAAAATGATCGATGCTCACCGGCACGTAATGGGGTTTGTCGTACAATACCGTGACGAATTCACCATCCACGCCTCTGAAGGGCACACAACGCAAAAGCGATGCGTAGACGTCACCTATTAACTGGTGTTCTATGATATCGGTGTATATATACATGGTGTTAAATCCGCCAGTCATATCGACGGGGAGCGGTGATTTTACACTTCCGACACCCGATTTGAAACCCAACATCCTCGCCAGGCGGTTATGCACCTGTATAACAAACCGTTTATCACTAACAATCCTTACCGACCGGCTAATGGGGTTGTATTTAAGACTTACAGCCGTTAACTTGGATTTTTCCGCAACCTGTTTCATTTCATGCAAGAGCTGGTCGATGTTGCTGTAGTACCCTCTCGGTAAGGTACATGTCCATATAGTCTTGAGCTCATCGCTGACGAACAGAAAAACTTTGTCTTCATCAAAAGTGTTTAGTGTATGCGAATAGTGCAGCTCGACCAGGCCCACTTCCCAGCTCCCGTCCAGGTCAATCGCCTTTGCCAGATGCTCTGTGAAGCACGCGTTGGTGTTCTTTGGAAACATCCTTGAGGATGAATTACTGGCCAGCGTCACATAGAAACCATTGGGGTTCATTTTTCACCACCTCTATATGTCTCGGACCTCAGAAGCCTTTACCCAACTATTGAATTTATCGCTCCAGCCGTGCCACTTTACCAAAAGCTGTTTGTTTTTGCCATGACCCCTGGCTGCTAAAATCTTTTGGATGCAGTAGACGTTCTCAACATCGGGGTTTATCTTCTGTAGCTCTTCTGCATAGAAGGAGCCCTTAATGTTGTCGCCTGCGTAGTCCTGCAGTTTGTAATAGGGTCTCAGAGCCGAGGTCCGCTCTTTGACATTGAAAATTTCATCTGTGAAGCTCTGTTCATATCCCTTCTCAAACACTCCCTTTATTTTGGACACCCGCACGCGATCACCCACATTAAATGAAAACTTTGATGGTTTTCTCTTAAAGTGTTCGTCATAGACCGTTCTCCACACCTCCAGGGAGTTGTCGGAAGTAACAGAACCCGGGGTTCGTTTAATAGTCGTGTGGTAACTATGGTTATAAGCGTAAATAAGATCTGAAAGGACGTCGATATATCGAAAGGTGTTTTTGTGTGTCAGGTACCTCCACATTTTTGTTTTAATAGTTCTGTTAAACCTCTCGACCACGCTAACCTTCACATCGCTGGCCGTAACGAAATGTTCAATATTCTCACGTTTGAGAAAATTTTGGAAGGTCCTGTTAAGAAATTCCTTACCCTCATCCGTTTGTAGCTTTTTAGGAGCACGCCCCTCTTGCAGTATATTTCGGAAGGCGCCTGTCACGGCCCCTCCAGTCTTGGTTTTCAGCGGTACGGCCCAAGCGTATTTAGACAGCTTGTCTATACACGTTAAGACGTAACAGAAACCGTCGTTGAACGCGCGGTGTTCTCTCATGTCCACCAAGTTGGCCTGCCACTGCCAGTTCATTTCAGACACCAACGTCCTGTTTCTCTTAAAACGTACGCGTGCCGGCTTCTGCAGTGTATAAGCAGCCTGGCCGGACAACCACTTGGCCACCTGGCCGCGGCTGGCGCCGCTCACACCCCGGGATCTCGCGGCCGTCACCAGACTCCCCGCGCCGCCGTAACTACCCGATTCCCTAGGTTTATAATAGAGCGCACTCAACCACGCTGCAGACATGGTCACCTTCCAAACCAATACACACTTTCACACACCTAAAGCGAGGGATGCGCCGCCTTGGGGCTTTGGGACCCTGAGGCTCCGGACCGACCGGCCTGGGGGGAAGGCGGGGGTTCCGACCCTTAATGACACACCATTGGCTCCTGAGGGGCAGGACATGCACACATAACAACACACCATTGGCTGGCAAGGGGGCGGGACATCCACCACTGCTGACTCCCATTGGCTGGAAAAAGGGGGCGTGGTACCTGTCAAAAGTTTGACGAAAGGTGTCGCTTTATACTACTACCACATGCAACTCCCGATTCAGCAGGCAGTAAGTAAAAACATTTTTGGATGTATGTGAGGTTATAAAGCATTTTTAGAAATGTAGCTCAATGTTATTTGGGACTTGTAATGGCAATTGTTGTTGTAGTGACAAACTAGACCCTGAGAATCACCCCTTACAGCTGTTTAATTAAAAAAGCTGATTATTCAACTAGGATGAGCGTGCGTTTTAAATGTATTGGAAATACATTCCATTTTCTCCCTTAAATCTTGTTGGTTTCACTCTACCCTATGCTTGAAATTGGAATTTCCCCCATGCCCCCCCACCCCCAACAAAAAAAAAACATTACAAATTAAAAGGCAAAGTAAATTATACTTATGGTGTAGCTAAAAGCATGTTGATGGACCACTGATAAAGGTTAACAGCATACTTATATGGCATGTATTCAGTATATACTTCATTATTTTTGGTGTTGCTCATTCAGAAAACATGCTCACTTAATCACTTTCTCTAATCTATTTAGGGGGAAAGGGTTGTGATTCTATTCCACGACACTATTGGCAGTTGAAAGATACAAGGCACAACTGGAAAGTCTAAAGCTTAAACTGTAGTGGAAGGAAGAAAAGAATAAATAACTGATCGCTGAATGTGGTTTTCTAAGAGATCAGTTGATGGAATGTAAGTAATGCTTTTTCCTATGTCATGTAGATACGGTTATTATTACTGTACCATGCCAGTAGCTGATGAGGACAAGACTTTACCAAAAATACATATTTAATACAGTTGTGAGACATACATGAATAATTTGAAATTGCATTGTAAAGTCTGTTTCGATAAATGCATCACAATTAAGATTTAATGTGAATTTCAATCAGCATATGTCTTTTGTATATCTATTATGTTTCATATTTTTAATGTCTTTAACATTTGTTGCTTTTCACAACAAGAAAAAGAATGTCAGCTTTTTCAACTGAGTCAAGATGGGTCAAGTTCTTTGCTATCATCTGAATCATCTTCTGATTCCTCTCACAAGAAAAAGAGAATTAGGAAGAAAAGGAAGAAGAGTGAAGTTCATAGAGGCAGTAAAAGAGACAAATATTAATGTGGCTGCTGTATACAAAAATGAGTTTGTTCTGTACATGACTTGAAATATTTTTTACTAGTAGTGTAAGTGTCATTTCCCTGGGCAAGGATGATTAAAACATATGGAGGTGGCAGCTTACTACAGATGCAGCCATTCAAAACGAGCAGGTTATACCATGGTAAAACGCAATGGGCATTTCGTGGTATAACACGGGTTACCGTATAATACCGCATAATACCGCAAGTAAGATAATAGTATCTGGAATTACCGCCAGGTGGAGCAAATAAAGCTCATCCTTTCATGTACAGCATTTGAGCTGTCGCCATCAAAGTATTTACCGAAGATATTACTAAAAGTATTGATAATGAATGACCTTGGACAAGCTGTAAACTCAAAGCATTACCCTGGTCCACATTCTTTGTAACCATCTTTGTAAACGAAAAGACTTTATTTTTTCATTGACAAAAAGTAACACCACAGCATTTCGTTGATCCAATCACGTATTTGTTTCCAATCATACAAAGTAATTATTGAGAATCTCCGATTCACCATGGCTTTCACATGCTCATAAAAGATATTAATTTAGGAACATAAACATATTACTGTATGTAAACTGTACTGTATATGGTTGGTCTTGGTATTTTAAAGAAAAAATACACACCAGTATTCCATTTCTCCCTAAACATTTTAAGCATCAAAGTCTTACATGTGGTTATTTCGGAAACATTTTTATGTGCTCCTTGCTCCTTCTGATCATGTTACTGTACGTTTATACAGTAGACAGTACTTTGTGAGAAAAGTGATAGTTTTAAGCTTTTCTGCGAATACACTCGATACCAGAGTAAACAGAACAATACTTTTAGAATTTGATTAATAGGGAATATAATATGGAATTGAGTACCTAAAGAAATAACGCTATAATTACAGTATATTCATGTACTGTAGCACAAACAGTAGTATATACTGTACACATACAGTATCTATTGATATGTGTACAACTGTTTCACCAGTTGTCATGTGACCGCGTTAGTGGCATGATGGTTTAAGTGCGTGACTTACAAGCGAGAGGTCAGCTGTTCAAATCCAGCTAGCACCACAAGTTTTGCACGACTGTAGCTTTTTCACAATAACTCCTAGAGTTACGAAAACACTTGGTGTGCGTACAAAATAAATGTGGCTGTTTTCACAGCCTTCACTATGTCCTTTTTAAGCCATTTTTTTACCACTCTCGAATATTCTTCTGTCCATATCTTTGGAAGGGAAACACAGAAAGCCGTCAAACCAAATGCATTTTGAAGACCACGACATATGAAAATGTTCACAGCCTCCACATAAAACTATCAGTGAGCTTATTCTCTTTATTTAAACCTCCGATTTTTCATCGATGCAGAATTATGCACTAACTGGAACCCTGGGGGGCCGCTGTGTACACACATTCACAACGTGAGAAATACTGCTCAATACGGCTTCATGCAAAAAACCCGTATATCACCATAGGAAGCATAACAGCATAGCCTCCAATTACCCAGACCACAAAACAAAGGTATAAAGATTTGTTTGATTTCTGAAATCCTTTGTTTATGTCCTGTTTTCATTCAGGTAAGGGTCAACTATATACACAATACTGCTGAGAGCAGGAAAATATCCTATTGGGCCAGCAGGGGGCGCTCACCCTGCGGTCTGTGTGGGTCCTAATGCCCCAGTATAGTGACGGGGACACTATACTGTAAACAGGCTCCGTCCTTCGGATGAGACGTAAAACCGAGGTCCTGACTCTCTGTGGTCATTAAAAATCCCAGGGCGTTTCTCGAAAAGAGTAGGGGTGTTACCCTGGCGTCCTGGCCAAATTTCCCATTGGCCCTTACCAATCATGGCCTCCTAATAACCCCCATCTATGAATTGGCTTCATTACTCTGCTCTACTCCCCACTGATAGCTGATGTGTGCTGAGCGTTCTGGCGCACTATGACTGCCGTCGCATCATCCAGGTGGATGCTGCACATTGGTGGTGGTGGAGGGGAGTCCCCATTACCTGTAAAAAGCTCTTTGAGTGGAGTGTCCAGAAAAGTGCTATATAAGTGTAAGCAATTATTATTATTATTATTATTCTTTACTCAGCAGCATCTTAAAACCAGCACCCATGGTGTTCAAACCTATTTTTTTTTACACAGAAGACTGACACAGCTTTGCATTGTGAATCTGTTTTTCTAAGAAAACACGTGAGTGGGGGAGGTGGACTTGCTCTTATTCTGCTTTGAAAATACTTGTGAAACCAGTTTCTTTACAATGTAGACACAGAGAGAGAGAGGTGTGATAACAACATTTGTACATTAATGTAGGGGTTTCGGGCTCACGTGAATTTGCGCTCTACAGTACAACCTGCGGTACCGCTGTGTACATACAGTACGAACATGTTGTGATATTTAGAAATATAAAAAATGTCAATATAATGCCAACAGTATTTGCTTTTTTAGTTTTTCAAAGAAATGTTTATTTGTTAAAAGAAAACTCATCGCAACAGCTGGGTTTGAACCCTCAACCTGAGGGTTACAAGTCAGTCACTTAAGTGAGCACACCACCGAGGCAGTCATGTGACAAGTATGTTTCAATGGAAAGTCTTATACTACTGTTTGTGCAACAGTACTTGAATATAGTTATACTGTTATTAATTTCTTTAGATACACGATTCCATATTATATTCCCTATTAATCAAATTCTAAAAGTATGTTTCTGTTTACTCCAGTATCGAGCGTATTCGCAGAAAAGCTTAAAACTATCACTTTTCTCACAAAGTACTGTATACTGTATAAACGTACAGTAACATGGTCAGAAGGAGCAAGGAGCATGTAAAAACATTTAGAAATAACCATATGTAAGACTTTGATGCTTAAAATGTTTAGGGAGAAATGAAATACTAGTGTGTATTTTTTCTTTAAAATACCAAGACCAGAAATATGTTTATGTTCCTAAATTGATATCATTTATGACCTTCAGATGCATTATGCTCCTATTCTTTTTATGCTCAGCTACTAAAATTTCCCTTTAGTGGTACAATTCCATATAAATATTCAATACTAAGAGGATTAAAATGTGCACAGTAAAGACATTAAAGAATTCCATGACTGACCAACGCACTACGAGTGCCCCTGTCGGTCATTTTGGCCAGCCAATCACGTACCGCGTTATGACGCGCTATGACATAATGACTTTGAATGGCTGCCACTAAAATGGCAATATTTCAGTTAACTCGTCATGTTGGATACCACACCTATCTGGTGATATCTTGGGCTCCCAACCTTCTAACAGAAACACACAGACACTAAAACAGATGGGGGCTTTGCTGACTAATGTGTGCTTTTCTATTTTTTCTAGCCATTATATTTTATTTTTTTCACTTTATTTGTGTTTTTCCATTTATGGTGATTACAAAAACACCAGTAGCCGTTTTATTAGGAATCGTTTAAAAACCTCAACTAGGACCTGTAGAGGGGCTTTCTGCACCTGTTACAGGATTATTCTACCGGTGCCTGTAACACAGTCTTCAATTAAAACAGTCAAAATTATTTAAAGATAAGTGATTTCAGGATAATTTTGAATATGAGTGAAAGTTATGGAAAGAAGGAAAAATTATTGGTTGCAGTAACAGTGTTGTCGCTTGGAACAAGTCATGACAGAAACCTACTAGATAGAATTCCTTTATGAATGAATTGTTTTTCTCTGTGTAGATGTCTCTACCCTACTCAGTAAATACCTCAGCTTCCAACTTTGTGTTGCAGTAAGTGTTCCTTCCAGTGTTGTCCTACAATACAAGAAGGTGCTGAAATTATTCAGAAGAAAGGGGACGATGAAGAAAGCATTTCAGACAATGAATGTGGACAGGAAAGCAATTATTTCAACAGCTGCCATTTGCAGAGCTAGCAATTAGTGCACCTGAGAAATACAATGAGGTTTTATAGTCTCATACCACAAGGACAAAGCTGCTCGATTTTGCAAAGCTCTGTTCAGCAGCAATAGATTGTGAAATAAAATCCAAAATTAAACAAATGAAAATGGAAGCAAGTTGCTTCCTCTGAAGAAGAATACTTTCTGTTAAGTGTTGAATTAGGTCAAACATTAAAGGTGTTTCACTGTATTAAATGTCTTTTACATTTATCATGTTTTTGTTTCTCACAATATTTCTCATTTTATCTCACTTCTGAGATGTCTAAAAAAATAACCTGTACATTGGTGGCAAGAAAAGGAAATCTGAAGCATTGTAAGTTTTTCATAAGAATAATTAATAATTGCTTACACTTATATAGCACTTTTCTGGACACTCCGCTCAAAGCGCTTTACAGGTAATGGGGACTCCCCTCCACCACCACCAATGTGCAGCATCCTCCTGGATGATGCGACGGCAGTCATAGTGCGCCAGAACGCTCACCATACATCAGCTAACCACACATTCATGGTTTTGAAATTATTAAGATCACCTTTCCTGTAGGAAGATTTTTCTATTCTTTCAATTTTTATGTTTGTTAACCAACTTTCTTATTTAATTGTATCAGTTTTGTTCTATATTTACAATAATTTTACTTTGTTACCATGCCTCAGTGTTGTTATTGAAAATATAGGGTATTCGTTCAATTTAATTTCTGTGTAAAATACATTTTCATTAACATACTTTAAAGTTACTTTGTTCAAGAATTCTGTTTTTGTACTTGTATTTGCAAAATAGTTTTAGAACTAATACAGCGGTTACAATTATTGTCATTTAAAGGATCTAGTTTTGAAAATGTGGTCTGTATTATAGGCACATTTAATGTGTGGTTTACAAATGCTTTATTAATGTCTATTAATAGTTTACTGCAACATTATTTAGCATTAATAAGCATGAATAGGTTCACACTTTACATGGGGTACTGCAAAAACATGAATACGCTGGGAACAAGAGCTTTTTTAATGTCTATTAATAGTTGACAGTAATAAATGTCACAACGTTTCAGCTGTAGAGCCTTCTTCGGGTGTAAAGAAGACACCGAAGCTGAAGAAGGCTGCACAGCCTAAACGTTGTATTTTCTTTCTTCTTTTTTCAGCATGGAATAAACCTATTACTTGTTCCTATGCAGCCTGTGCATACTGATGCAGCTACCTACCTGAACTAAGTATACTGTGTTTAATTTAAAAAATGAAAAAAAATATGTTAGTGTTACTGTAGTGTATGATTAGTGCAGGAAAGCACTGATGGTTTAATACACATTTCATTTCAATTATTAAAATAAGATTTGCTGTATCTTAGACACAAGAAATATTAAGGGTTCAATTCACCCCCTGGCTGTTTAATAGACTAGTGCAGTTCTGCATCAGATTATTTGAAAAAATAAAAACCTGTAAGGTTCTACCTTTCAGTGGACAGAAGCATGTACTTTGTTGCATGCCACAAAACACTCCAAGGATTCTGAGTGTCTGCTCCTGTACAAGTATTTCACCAACCTGTAATTATGGATATGCTCAATGAAAAATGTAACATAAATATGATAAAAAACCTGTAATTCTCAGATTAAAATAAATTAATTTGAATTAATTTACAGCAAGTACTTTTCTAATATGTGCTATACAATTTCCCTTTATAAGGCTTTTCTGGCTTATTGTTGAAGAGAAGAAAGATACAGTGGCACCTGCTTATCCAAAGAGCTAAGGCAAGAACCTGTATACTCCTGCAGAAGAATCTATATGTATTTTCAGTAGTATCATAGCAATAGCAAATTTGAAGATTTGATTTTACTCCGACATCTAAAACTATCTGAAAATTTAAGAACACAATTAAGTGTTTAAACATGGCAGTTTTTTATCAAAAATTTGAAGAACATGAGTTTGTACCTGATGCTTAGCTGAAATCTTAGCAATTTGTTTAAGCAAATTAATAAATTAACATTGGAGGAGCACTAACAATGGAGAAGATTATTTTAACTGTGTTCTGCCTGTGCCAATACCAGCATTGTCTGAGAATTCCAGATTTGTCACACTGAACAAAGATTCACATATTGCTGTTTTTTTCATAAGTGTTTTTTGTGCATAGGTGCACTTTTATTTGTTTCAAATTTAAATTTCAAATTGTATTAAGGACTGCTAAGGATCTATACATATTAACTATGTATGCTACTTCTCTAATCACATCTGCATGCAATAAAACATGCTGTAAACACACAAAAAATAGCATTTAGTGATATGCAGTTATTAAAATGGAAAGCATACATTATTTGAATTTACAAAGCTGTCAAACTGTTGGAAAAATACACAGAGAATGAAGAAAAAACCTTCAAACAAACAGTTTCTTTGTATATTTTTTAAACACCTTTTTTCTTTTATTTGTTTTCTTTTTTGTGTTTTTCCATGTACAATCTAGAAAGATTCACCATCTGACTAATTTCTGTGGGGCTAATTGAAGGTAACTCACAGCTGCAGAAATTATACCTGACATTTTGAATGGATTCTCAAAAGACATCCTGTATGACCTCTGGGTTAAATTTGCTGAGACATACACAATGATTTTGCTTATTGAAAATGTGTCTGATCCCTTCATCTCATCATCAGTAGTTTTTTTTTACTTTTTAACATTCTGGATTGACACCTCTTTTTCTTTTACAGCTGTAGCTAAATGGATGATGGCAAAGCAATCAAACAAATCAGTTAAAAATTCTAACACTTTTCGTACATTCGTAAATTCTATTTACCAATTCAGCGCATCTAATAACAGCCCTACTATGTTTGAAGAGAGACCTTGTTTGTATCTACAAGCTTGCAACCATTAAATATAATCTTAAAATATAATATTGTTACAAATGGGAGGTTACGAAAATGGTGAAGATCAGGATTCAACTAAGCAGTTTAGTCAATAAGTGAAATAATTATTCATAACCCCCAACTTGTAAATATTTTCTAACAATATACCCAAGAGACTGGTATAATTAGAGGCACATTAATTCTTTGTTCTCTGGCACAGCTTTGTTGAGAGGAGTAATAATCCAGGCACACTTGTTTAAACAAAAATATATTACAATTAAAAGACACAAACCACATGGCACACAACAAAACACAAATTACTCTATGTACAGTACTTAAAAACAAGGTGTTTCATAAGCCTAACATTCTGGTCACCCAGAAACCCCCAGACTGCTACTAAGCATTACACTCTTAATGCCTACAGAGGACACATAAGAGATAAGCTGACTTCTAACTAAATACAAAGCAACCTGCAGTTAAATCTCTCTCTCTGCACCATGGATGCCCACAAAATAAAATGGGAGCCTATATCCATAAAAATGCACCCTAAGCAGAAGAGATGTTTCTAACTGAGGTATCTTTTACCCAGGAAACCCAAGTTCCCTAAAAACACAGAATAGCAACCTAGGTTCAAGGTTCATTCAAGTTTTGTTTGGATGTTCATGAAGTAAGAGATCACTTTATTAGCCATATACAATTTCTTGCATTAGGAATTTGTCTTTTTGCATACCCCAACTTGCTCTCCATGAGACACAGGCACACAGACAGGGAGAGAAGTTGGGGTCATAGCGCAGGGTCAACCAGTGTACAGCGCCCCTGGAGCAGTTGGGGTTAAGGGCCTTGCTCAGGGGCCCATCAGAGTAAGATTACTCTGCCGGCCACAGGATTTGAACCAGTAACTTGATTAGCTATTCAGAGGGAAAGGCAGTGACGTCACCGCGCTGGCAAACATGCTCTTTAGATATGTTATTCCCTGTTAATTAAATTCTAAAATTCTATAAGTGGCTAGCCTTAGGACAGCACTGCTAGAGCACCACAACTTCTTAACACTCATTTTTTCCAAACCCTAGTTTGAGTCTTTGTGTAAGCTGTAAGTTCTTTTTACTTCTTAATTAAACATTTGAAACACTTTAATTTTGTAAACTTAACTTGCATTACGTACAGAAATAAAATAATGTTTTTTACAGGTGTTAAGCAGACTAGCAGGTTACTGACAAAATAGCTGACCCCCCCTTTAGGTTGGGCAAACAATTTTTTTAATTTTTAAAAAAGAAATATAAAATGAGATATAATGATGTGTTCCTGCTTAACTTAGACATTGCATGACTTTAAAAGCTATGAAAACAGGTTTCGATATTTAATAACCACTTTTTATGCATGTAAAATGGATGATTTTTCTTCCTCGTCATCGGATCTTTCTTGGAAAAATGTCTTTTATGTATTGCAAAAATCTGACTTGCTTTAACAAAATATATTTACAAGTCCTTTCGCCTGACAATCTACCTGAATGCAACTATCTGAGAAGCCCTCCGTGAAACCATGTTCGCTGACATAATTGCAGTTTTTTATGCATGCTAATTTTCTGATTCCTCACTCTCTGCCAAATCTATTTCATGTTTGCATGTTATTTTGTAACGCACACCTTTCTGTGATTTTTTTTGTATATCTAAGCAAGTGTTCCCTCACCCCTCTTCTGCAGTATGTCTAGTCATGTCTTTTTTCTGTTTGCTTATTTCAAATTAACACCTGCTCCATTTCTAAAACAGTTTGCTCATGTGCATTTTTGTTTTTTTTAAACCTTTAGCACTTTAACATCCTTAATTTTATTTTGCCTTAATTTTAAAAAATCGTTTGCCCAGCCTAAGAGGGGGGGGTCTGCTCTCATTGACAGATGACATTCCTCCATACACTTAAGCGAAAAATTAATAACGCCAATGTACAGATGCAGCCATTCAAAATGCACGGTACAAACCATACTGTGGGCATCAATGCGTGCACCACCGTGTCTTACCGCAGTACGTGATTGGCTGGCCAAAATGTCCGACAGGGGCACTTGTGATGCACTGGTCAGTAGTGAAAAGATTTAATCATTTAATCTCTTTACTGTGCACATTTTAATCCCCTTAGTATTGAATATTTATATGGAATTTTACCACTAAAGGGAAATTTTAGTAGCTGAGCATGAAAAGGTCATAAACTATATTAATTTAGGAACATAAACATATTACTGTATGTAAACTGTAGTGTATATGGCTGGTCTTGGTATTTTAAAGAAAAAATACACACCAGAATTCCATTTCTCCATAAACATTTTAAGCATCAAAGTCTTACAGTACATGTGGTTATTTTGAAACGTTTTTACCTGCTCCTTCTGACCATATTACTGCACGTTTATATACTTTGTGAAAAATTGATCGTTTTAACCTTTCTGTGAATACGCTCGTTATCAGATTAAACAAAAGCATACTTTTAAAATTGGATTAATAGGGAATATAATATGGATTCGCAGATCTAAATAAATTAATAACGGTATAACTATATATCTATATTACAGCAGGTTGTAGGGCGTAAATCCACGTGAGCCCGAAAGCCCTACATTAATGTTGTGCATTCGCCTGGTTCTGCGTGGTTTTCATCTATTTCTGAGGGAGTGCTGGCTGTGCCGAATTAAACCGGTTTCACAGGTATTTTCAAAGTAGAATGGGATGAGTCTTCCAGCGAAAGACACTCCAGCTGTAAAGCTGTGTCAGTCTTCTGTGTAAAAAAAATCGGTTTGAACACCATGGGGGCTGTTGTTAATAAGCTTTTTAATAATAGTTTTATGTACAGGCTGTGAAAAGTTTCACAAGTAGAGGAATTTCAAATTAGGCTGGGCAAACGATTATTTTAATTCTTAAAAAATAAATAAAAAACGAGATATAATGATATGTTCCTACTTAGACACTGCACGACTTTAAAAGCTATAAAAACAGGTTTCAATAGTTAATAACCACTTTTTATATGTGAAAAACAGGTGATTTTTCTTCCTCGTGATCAGCTTAGAATCTCAGTCTACACTGTAAGGTTTTTACTTCTTAATTAAATGTTTAAAATACACTACTTTCATAAAAACAACACACATTTCAAATAGAAAAAATCATATTCTGTTGTCTTCCTGGTATGTAGAACAGATCAGCAGGTCTTTTTTCCCCAATCAGGCTCTGAAAACAGCGTGCTGCCCACTGCGCTGTGTCAGAGGGGGAGGTGGCACCGAGAGAGGGAGGGAGCATGGAGCTTAGTAATGCACAATGGCTGTAAAGCACCAATTGTGTACATAACTTAGTGTTTAAAATTAAACAACGTAAATCATTTTCTTTGACTTCTAAGTCCCTTAATTATCATTAAGCACAGGTTTCTTTTTTGATACCATCGTTAGACAAAGATGAAACTTATTGTACTTTCTAATGACATTACACGTGGAAAGATTACAGATTAGAGATTTTAATCGTTTTAATTTTGTTATACATTTTAGAAAATTTTCATCTTTGCATACACCACAAACTATTTTCAATTGTATTTCTGAATGCTATGTATAAAAAAACTTGCAGCTTACTCATCGATTCCAAGATGATCACGAGGAAGTGTATTGCATGTCTAATGGTCTAACCCCATTTTCCCCGTTTTGATTAAAATTGCCAACACGTTTTTAATTAAATGCCTTTATTGATTCACAATCTGACAATGCAATGTAAATCATTATCTTTGTATTCTAAATCCCTTAATTCACTTTAAGCATAGCTTTCTCACTATTTAGATTTATTTTTCATACCATCGTTAAACAAAGCAGGAGCATATACTACTTCCTCATGGGATCAAACGTGGAAAGATTAGAGTGTAATCATTTTTATTTTTTAAATAAATTTTAGAAAAGTGTCATTTATACAAAAAAGTTGCATTTAATGCCACTCGATAGTTATATTAATAGAGATAAGCTCTCTATTAAAGCTCAGATCAAAGATCAAACAGCAATATCTCATACACAGGGACTGATCTGTGATCTGTGATGTGTTTGAGTGTGAATTGTGGTGCTCTAGTGGGCTAGCTGGTGTCTGTGTGGTTCAGGCTATGCTGATAAATAAAAACCAGTTTAACAACTTTTAAGCATACTGTAGTTTTTGTTAGACCATTAGACATGCAATACACTTGTGATCATCTTTTTTAAACACTTTTTAAACATTAAGTTAAGAACGCTATTGGTGCTTGACAGCTATTGTGCATTAATGAGATCCGCACTCTCTCATTCCCAGTGCTACCTGACACAGTGCAGTGGGCAGCATGCTGTTTTCAGAGCCTCTGATTGGGGAAAAAAGACCTCCTGATCTGTTCTACATACCAGGAAGACGGAATATGATTTTTTCTATATTTAATTAAGAAGTAAAAACCTTACAGCATAGACAGAGATTCTAAGCTGATCACGAGGAAGAAAAATCACCCGTTTTTTGCACATAAAAAGTGGTTATTAACTATCAAAACCTGTTTTTATATCATTATATCTCGTTTTTGATTTATTTTTTAAGATTTAAAATAATCGTTTGCCCAGCCTAATTTTAAAGACCTTTGTTTGTGAGCATGTTAATCATCATACAATAAAAAAGTTGGTATATTTTATGAAAGCAAGATTGCTCAGTTGGGCAAAAGTACATAACCTACCTTTATCACAAATATTTTAATTATGCAGAAATATTTTTTGCATCAAAGTCTTTACCGAAGATATTACTAATAGTATTAATAATGAATGACCTTGGACAAGCTGTAAACTCAAAGTATTACTGTCACAAATCATACTCCCGCGTGCGCCTCCCGGCAAGCACACCTGCGCCGCTTTTAGCAATTAGTCCATCACTCCCCGCTCTCTCATATATAACCCTTCACTCCATTTACTCCTCGCTTACTGTTGAGATAGCCTTCTACTTTCTCTTGTGCACTTTATTTCATCTCTGTTTACTGGATTCTGACCCAGCTTGCTTCTGACCACATTTCCATCTCTGACTCGCGTTATTTGGTTTTGGATACCTCGCTGCCTCGATCTTTGGATTCCTGACCCTACTCTGCCTCCGACTTCGACTACGGCTTTGTCTCGCGTCTTTTGGATTTGGATACCCCGCTGCCTTTGACCTCTGGATTCCCGACCTAGCCTGGCTACCCTGACCTCGAACCTCGTCCTACATCCTTTGGAAGTCTGACTTGATTCCTGTTAGCTCCGGATAGGGTTCGTTCTTTACCACCGGTTCATACACTTTATTGTGACAATTACCCTGGTCCACATTCTTTGTAACTGTCTTTGTAAACGAATAGACTATTTTCATTGACAAAAAGTAACACCACAGCTTTTTGTTGATCACATAGTTGATTCCAGTCATACAAAGTAAGTTTTGAGCATCTCCGATTCACCATGCCTTTCACATGCTCATAAACGATATTAATTAAGGAACATAAATATATTATGTAAACTGTACATTGCTGGTATTGGTAGTTTAAAGAAAAAAGTACACAACAGTATGCCATTTCTCCCTAAACATTTTAAGCATCAAAGTCTTACATGTGGTTATTTCGGAAACATTTTTACATGCTCCTTGTGACCATATTACCGTACGTTTATATACTTTGTGAAAAGTGATCATTTTAACCTTTTCTGCAAATACGCTCATCGGAGTAAACAAAGCATACTTTTAGAATTTAGTTAATAGGGAATATAATATGGAATCATATGGGACCCAGCTATGCCAACATTTTTGTCGGCTGGGTAGAAGAACGCTTCTTCGCTTCCTACACTGGCTATGTCCCTGACCTCTACAACGATATATTGATGACTGCGTCGGTGCCGCCACATGCTCCAACGATCAGCTTGAGTTCTTCCTGCACCATTTCACCAACTTCCACCCGTCCCTCAAATATACGATTAACATATCTTCCACTACTCTTCCGTTTCTAGACATCCACTTGTCTATCAACTACCCCCGACTGTCCACTTCAGTTTATTACAAACCCACGGATTCACACAGCTACCTCCTGTACAGCTCATTTCACCCCAACCACACTAAAAACTCTCTTCCTTTTACACAGTTCCTTAGGTTACGACGATTATGCAGCGACGACATCAACTTCGAGAACCAAGCCCTCGAAATGTACTCATTTTTCATCAACAGAGGATACCCCAGCAGTGTGATTGACAGGGCCCTTGCCCGAGCCAAAAACACCCCCCGGACCATCAACCCGATCAGGAACTCCCGCCGTAACAACCGCATTCCTCTGGTGCTTCCTTACCACCCTAACACACTTCCTATCCCCAGGACCATTAACCACAACTTTTCCATCCTACAGGATGATCCCTCCATTGGGGCCCTCTTTTCTGATCGCCCTATCATCTCATATCGCCGACCACCTAATCTGCGTAACCTCCTTGTTCACAGCTCCCTTGACCGCCCTCAACAACCATCCACACCAGGCACTTTCCCTTGCAACAGAGCTCGCTGTATCACCTGCAAATACACAGCCACCACCACACTCATTCAAGGCCCCTCAGGACAATTCCGGATCACCCAGACAGCATCTTGTACCTCCAGCAACCTTATTTACTGTATCTCTTGCAGTAAATGCCCAGCCATCTACATTGGAGAAACAGGAAGGAGACTCGGAAACCGTTTCAGAGAACACGTCAGGGCTGTAAAGATTAAAGATCTCTCCAAGCCCATTGTTTCTCATTTCACCTCTGATGGCCACGACCACTCTAATCTCTCCGTCTGTGTTCTCAAAGACGGTTTTCCAAACTCATACATCAGAAAGACCACCGAAACTAAAATTATTCTGCAGCTAGGATCACACCTTCTGCCTTCCCTTAACGACAGACTACTGTTCTTTTAAATTTTCTCCATTCATTGGAAGTTTCATTTCACACCTCTCTGCACCCATTCTGACTTCACACCTCTTGATTGGCCTCTCTTTCTGTCCCCTGCTCCCGCCTCTCACTCCTCTTCCCTCCCAACCTTTGTTCTCCCGCTACTTTACCTTTGCCTACTGCCCTGTCTCTCTCACACCTGAAGAAGGCTCCACGGCCGAAACGTTGTGTTCTCTTTCTTCTTTTTTTCGGCATGGAATAAACCTATTACTTGTTCCTTTGCAGCCTACGCATGCTGACGCAGCTACCCACCTGAACTAATATGGAATCACGTATCTAAAGAAATTAATAACAACATACTTATATTCATGCACTGTAACACAAACAGTAGTATATGTGTACGGCTGTTCCACTGGCCCTCATGTGACTGCGTCAGTGGTGTGATGGTTTAAGTGACTGACTTATAAGCGAGAGGTCGGGTGTTTAAGTCCAGCTATTGCCATTTTTTATTTTTTAACAAACATTTCTTTAAAAAATTAAAATAGCAATAGCAAAATTATGGACACTCTATTGACTTTTTTATATTTCTAAATATCAAAACATGTTCGTACTGTATGTACACAGTGGTACCACAGGGTGTAGGGCGCAAATCCATGTATGCCCGAAAGCCCTACATTAATATTGTGCATTCGCCTGGCGATGCACGGTTTTCGCATCTCTCTCTCTCTCTCTCTCTTCCTCCCTCCCCCCCGGGAGTGCCACCTGTGCTGAATTTCACTCCACTGTCTGAGTCTCTGTGTCTACATTGTTTGTAAACAAACCGGTTTCACAGGTATTTTCAAAGTAGAGCAGGGCAAGTCTTCCAATGAAAGACACACACTCCACCTTCCTCCACGGACACATGTTTTCTTAGAAAAACAGATTCACAATGCAAAGCTGTGTCAGTCTTCTGTGTAAAAAAAATCAGTTTGAACACCATGGGTGTTGTTTTTAAGATGCTGCTGAGTCAAGTATAGGAATGTTCCTGCTGTCAGCAGTATTGTGTATATAGTTAACCCTTACCTGAATGAAAACAGGACATAAAGAAAGGGTTTCAGAAATCAAACAAAGCTTTATTCCTGTGCTTACAGTCTGGGTAATTGAAGGCTATGCTGTTATGCTTCCTATGGTGATATACAGGTTTTCAGCACAAAACCGTATTGAGCAGTATTTCTCACATTGTGAACATATGTACACAGCGGTCTCCCCGGCTTCCAGTTAGTGCATAATTACGCATCAATGAAAAACCAGGAGGTTTAAAAAAAAAGATAATTAGCTCACTGATAATTTTATGTGCAAGCTGTGGACATTTTAACAAGCCGTGGTCTTTAAAATGCATTTGGTTTGAAGGCTTTCTGTGTTTCCCTTCCGAAGATATGAACAAAAGAATATTCGAGCATGGTCAAACAAATGAATTAAAAATGACATAGTGAAGGCTGTGAAAACAGTCACAATGTACTTTGTACACACACCAAGTGTTTTTGTAACTCTAGGAGGTTTCGTGAAAAAGCTAAAGGCGTGCCAATATCATTTTCAAACTTCAAGCTAACTTTACCCCAGTCCTGTTCAATGCATTGGAAAAAAGAAAAGGAGCATAAAGCGTCTGATGGTCATAAACTATATTAATTTAGGAACAGAATCAGAGATATTTTTTAACTGCACTGCATCGGAGAGAATACCATAGCATGTTTTTTTCTTTACTCCCTGGAGGAAACAGGCTTCCATAAGAATTAGTATAGCTTCTGGGAAATACATGTTTCCTGCATTAAAGTTTAACTCGTTCAGAGCGCCCCACATTACAAACTCCAAGCGTTTCATTTTGAGCTGAAGACCCTCACCCCTTAAGAAGGATTCTTAGCTGAAACGTTGCAGGCTGATGCGGCTACCCACCAAAGTAAATGTATTGCAGTCAATGTTTATATTATTATATCAAATTTTTAATTTCTTTTTTAAAAATTAAAAAAATCGTTTGCCCAGCCTAAGAAGGGGGGGTCTGCTCTCATTGACAGCTGACACTCCTCCATACATTTAAGTGAAAAATTAATAATGCCAATGTAAACATCGTATTTACAATTTGTTGATAATAAAAATGTTAAGTTCTCTAAAGCTTTCTCAGTCAAGTATGATAATTTACCTAGGGAGCTGTGTAAGCATGCATAGGCAGCAAAAGATCAGCTAAACTGGGAAGAAAACGCTTTCAGAGAAAATGTTTCAGGTGTGAAAAACACAGATCCCGGATGCAATTTCAACCAAACCTGTCCCCACACACCCTGGCCCCACTGCGATTAGAATATACACAAAGCACTGAAATCTTTAGAGTAGATGATCAGGTGTTTCGCAGACGTAGGCATAGTATGTAATTCAGGCTTTATGAACTCACACCTGAAATTCGATTAATTAGGGTTATTAATTATTACAGTTCATAAAGCCTGAATTACGTACTATGCCTACGTCTGCGAAACACCTTTGCTAGTTAATGCTACTTCACTTTCTCGGGCGTGATTTTTTCAGGCAAAAACCAGGCTAACAGGCTTGTTTTGTGATCTTCCTAAGATTGTTAAGCACAGTGTCAAAATATTTCCATATGAAAGGATTCATATGAAAGGCAGTGACGTCACCATCCTGAGGCGTGTGTGTGTGGCAGATCTGTGATGTGGTTGAGTGTGACTTATGATGAGCCTCTGATTGGGGAAAAACAGGACCTGCTGATCTGTTCAACATATCAGGAAGACAACAGAATAAGATTTTTTTTCAATTGAAACGTGTATTTTAAACGTTTAATTAAGAAGTAAAAACTTTACAGCATACACAGATTCTAAGCTGATCAGGAGGAAGAAAAATCACCCGTGTTTCGCGCATAAAAAGTGGTTATTATCGAAACCTATTTTTATAGCTTTTAAAGTCATGCAATGTCTAAGCAGGATAACATCATTATATCTTATATAAGAAAAATATATAATATATCTTACAGGGCCTCCTAATAATCCCCCTCTATGAATTGGCTTCATTACTCTGTTCTCCTCCTCACTGATAGCTGATGTTTGGTGAGCATTCTGGCGCACTATGTCTTCCGTTGCATCATCCAGGTGGATGCTGCACATTTGGTGGTGGTGGAGGGGAGTCCCCATTACCTGTAAAATGCTTTGAGTGGAGTGTTCAGAAAAGCGCTATATAAGTGCAAGCAATTATTATTATTATTATCAATAATAATATATTATTATTACTCTGGCTGCCCTATTTGGGACGGAGTGGTGGCTCTGTGGCTAAGGACCTGTGCCTGTGGCTGGAAGGTTGCCAGTTCAAATCCTACAGCTGGCAGAGGAATCCTGCACTGGTGGGCTCCTGAGCAAGGTCCTTAACCCCAACTGCTCCTTGGGCACCAAACAATGGCAGACCCTGCACTCTGACCCCAGGCTCTCTCACTATCTGTGTGTCTGTATCTCATGGAGAGGAAGCAGGGATATGTGAAAAGATAACTCCAAATGCAAAGAAATTATAAGGGTTAATAAAGTGATATTATTATTATTAAATAATGCTACAATACTATAAATGCCACTTTAGGCTGGGCAATCTAATTTTTTAATTTTAAAAAAAATTAAAAAATAAGATGTAATGATGTGTTCCTGCTTAACTTAGAAATTGCATGACTTTAAAAGTGATAAAAACAGGTTTCGACTACCCGCTGCAATTCGGGCACAGAAGGGTTAAAAAGAAAGTCAGACAGGCAGGGGGGATGGTGAGTTTTGAAACTGTTACCTTTCCTGGATGAAGCGGTTAGAAAATAGGTGGATTTACACCTGTGAAAAGCGTTCCAATTTTAATGCGATACGGAAGACATTATTCATAAAAAATGATCTTGTACGGTCTGTAAACTGAAAATGTATGAAGGAGACACGTTGCGTATCGTCTCTTTTTACACTTGAAGAACATTCCAATGTTAATGCGACACTGAAGATATTATTAATAACCTTTTAAATCTGAAGGGAGATCTAAAGGGATCCACACGGTACAGGTTCCTGCTACTGTACCTATTCAGAGGGAAAGATGGTGACGTCACCGTGCAGGCGAGCAGACACACCCTCTAATGTCAGGCGTATGCATTAAATATATTTAGATCTTTGAATTAATATCATTATTGATTTCTTTAGCCTCACAACATTGTCCAATAATACTCTTTTTGTGTCTAATTTTTAGTTAAGCAAGATTTGAGCTACAGACCATAAAAAACAGGATTAACTTTTTTCACATATTGATGATAATGATATTAGTAGCAGTTTGAAACTATTCGTTGTTATTGATAAATGCCTTAGATTCAAACATGTTGTGATATTTAGAAATATAAAAAAGTTAATGGAGTGTCCATAATATTGCTATTTTGCTATTGCTATTTTAGTTTGTCAAAGAAATGTTTGTTAAAAGAAAACTCACGGCAATAGCTAGATTTGAACACCCGACCTCTTGCTTATAAGTCCTGCTTGTACAAGCAGCCAGCAGCCATATCACCCTGCAACTCACAATTAGCAGCCCACTGAAGCTAAGCAGGTGTTACCCTGGCTAGTACCTGGATGGGAGACCTCCTGGGAAAAACTAAGGTTGCTGCTGGAAGAGGTGTTATCGGGGCCAGCAGGGGGTGCTTACCCTGTGCTCCAAGTGGGTCCTAATGCCCCAGTATAGTGACGGGGACACTATACTGTAAACCGGTGCCATCCTTCGGATGAGATGTAAAATCAAGGTACTGACTCTCTGTGGTCATTAACAATCCCAGGGCATTTCTTGAAAAGAGTAGAGGTGTAACCCTGGCATCCTAGCCAAATTTCCCATTGGCCCTTACCAATCATGGCCTCCTAATAATCCCCATCTATGAATTGACTTCATTACTCTGCTCTCCTCCCCACCAATAGCTGATGTGTGGTGAGTGTTCTGGTGCATTATGGCTGCCGTTGCATCATCCAGGTGGATTACCTGTAAAGCTCTTTGATTGGAGTCTCCAGAAAAGCGCTATATAAGTGTAAGCCATTATACGCGATTCCATATTATATTCCCTATTAATCAAATTCTAAAAGTATGCTTTGTTTACTCCGATAACGAGCGTATTCGCAGAAAAGGTTAAAACGATCACTTTTCACAAAGTATATAAAGGTACAGTAATATGGTGAGAAGGAGCACTTAAAAACGTTTCTGAAATAAAAACATGTAAGACTTTGATGCTTAAAATGTTTAGGGAGAAATGGAATACTAGTGTGTATTTTTTATTTAAAATACCAATACCAGCAATATACAGTTTACATGATATGTTTATGTTCTTAATATCGTTTATGATCATCAGTTGCATTATGCTCCTCTTCTTTTTATGCTCAGCTACTAAAAATTCCCTTTAGTGGTAAAATTCCATATACGTATTCAATACTAAGCGAATTAAAATGTGCACAGTAAAGAGATAAAATGATTAAATCTTTTCACTACTGACCAATGCACCACAAGTGCCCTTGTCAGTTATTTTGGCCAGCCAATCATGTACCGCGGTATGACATATGCAGTTGCGTGCAGTACGGGTTTGTACCGTGCACATTGAATGGCTACATCTGTATTTGTATTATTTAAAATTATTTTGTTGTTCAATTAGTTCAAATCTTTTTTTGATAAATATCACTGGTTTATTATCATTTAAATTCAGATTAGAGTATTTTAGTCATATTATTTGGGTATTCTCTAAAGAGCACCTGTTCTAGAGCCTGTTTAAAGCCTACTAAACCTATTCATATCATTGCTTTGTCCAAGATAATTTTACTGCTGTACATATAGAATCTAAGCTGTGGCATTATTTCCAGTAACCATCCTACAAAAGGATTAGATAAGTCACCTTTAATCTTTTGTACCTCTAAAAATGAGGCATTTATTTTTTAAACCAAGGTTATTCACACTCTGTATTCAGCAGTGTGAAGTATCCCTTATTTTCAGGAAACCAGAGTTCAGATATATTTTAGTTTCCCCCAAGTTTTTCAGTATAAAACATAATTTCTGCTATCTTAATTGATTTAATTGATTCTAAAGATTGGTTCTAAAGATTCAAGACTGGTCTGCCAAAGCAGTTTCTAACTGAATGCTTCTTTCTTTTATCAAAGTAAAGAGAAGTATACTTCTAAGATGAATAACACGAATAGTTTAATAATTTATTTGAAGAATGTCAGGTACAGTTAAGGACTCATGGTCTGTCAAATACTTCATATTCCTTGGGACTGGATCATTGTTTCATCACTTTAAAATAGAGCAGTATTTTCCTATTTATTTAAGATTTAATAATTAAAATTTCCTGTAAATTACCAGTAAATCCCTGTAAATTACTTAGTTTCAAATTAAACAGAAATACTTGCCTGAATTTGTCTTTCACATCCTTTCTCCATATCTGATGTTCAGTTTGTGTTTAAAAGAATTCACTTTAAAATTTATATACATCATTTTAATTCAACAAAATTGGATATACTTGAAAGGGTAAATGCATTTGCAAGGCATTGTAGATGGACAGTAAATATATAAAATATTTATATCTTCATCTTCAAGTTAACCATCACCTCTGTTATATTATTTGTATACATTAAATTATAAGCTGTCTAGATGTGAAAGCAGGTTCAATATGTTTTGTTTTTACTGGGAAAGATTTGTGGATTACCAGATCTGACTTTTGCAAGAGCATTGTCATAAAAAGTTTGGAAGAAAAACATGTAAGAGAGACTCAGGATGATATTGATGATTCTTCATCCCTCTGATCCCCAGATTATAAAATCTTTTGCACCCTTGAATGGCTGATGCATTAATACTCAATTGTGACTTTCATGACTCAATCATCCAGTCAACTGGAAGCTAAGTTCTTGTAATACATGTGACTACCAAAAATTACTGTATGTGATACAGTACATTTTGCACAGCCTTTACAGCAGAACTCTGCATTTAGTGAAGGTGCAGAACGTGAGGTGAGTTGTCACAATCATTATCTTTTGTGTGGGAGTGCAGTGGGGATGGGAGTGCAAGAAGATTACATTTTAGAAAGGGATTATTTAGGTCTTACTGCATTTTGCTGTTGTTGAATTCATCATTGGCCACTCAGTGTCATCTCTAACCAAACTTCTCCTTGCCTTACCACTATGTTTGTGAGGACAGCTTGATATAGGCAGTGACTGGGAGCCATCCATGTTTTAATGATTGACTTCACTATTCTGACAGAAATATTTTGTTTCTTATTACCATTCTTATTATTAGTCCCTTTCTACAACTTTTTCCATGAAAGCTTGAAATCTTTCAGAACATAATAGTTTTGGAAGTTTTAAAATATTGGTCTTTCTTCATTGTTACATTAGAGCTTTACTAGGCATTTACTACCTGACTGTGTGACCTTACAGAGATTGGTATGTGAAACAGTATTATCACAAAAGGACAGTGGCCACACAACTAATTGTGAGGCATATGTTAAGACAATTTTGTACACCTTAATTAATTTAGCTTTACCACAACAAAGAGTTTGTGTGACCTTTCATGATTGTAAATATTTGTAATTTCAAAGTGTCATGACTGCAAGCTTGTATACTTTTGCAAGGCAACACATATGGCCACTATGAAGGAGATGCTGGTTATGTAAGACTGCTTTCAAATAAATCATGTCTGTTTCTGCATTAGGTATGCAATGAAGGAGAAGGAGATGCACAAGTAAAAATTAGATGAGACAGTTTTGAAGGATTTATAACTGCATCCGGTTCAGAAATAGAAATCTATGTGGTTTTGCAAAGTCATGAACAGTAGACTTCTACATGTATGTCAGACCAGAAATTAAACTAGGCACTTTGCCGATATCTCTCATTGACAATGAATGTCATGTATTTATTATTACATATGTTTTTGTAAAAGTTTTCTCTAAGTGATATGACATAAAACACAAATGAAACTTAAAAAGTAGGTATTAATTTTTAAAAAAATTTTATCAGTTTTTTAAATGGTTACCATTTGACTTATAAAGTAGCTATAAAATACAATTATATTTTTTTTGTTTGTATTTACCATATTAATTCACCTACTCCTATAGCTTCGGTTTTTTGGAATCACCATAACTCCAATAAGTGTTTTATTGAAAACACTGCTGTGTTTTTACAATATTTGCTTTTTATGTTGATAAGTAAAATACACTACTGAATGCAGAAATGTAACCAAGAATACCACCTTATTTATTAGGGTATTATTTTCCCAATTAAAGCAGTATTAATGCATGTTTTAATGCTTTAGCATAATTTAAGAAAATAAATCCCTTAAGTTTTTTTATGAGAGTTGGAGAGCCCTTTACATGTAAAGTACAGTAATAAAATCATATTTGAAGATATATTATTTCTATATATATTATAGAATAGATATATTATTTCTTGAACACTTGTAATAAACAGTAATGGATAAAAATATTTTTTTAAGTATTATTGCCAAATTTATAATAATCTGCTTAGGAAGTACCTAAAAACCTAAAATAGCTTAAAATTATATTTTTGTATGAAAGAGAGGATTTTTTTCTCATTTAAAGAGAAAACTAAAAGTGTTGGTTTACCTTAAATCAGGTTTTGCACTATTTTAGTTCTGAGGTTACAGTTTAGGCACATCACACACAGGGTCATTATATTGAAGACATTGTTTAGCCTGTGGCTTTAATGGTTATTTTGGTTTGTTATGTCTAGAGGCTAAGTGTCACGGATGTCGGAAAGGATGAACCGTGGAATGGCAGGAGAGCGTAAATTAGTGTTTTATTTTACCTTCATACCACTGTCAATAAACATTAAATTCAGCTCTCTTTCTAATCAATTATTTCCCATCATGTGTTTAAACAATGTAAAGCACCGTTCATAACTGGCAGTACTAAAGCTAAATGCAAGTGAATGATTGTCTGTTTAATCAGGATGCACCTACATCCTTTTTTCTTTATAAACTGTACTTGACACCCCAATCCGAAATTATCTGATAATAATACATTTAGTATAATAATACTGTATGTGTAGTGTATATATTATCTAGTGTGTATACTATATAGACATCAGAAGCCCAAATGATCCTTTAACTTGTTTAAAAAATGTCACTATCACTCATTGACTTTTCATTCCCTGACAGATTGTTTCTTTTCATATTTCCCATTGAATTTACTGCCCAGATTTTCATCTATTTAGACACATTTTCACCTCCCTCTTCTCATTCTCACACTTTCTTTATTGTCTTCCCCACTCTACTCCTTACCTCATTTTTTGCTCTCTCCCCTTCTACTCCATATACTTGAATTAGCTTGACAAAAATTTCAAGCACTTTTTTTTTCAGTGTGAATGTTGTGAATAATAATAATTAATTACACTTATATAGTGCTTTTCTGGACACTCCACTCAAAGTGCTTACAGGTAATGGCGACTCCCCTCAACCACCACAAATGTGCAGCATCCACCTAAGTGATGCGACGGCAGCCATAGTGTGCAAGAAGGCTCACCACACATCAGCTATTAGTGGGGAGGAGAACAGAATAATTAAGCCATTTTTAATTACCACAGAGAGTCAGAACCTCTGTTTTACTTCTCATCTGAAGGACAGGGCCTTTTTACAGTATCGTGTCCCTGTCACTATGCTGGGGCATAAGGACCCACATAGACTGCAGGGTGAGCACCCCCTGCTGGTCCCCCTAACACCTCTTCCAGCAGAAACCTTAGTTTTTCCCAGGCGGTTTCTCATCCAGGTACTGATCAGGCTCACAACTTCTTAGCTTCAGTGTGCTGTCAGTTGTGAGTTGCAGGGAGATATGGCTGCTGGTGTGATGGCATGATGCAGCATGTAGCCTCTATGTGCTTGTTTGCAACCTTTACAGTGGCACAGCCCTCCACTCTAGCCTCTTCTTTTTATGTATGCTATTTTTTTCCTATTTACATATAAGAAGACCTTGTATTTTACTTATATACTGTACATTTCCTGTTAGTGTTAGGAAATTGCTGTGATTAAATAATATTAAAGTTAAACTTAAACTAAAAAATGTTCACTTGAACTCGTTGAGACAGCTGATGCAGAGCACTGGTAAAAGCTCTCATGATAGCAGGTGCTCTGAACCCTGCTCAGTCTTTCCTTGGCGATCCAACATTGAGTCTCATCACTTCACAATCTTCCAGTGTTGCAGTAGAGATGTTGTTCCAGGGTTCCTGTGTTCTTGGCATCTTCCTGGGAATTCTGCCTGTGTCTTTGCTGTCCAGGGCTTCAGCTGGGTCCTGAGTGTGGACCCTATATTGGGATCCTGCTTCACACCTGGAACTCAGGAGACAACTCTCTTGGCCCAGTCACCAGCATGTCTCCTTCTGCCCTAAATATGCGCACAGGCCTGGTCTCCAGAGAAGACCCCTAATGAGCACACACCTCATTTGGCCCAGAGACAGATGCACCTAGAGAATGATTGTCCCATCTGGAAATATCCTGCCTGGTTCCAGTGGGAGATCCCTGCACTCTCAGAAAGAAGCACAGTCCTGGACTTTCGTGATGGTTTTTCCTCTCTCCAGGAGCTCGGCCGTGGGAGTCCAGACCAATCTTAAGTCCGACTCCCTGTGCAACCCTTGTTTCTGGACCCTGGCCACAGTCTTGAGAAGACTGCTTCGCCTCTGCCTGGCATTGCACCAGCCTTCCCTAGACCCAAGTTGCAGCAAGGGTTTGTCTCCCCTTGACAAACCCTAACTCTTGGGTCTGTAACAACTAAAGCATCTGGTCCCATCCCCTGAGGGGCAGTGTTGGTTGTAACAGTTGACTGATCAGTAGATCGTAGTAGTTCAGGTGAGTAGCTGTGTCAGCATGCGTAGGCTGCAAAGGAACAAGTAATAGGTTTATTCCATGCTGAAAAGAGAAGAAAGAAAACACAGTACAGTACTGAGGTGCTGTCTGTGAGTGCTATGTGTGAGTGTGTGCTGTCCCATTGCCGAAGACTACTTTTTGTGGTCTTGTGCAGAATTGCATATAACACATATAATTACAAGGTACCACCGGTTCATTCTGGTAATGTCATTGACAGACTGTGACACAAGCATTTGTGAAAACCTGGGCTTTGGTTGGAACAATCCCATGAATTGTCAGGCACATGTGAATTTTTAGTTTTATCAGCAAGAACAGAGTACCATAACACTCATTCAAGTGACCCGTAACTTTTATGTAAAACTATGCAGATATTATAATATTCATAAGGTATATGACTGATTTTTGTGAGTGTTTTTGAAGAAACTGTGCACCATCCACATTTTCTCTATAACGATATTGTAACAACTATAGAAGACTAGGAAATATCTCTAAGAGTCTAGATGAAGTGTGTAACACCTGGCTGTGTAAACAGCTTCAAAGAAAAGGGCATGTTTTCTAAGATATAGGGGGTCCTGATACTGTGATTGAAGCAATCATAAAATTTGGTTTACCTAAAATAAATTCTGGGTAAATGACTGAATGTCAAATCAACATTGCAGGAAGACACCATATAAGATTATGTTGTTGTGCCAGAAAAAAGGGCATCAGCTGAGAGTTTGTGTGTTGAAAGTAGTCTTTATTTCATATGCATAAAATGGAAGTCTTGCGTTGGGATACGATACTTAAAAAACAACACTTACAGTGATCTTTAATATAGTGAAACAAACAATACAAGATATACTCCCACATGACTCTCTGTTTGCGTTATGGCTATATATGGTCATTCTAAAATGCTGACTAGTACATATATTTTCTTTACTACCAGCTTGCGTGACAAGCAGCCCCTTCTGCTGAATTAGACCATTTGTTCCAGGAGAGGTCACTCTGTCATTCCACTTAGAACTTTGCCTGCTATGAGTAAAGACACTATGTGGCTATATTATCTTTTGAGACCAGATATCCTGAGACGGATTTAGTAAAATATCAGTATAAAGATACATAGTTAACAAGATATAATACAAACTTTTAGTAAAAACTAGTAGTTAATTTCCTCAATGTCAAGACAGAGAAAAGGAAAGGAAGAAAAGACGACAAGAGAGAGAGGAGAAAGGAGGGTATGGAACTGTGTGTCCTTGGAACGTCCTTGGAAAAGACCAGATTAGAGTTATGTATTTGAACCTTACTAAGAGAGCTTGCTATTCTGCTTTTAGGGAACTTGGAATTCCTGAGTGAAGAATCTACCAGTTTCAAACAGCTCGTCCTGCTTTGTGGGTGCATTTTATGCCATTTATGTTGTGGCATCCAGGTTTGCAGAGAGAGATTTAATCATAGGTTGTATTCTATTGCACTTAGAAGCCAGCTTACCTCTTTTTTTGCCTCTGTAGTTTTTATTCATTGAACATTGGTACTAGTCTGGGGTTTTCTGGTTGGTCTAGACATAGTTCTCTGAAAGAATTGTTTTGTCTATAAACTTGTAATGTACATAGTACAACTTTTGTGTTGTATGCTTAAGTGGTGTGTAGTATTGTGTGTGTATTGTCATTGTTGTCATTGTTAATAAATATTTATTTGACCAAGTCTGCCTGAATTATTACTATTTTCACATGAAAACTGTGCCTGACAATAAATAATTCACATGCCTTTAACTATACCAATTGCTTGGGTATATTTTTGGAGAAGTCCTTACAAGTTGGGGGTTATGATTATTTATTTTAGTTATAGACTAAGCCATTTGGTCAATTACCTATTATTTCTAATTTTTGAAACCCCCCCATTTGTAACAATATTAGGGTTGAATCAGTGAAATTAAATAATTAAGAACTGGTGATACCAAAAATATCAGGTGCCCAAAGTAGCTTTGTGCCATGTATTCTATATTCTATTTATCTATTTATACCATGCACAGTCAAAATCAGGAATTAATATGAATCATGTGGTTCTCACAAGCAAATGACAATTCCAGTATACCAAAGGACTAGAATTTTAGAACTGCATTCACCATAACAGTCTCATTTTATACTATGAGCCACATACATTTTTATAGTGAAACTCTGCCGTGAAAGCTCAAATTCTGTCTGACATTCTCAATTTTGTTTTCAGTACATGGAGCATGACATACCTCTCTGCTTGACATTGTGACCGTTGCAGATCTGCACAGTCTCATACCCTTTCATACCCTCTGCCGCTCCGCTTCTTTTGGTCACAGCAGTAGAAACATTATATCACATAAAGTGAAATTTCAATACATTTGAGACAAATCTTGAAAATGATACAATAGACAAACAATCTATTTATAGAATAAAAATTGTTAATGTGATGTTTGAGGTACTGAGAGGTAGCTTTGAGAGAAAGCCACTTGTGGATGGAAAAAAAGCTTTAGAAATCAGACACATCTGGGCTGATTGAATAATTAGTACTCAGAGGGAGGTTTGTTTGTCTTTAAAAAGTAATTTAAATTCTCCAGTTTTCAGTAAAAAAAACCCAAAGGGTTATATCAAGAAATGTGTAAGTTCAATGAAGCATTTGATTAAGTAAAGAGTAGCCTGGTATCAAAAGCAGCAGCAGGATCTCCAGACATGGGACTAGAAATTCCAATTATTTGCTGTTCTAGTTTCAATGGTTGTGAGGTTAAAGTTGTGAGGTTAAAAAGTATGAGGTAAGGTTATTAAAAATGATTACAATGCAAAAAATAGAATATATCTTTCACGTCTTAAGAAATTGTGTGCTTGATAAACACTTAAAGATAATAATGATTTTTTTATCTTTATAATGATCCAAGTTTATTGGCTGCCTTGAAAAAGGGATTTTCTTAGACATTTAATGTTTATACAATTTAATGAATATTTGTACAAACAAGTATCAACTGGGAAATAAGAAATTATATTGTTTTATTATCAGATGTTAGGAGTGCTATACCGTAACTTGCTTTGTGTAGACTTGTTTGGTATTTAGTGTGATATGCATTTTAATCTTCATGGTACAGCTGTAAATCAAGCATCATTTCCTCTGAGGTAGTGGGTGGTCAAATAATCAATAATGGGTAATATTAAACAGCCATTTTTCAAATACCTTAAATTGGAAATTGTGAAGCAAATGGTGTTTCAAGCATTCATTTTTCATTTCTGACAAAGACAAAACACAGCAATCAATGGATATTATTTATTTTCTGTCCAACAAAATGTATTTAAAATAGGTTCATAATATAGGACAAATATATTTGAAAGTAAACGACTATACTGTGCTGATATTGCATCAACTAGAGGTTATTTGTAATTTCAACAAAGTAAACATTATGATACTGTTTTTTTTACTAATTATTGTTTTTAGTACAACAACATTTCGATAAGAAAGGTTATTCTATATTAATATAAGCAGTAGAATCTAACAGCTCCATACATCTTTTGATTGATTTTAAATCTTAAGTGAGTGACTAGTAAAATTATTTCAAATACAAAATCTCTGTTTTGAAAACAAGACATTCACAGCACCTCCAAATCATTTACCTTTGCTACAGTTATTATATTAGTAGACCAGCCATTTCCTTTTTTCTAGAAGGTATTATCCTTGAAGCATTTTACTTCACCCTTTTCTATTCTTTTGCTGTTGTAATATAGATGATTAATTTAGCCTGCAACACTGTAATATTTATTACATGTAATATCTATTTCAAAATTATGTTTCTAAAACCAAAGCAGAAAACATCCAGCATTCAGATTTAACTAGTGGCTTGTTTAAATAACACAAAATTCACAGTCATGAACTACAGTGATTGACGACTGAAATGTTAAAGTACCAACCGAAATGTTAAATATTTTAACCAGACCTTTTTGAGGTGTGATATCCATCTCAATCAGTCAGACCATGGACAGATTGCAATGCCCAGAATTTTAGAAAGTATAAAATATCTTGTTTAAAGCATAAGAAGAATCAAAATTCTATTCTTACCCAGAAGAGTACATATAGTAATATAAGTAGAAGAGTACATACAGTAATTTTGTAGGATGTAAATCTATCTGAAACAGTGGAACAATATAAAATAACACTGGGGAATTGCAATCTCCTGAATAAATTTCCTCCAGGGACTTGGACAGTCTAAAGCAATGTTGGGTCTGGTCAGAACTGGGAGGAGAGACCTTAAAGGAAAACCAGGTTATTGCTGCAAAGGATGCTGGAAGAACAGTGGGTATCACTTTTTCCTTCAGAATTTTCAAAGTGATGCTGTAGTATGGTGCTGTAGGAGGCATAGTCACGCAGACCATTTCATTTGTACATGAACTTGATCAACTCCTATATGTATGCTTTGCGATCTTGCAGAGTGGAAAGACAATACAGATGCAGCCATTCAAAGTTTGTGGTACCGCACACAACTATGCACAAACCACCATTTAACCTCTTTACTGTGCACATTTTAATCCGCTTAGTATTGAATATTTATATGGAATTTTACAAGTAAAGTGAATTTTTAGTAGCTAAGCATAAAAAGAAGAGGAGCATCTGAAGGTCATAAACGATATTAATTTAGGAACATAAACATATTATGTAAACTGTAATTTGCGGGTATTGGTAATTTAAAGAAAAATTACACATCAGTATTCCATTTCTCCCTAAACATTTTAAGCATCAAAATCTTACATGTTGTTATTTCGGAAAGGTTTTTACGTGCTCCGTCTGACCATATTACTGTACGTTTATATACTTTGTGAAAATTGATCATTTTAACCTATTCTGCGAATACGCTCGTTATTGGAGTAAACAAAAGCATATTTTTCTTTGAAAAACTAAAATAGCAAATATTTTGTACACTGCAGTATACTGACATTTTTTATATTTCTAAATATCACAACATGTTCGTACTGTATGTACACAGCGGTACCGCAGGGTGTAGGATGGAAAAACCCGCAAGCCCTACATTAATGTTGCGCGTTTGCCTGGCGCTGCGACCGAAGAGCACCCAGCTAGGGTACGCGGCGAGGGGCAGAACAGGAGTGGTAATGATCAGGGCGAGGATTAGGAATGCCGCTGACCAGTGTAGCTGACCCATTTTGAAATGAGCATACAGTCTGGGGAGATCGCCCAGTTTTTGCACCCCTGTGTCTGGTCTGGTCTGGTCTGCTCTGCTCTGCTCTGCTCTCTCTCTCTCTCGGGGGTGCTGGCTGTGACGAATTTCACTCCACAAAGTCTGAGTCTCTGTGTCTACTTTGTTGTAAACAAACCGGTTTCACAACTGGTTCCTCAGCTTCTTCATTTTCAAAGTAGAATAGGGCAAGTCTTCCAATGAAAGACAGTCCACCTTCCCCCCACGGACAGACTGACACTTGTTTTCTTAGAAAAATAGATTCACAACGTGAACCTGTGTCAGTCTTCTATGGAAAAAAAAATCGGCTTGAACACTGTGGGTGCTGTTTTTAATGAGCTGCTTAGTAAAGAATACGAATTTTCCTGCTGTCAGCAGTATTGTATATATAGTTTTATGTACAGGCTGTGAAAAGTTTCACAAGTTGAAGTCTTTAAAATTAGGCTGGGCAATCGATTTTTTTAATTCTTAAAAAATAAATAAAAAATGAGATATAATGATGTGTTCCTGTGTAGTGGTTTGATGGTTTTACTGAGATAATTATTAATTGTAGCAGTAATCACGAGGTGGTTCGTTGTGGCTTTTAAAAAATCAATCGTCAGAACAACTAACGACGCACACACACGGGTTCAATACACGAGATACATTTATTAACATAAATTTTGCACCAAACATATACCAGTCTGCCTGGATACAAGCGGCAGACCTTACTGTGAGGGTTATCAATATACAAGGTATATAATCTCGAAGAGATGCAAACACAAAGAGATACACAACAGAGAATATATTTCAAAATATATCGTTCGGCTACACCAAATCGCTAATCAGTGTTATTACCCACTGTTACTCTAAACTCGGAAGTAAATGCATTACTCATGAATTAAATTGATAACAACTTGTGTTGAGGTACAATTGAATTCTCGAGACGCAATGTAAAACATGGGCTTTACTTATCCACTGTGTATGGATTTGGAATTTCCCGGCATGAACACCAAACCAGCTGACAGGCTCTGTTGCAGCCTCTGTTCCAGCGGTTGTCCAATGGGCATTGTCCCGGCATCCTCTGGCTACCGGCCAACCAGTCGGGGTGCAGCTCGGGGTAGGACGGGAGGAGGAATCTAACTGCAGCGCGCAGGGCAGTCGTTGCTCCGAGGGGATCTACCAGCAGTCCGGCTGGCTAGTAGAAAGTCTCTATGCACAGAGTGTGACCGCGAGTCCTCGCAAGTCACTCTTTTGCCCGGGAAGATGCTGGTTCGTTCCCGGTCCAGCGCTGCTTCTGAATAAGCTATTCAGGTTGTCGACGAGGGTCCAACTGTAGGCTGCCATTGATCAAGCGGAGCATTCACATTGGTAGAATTCTGAGTACGAACGGGATCCTCGGCCTCGCACTTAGAACAAAGTCCAAGTCCCAGTGCAGACAACAGCAGTTGTCACGTGATTGTCTCTGAGGATGCGCGAAAATGGCCAAGGAGAGCCCTGACCTGAGCTTGCGCTCCCTTTTTGACCAAGACACAGATGTGTGCTGATGGGTTGAGAGTTTGGCGGGCATTGGAGACCCACGTGGTGTTACCACGCCCTGCCAGTCCCTGATTGGTTGATCAAGGTGAGATATGAGTCACTTACTCCTGACACTTAGGAATGCAGTCCAGATGTCCATCTGGCACTCCCTAGACAGATAGGCGCCAATGGATGACCATTGATCATGATAGCCAGGCTTAGCTAAGTGCATCCCCGTTTGGGAGCTGTCCCTTATCAAAAGAAAACATCTTAAATCAGCCTGCATGAATACCTTCTCTGTGGCTGCACCACAGAGATGGAGAGTGAGATGGGGCCTCATTTAGGAAAGCACAGCAACGCTTAATTCTGTCTTATTAACAAGCATTGCCGCTACACCTGCTTAGACATTGCACGACTTTAAAAGCTATAAAAACTGGCTTCAATAGTTCATAACCACAACAGCATCCAAATCATATCAGCTACTATATATAACATAAAGAAATATATTTACAGTAATTTAAAGTATATATTTAAAGTAATAATTTAACAATATATGTAAATGTTTTATGATATGTGTTTGTTCTAAATGTCTGTAATATGTCTGTAGATTGTATCTTATTTTTAGTTTTTGTTTTGTTTCATGTTAATTTTATAAGGGAGAGTGTCATAGAGAGACACATTTACCCCCATCTTGATTAAAATCGCAAACGTGTGTTTCATAAAATACTTTTATTTTTCACAATCTGACAATGCAAGACAGAATTCACATTCTCTGCGCCCAACAGCCTTACAGATCAGCATATCAAAGAAGAAAACAATTATCACGTCCGGCTTTTAAATGGAATTGCTTTAACTTGCTAATGCGTTACTATAACAGTACGGGTGTGGCAAGTTTCTAATGTGTCCTGATTGTCATGGGCGAAAGGAACCTGTCTTTCATTGGAATGTAGTGGGGGTTCCAGCAGGAGCGTATTGTACTTCCTCTTGGGATAAAACGTGGAAAGATTAGATTGTTATCTTTTTGATTTTTAAAGTAAATCTTAGAAAAGTGTAATCTATAACTAAAAAGCTGTATTTATTTAATACCACTTGATAGTTATATTAATAGAGATAGGAATTCAAGTTGATACTATTTAGACTTTTAATTATTTTAAACTGTATAACAGCATCGTACACATTAAACATGAAAAAGTGGGGATATTTTATAAAAGCAAGATTGCTCAGTTGGACAGTATAAATCAAGTATGATTTTAATGTTTGTAATCGCTATTCTTGCAAGTACAAACATAAACTGGAATGCTACAGAACCCTAAACAGACAATACACACTTTTAGTTTAGCAGGATTTGCGCGATAAGCACATTGTTTAATGGGGATGACATTACCCACGTCTATTATCACTGTACAAAACTACTTCAGCCTGCGTAGTCTGCAATGGAACAAGTAATAGGTTTATTCCATGTTGAAAAGAGAAGAGAGAAAACACAACGTTTCGGCTGTGAAGCCTTCTGCAGGTGTGAGGGTCTTCAGCTCAAAATGAAACACTAAAATGTAATATAGGCACTGAACGGGTTAAACTTTGATTTGGGCTTGCTTGACGTCACTGCCTTTCATCTGAAATCCTGTTTGAATCCTGCTAAACTAAAAATTAGACACAAGAAGAGAAGAGGCTCTGGTGAAATTTCTTTGTGAACTGAAGAGTTAAAGTGTAAAGTGTCTCCTCCTTTTAAGCTTGTTAGTGCGACACAGAAGATATTACTGTATTAATGATGTAGCGTTATCGGGTCACATGGGTTTGCACCCTACACCCTGCGGAACCACTGTGCAAATACAGTACGAACATGTTGTGATATTTAGAAATATAAAAATGTCAATATACTGTAGTGTCCATAATATTTGCTATTTTAGTATTTCAAAGAAATGTTTATTTGTTAAAAGAAAACTCATAGTGATTGCTGGATTTGAAGTCCTGTAACAACCACTGAAAAAGCGATACACACATCAATAGAAAGTCTTATACTACTGTTTGTGCAACAGTATATGAATATAATTATATCGTTATTAATTTCTTAGGTGCTAGATTCCATATTATATTTCCTATTAATCCAATTCTAAAAATATGCTTTTGTTTACTCCGGTAACGAGCGTATTCACAGAAAAGGTTAAAACGATCAATTTTCACAAAGTATATAAACATACAGTAATATGGTCAGAAGGAGCACATAAAAACTTATCCGAAATAACCACATGTAAGACTTTGATACTTAAAATGTTTAGGGAGAAATGGAATACTGTTGCGTATTTTTTCTTTAAACTACCAATACCAGCAATATACAGTTTACATAATATGTTCCTAAATTAATATCGTTTATGACCTTCAGATGAGTTATGCTCCTCTTCTTTTTATGCTCAGCTACTAAAATTTCCCTTTATTTGTTAAATTCCATAAAAATATTTAATACTAAGCGGATTTAACCGTTTCTGTGAATACACTCATTATCGGATTAAACAAAAGCATAGTTTTAGAATTGGATTAATAGGGAATATAATATGGATTCACGTATCTAAATAAATGAATAACAGTATAACTATATTCATATACAGATGCAGCCATTCAAAGTGGGCGTTACAGACACGTACCGCAGGTGACGCGCGGCACTGCAGTACGTGATTGGTTGACCGACAGGGGCACTCGTGGTCCGTTGGTCTGTCGTAGAAAGACTTACAGTAAACGTCTTTGCTGTGCCCGTTGTAGATATTGAATTTTACCACTGAAGGGAAATCTTAGTAGCTGAGCATAAAAAGAATAGGAGCATACTGTAACGCGTGTGAAGGCCATAAACGATATTAATTTTGGAACATAAACATACAGTATATGGCTGGTCTTGGTACTTTAAAGAAAAAATACACACCAGTATTCCATTTCTCCCTAAACATTTTAAGCATCGAAGTCTTTAACTAAAGAGATACCGGAGTCAACAAGCATACTTTTAGAATTTGATTAAAAGGGAATATAATATTGAATCGTGTATATATTTTATGAAAGCAAGATTGCTCAGCTTGACAAAAGTACACAACCTACCTTTATCAGAAATATTTATGCATCAAAGCCTTTACCGAAGATATTACTA
Source organism: Atractosteus spatula (assembly GCF_055471065.1). NCBI lineage: Eukaryota > Metazoa > Chordata > Actinopteri > Semionotiformes > Lepisosteidae > Atractosteus > Atractosteus spatula. Next base: position 37,306,472 of record NC_142709.1, read on the forward strand.
ATAGTATTAATAATGGATGACTTTGGACAAGCTGTATACTCAAAGTATAATTTCTTTAGCACATTTGTACAAGCACTTGGAATCTGTCCAAGCCATACTTTGTCAGGCATTTTGTTTTACTTCAACGGGCATAAAAACTCCCTTGCTTTTAACAGGGCGTTTCATAATTTCTAACTATGAAAATGATTTAAAATGCGACACTTATCATTCAACTAGAGCTCAAAATATCACAAGGATCCTCAAGAGCACAGCAAAGACTGTATTAAAAGATACTTGTATGAGATACATGAGAATCCAGGCTTTTTTTATCAATGCTTTCTTTTCCGTATGCCAGATTTTATGGAACCACTTCAGAAGGGTGTCAGCCAGTCAGATTCCAGGAATCGGTACATTAAAGGAAAAATACACACCGGTATTCCATTTCTCCCTAAACATTTCATGCATCGAAGTATTTAACTAGCATGTGAAATAGCGTGTGAAAAAGTGGTAGTTTTAAGCTTTTCTGCTAATATAATATGGAATCGCGTAACTAAAGAATTTAATAACGTTATGATTATATTCGTGTACTGCGACAGGGCTGTGTAGGGCTGTTTCGCCTCTGTCTTCATGCAATTCCACCTGTAGCCTACTGGTCTACGTGTCCGCTTACCAACTCACAGGTTGTGTGTTCAAATCCAGCTGGTGCTGGACTTTTCTTTTCACAAACATTTCTTCGAAAAAATAGAATAGCGATATTATGGACAATCAATTGACTTTTATATTTCAAAATATCACAACATGATCGATTCTAAGTCATTTTTGATAACAATGAATAGTCACCTTTTTCCCTTCTGACAACGGTCCCTGCGTCTGCTTCCTGCTTCTATTGTGTGTGTGTGCAATAGAGTAAATTTTTATAGAGAAATGGAGGCTGGACAGTATGTGTTACAATATAAACATTTATATTGATTTAAATCGTGTTCTGATTTAAATCGCAAACGCGTGTTTAATTATATGTGTTTTTTTAATCATAATCAGACTAATGCAACATAAATTGATACAGTATCTTTGTCTTCTAAGTATCTTAATAAACTTTCAGCATAGCTTTCTACCCGTTAAGATTTATATTTCTTGGGATTTTGGGATCAAACGTGGAAGGATTAGATTGTAATCGTTTTTATTTGTCAAATATGTGATTGTATTTCTGAATGTTATGTTACACCTACAGTAGTTCACTGCTTTAAATACATCAAATTAAGAAAGTTATGTGTAGCACTTTAGATCTTTTTTTCTGAACCAGGGAAAATCGGATCATGTTTCTCTATAACAATAATAAAAAACTTTATTTTACATATCACCTTTAAAAGTGGCATCTCAAAGCAATACAGTAGATCGAAAAACAGTTAAAAGGGACCAAAGTAAATACCAGACAAACGCAAACGCGTTTTTAATAAAATGCTTTTATTCATTCAGCAGAGAGTGAGAGGGACATCCAGCAGAGAGAGACACACACACCGGTTTCCATTGACAAAATTGTTTTTTTTCAATTCCTCTTGTCTAACAGGAATGTTTTGTTTGTGGACAGACTGTTAGACTAGAGGAAAAGATCGCCTCCTTCTACGAAGCATTTCGTTGATCCGATCACGAATTCTTTTCCAGTCGCACGAAGTAAGGGTAAACTTACACCATACCGATGAGCTAATGCCAGGGAAAGACACCATTTCCTTTTTCTGATCACTCGCTTTCTGGATACACATCTCACCTGTCCTGTTCTTTGTTTTCCTGGTTTGTTGATTATGCCTGCTTCGGTCCACTCCTACCCTCACACCTAAAGAATACTATTTTAAATTTCTTGGCGCAGTTCATCAACCCTTGTATGTGCTGTCCGCGCCCAAAATGCAATTTAAAAAAAGTCAAAAACTGCACTCAAAATGCAATTTAGAGCTTTCTGGCAAGAGGAGACACCCAAATCAATGTAACATGCCACAGTGTGTGCATGAACAGGGTTATACTGCCTATTCCCTTCGATACCCGATTAAAAAAAAAAAAAAATGTTTTGAATCCCCGGCGGAACCGGGCATCCATATGAATCAAGTAACAGGTTTATTCCATGCTGAAAAAAAGAAGAATGAAAACACATTCCATAAGAAAGATCTGTACCACGCAATGATCCCCCCGGAGTCTCTGCCCCGGGCTATTTGGGTTTTTAGACAGAGGGTAAAAAACTCTCTCTCTGGCTTGACCTCCCCCTCCATGGGTATTGTCTGTTTTTTTTTGTTAACAAGGCTCGCCAGCTAATGTGAATCGAAACCTGTCTTTCTAGCTTTTAAAGTCGTGCGATGTGTAAACCACAATTCAAATAGAGAAAAAAGACCTGACTGACAAGCCGATACATACTGTACTCTTAGAGTTTGATTAATAGGGAATATAATACAAAAATATATAATACAAAAATATAGTACTAAAAAAGGTACTACCACTTTTAAAGGTGATATGTAAAATAAAGTTTTTTATTATTGTTATAGAGAAACATGATCCGATTTTCCCTGGTTCAGAAAAAAAGATCTAAAGTGCTACACATAACTTTCTTAATTCGATGTATTTAAAGCAGTGAACTACTGTAGGTGTCGAGAATCGTTTTGTGGTGTTTGTTTAGATGAAACGTTCCTAAAACGTATAACGTAACAAAATTAAAGACGATTAAAATCTGTAATCTTTCCACTTGTACTGTAAGTCATCGGAAAGTTTCTGCTTTGTGTAAGGATGGTATCAAAAAGCAGTCTTAAGTGGTGAGAAAGCTGTGCTCAATGTATTTAAGGGACTTAAAAGTAAAAGGAGATGCTTCATATTGTTTGACTAATTTTAAAAACTAAGTTATAAATGCAGACGCTCCCTCGGTGCCGCGCCGGGTATAAATATCAAAATATACATACCCAACACTGATTGTACCCATCTGTCATGCAAATAAAACACCTTGAATTGAATTGAATTGAGGGAGAGAGGGAGGAGGGGGAGAGAGATAACCAGGACTCAAGGCAAATAAGATACACTCCACAGGCATTCACAACAGCAACATATGAAACGTTTGCACGTATAGTTAAGTTATTACTTGGTTTTCAAAGTGCAATGAAATACAATATTGTTGTTGTTGCTGTTCTTGTTGTTTTTATCCTGTAAAGCGTTTTGAGAAGCCACCTTTAAAGGCGATATATACTGTAAAAGCGCTGATTCTTATGGAATGTGTTCCGCCGGGGATTCAAATTTTTTTTTTTTAATCGCGTATCTAAGGAAATCTCAGTATAACTTTGTTCATGAACAAACAGTGTCATGTTACATTATTATTAGTTTTTTTGTTAACAAGGCTCGCCAGCTAATGTGAATCGAAACCTGTCTTTCTAGCTTTTAAAGTCGTGCGATGTGTAAACCACAATTCAAATAGAGAAAAAAAGACCTGACTGACAAGATTTAAGATGTGGCTGTCAATGTTGGATTAAAAAAAACACATTGCCCGACGTTTGTTGCATTGCTTGAAAAATAACTTTATTTCGAGAGACTGGATAAGTAATTCAAGTGTTTTTTTTAACTTCCTGTCAGAAGATAGGACACAGCGGATCAGGCACCCGCTGAATGGAAAAGGGGCACTTTAATGTTCTGTATGGCTAATACTAAAGCCAAAACTGGCTCAATACCCTCAATGGGCTTTGACGTGCTAATGCGTTGGTTTAACAGTCCGGGTGTGGCAAGCCCTAAATGAATTAATAGCAAACATGGTTTACATAAAATACATTTTTCCAAGAAAGTTTATAATAATACGATCTATAGTTGAATTCTGAGCCTAAATATAAAGGAAAAGCATTTTCAGAGAGCAATCATGCTGTGTTTATGTAGAAAAAGCGATTAGGTTTATGAGCAATCTAATTACCTATTCGCCTAAAACGCTATAAAAAATAAAGTTTATTTAGAGATGAATGATCAGTGTCGCAGTTTAATGCAGTTTAATGCAATTTAGAGCTTTCTGGGAAGAGGAGACACCCAAATTATAATGTAACATGCCACTGTTTGTGCATGAACAAAGTTATACTGCAATTTTCCTTAGATACGCGATTAAAAAAAATTAATTTTTTGAATCCCCGGCGGAACACACTCCATAAGAATCAGCGCCTTTTTACAGTATATCGCCTTTAAACACATATATTTAAACACGCGTTTACGATTTAAATCAAAACGCGATTCAAATCAATATAAATGTTTATTTTGTAACGCATATGTGACTATTCATTGTTATTAAAAAGACTTAAATTCGATCATGTTGTGATATTTAGAAATATAAATTTGTTTGGTGCAAGTGAAGTTTTATTTAATCTCTGACCCAGGGAAAAGTTTTATTTTTTATTTTTGTTTGTTAAAAAAAAGTCATGGCTCTGGCTGGATTCGAACACCCAACATGTGATGTGTAAGTCAGGAACCTAACCCACAGCGCCACTGGCAAGATCACATGAAGAGTGTTGAAAAAGCCCTAGAGAAACAGTATCAGTAGACATTGTACAGTGTGTACTATTCTTGTGTTGCGGTACATGAATATAATTATATCGTTATTCATTTCTTTAGATACGCGATTCCATATTATATTCCCTTTTAATCAAATTCTAAAAGTATGCTTGTTGACTCCAGTATCACGTTAGTTAAAGACTTCGATGCTTAAAATGTTTAGGGAGAAATGGAATACTGGTGTGTATTTTTTCTTTAAAGTACCGAGACCAGCCATATACTGTATGTTTATGTTCCGTTACCGTATGCTCCTATTCTTTTTATACTCAGCTACTAAGATTTCCCTTCAGTGGTAAAATTCCATATCAATATTCAATACTAAAACGGGCACAGTAAAGACATTAAATATACATATACATACTGTATACAGTACAGTTTGCATACAGTAATATGTTTATGTTCCTAAATCAATCTCTTTTTTGAGCATGTGAAAGGCATGGTGAATCGGAGATTCCCAAAAATGACCGTACTTTGCATGATTGGAAACAAATGCGTGATTGCAAAATGCTGTGGTGTTACTTTTACAAAGACGGTCAATGAAAAAAAGAATGTGGACCAGGGCAATACTTTGAGTTTACAGCTTGTCCAAGGTCATTCATTATTAATACTATTAGTAATATCTTCGTTAAAGACTTTGATGGCGACAGCTCAAACATGAGAGGTTGAGCTTTATTAGCTCCACCTTGCGGAAATTCCAGATACTATTATTTTACTTGAGGTACTATACGAGAATTTACGGTAACTCGCAGTAGACTGTGTAAAGCGCACCACAAAATAATGCGGTATCGCCTACTCGTTTTGAATGGCTGCATCTGTACCTTGTGAAAAGTGATCAAATTCAAAAAGTATGCTTTTGTTTACTCCGATAATGAGTGTATTCGCAGAAAAGCGTAAAACTATCACTTTTCTCACAAAGTATGTAAACGTACAGTAATATGGTCAGAAGGAGCACGTAAAAACGTTTCCAAAATAACCACATGTAAGACTTTGTTGCTTAAAATGTTTAGGGAGAAATGGAATACTGGTGTGTATTTTTTCTTACCAATACCAGCCATATACAGTACAGTTTACATAATATGTTTATGTTCCTAAATTAATATCATTTATGAGCATGTGAAAGGCATGGTGAATCGGAGATTCAGTGGACCAAAGTAATACTTTGAGTTTACAGCTTGTCCAAGGTCATTCATCATTAATACTATTAGTAATATCTTCTTTAAAGACTTTGATGCATAAAATATTTCTACATAATTAAAATTATGATACAGGTGGTAGGTTGTGTACTTTTGTCCAACTGAGCAATCTTGCTTTCATAAAATATACCAACTTTTTAATGTATAATGATTAACAAGCTGTAATACACAGTTTAAATGTAAAAGTCTAAAGAGTATACAACTTAATAAAGATTGTTCCTCAGCAGTGATCGGGATTCGAAACCCGGTGTTTTTGGTGACAGCTCAAACGCTATACATGAGAAGTTAAATTTTATTAGCGCCACCTGGCGGTTTTACAAGGTGACTTTGGATACTATTTACATAATTTACACAATTTCTCATTTACATACGGTAAACCGCTGTTTGACGCAAAATGGCGCGTTTTGATGCAACACGCCCATTGGGTTGTACCGCAGCGTACCCCGTTTGTTTTGAATGGCTGCATCTGTATGTTATATTTAGATCCTTAAATCCTTTAGTTACGCAATTCCATATTATATTCTCTATTAAGCAGATTCTAAAAAGTACACTTTTTTTTACTGCAATAACAACAACAAGCATTCATAGAAAAGGTTAAAACATTATAGTTTTTTATAAAGTATATATACTTAATATAGTCAGAACAAGCATGTCAGAACTTTTCCAAAATAACCACAGTAAGTGACCGAGTTAAAGACATTGATGCATAAAATGTTTATGAAGAAAGTGAAATACTGTTGTGTACTTTTTATTTAAGCTACCACTACCAGCCATATAAAGTATGTATAAGATATTTATATTCCTAAACTAATATAGTTTATGACAGTATGACATTCAGAGACATTATGTTCCTGTTATCGTTCTGCTGAGCTACCAAAATTTCCCTTAAATTGTAAAATTCCATATTAAGCAGATTTCAACATGCACAGTAGAGAGATTAAATGAAGCAATCTTTTCCTTAACAACTAATGCACCAAACTTGGCAACCTGCAGCCCCAATCCCGTGTTATGGGGTTTTACTGTGAATTTTGAATGGCTACATCTGTATGCAGCAAATAAACATAAATGTTGAAATAAATTGATTCAAAATGCAGTGCTGGCATACAAATGTTTTACTTCTTTATTTTGGGATGTAACGTTGATACCATCATTCTGTACTGTGCACACTATAGCTTACAAAACTGGAAATAATGTTGCCTTCTGGTTCAGTATTAATATGGCCAATAGTTCTACAAGCTGAAATATGCAAATTGTAGTTTTGTCTACAGTGATAATCTGACATAAAAAAATAAAGAAATGCAGAATATTTTACACTTGTATATGGACTGGGTTTATGTCTGCATGCAAAAAAAATGCCTTTCTTTAGTTTGCCAGAAATCCCTTATTGCAGTAGAAAATTATTATGCAACTTTCATTCAAAAAGCTTTAGAAATACAGGTCTAAATAATATAATTCTGAGTGCCCAATTAAACATATTTATTTCAGCAACTAGATTTCTTTTAAAATGCACAAGACAAATGAAAGGTTCATATTGCCAAGAGGAACTGATATGCTATAATTAACTTACAATAGCAGTCTGCTTTAATTGTTCACAAAATCATGATCAAAATGAGAGCAAAAGGAAACAGCAATATCATGCTGTCAGTGAGACAATATAAATCTGATATCATTTCAAGCTTAAATTACACATGGTGTTTAGATTCTACACCAAAAAATAGACAAAAAAAAAGCTCAATAATGGAGTTAGCATATTATATTGAGAATGTGGCAAGTAATTATATCTAGTAAGGAAAGAAAAAAAAAGGTTAAAACATTCATTACATTAATACAAGCCAAAGTAAATTAAAATACATATATTAAATGTAATCTACAATACAGCCTACAAACAAAAACTTAATTCCAACAAATAATTTCCAACATCAGGATTGGAAAACTATTACCTTAAATTTGAATTTGATTATAGAAAAACGACATTGTCAGGCTTAGTGACATTTTGTGCATTTTGGCATACTGTGTGATTTATATTAGCTTAGGTCCAACGTTGGCTGTCTGTCATTGTAATGCTTTCATATGTGCCAATGTTCTGAATTCTAACATTTTTTTCTGTACAGATGCAGCCACTGAAAGGTACTGCCTTATTTTTTTCAAATATGCTGATGCAGGATTGCTCTACTCTGTAAATCTGCCAGTAAATCCTTAATTTATGTATGAGATTACCACATACAATAAATCTTATTTTAATATTAAAAAATAAATATGTATTATCTGTGAATATGACTTACTGTGATTTGCAGGTGTGGCACATTGGGAATTGTAGTCTTTTTGATCCCTATTTGATTTATGTGGCCAATGTTTTAAATCTACAATACATGCCTTGAAGGAAATACTTCCTGTTTCCTTTTAAATAGACCATACCATCTCAAAATAAAAAAAGGGTTTTACCACAACAATATGCTCTACAATTGTTGCATACAACAATATGCTGTAAAAAGTGACGCTTTTGCTGCTTTTTTTTTCTCAAGATCCCATTATTTCAGGCACTTTACAGTAAGTAACACACTAAGATAGTCAGTGCAACTAAAAGAGTAAAATACTTTGATACTATTTCAATAATTTATAGAACTAAAGACTTATTCCAATGAGTTTTATTTTTTATATTCTTTTTAAATAAATATGCAATTCAAAGACATGTTCAAGTTACATCCCATTTGTTTAAGGTATGTATTTTAAAAAGGTGAGAATGAGCAACTTCCTAGCTACATTAAAACATCACTATGTAATAAGTACACTTACGGAGTGCTAAAAAGTGAGACCAGTTGCACCATACCTTACTGGAAAATAGGTCAAAAGGGTCTTCAATCTTGTTTCTCGAAAAGTCTACATACAGTGCATACTTTTATTGCTTCGTGAGGAAAACAACGATTTATATTTTGTCTTAATGTTAAATATGCTATCTAAATGCTAGAAGGAAACAAAAACAAAAATGAAAATACTTATTTTTTCATTTTCTTTAACAAAAAAAAGTAACATTCACTGTTTAATCAAATTGTTTTATTGTTTAAAAAATTCGTAAATCAGGGAAAATGAGCGTCTCTTTGTTCTGAACAACTCATTCATCCAATCACGAATCCTCTTCCAATCATATGATTTAAGGTATTTTAATCTATGATTTACCATCTCTCTAATCCTTTCCTAAAGATTAGAAGGTTAAGACCCCTTTTTCTCGGGAGCCATCAAAGATAAAAAATGTGTCCCACCCCAAGTAGGTTTCAAAATTCACAATGCTCCAAAAACAGAAAAGCGGCATAACGGTAGGCTCTTCTGCTTCCATCTACACCAGTGCAATCCACATACAATTTCTCCTCCTTTTCTTTACTGATGGGTAAACGTTGAATATGTGGAAGAACTTTACATGGCCTTGGCATGAGAGGCTGTATGGAGAAAGGTTGGACACTGCAATCTCCACAGCAGGCCTGGTCTTCATTGGAGAAGGAGGAGGAGCGGTGGTGGGCTGTTTAGAGTCAGTGGGCATGGATGTTTGCCTCTGGAACTTGCTTTGGCTCCACACTACAGCCACCCCCAGAAGGACTCCATCCAAGTGCGCTTTTGTACACTGGTACTATGGCTAGTGGCCAAGAGCTCAGACCCACAATGTATGAAAAATAATACATGTAGGAAAAATGTCATATTATATTGTTGGTTTTGATTCAAATTAAACTGTCCATCCATCTTACCCCTTTCTTCCTTACTGTCCTGAAGGTCTTAGAGGATTACTTTGAGTGTGCAGCATTTTCTAAAGAACAGGCCATGAAGAAATATTACAGCAATAATACTGTATAATGCATACTATAATCAAGTATGTTAAATGAAGCCTACTGTATTTGCCTACTTTCACTCTTTATGAGCCAACACAGCAGGTACTGAAGCACCATGTCTCTTCCCGTAAAATATCTTGGTCTCCATACTGTAGCTGTTGTACTGCAGGTTCACTGATTTTTTTCAAATAAGAACTCAACTAAATCTCAACACTTTAATATCAATATTACTGTAAGAGTAAGAATGCCAAACCTTATACAAGACTGATTCCCTTTCTTCCAAAACAAGCAGGAAGCAGGCAATTGATAGTCAGCCCAGACTGTTGATTGAGTCCAACAGTCTTTCATTATCTTGAAAATGCACTCATCTCTATGGCATTAAATATTATTCAGACTATTGAATGTGCCCTCAATATGCCACAAACACATAGGGGTGTGAGGATTAATTTACATTTTTTGAGACTTCAATGGCATCTTTAAAAACACCTTGAGATGTCAAATTTCCTGCATTTTGTTGAGGTTGACTTCTGTTTTTTTTGTAACCTTTATACGCTTAGTTAATTTTTCATACATAATACAGATCCAGCCATTCAGGATGTCAGGAGCATAATGCACCATTTTAGGTAATACATTCTGTATTACAACATGTTGTAATGCCAAACACCCTTTAATTTTTAAAATAATCTGATATAGGACTGCACTACTTTATAAAACTGGAAGAATTCAGGGTTGTCACGTGAAATGCTTGGGCTTGAATCCTGGCCAGTGCCCTGTGGGGAATAATCTTTGTCCAATAATACAATTTTTTAAAATAATAACATTTAATTAATATAATACAGTAAGATTTGTGTTAATTTAATATAGACTATGTTAAATATTAGATTGATATTAAAAATAAAACGCAGGATTACTCAAACTTAGGCTGTTATGGATGGGATGTTTTTATTTCAGGTTTACATACACATTAAAATAATCTTAATGTGAACTGTGAACTGTGAATTGGGGTCATGTGCTGTATCGTTCCCATGACTGCCTGTGACCTCATCTCTGATAAGATAAATTAACACAATTAAAAAAACAGTAAGGGTCTCCCAGACACAACAATCAGTATAATAAATTAAGTAAGAAAAACCCGTTTATAAATTCAGACAACTATTATTCTAGTAACAATGACTAACCTAATCCACATGTAGATTTAAGACATATTAATTGAAAAGTTTGAAATTATTGCTTCATTCAGTTTTTCCTTTGCTTTCTACAATATAGTGGCTTGGTCAAAGCTCTACTAAATTAACAACAGTGTCTAAGGAGGGGCAGAGCCACTGGTAGGTCAATAGAAGTTTTATTCTCTTTCATGGTTCATATTGCACAAACCGGAGTGAAATCTTTCAAGTTCAGTTTTATTGGTATGAAAATTGACATAAGGGGACTGAAGAAAAACATCCAGCCATTCAGAATGTGTGTTGGATAATGAAGCTAGTACTCCCCAGTGCAATATAACATGCCACATTTTTTAAATCTGTTTTCAACTGAACTATTTTGTACAACCACCAGGTGGCACAGTGAATGCTTAATGTGGTGTATGAAAGCTACACTGGACTGTCGCCAGAAAACTGAGCTGAGCCAAATTATAGAATGTAAATTGTCTATAAAATAAACTTTTTTTCATTTTAATCAGCATGTTAAATATTACATTAATTTAAAAAGTAGGTCTATTTTATAAAACACAATTACTCATTGGATATATAAAAAATAATAATAATAATTGCTTACACTTATATAGCAATTTTCTGGACACTCCACTCAAAGCACTTTACAGGTAATGGGGACTCCCCTCCATCACTACCAATGTGCAGCATCCACCTGGATGATGCGACGGCAGCCACAGTGCGCCAGAACACTCACTGCACATCAGCTATTAGTGGGGAGGAGAGCAGAGTAATGAAGCCATTTCATAATGGGGATTATTAGGAGGCCATGGTTGGTAAGGGCCAATTATGTAACGGGAAATTTGGCCAGGACACCAGGGTTACACTCCTACTCTTTTCGAGAAACACCCCAGGATTTTTAATGAGCACAGAGAGTCAGGACCTCAGTTTTATGCCTCATCCAAAGGACAGCTCCCGTTTACAGTATAGTGTCCCCCTTACTATACTGGGGCATTAGGACCCACATGGACCGCAGGGTGAGCACTGGCCTCACTAACACCTCTTCCAACAGCAACCTTAGTTTTTCCCAGGAGGTCTCCCATTCAGGTACTGTCCAGGGTCACACCTGCTGAGCTTCAGTGGGTTGCCAGTTGTGAGCTGCAGAGTGATATGGCTGCTGGCTTGTTAGTATAGTGTAGCTTGTTGTGAACACGATGTACCTCTTTCGGGTTTACAGGTTTTACCACATTGAGAAAATTTGTATTTTGTTTTAATGTAAATTTCAACAACAAGTAATCAGGAAACAATTTAGCTTTAAGTTTTAATTATAAAAATACATTTAATACATACTGTACTGTAGTGGATTTAAACCCATAAGGTATCATATTGTGTTTACTGTGTATACTGTATATTTATATACTGAATATATCATACTGCATTTGATTACTGCAAAGTACCATGTATTGTACTATAAAGTACTGCACAATCCAAAGGAAAACTGGCTCTGGAGTGTGAATTTGGATGAATTATTATAAGTGATGGTTTTGTGATTAAGGATTTCATCACAGAATTTTTTAAGTTAATCAAAGGAGGTAAGAAGGGAAACTCACAGCTGACAACCCACTAAAGGGGTGAGCCTGGTCAGTACATGGATGGGAGATCTCCTGGGAAAAACTAAGGTTGTTGCTGGAAGTAGTGTTAGTGAGGCGAGTAGGGTAGATCACCCTGTGGTCCATGTGAATCCTAATGCCCCAGTCTAGTGACGGGGACACAATACTGTTGTAGTGGCGAGGCTTATTAAAATTCAGGAATTAAGTTTTCTGTTCCCTTGCCAGTCTTTCTGTCCTTCATCTCAGAGGTGCTGGGATGAAGAGAGGCCATTCCATTTGGTTCACATCAAAGTGTTTTTCTAGCTGATGGAGTTTCCTGATAAGGAACAGCTCCCCAAAGCTAAGATACATCAACTCCTGAAGCTGAGATGACAAATGTTCATTTCTGGCTCCTCAAAGTCTGGGAGATTCCAAGGGAGAGCTTCATCTCAAGTGGTTTACAACCCCATGGTCAGAGTGCATGGTTACTCATCCTCCACCTAGATCAGCCAATCAGGAACTGGTAGGGCGTGGTAATACCACGTGGGTCTCTGATGCCCATGAAACTTTCAGCCAATGAATGACCTGAAGTTCCTCCAGGTAAAAACAGGCAACACAGAGCTCCTGCAGGACAGTGCCCAGGAGCAGAACAGTTCCCAAGCGCAGGACATTCTCGCTTTGCACCCCCTGACCATCCTGAGACTCAGCCCGGACCACCACGTAACGGCCAGTGTGTCCGAGTGCCAGGATTTTCCTTTGTTCTAAGAGTCGAGAGCAGAGGTTGCCAGCATAACCAAAGGATCCACCCGAGGTTAGCATCAGCAGCAAGCCTCATGAACAGGTCGGAACTGTGGACAGCTGAATCAGTATTCAGAACTAGCACTTCATCAGGAATGAACCGGTCCTCTTCCTGACCTGCTGGGACCCACAGACTTTTCTCCTGTACACAAACTCTTGCTAGTTTCAGCCAGCACTAACTAGCGAGTCTTCAGAGAGCGTCAGCAGCGCCGCAGGAATCTCCACCACGTCGCAAGCCGCACATCGCGGCCTGGCACCGAGCCAGAGAGCACGGATTGGACAGCAACAAGCCTGCAACTGCTTCTTTGTGTCTGCAGGAGATCTGAATCCCCAGAGATTGGATGAGTATTCAACATTCTGCATTACCGCTCGAGAATTCAATTGTTATCCCAACCAGTTGTTATCAATTTAATTCCTAAGAGTTATGTACTTGTTTTGAGTATCTAGTGTAGAAGTTGTAACCAAGTTCATTTACGAAACGGTCTTAATGAATGATATACCGAATGTATTTCCTCTTGGTATGTGTAACTCTTCATGATTGAATATATACCTTTTGTATTCTGCTAACCCTCTCGATAAGATCTGTTATGTTTATATGCACATTTTATGTATTACTAAATGTATTCTCGTGTATTAGTACTTGTGTGTGTGCGCTATTTGAGTTATCCCGCAAGGCTGGATTCGAATGCCATTAAAAGATCATTTTGTGATTTACTGCCACAATTAATAATTGTCCCAGTAAATGCCCAAACCCCTACATTACTGGTGCCTCGTGAGAGGATACTACATAAATTGGCGTCCCAGGGTGGGCATGGTAAGACTGAAATGAATCGACCAAGTGGAATAATTCAATATAAAATGCCGGGGGTTTTGTGCACGACAATACAGTGTGCTGAAAGCAGAAAGGAAAAAAGTTCCCCTTGCTCTTTAAGCAGTGCTTGATTGTTTTGTGATCTTTTGCAATCTACCGGGTTTATTGCATATTTGATCTTGTGGTTGTATTCTGGTGCCTTGTGAGAGGATACTTCACTGTAAAAAGGTGCTGTCCTTCTGATGAGACTTAAAACCGAGGTCCTGAAAGTCTGTTGTCATGAAATTTCCTTTTGGCCTTTACCAATTATGGCCTCCTGATAATCCCCATATATGAATTAGCTTCATAACTCCTCCCCGCTGATAACTGGTGTGTGGTAAGTGTACTGGCGTACTATGGTTGCTGTTGCATCATCCAGATGGGTGCTGCACATTGGTGGCGGAGGGGAGTTCCCATTACTTGTAAAACGCTTTGAGTGTAGTGTCTAGAAAAGTGCAAAATAAGTGTAAGGAATTATTATTATTTTTACAATTGCCAGTAACTAGAGAACAGCTTAGCAATATGTTGAAACTGTACCATAACCGTGAAGACAGACGTGTTAAGTGAGAAAGTTACACACTCCGTTGTTTAATAATGTACACTGCCTAGATGCAGATGGACTTGTTACGCATAATATTTTAGATCAAAGTGCTCGCTTATTAAACTCAAAAATCCTGATTGATTTGCCTTCTATGCGCCTCATTTAGCTGAAACAGAAAAAGGAAGACATACAGATGCAGCCATTCAAAACAAGCGGGCGATACCGCATTATTTTGCGGTGCATATGACGCGGTGTACCGCAAATTACGGTATTAATACCGTAAATTCTCACATAGTACCGCATAATACCATGTGGTACTGCAAGTAAAATAGTAGTATCCGGAATTTCCGCAAGGTGGAGCTAATAAAGCTCAACGTGTCATGTTCAAGCTGTCGCAATCAAAGTCTTTACTGAAAATATTACTAATGCTATTTATTAATGAATAATTAATGACCTTGGACAAGCTGTAAACTCAAAGTATTGCCCTGGTCCACATTCTTTTTTTCATTGACCGTCTTTGTAAAAGTAACACCACAGCATTTCATTGATCTAATCATGCATTTGTTTCCAATCATGCAAAGTACAGTAATTTTTGAGAATCTCCGATTCACCATGCCTTTCACATGCTCATAAAAGATATTGATTTAGGAACATAAACATATTACTGTATGTAAAGTGTACTGTATACAGTATGTATATGTATATTTAATGTCTTTACTGTGCCCGTTTAAGTATTGAATATTTATATGGAATTTTACCACTGAAGGGAAATCTTAGTAGCTGAGCATAAAAAGAATAGGAGCATAACGCGTGTGAAGGCCATAAACGATATTAATTTTGGAACATTAACATACAGTATTACAGTATGTAAACTGTATATGGCTGGTCTCGGTATTTTAAAGAAAAAATACACACCAGTATTCCATTTCTCCCTAAACATTTTAAGCATCGAAGTCTTTAACTAACGTGAAATAACATGTGTATAAAAAGTGGTAGTTTTAAGCTTTTCTGCAAATACGCTCGATACCGGAGTCAACAAGCATACTTTTAGAATTTGATTAATAGGGAATATAATGTGGAATCGCATATCTAAAGAAACTAATAACGATATAATTATATTCATGTACTGCAACACAAGAATAATATATGCTGTACAATGTCTGTTGATACTGTTTGTGTAGGGCTGTTTCACCACTCCTCATGTGACCTTGCGGGTGGTTCCGTGAACTACTAAACCACAAGTTGGGTGTTCAAATCCAGCCGGCGCCGTGACTTTTATTTTAACAAACATTTCTTTGAAAAAATAGAATAGCAATATTATGGACAATTAATTGACAATAAATATAGAAAAGCACATATTAAATTTGGGAAATTTGGTTTCTGTCAAAGCGTAATGAAACCTATAACTTGATTCTTATGGACGCCTGGTCCCACCAGGGATTAAAAAAAAAAACATGGATTCGTGTATCTAAAGAATTAACAGTATACAGTAACTATGTTCATGTACAAACAGTAGCATGTTACATTATTAATTTGGGTGTCTCCTCTTGCCAGAAAGCGCTAAATTGCATTTTGAGTGCGGTTTTTGACTTTTTTTAAATTACATCCCATAAATAAAGCTGATACTGTTTAGACTTTTAATTATTTTAAACTGTATTACAGCAGCACAATGCACAATGCAACGTAAATCGCTACCTTTGTATTCTGCGTAATAATGTTCAGAAATAAGAAATTAGATTGCTCATAAATGCGCCTTATGATAAGGTTATTTAATGACAAAGTATTGTTTATCTCATGGCTAAATAGTCAAGTCTAGCCAAAAAGAGAAAACATCGAATTTATTTAAACTCCAGCAAAAGTTTAATGGTTTTTAATTACCATACTTTTATGGTACATGACCTAAAATGTATTTAAAAATAAAAATGATTACAAACGCCAGCGGAGAGAGAGACACATATAGTTTTTCATTGTCAAAAAGTAATTGTTTTTTACTTTGTCAGCACCCAGACAAACGCAAACGCGTTTTTAATAAAATGCTTTTATTCATTCTTAATCAGACTCACATTCCTGAATGTCCCCCGCCCCGGTCAAAAAAGGAAAATTTTACTAGCTAAGCATAAAACGCAGAGGAGCATAACGAAGGTCATAAAGGTCATAAACAATATTAATTTAGGAACTTAAACATATTATGTAAACTGTATGTTGCTACTATTGGTATTTTAAAGAAAAAACACACACCAATACTCAATTTCTCCCTAAACATTTTAAGCACCAAAGTCTTACATGTGGTTGACCTTCCGACTATATTACTGTAATACCTGTATTGCTGTTTCAGTGTGTGTCATATGACTTGCCTTGGTGGCGTCACGGCTTAAGCGACTCATTTACAGTATAAGGTTGAGGTTGGGTGTTTAAATCCAGCAATTGCTATGAGTTTTCTTTTAACAAAAACACTTCTTTGAAAAACTAAAATAGCAAATATTACGGACACTACAGTATATTGACATTTTTTTATATTTCAAAATAACACGTTTGTACTGTATGCACAGTACACAGCGGTACCGCAGGTTGAACTGTAGGGCGCAAATCCACCTGAGCCCAAAAGCATTCGCCTGGTGCAGCGCGATTTTCATCACTTTCAGTGATGAAAACCACGTTCAGGGAACTTTCAGGGAGTGCTGGCTGTGACAAATTAAACCAGTTTCACAGGTATTTTCAAAGTAGAAGGGGGCGAGATTTCCAGCGAAAGACACCTCCCCCCTCCAAAACCAAGGAAGTACAGTACTTACTAGTTAAGAAAGCTAGGCTCCTCAATGCAATCGCTTTAACATGCTAATGCGTTGGTGTAACAGTCCGGGCGTGGCAAGCTTCTAATGTCAACTCAACTCAATTGGAAGACAATGAACATATTCTAGCCCTAAATTAATTAATAGCAAACATGGTTTACATAAAAGACATTTTTCCAAGAAAGTTTATAATAATACAATCTGTAGTTGAAATCTGAGCCTAAATAAAAAGAAAAAGCATTTTCAGAGAGCAATTACACTGTGTTTATGTAGAATAAGTGATTAGGTTTATGAGCAATCTAATTACTTATTCGTTTAAAACGCTATATAAAATAAAGTTTATTATTAATTTGCTGGACAGAGCGGTGAACATTATTATGCATAAGACAAAGATAACGATCCTGATCAGTTTAGAAATCTGTGTACGCTGTAAGGTTTTTACTTCTTAAACTTTTAAAATACACATTTTCAAAGTAGAAGGGGTCAAGTCTTTCAGTGGGAGGGGGGAACAAGCTGCCCAGTCATGTGGAATGCTACAGAACCCTAAACAGACAATACACACTAGCCGGATATTTGACCAAGATATCCAGACACAGCTGTATGAGCTCCACCAGTAAAACTCAAAGTATTACGCTGGTCCACACTATTTGTAACCATCATGTTAAATGAAAAGACTTTATTTTTTCATCGACAAAAAGTAACACCCACCACAGCATTTTGTTGATGTAACTAACAAGGATGGGACATTAGCTAGCCAATATGATAAAGGAATAACTTACTTTTTTGTTTATTTCTTTAGCACATTTATTTGAACATTTCCATCGATTGTACAAGCACTGAAAAACTGTTCAATCCCTAGTTCGTCGGGCATTTTCTTTTACTATAACAGATATAAAAACTCCCTTGCTTTTAACAGAGCGTTTCATAATTTCTAACAACGAAAAATATTTAAACTGCGACACTTTTATCATTCAACGAGAGCTCCAAATATCACAAGGATCCTCAAGAGATCAACAAAGACAACAGAAAAAGATATGTGTATAAGATACTGTCCATGGGAATCCAAGCTTTTTTATCTATGCTAAGAAGTAGTCTTTAAAATTTCTTCATTACACAGTAAAGTCAAAATTCCAGGATGTGCCTATATTAGTACGCTGGGCAAACATTCCGAGGTCAAATTCTTCCAGCACGAGGGTACCTTTAAAGAGGAGACGACAGCACCGAAATTTTTTGGCGCGTCCTCTCTTTAAAGCCCTGGCCAAATATGAAGACAGTATGTACAGTTACATTTCAAACTGAATTAAAAACTACACATCCCAGTTACCATAATGGTGCTTGTGATCATTGCGTTTAACCAACGAAACAGGGCGAAAAATCAGTCACATGACTTCGGGGCTGAGTTTCGAAAGCTTAACCTATCAGCAAAAAAGCGAAATTTACACGATAGGCTACCTCAAACTGTCAGTTACACGACTGTGTATGTCACTTAAGCCACTCCTATTTGGCTTTTTAGTTATGGAGGCGGGAAGACACCCCCCACCCCTCTCTCTGGTGCAGAAGAGGGATGCAGGAACACTTGCTTAGATATACAAAAAAATCACAAAAAGATGTATGTTACAAAAAAACATGCAAACATGTTCATCATGTACATGAACATGTACATCAATTTCCCTTTGCGATCAATAAAGTCTTATCTATCTCTAAACATGAAACAGAGTGAGGAATCAGAAAATTAGCATGCATAAAAAACAGCAATTCTGTCAGTGAGCCCTAAATGAATTAATAGCAAACATGGTTTCATGGAGGGCTTCTCAGATAGTTGGGCATTCAGGTAGATTGCCAGGTGAAAGGATTTGTAAATATATTTTGTTAAAGCAAGTCAGTTTTTCCGCAACACATAAAATACATTTTTCCAAGAAAGTTTAGCCTTTGTCACTAATGAAACTACTAAATAAAGACATAAAGATAGAAGTCTTAAGATTTTTTTTTAGTCAATGTTGGTAGCAGGATGAACTGTCAGGTTGAGCTAAGTGTATATTTTGTCGCAGAGTTGCTGCTACAGTGAAAAAAGGTATTTAGAAATGAGTTATTTCAAGAAGAAAATTTTCAGAATAATTGCAAATCTAGCAGGATAGAGAAAGCACAGAAAATAGGCAGTTAGATTGATTGGATTAGTATGAAAAGCCATTTAGCAAAGAGGGAATGAGAAGAGTGACAAACTAGAATACTTTAGATCTTTTTTTCTGAACCAGGGGAAATCTGATCATGTTTCTCTATAACAATAATAAAAAAAAACTTTATTTTATAAATCACCTTTAAAAGTGGCATCTCAAAGCAATACAGTAGATGTAAAGACCACAGATTACAAAGTAAATACATATAAGAAAGACAAGCAGTTAGAGGTGCTACCAAAATTAGAAAATGAAGCAGATACAGACACTAAGTCTTCTGAAAAGAAAGGTTTTGAGGTTAGATTTAAATGCACTCAGGGTACGTGACTGATATCACTGGGGATACAAATCAAGAGCTCTGGGGTGCAGCTAGAGAAGGTCCTGTCACTCACAGAATGTAGATGTTCTTGAGGACAGCTAGAAGACCAGAGTCAGACGGACAAAGGTGGGGAGTAGACAGATAATAAGCCATATACAGTAAGTACTGAATGAGGATGAGGATTTTGAAGTTGACTCGAAACCTGATAGGAAGCCAGTGCAAGGACTTGAAGACAGGTGTAATGCATCCCTGTTAGGATTCTCACTGTCATATTCTGAACATATTGAAGATTGCTCAGTGTGGATTTAATTTCCCCAGTGAACAGGATGTGCATTTATTAATTCTAGAAAAAATAGCCTTTCTTGATTTCTCTAGTTCCTAGTTTCTCTAGTTCCCTTTAAAATAAACTATTATTCCACAATGCAGAGTATTACATGGCCAGTATTTACATATGCTATTTGTGATTTAAAGAAATTAACGCAAGCAGCTTTTGGGGATTTAAGTGTTGGCTGAGTTATTGCAGGATAAAAGACTAGAGATACTGGTAAGAAAAAGATAATTTTGGGAAAGATGAGGAATACACTGATAACAAGAACACTTCCTAATGGGGTTAGGCATACTTTTGATGAAGATGATGAAGTTAACAGACTGTATGTTTACATAGATTCTGAAATGAGGATTGTATTTTAGATTTTGTGTAGTTGCTAGCATTGAACTGTGTCTTGGATGCACATGAATTGAGGGAATGGGCAAACATACCTGATGCTGATCCACAGAGCAAGCATATTAAGATGTTTATAATTAGAGGCAATTTGTTTAAATAACTAGGTATGGATACTGATGTGCAAGAGAGGTGGAAAGGCTGTTTCCTTAAGCCAGCACTATAAAATATTTTATTCTCAGTGAGATGCTGCCATTTCATAGTGGGTTTCTAACACTGTGTATAGTTCCATCCACAGAGTGGCCTTACTTCCATCCATTTTCTAATCTCTTTATCCAGTACAGAGGATTTGGAGCCTATCCCAGTAAGCAACGGACACAAGGCAGAATACACCCTGAACATAGCGCCAGTCTATCACAGGACAGACAGACACAAACACACACACACCAGGGCCAGTTTTTCCATAAACCAATTAACTTACCAGTATGTTTTGGAGTGTGAGAGGGAGTCATATCACATCAACATGCAAACCCCACACACACAGGACAGCAGGAATTGAACCTAGGACCCCAGTGCTGCAAGATAGCAATGCTAACCACTTCGCCACCATTAGAAATGGATGGATATCTTAGTTATCTTTCTAGTTCACAGGTTTGCATGCATAATTTAATTTTGAAAGCCACTGAAACATCAGACTGTGCCATCCTACTCCTTAGTTAATACATTTTATTATTTATAAACAGTTAACATTGTTAGCAAAATATTTTGAATTATATTTTACCCTATTTTTTCTTTAATTTTGTATTTAACTTATTATATGATAGTCAGATTTAATGTATATTTGAACAATGAAAATATATTTTTACAAGATGCGGGGGAAAGTGCAACAACTTATTACAGTGCTAAATTAAATATTATTGATTACTAATAGTTTATGCTAACACCTAACTTTCTAAATTAGATGTATTTAAAACAGTGAACTAAGTGTAACATAACATTCAGAAATACAATCGAGAATAGTTTTGTGGTGTTTGTATAGATAAAACGTTTCTAAAATGTATAACGTAACAAAATTAAAGACGATTAAAATCTGTAATCTTTCCACTTGTCATTTCCAATGTCATTAGAAAGTACAATAAGTTTCTGATTTGTCTAAGGATGGTATCAAAAAGTAGTCTAAGTGGTGAGAAAGCTGTGCTTAATGATAATTAAGGGACTTAAAAGTAAAAAGAGATGCTTCATATTGCTTGATTAATTTTAAAAACTAAGTTATAAATGCAAACGCGATTGGTGCCTCCAGGCAGCACAACGTTCTGTACTGCTGAGCTCCGCACCTTCTCCCTCTCTCGGTGTCGCGCCGGATCTAAATATCTAAACATATGTATCTATATAGCAGGTAGTATCACTGTATTCCACTTTCTTTGTAAAGATGGAAAAACAGATTCACAATGCAACGCTGTGTCACTGTGTAAAAAAAAATGGTTTGAACACCCTATATTGTAATGAGCTGCTGAGCTAAGAATAGGAATGTTCCTGCTGTCAGAGGGGGTGGAAAGTGCCCGCGGTCATTTAATTAGTATTACAATTCGCACTGATTCCCTTGCGAAGATATGGACTTAAGAATATTTGTGCCTGGTCAAAAAATGGCATTAAGCGCTTAAAATTAATATGGTTAATAATAGTAAACTGTAACATGCTGTAACAAGATCGGCTAAACTGGGAAGAAAATGCTTTCAGAGAAAATGTTTCAGGTGTGAAGAACATAGATCTCCAATGCAATTTCAACAAAACGTGTTCCCACACACCCTGCCCCCACTGCCGTTAGAATATGCACAAAGCACTGAAATCTTTTGAGCTAATGATCAGGTGACCCGATAGAGAGCGAGAGAAACACCAAGGGGTGCGGAACCAGGGAAGAATTTTATGGAAAACGGGCGATCTCCCCAGACTGTTCGCCCGTTTCACTGTTACCTGGATACCTCTTTATTTAAAACTCACTAACACTAATTTTTAGTTTAGAAGGATTCAAGCAGGATTTTAGATGAAAGGCAGCAACCTTAATCAAGCCCAAATCATAATTGAACCCATTCAGGGCCTACATTACATTTTAGCATTTCATTCTGAGCAGAAGACCCTCACACAACAGAAGAAGGCTTGCGTTTTCTCTCTTCTCTTTTAAGCATGTGTACAATGCTGTAATACAATTTAAAATAATTAAAAGTTTAAACAGTATCAACTAAACTCCATTAATATAAGTATCAAGTTGTATTAAATAAATACAGCTTTTTAGTATAGATGACACGTTTCTAAAATGTATTTAAAAAATAAAAACGATTACAATCTAATCTTTCCACGTTTGATCCCAAAATTTGGCCAGGATGCCGGGGTTACACCCCTACTCTTTTCAAGAAACACCCTGGGATTTTTAATGACCACAGAGAGTCAGGACCTCGGTTTTACGTCTCATCCGAAGGACAGCCCAATAATGCTCCTTCTGTCTACAGTATATTTCAATATTTTATAATATGTCTTTGTTGTAAATGTCTGTAATACAGTATGTCTGTAGATATTACTTTTATTTTTTTGTTTCATGTGAATCTCATTATTTTATTTGCTTTAGCAACACTGATTGTACCCATCAGTAATGCTAATAAAGCACCTTGAATTGAATTGAAATTGAGAGAGGGCGAGCGAGAGAGAGAGAGAGAGGGCGAGCGAGTGTGAGAGAGAGAGAGAGAAACACCCAGGGGTGCAGAACCAGGGAACTATTTACATGGAAAACTGGCGATCTCCTCAGACTGTACCCCCATTTCACTGTGGGATAGCTGCACTGCTCAGCGGCCTTCCTATACCTAGCCCTGACCACTTCCACTCCAGTCCTTCCCCTCACCGCGTACCCCAGCCGGGCGCACTTCGGCCGCTGCCTGGAGCAAATGCACTATAATAGATTAGCATACTGTAGAGGAAAACAGTATAGGCATCGTTGATATGAGGACTTTTGAAACCAAATTTCCCAAATTTAATATGTGCTTTTCTATATTGGTACAGTAGGACTAATAGGTTCTAGTAAAAACTTACTGTATTCAAATTGGTAGTGGTTAGAAATTCAATTTTCCTAAATGGAAAGCAACTCAGTTTATACTACAGTATATTTTGCTTTGCTTGGTGAAATTGGCATGGTCACTTGTTCTCAATATTTATAGATATCCATCAATACCACATCAATCAACGCTATTATCAGTTCAGGGAAAGATATTCTGCTCACAATATGCATGAAGGTGTGGCTTTTAACAGCAATTGTAACAGCTCTTATCCGATACTAAAGGGTGGAAATATTCCATTGTAACAAGAAAAGGAAGTAGATAGATTACATAGGTTTTTATATAATACATGCATTTAATTTACTATCCTCAGATGGCTGTTTATTCTCATTATGAGAGCTTGTTTTGTTGGAATTAGCTTGCTAATTGCAACTGAATAAATTATTTTTTTCCTCAAATGTAACAAAGAGAATTATGTTTAGGGAGAAATGTTTTTTTCAAAGAAATGTTTGTTAAAGAAATGGCACTGGCTAGATTTGAACAGCCAACCTCTCACAAGTCAGGCACTTAGACAACAGCGCTACTCGCGAGGTCGTGTGATGAGTGGTGAAAAAGCCCTACACAACCAGTATCTACAGACATTGTACAGCGTGTACTATTGTGTTGTAGTACATGAATATAATTATATCGTTATTAATTTCTTTAGATACACGATTTCATATTATATTCCCTATTAATCAAATTCTAAAAGTATGCTTGTTTGCTCCGGTATCGAGCATATTCGCAGAAAAGCTTAAAACTACCACTTTTTATACACACGTTATTTCACGTTAGTTAAAGACTTCGATGCTTAAAAGCTTGGCAAGGTCATTATTAATACTATTAGAAATATCTGTGGTAAAGACTTTGATGGCGACAGCTCAAACTCTGTACATAAGAGGTTAAGCTTTATTAGCTCTACCTGGCGGTAATTCCGGATACTTTTATCTTACTTGCGGTATTATGCAGTATTATACTGTATTATATGGTAACCCATGTTATACGGCGACATGCCCACCGCGTTTTACCGCGGTATAACCCGTTTTGAATGGCTGCATCTGTACCATGATCTCTCAATATGTTGTGTGTGAGCACCTGTGCAAGGATTCACAAAAATTCTTCTGTGACTGACAGTAAAATGGTTGTAACCAAGACTGTTTAGTACTTCCCTGTATGTTCGCCATTTATTTGTGATTATGCTAGTTTGTGGTCAAACATAATGAATAATGATGGGTATCAGAGTTTTCTAGTGGAGAAACCACACTAGACACAGGACTGGCGTCTTTTTTTCAGCCTTCACTCACAGCATTCCAAAAACCCATTTTTTTCTTTGCCATGTTGCAGAAAACCTCCCCCTTCCATACTGAATAAAAAGAGAAACAGGAACAGGTTACTTTAAACATAATCAAATACAGTACCTATAATATAACAAGAACATATAACAAAAGCGGAGATTTGCTTTACATTTCTACCTTCATTTTGTCAAAGAATCATTCTAGTGATTCTTTTGTGTGAAATTGGTCAATCTGTAAGGTTTTTGTATTATTGCAAAATGTGCTCTCAAGAAAATATGTTGTATTTTTGTTAGATTTTAAGAACTTTATAGTTTTTTTAATAGTGTTCCAGTTGGTTGAAAATATATTTTCCTATCATCAGAATACAAAGAGAAAGCTTTATAAAAGCTTAAAAAAACAATTATGGAATGCCATAAATATCACAAACAGAATGTACCCTTCTTTTGTGTCTGAAATAGTTCTCATCAATTACTACAAACTCCCTTCTGCCACCCAGGTACCTGTGCGTTGCCTCCGGATAGCTTTCACACAGACACCACAGACCTTCTTGGTCATTTTTTACAAGGAGCCGCTCCTCGTGAGTCAGTGAGGAAATGTTTAGTAACTAAAGGTTCAAACAATATATTAATTGATTTAAGCTGATCTCTCTTTAATTTTAGGGAATTTGTTTGAGATTTAATTGCCAAATATTTAACACTTTAATTGTCCTCCCTCTTGATTTATGCATGTGACATTTAGTAGGATGGCAAAATACATAAAATTGAATGGATAAAAGACATACCATATGCTGTGATCATTTTACCAGTTTCTGTGAAACTTACCTGTGTAAAAATTTCATCCACTGAAACAGTAAGAGTTTTGATTTTGTGAACCCTACAGAAAACAACATTAAAATACATAAAACAATACATTATTTTTCAATTTTTTGTTAAATTAATATAACAAAGTCAAAACTCGACTTAGGCACTATTGCACTTACCAGGCACATACAGATGCAGCCATTCAAAATGCGCGGGCGATACCGCATTATTTTCCAGTACGCTGTACGCAGTCTACTGCGAGTTACCGGTAAATACCGCTAGCAAAATAATAGTATCCGGAATTTCCGCAAGGTGGAGCTAATAAAGCTCAACCTCTCATGTTTGAGCTATAGCCATCAAAGTCTTTAACGAAGATATTACTAATAGTATTAATAATAAATGACCTTGGACAAGCTGTAAACTCAAAGTATTGCCCTGGTCCACATTATTTTTTTTCATTGACCGTCTTTGTAAAAGTAACACCACAGCATTTCGCAATCACGCATTTTTTTCCAATCATGCAAAGTACAGTAATTTTTGAGAACTGATTCACCATGCCTTTCACATGCTCATAAAAGAGATTGATTTAGGAACATAAACATATTACCGTATGCAAACTGTACTGTATACAGTATGTATATGTATATTTAATGTCTTAACTGTGCCCGTTTAAGTATTGAATATTTATATGGAATTTTACCACTGAAGGGAAATCTTTAGTGCCTGAGCATAAAAAGAATAGGAGCATACTGCAATGCGTGTGAAGGCCATAAACGATATTAATTTTGGAACATAAACATACGGTATATGGCTGGTCTCGGTACTTTAAAGAAAACAGACACGAAACATGGTTTCATTATGACCAGAATCGGTCTTGAGATATTTTTAACTTGATTTACAGTATTTGAGAGGTATGTCTTGACACCGATACTACGTAAATACTGCTCACGTACTGTATATGTTTCTAGGTTTATATTATGCATTTCATACGGTCAAATTACTTTTGAGCAACTGATAAGAAGCGCGAAACGGTATGCCCAGGGCGTTTTAGTTTCGTTTTGTGCGGGGACTGCTTTAACTATATCGCCGTGGATTGATTAGAGATATCAAGTACATACAAGTCATTTTTTAAATGTTGTAGTTTGTCTTGTAAAAATGTTACGAGAACATCATCTGTCAACAATTACACAGGTTCTGTTTCCATATTGCGGATTTTGGTTACGTAATATTATTTTCTAATTTCACGTTGTGAATATATGATTTGGGCAAACAGAGCCGCAAAGAAGTACATTATGGGTTGTTGTTTTTTTTTGCAGTTTTATCTAGAACAAGCGATGCTTAAACCTTTGTCTGATTCTTGTGAAACTATCCACACGACAGATACCCACAGTAGGAGTTGACTTCAGTGATGTCACTGATGGGATGTTTCTAAAAATCCATCCTCTGTAAAATGTCTTCTCTAGTTGTCCTGCATATGTATTCGCTAATGAAGCTGTGTGTTCTGAGCCTGGATCTCTACATTTCTGTATGAACCAGCTTAGAGGGCTAAAGACAGCTTGTGTTTAAATTGAGTGTAAGGTAATTTATGCTTCTAAAGTCATGGTCAGCATTTATTATTGTACTGTGCTGTAAACTTGTTCTGTGCCTAGTCACATTATTTTATAGCGTTTTTATAGCGTTATCAAATCTGGTGGCGCTGTGTGTTAGTTTCCTGACTCCCATGTCACAAGGTCTGTGATTGAATCCCATGGAACTACTGTACAGTTTGACTATTTTTTAACAAACATTTCTTTGAAAAAATGAAACGTTTCCCTTGGTCAGAGATTAAATAAAACCTCACTCGCACCAAACAAATTTATATTTCTAAATATCACAACATGATCGAATTTAAGTCTTTTTAATAACAATGAATAGTCACCTATGCGTTACAAAATAAACATTTATATTGATTTGAATCGCGTTTTGATTTAAATCGTAAACGCGTGTTTAAATATATGTGTTTAAAGGCGATATACTGTAAAAAGGCGCTGATTCTTATGGAGTGTGTTCCGCCGGGGATTCAAAAAATTAATTTTTTTTAATCGCGTATCTAAGGAAAATTGCAGTATAACTTTGTTCATGCACAAACAGTGGAATGTTACATTATTAATTTGGGTGTCTCCTCTTGCCAGAAAGCTCTTAATTGCATTTTGAGTGCAGTTTTTGACTTTTTCTAAATTGCAACCCATAAATAAAGCTGATACAGCTTAGACTTACTGTATTCTAAACTGTATTATAGCAGCACATTGGACAATGCAATGTAAATTGCAAAAATGCACTTGGAATCTGTCCAAGCCCTACTACGAAAATTATTTAAACTGCGACACTTATCATTCATCTTTAAATAAACTTTATTTTATATAGCGTTTTAAGCGAATAGGTAATTAGATTGCTCATAAACCTAATCGCTTTTTCTACATAAACACAGCGTGATTGCTCTCTGAAAATGCTTTTCCTTTATATTTAGGCTCAGATTTCAACTATAGATCGTATTATTATAAACTTTCTTGGAAAAATGTATTTTATGTAAACCATGTTTGCTATTAATTCATTTAGGGATAGAATATGTTCATTGTCTTCCAATCGAGTCGAGTTGACATTGGAAGCTTGCCACGCCCGGACTGTTACACCAACGCATTAGCATGTTAAAGCGATTTCATTGAGGAGCTAAGCTACTAGTTAACACTGTACTTCCTACTTTGAAAATACCTGTGAAACCGGTTTAATTCGTCACAACCAGCACTCCGGCAGAGAGGGGGTTGTACTCGTTAATGTCCGATGACATACAAGTGGAAAGATTACAGATTTTAATCGTCTTTTTTCTGAACCAGGGAAAATCTGATCATGTTTCTCTATAACAATAATAAAAAACTTTATTTTACATATCACCTTTAAAAGTGGCATCTCAAAACAATACAGTAGATGTAAACCACAGATTACAAGATTAAATACCCAGACAAACGCAAACGCGTTTTTAATAAAATGCTTTCATTCATTCAACAGAGAGAGAGCGTAAAACCTGGGTGTAACAGCTGTTCCTTTTTCTGATCACTCGCTCTCTGAGATACATGAGAATCCAGGCTTTTTTTATCAACGCTTTCTTTTCCCTATACCAGATCTTATGGAACCACTTCAGAAGGGTGTCAGCCAGTCAGATTCCAGGAATCGGTACTTTAAAGGAAAAATACACACCGGTATTCCATTTCTCCCTAAACATTTTAAGCATCGAAGTATTTAACTAACATGTGAAATAGCGTGTGAAAAAGTGGTAGTTTTAAGCTTTTCTGCTAATAAAATATGGAATCGCGTATCTAAAGAATTTAATAACGATATGATTATATTCGTGTACTGCGACAGGGCTGTGTAGGGCTGTTTCGCCTCTCTCTTTCTATTCAAAACGTGTATTTTAAAAGTTTAAGAAGTAAAAAGCGTACACAGATTTCTATACTGATCAGGATCGTTATCTTTGTCTCATGCATAATAATGTTCACCGCTCTGTCCAGCAAATTAATAATAAACTTTATTTTATATAGCATTTTAAACGAATAAGTAATTAGATTGCTCATAAACCTAATCACTTGCTTTTTCTTTTTATTTAGGCTCAGATTTCAACAATAGATCGTATTATTAATAACCATAATAACAACCAACCAACAAAAACAACCATATAAACATAATACCAACCAAAAACATAGATAACAACCACAATACAAAATCAAATATATCAAACCATTATACTCTCGCAAATTCCTCCAATTATCATAATCCCGCCCCTTATGCCAAACCAAAGTTTATCCTTTTTATCATAAACAAAATCCACCTCAATTTTCAACATAAAGCATTACACAAAATCAATACCTCAACACTCCATACTCAACAACGATAATTCACAAACAGCCAGAACATGTAACTCCACATTCCCAAACAGACCTCATTTCCATAGCCCCGCTCCTTATGCAAAACCAACATCCCTCCCCTGTTCTCTCTCTCCCCTGGCGTTTGTAATCGTTTTTATTTTCAAATAAATTTTAGCAAAGTCATGTATTTTAAAAATCTTAAGATTTTTATATTTATGTCTTTATTTAGTGGTTTCATTAGTGACAAAGGCTAA
The DNA here is from genome assembly GCF_055471065.1 of Atractosteus spatula. Taxonomy (NCBI): domain Eukaryota; kingdom Metazoa; phylum Chordata; class Actinopteri; order Semionotiformes; family Lepisosteidae; genus Atractosteus; species Atractosteus spatula. The sequence goes on from NC_142709.1 coordinate 37,336,195, forward strand.
ACTTTCTTGGAAAAATGTCTTTTATGTAAACCATGTTTGCTATTAATTCATTCAGGGCTAAAATATGTTCATTGTCTTCAAATGAAAGAAGGGTTCCTTTCGCCGTGGTCGGGTTGAAATTAGAAGCTTGCCACGCCCGGACTGTTACACCAACGTATTAGCATGTTAAAGCGATTTCATTGAGGAGCCTAGCCTTTCTTAACTAGCACTGTACTCACTGGGTTTTTGAGGGGGGGGGAGGTGTCTTTCGCTGTGAAACCAGTTCAGAAAAAAGACGATTAAATTTAATAAATGATTAAGGGTATTTACCTTGTAATATGTGGTTTACATCTACTGTATTGTCTTGAGATGCCACTTTTAAAGGTGATATGTAAAATAAAGTTTTTTATTATTGTTATAGAGAAACATGATCAGATTTTCCCTGATTCAGAAAAAAGACGATTAAAATCTATAATCTTTGCACTTGTACAGTATGTCATCGGAAAATACAATCAGTTTCTGCTTTGTGTAAGGATGGTTTCAAAAAGTAATCTAAGTGGTGAGAAAGCTGTGCTCCTCAAAGCGCTTTACAGGATAAAAACAATAACAACAAAAGTGGCTGGGCAAACAATTTTTTTTATAGAAATACAAAATGAGATACTGTATAATGATGTGCATGAACAAAGTTATACTGCTATTTTCCTTAGATATGCGATTAAAAAAAAAAAAATTTTTTGAATCCCCAGCGGAACACATTCCATAAGAATCAGCGCTTTTATATATCGCCTTTAAACACATATATTTAAACACGCGTTTACGATTTAAATCAAAACGCGATTCAAAACAATATAAATGTTTATTTTGTAACGCATAGGTGACTATTCATTGTTATTAAAAAGACTTAAATCCGATCATGTTGTGATATTTAGAAATATAAATTTGTTTGGTGCGAGTGAGGTTTTATTTAATCTCTGACCAAGGGAAACGTTTCATTTTTTCAAAGAAATGTTTGTTAAAAAATAAAGTCATAGTTCCATGGGATTCGATCACAGACCATGTGACATGGGAGTCAGGAACCTAACCCACAGCGCCACCGGCACAGTCACGTGCAGAGTAGTGCTGAAAGTGCTTTCTGTAGTGCTTTTTCGACAGACAATGTACAGTGTGTACTATTCTTGTGTTGCGGTACATGAATATAATTATATCGTTATTAATTTCGTTAGATATGTGATTCCATATTATATTCCCTTTTAATCAAATTCTAAAAGTATGCTTGTTGACTCCGGTATCTCTTTAGTTAAAGACTTCGATGCTTAAAATGTTTAGGGAGAAATGGAATACTGGTGTGTATTTTTTCTTTAAAGTACCAAGACCAGCCATATACTGTATGTTTATGTTCCAAAATTAATATCGTTTATGGCCTTCACACACGTTACAGTATGCTCCTATTCTTTTTATGCTCAGCTACTAAGATTTCCCTTCAGTGGTAAAATTCAATATCTACAACGGGCACAGCAAACGTAATCTTTCTACGACAGAGCAACGGACCACGAGTGCCCATATCGGTCAACCAATCACGTACCGCGGTACCGAGCGTCATCTTGCGTCACAATGCGCGACGCCACCTGCGGTACGTGTCTGTAATGCACACTTTGAATGGCTGCATCTGTACATCAGTTTTCATCCTCCTGTCCTTCAAATGCATATAATATGGGAAAAGCTGGCCCTTCATTTTGCTTTTTAAAATATGTCTTCGTTGAAGCCACTGTATCCAATTCAAAGTCTTATTCTTTGTTGGGCTGCCACTTATCTTTTTAAGTAATTTAATGTGCAAGATGTCATATTGCCTAGAAAAAATAACGAGAAACCATGAATAAAACATCAGCAAGTTAAAAACACAAAGAAAGTATCTAAAACAAATTTAATAACATTGTGAAGTGTTTTGTTTTCGTTAACTTGACAATTTCTTGTGCATACCAATAGAATAACAAGATGTATGCAAGAGGATGAAAAACACGTTTTTCACTCATTTTCTTACATGTATATTAGTGCTTATGTTATTGATCTATCAATTATAGTTAAAGTTAATAGATTTTTCAGGGTGAAAGACCATCAAATGCCACATCTTTATTGACAGAGGATGGAATATAATTTAATTTTAATCCAAGTGTTACAGTAGAAACCTGTAGTATACTATTATACATCGACTAAAGAAAGCCATGTTTTTCATACATTTTTGTATAATACATTTTTGCAAAATATAAATAAGCAATATAAATGTATAAGCTTACCCGGATAGGGTGGGCAACTGGGTGTCTCTGTTCAAAGCCTCTCTGTTGCAAAATCCAAAATTCCAAATCTCACCTTTCGTGGTCCTAATCTTCACGTGATCTATTTATCAAAGAATATGCACAAAATTCCCACAATAATAAGTCCTGCATACAACTGCATAACTGTTAAAATATCGTTCCCCATCCATATTACGATTAAAAGACACCTGTAATTTTCATTAATATAGAATATATAGATAATAATTTTAACAAAGATCTAATTATCATACATGAAATCTTAATGGCTGTTTAACTAACTGCCAAACGGAACTGCTATTCACGTGCATTGGGGGAATTACATTGCTCATAGCCTGGGTAAAGGTCAAGGTTCAAGAAGAAAAAGCTTGCTAATTCCAACTGAATAAATTATTTTTTTTCCTCAAATATAGCAAAGAGAATTATGTTTAGGGAGAAATGATTTTTTCAAAGAAATGTTTGTTAAAAGAAATGGCGCTGGCTGGATTTGAACATCTGACCTCTCACTTACAAGTCTGGCACTTAAACCAAGGTCATGTGAGGAGTGGTGAAACAGCCCTACACATACTATGTCAAGAGACATTGTACAGCGTGTACTATTGTGTTGTAGTAAATGAATATAATTATATCGTTAATAATATCTTTAGATACACGATTCCATATTATATTCCCTATTAATCAAATTCTAAAAGTATGCTTGTTTACTCCGGTATCGAGCGTAGAAAAGCTTAATACTACCACTTTTTATACACATGTTATTTCACATGTTAGTTAAATACCTCGATGCTTAAAATGTTTAGGGAGAAATGGAATACTGGTGTGTATTTTTTCTTTAAAGTACCGAGACCACCCATATACAGTTTACATACTGTAACACTGTATGTTTATGTTCCAAAATTAATATTGTTTATGGTCTTCACACGCGTTATGCTCCTATTCTTTTTATGCTAAGATTTCCCTTCAGTGGTAAAATTCCATATAAATATTCAATACTTAAATGGGCACAGTAAAGACATTAAATATACATATACATACTGTATACTGTACAGTTTGCATATAGTAATATGTTTATGTTCCTAAATCAATACATTTAATGAGCAAGTGAAAGGCATGGTGAATCGTGGATTCTCAAAAATTACGGTACTTTAATTAAGACTCGAAGTCTTTAACTAACGTGAAATAACGTGTATAAAAAGTGGTAGTTTTAAGCTTTTCTGCAAATACGCTCGATACCGGAGTCAACAAGCATACTTTTAGAATTTGATTAATAGGGAATATAATGTGGAATCGCGTATCTAAAGAAACTAATAACGATATAATTATATTCATGTACTGCAACACAAGAATAATATATGCTGTACAATGTCTGTACTGTTTGTGTAGGGCTGTTTCACCACTCCTCATGTGACCTTGCGGGTGGTCCTGTGGTCTACGTGCCCGACTACTAAACCACAAGTTGGGTGTTCAAATCCAGCTGGCGCCGTGACTTTTATTTTAACAAACATTTCTTTGAAAAAATAGAATAGCAATATTATGGACAATTAATTGACAATAAATATAGAAAAGCACATATTAAATTTGGGAAATTTGGTTTCTGTCAAAGCGCAATGAAACCTATAACTTGATTCTAATGGACGCCTGGTCCCGCCAGGGATAAAAAAAAAAACATGGATTTGCGTATCTAAAGAAATAACAGTATACAGTAACTATGTTCATGCACAAACAGTTACATTATTAATTTGGGTGTCTCCTCTTGCCAGAAAGCACTAAATCTTAGTACCTGAACATAAAAAGAATAGGAGCATACTGTAACGCGTATGAAGGCCATAAACGATATTAATTTTGGAACTTACAACATACAGTATATGGCTGGTCTCGGTACTTTAAAGAAAACATACACACCAGTATTCCATTTCTCCCTAAACATTTTAAGCATCGAAGTCTTTAACTAACGTGATACCGGAGTCAACAAGCATACTTTTAGAATTTGATTAAAAGGGAATATAATATGGAATCGCGTATCTAAAGAAATTAATAACGATATAATTATATTCATATACCGCAACACAAGAATAGTACACGCTGCACATTGTCTGTTGCAACGGAAATTGCAAAAATGCACTTGGAATCTGTCCAAGCCCTACTTTGTCAGGCATTTTCTTTTACTGCAACGGACATACAATCTCCCTTGCTTTTAACAGAGCGTTTCATAATTTCTAACTACGAAAATTATTTAAACTGCGACACTTATCATTCAACCAGAGCTCGAAATATCACAAGGATCCTCTAGAGCACAGCAAAGACTGTATTAAAAGAATCGCGTATCTAAAGAAATTAATAAGATATAATTATATTCGTGTACTGCGACAGGGCTGTGTAGGGCTGTTTCACCTCTCTCTTCATGTGACTCTATTCAAAAGCCATTTAGCAAAGAGGGGATGAGAAGAGTGACAAACTCGTATACTTTAGATCTTTTTTTCTGAACCGGGGAAAATCTGATCATGTTTCTCTATAACAATAATAAAAAACATTATTTTACATATCACCTTTATGTGATATCACCTTAAGGACAGCACATTCAAGGGTTAATTGCACAATGGACCGCGCAAAGAAATTTAAAATAGTCTTCTTTAGGTGTGAGGGCAGGAGTGGATCGCAGAAGGCATAATCAGCAAATTAGGAAAACAAAGAACAGGACAGGCGAGACATTTATCCAGAGAGTGAGTGATCAGAAAAAGGAACAGCTGTTACGCCCAGGTTTTATGCTCTCTCTCTGCTGAATGAATAAAAGCATTTTATTAAAAACGCGTTTGCGTTTGTCTGGGTATTTACTTTGTAATCTGTGGTTTACATCTACTGTATTGCTTTGAGATGCCACTTTTAAAGGTGATATGTAAAATAAAGTTTTTTATTATTGTTATAGAGAAACATGATCAGATTTTCCCTGGTTCAGAAAAAAGACGATTAAAATCTGTAATCCTTCCACTTGTATGTCATCGGAAAATACAAGAAGTTTCTGCTTTGTGTAAGGATGGTATCAAAAAGTAATCTAAGTGGTGAGAAAGCTGTGCTCCTCAAAGGGCTTTACAGGATAAAAACAATAACAACAATAGTGTTAGGCTGGGCAAACGATTTTTTTATAGAAATACAAAATGAGATATAATGATGTGTTCCGGCTTAGACATTAACGAGTACAACCCCCTCTCTGCGGGAGTGCTGGCTGTGACGAATTAAACCGGTTTCACAGGTATTTTCAAAGTAGAAGGGGGCGAGATTTCCAGCGAAAGACACCTCCCCCCTCCAAAACCAAGGAAGTACAGTACTTACTAGTTAAGAAAGCTAGGCTCCTCAATGCAATTGCTTTAACATGCTAATGCGTTGGTGTAACAGTCCAGGCGTGGCAAGCTTCTAATGTCAACTCGACTCAATTGGAAGACAATGAACATATTCTAGCCCTAAATTAATTAATAGCAAACATGGTTTACATAAAAGACATTTTTCCAAGAAAGTTTATAATAATACGATCTGTAGTTGAAATCTGAGCCTAAATAAAAAGAAAAAGCATTTTCAGAGAGCAATTACGCTGTGTTTATGTAGAATAAGTGATTAGGTTTATGAGCAATCTAATTACTTATTCGTTTAAAACGCTATATAAAATAAAGTTTATTATTAATTTGCTGGACAGAGCGGTGAACATTATTATGCATAAGACAAAGATAACGATCCTGATCAGTTTAGAAATCTGTGTACGCTGTAAGGTTTTTACTTCTTAAACTTTTAAAATACACGTTTCGAATAGAAAGAAATCCTATTCCTGGTACAGTATGTATAGCAAACCAGCACGTCTTTTTTCTTCAATCAGAGGGGTGTCAGATGGTGTCAGCCAATCACCATTCTGAAGCCCTACCATAATCCTACCCCAGAATTCTGTCCCATAGTTTAGACCGATGATAGATACTTTTATTGATCCCGTGAGGGAAATAAAGTAAATCATTTTCATTTTAGGAAATTATTAAACGCTCGGTTAAAAGCAAAGGAGATTGTCTGTTATAGTGGACATAAAAACAAGAGTTCGCTGGCATTATATCCTAGAAGACACAGACCGGCGCCAGACCGGGAGAATGCCCGCAGCGTAAAAGAAAATGCCTGATGAACTAGGGATTGGACAGTTTCCAAGTGCTTATACAATTGGTGGAAATGTTCAAATAAATGTGCAAAAGAAATAAACAAAATAATAATTTATTTCTTTATCATATTGGCTAGCTAATGTCCTCTCTTTGCTAGTTAGTGGCTGTGTTTCTGCTTTGGGTAGCAACGGGTGACTGTTCTCAGGCGGAAGATGTAAACAGCTTAATTTTCGTGTTAAATAATTTTTTAAAATTAAAATTCATTCTATACAGCAATCGCATATTTGGGTACCGTTTCATAAAACTTTCATGCTTAAAATGTTTAGGGAGAAATGGAAGACTGGTGTGTATTTTTTCTTTAAACTACCAAGACCAGCCATACACAGTACAGTTTACGTACATACAGTAATGTTTATGTTCCTAAATTAATATCGTTTATGACCTTCAGATGCGTTATGCTCCTCTTCTTTTTATGCTCAGCTACTAAAATTTCCCTTTAGTGGTAAAATTCCATATAAATATTCAAAACTAAGCGGATTAAAATGTGCACAGTAAAGACATTAAATGATTTCACTACCAACCAATGCACCACGAGTGCCCCTGTCGGTCATTTTGGCCAGCCAATCACTTACTGCGGTGCCCCCTGGTGCCCCGCGGTGACTTGTGGGTAGTTTACTGTACCGCGGGTTTGTACCGCGCATTTTGAATGGCTGCATCTGTATCATACATTTGTAACACTTATCAGCTAAATAAATGTAAAAGACTCAGGTATAATTACTATCATCATAATGGGTAGATGCACAGGTCTGTGTTTTTGCTCCTGGAAGCATGTGCTTGAAACCATAAAGTATGTTACTATTAATAGATAGATACTTTATTGATCCTGTGAGGGAAATTGCAGTGCAACAGCAGCTTTACACAGACCACACAACCACAGTGTAATGAATGATACAATAATAATAATAGTACAATACATACAATACAATCAGTACAGTGAGGGGTGCACTAAAAGAGTTACTCTACACAAAGAACAAACTAGAACAGAACAGTACGCAGAAATATCGTATCACACATATGAATATAAATATAGATGTAAATATAGATATAAATAGATATAAATAGAAATGTATTGCACGGGTCCCTGGCATATATTGCACAAAAAACGGTTGTAAACAGGAAAAGAAAGAGAACAGATGTAGCAATAGATGTGTAGATGTGTTCAGTCCAGAAACAGGTCACTGTCAATGTTGCCTCTGCCCAGACGCAAGGTGGATGCGTTGTACAGTCTTATGGCAGAAGGCAAGAATGACCTCCTGTAGAGCTTCCTGTAACACCGTGGATGAATCAGTCTATTGCTGAACATGCTCTTCATTTCTACAAGCCTGTCATAGAGGGGGTGGGAGATGTTGTCCATGATGGCCTCTAGTTTGGACACCATTCTCCTCTCAGCCACTACCTCCAAGGGGTCCAGGTCAGACCCAATGACAGAGCTTGCTCTCCTGATGAGCTTGTTCAGCCTTTTAGAATCAACTGCTCTAATCCCAGAGCCCCAGCATACCACTGCGTAGAAAATGGCGCTCGCTACCACCGACTGATAGAAAATATCAGAATTACGCAGAAGTTAATGTAGTCAGTGACACAGTCCACCATGCTGTCATCAACTAATCACAACTAAAGGGAAAAAGGAAATCCAATTATGAGCTCTGCTAAAAAAAGTGTTGCAAAAATGACTTAACTCAAAAGCCTCTTCAGCAACCATGCAATTAGTTTAAAATGACAAAATCATAGACTTCTGGAAATTAGTCAATTTCAGGTGCAAACCTTGTGTGTTTGTGTCAGCTTTGCTGAAAAATCACAAGATGAACAAAAGCTATCTTTGCACAGTGAATTCCTAGGAACATAATTAACGGCTCCTGGAACATTCTGACAAAAGATGAAAATGTGTTTATATATAATATGTACAGTATATACATAAAAAGCTGCCAATATCTTAAGAAAGACGGAAGAAACTACTTTAATTCAGAAAAGGGTGTGAATTATGGTAAATTTGACATCTCAAAACATGTTGTGTGGTTGGATTATAATTAATTGTATAGGCAGTGTATTATTTAAAGATTCCTACTTCATCAACAGGAAAGAAGGATGTGTGAAAATTTAATTTCAGAACATGCACTGAGCCAGTAAATAACTGGAGAAGCAGCTAATGAGTCAAGAAGTAGTGCTTATTTTAAATGCAATGAATAAACAACACGTCTCCTTTTAATTGCTACTTTTTTCTTGCAGGGAACAAATTGCCTCTGCAACTGAATGTTCTGGTGTTTATGTCCTTTTACTTTGGGAACCATATATGCTGTATCTTAAAGGTATAATTCTTTTTGGATGGGGTTTGAACTAGTGTAAAAGACTAGGTAATGCAATTTCTTATTGCAGTTTTTAAATGTTTTTATATTTTTATAATAGTCTTTTAATAATATTTCCATCCGGTAGTGTTTAATTTCAGGTAAGACAGAATTTCTAAATATAAATATCTTTGATACATACTATCAGTTCATTTGTGCAAGAAACTGGCCTGTCTTACATGCAAGTATTAAGTATGAGCTGTTTACTTTGATAAGTCCATTACTAAAAATATTTTTAAGAACATAGTAAAATGATGATTTTCTCTGGATTCATTTAGTCCAAAAAACAGAGCATAGAACTGAAGTTTTTGTCAAAGCCTCTTTGCATTCTTATTGTAATATATTTAGTACCGGAAAACCAAACCACCTGTCATTTTTTGAATAAAGATAAAGGTGCTTTAATTATCTTGATATTATATCTCTGTTGATGCTTAAAAACATATTGAAAGTAAAGGTAGCTAGCATCCATTCTAATTTTTTATTTTTTAATTCTGCTCTGAAAACAACTTAAATGGGTGCTTTATAACAAATAGAAGACATTTTAAAGTTCACTTGAGCTATAAACACTTGGTTGTTCATATAAATATTTGCAAATTCACATGGATACCATTATAATTTTACAAAATAAAATTTAATTAAAACTTCTCTCAGGTACAGATGCAGCCATTCAAAACGAGTGGGGTACGCTGTGGTACAATGCAGTGGGCGTGTCGCATCAAGGCCCGTCATATCGAGTCATATCGCATTATACTGTATGTAAATTATATTATGTTAATAGCATCCAGAATCACCTTGTAAAACTGCCAGGTGGAGCTAATAAAGCTTAACCTCTCATGTACAGCATTTGAGCTATCACCAGAAAACACCTGGTTTTGAATCCCGATCACTGTGAGGGACAAAGGTTATTCAATTAAGAATTTAAATTTAAAGTTGTATACTCTTTAGACTTTAAAATTTAAACTGTGTATTACAGCATGTTAATCATTATACATTAAAAAGTTGGTATATTTTATGAAAGCAAGATTGCTCAAAAGTACACAGCCTACCACCTTTATCATCAATATTTTAATTATGCAGAAATATTTTATGCATCAAAGTCTTTACCGAAGATATGACTAATAGTAATAATAATGAACGACCTTGGACAAGCTGTAAACTCAAAGTATTACCCTGGTCCACATTCTTTGTAACCGTTTTTGTAAACAAAAATACTTTTTCATTGACAAAAAGTAACACCACAGCATTTTGTTGATCCGATCACGCATTCGTTTCCAATCATACAAAGTATGCCTTTCACATTCTCATGAAAGATATTAATTTAGGAACATAATCATATTACTGTATGTAAGCTGTACTGTATATTGCTGGTCTTGGTAGTTTAAAGAAAAAATACACAACAGTATTCCATTTCTCGCTAAACATTTTAAGCATCAAAGTCTTACATGTGGTTATTTTGGAAACGTTTTTATGTGCTCCTTCTGACCATATTACTGTAAAAATTTATCGTTTTAACCTTTTCTGTGAATATGCTCGTTATCGGAGTAAACAAAAGCATACTTTTAGAATTTGATGAATAGGAAATAAAATATGGAATTGCGTATCTAAAGAAATTAATAACAATTAATTATATTCATTTACTGCTGCACAAACAGTAGTATAAGACTTTCCATTGATATGTGTACTTCTGTTTCACTGTATAGTGCATGTCTGCGTCTGTGGCGTGATGGCTTAAGTGACTGACTTTTAAGGCTGAGGTCGGGTGCATGAATATAATTATATCATTATATTGATAATGACAATACACATTATCAAAAGGGAAGAGAATACAGTAGTGTTACAGTAGAAAGAAACAAGAGACAAGAGACAAGGTGGTTACTTTGCATTGTTTAAGAGTGTGATTGCAGTGGGGATGAAAGATTTCCTGAGTCTGTTGATTTTACACCTGGGGGCACAGAGGCGTCTCCCAGATGGGACAAGTGTACATTCACAATAGAGGGGGTGAGACACACACTCCCTGATGCTTTTGGATTTCTTAGTCACCCTCTGTTTGTAAAAGATGCTTAAGTTGATTTGATTATTCCCGATTATTTTGGCACTTATATTTACTAATTTACCCAGCCTATTACAGTTACTTATGTTGCCAAACCAACAAGTGAAGCAGTATGTTAAGACACTTTCAATAAATGATTTGTAGAAAAGTGTAAGAATAGTTTTATCCACCTTAAAGTACCTGAGTTTCTATGAAAGAAGAGTTTCTATTGGGCTTTTTTATAGATCATGTCACAACATTGGTTTTAGTAGCGCAGCATATGTCCCCAAACCTGCAGTGGCTAAGTTAGTTGAGTAAAAGGCAGGTCACATATTAAAGAAAGAACTTAAACTTGTGACCAAAGGAGATTGTCATGTGCCTTAACCAGTAGTGATGCACAGCGACCTTCAGTACTTACCAGGATCCTATGAGGTTCCAATGAGGTTAATGAAATGTAAGAGCCCAGATACTCTTCCTGTTGATTGTAACTCTCTTGCAATACTCTGTGGGTCCCAGTGTGAGTGCAACTCAAATTAATAGAACAAGTCTTTTAGAGGAAAACACTGTGGCAAGAATCATTCTGGTATTTCAACATCTTATTTGTTGAGAGTTAGATTTCCTATCTTAAACTAGTTACCAACAATTATCAAATATGTTTTGAACATCAAATGTAGATATCAAGAAGAGAAATAAAAAAAATATATACATAATTTAAAAAATATTGTGAGAGTGAGGTGTGGAATTTTAATTAGGGAAAAGAGTATTGAGTCTTGGCATGGAGCAAAAGAAACTGGGGTTGTTAGAGTAGAAGATCTCAGTGCGAGAGCGAGGCACTAGAGACTGAGTGAGAACTGAGTGAGGGACCTCAGTTAACAGCCTTTAAGGAGACTATAAAGGACAGTGGCATGAGTGAGATAGAAACTTTTTCTGATTTCCCAGACAAGATGGCCATTGTCAACACCACTTTGGAAGTGAGTGCATGTAAAGAGTGAGTGCACAGAGACAGCACCAGCAAGTACAAGAAAAGAGTGAAAAAAATTAAGTTCCCCAACAGGTCAATGTAGGTGTGTCTGGGAGTGGTGATATGCCTGCCCATGCCCAAGGTGGTGACCACTTACCCTGTGGCATCACATATAACACATATAAAAGATTTCAGGCATGAATAAAACCTCAGATAACAAACCAGAAGTGACATTTGGGAGCAGCTGCTTCAGTGTGTTGGAGGAATTAACTAATCAATTTGTACAATTAATCATTAATTAATTAAATGATTTATTATTTGTATTTCTTTTCTGTTCTATATAGTTTCTAACAGTATGTGCCACACATTCTAGTACTTCTGTTTCAAATGGTTTAACCATAGATTTCTAAGGCATCCACACCAATGAGTAAGAAAGCTGTTCTGAATACAGTTAAAGAGAATTCAGTGTTCTTGAATTGAATAGTTAGCAGCAGTTAGTCTTGTCAGCTTAATTAATAATAATAATAATAATAATAATAATAATAATAATAAACTGTATAAAATGATCATGAAAAAGACAAAAAAAGGACAATTAAAATAAACATACAGGACTGAATGTAGGACAATCAGACAAGATCTTTATTGCTTATGTGACTGTATAGGCAACCAGTATTGACACCTATGTAGTAGTGATATGCTGTCAAGGCCTGCTGATCTAAATAAATAAAACATATACTATTAAAATGTGCTATTTGGATTATGTTTTGTAGCTATAACTGCTATGTCCTATGGAGTTCTTATTTTTGAAAAAATAGTTTTGTCACTCCAATTAAAAAAAAAAGATATGGTCCAATTGAGATGTGCACATGGTGTAGTAAGAATACTCCGCAGTCTGATCTTTCTCACAGTTTCTCCAATAATAAGCTGCTCACCTTGTGGTGGCATATCAGTATATGTTAATTACTTGAATTTAGTTTACATAAACAAGAATGAAAATAAAACCCTGTTTAGATGGTCTTACTTACTTGTGTTTTGAAGAATTTTTAAATAAAAACTAGCAGGCTACTAGGCTAGGCAACCCTGCTGTGAGCAGGCTAATCTTTGCACTCAGATGTAAGACAGGCGCGATGGTGAAGGCAATATGAAAGTGTGTTATAGTGACGCACGTTAAAGCCTACACACAGCACTTTAATGAAATTAAGAATTAATTTAAATTAATCAGATAAACAGCGATCACCAGTTTCTATTCAGAAACGGTTTTACGTGACTAAAATATACTAGTGGGGCTGCGAGTTCTACCTACTTTTTTTAATTGAAGGAATCGACTGCAAACAAATGTAATTTATTAAAATGGGGTCGGACGTTGTGGGCCACACTTTTGTGTATGGCAGGCTGTATGAGCCCCGGGGGCTGCAGGTTGAGAACCACTGTCCTAAGCACTAGGATCATTTAGGATGTGGTTTCTAAAAACATAAGCGCACATTCAGCTCCAAAGAGCACTAGCCAATTAGGAGAAAATACCTGTTGCAGTTGGAATATCAGAAAGCCCTTTATCCACTGAAACCCCTTGGGGTCCTAGCTGTTATACATTCTTACTTTTGCTCCTCTTCCTCAGGTCCATATACAGATGTATGAGCATCCAGCACACTGCTCTGCAAAACTGGCAGTTACTACTGCTTACAAGTTTGATTTTCACCGTTTTCTCTCACAGATCCCCAGTCGGCAGCATGGTTTCCATTCCACCTACATTATCTTCAACTATCGTCCTTCTCACTACTTTACAAACGTCGCCATTTTGGCTCTCTTCCAGAGCCCTCTAACACCAAATGCTAAGTTTCACTCATTCCAACACTCTGGTCATTCTTGTGGCCTTTTTATCCTACAGTTTATCAGAGTCCACCAGCATGCCTTTTAATGTAATGCTGCCACAAGTCTCTGCGTTGGCCAGGCTGTTTCTCCTTGTGCCTGTAACTGCCATGCATTTTTCTGAAGCCTGTCTGTTTTACCCAGCTGCTTCTCCTGCACATGCACCTGATATTCTCAATTGCTTACTTTGGATGTTGCCCAATTTTCTGAGGAAAAAACTGAAATATTGTGTGTGATTGTGTAAGTATCTGGACTAGTGAAATCAAGATTTGGTTACAGCACCTTTGGCAGCAATTACATTTACAGTGTTTATGTCTGTAAATCTCTAACAACTTTGCACATATTTGACCCAGCTCCCTCAAGTTTCTTTGGAATCATTTATGGATGGCAGTTTTCAAGTCTTTCCAAAAATTCTCAAAGTCATGGCCTTGTGCTTTAGATCGTGGCCTTGCTGAAAGGTGACTATTGTAATTCAATTTAATTGTTATTCAGATCCAGCCATTCAGAATGCGCAGGGGATACTGCAGTAGTTTGCAGTACAGGGGCTGCAGGGTACCGAAGCTTTTTAGAAAGACTCAGTTGTGGGGCTGCATTATGTTGTAAAACTGCCAGGTGGAGCAGTGAAAGCATCATGTGTAGTGGGTAGCATTTGGGCTGTCTCCAGAAAATGCCTGGTTTCAAATCCAATGCTGAGGGACAGTCTTTTTTCAATTATAGTATTTAAGTTGTATACTGTTTAGACTTGTTGAATTTTAAAGTGTGTATTATAGCATGTTAAACATTATACTAATTAAAACTAGGTATGAGAAAAACAGGGAAGACAGCAAAGATTAAATAGCACAGAAGAACAAAAGCTGGGAGAGGGGAGCAGGCAGGAGAGGCAGGAGAGGCCACTCAGGTAGTGCAAAATGCAGAAGGGTGAAGAAAGGTGTGAAGTCAAAACCTGCATGAGAATAGAGAAGATTACATGAAAGTAAGTTATTCACTGAGAGAAGGGGAATGGTGTGAGCCTAGTTTCAGGATGAGTTTCGTTTCTGTTGTTTTTCTGCTATGGTAGTTGAGAAACCCTTCTTTGAGAACAGAGACAGAGAGATCACTGTGATCATGGCCGTCTGAGATGATATGATAAACTATGGGCTTGGAGAAATCTTTAACATTCACAGCCCTATGATGTTCTCTGAAGCGGTCTCCTAGTCTCCTTCCGGTTTCCCCAACATAGATAGCTGGGCATTGTTTGCAGGAGATACAGTAAGTAAGGTTGCTGGAGGTACAGGATGTCGTCTGGGTGATCCGGAATTGACCTGAGGGGTCCTGAATGAGGGTATTGTTAGATATGTATTTGCAGGTGATGCAGCGAGTTCTGTTGCAGGGGAAGGTGCCTGGTGGGGATGGTCTCACTGCAGAGTCGATGTAGCCTGAGGAACTGTGAAAAAGGGAGAGTTTTTTTGGAGTGAGTGGGATGAAAATAGCTGTGCAGGAGATAGCTGTGTGAATCTGTGAGTTTGTAATAGACTGAGGATGAGAGTCTATTAAGTACATTAAGTGTAAATATAGTGTACACGTAAAATAGTGTACATAATATTTACTATTTTGCATTTTTTAAAAAGGAATCTTTGTTTGTTAGAAGAAAAACTTGTGCCCTAAGCAGGTATTGAACTTTCTAGATTGCACCCTATTGACAAACCCGCTGTACCAGCTCTCAGCCTCTCAGAAACACAGCTGAAACAAACACCTTAAAATGTTTCAAAAGTAATCATGAGTGAATGAGTCAAAAAATAAAACGTTTAGGCAAGTACCTAATCGACTGTACCTAAGCGTCATTTAGAGCCTGTGCTGAAATAGACACATTAAAATGTTTCCAACGTAATCATGAGTGAATGAGTCAAAGACATTGATGTAGATGTTTACAAAGAAACTGGAATACAGTAATACTACCAGCTATATAAATATATCATATTAAGATCCTTAAATTAATATTGTTATTAATTTCTTTGGTTATGCGATTCCATATTATATTCTCAATTAAGCAGATTCTAAAAGTACATGTTTTTTTGCTGAAATAATGCCAGAAAGTTTCCATACAAAATGTTAAAACATTATTGCTTTTTACAAATATATAAATATAATATATTTATATTCTTAAATTAATATTGTTTATGAGGATGTTACGTTCAGAGACATTATGCTCCTGTTATTTTTATGCTCAGCTACCACAATTTCACTTTAGTTCCATATTAATATTCCATATTTAGTGGATTTAAACATGCACAGTAAAGAGATTAAATGAAGCAATCGTTTCACTAACAACTAATGCAGCACAAGTGCAGCCTGTCGATCATCTTTGGCCAGCAAATTACGTAATTGTGGCTGCCTGTAGCTCAAATTATGCCCATTTTGAATGGCTAAATCTGTGTTATATTGAAGAACAGCATGTTTGGAAATAGCTATAATTGTAACTCTCTATAACTGTTTTACTTAAATTTAATCTAGTACAGGATAACTAAATCCCTGCCTATTTTATATATCGTTCTCCATTAATTTTGAAATAGTATTTGAAATCTGTAGCTCTTTCAAAATTGCTGTTGATGGACCTGACTTCCCTTACAAGGTGCCTCCTTGCCTAGCTTTCTTAGTTTACATAGAAACCATGATCTAGCAAGTGACTGATACATCTTGTACATCTTAACTATCAGAACTTTTCTCCTGACCAATATCTTTCTACATCTTTATCCCTTACAGATGCAGCCATTCAAAATGCGCGGTACAAACCCGCGGTACGGTAATCTACCCACAAGCCACCGCGGGGCACCGTAGGGCACCGCGGTAAGTGATTGGCTGGCCAAAATGATCGACAGGGGCACTCGTGGTGCATTGGTTGGTAGTGAAAAGATTTAATCATTTAATGTCTTTACTGTGCACATTTTAATCCGCTTAGTTTTGAATATTTATATGGAATTTTACCACTAAAGGGAAATTTTAGTAGCTGAGCATAAAAAGAAGAGGAGCATAACGCATCTGAAGGTCATAAACGATGTTAATTTAGGAACATAAACATTACTGTATGTACGTAAACTGTACTGTGTATGGCTGGTCTTGGTAGTTTAAAGAAAAAATACACACCAGTCTTCCATTTCTCCCTAAACATTTTAAGCATGAAAGTTTTATGAAACGGTACCCAAATATGCAATTGCTGTATAGAATGAATTTTAATTTTAAAAAATTATTTAACACGAAAATTAAGCTGTTTACATCTTCCGCCTGAGAACAGTCACCCATTGCTACTGTAGCGCCAATGCTTGTTAATAAGACAGAATTAAGTGTTTCTGTGCTTTCCCAAATGAGGCCTCATCTCTCCCTTCATCTCTGTGGTGCAGCCACAGAGAAGCTATTCATGCAGGCTGATTTAAAGATGTTTTCTTTTGATAAGGGACAGCAAGGGATGCACTTAGCTAAGCCTGGCTATCATGATCAATGGTCATCCATTGGCGCCTATCTGTCTAGGGAGTGCCAGATGGACATCTGGACTGCATTCCTAGGTGTCAGGAGTAAATGACTCATATCTCACCTTGATCAACCAATCAGGGACTGGTAGGGCTGAGTAACCCACGTGGGACTCTGATGCCCATGGAACTTTCAGCCAATGAACGAGCTGAAGTTCCTCCAGGTAAAAACAGGCAACACAGAGGGCCTGGGAGAATTCTGTGGACTTTTCTAAAGGGAATTCAAAGGAGAATTCCAGGCCAGGACGGCCCAGAAGCAGAAGGCTCCTAAGGGCAGGACATTCTCGCAGCGCGCCTCCTGACCATCCTGAGACTCAGCCCGGACAACCACGGAATGGCCAGTGTGTCCGAGTGCCAGAACTTTGCTTTGTTCTAAGAGTCTAGAGCGGAGGTTGCCAGAGAGTAATCAGAGGATCCACCCGAGGTTAGCATCAGCAGCAAGCCTCGTGAACAGGTCGGAACTGTGGACAGCTGAATCACTATTCAGAACTAGCGCTTCATCAGGAACGAACCGGTCCTCTTCCTGACTTGCTGGGACCCACAGTCATCTTTTCTCCTGTGCACAAACTTTGCTAGTTAAAGCCAACACTAACTAGCCGGTCAGAGAGCATCAGCAGTGCACCGTCGCAAGCCGCACAGCACAGCCTGGCACGGAGCCAGAGAACGCGGATTGGACAGCAACAGCCTGCAACTGTTTCTTTGTGTCTGCAGGAGATCTGAATCCCCAGAGATTGGATGATTATTCAACATTCTGCATTACCGCTCGAGAATTCAATTGTTATCCCAACCAGTTGATATCAATTTAATTCCTAAGAGTTATGTACTTGTTTTGAGTATCTAGTGTAGAAGTTGTAACCAAGTTCATTTACGAAACGGTCTAAATGAATGATATACTGAACGTATGTCCTCTTGATATGTGTAACTCTTTGTAACTGATTGAATATATATCTTTTGTATTCTGATAACCCTCACGATAAGATCTGTTAGGTTTACATGCATATTCTATGTATTAATAAATGTATCCTCGTGTATTAGTACCTGTGTGTGTGCGTTGTTTGAGTTATATCGCATGGTTGGATTCTAAAGCCATTAAAAGAATCATTTTGTGATTTACGGCTACAATTAATAATTGTCCCCGTAAATGCCCAAACCCTACAGAACTGGTGACTTCAGAGAGCACACTACACTACCCAACGCAGAAACACAGCCACTAACTAGCAAAGAGAGGACATTAGCTAGCCAATATGATAAAGAAATAAATGATTATTTTGTTTATTTCTTTTGCACATTTATTTGAACATTTTCATCGATTGTACAAGCACTTGGAAACTGTCCAATCCCTAGTTCATCAGGCATTTTCTTTTACGCTGCGGGCATTCTCCCGGTCTGGCGCCAGTCTGTGTCTTCTAGGACATAATGCCAGCGAACTCTTGTTTTTATGTCCACTATAACAGACAATCTCCATTGCTTTTAACCGAGCGTCTAACCCCTCTGATTGGAGAAAAAAGACGTGCTGGTTTGCCATACATACTGTACCAGGAAGATGATTTCTTTCTATTCGAAACGTGTATTTTAAAAGTTTAAGAAGTAAAAACCTTACAGCGTACACAGATTTCTAAACTGATCAGGATCGTTATCTTTGTCTTATCCATGATAATGTTCACCGCTCTGTCCAGCCAATTAATAATAAACTTTATTTTATATAGCGTTTTAAACGAATAAGTAATTAGATTGCTCATAAACCTAATCACTTGCTTTTTCTTTTTATTTAGGCTCAGATTTCAACTATAGATCGTATTATTAATAACCATAATAACAACCAACCAACAAAAACAACCATATAAACATAATACCAACCAAAAACATAGATAACAACCACAATACAAAATCAAATATATCAAACCATTATACTCTCGCAAATTCCTCCAATTATCATAATCCCGCCCCTTATGCAAAACCAAACCCTCCTCCCATCCCAGTTTCTCCTCTTTATCATAAACAAAATCCACCTCAATTTTCAACATAAAGCCTTACTGCTTACTGGGTTTTTGAGGGGGGAGGTGTCTTTCGCTGGAAATCTCGCCTGCTTCTACTTTACGAGTACAACCCCCTCTCTGCAGGAGTGTTGGCTGTGACGAATTAAACCGGTTTCACAAGTATTTTTAAAGTAGGAAGTACAGTGTTAACTGGTAGCTGGGCACCTCAATTAAGTCGCTTTAACATGCTAATGCGTTGGTGTAACAGTCCGGGAGTGGCAAGCTTCTAATGTCAACTCGACTCGATTGGAAGACAATGAACGTATTTTAGCCCTAAATGAATTAATAGCAAACATGGTTTATATAAAATACATTTTTCCAAGAAAGTTTATAATAATGCGATCTATAGTTGAAATCTGAGCCTAAATATAAAGGAAAAGCATTTTCAGAGAGCAATCACGCTGTGTTTATGTAGAAAAAGCGATTAGGTTTATGAGCAATCTAATTACCTATTCGCCTAAAACGCTATATAAAATAAAGTTTATTTAGAGATGAATGACCAGTGTCGCAGTTTAAATAATTTTCGTAGGAGGGCTTGGACAGATTCCAAGTGCATTTTTGCAATTTACGTTGTAATACAGTTTAGAATACAGTTAGTCTAAGCTTTATCAGCTTTATTTATGGGTTGCAATTTAGAAAAAGTCAAAAACCGCACTCAAAATGCAATTTAGAGCTTTCTGGCAAGGGGAGACACCCAAATTATAATGTAACATGCCACTGTTTGTGCATTAACAAAGTTATACTGCAATTTTCCTTAGATACGCGATTAAAAAAAATTAATTTTTTGAATCCCCGGCGGAACACACTCCATAAGAATCAGCGCTTTTATACAGTATATCGCCTTTAAACACATATATTTAAACACGTGTTTACGATTTAAATCAAAACGCGATTCAAATCAATATAAATGTTTATTTTGTAACGCATAGGTGACTATTCATTGTTATTAAAAAGACTTAAATTCGATTATGTTGTGATATTTAGAAATATAAATTTGTTTGGTGCGAGTGAGGTTTTATTTAATCTCTGACCAAGGGAAACGTTTCATTTTTTCAAAGAATTGTTTCTTAAAAAATAAAGTGATACTGTACAATAGTTCCATGGGATTCAATCACAGACTATGTGACATGGGAGCCAGGAAACTAACACACAGCGCCACCAGATTTGATAACGCTATAAAAACGCTATAAAATAATGTGACTAGGCACAGAACAAGTTTACAGCACAGTACAATAATAAATGCTGACCATGACTTTAGAAGCATAAATTACCTTACACTCAATTTAAACACAAGCTGTCTTTAGCCCTCTAAGCTGGTTCATACAGAAATGTAGAGATCCAGGCTCAGAACACACAGCTTCATTAGCGAATACATATGCAGGACAACTAGAGAAGACGTTTTACAGAGGATGGATTTTTAGAAACATCCCATCAGTGACATCACTGAAGTCAACTCCTACTGTGGGTAACTGTCGTGTGGATAGTTTCACAAGAATCAGACAAAGGTTTAAGCATCGCTTGTTCTAGATAAAACTGCAAAAAAAAACAACAACCCATAATGTACTTCTTTGCGGCTCTGTTTGCCCAAATCATATATTCACAACGTTAAATTAGAAAATAATATTACGTAACCAAAATCCGCAATATGGAAACAGAACCTGTGTAATTGTTGACAGATGATGTTCTCGTAACATTTTTACAAGACGAACTACAACATTTAAAAAATGACTTGTATGTACTTGATATCTCTAATCAATCCACGGCGATATAGTTAAAGCAGTCCCCGCACAAAACGAAACTAAAACGCCCTGGGCATACCGTTTCGCGCTTCTTATCAGTTGCTCAAAAGTAATTTGACCGTATGAAATGCATAATATAAACCTAGAAACATACAGTATACAGTACGTGAGCAGTACTTACGTAGTATCGGTGTCAAGACATACCTCTCAAATACTGTAAATCAAGTTAAAAATATCTCAAGACCGATTCTGGTCATAATGAAGCCATGTTTCGTGTATGTTTTCTTTAAAGTACCGAGACCAGCCATATACTGTATGTTTGTGTTCCAAAATTAATATCGTTTATGGCCTTCACACGCGTTGCAGTATGCTCCTATTCTTTTTATGCTCAGGCACTAAGATTTCCCTTCAGTGGTAAAATTCCATATAAATATTCAATACTTAAACGGGCACAGTTAAGACATTAAATATACATATACATACTGTATACAGTACAGTTTGCATACGGTAATATGTTAATGTTCCTAAATCAATCTCTTTTATGAGCATGTGTAAGGCATGGCGAATCGATTCTCAAAAATTACTGTACTTTGCATGATTGGAAAAAAATGCGTGATTGCAAAATGCTGTGGTGTTACTTTTACAAAGACGGTCAATGAAAAAAAATAATGTGGACCAGGGCAATACTTTGAGTTTACAGCTTGTCCAAGGTCATTTATTATTAATACTATTAGTAATATCTTCGTTAAAGACTTTGATGGCTACAGCTCAAACATGAGAGGTTGAGCTTTATTAGCTCCACCTTGCGGAAATTCCGGATACTATTATTTTGCTAGCGGTATTTACCGGTAACTTGCGGTATTTACCGGTAACTTGCGGTAGACTGCGTACAGCGTACCAGAAAATAATGCGGTATCGCCCGCGCATTTTGAATGGCTGCATCTGTACATCCCCTGCACTGTGAATTTACACAATTCCCATATGGGAGACACTTCTATCATGCTAGGTGTAACAGTAATAGTCTCTGGAAATCTTTCATCGGCTTTGCAAATAGGAGAAATTATCTAATCTAATCATCCCCTCTGGAATCTCATTTTTAAACTAACTCACTGTTAATAACTTCTGAAATACCGTTGAATTGAATTCTTTGTAGATGATGTTCATTTTGATTTATTGTTGTCTTCTGTGAAACAAATTTTTCCCAGGAGATTAAATTTTTTTAATTGAACTGATCTAATGAACTAATAATAATCATAATAATAATAATTCTTTACACTTATATAACACTTTTCTGGACACTCCACTCAAAGCGCTTAACAGGTAATAGGGACTCCCCTCCACCACCACCAATGTGTAGCACCCACTTTGATGATCAGACTGCAGCCATAGTGCCTGAGTTTGGTCACCACACATGCTATCAGTGGGGAGGAGAAGAGAGTAATGAAGCCAATTTATAAATGGATATTAGGAAGCCATGATTGGTAAAGGCCAGGGGGGAATTTGGCTAGGACTTCAGGATGACACCTGTACTCTTTTTGAGAAACACCCTGGTATTTTTAATAAACACTGAGAGTCAGGATCTCTGGTTTTACATAAAGATGGTGCCTTTTTACAGAATAGTGTCCCTGTCCCTATACTGGAGCATTTATTACGCACATAGGCTGCAGGGTGAGCACCTCCTACTTGCCCCACTAACACCTTTTCCGGCAGCAACCTTAGTTTTTCAAGGAGATCTTCCATCCGGGTACTGACAAGGCTCACACCTGCTTAGTTTCAGTGGGTTGTCAATTGTGATTTGTAGGGTGCAGTGGCTGCTGTCTATATTGAACAGAATACACATCACACACACAGAACCAAGGGAGGTTCATTTGACAGTAGTAAAAAGTTTGGCATTCAATTTTTCAAAGCATCGTATGTTTTAAGACCAAAATTGTTATTACCATGAAACAAACATAACTCAGGCAGTTTGTTAAATCAGGAAAATCATGGAAGGATCTCACAAAGTACATGAGTTCTACATGGATCTTACTGGTATCCTACTGTATCCTGCCAGTGAGATTTCACATGTAGGGGTTTTGTGCATGTACTGGGACAATTATTAATTGTAGCACTAAATCACAAAATGATTCGTCTATGGCTATTAGAAAATCAACCTTGCAGAACAACTCAGCAATGCACACACGAATACTAATACACAAGAATACATTTATTAATACATAAAATGTGCATATAAACATAACAGATCTTATAGTGAAAGTTAGCAGAATACAAAAGGTGTATATTCAATCACAAAGTGTTACAAATACCAAGAGACACATACATTCAGTATACCATTCATTTATACCATTTCGTTAATGAGCTTTGATTACAACTTCTACACTAGCACCTCAAAAAGCCAGTACATCACTCATAGGAATTAAATTGACATCAACTTGGGTTGAGGTAACAATTGAATTTTCGAGCTGCCATGTAGAATGTTGAATACTCATCCAATTCATGTGGATTCAGATCTCCCACGTACAGGCTGTTCCTGCTTCCAATCAGCGTCCTCTGGCTCAGTGCCAGCCAGTCCTGGTGTGGCTGGAGGTGTGGGAGACAAGGGAGAGATTCCTGCTGTGGCGCACTGGCAGGGCCTCTCTGAGGACCTGTCTAGTTAGTCCTGGCTGAACTAGCTAATTTTGTGCACATGAAAAGTGATTGCAGGTCCGAGCAAGTCACATTCTTTAGACGGGAAGAAAATATAGCGCTAGTTCTAAAGACTGAGATTCAGCTGTCAAAAGTTCTAACCGTAGTTCACTAGTTGATCAGGCGAGCATTCACTGTGGGGTACTGGCAGTTCACGAGGCTTGATGCTGGGCTGACCTCGGGCGGATCCTTTGGTTATGTGAGGGCGACCTCCGGTCTCGACTCTTAGAACAAAGTAAAGTCCTGGCACTCGTACACAGTGGCCGTCATGTGATTGTCTGAGCTGAGTCTGAGAATGTCCTAGAGGGGTGCATTCTGGGCCCTTTGCTGCCTCTTTTATCTGGAGGAACTACAGTCATTCATCGGTTGAAAGTTTCGCGGGCATTCGAGACCCACGTGGGGTTACCCTGCCCTCCCAGTTCCTGATTGGCTCATCAAGGTGGAGAATGAGTAACAATGCTCTCTGACCTTAGGGTTGTAAGCACTTAGGAATGTGACTTTTCCTTGGAATCGTCAAGACAGAAAGGCGCCAGAGATGACCATTCATTAGGGTGGCTGGAGAATCTCAGCCCTGGGATTTGTTCCTTATCAGGAAACTCTATCAGACAGAAAAACACATTAAATCTGAACCACATGGGATGGCCTTTCTGTGTCCAGCACCACTGAGATAAGCCTTGCCACTACCCATATATAGTGGGTGGGTTTTATTGCCCTAATAAATTGAAAAACATGCTTGCTATCACTTAGAACATATGGTATTATAAATAACCCTGTTGAGTTATTAGCATAAACCTTAATGAAATACGAGTATCTATTTATAAAAAAGATATTCATAAGATCTTATCTTATCAGAATCTATTTTTACACACCTACACATAAACATTACATACTGTATACAGAAAGCTTGCATATTTACATATTTTTAGTAGCTATCTTTCAAAAAGAAAAATATAAAATAAAGATAAAAAATCTGCAGGTGCTGCAGGGTATCTGCTCACTTTCAAACTTCCACTTGCTTTTTTCATCTTATCTGCTAAGGGCCTAGACATTTTCCTGACTAGACATTAAAATATTTAAACCAAAGAACAGCAAGCTTTAGTTTGTAGAAACAGGTTTACTGCCATGTTCCCATAGGGAAAATTTATTAGGGCATAGGTTTATGTTGGATTTAATGAGCTAAGTCAATATTGCAAATATCCTCAATAATTGATCTGATGCCATGCAAATATTATACACAGGTCCAAATTCCTTAAATTAATGACTGTTGAATAAAACAACACTTACTTGACTTGAGGATTTGTGTGCAGTGTATTTGCTATGCTTTTTATGAAGTCTCAACTCCATGAAATCTCTTTACGTGCACACTTCTAAAGATGGAATTGTAGCGGCAAGACTTTTTAATAATACAGGAATTAAGTTTGCTTTTTCAAACGTAATGCTTCTCATTGAGGCCAAAGAGTTCTACTTTTTGCTCGTACATCCAGAGGCTTGTGGATCATCATTGTGTTCTTTGGTAAACTTCAGTCAGGCAGCAATTATTTTTAGAGAGCAGTGGTTTTCACTTTGCTATTCTTCCATAAACACCATCTGTTGTTTTTTGATAGTTGAGTCATGAACAGTCATATTAGGATGTCTCTTTAGGACAGTAAATCGACATCTAAACCAGATTAGAACTCCCTCTTTGACTCCCTCTGTTGAGCTGTAGATCAGATTCCTTGATTGTTTTCAGAAGAAGATCAACACTATCAGGCAGACCATATGGATCAGTGCTTTCAGACTCAGTTTATCACACTCCACTCTGACTCATTTAGCTCTGAAAATTAATTTTACCATTTGATCTCTAGATGTAATTTCTCCAAAAGTATGTAGGAAGTACTTCTTATACTTCTCATGTTTTCTTTATAATATAGAGACATTCCAAATACAGCAAATGTCGCAGGATGTGGGCCATTGAGGCAGTCACAGGCGGGGATTGATTGGGTTATGTTGATTAGTGTTGCAGGATGTGAGCCATTGAGGCAGTAAAAGACTGGGAGTGATTAGGTTATGTTGATTTCCAGGGTGGTGTCAATGTTGCCTCTCACTCGGGGGGGGGGGCGACTGCAGTTGTCCCAATGAATACCGTCTAGCAGGAACAATTAGGTATCGAGACTTGGAGGTGTAAGGAGTCGCTGAGCCAGTTTAGCCAGACAAAGGGAGGAGGAGAGAGAGCCAGAGAGTGAACAATGAACTGATAAGGTCTCATGGCACCTAGCTCGGCACCCCCACAGTCCTCAAACAACACAAGCTTCCTCCTGGTAATATACTGGGCAAACCCGATTCTGCCAGGGACTGTGGAAAATCCCCTGAAAGGGACTGGCTAAGCAGAGGGATAAAAACACTTGAGACAGGACAGAGGTGTCTCGGCACTCCCACTGGACCCTGGAGACGACACAGGCAGTGCCGGGGATGCTGCAGATTATGAGACCATGGAGGCAAGGACCTATAAATCCAGGAACTGACAACTACGGGAGACAATGGCATTGTAACAAAAGTACTGTACAGAGACTTTTTAATACCTGAAGGCAAAGGACAAAGAACCCGGCCCAGCTAACGGATACAAACTGAGCGGAAATAGAGTACAGCTCGTGGGAGGATTTCTAGTGTAATCTGAACGGAGATCGGGAAATTGAACTGGGGGAGCACTCCTCTCCTTAAAGTGATTGTTCATCTCCAAATCATCAACGACTTCCACCGATATTAAGAAGAACTGTGGTAGTGGCCTCCCTTCAGTACTTTACAAAAAAGGACTGCTGTCCCTCTGGATTTCATTGTGCCCCTTCGAACTATTCTCTTGTTGTTGTGGATGTTCCTTTTTTTTGCTTCTTAGAATAAAAGATTGTGTTGATGTATGTAGAAAATAAAAAAGGGAACTTAACTGATACTAATGTCTATTGCTGGTCTGTGAGTGCATTGGTGATTCTGGGAGATAAACCGAACCTGTGGAGAAATAAGGGGGGCCTAGCACCCTGTCCGATTTGCTAGGTGGCGTAGTCGCACAGGAACATTCCTCGCCCACAGGGTTCACCTTACTGTGACACAAACCTTGTATTCTCACTAGGATATTAAAGACTGTGCCTGAGAATGCCAATACCCTATAAAAGAAAATTCAGAGTAGACAGAGGTTTAACTCAGACCCTCGAAGTCTTATTGATGGTGACATACTAGATCTCAGGGTGAAATTAGTTGTGGTAATTTTAAAAAGTTTTAAAACATTTGGGTTGGGTTAAAACTGTAACTATGATGTAACACCTTCAGTCTCCTGTGTAAGTTCAAGAGGTACTATACCCATTCATCCCAGTTTGTTCACTTCCATTTATGTTAGGGGACCGAGGGTTTTCCATGGTAGCCCCTTACACTTCCTCATTATATTAAAAAACAAACCTCTAATCACCGTCTGATGTTTTTAAATATTGCTTCAAGAATTTTATGTTGTCAATGACCTACAATTACTAATATTATTATTTTATTTTTCATTTAATAATTTATATATTATTTTATTATTTATTTTTTGTAAATTTTGTACATTAGAATAAAATTTGCTAAGCTCCTCAAAGATTTCATTATTGATCATGTCAAGACTTCCTATACACCTATTTCAACACACCTATATGGTGAAGACCAAACTCAAATTGTTTCTGATCTTTATATATGGTGAGGCCTTCCAAACTCCCAAGCACCCAAGACCCATCTAATTATTTAAGCACGTGATATGAACAATTACCTTGAGTTAATAAAACTAGGGGTTTACTAAGTTTTTCACATTCCCTGTACTTTACTTACTCATTGTTTCTTTTATTCATACATCATTTTGTTTGAAGAGACATGGAATTGGTTATTGTAAATTGTATTGGATGTTTACATAAAAATGTGTTTTGATTCAAGAAGGCTATCATGGTAAAACTTAAATTAGAAGCTGTTTAACTTCTACTGGCATGCAATTATAATGATACTAGAATCACAAAAGTGTTAAAACTTAACACTAAGTAATCAAGCAATCCACATTTTTATGGGTCAGACATATAATGAAAAACACTGAAAGAGAACGGTGACTAATTGATAACCCCCTCATTATATACAGACAAGATTATTGCAATGTTTCATGATATAGTCCAAATAAAATTGCCATGGCCGCCAATAATCAGACACAAGCCCCTGCTACTTCCCACGAACGCAGACACACATCCTAATTACCCAACCACATCCCTCGTCCTGCACCACACCTCCAGGCAACTCATTACTTAAGGGCTCCTCACCTGCTCCTCCTTGCTCCGTATTGAGTTAATTCCCACAGAGCTCCCTTTGCTAATGTCACGAATCACCCTCACGCAGGCAAGCGCTCCCGCATTCCCACGAGCTCTCCCTATACCAAACGTGCACGGATCAACCAGTCCACTATTTAAACCCTCACCAGACCCCCTCTCAGTGCTCACGATTGAGATTCTCTCCATGAGCTTTGTTTCGACCAACTCCTTCGCTATACTACTGTTTTCTGTCCTGGACCTAGACCCTGCTGTTTTTCGACTACGCCTTTGCCTTCCGATTTCGTACCTTCGCCTCTACAACGCTCTCTTGGATCCTGACCGCAGCCTGTTTCCCCAATTACGCCTCCGCTTTCTGATTCTACGCCGACTCCTCTTCAACGCCTTCCCTGATTCTGACCCCTGCCTGTTCCCTCAATTACGCCTACGCCTTCTGTTTCTACACCGGCGCTTCTACACGCCTACCCGGATTTTGGACTTCGCTATTACTCTGATGTAGCGGCAATGCTTGTTAATAAGACAGAATTAAGTGTTGCCGTGCTTTCCCAAATGAGGCCCCATCTCTCTCTTCATCTCTAGGGTGCTGCCAGAGAGAAGCTATTCATGCAGGCTGATTTAAGGTTTTCTTTTGATAAGGGACAGCTCCCAAATGGGGATGCACTTAGCTAAGCCTGGTTATCATGATCAATGGTCATCCATTGGTACCTATCTGTCTGTGACTCATATCTCACCTTCCAACCAATCAGAAACTGGTAGGGCCGAGAAACCCACGTGGGTCTCTGATGCCCATGAAACTTTCAGCCAATGAACGACCTGAAGTTCCTCCAGGTAAAAACAGACAACACAGAGAGCCTGAGGAAAAATTCCAAAAAGAACAATTCCAGGACAGGACGGCCCAGGAGCAGAACAGTTCCTAAGGGCAGGACATTCTCGTAGTGCACCTCCTGACCATCCTGAGACTCAGCCCAGACCACCACGTAACGGCCAGTGTGTGCGAGTGCCAGAACTTTCCTTTGTTCTAAGAGTCGAGAGCGGAGGTAGCCACGAGTAACCAAAGGATCCACCCGAGGTTAGCACCAGCAGCAAGCCTCGTGAACAGGTTGGAACTGTGGACAGCTGAATCAGTATTCAGAACTAGCACATCATCAGGAACGAACCGGTCCTCTTCCTGACCTGTTGGGACCCACAGTCATTTTTCATCAGCAGCGCACCGTCGCATAACCTGGCGCCGAGCCAGAGAGCGCGGATTGGACAGCAACAAGCCTGCAACTGTTTCTTTGCTTGTGTCTGCAGGAGATCTGAATCCCCAGAGACTGGATGAGTATTCAACTTCACTGCATTACTGCTTGAGAATTCAATTGTTATCCCAACCAGTTGATATCAATTTAATTCCTATGAGTGATGTACTTGTTTTGAGTATCTAGTGTAGAAGTTGTAACCAAGTTCATTTACGAAATGGTCTAAATGAATGATATACTGAACGTATGTCCCTCTTGGTATTTGTAACTCTTTGTGACTGATTGAATATATACCTTTTGTATTCTGCTAACCCTCATGATAAGATCTGTTATGTTTACATGCACATTTTATGTATTAATAAATGTATTTTAATGTATTAGTACCCATGTGTGTGCGTTGTTTGAGTTATACCGCATGGTTGGATTCTAAGGCCATTAAAAGAATCATTTTGTGATTTACTGCCACAATTAATAATTGTCCCAGTAAATGCCCAAACCCCTACAGAACTGGTGCCTCGTGAGAGCACACTACACTGACTATGCCTTCGTCTAGCGCTTAACCTTCCTAAGAGCACCACATTGGATCTCAATCCTCCGCAGTCAGCCCCATTGTGACAGCTAACCTTCTTTGCCTGACAAATGGTCTGTCTTGTGATATCTCGGCTACTAGACCCACTCTTCCTCTTGACCACGAATATTGGCTACGCGACTTGGCTAAATAAATCTGGCTTCTGTTCTCCGCTTTATATATCTCTCTTTCTAACATCTTGTTAGAAACATCTTGTATCAAGCACCGCAATAGGGTCCAAGCTATACAAAAAAAAATGAACTGAAATGAACACATTCAGACTGCTAACTCCAATATCAATCTAATATCAATGGAATATCTGCCAATTCCAATTTCAATGTTAATGCATTTTTGCAGAATTAAATCAGGAATGTATGTATCAGGTGCTTATCATTTGGGACAGTTTGGAAAAAAATCAGTAGATCAACAGATGAAAAGGAAGACATGCTTTTTAACTCAC
The DNA here is from genome assembly GCF_055471065.1 of Atractosteus spatula. Classification (NCBI taxonomy): domain Eukaryota; kingdom Metazoa; phylum Chordata; class Actinopteri; order Semionotiformes; family Lepisosteidae; genus Atractosteus; species Atractosteus spatula. The sequence continues at coordinate 37,366,389 of NC_142709.1, forward strand.
AAACCTAATATAGATAATGCTGTATTGATCTAGTCTTTTCAAACAGTGAAAACAAAGTGAGAAAAACAGATTTAAAAAGACTTTGGTAAACTAGAAACAAAATATTGTAAGCTTTAAAGTATGCTATGAAATTGGTATAGACAAAAAGTCACTCACGTAAAATTTTTCCAGAAGGCATTTCTCCATTCCAGGAGACCCATTTATTTGAAATAGAGCATGTGAAATTGAAATGGAATGGTTTTAATAAGGTGTTCTATTGTTCACATTAAAAAGTATGTAATAGGGGTGTAGCCATATTCATAATGACAAATGTTAATTTTGAGTACATGTCTGAGATTAAAGACAGAGAAGATTGTCTTTTTAAAGAAGGATTCTTAACAAAATATCCCTGTTAAAGGCAAAATAGAAGGGTCTTCAGTCACTATATCTATGCATCACTAGGAAGCGACAATATTTTTTCAAAAAAGTACTTGATTTAATAGCTGTATGTTTTGATCTAAATCCAAATTTGGATGCCTCTAAGAAATACAAAAAGAAACTTAAACCATTAGAGAAATATGTGAATAGATCTATTGAAGACTTAGGTATATTCATTGTAGGGAGAGATCTTTACCTGTTACCTGTGTTTCCTTTCTTCTCCTTTCAGCATGGAATAAACCTATTACTTTTTCTTTGGCAGAATAGATTACTTCCTTATGCATAAACTAGACAGATTTAAATGAAAGAATTGTGAAATTGGAACCTCAGATTTATATGACCATACACCAGTTTATCCGACATTAGACCTAAATGTGGTAAAAATGAATGCGTGGAAGATGCACTGTAGTATTTTGAATGATAATGATGTTAAAGAGCAAATTAAACATGAGATTGAAATGTTTCTAACAAATAACAACACAGAAGAGGTGTCTCCAGCAATACTACAGGATGCAGCTAAAGCAGTACTTAGAATGGACCTTATTTCTATTTGCTCACATTAAAATGATGTAAGTCAAATCAAATTGAGGGAGTTATAATCTGAATGAAAACGAATGGAGCAACAACATAAAAAATCACCTATTCATACAACATATGAATTGAAAGAAATAAATGTCAAATTTTAGAAGTAGAAACAAAATAAAGTTCCTAAAACAAAGTTAGTATGAATCAGGGGCTAAATCCATAAAAATACTAGCAAGAACACTGCACAAGCAACAGGGTAAATATATAATTCCTAAAATATTTAACGCAGTTATTATCAGAATGCATTACAGATTAAAAGAAATAGAGACTTCTTTTATTGAACACACAGTCTGAAATCCAAAGTAATCAGGACATCTCCTTTTTATTAAAGTAATTAAACTTTCCTACGTTAAATGAGAAACCAATAAAGCTATTGTTACAGCTTTAAGTGACTGAGAAGTGTCTCTTAGATTTTAGGTAAGGTTTGTGACACTTGGAAGAGTAAAAACTTCTAACTTCAATGCAGAGAGGATGTTTGCTAAGGTCTGGGGGGTCCCTTGAGCAGAAACCATTATAAAGTTTACCCTAGTACATCTAGGTAAGTTGTGGATTAATGATTATCAAGGAACAGTACAGACAATATAAGAGCACATTAAAAGCACAGATAAGAAAGGAACAAACAAGAAGAGAAAAGAGAGAGGAGGCTGGAGAAGTTGGTACTTGCTGCTTGTGCTAGGTGAGAGCCCCTACTTCATGATTATCCAAACCAAACCTGATTGGAGGTACAGATGTAGCATGGTGATGCATGGTAAAACCCTGTAATGTGGGATTGGGGCTACAGGTTGACACAGTGTGTGATTCACAGGCGAAAGATGCTTAACAGGTGGCACATATGATGCATTAATTGCTTAATTTAATCTCTCTACTGTGCATGTTTAGATAGGATTTATCCAAATTGGATAGATCATCATCTGAGAGATCTAGGTTCAATTCATGCTTAGGGCACAAGGTTTTCTTCTTGTGCCCTAAGCATGAATTGAACCCAGATCTCTCAGATGATGACCTAAAGGAGAAAGACTCCTTTAAAAAAAATAAGGAAATATTATGTACACTATATTTACAATTATTTATTGTTTTTTATATATGTATTCAATGTTAAATTATATTAATAATAAAAATGAGAATGCACAAACGTGAATACCGCCAACAGTGGGAGTAAAAAACAGTTCAACTGGTTTAATTCAATTCAATTTAAAATACTTTATTCATCCCAGTGGGGCAATTCAACACAAGACTTTACAACAAGCCATAAAATGAAATTGTATATATTATAATTATAATTGAGAATAACAATGGGGTACTAAAAAGACCACTGAAATTATAATAATGTATCTGATCATTATTAACTGTATTAAATTACTAATAATTAATCATTTCAAACTTCTTGTATCTTTTTCAGTCATTTGTTTTTGCCTTTTTTCATAACCTTCAATTTCTTATTAAAACACGTATGAGCCATTTCACATGTCAATAGCTTTGCAAAAAATGACACAGAGCCTTCAAACCAAAGGAATTTTAAAGATCGCAATTTGTGAAAACATTTCACAGTTTTTATTTAAACAATATCTAGTACCCGGTTGCATTTTTAGAAACCTTAGTTTGAATAAAGGAGATCCAAGGTGTAAGCAGTTTCATAACGCGAGAATACATAATGCTACATTTTTTATGCATCAGTCGAAGTGTTCTGAAGTCTCTCAAAAACATAAAAAAATTAACATAATATTGTTTGGCATGATGGGCAACTGATTCTTTTAACTTTTCAAGAAAATCAAAAATAAGAATCAGAACTTTTCTCTGCCTAAAATAGACATTGCATGACTTTAACAGCTATAAAAAAACGGGTTTAGATAGTTAAACATTTTTCGCACAGAAAAAATCACATTCTCCACACTAGGGCGGGTTTTCAACCTGGGTGAGTCTACTGTACGTAACATAAAGAAGAAAGCTGATAAAATTCATAGTGCTGCGATCCACTTATGGAAAAAATGCTCTCACTGTATATAGTGCATGAGACAAAGAAGAAAACATGCTTGAGTAACCTAGTGCTTAGGACGAAAGCTCTCACAATTTATGAGCATCTTTGTCAGGAAGAAAATGTTGCAGAGCCAGATCCATTTCAGGCAAGGTAAGGCTGGTTGGCAAGGTTCATCAGACGTGAAAAACTGCACGTGCTAGTGCTGACCAAAAAGCTGCAGCTAAATTTCCTGATGAATTAAAAACACTCATTAACGCAATGGGCTACAAACCACAGTGAATAGTTAATGCTGACAAATCAGGCTTATTTTGGAAGCAGATGCCATTAGCGGCTTACATCAGCAAGGAAGAAAAGGTTGCTCCAGGGTTTAAAACACATAAAGACAGATTGTCGCTCTTGCTATGCAGTAACACTGCAGGTGTTTATAAGATGAAGCCTCTCCTTGTTTACCACTCACTTAACCCCCGTCCTCTAAAAGGGTTGAACAAAAATATGTTACCAGTCCACTGGAAGTCATCGATTCCCAAGAAGAGCTGAAGGTGGAAGATCTAATGGGAATGACTCAGGAAAATAAAGACTATGATGAAGAAGAATAGGAGAGAGTTGAACAAGTGAAGGAATTGACTACGAAGCAATTGTCTGCATTCTTCTCTCAAGCTGAAACACTTGTACTGGGAATAATAGATGCAGACCCCAGTAATGAGAAAAGCCTGTATTTAAAATGTGGTTTTGATAACATCCTGATGCCTTACAAGGAACTGTATGCATAGAAACAGAGACTAGCTCGACAGACTAGTATTATGCAGTTCCTCAGGCCATGGACTTCATCTTCTACTCCAGGAACTTCCTCTTCTACGTAATCTGCAATCATCAGTAGCCACATCTTGTTCCCTTGAGCCTTACTGTCTGCCTATTTTGGTGAGTGTTGATTTATTTTTAGGTAACATAATGTCCCAAATGACATTTATGTTAAGTTTAGTGTTAATTCTTAATGTATGTTAGCATGTATTTATATGATTCAAATTCATTTGGAACACTATATTTAACATCGTTTTCCATGCATCCCCTTTTTTTCCCCAGGTTTAAGGTACTGCTTTATGCGATTTCCCTTTATGCAAGGTTTTCACAGAACAAAACACTCACATAAAACAGGGGATGCCTGTATTCCTAAATTAATATTGTTTATAATATTCAGAATGTTATGCTCCTGTTTTTTTTATGCTGAGCTACTAAAAGTTCCCTTTTATTTCTAAAATTCCATATTAATATTCCATTCTAAGCAGATTTAAACATGCATGGTAGAGAGATTAAATGTAGCAATCGTTTCACTAACATCTAATGCACCACAAATGCCACCTGTCAATCATCTTTGACCAGTGAATCAAACGCTGAGGTAAGCTGCAGCCCTATTCCCGTGTCACAGGGTTTTCCCACACATTCTGAATGGCTACATTTGTATATGTTGTTATGAGGAAAACACCATACATAGGTTTTTTGTTTCTCCCAATCAGGATATTTAATCTCCTTAGAACTTCATAAACTACTGAAGTATGTAGGATTTTGATAGTCCTACACATAGAGAGCACATATTTCTAAGTAACTTTGTTGTTGTGGAGGGCATACTTTCTAAAAGTAAACAAAAAAAGAGTCTTCTCTAATAACAGAATATAACATGTATACTATGTTGACATTTTTATTATTTTCTATATCACAGTATGAATGAGTTAGGAAATGTGAATACTGTCAGTGGTGGGAGGAAAACCCAATTTTATCGGTTTACAACATCCCTTAAATCAAAATTGCAATTGAGATGTGTAATTGTATATATGTTTTAAAAAACTAATCATTAAAGCTACTATGTATTTTTATAATAATATTCTAGAGTAAAAAAGTGATATTAAAAGATAATAAACTACAAAAATACAAGTAGTTCAAGTAGGTAGCTGTGTCAGCATGCGTAGGCTTCAGAGGAACTGTTGTAACAGAAAGAATAAGGTTCTGGATCCCGAGATGAAGTTAAACAGATGAGTTTATTGCATGCAAGGAACAATAAAGCCGAAGTCTTATTTCCCGCAAGAAACAACAAAACCGAAATATTGTTCAATGTGCCGGTACAAACTTTAGGTTTATATAGTCCTTCCTTGCTGCTTCGGACGTCATTCGGTGTTATGGTAAAGAGGGGGGTCATGGTATTTGGCCAGTTAAGAGACCCTGGCCAAATGGTCAGTTTAAGATTACGCCCCCAGGGGGTTCTTAGCTCGCATCTGGAATCCTTATCAGTTAACCCCCTTTCCTGCCATAAACCCCTGTTGCTTAGAAGTCTAATTTTCAGGCAGAACTGACTTAAGTTAATCCTTTTTACATCTTGTGTCTTACTTCAGAACAAGTTAAAGGTAAATTGCATGCTGAAAAGATAAGAAAAACAACGTTTTCAGCATGGAATAAACCTTTAACTTGTTCCTTTACAAATTGTTATGAAACAATTGTTTTATACTGTTTGATGTTTTATCTCCCTCCTCCTCTTCTTCCATCCTTTGTTGATGACAACACTGGGATCTCCTGCAGAAGTGAGAACTGTAAAAGTGAAGGAAATGTGCAACAGCCTGAAGTATGAGTTGTACTTTACCTGACCATGTACTTTAGTATGAATATACATTTGCAGATTTACACAGTTTAATCTTGGAGAACTGCATTTATGATAAAATATACCAGATGAGGGTACGTAACTACTAATGTGGTACACAATTGCAATTAGTAAGACATAAACAAGTACAGCAGCTTTAATTTCTTTTATTTCCATAAAATAAATGAAACATGATCGTTTGAAGATCCCTCAGATGAATAAGCAAACATACCATTGTTTCGGTTTAATGTAGGCTACTTTTGTGTACACAGAAGACCTATGCACTTTCATAGGCTACATTTGTTCATCATTCACTTCATCTAAGAGTTTTTTTTTAATTTGTGGATCTTCTCCATTTGAGGTTGTGAACTAGTTACAGGTATGTCAAATTCCTTACAGCTGAGATAGTAAATTACAAAAAGCACCAGTTGATGTTCAATAGTGTTAGCAATTTTATTGCAGAAATAACATTAATATAAGGTGTTAGGAGATGGTACATGGGAGATGATTTCATCTACATGTAAAAAATATATTTTTGTAGCTCTAAAAATGTAAACTCAAATTTAGACTTATATTACAGATATTTCATTTTATCTCTGTTCCTCTGAACATATGAGCCTTTGGAATTTTAAAACAGCCTTTTGCCTGCCTCTCATTTGGTTTGCATACCAGTCTAGTAGCAGCCAGCACCGTCACTGTGGCATGTGCAGTCCTGTACAACCTTGCTAAAGACAAGGATGAGCCACCTGTTCCATCTTCAAAACATTCAGCACACTCCAACTGTTTCAACAGTTATTATTATTGAATAATAGCCACAGGACAGGAAATGGACAGTGTTGTGAAGAACTGTCATAATCACTTTTAAAAAGTTTTTTTTTTCTTTAATGTTTCCTTACATTTGCCTACTACAACTTAATCTCTGTTTCCACAAATCCCCAATATCCCTACTTTTCCCTGAAAACCAACAAGGATAGGATACCTGAATATTCACCATAACATACTAAAGGCTCTACAGGCATTAGCTGTAATACAGCTACAAATACAGGCATTGCATTTTATTTTTAGGACACTTCTACTAATAAACGTCTTAATAAACTTAAATATTAATAAGTGTTGTGACTGGAAAGCAATTTTACGTAAATATTAAAACAATTTTCCAAGCGATGGATGCATCAATTTATTATTAATGATAATATTATTTTCACTATATTCAGGAATATTCTAATATGGTTTAAGTTAATTCCCGACTTTAGTAACCTCTAATCATGCACCTGTTACTGTTACATCCCAGTATGTGGTCTATGTGTGTCTTTGTTGCTATGTTCCACACTTCCTGACCTTGATTGTTCTCCCTCCCCCATTGGTCCATCATTACACCATTAGTTCAGTATGACGTCATCATTAATCAGCTTCTCGGCCAGAGTGCAGTTTATTCAGTATATAACTTGGAGGTTTTCAGAAGGAAGGGGCTTTCGTTTGACTTCGGTCCCCCTTGGCTCAGCTTTGATTTTGTTTCACTTTTGGTTTTGCTTCAGCTTCGTTTCGCTTCGTGTGTGCATGTTTTCGTATAGCTTCGGCTTTGTTGGTTTGTTAGTTTGTGTTAATCTCCTTGTACTTTAATTTGTTTGTGTTTATCATTTAATTTACCATTACCTTGCCCTAACGTATTATATCAACCTCTGTGTTCTTTTGTACCTTTTTTCTGTTGTCTACTCTCGTTTTCCCTTATTTGTATTCCTAGTTCACTTGTTCATTTGTGTGAACTTTTGTGTATAGGGTTAGTTTAGGTTGTCGGATACATTCTGCACACATAGTTGGTCTCTGTATTAGTAACACTAGTTTAGTATGGGTGAGTGCCATTTTGTCTTGTATGGTTCTGGGTAGTCAGTAAAGGTTAGCTAGGCTGTTTGAAGACACTGCAGACCGGGTTTTGGGTTTTTTTTTGTAGTTAGGTCACTTTCTTAGCCAGCTTCATTTTGTTTTGTTGTTTTCTTTTCTTTGGCAATGCTCTAGTTCCTTTCCACTGTGTTATTGTGTCCTATTACGTACCAGTCACTTATTAACATTAAAATAATCACTTTTGCACCAACACTTTATATCACGCTTCCTAAGTCCCTCACCAGAACCCACCTGCATCCAAAAACTATCCTAAATGTTATACCCCTTTACCCCTAGACACTTGGGGTCATAACAGTTACCTTGTGTTTGTTGCAATTGAAAACAGGTTTTGTATTGTGTTGTGGGGTAATTTCAGTGGTCAAGTGTGTTACAATTGGTCTTAAGGTAGCACACTAGTTCTGCACTGAGCTGCGTGGTAAACAAGGGTTGAATACCAATTAGTACGATGCTTTCAGTTCATTGCAATTGACTTTGGCACTCACCCCTCTATTGGCTAAATGCATAAGGAGGGTTATTTGTAAACAAACAATAGAACCCACCACTAGGATTTGGTGATCAAATCAACTCAATAATCAAAGAGTGATGTCACACCCTGAAATAAAAGACAGGGGTGGTGAGGCACTTTCGCAGAGCTGTGTAACAGCTGAAATGTGAAAATAAGATATGGGATGTTATGAAACAATCACTAATCTAAAATATTTGATTTGATCTCCCTTTTGCCTTTTTTTCTCATTTGTTTAACATAGAGAATTATGTGAATCAACGATCAACAAACACAGACATTCTTTCAGACTGCCTTCATCTACATGCAATTATGTGCACTTAATATTAATTATGTTTAATGTTTCCCATTAGCAGGCAGTAGATACTAAATCACTTTGCCTGCTAGAGTGTATGGGTTCAATTAGAGGGGAGGTGGGTATTGAAACAGCATACTCACAACCACTGCATTAGCTTAGTAACTCCAATTCCAACAAAACCCACTAGGTAACTTCCTGACATCTATGTCATATCTCTCATTGAGTGTTCTTTTGTTTTCTTATTGTAAAGTGCTTTCAGAAGCCACTTATATAACTTAAAGACGTTATATAAAATAAAATTATTATTATTATTTTCTATAAGACACTGGTGAATTAAAGCAAGTCAAAATCAACATTGTGTATAATGTTTTCAATATATATATATCTTGATGCTTCAAACTAGATCAAGGAGGCCTGAGAAATTCCAACATCATGCACAGCGACCACTAACCTAAAAAAAACTTTACTCAAGATCAGGAAAATAATAAAGTGTTAATGAATTTGGCTTTTTTCTAGTTTCTTAAACACAAAACCAACCCTTCTAATAATCTATTCAGATACACACACTCATACTGGGGCCAATTTTCCCAAAAACAATTAACAATTCCCAGTATGTCTTTGGACTGTGCAGTACTCTGCATTATATCAACTACAATGTGATATAATCAGTATATAAATATACTGTATGGTATATACAGTGAATACAGTATGGTTTTAATGCCACTACAGTATGGTTTTAAGGCCATTACAGTATGTGTAAAATATTTCTATAATCAAAATTTAAATGTAATTATTTTTTTGTAATTACTTACCTTAAATTAGCATTAAGACAAATAGAATAGAATATTATAAGAAGTTCAAATAGATAGCTGTGTCAGCATGCATAGGCTGTAAAGGAAAGGGTAAACGTTTATTCCATGCTGAAATGGAAAGAGAAGAAACATAATGTTTCAGCTCTGGAGCCAAAGGAAACACCTGAAGAAGGCTCTAAAGCTGAAACATTGTGTCTCCTTTCATGGTGGAGTAAAACTTTTCCTGTTCCTTTGTAGACTATTTTAAAGAGCATGTAAAGCTAAAATAAATCGTGTTTACAATGGCTTGTAACAATAGACTATTTTTTATATATCTGCTTTGAAAAACAACTTTAATTTTTTCAATCAATTTAATATTTAACATGCTGTAATATGAACTATAAAATGAATAAATATGTCAATATGGTATATATATTTATTAAATTTTATTATGGAACAAAAGATTAACATCACAGGGCTGGGCAGTGGCTAGTTAGAACCCAGGAATTATACGTGACAGTCCAAAATTCTTCTACATGCCACATGAAGCATTCACCGTGCCACTTGGCAATTTTAAAAAGTAGTGCAGCCCTACATCTAATTCTCTGAAACATAAAAAGGTGTTTTATGTACTTTGCAGTACCAACATAAGGTTTTTCTGTACACTGCATTATGCTTTGAGAATTCTGAATGACTGAAACTTTAGCACTGCATTCCAAAACTGCATTCCAGTAAGACTGTTCAAAATTTGTCTCATGGCTTTCTGGACCAGAGTTGAAGCTGAAGTTATTCCAAAAGGCAAATGACAGGATGGTAAAGGCCTGTTACGATGAGTAGGTAACGTTTTAGGAGTGAAGCTGATCCTATGCTGAATCTTGATGCGATAATCAATGGAATCATAAGATATTCTTCGAGAGACAGGAAGTTGACCTCAACAGGTGAAACCAAATGATGAGCACTGAAGCTGCTGTGAGCAGCCCTAAAGTATGCAAGAGCTGGGAGGTGTGGTGGTGAGAGGGTATTCTGATTGGTTAATGGGCTCGATGAGCTCTATTCCTTCTCAAATTGACTGAAGTAAAGGTTGGAGGCTGGTTGTGGGAAGCTGATACTGTAACAAGGCTTTTATGAGTGCCAGTAATTTTCGTGACTTCTCACTAACCTACATCTGCAAATAGGGTAGATTCAGGTCAATCATACAAATTTTCTATCCTTTAGCTAGTCCCACAAAAAAATCTCAATATGTGGAAGTGGAAGCTACAGTATTATTCAAATGTGAAGTATTCTTCTTCAGATGGTAAATCACTATTTTCATTGCCCTCATTCTGAATTTCTTGTAAGTTTATTTTTGTTTTTGACAAGTTGCAGGTTTACTTTTTCATCTTTTTGCCCTTTTCTTACTTTTGCAAGCTAGTTTGTGTATCCTTTTATCCATTGTGATAGCACTCGAAGCTCCTCGCACTGATGTTCAGCTGCCAGTATCCCATTCACTTACACTGGTTTCAGTCTCTCCTGGACAGGAGGAAAGGAGAAAATGTAATTCAACTACTCCACCTAGTAAATCAGAGGACTTGAACATTTCAGTTCTATAGCCTGGAGGTTCCCAAAATACAAGGTTCTTTTCATTCAGTGAGCAACTGTGGTATCAAGGACAGAAAATAGCATTTAAACCCGCAAGGCTGATTTCTAACAGTCAGATGAATACAAATAATACATACATCACAAGGTCACTTAGATTGTACACTGTTTACACAACCTAAAACATAAACACACTGGTCCATTAACACATTCACAAATAAAACAAAACACAGCACACATACAGATGCAGCCATTCAAAACAAGCGGGGTATGCTATGGTTCAACGCGGTGGGCATGTCGCAGTATACCGTATGCAAATTAGATTATGTTAATAGTATCCGGAATAACCTTGTAAAACCGGCAGGCAGCGCTAATAAAGCTTAACCTCTCCTGTACAGCATTTGAGCTGTCACCAGAAACCATTCGGTTTCGAATCCCGATCACTGCTGAGGAACAATCTTTATTCAATTAAGAATTTAAGTTGTATACTCTTTAGACTTTTAAATTTAAACTGTGTATTACAGCATGTTAATCATTATACATTAAAAACTTGGTATATTTTATGAAAGCAAGATTGCTCAGTTGGACAAAAGTACACAACCTACAACCTTTATCATAAATATTTTAATTATGCAGAAGTATTTCATGCATCTAAGTCTTTACTGAAGATATTACTAATAGTATTAATAATGAATGACCTTGGACAAGCTGTAAACTCAAAGTATTATCCTGGTCCACATTCTTTGTAACCGTTCTTGTAAACGAAAAGACTTTATTTTTTCATTGACAAAAAGTAACACCACAGCATTTCGTTAATCCGATCACGCATTTGTTTCCAATCATACAAAGTAAGTCTTGAAAATCTCCGATTCATCATGCCTTTCACATGCTCATAAAATATATTAATTTAGGAACATAAACCTATTACTGTAAACTGTACTGTATATTGCTGGTTTTGGTAGTTTAAAGAAAAAATACACACCAGTATTCCATTTCTCCCTAAACATTTTAAGCATCAAAGTCTTACATGTGGTTATTTCAGAAATGTTTTTACGTGCTCCTTCTGACCATATTACTGTAGGTTTGTATACTTTGTGAAAATTTATTGTTTTAGCGTCTTCTGCGAATACGCTCGTTATCGAAGTAAACAAAAGCATACTTTTAGAATTGGATTAATAGGGAATATAATATGGAATCGCGTATCTAAAGAAATTAATAATGATATAATTATATTCAGGTACTGTTGCACGAACAGTAGTATATACACATATCTATTGATATGTGTACAGCTGTTTTCACTGCACATCACCTGACTCCGTCAGTGGTGTAATGACTTAAGTGACTGACTTATAAGCTTGAGGTTGGGTGTTCAAATCCAGTTATCGCCATGACTTTTCTTTTAACAAATAAACATTTCTTTGAAAAACTAAAATAGCAAATATTATGGACACTACTGTATATTGACATTTTTTATATTTCTAAATATCACAAGTTTGAAGCTAAGTCATTTATTAATACCAATGAATAGTTTCAAACTGCTACTGATATTATTACCGACTAAATATTATCGACACTCTATTGAATTTGTTGGTTTTTCTAAATATCACAAAACGTTCAAAGTAAGTTAAGTGATTACCATTTTCCATGAATACTTGTGCTCGTTATCGCAGTAACAAAACTCATACTTTTCAGAATCTAATTATTTAGGCAATAAGGCACGAGAGGCCATGCTACTGTATATTGTGGATATAGTCATAGTTAAAAGGTGTTGTTATCCGCGATATAGCACAGGCCTCGAGTGCCTTACTGCTTTTATAAAACGATCCCCAAATATGCGATTGCTGTATAGAATGAATTTTAATTAAAAAAATGTATTTAACACGAAAATTAACCCATTTACGTTCCTCCACCTGAGAATATAGTCTCTCGTTGCTACGCAACGCAGAAACACAGCCACAACTAACTAGTATTACTACGTATTTATTTCTTTAGCACATTTATTTGAACATTTCCATCGATTGTACAAGCACTTGGAAACTGTCCAATCCCTAGTTCGTCAGGCATTTTCTTTTATGCTCCGGGCATGCTCCAACTGGCGCTGGTCTGTGTCTTCTAGAATATAACGCCGCCGATTTGTTGTTAACATTAGGTTTCCAATAACACCACAGCAAACTCTTGTTTTTATGTCCGCTATAACAGACATAATCTCCCTTGCTTTTAACCGAGCGTTTCATAATTTGTAAAAATGAAAATTATTTAAACTATGCGACAGTTATCATTCAACGAGAGCTCAAAATATCACAAGGATCCTCAAGAGCGCAACAAAGACTGCAGAAAAAGATAAGTGTATCAGATTCATGAGAATCCAAACTTTTTTATCTATGCTTTCTTATCTACGCTAAGAAGTCGTCTTTGAAATTTCTTTATCACACAGTAAAAAGTCAAAATTCTGGGGTGTGCGTATACCAGAGATTATGGTACGGCTTCAAAATGGTGATTGGCTGACACCATCTGACACCCCTCTGATTGGGGAAAAAAGACCTGCTGAGAATGTAGGGTGGAGGAAGAATGCCCGTTGTCTTTTCACTGATAAACTTGTTTCAAGCTGTCAACAAAAACCAGCTGTCAAAAAAAAGTTTTTTTAAAAAAGTCAATTGTGTGTCCATAATATTGCTATTTTGATATTGCTAATTGCTATTGCTACTGAGTCTCTGTATCTACAATACATTGTTTGTGAACAAACTGGTTTCACAGGTAAAAAGACCACGGGCATTCTTCCTCCTCCCTACATTCTCAGAGTAGAATAGAATTTATTATTAGCACAATTTATTACAGTGCTAAATTTAATATTATTGATTACTAATAGTTTATGCTAACACCTAACTTTCTTAACGCGAGAAGTACTACTATAAGTAATAAAAAGGGGTTTTGGAGGGGGGGATATTCTGACAACAAGTGATTATAAGACGATCTGTTAAAGTGCAATGCAATACAATATGCTGGACAGTATGCTTCTCAAAGCGCTTTACAGGATAACAACAACAATAACAACAACAATTTACAAATGCTGGGAGGAAGAATATTATCAATATTAATAATATTAATAATAAACTTTATTTTATATAGTGCCTTTAAAGGTGGCTTCTCAAAGTGCTTTACAGGATAACAACTGATGAAACAACAGTGGCTGGGGGTTGAAAATACCTGTGAAACCGGTTTGTTTACAAATGATGTAGACACAGAGACTCAGATAGTAGCAATAGCAATTAACAATAGCAAAATAGCAATATTATGGACACTCAATTCACTTTTTTAAAAAAAACTTTTTTTTGACAGCTGGTTTTTGTTGACAGCTGGTACAGCACCCCACCGCGCCCGCGCACCAGCATTATATTCTCATGTACGGGTAGAATGTGTTCATTGTCTTCCAATGAAAGACGGGTTCCTTTCGCCGAAGTCGGGAAACATTAGAAGCTAGAACCCTGACTGTTACACTAACACATTAGCAAGTTAAAGCTATTCCATTGATGAGCTTGGTGCGATAATTGTTTTGTTCCTTGATTTTCTGATCTGCAAGCCATTTGGCTGCAGCGAATGTGAATTCTGTCTGGCATTGCTAGATTGTGAAAAAATAAAAGTAAAATAAAATAAAAGTATTTTAATCAAGATGGGGGTAAGGGTGTCTTCTCTATGACACTCTCCCTTATAAAATTAACGTGAAACAAAACCAGAACTAAAAATAAGATACCATCTTCAGACACCCATTCAATTGTGGTTCTTTTGGTTTCATGGAGGGCTTCTCAGATACTGTAGCTGGGCATTCAGGTAGATTGCCAGGCGAAATAAAAACAGGTTTTAATAGTTAATAACCACTTTTTATGCGCGAAACACTGGTGATTTTTCATCCTCCTGATCAGCTTAGAAATCTGTGTACACTGTAAGGTTTTTACTTCTTAATTAAACGTTTAAAATACATATTTCAAATAGAAAAAAAAATCATATTCTGTTGTCTTCCTGGTATGTAGAACAGAAAAAAAAGTCATTTATTCCTTTATCATATTGGCTAGCTAATGTCCTCTCATTGATAGTTACTTGTGGCTGTGTTTCTGCGTTGCGTAGCAACGACGGACTATATTCTCAGGCGGAGGAATGTAAACTGCTTAATTTTCGTATTAAATACATTTTTAAAATTAAAATACATTCTATACAGCAATTGCATATTTGGGGACTGTTTCATAAAACTTTGATGCTTAAAATGTTTAGGGAGAAATAGAAGACTGGTGTGTATTTTTTCTTTAAACTACCAAGACCAGCCATATACAGTACAGTTTACATACAGTAATATGTTTATGTTCCTAAATTAATATCTTTTATGAGCATGTGAAAGGCATGGTGAATCGAAGATTCTCAAGAATTTCTTTGTATGATTGGAAACAAATGCGTGATTGGATCAACGGAATGCTGTGGTGTTACTTTTTGTCAATGAAAAAATAAAGTCTTTTCATTTACAAAGATGGTTACAAAGAATGTGGAGCAGGACAATAATTTGAGTTTACAGCTTGTCCAAGGTCATTCATTATTAATACTATTAGTAATATCTTCGGTAAAGACTTTGATGGCGACACATGAGAGGTTGAGCTTTATTATCTCCACCTGGCAGTAACTCCGGATACTATTATCTTACTTGCGGTATTATGCAGTATTATACAGTATTATACAGTAACCTGTGTTATACCGCGAATCGCAAACCGTGTTTTACCGCGGTATAACCCGCTCGTTTTGAATGGCTGCATCTGTATCATTTTTAGAATCGAGAACAACAAAGCAGTATTAAAAATACCACTGAAACTGTAATAATGTCTCTGGTCATTATAATAATTTCAAGCTTTTTGTATCTTTTTCAGGGTCATTTGTTTTCTGCGGTTTTCATAACCTCCCTTATTAAAACGCCTATTCATGAGACACGATGTTTCAGATGTCAATAACTTTGTGAACAAATACCACAGAACCTTCAAACCACAGGCATTTTAAAGATTGCAATTTGTGAAAATGTTCACAGCTTTATTTAAACAATATCTAGTACCTGGTTGCAGTTTTAGAAAAATTAGCTTGAATAAACTGGATCCCAGGTGTAAGCGACTTCATAATGCCAGAAAACATTATTTTCCTAATTACATTACAAGTGGAAAGATTATAAATTTTGATAGTTTTTAATTTTTTTATAAATAAAGTTTTTTTTATTATAAAAGTTTCATTTACACCAATACCACAGACTATTTCGATTGTATTTCTGTATAATATGTCACATTTAATTCAATATTTTGTGTACATCTAAGAAAGTCAGGTGTCAGCATAAACTATTAGTTTCAATATTATTAAAATTTGCACTGTGATAAATTGCTGCACTTTTCCACATCTTGTAAAAACATTAATTTACAAGACTTTGTTCAAATATACGTTAAATCTAACTATTAGGAAATAAGTAAAATACAAACTTGAAGAAGGTAAATATAAAGTACCAAAGAGGAATGGCTTAAGCAGCATACAGTTTGGTGCCATCTTCTCCACTTTAAAGGTAGCCTCCTCCTCATAGAAGAATTTTTGCTTCAAACGATTGCCCACTCACTAACACGCAGACACAAACTGAATAACAATACAAAGTGTATTTGCAAGAATAGAGATTACAAATGTTTAAAAAACGTACTTCCAAGATCATAGTAATGCACTATTATATTGACAATGTCACTTAGCTAATATACAGCTGGATACAATTTGATCTTGACTCCTGAAACCCGAAAACCCAGACATTTGTCGATATATTTACTAAAGTTATCAATTTCAGTAATCTCACTGTGTTAATGTCACTGTGAGCCCCAGTGCTCACTCAATTTTCAGAACTTCTAGTATAATAAAAATGAAATATGAAATATCTGCATTAACTGTTAATACAATTATAAATATAATTGAGATTCTTTCACAATACAATACTATGCAAACTATATTCACATTCCTGATAAATGTACATATAAAATATTAATATTAATATGAATAATAATTTAATAACATGAATTAGCTTCCAGACCATCTCCAAGATGTTCTGAAAGAGCTTGTTTAGTGCTAGCCAGTGCATTATCACCTCGATCCAGGGGGGAAGGGAGGTGCTGGCAGTGTTGGTGGGCATTTTTATTTCACTCTCCATCACTCTTCCCAGCCCCTTTCCCCCAAACAGACAAAGCTGACACAGGTAATAACGCCTCAGGAACTCATTCACAGTATAATCAAAATACCATCAGCTCTCTCCTCCCGCTGTTCCCACACGCCAATCACAGGACGTCAGATCATATACACTGCAACAGCAAGGAATGGAAGTGTGATCGTGTACTATATAAATATTAATATATAATACATAACAGTTATTTATAAATATAAACAGTATGTGCATAAAATGTGCAAATT
The DNA here is from genome assembly GCF_055471065.1 of Atractosteus spatula. Taxonomy (NCBI): domain Eukaryota; kingdom Metazoa; phylum Chordata; class Actinopteri; order Semionotiformes; family Lepisosteidae; genus Atractosteus; species Atractosteus spatula. The sequence continues at coordinate 37,383,510 of NC_142709.1, forward strand.
TAAAGTTAAATTACTTGTTTCTGAAATTTGTATTAAGACAAAATATAGATATGAATGCGGATGCAAACTAGTAAAAGAGGCAAATCGCGTTTGCAACAAGTTATAATAACAATTTCTACACATGCAGCTATGTAAGAAATATAACCACAAAGATTGCTCTAAAGGTTAAACTCCAAGATGAAAAGACAAGACTTGATGAGTCTAAACTCTTCAGTTTACAGCTCATCATTCATTATTAATATTATTAATAACATATTCCATATAGCATTAACATTGATGTTCTTCCAAGTGTAAAAAGAGGCAATACACAACATGTTTCCTCTATAACTCTTCAGTTTACAGAAACATTCCCCCAAAGCCACACAACATTGTCCATGCCCTTCTTGTGTCTTATAACCCTATTACAAAAGGAAACAGTGCATCAGTCCTTGCTTATGGTTAAACAGCACATACAAAATCTGGTGGTTTCAGTGTTCATTTCACTGACTTTCTTCTTTGAACTAAATGGCTCTCCAGTAAATAATGTACAATATATCACCTTCTGCACCTTCTAGTATAGCAGGATTTGCACGATAAGCACAGTGTTTAATGCGAGTGACATTACCCACATCTGTATCACTGTATGACACAGGTTTGAGTTGGAGTGTCTGAAAATAAAACAGAGAGCTCTCCAACAAATTACAGATGCAGCCATTCAAAGTGCGCGTTACAGACACGTACCGGAGGTAATTGGCTACAGCGTCGCGCATTGTGACGCAAGATGACGCGCGGTACCGCGGTACGTGATTGGTTGACCGACAGGGGCACTCGTGGTCCGTTGGTCTGTCGTAGAAAGACTTACAGTAAACGTCTTTGCTGTGCCCATTGTAGATATTGAATTTTACCACTGAAGGGAAATCTTAGTAGCTGAGCATAAAAAGAATAGGAGCATACTGAAACGCGTGTGAAGGCCATAAACGATATTAATTTTGGAACATAAACATACAGTATATGGCTGGTCTTGGTACTTTAAAGAAAAAATACACACCAGTATTCCATTTCTCCCTAAAGATTTTAAGCATCGAAGTCTTTAACTAAAGAGATACTGGAGTCAACAAGCATACTTTTAGAATTTGATTAAAAGGGAATATAATATGGAATCACGTATCTAACGAAATTAATAACGATATAATTATATTCATGTACAGCAACACAAGAATAGTACACGCTGTACATTGTCTGTCGATAATGTTTCTGTAGTGCTTTTTCAGCACTCTGCATGTGACTGCGCCGGTGGCGCTGTGGGTTAGGTTCCTGACTCCCATGTCACACGGTCTGTGATCGAATCCCACTGGAACTATGAGGTTTTTTTTAACAAACATTTCTTTGAAAAAATGAAACGTTTCCCTTGGTCAGAGATTAAATAAAACCTCACAACATGATCGGATTTAAGTCTTTTTAATAACAATGAATAGTCACCTATGCTTTACAAAATAAACATTTATATTGATTTGAATCGCATTTTGATTTAAATCGTAAACATGTGTTTAAATATATGTGTTTAAAGGCTATATATAAAAGCGCTGATTCTTATGGAATGTGTTCTGCTGGGGATTCAAAAAATTTATTTTTTTTAATCGCGTATCTAAGGAAAATAGCAGTATAACTTTGTTCATGCACATCATTATACAGTATCTCATTTTGTATTTCTATAAAAAAAAATCGTTTGACCAGCCACTATTGTTGTTATTGTTTTTATCCTGTAAAGCGCTTTGAGGAGCACAGCTTTCTCACCACTTAGATTACTTTTTGACACCATCCTTACACAAAGCAGAAACTGATTGTATTTTCCGATGACATACTGTACAAGTGCAAAGATTACAGATTTTAATCGTCTTTATTCTGAACCAGGGAAAATCTGATCATGTTTCTCTATAACAATAATAAAAAACTTTATTTTACATTTCACCTTTAAAAGTGGCATCTCAAAACAATACAGTAGATGTAAACCACAGATTACAAGGTAAATACCCAGACAAACGCAAACGCGTTTTTAATAAAATGCTTTCATTCATTCAACAGAGAGAGAGCGTAAAACCTGGGTGTAACAGCTGTTCCTTTTTCTGATCACTCGCTCTCTGAGATACATGGGAATCCAGGCTTTTTTATCAACGCTTTCTTTTCCGTATAGCAGATCTTATGGAACCACTTCAGAAGGGTGTCAGCCAGTCAGATTCCAGGAATCGGTACTTTAAAGGAAAAATACACACCGGTATTCCATTTCTCCCTAAACATTTTAAGCATCGAAGTATTTAACTAACATATGAAATAGTGTGTGAAAAAGTGGTAGTTTTAAGCTTTTCTGCTAATATAATATGGAATCGCGTATCTAAAGAATTTAATAACGATATGATTATATTCGTGTACAAATGCAGCCATTCAAAATGCGCGGTAAAAACCCGCGGTACAGTAACCTACCCACAAGCCACCGCAGGGCACCGGAGGGCACCGTGGTAAGTGATTGGCTGGCCAAAATGACCGACAGGGGCACTCGTCGTGCATTGGTTGGTAGTGCAAAGATTTAATCATTTAATGTCTTTACTGTGCACATTTTAATCCGCTTAGTTTTGAATATTTATATGGATTTTACCACTAAAGGGAAATTTTAGTAGCTGAGCATAAAAAGAAGAGGAGCATAACGCATCTGAAGGTCATAAACGATATTAATTTAGGAACATAAACATTACTGTATGTATGTAAACTGTACTGTGTATGGCTGGTCTTGGTAGTTTAAAGAAAAAATACACACCAGTCTTCCATTTCTCCCTAAACATTTTAAGCATGAAAGTTTTATGAAACGGTACCCAAATATGCGATTGCTGTATAGAATGAATTTTAATTTAAAAAAATTATTTAACACAAACATTAAGCTGTTTACATCTTCCGCCTGAGAACAGTCACCCATTGCTACCCAATGCAGAAACACAGCCACTAACTAGCAAAGAGAGGACATTAGCTACCCAATATGATAAAGGAATAAATGATTATTTTGTTTATTTCTTTTGCACATTTATTTGAACATTTCCATCGATTGTACAAGCACTTGGAAACTGTCCAATCCCTAGTTCATCAGGCATTTTACCGGTCTGGCGCCGGTCTGTGTCTTCGAGGATATAATGCCAGCGAACTCTTGTTTTTATGTCCACTATAACAGACAATCTCCTTTGCTTTTAACCGAGCGTTTAATAATTTCCTAAAATGAAAATGATTTACTTTATTTCCCTCACGGGATCAATAAAAGTATCTATCATCTGTCTAAACTGTGGGACAGAATTCTGGGGTCTCCCCATACCAGAGATTATGGTATGGCTTCAGAATGGTGATTGGCTGACACCATCTGACACCCCTCTGATTGGAGAAAAAAGACGTGCTGGTTTGCTATACATACTGTACCAGGAAGAGGATTTCTTTCTATTCAAAACGTGTATTTTAAAAGTTTAAGAAGTAAAAACCTTACAGCGTACACAGATTTCTAAACTGATCAGGATCGTTATCTTTGTCTTATGCATAATAATGTTCACCGCTCTGTCCAGCAAATTAATAATAAACTTTATTTTATATAGCGTTTTAAACGAATAAGTAATTAGATTGCTCATAAACCTAATCACTTGCTTTTTCTTTTTATTTAGGCTCAGATTTCAACTATAGATCGTATTATTAATAACCATAATAACAACCAACCAACAAAAACAACCATATAAACATAATACCAACCAAAAACATAGATAACAACCACAATACAAAATCAAATATATCAAACCATTTTACTCTCGCAAAGTCCTCCAATTATCATAATCCCGCCCCTTATGCAAAACCAACCTTCCTCCCATCCCAGTTTATCCTGTTTATCATAAACAAAATCCACCTCAATTTTCAACATAAAGCATTACACAAAATCAATACCTCAACACTCCATACTCAACAACGATAATTCACAAACAGCCAGAACATGTAACTACACATTCCCAAACAGACCTAATTTCCATAGCCCCGCCCCTTATGCAAAACCAACATCCCTCCCCTGTTCTCTCTCTCCCCTGGCGGTTGTAATTGTTTTTATTTTCAAATAAATTTTAGCAAAGTCATGTATTTTAAAAATCTTAAGATTTTTATATTTATGTCTTTATTTAGTGGTTTCATTAGTGACAAAGGCTAAACTTTCTTGGAAAAATGTCTTTTATGTAAACCATGTTTGCTATTAATTCATTCAGGGCTAAAGTATGTTCATTGTCTTCTAATGATAGAAGGGTTCCTTTCGCCGTAGTCGGGTTGAAATTAGAAGCTTGCCACGCCCGGACTGTTACACCAACGCATTAGCATGTTAAAGCGATTTTATTGAGAGCCTAGCCTTTAACTAGTAAGTACTGTACTTACTGGGTTTTTGAGGGGGGGGGAGGTGTCTTTCGCTGGAAATCTCGCCTCCTACTTTGAAAATACCCGTGAAACCGGTTCAATTCGTCACAGTCAGCACTCCTGCAGAGAGGGGGGTTGTACTTGCAGTGTATACAGTACACGCGTTATGCTCTTCGTTAATGTCTAAGCCGGAACATATCATTATATCTCATTTTGTATTTCTTAAAAAAAAATCGTTTTCCCAGCCTAACAGTATTGTTTTTAACCTGTAAAGCGCTTTGAGGAGCGACCTTTAAAGGCGCCATATACAATAAAGTTCATTATTATTACTATTGTAAATTTGCTGGACAGAGAGGTGAACATTATTACACAGAAGACAAAGATAGTGATTTACGTTGCATTGTGTATCGTGCTGCTTTAATACAGTTTTAAATAATTAAAAGTCTAAACAGTATCAGCTTTATTTATGGGTTTTAAATAAAGGTGATTTAAACACGATTTAAATCAATATAAATGTTTATATTGTAACGCATAGGTGACTATTCATTGTTATTAAAATGACTTAAATTCGATCATGTTGTGATATTTAGAAATATACATTTGTTTGGTGCGAGTGAAGTTTTATTTAATCTCTGAGCCATACTGATTCTTCTGGAAGCCAGTTTCCGCCAGGGAGTAAAAAAAAAAACACACTATGGTATTCTCTCCAATGCAGTGCAGTTAAAAACATACCTCTGATGCTGCTCCTAAATGAATATCGTTTATGACCATCAGAAGCTTTATGCTCCTTTTCTTTTTTCCAGTGGATTGAACAGGGAGAGGCATTTCATGATGTACTTTTCACTGATGAAACAACAGTGGCTCTGGAACAGTTTTCAACCATGTCGTTTTATAAAAAGGGGAGATATGTACACGTTACTGAAGCTAAAAGTTTAGCCTTTGTCACTAATGTAACCACTAAATAAAGACATATAGAAATCCCTACGTTACAGACTGTATATGGCTGGTATTGGTAGTTTAAAGAAAAAATACACACCAGTATTCCACTTTCTCCCTAAACATTTTAAGCATCAGAGTCTTACATGTGGTTATTTCGGAAACGTTTGTACGTGCTCCTTCTGACCATGTTACTGTTTACTGTTACTGACCATATTAAGTTTAAGTGCCTGTGGGCACTTTTCCTGTCCGTGGGGGGTGGACCGTCTTTCATTGGAAGGTTAGTCTGTTCTACTCTGAGAATGTAGAGGGGGTGGAAAGTGCCCGCGGTCATTTAATTAGTATTAAAATTCGCACTGATTCCCTTGCGAAGATACGGACATAGGAATATTCGTGCGTGGTCAAAAAATGGCATAAAAACGACAAAGTGAAGGCTGTGAAAACATTCACAATGTACTTTATACACAAAGCAAATATACCCCCCCCCCTCTCAATTCAATTCAAGCTGCTTTATTAGCATGACAGATGGGTACAATCAGTGTTGGGTATTTACTTTGCTTTGAGATGCCACTTTTAAAGGTGATATATAAAATCAAGGCTTTAACTTGCTTTAACTCCGCAAGTCTGAGTTCTTGTGTCTGTCCTATCCGAACCCGAAAGTATTACAATATGTATCTTTATAGCAGGTGGTGTACAGCTTTTTAGTATAGATTACACTTTTCTAAAATGTATTTAAAAAATAAAAACGATTACAATCTAATCTTTTCACGTTTGATCCCAAAATAAATCTAAACGGGGAGAAAGCTATGCTGAAAGTTCATTAAGATACTTAGAAGACAAAGATATCAATTTATGTTGCATTTGTTTGATTGTGAATCAAAAAACACATATATTTAAACCCGCATTTGCGATTTAAATCAAAACGTTATTTAAATCAATATAAATGTTTATATTGTAACGCCTTGGTGACTATTCATTGTTATTAAAATGACTTAAATTCGATCATGTTGTGATATTTAGAAATATAAATTTGTTTGGTGCGAGTGAGGTTTTATTTAATCTCTGACTCAGTGATGGCCTGGCATGGTGAGGTGCGCTGGCAGCTATGTGGTGTTACGCAGTGGTGGCCTGACACGGTGAGGTGCCCTGGCAGCTGTATGATGCAGTGGTGGCCTGGCACGGTGAGGTGCGCTTGCAGCTATGTGACGCAGTGGTGGCCTGGCACGGTGAGGTGCGCTGGCAGCTGTGTGATGCAGTGGTGGTCGGGTATGTAGAGGTGCACTGGCAGCTGTGTGTTGTGACGCAGTGGTGGCCTGGCACAGTGAGGTGCGCTGGCATATAATGAATATATTCATGTGCATCCAACACACAGTTCAACGCTAGCAACTACACAAAATCTAAAATATGAGCTCTACTTGCCACTTACAATACCAACAGTACCAGCTAACTTTAGTAGTGACATTTTCATGGATTTTTTTAACAATAAAATTTACAACATCAGACTTCAGACACAATTAAACAGGCCTCAAAAAAGTCTGGTACAAACATTTTCAGCATGGTGAAACATGGTGAACATTTCCACCACTGCGTCACACCACACAGCTGCCAGCGCACCTCACCGTGCCAGGCCACCACTGCATCACCCAGCTGCCAGCGCACCTCACCGTGCAAGGCCACCACTGCGTCACACCACACAGCTGCCAGCGCACTTCACCGTGCCAGGCCACCACTGCGTCACACCACACAGCTGCCAGCGCACTTCACCGTGCCAGGCCACCACTGCGTCACACCACACAGCTGCCAGCGCACTTCACGGTGCCAGGCCACCACTGCATCACCCACCTGCCAGCGCACCTCACAGTGCCCGGCCACCACTGCATCACACAGCTGCCAGGGCACCTCACCGTGTCAGGCCACCACTGCGTCACACATATTTCAGCGCCATATATTTCATGGATATTATGGAATATAATGGATGGATATCTTAGTTATCTTTCTAGTTCACAGGTTTGCATGCATAATTTAATTTTGAAAGCCACTGAGACATCAGGTACTACTGTTGTATTTATGAAAAAGAAACAAAACAAAAAACATACTAACAACTGTGCCATCCTACTCCTTAGTTAATACATTTTATTATTCATAAACAGTTAACATTGTTAGCAAAATATTTTGAATTATATTTAACCCTTTTTTTTCTTTAGTTTTGTATTTAACTTATTATATGATAGTCAGACTTAATGTATATTTGAACAATGAAAATATATTTTTACAAGATTTTACATTAAGCACTTAAAATTAATATGGTTAATAATAGTAAACTGTAACATGCTGTAACAAGATCGGTTAAACTGCGAAGAAAATGCTTTCAGAGAAAATGTTTCAGGTGTGAAGAACATAGATCTCCAATGCAATTTCAACCAAACCTGTTCCCACACACCCTGCCCCCACTACCATTAGAATATACACAAAGCACTCAAATCTTTCGAGCTAATGATCAGGTGACCCGAGAGAGAGCGAGAGAAACACCAAGGGGTGCGGAACCAGGGAACTATTTACATGGAAAACGGGCGATCTCCCCAGACTGTCCGCCCGTTTCACTGTTACCTGGATACCTCTTTATTTAGAGCTCACTAACACTGATTTTTAGTTTAGAAGGATTCAAGTAGGGTTTTAGATGAAAGGCAGCGACCTTAATCAAGCCCAAATCATAATTGAACCCATTCAGAGCCTACATTACATTTTAGCGTTTCATTCTGAGCAGAAGACCCTCACACCTGAAGAAGGGGGAGGTGTTTTTCGCTGGAAATCTCGCCTGCTTCTACTTTACAACCGGAGTGCTGGCTGTGACGAATTAAACCGGTTTTACAAGTTTCAATCACAGACCATGTGACATGGGAGTCAGGAAACTAACACACAGCGCCACCGGATTTGATAACGCTATAAAAACGCTATAAAATAATGTGACTTGGCACAGAACAAGTTTACAGCACAGTACAATAATAAATGCTGACCATGACTTTAGAAGCATAAATTGCCTTACACTCAATTTAAACACAAGCTGTCTTTAGCCCTCTAAGCTGGTTCATACAGAAATGTAGAGATCCAGGCTCAGAACACACAGCTTCATTAGCGAATACATATGCAGGACAACTAGAGAAGACGTTTTACAGAGGATGGATTTTTAGAAACATCCCATCAGTGACATCACTGAAGTCAACTCCTAGGTACTGTAACTGTCGTGTGGATAGTTTCACAAGAATCAGACAAAGGTTTAAGCATCGCTTGTTCTAGATAAAACTGCAAAAAAAAAACAACAACCCATAATGTACTTCTTTGCGGCTCTGTTTGCCCAAATCATATATTCACAACGTGAACTCTAGAAAATAATATTACGTAACCAAAATCCGCAATATGGAAACAGAACCTGTGTAATTGTTGATAGATGATGTACTCGTAACATTTTTTCAAGACGAACTACAACATTTAAAAAATGACTTGTATGTACTTGATATCTCTAATCAATCCACGGGTCCCAGCACGAAACGAAACTAAAACGCATACCGTTTCGCGCTTCTTATTAGTTGCTCAAAAGTAATTTGACCGTATGAAATGCATAATATAAACCTAGAAACATATACGTGAGCAGTATTTACGTAGTATCGGTGTCAAGACATACCTCTCAAATACTGTAAATCAAGTTAAAAATATCTCAAGACCGATTCTGGTCATAATGAAACCATGTTTCGTGTATGTTTTCTTTAAAGTACCGAGACCAGCCATATACTGTATGTTTATGTTCCAAAATTAATATCGTTTATGGCCTTCACACGCGTTGCAGTATGCTCCTATTCTTTTTATGCTCAGGCACTAAGATTTCCCTTCAGTGGTAAAATTCCATATAAATATTCAATACTTAAAAGGGCACAGTTAAGACATTAAATATACATATACATACTGTATACAGTACAGTTTGCATACGGTAATATGTTTATGTTCCTAAATCAATCTCTTTTATGAGCATGTGAAAGGCATGGTGAATCGATTCTCAAAAATTACTGTACTTTGCATGATTGGAAAAAAATGCGTGATTGCGAAATGCTGTGGTGTTACTTTTACAAAGAAGGTCAATGAAAAAATAATGTGGACCAGGGCAATACTTTGAGTTTACAGCTTGTCCAAGGTCATTTATTATTAATACTATTAGTAATATCTTCGTTAAAGACTTTGATGGCTATAGCTCAAACATGAGAGGTTGAGCTTTATTAGCTCCACCTTGCGGAAATTCCGGATACTATTATTTTGCTAGCGGTATTTACCGGTAACTCGCGGTATTTACCAGTAACTCGCGGTAGACTGCGTACAGCGTACCGGAAATAAATGCGGTATCGCCCGCGCATTTTGAATGGCTGCATCTGTACATTAGTATAATTTTTTTTCATTACAGCTAAATGAGGGGAATACAAAGTCAAATCAGTCAGGATCTCCAAGTTTAATAAGCAAGCGCTTTGGTCTAAAATATTTTGCATGGGCATCCAGAAAGTGTACATTAGTAAACAACAGAGAGAGTCACTGGCTGATTTAAAGGTGTAACCTGTCTGTCTTCACTGTTATGGTGCGGTTTCAATGTATTGATAAGCTGTTCTCTGATTACTGGCAATTGTAAAAATAACCCTTCTTTCCTCCTTTGTTTAACTTAAAGAATTCCACGAAGAAATCCTTAAGCATGAAACCATCATGTATAATAATTCATCAAGATACACACACTCATGCCGGAGCAAATTTAGCCAAAATCATCCTCCCAGAGTAAATCTTTGGACTGCGCAGTACTGTACAGTACAATATACGGTTTAAAGTTTTAAATTTAAAGTTGGCTGATTACTGGCTGCTGACATTTGGATTAAGACAAAATATAGATTTCTCAATTGGGTAGGTAACACTGTGTTCAAAATAAGCTATAATAGTGGCCATTTTACAGTATATATTTAGCTATGTAAGACACAAACTTAAAATGATTCTCTGATTGGGCTTTGAACCACCATAAGGGCAATAAAATTTAAAAAAAGTAACGTAAAAATTTTTAGAAAAACATCCACTTGTGATATTTAACTGCTTAGTTACATAACTCCATATTAGTATTACTATCAAGAGGTATTAAATCAGTACAACTTTTATTTTATACAGTCACAGCAAGTGGTGTTCTTACTAAGTATTCCTAGAAATGATAAAATGTTACAACTGTTTAAGAAGTACAGTATATAAGCTTAATAATGTTAGAACAATCACGTTAAAACCACAACCCACTGTAAGTTACCAAGTTAAAGACTTTGATGCATAAAATATTTATGAATTATTAAAATATTTATAGCATAAGGAGGTGGAAGCTTATGTACTTTTGTCCAACTGAGCAATATTTTATATACTTTTATACAATACAGTATACCTACTTTTTAATCAGTTTAATGTTTAACATGTTGTAATACACAGTTTAAAATAATTAAATTCTGTAATTGGCAAAATATTGTCCCTCAGCATTGACCAGGATTTGAAACTGGGAGTTTACTGCCTACAGGCCGAATGCTGCAAATGAGACGTTAAGCTTTCCCAGCTCCACCTGGTGTTTTTACAAGATATTTCACACAATTTTAAAAAAACATGGGGTAATTTGTGGTTCCTTGCTGTTCCTTACGGAATGTCCGCTACAATTTACCACAGCTTACATTTTGAATGGCTGGATCTGTATGAAAACAAGACTTACTAGGCCAAGACAAAGATCATCAACCATAGAAATTTTAGTTAGATATTAAATGTGAAGTGAAAAGTTTAATATGGGGGCTGCAGAAAAAACAATGTGTAGTTTATTATTTTTATGAAAATAATAATTCATATTTTTCTCTCCTTACACATTCTTTTCTAGATACTCCTATTGCATCATCTAGAAAATTATTTTTTTAAGCAGATCTTATGATTCAAAGTGCTATTGAAGGAGTGTTTTACTTCACTGTAAAGTTTGTGATGTCATTTTTACCTTTTACATTATGATACCTTTTTTTCAAGACTGAATGAAATAAAACATTTATTGCTTTGTTGCTGTGTATTTTACTTATTTCCTTAAGAGAATGGAAAATGGAAATGCCTGTGTCTGGCAATGAGAGAGGAGAGTTTCTGTCTGCCATTTCTCAGCAACTGACATTATTGAAAAATAATAACTTGAAAGATTTTATTTTTTGTTAAAGAAGGCTCAAAAGAATGTTAAAAGAGATTAACTTGGCTAAATAAAGGTTGAAAGATAAAATTGAGAATGAAACAAGTAAAGATAAGTCACATTGTGTATGGCAGAATACCGAGTCAGTGGTGGGAGTGTAGGGATGAAAGAGCACTTGCATACATGGAAAAACAGATGCTGAATTTAATTGAGTCTGTTTTATCACTAGTTTGACGTACATGTATATGATTTTACTAGTGAACTCAATGTTTTTAGAGGCACAGTTTCTGATTGTGCTATTAACATCAGTAATTTTAAGGTTTTGAAAATTATTCAGTCATGTTTAGGAGAGGAAGAGTACAGGTCCTGATTCTGCAGGTGATAGAGTATTGAAAAAGTGTGTGTCATTTTTTCCCCTTTATTTTTCAAATGTCATTAAATCAGAAAAAGTTTCCTAGGGTCTGGAAAGAATCAGTTGTGGTCCCAGTGGCAAAAGTCAGATCTCCTTGTTCATTTAATGATTCTAAACCAGTAACCCTAACCTCACTGGTTATGAAATCGTTTGAAAAGTTCATGAAAATGAGATTGTGACAAAGGTACAGGATCTGTTAGAAACAAGTAAAGGTTTATTCCATGCTGAAAAGAAACAACGTTACTTGTTCCTTTGCAGCATACACATGCTGATGCAGCTACCTACTTGAACTACTACAGGTTTCATTAAACGCATTTCAGTTTACTTTTAGGGCAGGTAGGGGTGTGGTAAAGGCTAAAAATATAAGCCTTCTTAACCTTATCCTCCAGGATCTTGAGGAAAATAAGACTCACGCCAGGTTGCTATTTGTGGATTTTCTTCAGCTTTTAATTGTATTCAACCTTATTTATTGGCAATTAAGATTTTAGCTATTTTGGTCTCAGCAATGCTTTGTTTAACAAACTGTTAAACTCTGTTATTGTTAATTTTTTGCAAGCAGATGATTAGGGCTATGGGCCAGTTGCAGATACAGTAAGTTTGCCACTTTTTATGAATGTTTTTAAGACTAAATTGATTGACTGATGGCAATTGATTTCAGAAAAAAGCAGAGATGCTTTATAAACATAAGTTTTTATGGACTGCAAGTTAAATTTTGAGGCAAACATTGATTCTGTTTTTTTAAAAGGGTTGAAAACAGAAATTGATTCTGTTTTCTCTATTTTTCTTAAGGAAGCGTATACATTTTATGTTATTTCCACCACTCTGCCAGACAAGAGAGATGGGAGAGAAACCCAAGCCAGAAGAGAAACCCAAGTGCAAAGCAGACATCACAGTAAAGATAGAGAGACATTGGCAAACCAGGGAGCAAAGCATGATCAGAGATCTGGCAGAAAACTGGTAGTTTTTGTGCACTGTAGAAGTGTGGCAGTTCTGTGTGTAAACTGGACCCAGACTAAGTGGTCTGCACATTGATAGGAGAGTCTGAGTCTGTGAAGAGAAAGCAACAAGATGGGGTGCTGCTAAATTATGTTCCTCCAGTCATGGTCGTGCATGTGGGCCAAAGCCAGAGAAATCAAACTCAATACTGTCTAAAGCACCAAGAGGGATCTGTGAAAATATCTGGATACAGCACAGTGAGAATCCAGCTCCAGAGAATCTTGGTAACACAGCACAAGGGGTAAATCCCAAAAGTGTAGTAAAGGCAAGACCCAAACTAAGAAAACAGCAAGGAAACCACATACACAGGGGGAATCCAGAAACATGTCTAAATAGGGATGATCGGGAATACAAAAAAGGAAAGGCTCAGACTCTTTAAATGACTCTGCCAGAGTGCCGAGTGCAGTATGAGCTGACTTTAAATAGCCTGCAACATCTAGGGCTTGGGAGCAAATAATACCGCATAGGTGGTCAAGCTTTCTGTCTTGTAACCAGCATTGACAGGAGACTGAAGGCATAGCCAGTTACCAAATATATTAATACAAAGATGTTGTTTTTCTATGTGTTTTTATATTGTTGTAAAAATAATTGCCCCTTGTGGATAAAGCAACTCTCTTGCTGAGATATTTTTTTTTTGTTTTAAGCTTCACTCATGATAAACACTATTTTTCTTATTTTAGAATGAGGCCTTTATAATTTATTAGTCAGAGGATTTAAAACATTTTTATGTATTTAACAAAAGTCCTGAAATTAACCCTCACTTTTAATGGGAGGTTAAAGATGAAAATAAGCAAAGCAGATCCAGGAAGCATGATAAAGGGAACAAGCAGGGAGACAAGCCAGTGACACATATTGCAAGAGTCACAAGCGCTGGGTCACAGAAGCAAATGCTAAGACAAGCACTCTAATGGCACAAGAGCTGCAATAAATACCCTGCTGGGAGCAAGGTAAGTGCTATTATGTACCTGCCCATGGTATTGGCAATCTGCCTGATCACATTGCCACAAGGACAAGCAGATAGAATATTGATTAAGCGATCGACCACAGGCTGTGGTGATACTGGAACTTACCGAAGAGCAAGCATTACACCTGTCTTTTGTTTTCTCTCTGTCACTCACTTATAGGTATGGTCCACGCTTCAGAGTCATAAACACTGACTGTATTAATTGATAGGTACCTAAGAAACAATACAAAGATTGGTGCCATTGGCCTAATCAAATTTCCAAATTTAGGTCCACATCTGACACATCCACCCTGACTGGGGGAATATACAGTATGAGCACCAGTGACAACTTCTACCATTGGACTAATTAACAAGACTTAAGCTCCTAAATATAAGAAGCATATAGAGAATATAGAGCCTTTACTGACACATTTCTTGGTTATGGTTTCATTCACTGTGACAAGCTACTTGGCATTACAGACTTTAGTTGAGTTGTGTACAGATCCAAGAGGGAGGTATCTTTGGTTGACTGATTCTGGCTTTGTCTGGAGTCAGCATGATGTTAATATTGAAGATTATTGCAAATCCGCCTCCCACTTTGCAAAGTACTCCTATTGTAAGGTCTGATATGTCCTCTACAGTTCAAAAGTGACTATAAATATATATGGATATATTCAAATAAGATAGGTGCACAAGACATTATAAAATAATGATTATTTGAACTGAGAAATGAATTAATCTCATAAGCAAGTGTAAATTTTAAAACAATTTTAAGTATCATAATATCAAGACAGTGTGGAGAAAAATTCCATTCTGATACTATTTATTTCTGTTTAAAACAGACATAAATTGAAAACTCAGCTGTTCCATATAATTTGATCTTGTAAAAAAGCAGAATACTCTAGGTGCAGGAGTTCCTTAAGACCTTCACAATTGTGTTGGAGGTTGTGTAGGAGGTTGGGGGTTTTAATTTGCTGTGACGATCAGAAATTGTAACGGTTAATTGAAAGAGTACTTGATGACTTTTAGAAACCAATCAAACACAAAAATTTACAAGTTTAACCCACAGATTCTTAATATACAATATACAATTTATTGATGGAACCAAAACATGCAAAACAAACAACAGTGCAATAGAATATATCTGTGTGAAACTATCTGCTGTGAACATAAACAGCTGATTGTTCACTCACGGACTACAAAGTCAAAACACACATTGATAATAATGTTACAGTCTGGCTCATAGGTTCTATCAGTCTTATAGGACTAAATCACATTAATATTCTCAGACACAAATAAATATACATATACAATCATGAACTAAAAATCAACACGTGCTTGTAATAATAACAGTTCAACTCTCAAGAATTATGATGTGATTAATGAAGTAATACACAACAATCTATTGGCCAAACATTTTGTTGAGTTTAAACCTCATGGTCATAAAAATTTAGTTTTATTTCTGTAGCAGCTTCTCAGTGCTGGGAGGGTCCCAACGCTGGACAGAGACATAACAAGCTTTTGCTTTGCTTTGCCAAGCAATTTGTGTTGGACTCTGCCAAATAAGCATCCTGTTGGCTTTGGTCTTTAAAACAGTCTGTGCACAGTTTGTCTTCTAGAGATTCAGAAGGTAGACAAAAGAGGAACTCATTCCTTGCTATAGCTTTGCTCAGAACATTTGTGATATTCTGGATGTCAATAAAAAGAGCCCATTTGTCTATTTTTGTTGATTACCTTACTTTGGGTGATGGAGAGACACCTTTGACCTGTGGTCTTTGGGAATGAACCAGCCTGGAGATTGGCTGGAGTCCATTTGTGCTATGTATCATTAAATGTACAGCTTGATACAGTTTTACGGTGCCTCTTATCAGAGGGGCCTCTTTGGTGAAATTCCTGTGCATTTAGGGAGTGACAACAGGGACACAAAGATTACAAGAAATCCTTAATACACTTAATTCTTAAGTGAAATAATAGGCCTTGTCCCTATACCTCTAAGAAGGAGATGTTACAATGTCATATATTAAAACTATATATGATATACATATGAAAAAAAATATTTATATACTGAACTGAATAACTGAAATAACTGATTCATAGATGTCATTACGCAGAGCTACAGCGCCTTGCAGGATTATCCAAACCATTCCTATTGTTTCCTACTTTGTGAAATTACAGAATAATGAAAACACAATTTATTAAACTTAATATTATATTCAAGACCCGAATACAACATATACTATATAGAATACATACATTATACCTGATTACAATAAAATACTAACATATGATTAGATATTACAGAAAATTTCAGCAAAAATGAGAGAAAACATTGAAATATGTTGATTACACGTGTAGTGGCGAGGCTTATTAATAAGACAGAATTAAGTGTTGCTGTGCTTTCCTAAATGAGGCCCCATCTCTATCTTCTGCACCACAGAGAAACTATTCATGCAGGCTGATTTAAGGTTTCTTTTGATAAGGAACAGCTCCCAAATGGGGATGCACTTAGCTAAGCCTGGCTATCAAGATCATTGGACATCCATTGGCGCCTATCTGTCTAGGGAGTGCCAGATGGACATCTGGACTGCATTCCTAGGTGTCAGGAGTAAGTGACTCATATCTCACCTTGAACAACCATTCAGGGACTGGTAGGGCCGAGTAACCCACGTGGGTCTCTGATGCCCATGAAACTTTCAGCCAATGAATGAGCTGAAGTTCCTCCAGGTAAAAACAGGCAACACAGAGCTCAGAGACTATTAAAGAGACGAATTCTAAGGAGAATTATGAGGAGAATTCCAGGGCTGCGAGACAATTCCAGGGCAGGACGGCCCAGGAGCAGAAGACTCCCAAGGGCAGGACATTCTCACAGAGCGCCTCCAGACCATCCTGAGACTCAGCCCGGACAACCACGGAACGGCCAGTGTGTCCGAGTGCCAGAACTTTCCTCTGTTCTAAGAGTCTAGAGCGGAGGTTGCCACGAGTAACCAGAGGATCCACCCGAGGTTAGCATCAGCAGCAAGCCTCGTGAACAGGTTGGAACTGTGGACAGCTGAATCACTATTCAGAACTAGCGCTTCATCAGGAACGAACCGGTCCTCTTCCTGACTTGCTGGGACCCACAGTCATCTTTTCTCCTGTGCACAAACTTTGCTAGTTAAAGCCAACACTAACTAGCCGGTCAGTGAGAATCAGCAGTGCACCGTCGCAAGCCGCACAGCACAGCCTGGCATGGAGTCAGAGAGCCCGCAGGAGATCTGAATCCCCAGAGATTGGATGAGTATTCAACTTCACTGCATTACAGCTCGAGAATTCAATTGTTATCCCAACCAGTTGATATCAATTTAATTCCTAAGAGTTATGTACTTGTTTTGAGTATCCAATGTAGAAGTTATAACCAAGTTCATTTACGAAACGGTCTAAATGAATGATGTACTGAACGTATGTCCTCTTGATATATGTAACTCTTCGTAACTGATTGAATATATACCTTTTGTATTCTGATAACCCTCTCGATAAGATCTGTTAGGTTTACATGCATATTCTATGTATTAATAAATGTATCCTCGTGTATTAGTACCTGTGTGTGTGCGTTGTTTGAGTTATATCGCAAGGCTGGATTCTAAAGCCATTAAAAGAATCATTTTGTGATTTACGGCTACAATTAATAATTGTCCCCATAAATGCCCAAACCCTACAGAACTGGTGCCTCGTGAGAGCACACTACACACGATTATATTATATTTACTGTAAAGTTAATATTTTTTTGGAAGCACCTTTAGCGGGAATTATAGTCTCATGCCTATTTCGCTGTGTTTCTTGGCTTGGTGATTTATTTCCTTCTGCACAGCAGTACTCCAGCCTCTTTGAACAGATTCTCAATAGGATTTAATCCAGCATTTTGGGGGACAGACCACTTAAGAACATATAGTTTCTTGTTCTTAAGCTGTTTAGTTTAGTTTAGTTGTGCATTGGATCACTGTCTGGTTGCAAGGAGAATTTGTGTCTCAATTTATGGATGAAGCAAGTTTTCCACTAAGGGTTACCAGTAATTTGTTCCCACTACAGCTGCAGCCACTGAACTTTCAAATGTGATATAGTACATTTCTTCCAAATGTGATACAGTACCTGTGACGTGGTACATTCCATTTATGTAATTCACTGGCAAAAGACAATCTATACTGTAGGTGCACGTGTACTGTTAGATATTAGTGAAACAATTGCTTCATTTAATGTTTCTACCGTGCTAGTTTAAATCTGCTTAATATGGATTATTATTATTATTGACATAACATATTTCACAGGAAAAACAAGCAGCTGTATTGAGAAATCAAACTCATAAATTCATTCAAATCTTCTCTCCACTCCTCAATGTCTTAAACCTGCCTGTAACCTAGCTGGTGAACTCCCTAACTCTTTCTTTAAAAAATTCCAGAACGTGCTGTCACATTTCAGTTACATAACCACCTTATGACAAATAACCTTTTTGAACTCCTCCAATCTGGCTTTCGTCAACTTCACAGCACAGAAACTGCCCTGATCAAAGTCACTAATGATCTTCTAATAGCTTCTGATTCTTGTTCTCTTTCTAAACTCATCCTTCTTGATCTCAGTGCTGCTTTTGACCATGACGTCTTACTTTCTCATCTTGAGACTGTGTTTGGAGTTTCTGACACTCCTCTCAAATGGTTCAAGTCTTACCTCACTGATCACTGTCACTTTGTCTCTGTCAATGGGTTTAGGTCTAAAATTGGTCTTGTTAAGTCTGGTGTTCCTCAGGGCTCAATACCGGGCCCCTTACTTTTCAGCATTTACATGTTTCCACTTGGTCAGCTTTAAAGATCACATGGCCTCACCTATTATTTCTACGCTGATGATACTCAAATATACATCCATACCAAGCCTTACACTGATGTGGCTGTCTCTATTCTGTGTAATTGCATCTTTGCAAGACATCTGAAGTCATGCTTATTGACACCCACCATCAACTTTGTAAAGCCAATCCTGTAACCCTATCTGTAGATGGTTCTGTACTTGAGCTTCAGTCTAAATTGAAAAACCTTGGGGTGATATTCGATTCTGGCTTAACATTCAACCCACATGTATAGCATATTGTCAAAACATCTTTTTTTCACCTCAGAAATATCACTAGACTACACCCTATGCTATCACTAATTGTGGCTGAAAAGCTGATCAACACATTTGCTCTACTCGCTGGGGTATCTAAATCTACTTTGAACAAACTGCAGTATGTCAAAAATTCAGCAGCCAGGATACTGACCAGGTCTAGTGCAAGTGATCACATTACTGCTATCCTGGAGTCCTTGCACTGGCTTCCTGTCAAATTCCATGTGGACTTTAAAATCCTCATTCACATCTAGAGATGCAGCCATTCAAAATGTGCAGGGTATGCTGCGGTACAACGTGATGGGTGTGTTGCATCAAAACATGACATAACACATCATATCACGTCATACCGCATGCAAATTAGATTATGTTAATAGTATCCAGAATCACCTTGTAAAACCGCCAGGTGGTGCTAATAAAGTTTAACCTCTCATGTATAGCATTTGAGCTGTCGCCAGAAAACACCCGGTTTCGAATCCCGATCACTGCTGAGGGACAATCTTTATTCAATTAAGAATTTAAGTTGTATACTCTTTAGACTTTTAATTTTAAACTGTGTATTACAGCATGTTAATCATTAAACATTAAAAAGTTGGTATAATTTATGAAAGCAAGATGGCTCAGTTGGACAAAAGTACACAACCTACAACCTTTATCAGAAATATTTTAATTATGCAGAAATATTTTATGTATCAAAGTCTTTACCGAAGATATTACTAATAGTATTAATAATGAATGACCTTGGAAAAGCTGTAAGCTCAAAGTATTACCCTGGTCCACTTTGTAACCATCTTTGTAAATGAAAATACTTTATTTTTTCATTGACAAAAAGTAACACCACAGTATTGCGTTGATCCGATCATGTATTTGTTTCATACAAAGTAAGTTTTGAGAATATCCGATTCACCATGGTTTTCACATGCTCTATTCCACTTTCTCCCTAAACATTTTAAGCATCAAAGTCTTACATGTGGTTATTTTGGAAATGTTTTTACGTGCTCCTTCTGATCATATTAAGTTTATATACTTTATGAAAAGTGATAGTGTTTTAACCTTTTCTGTGAATTTGCTCATTATTGGCATAAACAAAAGCATACTTTTAGAATTTGATTAACAGGGAATATAATATGGAATCAGGTATCTAAAGAAATTAATAACAATATAATTATATTTATGTACTGTCTGGCGGAATAACCTGAAGAGTTAGTTAATGCGACACGGAAGATAGTATTAATAATATAGTGCTTTCGGGCTCACGCCCTACCAGCTGGGGAATTGAACCTGGGCCTCCAGCGTCACTCAACAGGGAAGCAGACAGTTCTAGCTACAGTGAGATCTGCCTTTATCCCCGACGGACCAGGTCCCTCCTATTCATATGTAAGGCAGTGACATCACCGCATTAGCAAGCCCTCATCAAAGTTTAATGCGTTCAGAGCGCCTTACATTACAAACTCCAAGCATTTCATTTTGAGCTGAAGACCCTCACACCTGAAGAAGGCTTCACAGCTGAAATGTTGCGTTTTCTCTCATCTCTTTTCAGCATGGAATAAACCTATTACTTGTTCCTTTGCAGACTACACAGGCTAGCGCGACTATGCCACCTGAAGTAGTGTTGTACAGTGATAATAGACGTGGGTGATGTCATCCCCATTAAACAATGTGGTTGTCTCGCAAATCCTGCTAAACTAAAAATTAGACACAAGAAGAGTATTATTGGACAATGTTGTGAGGGTCTGGCGGAATTTCTCTGTAAACTGAAGAGTTATAGAGGAGACACATATCACCTTTTTACACTTGTAAAAAAGAACATTTCATTCAGAGGGTGATACATTGTTATCTCAATCACCTGCTAGTTTGTTTTACACCACAGGAAGACAGGAGAATGTGACTGTGCTGTATCCGTACGGAATGTGTGTTGCGTTTACAAACTAAAAGTGTTTAAAATGTATAATTAAAAAGTAAAAACAAAACTTAAAGCTTACACAAAGTTTCTAAGATGATCACAAGGAAGTGTATTGCATGTCTAACGTTTAAAAAGCATTGCAATACGACTTTTTTTGTGTACTGGTTTGTTCTGTTCTTTGTGTGTTCTGGAATGTGAGTAACTCTTCTTAGTGCACTTCTCACTGAATTGACTGTATTGTACGTATTGTATTATTATTATTGTATCATTCGTTACACTGTGTCAGTGTTGTCTGTGTTAAGCTGCTGTTGCACTGTAATTTCCCTCATGGGATCAATAAAGTATCTATTTATCTATCTTATCCCCATTTTGATTAAAATCGCAAATGCATGTTTAATTAAATGCCTTTACTGATGCACAATCTGACACAGATGGTGCTTCATTGCGCATCAATCAAAACCCTGAGTTTCCCCGAGTGTCAGAAAAAAATAATTAGCTCACTGATAAGTCTATGTAGGAGTTGTGAAAATTTTCACAAGTCGTGGTCTTTAAAATGCATTTGGTTTGAAGGCTTTCTGTGTTTCCCTTGCGAAGATATGGACATAAGAATATTCGTGCGTGGTAAAAATAAATGGTATAAAATTATAGGCTGGGTAAATGATTTTTTTTAATTTAAAAAAATAAATACAAAAATGATAGATAGATACTTTATTGATCCCGTGAGGGAAATTGTAGTGCAACATCAGCTTTACACAGACAACACAGCCACAGTGTAATGAATAATACAATAATAATAATAATACAATACATACAATACAATCAGTACAGTGAGGGGTGCATTAAAAGAGTTACTCACAGTCCAGGACACACAAAGAACAAACTAGAACAGAACAGTACGCAGAAAAATCGTATCACACATATGAATATAAATATAGATGTAAATATAGATATAAATATAAATGTATTGAATGGGTCCCTGGCATATATTGCACAAAAAGTGGTTGTAAACGGGAAAAGAAAGAGAACAGATGTAGCAGTAGATGTGTAGATGTGTTCAGTCCAGAAACAGAAGGCAAGAATGACCTCCTGTAGCGCTCCCTGTCGCACCGTGGATGAACCATTCTATTGCTGAATGTGCTCTTCATTTCTACAAGCCAGTCATAGAGGGGATAAGAGATGTTGTCCATGATGGCCTCTAGTTTGGACACCATTCTCCTCTCAGCCACTACCTCCAAGGGGTCCAGGTCAGACCCAATGACAGAGCTTGCTCTCCTGATGAGCTTGTTCAGCCTTTTAGAATCCACTGCTCTAATCCCAGAGCCCCAGCATACCAAGGCGTAGAAAATGGCGCTCGCTACCACCGACTGATAGAACATATGTAGCATCTTACTATGTACATTGAAGGACCTGAGCCTCCTCAAGAAGTAAAGTCGGCTCTGTCCCTTTTAATAGATGGCCTTGATGTTCTTAGACCATTCCAGTCTATCATCGATGTGCACTCCCAGGTACTTGTATGAGTCCACCATCTCCACGCCACTCCCATGGGTGTAGACAGGAGTAGGTTTGACCTTTTTCCTCCTGAAATCTACCACCAGTTCCTTTGTCTTTGTTACATTCAGTTCCAAGTGGTTCTCCCCACACCACACCACAAAACTGCTGACCAGACCTCTGTACTCCTCCTCCTGCCCACCCTTGATACATCCCACAATTGTAGAGTCATCTGAGAACTTCTGCAGGTGGCATGACTTTGAGTTGTACTTAAAGTCTGAAGTATAGAGGGTGTAGAGGAATGGAGAAAGAACCGTCCCCTGAGGAGCCCCTGTGTTACTTACTACCTGTTCAGACACACAGTTCTGAAGTCTCACAGACTGTGGTCTGCCTGTCAGGTACTCAGTGATCCACGAGGTCATGGAGGCATCTCCTCCAGGTTACTCCTTTGAAGTAAGGGCTGGATGGTATTGAAGGCACTGGAGAAGTCGAAAAACATGATCCTTACAGTGTTGCCAGCCCTGTCCAGGTGTGAGTAGGCCCTTTGCAGCATGTAGATGATAGCATCCTCCACACCAACACTGGGCTGGTAGGCGAACTGTAGGGTGTCCAGTGATGAGCTAACCAGGGGTCTCAGGTGGGATAAGACCAGCCTCTCCAGTGTCTTCATGATGTGAGAAGTCGGTGCAATTGGTCTGTAGTCGTTGAGGACAGAGAGGCGCCCTTTCTTTGGTACCGGGACCAGGCATGATGTCTTCCAGAGCACAGGGACTCTCTCCAAGCGCAGGCTCAGGTTGAACAGTCGCTGGAGCACTCCGCTCAACTGATCAGCACAGGCCCTCAAAACTCTGGGACAGACGTTGTCTGGTCCTGTGGCCTTACCCTGGTGCAGCCTCTTCAGGTCCTTCTTTACCTGGTCTGCTGTGATGGTCAGCCTGACCTGGGGGATGGTGCTCATAGCACTGTCAGTGCTGCAGGTGTTAATGGTGGAGGTGCTGGAGAATAGAAGCTGTGGGGGATGGGGGGGTGAGTAGGTGTTGGGGGTTGTAGCTGTAGGTGGCCATGATTGTGGGGGGATGGAGGAGGTGTTGGGCAGTTGCAGCTGTGAAGGGTTAGGGAGCGTGTGGCTGTGGGGGGATGGGTGTTGAGCCACAGAGGGCCCTGAATCAAGCCTTTTAAAAAACTGGTTCAACTCGTTGGCCATCTCCAGGTTCCCCTCCGTTGCACCCCCAGCCTGTTTGAAGCCAGTGATCTCTCTCATGCTGCTCCATACATCTCTCACCCTATTCTTTTGCAGCTTGTCCTCCACCTTCCTCCTGTAGGCGTCATTGCTCTCTCTTAACTTCTGCTTTAGTTCCCTCTGTACATGCTTGACCTCTTCCTTATCCCCCCTCCTAAAGGCTCTCTTCTTGTCATTCAGAAGAGCCTTCAGGTCGCTGGTGATCCAGGGTTTGTTATTGGAAAAGCAGTGTACGTCCTTGGTGGGAATGGTGTTGTCTACGCAGAAGTTAATGTAGTCAGTGACACAGTCCACCATGCTGTCTATGTCGTGTCCATGTGGTTCGCACAGCACATCCCAGTCGGTAGCCTCCAAAGCACCAGGTAGATCCTCCATAGCCTCCTGAGACCATCTCCTCACAGTCCTCATGGTCGCAGGCTGACGCTGGACAATAGGCGTGTATAGTGGTGTAAGCAAGACAAGGATGTGATCTGATCTGCCAAGGGGGGGAAGGGCTGTGGAACTATATGCACCCTTAGCATTGGCATACAATAAGTCCAGTGTTTTGTTTTCTATGGTCGGGCACTTAACAAACTGGTGGAAAGTAGGCAAAGTGGTGGAAATAGAGACGTGGTTAAAGTCCCCTGAAATAGCTATAAAAGCGCTAGGGTGCTTTGTTTGTACCCTGGCTGTGACTGTATTTATAACATCACACGCTGCCTCTGCGTTTGCCATAGGTGGAATGTAAACAACAACAAAGATGGCGCATGTAAACTCCCAAGGTAGATAGTATGGACGCAGTCCTATGGCTATGAGTTCGATGTCCGGGTTACAGACGCGCTCCTTAACATGAGTATGTCCAGGATTACACCATCTGTAATCCTGTAATTATATCTCATTAAATGAGATTTAATGATGTATCCCTGCTTTACTTAGACATTGCACGACTTTAAAACCTATAATAACAGGTTTTGATAGTTTATAACCGTTTTTTATGTGTGAAAAAATGAATGATTTTTCTACCTCCTGATCAGCTTAGAATCTTTGTGTACACTGTAAGGTTTTCACTTCTTTATTAAACTTTTAAAATACATGAATTTCCTAAAGCAACACACGTTTCGAATAGAAAAAAATCATATTCTGTTGTCTTCCTGGTATGTATTAATACAAACCTATTGTATTGATGCCAGCAGAAGGGGAATATGGGGAGTATGCCCTAAACATTCCCAGGATTTAATGTCGTACTTATACTAAAGCCCCAGAAAAAATGGCTTGTATTTATAAGTTTAAAGAGATATTTTATGAGGAAAGGAATTCTTAAAGTTTTTTTGTATTTTTGTATTTCTCCATTTAAGAATAAACACAGAAAGGAAGTTAAATTGCTTTGTTATTAATTATATTTTTAGGATTACAATGCAACTTATTACTTTTCAAAGACTTCTGAACACAAACAAATACCTATGAATGAATAATTCATCTTCATTGAGAAAAAGAAACATTAAAGGTGACAGCCATAACAAAAATAATATTTTTTTTTCTAAATCAAACTGCAATTGTCAATCTGATTTTTATTTTATATTATATTCCAACCCATTTATAATTACTAGTTGTTGGCTACATCCCCTGCATTGTACAAGGAGAACAAGAACCTGTAGTAAATCTCCTGCCACATTCTTATCTGTCAGTGCACACACTGTGAGATCACCACACAGTGGTACCTTATAAAATAGATAGTGCCTTACAGGACATTGGCATATCTTCTATTTACATTACTGCAAGTCTGCAGTCACCAAAATACTTGCAGGAGCTGCTGTTCAGCCAAAACAAGACATATAATTAAAGTGTTCATTACTTCAGACTCTGATTATTTCATTTATTTAGTGGTACTATATACGGAATGATCTGTAGGGGTTTTGTGAATTTACTGGGAAAATTTATTAACTGCACATCAGGAATCCTTCTTTTGGCATGATTGCAATCGTTCGCTGGGGGTGGATGTACAGTAGGTTAAAATCAAGCAGGAAAAAAATCAAAGACATAAATATATACTTATATATATATAAACCTCCACATATCTTGGAAGCTAAATTACACAATGCACAGGGTTGCTATGAGTCAATCAAACATTAATTAGTTACATTTTTTATTTATATTTACATATGCTTTTCATGGGCTGTGGTATATCTATGGTATATCTATGGTAAGGAAGGAATATGTCTGTATTCAACAAGTGTCTGAGTCACTGTGTCCGTCCTATGTAATAATGCCACAATATGTCTTTTATGTGTCGCAAAAAACTGACTTGGTTTAACAAAATATATTTACTAATCCTTTTGCCTGGCAATCTACCTGAATGCCAAACTATCTGAGGCAGCGCCACGTGATGCTGGCCGCGCCGGTTTCCTTGGAGCAGACCCTGGCTCTGGCTGAGCAGGCTGGTGCCGTATTCGAGGAGACCGGTGGGCACCAATGGAGGGGTGATCCCTGCCGGGCAGCGGATGAGGCGCACGGGGAATCATATGGGAAGGAGGAGATGGCCAGCGCGGCGATGCCAGGGGTGTGAAGACGGCAGGGCATCTGTGGGGAGAGGGGGCACATCGCCCGGGAGTGCCAGGTGCTGGAGCCCCAGGGACTCTGGAGGCCATCGAGAAACGGGAGCAGGGCAGCCTAAAAGGGGGAAGGCCGCCCTTGAGCGACCCTACCCCTGCTCCGGAAAGCCAGAAGGAGCACTTCACCCCACCTGCTGCTGTGGGAAGTGCTGGCCACAGCTGGGGCTTATTTCTTCTCTGCCTCATCGAGGGCAGACCCTGCCAGGCCCTTGTCGACACCGGTTCGACCATCACCCTGCTGCGGCCTGGTGTCCTGCCGGGCACCGAGGCAGCCGGACCCCCAGGATGGGAAACCACCAGCCTGTGCCTGAGGACAGTGACGGGTCAGTGCGCCGAGGTCCTTGGCAAGCGGGCGCTCACCGTGAAGTTTGGGGCTGCAAGGGTGAAACACCCCTTCTACCTCACCCCAGTCCGCGAGGACTGTATCCTGGGGTTGGACTGGTTGCAGCAGGTGGGTGGTTGCCTTGACTTGGGCCGGCGAGAGTTGATGGGGCAGGGGGAACGAATCAGTCTCGCAGCGGGCTTGGTGGGAGGTGTCCAGGGCGCGCGGGCTGACCGGAGCGGGAAGCGGAGGCAGCAGCAGGTATCAGGGCGAGCGTGCCGGAGCTGACTCCTGGGCCACCCGGCCAGGCGGTTGACAGGGCGGCTGCTAGGGGGAATGCGGGGGCCAAGTGCAACGGTAAGATAAGCTCGCCCCTCACCCCAAGTCTGTGAAGGTGCTCTGCGCACTGTGGGGGGCCTTGGAGTTGAGGGACGGGGTTCTGCGCCACGGGTGCTGGCAGGTGCCTTCCAGCGGCGAGGTAAGGTGGCAATTTGTGGTGCCGTGGTTGCTCTGGGGGCGGTTCTACAAGCGGTGCACAGCCAGCCGGGCGTGGGGCACTTCGGCTCTTCAAAAACCCTACGGCCACTCCAGGGCCACTTCTATTGGGGTCTCTGTCATCGGGATGTGGAGCAGTTCTGCCAGACGTGAGTGGTTTGCGTGGCCCAGAAGAATTCATTTTCCCCCCAGCAGCCACCCCATCAACCACCCGGTTGGACGCCCCGGGAGTCAGCTCCAGGATGTTCGCCCCGACACCCGCGGCTCTAACAGGCCCTGGCGAGGCCTGCCGCTGCTGCCTCCGCTTCCCTCTCCGGTCAGCCTATGCCCCACCAACTCTCGCCGGCTCAGGTCAAGGCAACCACCCACCTGCTGCATCCAGGCCAACCACAGGATACAGTCCTCATGGACTGGGGCAAGGTAGAAGGGGTGTTTCACCCTTGCAGCCCCAAACTTCACAGTGAGCGCCCGCTTGCCGAGGACCTCGGTGCACTGCCCCGTCACTATCCTCAGGTTCAGGCTGGTGGTTTCCCATCCTGTGGGTCAGGCTGCCTTGGTGCCCAGCAGGACACCAGGCCACAGCAGGGTGATGGTCGAACCGGTGTCGATGAGGCAGAGAAGAAATAAGCCCCAGCTGTGGCCAACCCTTCACACGGCAGCAGGTGGGGTGAAGCGCTCCTTCTGGCTTTCTGGAGCGGGGGTAGCGACGCTCAAGGGCGGCCTTCCCCCCTTTAGGCCGCCCCGCTCCCGTTTCCCAATGGCTTCTGGAGTCCCCGGGGCTCCAGCACCTGGCACTCCCGGGCGATGTGCCCCCTCTCCCCACAGCGGTGGCAGATGGCCCGCTGTCGTCACTCCCCTGGCGTCACTGCGCTCGTCTCCTCCTCCCCATCTGATTCCCCATGCACCGCCTCTGCTGCCTGGCAGGGAGTGCCCCTCCGTTGGTGCCCACCGGTCTCCTCAAATACGGCATCAGCCTGCTCAGCCAGAGCCAGGGCCTGCTCCAAGGAAACTGGCACGGCCAGCATCACGTGGCGCTGCACCTCAGTCGGCGCCAGGGCCTGGAGGAACGCCTGGAGCGTTGTCTCACGGCGGGCCTCCTCCGGGAGAGTAGGGTAACCCTGGCGGGCTAAGTAGGCCATGTCTGCGGTGACTAGACCCAGTGGCTCTCCCGCTAGGTGGCTGTGTTGAGCCAACCTCGCCCGCAGCAGTCCCAGTGCCTCCCCTCTCCCGCCGAAACGCCTCCGGAGGGCCGACGCCAACGCCGCGTAGTTGTACCGCTGGTCCCTGGGTACATCCAGCAATGCCTGGCAGGCCTTCCCCTCCGGGACCGCGGCGAGGTGGCCCGCCATCTCCACCTGAGACCAGCCATTTGCCCAGGCTGCCATCTGGAACTGGGCCTCAAACATTCGCCATGGGACCTCCCCATTATAACGGCTCAGCCTCACCGGCACAGGCTGGTGCAGGGGTGGCGGTCTGGACCCTGCTGGTCTGGTGTCTCCTTCCCGCCACGCAGCCTGAGGTGACCCGGGAAAGGACCCCCCTTCCACTGAGTAGGTCGCCGTAGGGTAGCCCTGATAAGGGCTGTGGCCACTGGCGGTGTTGAGGGGTCATCCCGGCCCCTGGCGGCTGCTGCTCGCCCCCAAAAGGCGCTTTAGGGGGCCACTCGGCTGCTGGGGGAACCAGTGCTTCTCAGAGCCGATTCATTTTTTTTATGGTCTCAACATCCCTTGTTGTCATCTGTTGTTGAAGCTCTGTGAGCTCGGTGACTTTGACACCACTTGTTATCCTAAGTTATTTGAATCACCACAATTCAAATAGAGAAAAAAGAGCTGACTGACAAGATTTAAGATGTGGCTCCAAAAAAAATGAATTAAAGAATGTGCAATTAAGTTTTTTTGTGCCTGAAAGATTTTCATCATCACCATTTCACTGATTCCCAGTTTTAGGTGCTCTGGGATATGTTCACACACAATCCAGTTAGTATGTGCCAGAAACCCAAAACTATTCTCTGAAGACATGTTGGCAGTGCACAAAATGTTGTAGCTAAAAATCATTTCTAGCACTCACGAGCCGAGAAGTATAACATGAAATAGGTGAGTATTTAGATCTGCATTTGTTCTGAAAGTTAATTGGCATTAAATAAAATGTATTCTTTTGTGTTTTTAGAAGCATTTTCAGACACATTTAGTACGGCCTCAGAAAAAAACTACTTTTAGCTGTACTTAAAATCAGCACTGTTCAGATTTTGTTCACACAGGGAATCTTCACAAGAGGAAATTTCTCTGTCTTCGCATGAATGTGAGTGTTTTGCGTCAGGGAAGATGAATACGAACCTATTTCCCTTTGAAACTCATCAAAAAAGACACACTCACCAGAGCTTGCACTACTAAAACCACTTTTGTGGGCATTTATGTACAAGTTTCCCGTTCTGTGTCCTCCTAACCCTGTTGTCTGCGTAGTTTTCTTGCAGCAGAGCACCTGATTATTTAACTTACCCTTAAATTGAACTAATGTAATGCTGACACAATTTAGACTGCATTGAGTTCTGGAACTGACAGAGATGATAGTTTATTAAAAAAGTAAAACTGTGGCTTGTATGATAACAGAAAATAATTA
Organism: Atractosteus spatula; assembly: GCF_055471065.1. Taxonomy (NCBI): domain Eukaryota; kingdom Metazoa; phylum Chordata; class Actinopteri; order Semionotiformes; family Lepisosteidae; genus Atractosteus; species Atractosteus spatula. The sequence goes on from NC_142709.1 coordinate 37,413,170, forward strand.
AAAAGGTCTAATCAATCAAGGTACAGTATTAGAAAGGAAGAAAACCAGCAACACTCAAGCCCAGGTCTAGAAGCTCTCGTGCTGACTGGCTGTTGCTGAGTGTGTGCCTCCCTGCAGTATTTCATACAATCAGAAGGACACAGTGAGGACAGCAAGATGCCAGTGTAGTGTCTGCAGGGAAGGCCTCATACCCTGTTCTGTTGTTTTAAAAGCCCCTGCTCCCATTTTCATCATGGGCACACCCTCTTCACTGTGTGAAAATACAACCTTTATAAGTTTATGCAGGTAAATAATTGCTATTAGGAATGATTTTTTAATCTATCAATGTTAGATTAAAAAAAACACATTGCCTGATGTTAGAAAGCATCTTGCATTATCTTGCTTGAAAAAATAATTTTATTTCGAGAGACTGGATAAGTACTTTAAGTGTTTTTTAACTTCCTGAAAAACAAGCCATGCTTTGAGTCATCTTTACAAGACATGTTAAGAGAAGAAATCATGTTTTTGTATGTTGATGTAATGTGATTGGAAGACAGCAAGTGAAGTAAAAATTATGTCTTTTTCACATTCTCTGACGAGCCATGTTTTGTCAAAGAAGCAGAGATCATCTCATTTTCAAAAGACTGCAAAGATAGACTTTCAAAAGACCGCAAAGATAATAGCAAAGGTTAATTGCACTATGAACCGCATAAAGAAATGTAAAATAGTCTTCTTTAGGTGTGAGGGCAGGAGTGGATAGCAGCAGGAATACACAGCAAATAACATGAAAACAAAGAGAAGGGCAGGTGAGAAGAGTATCCAAACAGTGAGTGATCAGAAAACCAAGGAAGGAAACAATTGTTATGCCCGGCTTTTCAATGCAATTTTTTTTTAACTTACAAATGCGTCAAACACATTTCCTGGCGTATTGTGTTTTTAAGAAGATGGGAGTGTCTTTTCCAGGTATTAGCTCATCAGTATAGTACACGTTTATCTGTACCATACTGTATACTGGTACAGACGACAAGCTGCACTACTGTATAGCTTTGATAAGGAGACGGACTATGGCCAAAATCACGAAGACTCTCTCACACCAAATAATGAAGATGAAAAGAAACGGGAAGTCAACATGAGACGTTGTACAGCATTTGGCTTCCATGAACATCTTTGTCTGTGAAAGCACAGTGAGACGACTTTATAAAGGGGAGAGGAGGCAAAGAGAATCTATCTTTTATAACTAAATGTTGATCTATTTTTTTTCAAGTCCTGTTGTGCGAGCCATCAACAGACTGACAGATGAAAATGATGAGCTATTGGCGATGCAAGTTCAAAGACGGCTGTGGGCTGACCTCGGTGCGAGCGTGAGTCCGACATCGATAAGAAGTGTGCGCAGAAGGCTTGGATGGAGATATAAAAAAAAACAACACATGCCCCATGATAAGGGTAAAAAACAAAGAGGAAAGGCTCAAACAAGTGCTCCAATGGATTGAACAGGGAGAGGCATTTCATGATGTACTTTTCACTGATGAAACAACAGTGGCAGTTATCAACCATGTATTTTTGTAAAAAGGGGAGATATGTGGACAAGCCAAAGCCCAAACAACCACTGAAGGTTCACGTCTGGGGGGTATATCTAGAAGAGGCCCGGGACCACTTCTTATTTTTGAAAGAATTATGGATCGTGAATTCTTCAAGGAAGTTGTGGTCAAACAGCATACTGCCCCATATATCAGGGAGCACTTTGGATCAAGGCACCGTCTCTTTCAAGACAACGATCAGAAACACATAACAACAAGGGCGAGGCTTATAACAGAAGGAGTGAACTGGGTGAAAACCCCAGCCGAATCCCCAGATTTAAACCCAATAGAGATAGTATGGAATTAGCTGAAAGACTATGTTCGGAAAACTGCTAAACCCAGCACAAAGCAAGAACTGATCAATGTGATCTACAAGTTCTGGGAGGAAGAACTGACAGAACAAAATTGCGACAATTTTATTAACAGGCTGTTTCGTGTTCTTCCTAGGATTGTTGAGCAGGGTGGGGGCTATTCGGGAATGTGAGTTATGTAAGTCAGATTATGAATGAATAAAAGCATTTTATTAAAAATGCGTTTGTGTTTGTCTGGGTGCTGTACCAGCTGTACAGAAAATTAAAGTGCCCTTTTCCATTCAACGGGTGTCTGAGTTGCTGTGTCCTATCTTCTGACAGTTGCAGTTGTGAATGTAGACTGTATCTTATTTTTAGTTTTTGTTTTGTTTCATGTTAATTTTATAAGGGAGAGTGTCATAGAGAAGACTCCCTTGCCCCCATCTTGATTAAAATACTTTTATTTTTTCAAAATCTGGCAATGCCAGACAGAATTCACATTCGCTGTAGCCAAAGGGCCTTGCAGATCAGAAAATCAAGGAACGAAACAATTCTCGCGCCCGGCTCCTCAATGGAATCGCTTTAACCTGCTAATGCGTCAAACACATTTTCTGGCGTATTGTGTTTTAAAGAAGATGGGAGTTTTTTTTAAATACATTTTAGAAAAGTGTAATCTATACTGAAAAGCTGTTTTTATTCAATACCACTTGATAGTTACATTAATAGAGATAAGAATTCAAGTTGATACTGTTTAGACATTTAATTATTTTAAACTGTATTACAGCATTGAGAGAGAGATTTCCATTTAAATCGCAACACGTGTTTAATTAAATGTCTTTATACTGTAGATTCACGATCTGACAATGCAACGTAAATCGTTACCTTTTTCTTCTGCATAATAATGTTCACCTCTCTGTCCAGCAAATTAATAACAGTAATAATAATAAACTTTATTTTATATAGCGCCTTTAAAGGTAGCTTCTCAAAGCGCTTTACAGGATAAAAAACAACAAAAACAACAACAATATTGTATTTCACTGCACTTTGACAGATCATCTTTAAATCAATTGTTGTCAGAATTTCCCAGCCTCCAAACAAACAAGGGCTCTGAGAATGCCCGTGGGCTTTTCACTGATAAACTTATGTTAACAAAAACACAAGTTTACTTAAGAGTTGTTAAACTGATTTTTATTTATTTTTCGCCACTGCCAGCCGGCTGTCGAATGGTATTAAATGCAACTTTTTTGTAAAGATGACTTTGCTAAAATGTATTTAAAAGTAAAAATGATTACAATTGGCACACCTGTAGCTTTTTCACAAAACCTCCTAGAGTTATGAAAACACTTGCTTTGTGTACAAAGTACATTGTGACTGTTTTCACAGCCTTCACTATGTCGTTTTTAAGCCATTTTTTTACCACGCTTGAATATTCTTCTGTCCATATCTTTGGAAGGGAAACACAGAAAGCCTTCAAACCAAATGCATTTTAAGACCACAACTTGAAAATGTTCACAGCCTCCACATAAAACTATCAGTGAGCTAATTCTCTTTTTTTAAACTCCGGTGTGTGCGTTTTTTTTACTCCCTGGCGGAAACAGGCTTCCATAAGAATCAAGTAATAGGTTTAATCCATGCTGAAAAAAAGAAGAAAGAAAACAAATTCCATACGAATCAGTATGCTTTAGCTTCTGTGAAATACATTTTTCTTGCATTAAAGTTTAACCCGTCCAGAGTGCCCTACATTACAAACTCCAAGCGTTTCACCCTCACACGTGAAGAAGGATTCACAGCTGAAACGTTGCAGTATTGTATTGCAGTAAATGTTCATATCTATTTTTTTATTTCTTTTTTAAAAATTAAAAAAATTGTTTGCCTAGCCTAAGAGGGGGGGTCTGCTTTCATTGACAGCTCCATACACTCCATACACTCAAGTGAAAAATTAATAACGCCAATGTAAACATCGTATTTACAATTTGTTGATAATAAAAATGTTGAGTTCTCTAAAGCTTTCTCAGTCAAGTATGATAGTTTACCCAGGGAGCTGTGTAAGCATGCGTAGGCAGCAAAAAATCAGCTAAACTGGGAAGATGTGACACCGAAGATATTATTAATAACCTTTTAAATCTGAAGGGAGATCTAAAGGGATCTTAATACCCTTAATACCCTTAATACCCTTTATTAATAAGGATCACTTGAATTTGCCCCCTACCGCTGTGTACAAACAGATGCAGCCATTCAAAACGCGTGAAGTACACCACGGTACCATGCAGTGGCCGTCGCATCCTTACGCGCCATGACGCAGTATCATGCGTCATATGACGTCAAATCGGAAAGTATCCGGAATCACCTTGTAAAACCGCCAGGAGGAGCCAATAAAGCTTAACCTCTCATGTACAGCATTTGAGCTTTTAAATTTAAACTGTGTAAGTAGTATAAAGCGACACCTTTCGTCAAACTTTTGACAGGTACCACGCCCCCTTTTTTCAGCCAATGGGTGTCCGCGGTGGTTGGATGTCCCGCCCCCTTGCCAGCCAATGGTGTGTTGTTATGGGTGCATGTCCCGCCCCCTCAGGAGCCAATGGTGTGTCGTTAAGGGTTGGAACTCCCTGCCTTCCCCAAAAAGTCCAAAAGCCCCAAGCCGCCGCATCCCTCGCTTTAGGTGTGTGAAAGCGTGTATTGGTTTTGAAGGGGACCATGTCTTCCGTGGGGTTCAGTGTGCTCTATTATAACCCTAGGGAATTGGGTAGTTACGGCAGCCTGGGGGCCGCGAGATCCCGGGGTGTGAGCGGCGCCAGCTGCGGCCGGGTGGCCGAGTGCTTGTCCGGCCAGGGTGCTTATACGCTGCACAAGCTGTGTCTCAAAAGCAACAGGGTTGTAAGCACACACACACACACAGACACACACACACACACACACACACACACACACACACACACACACACACACACACACACACACACTGCGTAAAGTCTCACAGAAAGAACTCGCAGGACAAACACCATGTGAAATGTGAACCGCTTTATTTCAACAGTGGGTTTTCAAACACAGAAACATCACAGTACACATGCGTTACCGGCTCCTGTTTGCATTCAACAATTAAATGTTGGTGCGGAAAATTAGTTCGGTACACGTAACCACCACCCCAACATTGCTGAGAAACTTTGAGACATCTGAAAAAGCATTCATAATCCCCTTCCGCTCCCCGTGTCTAAAACCATGTGAACCACACTGTGCGATCCGATCTAGCAGAGCAAAAAAATTTGCCTGCGTAATCAGCGGGATGGTGTTACCACAGGTTCTGTTCAAACCAAGCTGTATTTTGGAATACACACTGTAGAACCCCCCAGGCTTCCATTTCTGATCTGAAAACATCAGATCCGCAATAATTTTCTTTCATGTTCTTGACATACGCATCTATCTCTTCAACAAATTTAAGGACATTAGCATTCGACTCTTTGTTTTTCATAACAAGCTTTGTAGAGAGAAGTGTGTAAAGCACTCTTAGTAAGAATTCACACGTATACATTCAAAATTCTTGATTCTTCGAACAATGGCTCACCCGGGTCTGTAAAACAGAGTGAAAGCTGTATTCACATTTTACATAGATCTTTTCTTTTGTGTCTGTAAAAATAATAATAGTGTTTCTTTTGCAACGCATCAAAAGTCACGTCTACTAATTTTTCATCCAGCTGTTCAAGTAGAGTGTGTACATGCATGTATGGGGAGCGGTTGTCAATTATGTTTTTCAGCAACTGTTTTATGCCCCGCTCAGTGTCATTCGTAATGGTGTACGAACCCAGACACCTGGCGGTGTACAGAACAGCCGATAAAATTCGGGCTAAACTGAGAGACTTATAAATTTTGAAAGCGGCAAATGTCACATCTTCAAACCCATCTGTGTAGCCGACAGACAGGTATGTGTGGCCCCGCTGACCGGGATGGTCAATCAAACAGGCCGGGCAGTCATCAATCAGAACCCCCTTTAAACAGTGTTTGAAGATGCAATAAACTACTGCTTTCACAATCTGGGGCATAACATCGGGCTCATTAGGGACATCGTTAGCTAAACCTGGTTGGGCATCAGCTTTATTAACATTTGGTCGAACACACAAGCATAGACACGAAACATTCAGTTGGGCTGGTAGTTTGAAGATTGATGCATCCACCTCCTCTTTATTTTATTAAAGGAAAAAGAAAAGGAAGGCTTAACAAAATAGACATGCTTTGTACCTAAAATATCGAACATTTAACGCCTCTTTTGAGCTAAGGTTTTTCGTTAATATTTACCATTTGTAGTAAGGTATCATCACTAACACCAGGCAGTTCATCATTATCTGCTTCCCCATCTGAACTCACACAGCCACCGCCGTCACACGTCGCAGAAGGCGGGGTCGGGTTTTGCTAAAAAGAAGACCAAGTATTAAAATGACATATGCTAAGCGCCGATACAACAATTCCACGATCAGAAAAAATATTTTAGCCGCCTACCTCTTCACTTTGTAGAGCAGTGGACCACGATGTTTCTCCACACAAAGAAGCCATCTTCGCAGCTCCCAACAACGGGCGGTGTCTGACAGCTTTAGGGACGCGCTGCGACCCTGTCAAGCCGGTGCGTTTAAGAATATGCGCCAATGGTGTAACCACGCCTACATAACACAAGATATTTTTTAATTGGTTGTGTTGTTTTAGAACGACCCCCCCCCCCCCATTGTGTTATCGGGAGCGAAAAGTATTCACTTATCAGTTTATAAGTTTTAAACTTTAAAAGTATTAACACACAACACAAACACAAATGATGTGTTTCCCCAGAAAAGAAATTTTTAAACACGTGGGGGTTGGTCTTAAAGTTTTAAAATAACGTATTAGAGATATTTGAGAGACGTGGGGGTCGACGTCACGGTAGTTAAAGGCTCTGGAATGCAGAGTGGGGGTGCTAAAATTGACCACATAGCGAGGGGGGTGGTAAAATTGACCTCAGAGCGAAAGTTTATAAAATTTTTAAATTTTAAGCGGGTACAATTAACAGTGACAATAAACGGACGGATATAGGAGTTATAGTTTTTCATTTGTTTTAAATGCTGCTTTGTACATACTTTTTATATTAATGTAAAGTTTTCTAATTTATAATCACCACATGTATTTCACGCAAAAATGTTCTTAACATCGCATCGCGAAAAAATAAAACCTCAAAACGTCAAGGTTGGCTTGTGAACACGTCACTATAAAGAATAGATACATTTTCTTATAGCGATACCGTTAATAAAAAACATTTTGCTTAATAATATTCTTAGTGGTCTGTTGGTGAATCAAACACAGACACCGGGGCACATTTTCATCACGTTTTAACAGCTATGAAATTTAGACACCGTTTTATGTCTTAAAATAATATAGATTTTAACATTATGACTGTCTAAAACGTTTTCTAAAATGTTTCTTAAAATAATTTCTACAGCCCAGTACGTGCACGCCCCAATGATACCTAAGATTAATGGTTCTATGGGGGGCCATGTGTGTTTCTTAGAAGAGAATGTTTATCGGTTTGGGGTATAAGTACCAGCGGTGTAACAGGCGAAGTTTTGGCTGGATTCCAATTCTTATGGTCTTGCGTTATCAACTAACTCGTCAGAATGGATCACACCGATCAATTACAACAGTCTGAAGATAGTCTATTTACAGACTTAACACTGTTCAATTTGATATACGAAGACGAGGACTCCATGAATTACAGCGGTATGTATATCTGGCTTATTGTGAGATAAAATTACAACGTCACTGTGCATGTCTCATGCTGACGTGTTGTTAGCTATAGTTGCAAAACGTATAATATTTGTATACTAGGCAATATTGTATTATTATAATGGAATTACCAGGGAGTTGTTCCATAATGTGGCCGTGACTGTGTGTATCCATTCATTTCCATTAGCCCCTAAAACAACAGCTGTAAAAAGACTAGTTACGGCGCAACCCAACGCTGGTGAGTAATTACGACAATGTTTTGAATAGTGCTTTACAACCACGTGAGTCTTAAAGACACAGGGGTACTTTCTCCACATCAATACACGTATGTGTCTATTTCACAGACGCGGGCGAAGGGACAAGTCGATTAACGTTTAAAAAACCTCATTTGTGCTTTACAATACCCCAGCAAAACCTTTTGGAGACACATGCAGATGTTCACGTTATACCAGAGGCTGCGGAGCATATTATCAGATTGCCTGGGAGAAGAGGTCGGTATTATATAAAACATTCTTTTAGCATGCACATTTAAACGTGTCTATAATAAAAATTCCCACCATTTTTCTATTTTTGGGTAATTTGCGGTGTTGAGTTCTTTCACTAATGGTATTTTCCCTCTCCGGGTAGAACCCGAACCTTCAAAAAATAAACTGCGACGCAACGCTAAGACGTTAACGGGATCAACGAATTTAAAACGTCTCAAATCAACAAACAAAGGCTAATATCATTTAAGCATGGTCAAGATGTGTTATGAGCCACTTACGGCAACCGTTACTTCTTTTGTTAGAATGTTAATTCGTTGAAAGATCCTAGTTCACTTAGTTTTCTGTTTGGGGTTATTAAAAAGCCTTATTTTAAAACTGCTTAGCCTTTAAAGTTAAAAGCGACTGGTCTGGGCCATGGGTCTATATGCCGTTAACCATACGGCTTGACACAGTAGCGCCACCACAGTCTTAAAGGAAACCGGTGTAACAACATGTCCGGGTAACTTGTTCCATTCACCCGCAGCCCTTTGTGTAAGGATGCACCACATGTGTGGCGTTTTTATCCTAGTTATCGTAGTTTTCGGATTTTGACCGTTTAGATTGCATTGATTGGTGTGTTGAAAAGTCTTTTATTTTTATCATAGTGTAGTTTTCTGATTTTGAGATATGGTACACTGGCGTGGTATTAAAAAGTATTTTATTTTTATTCACACAGCAGCTGTATCGATAAGCGGTAAAAAAAGTGTGGTGGAAACGTCGGGCCCTAAGGTGGTGACAGAGTCGAAGACGGCCGTTAAGACGCTGACCAAAGCCGTACGTGTCAAGCCTTCAGAGAGAAATCATAACACGACTTGGTGTTGGGCGATGTGCTAGATTCAGTGCGCTGTATTACACAGTCACTATCAACGGCGATCACAAATGAGGTGTCTAAAAAACAAGCTTTAGAGTGTCTAAGAGTGGCTTTAGCTGGTGTACAGGCCTTGTTTCCAAAACCGATCCAGGTTTTCACCGCTAACCTCTTAGATATAATTTCTACAGAGGATGCAGCTCTAAGCTCAGGATTTCAGACATGATGATGATATTTCATGCTTCAGGCGCAGATCTCCGATGATAAATGACTAAGCATGCGGTCTAAAAAGTGTTTAAAAGACCGACCGCTTGCCAACATCAAGCGTTTGTACATTAATAAAATAATTAAACTGGCAAAAGCATGTTTGTTGAGACGTAAAAGTTTCAGAGAGAGGCCTCAGATTTCCCAAGGGCAGCCCGAACCAAACAATGAGAATGCAGTGGTAGAAAATAACTTAGTGCGCCGTGGTGCTGTGGCAGAACAGGATGGCGGGAACTTTGAAAACCAAGACCCGGTTGTGATGAATGTTGTGAATCAGGTTGGTGACGGTGACGGTGCGAATAGAGACCCCTTAGTTTTCCTGGAGCGTATACTAAGTTATAACCGGTCTTATAATAATTTTAGAGCAACAGAGCACTATGAAGAATTTTGTTTTGTTAATCTTGACAGAATAGCCTAGTATGTACAGGCTATAGATGCTGTGCATGGTGCAATCCAGAGAATATTGGATGAACTTTCTCCAAACATCGGGGCGAATGATTTTGTACAGCTGCGTTTGACTGCGGGTGGTTTTAACAAACCCTTGTTCTCACGCAGGAGACACCCCGGAGAATTAAATGCTGCCGATTTTTTAAGCCACATTTCAGACCTCTTACAGAGCCACACAGAAGTTCTCACCGATGACAGCCTCCGATTAGTGGTGACGATAGTTAGGAATATGCAGGGGGGTGCCCGCCGAAGATTTAAATCCGTTCTGTAGAGCAGGGTAATTGAACTGAAAAAAGCGCACCTTATCGACTTACATTACACGGGGGGTAATCTGTGTTTCGCCGGGAGTATGTATAGATTGCTAAATTAAGGTTGTACCGATGGGGAAATGTTACAGGGTGCTAAACGAATGCACAAAGAGTTGGGTTTTCCAGAGAATCGGAAAATTAGTTTGTCAGACATTACAGCTTTTGAAAAACATTTAAAGGTGGTCATTAAAATTTTGTACCACGACCAGGGTGATTGGAAATATTTTACAACGGGGCCCACACCACCAAATTCTAAAATACTTTTTGTTCTACTGCATGAAGAGCATTTTTACGGGGTTTTAAATATTAAAGCTTTTGTGGGGGAGGCGTATTTTTGCACTAACTGCCATGCGGCGTATAGTCACAAGAACGCACACGCCTGTGTTAAAGCTTGTAAAACCTGTTTAGATCCCCAGTGTTGTGAAATTGATGCAGAAATTCAGAATTGCCCGGCCTGTAAGGTCTTTTGTCGTAGCTCTCAGTGTTTGGCGAGACACTTTCAGAATGCAGCGACGGGTGTTAGTAAGTGTGAGCGCAGGGTCTTTTGTGAGAAATGTGGGGTTTATAACCTCGCAACTCACAAATGTAAAGAGAAACTGTGCTCGCGTTGTAACAACGTGATGGACATCCCTGACACACATTTGTGCTACATACCGCCTTTGTACAACCCCAAAATTTCAAACAAGTACATTTTTTTCAACTTTGAATGCATGCAAGAAACGGGGACACACATACCAAATTATGTCCACGCCCTTCATATTAACAATAAACCAAGCTGGGAATTTTATGGTGAAACTTGTCTAAAGGATTTTGTGTGTAAATTTATCGATAGACGTTTCAAAAACCATACTTTCATATCGCACAATGGCAAGGGATATGACAATTACCTAGTGATCAGACAGTTGTTAGCTGAAAAGATGGACGTTGAACTAATTAATCAGGGTGGTAAGATAATGTGTATGACCGTAAAAGCTCTGAACATCAGATTTATTGATTCTCTAAACTTTCTACCTATGAAATTAAGCAAACTGCCATCAGCCATGGGGTTCCCCGGGGGTAAGGGTCATTTTCCACACTTGATGAACACTTCAGAAAACCAAAATTATGTCAGACCGATGCCGCCTCCAGAACTTTACGGCATTAACTACATGCTGCCGAGCGAGAAAGCAGAGTTTTTGGTTTGGTATGAAGAATGCAAGGGAAGTGTGTTTAACTTACAGAGAGAGTTGAAATGCTACTGCCAGATGGATGTGGCAATTATAAGAGAAGGCTGTGTCAGGTTCCAGGACGAGGTCATGACTATGACCAGACAGACACACGTGACTGAGTCAGGGGCAGCCTGCATTGTGTGCATTGACCCCTTTCAGTTTGTGACCATCGCTAGTGTCTGGATGGCCATGTTCAGACTTATGTTTTTACAGGAAGAGACGATAGTGTTGCTACCCCATGACAATTACCACCGCCAGCAAAAACAATTTTCTACACCCAGCATTCAGTAGCTTATGTACATCGAACACACAGAGCATGTAAAATCCAACACGCGTTAACCACGGCCGGTGAGTTCAAGGTTGGACCATATTTTCTGGATGGTTATGCTGTAATTGAAAACTGTTTTTCACACTGTCGTAAGTGCGCTGAAACAAAACAGACCACTCCCTGCGAGCACAGTGATGAAGATCGCACCTTGACTGGTGTCTGGTGCACCCCTGAATTACAGATGGCCTTAGATCTGGGGTATAGAGTGAGTAATATTTACGAAATTTGGCATTTCGAAAAGGCCTCACACGATCTTTTTTCCAACTACATCAAACTGCATCTGAAAGGGAAACAGGAAGCTTCGGGGTTTCCGGAGTGGTGTACGGATGTCGCGAAACAACAAAGATATATCAGCGAATATTATGAAAAAGAGGGTGTCCGGCTGGACCCCGATAACATTAAAAAGAATCCGGCCAAAAGACAACTTTCAAAAATTGCCTTGAACAGTTTGTGGGGCAAGTTTGGGCAAAGAGACAATTTACCACAGACCACCATTGTGAGAAACCCCAATGAATTGTTACTTATTTACCCCATATCATGAGGTGTCAGCCTGCAAGTTTATCGATGAAAACAGCCTGTGTTACGTGGAAACACACTAACCTGCTAAATGCTTTGCAAGGCCGCTGTCTGTACCACGACACAGATTCCGTTATCTTTGTGAGCCGGGAGGGTGAGTGGAATCCGGGGCTGGGTGACTATTTGGGTGAGCTGACCAGCGAAATCGATGCTGGACAACACATCACCGAGTTTGTATCAACAGGACCCAAGTCGTACAGGTACAAGCTGTCTGGTGGGAAAGCCTGTTTAAAGGTGAAAGGTATTACGCTCAATGTGAACAATTGTGAAAAAGTTAACTTTGAGAGTCTGCGGGACTTGGTTTTTGACTATGGCGTTAACACTGTAGTGTTTCATAGCCGTTCAGGGACGCCAAATATGTAATCATAGTGGCTCTCTGAAGGCACCAGTTCTGTAGGGTTTGGGCATTTACTGAGACAATTATCAATTGTAGCAGTAAATCACAAAGTTGATTCTTTTGATGGCTTTAGAATCCAACCATGCGACATAACTCAAACAACGCACACACACAGGTACTAATACACGAGGATACATTTATTAATACATAGAATATGCATGTAAACCTAACAGATCTTATCGAGAGGGTTATCAGAATACAAAAGATATATATTCAATCAGTTACGAAGTGTTACATATATCAAGAGGACATACGTTCAGTATATCATTCATTAAGACCGTTTCGTAAATGAACTTGGTTATAACTTCTACATTAGATACTCAAAACAAGTACATAACTCTTAGGAATTAAATTGATATCAACTGGTTGGGATAACAATTGAATTCTCGAGCTGTAATGCATTGAAGTTGAATACTCATCCAATTTCTGGGGATTCAGATCTCCTGCAGGCACAAACAATCAGCTGCAGGCTTGTTGCTGTCCAATCCGCGCTCTCTGGCTCCGTGCCAGGCTGTGCTGTGCGGCTTGCGACGGTGCGCTGCTGATGCTCACTGACCGGCTAGTTAGTGTTGGCTTTAACTAGCAAAGTTTGTGCACAGGAGAAAAGATGACTGTGGATCCCAGCAAGTCAGGAAGAGGACTGGTTCGTTCCTGATGAAGAGCTAGTTCTGAATGGTGATTCAGCTGTCCACAGTTCTGACCTGTCCACGAGGCCTGCTGCTGGTTACTCTCTGGCAACCTCCACTCTAGACTCTTAGAACAAAGGAAAGTTCTGGCACTCGGACACACTGGCCGTTCCGTGGTTGTCCGGGCTGAGTCTCGGGATGGTCAGGAGGCGCGCTGCGAGAATGTCCTGCCCTTGGGAGCCTTCTGCTCCTGGGCCGTTCTGCCCTGGAATTCTCCTTTGAATTCCCTTTAGAACAGTCCACAGAATCCTCTCCAGAATCTTACTGAATCTCCCGAATCTCAATCTGAATCTTGTTGAATCTTACTGAATCTCCAGGCCTGTGTTGCCTGTTTTTACCTGGAGGAACTTCAGCTTGTTGATTGGCTGAAAGTTCCATGGGCATCAGAGTCCCACGTGGGTTACTCAGCCCTACCAGTCCCTGATTGGTTGATCAAGGTGAGATATGAGTCACTTAGTCCTGACACTTAGGAATGCAGTCCAGATGTCCATCCGGCACTCCCTAGACTGATAGGCGCCAGTGGATGACCATTGATCATGATAGCCAGACTTAGCTAAGTGCATCCCCCTTTGGGAGCTGTCCTAGGAAACCTTAAATCATCTTGCATGAATAGTTTCTCTGTGGCTGCACCACAGAGATGAACAGAGAAATGGGGCCTCATTTGGGAAGCTCAGAAACACTTAATTCTGCCTTATTATTAAGCCTCGCCGCTACATATCCCCCCTTTTTGAAGGTCACGAGGTCCTGAGGCGTTGTTGCCTTCAAAACAAAACAGAGTTAAGTGATGTCCCTTGCCATTAGAACATTAATCTTAAATGTCTACATTACTCCTCGAGAATTCATACCGGAACCAGCATTGGATACAAACAGGATGAATAACATCTGGAGTATGTATAAACACGGTAGGAGACATTATCTAAGTCTAGGAATTACACATCAGGAAGTTCACTGTCAATATCTGATACCTCTGTGGTAGATATTTGGGGAGAAGTCACTTCCTTTCTTTTGGCATGCTACCTTTGACTCATTCATGCTACCCGGAGTACATCTTGATGTAAGAGTACATCATTCAGAGTACACTGTCAGTCATGATCCAGCTACCCGGCAGCAGTGTTACAATAACACCAGTTCCTGTTCCCAGCCCCCCGATAAACCACAACACCTGTGTTGGGTATCTGCTAGGGTGGTTTGGAGGTTTGTTCCATTAAAGCAAACTAACTACCTGTACCTCTTCAGGGCTTACTGTTTCTTGGATTTCTATCCAATTCAATAGTGTGGCACCTGAAGGCATCCACGACCTCAAGTTTGGTCTTATATTGTCTGGTTCCAGACCGTACAGTGTTAAGTTCAAGCTGTACTATGGCCTCCTCGGGAACTTACAGGAACTGTTTGATTAGGTAGCTGCATTGCGGTAGCTGTATCATGCCTGTCACAAGTCATAGTGTCAGTTAAATGTGGTGTGTTGACCAGCCATTTACGTCCCACCTGCTCTTCATGGGGTTCATTAACCTCCCTCTGCCCATTAGTAGCTTTACACCCTTCATTGGTGAATCGTTTAGACACAGCCAATGGATAGCTTTGGTAGCCATACCCATCTCAAGATTTGGAACCGAATTCAATCTTGGATTGCCTTCTGGGTGAGCTATGAACGATGGGGTTAATGTCACACACTCCTCTACTGAGAAGAGTGGAATCAAGTGGGTTGGGAATTGTGCCGTGGTTAGACTGGCTACAGTGGCACTAAGCTCCCTTAACAGGTCTTGTGTCAACATTCTGGCCTGTTGCACACAAGCATAAACCCACTGTATAACACCAACAATCATGTCCACTGGTTGGGGAATAAGGTTTAACCCTGTTGCATAGGAAATTGCCTGTAGGGTTTTCCCTAAGCTTTCCAACTTTTGCTGCTGTCGATACAGTCTGTCACTACCCTCTGGTATCTCTGACACCTGCCTTCTTGGGGCAGTCAGGGTGAGAGTGCCAGTAGCACACAAACCTACC
Organism: Atractosteus spatula; assembly: GCF_055471065.1. NCBI lineage: Eukaryota > Metazoa > Chordata > Actinopteri > Semionotiformes > Lepisosteidae > Atractosteus > Atractosteus spatula. Next base: position 37,428,299 of record NC_142709.1, read on the forward strand.
AGAAAAAGCAAACGTGCAACAGTGGCGGCAGCGATCAGTCCTCCCAAAAGTCTTTTCGGGTGGCTGATCCCAGTCATCTCCTTCTGAGTGACTGTCGCCTTTCTAAGCTGGCGCAGCGTGTACATGGTGTCTTTCTCAGTATGCCATGTGGCATCTTGGGCACCAACATCCTGGAAATCTGAGGAGATCTGACGCAGCTGCTGATGCTGCTCCTCCTTTTCCAGGGCATCTGCTTTTTCGATTTGTTCATGCCTGTGCTCTAGGAACCCTGCAGGGGGCGGTGCAGCGGTGGAGCATGCCTGAACCTCGGCTGAGTGGTCATCTGGAGCACCTGAGTGATCTGGGATTGTTACCCCATTCTCACGGTTCAGGTCCACCCTGCACACTTCCTGATTGAGGAATCCCTCTATCGGCATGTTTACAATCGTTCGCTGGGCGTGGGTGTAGGACACCTGCTCGCTCCCCCCTTCCCTCGCTAGGGGTTCAGGGAGCTGCCCCAGCACTGGGATAGCTAGTTCACTGTCTTCGAACTCGCTATCACCCACCAGGCCCATGTCAGTGCAGGCGGGGATTCTGACACCCCTCTTTGCGATGTCCTGCACTGGCAGGCGGGTGACTTGACCATCCAGCTCCAGTCTGGCTGAACCACTGTTGGTCAGACTCAGACTGACAGACAGAGCTGGTGGCTGTAAGAAAACCGGCTCGGCTTTCATTCCCTGTCCCTTCTGGGGGACTGGGTGTGTTGGCAACCCTGCCGTTGAGGCAGGAACAATCAGGTCAGTCTCACTCACTACCTGGTAGTTGTGAGAAATAATGTTACCTGACTGCAGGTTCCCTGGGTCACAGCAGAGGGAATCGGCATCTGGGATCAGGTGTGTCCACAGCGCAGTAGTCTCAGCGTCCAGCTGGACCTCCTGTCTAACCTGTGAATGTTGCACCAGGGGCACCTGGCGGTGGCCCTGTGACAGCTGCTCAAGCAGATCCTCACTAATAGAGGACCTCTCAGGGCTAAGGGCGAGGGCTACATCACCAACCTGCTCTCCTGCCATCTGGATCCCTTCCACCACTGCAGGGTGGTGGTCCTGACCCCTCTTGGGTGCCAGGGTGCACAGGGAAAGCTCCTTTTCATCGCCAGGTGGGGAGATCTGCTCCTCTTTAGGGATGTAAAAGGTGTGTGCTTTACCTGGTGGATCAGGCGGCTGCTCAGAGCACCGCTCCTGTGGCATGGAGGCTGTTGGGACCTTGGCCAGGGCACGACTTCCCTGTATATCCGGGGAACAAGAAAATATTTTTATTTCTTGTCCAGAGGGAACAGAAGGAATCTCCACATAGGCTTCTGTGTTCGGTGGGCACTGTGTGAGCACAGTCTGCCTCTTGGCCCCCCTTTCCTTCTGTACAGAAGGCTTAGGAGCCTTGACCTGTTTCCACACTTTGCCTTTCTGGTGATCCACCAAAGGTTCCACTCTGAGTCGCATGCCCTTTTCTTTTTCAACCCGTTTGAGCTTGCCGTGTGACATCAAACACCTTTCAACCTCAGTGTCAATCAGTGTCTCACTGGGTAAGACATCTCCCATGGCAGCCTTGAGGTAAAAGCTTCCTGCTTTTCCTCTGTGTTTTACTGCCTGCTCTGTGACTTCAGGGGTGGAGTCAGCACTCGCTTGGGAGTGGCTGACCTCATCCAGGCAGGAACCCTTCCGCTCAATCAGATAGACTGAGGGAGGGAGAGGGGGCGGGTCTCCGCCTCCTCCAGTGGAGAGTATCAGCTCATTCACGCTTCCGGCAGCCTTGGGGAGCGGTTGTCCCTGTCCTAATAAAGCTTGTTCAAGCCTGGCCAGGCGGGTGGCTACTGAATCCTTTTGTTCAGCCTTTTCTAGCCCTTTCCCTTCCCCGGTGTTCTCATGGCACTTAGGACGCTGGGTGCGGTCCTGTGTGAGTGCTTTGGAACGGGGCTTAGCCAGCTCAGGAGCCTGTGCTCCTTCGAGCAGGGGGGAATTAACCCTGCTGGCTCTGACGGCGAACACAGTCGCTTTAGCAGCTTTTTGCTCAGAGCGACTTTGGACATCATACTCCCAGGCTTTCTGCGCGAATCTCTTAATATCAGTCATTTTCATGGTCTGTGCATCTGTATGCATTAAGATCATCTTTCTGACTGACGGGTGGAGATTCGCAATGAATAAACCCTTGAAATGTGTGTTCTCTTCGCAACCCTCATAATTTCGCCCTGCAAAATAAGTTCGTCTAAGTCTCTCGTAATATTCGCGAGGGGACTCTGCTCTCTCGTGCTTAATGTTAAGGGCGGCGGCTATCGCGGCAGTCGGGTCAATAAACGCACTGTATTCTTCGATAAGTGCTTGACATAGCTGCTCAAAGTCATTACAGACTTCTTTCATCTGCCTAGCCATCCACTCATGTACAGCTCTGCTGGTAGTTTTCCTGACCAGAAACACTTTCTCCTGTTCTGTGGCGTTTGGCAGGTACTGCAGGGTATACCTGAGGTCCTGAATATAACTCTCGATATTATTCTCTGACACTGCGGGGTCAAATCTCTCTATGTCCTTCGCTAGCTCTCTCAGAGAATGGAGATTTATTCTCCTAGCTTCTCCGCTGACGGAGATATGACGGAGATCGTGGTCAGACTTGTCGCTGCTAGAGAGAGTGCTTAATAGCGACTCGAATTCAGACCTTTTAGCAACCATCGTTAAACTTAAAGAGTATTACTTTTAAGTACGAAATCACAGTTTTACCACAGAAAACCACAAGATCAAGTATGCAATCAACCCGGTAGATTGCAAAAGATCACAAAACAATCAAGCACTGCTTAAAGAGCAAGGGGAACTTTTTTTCTTTCGGCTTTCAGCACACTGTATTGTCGTGTATGAAACCCGCGGTGTTTTATATGAATTATTCCGCTTGGTTGATTCATTTCAGTCTTGCCACGCCCACCCAGGGACGCCATAAATGTAGTGTTTCATAGCCGTTCAGGGACGCCAAATATGTAATCATAGTGGCTCTCTGAAGGCACCAGTTCTGTAGGGTTTGGGCATTTACTGAGACAATTATCAATTGTAGCAGTAAATCACAAAGTTGATTCTTTTGATGGCTTTAGAATCCAACCATGCGACATAACTCAAACAACGCACACACACAGGTACTAATACACGAGGATACATTTATTAATACATAGAATATGCATGTAAACCTAACAGATCTTATCGAGAGGGTTATCAGAATACAAAAGATATATATTCAATCAGTTACGAAATGTTACATATATCAAGAGGACATACGTTCAGTATATCATTCATTAAGACCGTTTCGTAAATGAACTTGGTTATAACTTCTACATTAGATACTCAAAACAAGTACATAACTCTTAGGAATTAAATTGATATCAACTGGTTGGGATAACAATTGAATTCTCGAGCTGTAATGCATTGAAGTTGAATACTCATCCAATTTCTGGGGATTCAGATCTCCTGCAGGCACAAACAATCAGCTGCAGGCTTGTTGCTGTCCAATCCGCGCTCTCTGGCTCCGTGCCAGGCTGTGCTGTGCGGCTTGCGACGGTGCGCTGCTGATGCTCACTGACCGGCTAGTTAGTGTTGGCTTTAACTAGCAAAGTTTGTGCACAGGAGAAAAGATGACTGTGGATCCCAGCAAGTCAGGAAGAGGACTGGTTCGTTCCTGATGAAGAGCTAGTTCTGAATGGTGATTCAGCTGTCCACAGTTCTGACCTGTCCACGAGGCCTGCTGCTGGTTACTCTCTGGCAACCTCCACTCTAGACTCTTAGAACAAAGGAAAGTTCTGGCACTCGGACACACTGGCCGTTCCGTGGTTGTCCGGGCTGAGTCTCGGGATGGTCAGGAGGCGCGCTGCGAGAATGTCCTGCCCTTGGGAGCCTTCTGCTCCTGGGCCGTTCTGCCCTGGAATTCTCCTTTGAATTCCCTTTAGAACAGTCCACAGAATCCTCTCCAGAATCTTACTGAATCTCCCGAATCTCAATCTGAATCTTGTTGAATCTTACTGAATCTCCAGGCCTGTGTTGCCTGTTTTTACCTGGAGGAACTTCAGCTTGTTGATTGGCTGAAAGTTCCATGGGCATCAGAGTCCCACGTGGGTTACTCAGCCCTACCAGTCCCTGATTGGTTGATCAAGGTGAGATATGAGTCACTTAGTCCTGACACTTAGGAATGCAGTCCAGATGTCCATCCGGCACTCCCTAGACTGATAGGCGCCAGTGGATGACCATTGATCATGATAGCCAGACTTAGCTAAGTGCATCCCCCTTTGGGAGCTGTCCTAGGAAACCTTAAATCATCTTGCATGAATAGTTTCTCTGTGGCTGCACCACAGAGATGAACAGAGAAATGGGGCCTCATTTGGGAAGCTCAGAAACACTTAATTCTGCCTTATTATTAAGCCTCGCCGCTACAACACTTATGCAGAGTGTTGGGAATTTAAACACATTTCTATTCAACAGCCGATGATCGTGTGTGTTAAAAAGGATTGGCGCATTGAGACCCGGACCTTATAGAAAACCCAGAAGGTGGTGTACGACAAGCGGGTGCTGCAAGAAAATTTGACATCGTTGCCCTACGGATATTAACACGGTGGATGTCAGGTTAAAACACCCTTTTTCATGCATTTTGTCCGGACCCTCGAATTGCGGTAAAAGTTATTTTATAAAACAATTCTTGGCGACCGGTGATACCGTTATGACTCGTAACCCGAAAACATAGTCTGGTGTTACAGCTGCTGGCAACCTCTATACGCTGAGTTGCTTGTGAAATTTCCATACATTCAGTTTATAGAAGGACTACCGACGTCGTTTTCCGACGACCAGCTACTGCCACCGGATAGTGTAAATTTGATTATAGTTGATGATTTGATGGATTCTGCGTGTGAAAATAATGAGATAGAAAAAGCTTTCACCAAATACGTACACCACCGAAACCTCAGCATCATGTATACTGTCCAAAATGTGTTTTGTCAAGGCCGGAAAAGTAGAACCATAGCATTAAATACAAAGTACACGGTGCTGTTTAAAAACCCTAGAGATAAACTACAGATTACAACCCTGTCCCGGCAGATGTACCCCGGTAAAGCCAATTTTTCTTTGAAAGCGTTCGATGACGCTACTAAAAAACCTTTCGGTTACTTGTTGGTGGATTTAAATGCCAACACCCCAGATGACTATCGCTTGCAAACAGGTCTTTTCCCCCCAGATGTACCCACGGCTTATGTATTTAAAAAATCTAAAAGTCGGTGATCTCGCAACCATAGACTCAGTCGAAAAAACACGTTCGGGCCGTCGTCATGTCTTCACGCGTTCGGAGAAACCTGACTCTGTTACATTTTCTGGTAATAGCCGCCCCCAATCAGCGGAAAGCTATTCTCTGAGGGGCTACAAATGATCTTGTACAGGCCATAGCTGAAATCGCCATGAATACCTTGAAAGGGAACATACCGTTATCTGCTAAGCAATTTGGGACCCTGAAGAGAAAGCGTAAGTTTATTAAGACTTTGAGTTGAAAGGGTCTTTCTCTTAAAAGAAAGAGACTCTAGGTGAACCAGTCCGGCGGTTTTATCGGGACCCTGTTAAGTATTGCAGTACCATTGATTATGGGGCTTCTACAACGTCAATAATGGAGCACGCAGAAAAATGTACCTGGTACCTCAGAAAAAGCTCGATCGACTCCGAGAGCGGTCTGGCCTCGAAAGCGATGTAAGAAAAATAACAACCCGCTGGTTGGATGAAGAAATGAGAGACATTCTTCAGAACTCACATCTGCCCGAATATGAAAAAGTGAAATTGTACAGTCAGGTGTTACAACGGTATTTGACAATAGTACGCCAGGAGACTTCCGAAAAGGGGACTTTAACTGTTGTACTACCGGAAAATGCACCCGCCGAGCTATCACGCACGTTACCACAACAGCCGTCATCGAGCAAAGTTGACTTGGGTATATTTTGGACAGCATGTCTCAGCGGTTCCGGAGAAATGCCGAGATATTGTTAAAGACCATGGCCCGCAATGAACCATTAATAGCCTGGAATGAAAAAGGGGAATTTGTGTACAAGGGGGCACCCGTCGAGGGCTCTTACATGATTGATCTTGTCAGGGCTCTCACGCAGCAGCAAGCAGTTGCAGCTGGTAAGAAGCCAAAAGGTTGGGATGTGTTCATGGAGGCTAAGGCAGAAATCAACGTACTGGGCACCTTGCTACCCAACGCTGGTAACCGAGAGCTACTTGAAACATTCAAGTCAGCCCCGCTGGGGTGTGCAGCATCGGTCAAAACTTTAAAACAACCGGTAGAGTTGTCGACGCCCGACCCGGTCTCTAAGATAACTGTAGAAAGGAGACGATCATTAATACCTAGAGCCACATGGTTGTCTTTGTAACATTTTTTCTCTGGGTATGTGTGTTTGTGATAAATGACTTGAAATGTATATTAAAAAGCGTGAGCAATATAGTTAAAAATGTTTGTAATAAAATGGCTTGGATGTAACATGTATTAAAAAAAGCTTGAGTGCTATAACCGCGAATGTATAATAAAAATATTGTATTGATTTTAATTCATATTTTGTGTTCTTTTTTAAATGACATGTTTTAAATTGTCATAAACACCCGCATAATTGAACATTCGTATTTTCAAATGGCTTAAAAGGGTACAGGGGTCTTCGTCTCACACGTCGTCGGTTTTTCAGAAACATTTCAACCATGCGGTCATTCTGGATTGCATTCGTAGAATAAAGTTCTAAAATGTTTCTAAAAGATAAGCCTTTACATCTATGGTATAGAAAAAAGACGCAATGTAGTCCGCAGGACACCGCAAAATAATCTTGCAATTGTCTGTTGTTGTAAAATATGGAACTAGCATTTCTGTTTAAGAAATCAATAATGTTCTTGGGAAAGAAAAAAAGGCTTCGGGTGAAAATCCGTAGGAGTCAAAAAATTCTGCTCCCTCGTCATCGGGTAAGTAAATAGCGAGCCAGTGTTCACCGGGGCGGATGTGTGGATGAGTATTAACTATTAAACTCAGAGGGTGCCCCGCCAGTCTCTCGCGCGGTACGGCATCACTGGGGAACACGCCTAGAAAACTGTCTCGGGTGTAGCGGTCTCGGGTTAGAATGTCTTCCAGCTGTTTGGTGTTCATCTTTATGTGCAGGTTGTGTGGCCTCCCGTGCTTTTTAGCTGAAGTCGTAAATGACTTGATGTCTCATATCAATCTCTATCACGTTGTCGAACAGCGCGTACACAACCATGTTAACTGTACTGGGTAGCGGTTGTGCGAAGCGTATTTCAGCTCTCAGATTACCCGTTTTGATAAGTGAATAATGCCCTGTGCACTCGTCGTCGGGGCTGAGATTGAAAGCGAACAATGTGTAACCACACGCGTACTCCTCGCGGTCTACCAGAAGTGGTTTGTCTTTCAGACGCTTCCCGGATGTTTCCACCAGATTAAAATATTCACGGACGCAATGTCCATTCTGAAAGTCTGGTTGAAGTGGTTTAGTGGGGATTTGTTCACCGTCAGCGTAGAGAGCCAGAAAGTTAATGTTATAGTGTTTAAAATTGAAGGGGTTTTGTGTAAAACTGCCGCTGAATGCCGCGTTGTCCACAAACCCCAAAATGACCACTTTGGGTAACTGTCCAAGAAAGAGGTTTTTTTGGTTACACACACAGCTCCCTGCAGGCAGACTGAAGACTTACATCTGTACGCAGTCTATTGGGTATTTAGCGTTGGCCGTCAGGAGTGCTTCGGCGTGTCCCAGTCAGACCCCTGGTGACACTCTGACTCTTTTCACAAACAAAGATGCAGAGAGTACGCTCAGTTTGTGTTCTCCGACATTGTTCATTAAGCAGAAAGCATCTCTGTTGCGCGTGAGTTTGATTTTCAGCTCAACGCCATTCAGTTGTAGTTTGTCCTGAAAAAACAGGTCTGTGTGAATGTGACCCAGGAGCTCCAGTTTTCGGCTTTGCGTCGTGTATGATGCTCTTTTTCGGAACCCCTGATTGGGTCCATCCAAAATTGTGGACTCGTGTTGCCCGGCTGTGTCTTTGTAAAAGAGCCCTGTTGAATACTCCGTCTTCAGCGTCTCTTCACTATAGTTCAGGACAGACTCTATAAAGGCTCTGTAAGGATAAAAGTTGTTGCTCTGGCTGATCAATCGGTCTCCTACGGTGATGTCAACCTGGCTGAAGATGGCAGCGATGGGGTAATTCACCAGACTCACACGGGCTGCCGCATCAATGTCCTGACCGTCTGCTTCCGTTATTTTACAGGTCAAATAGAGCAGCGTGTTGTTTAAATCTAAATAATCTTCTCCGTTGCCTGTGATGTAGAACTCCAGAGGTGCGTTTTCTGTTAGGGCAGTGAGGGGTGGAACTTCTATGTAAAAGCTTTTCTCGATGCTTGTTTGGGTAGGCGCTAATTGAAATATGTCCAGCTCCGACTTTGCGCATTCTGCAGACCCGCCGTGAACAAAAGCCATATTTAAAATATAGTTCAGGTGGGTTGCTGCATCAGCATGCATAGGCTGCAAAGGAACAAGTAATAGGTTAATTCCATGCTGAAAAAAAGAAGAAAGAGAACACAACGTTTCAGCCATGGAGCCTTCTTCAGGTGTGAGAGAAACAAGGCAGTAGGCAAAAGAAATGTAGCAGGAGAACAAAGGCTGGGAGGGAGGAGGAGTGAGAGGCGGGAGCAGGGGACAGAAAGAGAGGCCAATCAAGATGTGTGAAGTCAGAATGGGTGTAGAGAGGTGTGAAATGAAACTTTTAATGATGGAGAAAATTTAAAAGAACAGTAGTCTGTCGTTAAGAGAAGGGGAATGTGTGATCCTAGCTGCAGAATGATTTTGGTTTCGGTAGTCTTTCTGAGGTATGAGATCGGAAAACCGTCTTTGAGAACACAGACGGAGAGATTAAAGTGGTCGTGGCCGTCAGTGGTGAAATGAGAAACAATGGGCTTGGAGAGATCTTTAATCTTCACAGCCCTGACGTGTTCTCTGAAGCGGTCTCCTTCCTGTTTCTCCAATGTAGATGGCTGGCATTTACTGCAGGAGATACAGTAAATAAGGTTGCTGGAGGTACAAGATGCCATCTGGGTGATCCGGAATTGTCCTGAGGGGCCTTGTATGAGTGTGGTGTTGGATGTGTACTTGAAGGTGATACAGCGAGCTCTGTTACAAGGGAAAGTGCCTGGTGTGGATGGTTGTTGAGGCCGGTAAAGGGAGCTGTGAACAAGAAGGTTACACAGATTAGGTGGTCGGCGTTATGAGATGATGGGGCAATCAGAAAAGAGGGCCCCAATGGAGGGATCATCCTGTAGAATGGAAAAGTTGTGGTTAATAGTCCTGGGGATAGGAAGTGTGTTAGGGTGGTAGGGAAGCACCAAAGAAATGCGGTTGTTACGGTGGGAGTTCCTGATTGGGTTGATGGTCCGAGGGGTGTTTTTGGCTCAGGCAAGGGCCCTGTCAATCACACTGTTGGGGTATCCTCTGTTGATGAAAAAGGAGTACATTTCGAGGGCTTGGTTCTTGAAGTCAATGTTGTCACTGCATAATCGTCGTAGCCTAAGGAACTGTGAAAAAGGAAGAGAGTTTTTAGTGTGGTTGGGGTGAAATGAGCTGTACAGGAGGTAGCTGTGTGAATCCGTGGGTTTGTAATAAACTGAAGTGGAGAGTCGGGGGTAGTTGATGGAGAAGTTGATGTCTAGAAACGGAAGAGTAGTGGAAGATATGTTAACCGTATATTTGAGGGACGGGTGGAAGTTGGTGAAATGATGCAGGAACAACTCAAGCTGATCGTTGGAGCATGTGGCGGCACCAACGCAGTCATCAATATATCGTTTGTAGAGGTCAGGGACATGGCCAGTGTAGGAAGCGAAGAAGCGTTCTTCTACCCAGCCGACAAAAATATTGGCATAGCTGGGTCCCATTCTGGTGCCCTTGGCAACTCCACTAACCTGTTGGTAAAAAAGATTATTGAAAGAGAATGCGTTCAGTGTGAGGACCAATTCTGCAAGGCATACCAGGGTGTGGGTGGGTGGATCAAGCTCTGTGTGTTTGTCCAGCGTGTGCTTGAGGGCTGTAAGGCCGTCATTATGGGGATTGACGGTGTAAAGAGATGTAATGTCCATGGTAAAAATGTAGCATTCGGTGCCCTGAAATTGGAAATCATTAAAAAGTTGGAGCGCGTGGTTGGTGTCTTTGATGTATGAGGGAAGATCTTCAACCAGTGGTCTCATGAGGCTGTCGAGAAAGGCTGAGATGTAAGTAGTTGGACAGTTACATGCTGATACGCTGGGGCATCCAGGGGTGTCCGGTTTGTGGATTTTGGGGAGGAGGTAAAATTGAGATAACTGCGGATGTTCTATGATGAGCCGGTTCGCCTTCTGGGCTCATATTTAAAATATGTCTCGTTTCGTATCTCGTTGATTGCGATGTGTCACGGCCCTCTTCTTGGTCGACCTAAAGGTTTTATGAGATGACAGTTTTCTCCTAGCCGTTCTTTTATCAGGTTTCGGAGGCCCCCGACGGTGAGATGATGATGTCTATCTTTTTCTCTTGACACCTCTGCGGATGTATGCTAGACCCGAACCTTCCTGCTGATGTGCAGCCACCTTAGACATGACTGCGCTTGTAACGTTGCTAACGACATCTTTGGCGATGTTTTTAGCCGCCGATGCCATGTGCGGCTTAACTATTTCAAACCCTCGTTTCAGAAAAGGCACGGCTTTTCTAAATAGTGCTCTGAAAATACCCCCTATAACTGTGCCGTACTGAACCGGTAGCCCTGAAATCCTGGTAATCCATAACCAGTCTGTTGTTTGTACAGATGCAGCCATTCAAAGTGCGCGTTACAGACACGTACCGCAGGTGACGTCGCTCAGTATGACGCAAGATGACGCGCGGCACCGCAGTACGTGATTGGTTGACCGACAGGGGCACTCGTGGTCCGTTGGTCTGTCGTAGAAAGACTTACGGTAAACGTCTTTGCTGTGCCCGTTGTAGATATTGAATTTTACCACTGAAGGGAAATCTTAGTAGCTGAGCATAAAAAGAATAGGAGCATACTGTAACGCGTGTGAAGGCCAAAAACGATATTAATTCTGGAACATAAACATACAGTATATAGCTGGTCTTGGTACTTTAAAGAAAAAAATACACACCAGTATTCCATTTCTCCCTAAACATTTTAAGCATCGAAGTCTTTAACTAACGCGATATCGGAGTCAACAAGCATACTTTTAGAATTTGATTAAAAGGGAATATAATATGGAATCGCGTATCTAAAGAATTTAATAACGGTATTCGTGTAGTGCGGCAGGGCTGTGTAGGGCTGTTTCGCCTGCCTGTTCATGCGAGCTGTCTTGTAGCCTACTGGTCTACGTGCCTGGCTAACAACTCGCAGGACAACTTGTAGGTTGTGTGTTCAAATCCCACTGGTGCTGGACTTCTCTTTTAACAAACATTTCTTCGAAAAAATAGAATAGCGATATTATAGACAATCAATTGACTTTTATATTTCAAAATATCGCAACATGATCGATTCTAAGTCATTTTTGATAACAATCAACAAACAAACATTTCTTTGAAAAAATGAGACGTTTCCCTTGGTCAGAGCTATAAATATATAATATATAAATAAATTAAATTTAACTAGCATGTAAAATAGCGTGTGAAAAAGTGGTAGTTTTAAGCTTTTCTGCTAATATAATATGGAATCGCGTATCCACAGTAAAGAATTTAATAACGATATGATTATATTCGTGTACTGCGACAGGGCTGTGTTGGGCTGTTTCGCCTCCCTGTTCATGCGAGTTGTCCTGTAGCCTACTGGTCTACGTGCCTGGCTAACAACTCGCGGGTTGTGTGTTCAAATCCCGCTGGTGCTGGACTTTTCTTTTAACAAACATTTCTTCGAAAAAATAGAATAGCGATATCATGGACAATCAATTGACTTTTATATTTCAAAATATCGCAACATGATCGATTCTAAGTCATTTTTTATAACAATGAATAGTCACCTTCTTCCCTTCTGACAACGGTCCCTGCTTCTGCTTCCTTCTTCTATTGTGTGTGTGTGTGTGCGTAACAGAGTAAATTTTTATAGAAGAAATGGAGGCTGGACAGGATGCGTTACAATATAAACAGTTATATTGATTTAAATCGTGTTCTGATTTAAATCGCAAACGCGTGTTTAATTATATGTGTTTTTTTAGTCATAATCAGGCTAATGCAACATAAGTTGATACAGTATCTTTGTCTTCTAAGTATCTTAATAAACATTCAGCATAGCTTTCTACTAGTTTAGATTTATATTTCTTGGGATTTAGGGATCAAACGTGGAAGGATTAGATTGTAATACGTTTTAGAAAAGTGTAATCTACAGTATACCTGCCCAGACTGTACGCCTTCCTAAACTAGTGTCCTGCCCTTCCCCGCGCACCCCAGCCGGGCGCTCTTCGACCTGTGCCCGGGACGAATGTATATTTTGATATTTACACCCGGCGCGGCACCGAGGGAGCGTCTGCATTTATAACCTAGTTTTTAAAATTAGTCAAGCAATATGAAGCATCTCCTTTAACTTTTAAGTCCCTTAAATACATTGAGCACAGCTTTCTCACCACTTAAGATTACTTTTTTGGTATCATCCTTACACAAAGCAGAAACTTTCCGATGACATACGGTACAAGTGGAAAGATTACAGATTTTAATCGTCTTTAATTTTGTTACGTTATACGTTTTAGGAACGTTTCATCTAAACAAACACCACAAAACTATTCTCGATTGTATTTCTGAATGTTATGTTACACCTACAGTAGTTCACTGCTTTAAATATATCGAATTAAGAATGTTAGGTGTAGCACTTTAGATCTTTTTTTCTGAACCAGTGAAAATCTGATCATGTTCCTCTATAACAATAATAAAAAACTTTATTTTACATATCACCTTTAAAAGTGGCATCTCAAAGCAATACAGTAGATCGAAAAACAGTTAAAAGGGACCAAAGTAAATACCAGACAAACGCAAACGCGTTTTTAATAAAATGCTTTTATTCATTCAGCAGGGAGTGAGAGGGACATCCAGCAGAGAGAGACACACACACCGGTTTCCATTGACAAAAAGTAATTGTTTTTTTTACATGTTTTGTTTGTGGACAGACTGTCTTTCCCAGACTTACATTCCCGAATGTCCCCCGCCCCGGTCAACAATCCTAGGAAGAACACGAAACAGCCTGTTAATAAAATTGTTACAATTTTGTTCGGTCAGTTCTTCCTCCCAGAATTTATAGATCGCATCGATCAGTTCCTGCTTTGTGGCGGGCTTAGCGGTTTTCCGAACGTAGTCTTTCAACGAATGCCAAACCATCTCTATCGGATTTAGATCTGGGGATTCGGCTGGAGTTTTCACCCAGTTCACTCCTTCTGCTATAAGCCTCGCCCTTGCTGCTGTGTGTTTCGGATCGTTGTCTTGAAAGAGACGGTGCCTTGATCCAAACTGCTCCCTGATATATGGGGCAGCATGCTGTGTGACCACGACGTCCTCAAAAAATACACGGTCCATAATTCCTTCAAAAATAAGAAGTGGTCCCTGGCCTCTTCTAGAAATACCCCCCCAGACGTGAACCTTCAGTGGATGTTTGGGCTTTGGCTTGTCCACATATCTCCCCTTTTTGCAAAATGCCATTGTGGAAAACTGTTCCAGAGCCACTGTTGTTTCGTCGGTAAAAAGTACATCCTGAAATGCCTCCCCCTGTTCAATCCATTGGAGCGCTTGCTTGAGTCTTTCCTCTTTGTTTTTTAGCCTTATCATCGGGCATGTGTTGGTTTTTCTGTATCTCCATCCAAGCCTCCTGCGTACTCTTCTTATCGATGTCGGGCTAATATTCGCACCGAGGTCAGCCCATAGCCGTCTTTGGACTTGCATCGCCGGTAGCTCATCATTTTCATCGGTCAGGTTGTCGATAGCTCGCACAATAGGACTTGAAAAAAAAGAGATCAGCAGTTAGTTTTAAAAACAATGTGCGTAGTTGTATTTACATGCAAGAAAGGTATTTTTAGAAATTTATTTACCTTTGAATCGTCCTTGGTTTAGATTCTCTTTGCCTCCTCTCCCCTTTATAATGCCGTCTCACTGTGCTTTCAGAAACGAAGATGTCCATCGAAGCCAACTGCTGTACAATGTCCCGTGTTGACTTCCCGTTTCTTTTCATCTTCATTATTTGGTGTGAGAGAGTCTTCGTGATTTTGGCCATTGTCCGTCCCCCTACCAAAGCGATACAGTGGTGCAGCTTGAATTCTGTACCTATATACTGTATGGTATGGTACAGATAAACCTTACACCATACCGATGAGCTAATGCCAGGGAAAGACACTCCTATTTTATTTAAAACACAATACGCCAGGAAATGTGTCTGATGCATTAGCAAGTTAAAACAATTGGGTCGAAAACCTGGGCGTAACACCATTTCCTTTTTCTGATCACTCGCTTTCTGGATACACATCTCACCTGTCCTGTTCTTTGTTTTCCTGGTGTTCTGATTATGCCTGCTGCGGTCCACTCCTACCCTCACACCTAAAGAAGACTATTTTAAATTTCTTGGCGCAGTTCATTAACCCTTGGATGTGCTGTCCGCGCCCAAAATGCAATTTAAAAAAAGTCAAAAACCGCGCTCAAAATGCAATTTAGAGCTTAATAGGAGACACTCCACAGGCATTCACAACAGCTACATATGAAACGTTTATTTTTTAATCGCGTATCTAAGGAAATCTCAGTATAACTTTGTTCATGAACAAACAGTGGCATGTTACATTGTTATTAGTTTTTTTGTTAACAAGGCTCGCCAGCTAATGTGAATCGAAACCTGTCTTGCTAGCTTTTAAAGTCGTGCGAGGTGTAAACGACAATTCAAATAGAGAAAAAAGACCTGACAGACAAGCCGATACATACTCTTAGAGTTTGATTAATAGGGAATATAATACAAAAATATAGTACTAAAAAAGGTACTACCACTTTTAAAGGTGATATGTAAAATAAAGTTTTTTATTATTGTTATAGAGAAACATGATCAGATTTTCCCTGGTTCAGAAAAAAAGATCTAAAGTGCTACACCTAACTTTCTTAATTCGATATATTTAAGCGCTGATTCTTATGGAATGTGTTCCGCCGGGGATTCAAAGTTTTATTTATTTTTTAATCGCGTATCTAAGGAAATCTCAGTATACTGTAACTTTGTTCATGAACAAACAGTGGCATGTTACATTATTATTAGTTTTTTTTATTTCGAGAGACTGGATAAGTTGTTCAAGTGTTTTTTTTGACTTCCTGAAAAACAACTAATAATTTAACTATATGTGCAAACGTTTTATGATATGTCGCTGTTGTGTATGTCTGTGGACATGTGCTGGCTGGACAGGAGGCTCTACTGTACACAGAGAGCTTAGAAGACAAAGATATCAATTTATTTTAGTCAAAAATTTATATATCACCTTTAAAGGTGGAATCTCAAAGCGAAGTAAATACCCGACACTGATCGAACCCATCTGTCATGCTAATAAAACACCTTGAATTGAATTGAGGGGGGGCGCGCGAGATAACCAGGACGCAAGGCAAATAAGATACGGTTCACTCCACAGCCATTCACAACAGCAACATACTGTATGAAACGTTTGCACATATAGTTAAGTTATTACTTGGTTTTCAAAGTGCAATGAAATACAATATTGTTGTTGTTGCTGTTCTTGTTGTCTTTATCCTGTAAAGCGTTTTGAGAAGCCACCTTTAAAGGCGATATATACTGTAAAAGCGCTGATTCTTATGGAATGTTCTTGAATGTTCTTGAAGCATTCTTATGAATGCTTCCTCCACAGCCATTCACAACAGCAACATATGAAACGTTTGCACATATAGTTAAGTTATTACTTGAGAGGGGAGGAGGAGGGGACAAGCCGATACATACTCTTAGAGTTTGATTAATAGGGAATATAATACAAAAATATAGTACTAAAAATAAGATACACTCTACAGACATTCACAACGGCGACTGTCAGAAGATAGGACACAGCGGCTCAGGCACCCGCTGAATGGAAAAGGGGCACTTTAATGTTCTGTATGGCCAATACTAAAGCCAATACTAATATTCAATACTTTAATATCCTTTTCTGTATGTTTAACAATAGTGGGTACTGGCCTAATTCGTCCCTGCTCCCGTTGTTAGGTGTTAATGTGTTGTTAAGTGTAAATTTGTACCTGTTTCCCTGAGGTCTGGCTTTTTTTCTGGAAAACCATAACTCTGGTTTTGTTGTTTGACTGTCGGCGCCCAGGTCTGACAGTGCTGCTCCAGCAGTGCCAGGTTCTGGCGCAGCCTCTGTTCTGTGGGCGACAGCAGGACCAGGTCGTCTGCAAAGAGCAGGAACTCGATTTCCATAATTAATGCAGATCAGTAAATCAAGGGACAAAACAATTATTGCGCCCGGGTCCTCGATGGGCTTTGACGTGCTAATGCGTTGGTTTAACAGTCCGGGTGTGGCAAGCCTCTAATGTCTCCCGACTTCGGCAAAAGGCACCCGCCTTTCATTGGAAGACAATGAACATTCTAGCCGTACACGTGAATATAGCATAAATACACCAAGGGATTGGGTGAGCTCCCATCACAAAAAAAACTGCGATCCTGCACTACAGCGACCACAGTACAGTATGGAGACCAAGACCTTTTACGGGAAGAGACGGGGTGCTTCTGCCGCCCCAGCTTCCAAAGAGCGAAGGGTAAGCAAATACAGCAGACTTCATCTGAAATACGCGATTACAGCGCATATTACAAGGTATTATTGCCGTTTTGAATTTTAAATTCAATTATAATTATTTCTTCGTAGCCTGTTCTTCAAGAAAACACCGCACGGGCGAAACGATCTTCGAAATCTACCACCAGGACAGTAAAAAAGAAAGCGGTAAGACGGAAAAAAAGAAAAGTTTGTTTTGACGTCTGTTCCGCGACTGATGAATACTACTGTGTGACTATTTCTTACATTAATTTTATTTTGCCACAGGCCGTGGGTCTCTGCTCTCGGCCACTGGCCAGGGTGCCAACATGTAGAAGCAGCATCTGTGTGGAGACATTTCGGCAGCAGCGGGAGCAGTACGATGCATTACTGGGGAGGATTGGGAGGCTAGAGGCACTCCTGAAAATGCAGAGGAAGGAGACAGTATGTTCCGGCAGTCAAACAGTTGAGCAGCTGTCTCCTGATAAGTGCCTCTCCCCGCCGCGCAGGTTGCAATGCCTGGCAGAAGCTCTGCCCCCCACAGAGCACACACCGCCTCAGGACACTCCATCCCGGCCTCTCCACTCACCACCGCGCAGGAATTTGTTGATGCTGTCCCCGCTGTCTATCTCCCCCCAGGAAGCACCGTTCACAGAGCGGAATTCACAGACGCCAGTGGGACGAATAATTCTCCCAGATATCCAACTGCTACCCATCACTCAGGAGATGGAGGGGGGGTTGTACTTGCAGTGCATTGGCATAGACGGGAAAGCAAGAGCCGACCGCTACGCCGCCCTCGTGTTTCGAAATCTTGTGACTTTTGAAATTTACTGGGGGTGGACAACGTCTGTAAATTTCGATGGGTCCAGAGGCAAAAGTGCCTTGCCTTGCAATCTCCGGGAAACCATTAGTCGCATGGTGAATCGGAGATTCTCAACTCTTACTTCGTGCGACTGGAAAAGAATTCGTGATCGGATCAACGAAATGCTTCGTACAAGGAGGCGCTCTTTTCCTCTAGTCTAACAGTCTGTCCACAAACAAAACATTCCTGTTAGACAAGAGGAATTGAAAAAAAAAACAATTTTGTCAATGGAAACCGGTGTGTGTGTCTCTCTCTGCTGGATGTCCCTCTCACTCCCTGCTGAATGAATAAAAGCATTTTATTAAAAACGCGTTTGCGTTTGTCTGGTATTTACTTTGGTCCCTTTTAACTGTTTTTCGATCTACTGTATTGCTTTGAGATGCCACTTTTAAAGGTGATATGTAAAATAAAGTTTTTTATTATTGTTATAGAGGAACATGATCAGATTTTCACTGGTTCAGAAAAAAAGATCTAAAGTGCTACACCTAACATTCTTAATTCGATATATTTAAAGCAGTGAACTACTGTAGGTGTAACATAACATTCAGAAATACAATCGAGAATAGTTTTGTGGTGTTTGTTTAGATGAAACGTTCCTAAAACGTATAACGTAACAAAATTAAAGACGATTAAAATCTGTAATCTTTCCACTTGTACCGTATGTCATCGGAAAGTTTCTGCTTTGTGTAAGGATGATACCAAAAAAGTAATCTTAAGTGGTGAGAAAGCTGTGCTCAATGTATTTAAGGGACTTAAAAGTTAAAGGAGATGCTTCATATTGCTTGACTAATTTTAAAAACTAGGTTATAAATGCAGACGCTCCCTCGGTGCCGCGCCGGGTGTAAATATCAAAATATACATTCGTCCCGGGCACAGGTCGAAGAGCGCCCGGCTGGGGTGCGCGGGGAAGGGCAGGACACTAGTTTAGGAAGGCGTACAGTCTGGGCAGGTATACTGTAGATTACACTTTTCTAAAACGTATTACAATCTAATCCTTCCACGTTTGATCCCTAAATCCCAAGAAATATAAATCTAAACTAGTAGAAAGCTATGCTGAATGTTTATTAAGATACTTAGAAGACAAAGATACTGTATCAACTTATGTTGCATTAGCCTGATTATGACTAAAAAAACACATATAATTAAACACGCGTTTGCGATTTAAATCAGAACACGATTTAAATCAATATAACTGTTTATATTGTAACGCATCCTGTCCAGCCTCCATTTCTTCTATAAAAATTTACTCTGTTACGCACACACACACACACAATAGAAGAAGGAAGCAGAAGCAGGGACCGTTGTCAGAAGGGAAGAAGGTGACTATTCATTGTTATAAAAAATGACTTAGAATCGATCATGTTGCGATATTTTGAAATATAAAAGTCAATTGATTGTCCATGATATCGCTATTCTATTTTTTCGAAGAAATGTTTGTTAAAAGAAAAGTCCAGCACCAGCGGGATTTGAACACACAACCCGCGAGTTGTTAGCCAGGCACGTAGACCAGTAGGCTACAGGACAACTCGCATGAACAGGGAGGCGAAACAGCCCTACAGCCCTGACACCCTTCTGAAGTGGTAACATGAAATCTGGTATACGGAAAAGAAAGCATTGATAAAAAAAAGCCTGGATTCTCATGTATCTCATACAAGTATCTTTTAATATAGTCTTTGCTGTGCTCTTGAGGATCCTTGTGGTATTTTGAGCTCTAGTTGAATGATAAGTGTCGGATTTTAAATCATTTTCGTAGTTAGAAATTATGAAACGCCCTGTTAAAAGCAAGGGAGTTTTTATGCCCGTTGAAGTAAAACAAAATGCCTGACAAAGTATGGCTTGGACAGATTCCAAGTGCTTGTACAAATGTGCTAAAGAAATTATACTTTGAGTATACAGCTTGTCCAAAGCCATGCATTATTAATACTATTAGTAATATCTTCGGTAAAGGCTTTGATGCATAAATATTTCTGATAAAGGTAGGTTGTGTACTTTTGTCCAACTGAGCAATCTTGCTTTCATTAAATATACCAACATTTTAATGACTGAAGATTAACATGCTGTAATACACTGTTCAAAATTAAAGGCTCAAATGCTGTACATGAGAGGTTAAGCTCCCCCTGGCGGTTTTACAAGGTGACGCCGGATAGTTTCTGGCAGAGCGTCAAATGACGCGCGATTAACCACGTGACACTGCGTGACACCGTGTGACACTGCGTGATACCGCGACACGCCCACCGGGGTATGCCGCAAAATAACGCACGCATTTTGAATGGCTGCATCTGTAGTAGTGTATACAAAGAAAGATCCCCATAGCTCTTGATGACCGTCATCCTTTTAGATGTTTGTCGCTTTCACAGGTCTGAAATGCAGCTTGACGATGACCTTACCAAATGCAAATGACACGTGCTCGTTTTGATCCGTCTTTATTTCAATAGTGATGTTGTTAAAATGATCAATGCTCACCGGCACATAATGGGGTTTGTCATACAATACTGTGACGAATTCACCATCCATGCCTCTGAAGGGCACACAACGCAAAAGCGGTGCGTAGACTTCGCCTATTAACTGGTGATCTATGATATCGGTGTATATATATATGGTGTTAAATCCTACAGTCATATCGACGGGGTGTGGTGATTTTACACTTCCGACACCCGATTTGAAACCCAACATCCTCGCCAGACGGTTATGCACCTGTATAACAAACCGTTTATCACTAACAATCCTTACCCACCGGCTAATAGGGTTGTATTTAAGACTTACAGTCGTTAACTTGGATTTTTCCACAGCCCATTTAATTTCATGCAAGAGCTGGTCGATGTTGCTGTAGTACCCTCTCGGTAAGGTACATGTCCATATAGTCTTGAGCTCTTCGCTGACGAACAGAAAATCTTCATCTTGATCAAACGTGTTCAGCGTATGCGGATAGTGTAGCTTGACCAGCCCCACTTCCCAGCCCCTGTCCAGGTCAATCGCCTTTGCCAAATGCTCTGTGAAGCACGCGTTGGTGTTCTTTGGAAACATCTTTGAGGATGAATTACTGGCCAGCGTAACATAGAAGCCATTGGGGTTCATTTTTCACCACATCTATATGTCTCTGACCTCGGAAGCCTTTACCCAACTATTGAATTTATCGCTCCAACCGCGCCACTTTACCAAAAGCTGTTTGTTTTTGCCACGACCCCTGGCTGCTAAAATCTTTTGGATGCGGTAGACGTTCTCAGTATCGGGGTTTATCTTCTGTAGCTCTTCTGCATAGAAGGAGCCCTTAATGTCGTCGCCTGCGTAGTCCTGCAGTTTGTAATAGGGTCTCAGAGCCGAGGTAAGCTCTTTGACAATGAAAATTTCATCTGTGAAGGTCTGTTCATATCCCTTCTCAAACACTCCCTTTATTTTGGACACCCGCACGCGATCACCCACATTAAATGAAAACTTTGACGGTTTTCTCTTAAAGTGTTCATCATAGACCATTCTCCACACCTCCAGGGAGTTGTCGGACGTAACAGAAGCCGGGGTTCGTTTAATAGTCGTGTGGTAACTATGGTTATAAGCGTAAATAAGATCTGCTAGGACGTCGATATATCAAAAGGTGTTTTGGTGTGTCAGGTACCTCCACATTTTTGTTTTAATAGTTCTGTTAAACCTCTCGACCACGCTAGCCTTCACATCGCTGGCCGTAACAAAATGTTCAATATTCTCACGTTTGAGAAAATTTTGGAAGGTCCTGTTAAGAAATTCTCTACCCTCATCCGTTTGTAGCTTTTTAGGAGCACGCCCCTCTTGCAGTATATTTCAGAAGGCGCCTGTCACAGCCCCTCCAGACTTGGTTTTCAGCGGCACGGCCCAAGCGTATTTAGACAGCATGTCTATACATGTTAAGATGTAACAGAAACCGTCGTTGAACTCGCGGTGTTCTCTCATGTCCACCAAGTCGGCCTGCCACTGCCAGTCCATTTCAGACACCAACGTCCTGTTTCTCTTAAAACGTAGGCGCGCCGGCTTGTGCAGCATATAAGCTGCCTGGCCGGACAACCACTCCGCCACCCAGCCGTGGCTGGCGCCGCTCACACCCCGGGATCTCGCGTCCCTCACAAGACTCCCCACGCCGCTGTAACTACCCGATTCCCTAGGTATATAATAGAGCGCACTCAACTCCGCTGAAGACATGGTGCTCTTCCAAACCAATATACACTTTCACACACCTAAAGCGAGGGATGCGCCGGCATCCGACCGGCTGGGGGAAGGCGGGGAGTTCCAACCCTTAACGACACACCATTGGATCCTGAGGGGACGGGACATGCACCCATAACAACACGCCATTGGCTGGCAAGGGGGCGGGACATCCGCCCACCGTGGACTCCCATTGGCTGAAAAAAGGGGGCGTAGTACCTGTCAAAAATTTGACGAAAGGCGTCGCTTTATACTACTACTTGTGTATTACAGCATGTTAATCATCAGTCATTAAAAAGTTGGTATATTTTATGAAAGCTTGATTGCTCAGTTGGGCAAAAGTGCACAACCTACCTTTATCATAAATATTTTAATTATGCAGAAATATTTTATGCATAAAAGCCTTTACCGAAGATATTACTAATAGTATTAATAATGAATGACCTTCGACAAGCATTACGTTATTCCACATTATTTGTAACCGTCATTTTAAATAAAAAGACTTTATTTTTTCATCGACAAAAAGTAACACCACAGCATTTCGTTGATCTAACTAACAAGGACGGGACATTAGCTAGCCAATAGGATAAAGGAATAAATTATTTTTTGTTTATTTCTTTAGCACATTTATTTGAACATTTCCATCGATTGTACAAGCACTGAAAAACTTTCCAATCCCTAGTTCGTCGGGCATTTTCTTTTAGTATAACAGACATAAAAACTCCCTTGCTTTTAACAGAGCATTTCATAATTTCTAACAAAAAAATTTATTTAAACTGCGACACTTATCATTCAACCAGAGCTCAAAACATCACAAGGATCCTCAAGAGCACAACAAAGACTGTATTAAAAGATACTTGTATCAGATACATGAGAATCCAAGCTTTTTTTATCTACGCTTTCTTATCTACACTAAGAATAGTCTTTAAAATTTATCACACAGTAAAAGTCAAATTTCTGGGGTGTCCGTATACCAGAGATTATGGTACCGCTTCAGAAGGGTGTCAGCTAGTCAGATTCCAGGACTGGAATTATCTGTTTTATAATCGAGAATATGTAATCACGTATCTAAAGAAATTAATAATGATATTAATTTAAGGATCTAAATATCTAAATATATGTATCTATATAGATGGTAGTACTACTGTATTTCACTTTTATTTGTAAACACGTTTTGTTAACACCCGAATCGCAGGTGGATTCTGTTTTTTGGTCTGTTATGGTCTGTAGCTCAAATCCTGCTTAACTAAAAATTAGACACAAGAAGAGTATTATTGGACAATGTTGTGAGGCTCTGGCGGAATTTCTCTGTAAACTGAAGAGTTATAGAGGAGACAGGTTGTGTATCGCTTCTTTTGATACTAAAAAAACATTCCAATGTTAATGCGACACGGAAGATAATGTGGTGTATTGGTCATTAGTGAAAAGATTTAATCATTTAATCTCTTTACTGTGCACATTTTAATCCGCTTAGTATTGAATATTTATATGGAATTTTACCACTAAAGGGAAATTTTAGTAGCTGTAGCGGCGAGGCTTAATAATAAGGCAGAATTAAGTGTTTCTGAGCTTCCCAAATGAGGCCCCATTTCTCTGTTCATCTCTGTGGTGCAGCCACAGAGAGACTATTCATGCAGGGTGATTTAAGGTCCTAGGACAGCTCCCAAAGGGGGATGCACTTAGCTAAGCCTGGCTATCATGATCAATGGTCATCCATTGGCGCCTATCTGTCTAGGGAGTGCCAGATGGACATCTGGACTGCATTCCTAAGTGTCAGGAGTAAGTGACTCATATCTCACCGTGATCAACCAATCAGGGACTGGTAGGGCCAAGTAACCCACGTGGGACTCTGATGCCCACGGAACTTTCAGCCAATCAACGAGCTGAAGTTCCTCCAGGTAAAAACAGGCAACACAGAGATTCAGTGTGATTCAGAAGGGGAGATTCAATAAGATTCAGAGATTCTGGAGAGGATTCTGTGGACTGTTCTAAAGGGAATTCAAAGGAGAATTCCAGGGCAGGACGGCCCAGGAGCAGAAGGCTCCCAAGGGCAGGACATTCTCGCAGCGCGCCTCCTGACCATCCTGAGACTCAGCCCGGACAACCACGGAACGGCCAGTGTGTCCGAGTGCCAGAACTTTCCTTTGTTCTAAGAGTCTAGAGCGGAGGTTGCCAGAGAATAACCAGAGGATCCACCCGAGGTTAGCACCAGCAGCAGGCCTCGTGAACAGGTCGGAACTGTGGAAAGCTGAATCACTATTCAGAACTAGCGCTTCATCAGGAACGAACCGGTCCTCTTCCTGACTTGCTGGGACCCACAGTCATCTTTTCTCCTGTGCACAAACTGTGCTAGTTAAAACCAACACTAACTAGCCGGTCAGTGAGCATCAGCAGCGCACCGTCGCAAGCCGCACAGCACAGCCTGGCACGGAGCCAGAGAGCGCAGATTGGACAGCAACAAGCCTGCAGCTGATTGTTTGTGCCTGCAGGAGATCTGAATCCCCAGAAATTGGATGAGTATTCAACTTCAATGCATTACAGCTCGAGAATTCAATTGTTATCCCAACCAGTTGATATCAATTTAATTCCTAAGAGTTATGTACTTGTTTTGAGTATCTAATGTAGAAGTTATAACCAAGTTCATTTACGAAACGGTCTAAATGAATGATATACTGAACGTATGTCCTCTTGATATGTGTAACTCTTCGTAACTGATTGAATATATATCTTTTGTATTCTGATAACCCTCTCGATAAAATCTGTTAGGTTTATATGCATATTCTATGTATTAATAAATGTATCCTCGTGTATTAGTACCTGTGTGTGTGCGTTGTTTGAGTTATGTCGCATGGTTGGATTCTAAAGCCATCAAAAGAATCAACTTTGTGATTTACTGCTACAATTGATAATTGTCTCAGTAAATGCCCAAACCCTACAGAACTGGTGCCTTCAGAGAGCCACAACGTTACATATTTGGCGTCCCGGAACGGCTATGAAACATTACATAGCTAAGCATAAAACGCAGAGGAGCATAACGAAGGTCATAAAGGTCATAAACGATATTAATTTAGGAACATAAACATATTATGTAAACTGCATGTTGCTGTTATTGGTATTTTAAAGAAAAAATACACACCAATACTCAATTTCTCCTACAGTATATTGACATTTTTATCTTTCAAAATAACACATGTTCGTACTGTACTGTATGTACAGTACACAGCGGTACCGCAGGTTGAATTGTAGGGCGCAGATCCATCCGAGCCCAAAAGCCCAACATATTAATGTGCATTCGCCTGGCGCTGCGCGGTTTTCATCACTCTCTGGGCGAGTGCTGGCTGTGACGAATTAAACCGGTTTCACAGGTATTTTCAAAGTAGAAAGCGGCGAGTCTTCCCGCGAAAGACAGCTCCCCCCCCCCCCCAAAACCCCCTTTTTTTGCTTACAGTAGTAGTACTTAAGTAAATTGTAAAGTACCAACTTACTGTACTTACTGTACAGTACTTACTTACGGTAGTACTTCTCACGTTAAGAAAGCTAGGTGTTAGCATAAACTATTAGTAATCAATAATATTAAATTTAACACTGTAATAAATTGTGCTAATAATAAATTCTATTCTACTCTGAGAATGTAGGGGGGAGGAAGAATGCCCGTGGTCTTTTCACTGATAAACTTTTGTCAAGCTGTCAACAAAAAAGTCAATTGTGTGTCCATAATATTGCTATTTTGATATTGCTAATTGCTATTGCTACTGAGTCTCTGTGTGTTCAGTACATTGTTTGTGAACAAACCAGTTTCACAGCTATTTTCAACCCCCAGCCACTGTTGTTTCATCGGTTGTTATCCTGTAAAGCGCTTTGAGGAGCCACCTTTAAATGCGTTATATAAAATAAAGTTTATTATTATTATTATTAATTTTGATCATATTTTTCCTCCAAGAACTTGTAAATTGTTGTTGTTATTGTTGTTGTTATCCTGTAAAGCGCTTTGAGAAGCATACTGTCCAGCATGTCAGGTGCATTCTCTTGTAAACTAATAAGTAGAGTTTTTGGGTTATTAGTGCTCCACTTACAGCAACCCAATGTAAATACATTTTGTCTCCAAATCCACCACCACTTGTATGAATCGTAGCCCTGCCAAACGATGCAAATTCCGCTGCAATGGTTGTGTGCAGGAATTATTGAGTATGGCATCTCCATGTTCAAGTAAACACTGCTCTATGTGCAAATGCAAATGCATTAAATTATAGAGGATATCCCCCAAGAGGTATCCAGGTAACAGTGAAATGGGCATACAGTCTGGGGAGATCGCCTGTTTTCCATGTAAATAGTTCCCTGGTTCCGCACCCCTTGGTCTCTCTCTCTCTCTCGTGCCCGCACTCTTGGCGGGCTTGTCTTGTGTCTCTCTCTCATCTGGGCGCGGGAGTGCTGCTGGCGGGTGGTGACGGAGAAGAAATAAAGCGCAGTTTTTAACTCCACAAGTCTGGGTCTCTGTGTTCGTCCTCAACGAACCCAAATTCATTACATCGGTGTCAGAAGCTGGAGGATGGACAGTGAATGGCCGATGATGTCGGACTCGGAGAACTGCCGGTTCCCCCAGCTCCGGGGACTCTGGAGGCCATCGGGAAACGGGAGCGGGGCAGCCTAAAGGGTGGAAGGCCACCCTTGAGTGACGCTCTGGAAAGCTTCACCCCGCCTGCTGTGGGAAGAGTTGGCCACAGCCGGGGCTTATTCCTTCCCTGCCTCATCGATGGCAGACCCTGCCAGGCCCTCGTCGACACCGGTTCGACTATCACCCTGCTGCGGCCTGGTGTTCTGCGGGGCACCAAGGCAGCCGGACCCCCAGAGCACTCACTGTGCACTTTGGGGCTGCAAGGGTGAAACACCCCTTCTACCTTGCCCCAGTCCGCGAGGACTGTATCCTGGGGTTGGACTGGTTGCAGCAAGTGGGTGGTTGCCTTGACTTGGGCGTGAGGGATGGGGTGCTCCGCTGGGGGTGGCGGGTGCCCTCCAGCGGCAAGGTCAGGTGGCAGTTTGTGGTGTCACAGTCGCTCCGTGGGGCAGTTCCCCAAGCAGTGACCTCGCCGCTGGAGGGCACCTGCCACCCCCGGCCCAGTACCCTGTCCCTCACCTCCAAGGCCTCCCATAGTACACAGAGTGCCTTACAGACTTCGGGTAGGGGCAAGCTTATCTCACCGTCCTGGGAGTCAGCTCTGGCACATTCGCCCCGACATCCACGGCTCCGACAGGCCCAGGCGACATCCACCGCTGCCACCTCTGCTTCCCGCTCCAGTCAACCCATACACCCCAGACACCTCCCACCCCGCCCCGGGAGACTGATTCGTTCTCCCTGCCCCACCAACTCTCGCCAGACCAAGTCAAGGCAACTACCCACTTGCTGCAACCAGTCCAACCCCAGGATACAGTCCTCGCGGACTGGTTCAAGGTAGAAGGAGTGTTTCACCCTCGCAGCCCCAAAGTGCACGGTGAGCGCCCTGGGGGTCTGGCTGCCTCAGTGCCCGGCAGGACACCAGGCCGCAGCAGGGTGATGGTCGAACCGGTGTCGACGAGGGCCTGGCAGGGTCTGCTATCAGGCAGGGAAGAAATAAGCCGCAGCTGTGGCCATCCCTTCCCACAGCAGGCAGGGTGAAGCACTCTTTCTGGCTTTCCGGAGCGGGGGTAGCGTCGCTCAAGGGCGGCCTTCCCCCCTTTAGGCCGCCCCGCTCCCGTTTCCCAACAGCTTCCGGAGTCCCTCCAGGATGGCGGCGAGGTGGCCCACCATCTCCACCTGAGACCAGCCGTTTGCCCTGGCCGCCATCTGGAACTGGGCCTCAAACATTTGCCATGGGATCTCCCAATTATAATGGCTCGGTCTCACCGGCGCAGGCTGGAGCAGGGGTGGCGGGCTGGACCCCACTGGTCTGGCGTCTCCTTCCTGCCACACGGCCTGAGGCGACCCGGGAAAGGGCCCCCCTTCCGCTGAGTAGGTCACTGTGGGGTAGCCCTAATAAGGGCTGTGGCCACTGGCGGTGCTGAGGGGTTGTCCCGGCCCCTGGCGGCTGCTGCTCGCCCCCAAAAGGCGCTTTAGGGGGTCACTCGGCTGCTGGGGGAACTGGCGCTTCTCTGAGTCCGACATCATCGGCCGTTCACTGTCCATCCTCCCGCTTCTGACACCAATGTAATGAATTTGGGTTCGATCAGGACGAACACAGAGACCAAAGTTGTGGAGTTAAAAACTGCGCTTTATTTCTTCTATGTCACCACCTGCCAGCAGCACTCCCGCGCCCAGACTAGAGAAAGACACAAGACAAGCCCGCCAAGAGTGCGGGCACGAGAGAGAGAGAGACAGAGACCGAGACCAAGGGGTGCGGAACCAGGGAACTATTTACATGGAAAACGGGCGATCTCCCCAGACTGTACGCCCGTTTCACTGTTACCTGGATACCTCTTGGGGGATATCCTCTATATCCTCTTGGGGGATATTCTAAAAACAAGTGATTATAAGACGATCTGTCAAAGTGCAATGAAATACAATATGCTTGACAGTATGCTTCTCAAAGTGCTTTACGGGATAACAACAATAACAACAACAATTTTACAAGTTCTGGGAGGAAGAATAGCATCAATATTAATAATAATAATGAACTTTATTTTATATAGCGCCTTTAAAGGTGGCTTTTTTTAAAATTAAATGCATTTGCATTTGCACACAGAGCAGTGTTTACTTGAACATGGAGATGCCATACTCAATAATTCCTGCACACAACCATTGCAGCGGAATTTGCATCGTTTGGCAGGGGTATGATTCATACAAGTGGTGGTGGATTTGGAGACAAAATGTATTTACATTGGGTTGCTGTAAGTGGAACACTAATAAGCCCAAAGCTCTTCTTATTATTTTACAAGAGAATGCACCTGACAAGCTGGACAGTATGCTTCTCAAAGCGCTTTACAGGATGATAACAACAACAATAACAACAACAATTTACAAGTTCTGGGAGGAAAAATATGATCAATATTAATAATAATAATAATAATAATAAACTTTATTTTATATAGCGCCGTTAAAGGTGGCTCCTCAAAGCGCTTTACAGGATAACAACCGATGAAACAACAGTGGTTGGGGGTTGAAAATACCTGTGAAACTGGTTTGTTTACAATGTACTGTAGACACAGAGTGTTACACCAACGCATTAGCATGTTAAAGCGACTCCATTGAGGAGCCGGGTGCGATAATTGTTTTGTTCCTTGATTTTCTGATCTGCAAGGATATTTGGCTGCAGCGAATGTGAATTCTGTCTTAAAAAATAAAAGTATTTTAATCAAGATTCCCTTATAGAATTAACGTGAAACAAAACAAAAACTAAAAATAAGATACAATCTACAGACCCATATGCGTAGCGGCGGAATGGGAAAAAGGGCCGGGCTCGTTAGTGCAAAGAGTTCAGGAGTGCCGTATAGAAACCTATGCCCTCAGGTAGCGGCCATGGAGCGACCTGGTGCTAGGCGGGTCTCAGGACATCCGAACGTCAATGCTGATGGAGGGCAGAGTGCAAGACCCGGAAATATATAGCCCAAGGGAAGAGAGGGACCGGAAGGGCAGCAGGCAGGAAACTAGGGACAGGACAGAGTAGGAGCGCCCTCAGGCTGCAGAGGGCGTGACAGGGGTGACGGGAACTCGTAATCTAAATAAAAATAAAATAAATAAAACAGGTTTTGATAGTTAATAACCACTTTATGCATGAAACACGGGCGCTTTTTCTTCCTCCTGATCAGTTTAGAAATCTTTGTACGCTGTAAGGTTTTTACTTCCTAATTAAACTTTTAAAATACGCGTTTCGAATAGAAACAGCATATGCTGTTTTCTTCCTGTTATGTAGAACAGATCAGCAAGTTTTTTTTTTCTCCAATCAGAGGAGTGTCAGATGGTGTCACCCAATCACCATTCTGCACCTTACCGTAATCTCTGGTATAGGGACACCCCAGAATTGTGTCGCATTTTCATTTTAGGAAATTATGAAACGCTCGGTTAAAAGCAAGGGAGATTGTCCGTTATAGTGGACATAAAAACAAGAGTTTGCTGCAGCGTTATTGGAAACCCAATTTTAACACAAATCGCCGGCATTATATCCTAGAAGACACAGAAAGAAAATGCAGACGAGCTAGGGATTGGACAGTTTCCAAGTGCTTGTACAATCAATAAAAATGTTCAAATAAATGTGCAAAAGAAATAAAAAAGTAATTTATTCCTTTATCATATTGGCTAGCTAATGTCCTCTCTTTGCTAGTTACCTGTGGCTGTGTTTCTGCATTGCATAGCAACGAGTGACTATATTCTCAGGCGGAGGAACGTAAACAGCTTAATTTTCGTGTTAAATAATTTTTTTTTAAATTAAAATTCATTCTATACAGCAATCGCATATTTGGAGACCGTTTCATAAAACTTTGATGCTAAAAATTTTTAGGGAGAAATGGAAGACTGGTGTGTATTTTTTCTTTAAACTACCAAGACCAGCAATATACAGTACAGTTTACATACAGTAATATGTTAATGTTCCTAAATTAATATTGTTTATGACCTTCAGATGCATTATGCTCCTCTTCTTTTTATGCTCAGCTACCAAAATTTCCCTTTAGTGGTAAAATTCCATATAAATATTCAATACTAAGCGGATTAAAATGTGCACAGTAAAGAGATAAAATTATTAAATCTTTTCACTACCGACCAATGCAACACGAGTGCCCCTGTCGGTCATTTTGGCCAGCCAATCACTTACCGCGGTGGACTGCGGTGGCTTGTGGGTAGTTGCGTCCGGTACGGGTTTGTACCGTGCATTTTGAATGGCTGCATCTGTACAGTACGAACATGTTGTGATATTTAGATATATAAAAATGTCAATATAATGCCAATAATATTAACTAAATTAGTTTTTCAAAGAAATTTTTATTTGTTAAAAGAAAACTGATGGTAACACCTGGGTTTGAACACTCAATATAGTTATACCGTTATTAATTTCTTTAGATACTCGATTCCATATTATATTCCCTATTAATCAAATTCTAAAAGTATGCTTTGAAACGTACAGTGACATGGTCAGAAGGAGCAAGGAGCACGTAAAAACATTTCCGAAATAACCACATGTAAGACTTTGATGCTTAAAATGTTTTGGTAGAAATGGAATACTGGTGTGTATTTTTTCTTTAAAATACCAAGACCAGCCATATACAGAACAGTTTGCATACAGTAATATGTTTATGTTCCTAAATCAATATCTTTTATGAGCATGTGAAAGGCATGGTAAATCGCAGATTCTCAAGAATTACTTTGCATGATTGGAAACAAATGCATGATTGGATCAACGAAATGCTGTGGTGTTACTTTTTGTTAATGAGAAAATAAAGTATTTTCATTTACAAAGACGGTTACAAAGAATGTGGACCAGGGTAATACTTTGAGTTTACAGCTTGTCCAAGGTCATTCATTATTAAAACTATTAGTAATATCTTCGGTAAAGACTTTGATGGCGACAGCTCAAATGCTGTACATGAGAGGTTGAGCTTTATTAGCTCCACCTGGCGGAAATTTTGGATACTATTATTTTACTTGCGGTATTATGCGGAAATATACGCTATTATACGGTAACTTGAGTTATACTGCTACAAGCACACCGCATTTTAATGCAGTATCACCCGCCTGTTTTGAATGGCTGCATCTGTATATACATAGTACATATACATACAAAATAGGAACACTGAAATAAAACAGGATGGAAATGCCTTGGGTTTTTGCGTTTCTTAAAAAAATGTTTTTTAATGCTCAAGTGTAGTTCATATCAAATAAAACAGTATAAAGTTATAAGCAAACACCAAAGTAATTGTTACTATAATGAAAATAGGATAATATTTTGTTAAGATGTTGCTAAGTTACATCCACCTTTCACACTCTTACATTACAACTCCAAGTCCATGTCACATTTAATAATTTTGTATAGACAAAATAATACATATCAAATAAATGTTTAAATTAAACATTTTTGTAAGGCTGCAGAAGAGTGACCAGCTGCTTGGAGAAGCATTGTAGAATTAATATTACAAGCAAGATCTTACCATAGCTGTGTTTGTACATAATTTTTTACTTTTGTTTTTTTTTTCTTTATTAAGAAGAGATGCCTCAGATATAATTAGATTATTTTAAGCCTTACACAAGTCTTTAAAAAATCCCAATCCACCGGTCACAGGGCTGAGTTATTGCAAATTGCAAAAACAGGATTATTTTATGTGTGTCTGACATGAGAAATAAAATAATAAAAATTAAAATATCTATTTTCTTCTTGTATATTACAAAACACTAGTAATTTCGAAAGGTGTAAAGATTTAATTATTTTTTTTAATCCAGAATGCTTAAAATGAAAAAAATGCTTGAAAAAAGAAAAAGAAAAAAATCGAATCCTATTAATCCCAAAGTCTGGCTTTTTAATGAACAGGAAGGATTAATTACCTTCCAGTGGCTTTCGATGTGTTCCTTGTTTCTTAATACACAATTTCAATTCAGAGTT
Source organism: Atractosteus spatula (assembly GCF_055471065.1). NCBI lineage: Eukaryota > Metazoa > Chordata > Actinopteri > Semionotiformes > Lepisosteidae > Atractosteus > Atractosteus spatula. The sequence continues at coordinate 37,460,657 of NC_142709.1, forward strand.
GACAAAACGCTTTCATACTTCCTGCTGATGGTTTTCTATTAGCATATTCTTCCCAGAAGAAGAAAAAGGCCTCAGAATGCTGCTTTCCATCACCTTGGAGCTCACTTTGTGAAGCCATTCTAAATTTACAACAAGAATCAAATGCACTTAATCTGAAAAGATGTCTTAATTTAACTACATAACATAAAATAGTCTGTGCTGTTGCAGTATATTTAAAAAAAAAACATATCTCCATACTTTTTTATGGGCTGTAGAAATCTGTATAATATACAGTAGTTTTAGAACATGTGAAATATATTTGTGGTTATTTTTCAAGATCAAGATTCAAGGTTTGCAAGTTTCAAGAAGGCTCCACGGCCAAAACGTTGTGTTTTCTTCCTTCTTTTTTTCAGCATGGAATAAACCTATTACCTTACTTGTTCCTTAACATTGGAATGTTCTTCCAAGTATACTCAACGTGTCTCCTCTATAAATTTTCAGTTTACAGACCGTCCAAGATCATTTATTATGAATATTGTCTTCCGTATTGCATTAATGGATATAATATAATAAAAACATCTTTTTTATATTAATGTATTAATACAAGTGTGAAATCTTAGTGTACAGTAAAGTATATGTGAATTTTTGATAAATGCAATAAGATTTTAGAATTGGTGTTTTTGTTTATAAACAAGGATTTTCCAACATAACTCTGATATCATATTAAATAAATAAAATATTATTGTTTCATTACTATTAATTATTAGGATGACAAATTGTCTGTTCCTTTTGACTTAGCAGTATTTCATCTATCAGGGTGTTTATTTCCTTGAGTATAAGCAGGCACAACAATTATGACTTCAATTATGACTGTGACTGGAAAGTTGCCTGTTCGAATCCGACAGCCGGCAGAGGAATGCTACTCCGTTGGGCCCCTGAGCAAGGCCCTTAACCCCAACTGCTCCAGGGGGCGCTGAATAAATGGCTGACCCTGCACTCTGACACCAAGGTTCTCTCCCTGTCTGTGTCTCATGGAGAGCAAGTTGGGGTATGCGAAAAAAAGACAAATTCCTAATACAAGAAATTGTATATGGCCAATAAAGTGATCTTATCTTATCTTATTCAGAATGCATAAACCCCCGTAATGCAGGAATGGACTTGGTTTACCACAGCATGTGATTCACTGGCCAAAAATGATCGACAGGTGGCACTTGTGGTACATTAAATGTTAGTGAAATGTTTTCTTCATTTAATCTCTCAACCATTCATGTTTAAATCTGCTTAATATGGAATATTAATATGGAACTTTACAACTAAAGGGAACTTTTGGCAGGTGAATATAAAAATAACAGGAGCATAACATCTCTGAACGTCATAAGCAATATTAATTTAGGAATATAAATATATTATACTTACTGTATATGGCTGGTAGTGGTACCTAAAAATAAAAAACAAATGATGGTTGTCCGTCGTGTCCAACTGTTTAGAAGATGAGCTGCATGAAAAAACCTGTGCAGGAGAGCTTTTTGAAGTGGGAAAGCCGTTGCACTGGGGCAGTTCCGCTCTCTCGATCTCAGAAGACTGGGTCCAGTGGTACGAGTAGTTGTCATGACTGGAGACTTCCTTGGTTGCAGTGGATTGAGATTTACAATCATTTAAGTGTACTGAGGAGTATCACATGTCAAGGAGATGGCCCCTCCACCCTTTGGACAGACTGACAAAGCAATTTGTAAGCTTTTACTATCCAACCAAAGGGTGCAACTGCAGCAGCCACAAATAAATACAAAATATTTTTCTCTCCTGATCATAACTGTAACAAATTGTTACGTACATTTCACTTTCTTGCTGTAACCCGTCTCATAGTCCAGATTTTAAAATGTGTATCAGATTCTCCAGAAGGGAAATCTGAATTGTAAGATATCCACCTTCATATTTTAATATATTTCTCCTAGTTATAGTTTTTTTCTTATTTTAAACTCATAATGCCTACAGATGCAACATAAGAGATGAGCTGCCTTCAAACCAAATACAATGCAACCTGCAGTTAATTCTCTCTCTCTGCTCCCTAGATGTCACAAAATTAATTGGAACCTGTATCTCTATCCATAAAATCACCCTAAGCAGGAAAAAACGTTTCTAACCGAGGTATGTTTTACCTAGGAAACCCAAGATCCATAAAAACACAGAATAGCATGTTCTCTAACAAGGTTCAAGTACTTACAGATCCAGCCACTCAGAGTGAGTGGGGGATAATGCAGTATTTTGCAGTTCAGGTGGTGTGGGTTACTGCAGCTTTTTAAAAATACCCAGTTTTGGGAGTTCACTACTTTGTGAAACTGCCAGGTGGGACACTGAAAGCTTAACCTGGTATTTAGAGTATTTGGGCTGTTGGTAGAAAACGCCTGGTTTTATATCCTGGTCGATGCTGAAGGACAATCTTTTTTCAATTATAGAATTTAAATTGTATACTGTTTAGACTTTTATTAAATTTAAACTGTGTATTACAGCATATTAAATATTAAACTAATTATTAAGTATTAAACTAAACATTAAGTATGTTTTATAAAAGCAAGATTGCTCAGTTGGGTATATAAAAAAGAGTTTATTATTATACTGTAGCTTGTGAACAAGAGGTGCCTCTTTCAGGTTTATATCGACAGACAAAATCAAAAGGTAAATTTTGGTAGTGGAAAATAAAAACAGTAGTATAACGTAATACATACCTAATGTACACACAGCAGATGGTACTGGTACATAAATATAAAAAAGTACACAACAATATTCCACCTGTATAAAATTCCAATTTTATAAAAGCAAGATTGCTCAGTTGGATATATGAAAAAATAGTTAATTATTATATTGTAGCTTGTGAATGTGATGTGCCTCTTTCAGGTCTACATCCACATAGAGAAAATCCGAGGGTAAATTTTGGTAGCAGAAAATAAAAACAGTAGTTCAATGTAATACATACCATAATGTCCACACAGTGGTAGCTAAATATAAAAAGTACACAACAATATTCCACCTTCTTCATAAATATTTTATGCATCAAAGTCTTTAACTTGGTGACATACAGTGGCTTATGGAACAGTTTAATGTGTTTGCTCTAGCATTATAAAGTTTATATACTGTAATTCATAAAAAGTTATAACGTTTTATCCTTTTCTAAGAATATGTAGTAAGAACACCAAAAGGTTGTGATGATTTAATACCACTTGATAGTAATATTAATATGGAAGCATGTAACTAAGCAGCTAAAAATATCACAAGATGATGTTTTGGATTTTGACATTCATTTAAAAAAAAGACTTTTATTGTCCTTATAGTGGTAATGGACAATGGAATGCTCATAGACCGTAATGTAGTGCTCTCTATCCAGGCAGTTCAAAGCCCGATAAGAGAATTACTTTTGGTTAGTTTCTTTCATAGCTGAATTATAAAAATAGTTCACTATTATAGCTTGTTGTGAACACGATGTGCCTCTTTTGGGTTTACATCTGAATTGAGAAAATCTACATTTTGTCTTAGTCCAAATTTCAGCAACAGTAATCTGCCAGTAATTTAACTTTAAATTTAAAACTTTAAACCATATATAGTAATGTACAGTACTGAACAGTCCAAAGATTTACTGGGAGTTTGTTTCTGGCAAAGTTGGCTCCAGCGTAAGTGTGTGTATCTGGATGAATTGTTATAAGAGATGGTTTCGTGATTGAGGATTTCTTCTCAGAATTCTTTAAGTTAAACAAAGGAGGAAAGAAAGGTTACTTTTATAATTGCCAGTAACCGGACAACAAATTATCAATATGTTCAAACCATAGTATGACAGTGAAGACAGACATGTTACACCTTTAAGTAAGCCAGTAACTCATTCTGTTGTTTACTAATGTAAAATTTATATGTATTTCTAATTTTAAATTTATTGACAGGTGCTCTGTTTTATTAACAGACACTCTGACTGAAATTTGTGACCTACAGCAATATAGACGTGGGTTATGTCACCTCCATTAAACAATGTGCTTATTACGTAAATCCTGCTAATCGTTGAAGAAGGTGATATACTGTAAGTTATTTGCTGGAGCACAGTTTAATTCAAACAAGGAAGTCCTTGGAGTTCCCACATTTTTTGGTATCAAAACTTGATGGGATGACATGGTTCTGTACAGATTACAGAAACGTGAATGCTGAAACTCCATCAGACATCGTATGTTCTGTTTAACCATAATCAAGGAGTGATGCACTGTTCCCTTTTGTAATAGGGTTACTCCCTGGAAATTAGACACAAGAAGGGCACGGACAATGTTGTGTAGATGAGGGGGAATTTTTCTGTAAACTTGTAAACTTGTAAAGTTATAGAGGAGACATGCTATGTATTACCTCTTTTTATATTTGTAAAAATGCAATGCAGAATATATTATTAATAATATTAATAATGAATAAACATGGATGGGCTGGAGCTGAAGAGTTATAGAGAAGACACTTGAGTCTTGTCTTTTCAGCATGGAATGAACCTTTAGAGCGATCCTTTTGGCTATATTTTTTACATAGCCATGTGTTGATTATTTTAGCTTGTTGCGAACACGATGTGCCTGCCTATTTCAGGTATACATCCGAATTAACAAATGAGAAATTTAACTTTAAATTTTGATTAAAATATTTTCATACATTTTGTACACAATTTGACAAACAGACAATGCTGCTTAAATAATTTAAAATCTGGCTGACTATACGGTGGGTATAGAAAGTCACCACCCACTTTCAAATTGTTCACCTTTTGTTGTCCTAAAGCCCAAAGAGAAGACAAATAAAAATCAGACGTTTTCCAGTTTTATTTCCAAATTTTACCTTGCAACATCCAAATGAAAAAAGAAAGCAAAATTTCTTCAATAAATAAAAATGTAGAATAACTGGGTTGGATAAAATAACACCACTTGGTGGAAGCACCTTTTGCTTGAATTACAGCCTTGAGTCTGTTTGGATACACCTCTACCAACTTTGCACGCCATTCCTCACAGAATTGTTCAAGCTCGGTCAAACTGCACGGTGACTGTTGATGGACTGCCCTCTTCAACTCATTCCAAAGATTTTTGATGGGATTTAGGTCAGGGCTCTGATTAGGCCACTCAAGGACAATACATCAAAGACTGGGTATTGGGTTTTCACCAGACATACTGTTTTGCATTCCGGCCAAAAAGTTTTATTTTGGTCTCATCTGACCACAGCATCCCTAAGGTACTTTTTAGCAAAATATAAATGAGACTTTTTTTAAGGATCTAAATATATTTATATAGTTGGTAGTATGACAGTATTCCACTTTCTTTGTAAACATCTGAATCAATTTCTTTGACTCCTTCACTTATGATTACTTTTGAAACATTGTGACCTGTTCGTTTCAGCTAAATTTCCGAGCAACATGTTGATGCTGTGGATTTTGTGTATGCCTCTCAGATCTCAGAGGTCTTGGTTTTTCATTTAACAAATAAAGATTCATTTTTTAAAAATAAATAGTAAATATTATGTACATTATATTGACATTTTATTTTTATATATCACAACCTGATCAATAAGGAAAATATGAATGAACAAATGTGAATACTGTCAACAGTGGGAGTAAAAAAAGCAGTTAAACTGGTTTAATTCAATTCAATTCAAAATTCTTTATTCATCCCAGCAATTTAACATACACCTTTAGAACAAGCCTTAAAACTAAATCGTATATATTTTAATTATAATCTTGAATAACAAAGTGGTATTAAAAAGGTCACTGAAACTGAACTATCATAATATATGTAATCATTATTAACAATATGAATTTATAAATAATACATAATGATTTCTTATTTTGTTCAGGGTCATTTGTTTTCTCTGGTTTTCATATCCGTTTGCTTTCTTAATAAAATGCCTATTTATGAGACATGATGTTTCAGATGTCAACAACTTTGGGAGGAAATGGAACAGAGCCTTCAAACCAAAAGATTGTGATTTGTGAAATTTTTCACATTTTTTATTTAAACAAAATCTAGTACCTGGTTTGAATAAAGCAGATCCCAGGTGTAAGGGAGTTCGTAATGTGAGAATTATTATTCAACTGCCTTGCGCCTGCTGCTTGCTAGAATAGGTGCCAGCTCCCCTGTACTGGATAAAGAGATTAGAATGGATGGAAATAAATGTATGTACAGTAGTGCTAGAAAGTTTGTGAATTTTCTTAATTTCTGCATAAATTTTACCTAAAATGGGATCAGATCTACATCTAAGTCAGAAATATAGATAAAGAGAACCCAATAAACCAAATAACACACAAAAGGATATACTTTTCCATTCATTTATTGATCAAAATGATCAAACATTAAATATATTTGTCTGAAAAGGATGTGAACCTCTAGGATTATCAGTTCAGTTAAGGGGACAATTAGAGTCAGGAGTGTCAATCCTGGATGGGATTGGTGGTGTATATTGGTGGGATGACAATCAGGTGTGAGTTTGGGTGGCCCTGCCCTATTTAAAAAACATAAACCTGAGTCTTCACTACCAAAGTCTGGTCTTAACCACACAGGTTTGTGAATGCATGCCATGCTTCGATCAAAGGAGATTTCTGAGGACCTCAGATAGATAGATACTTTATTGATCCCGTGAGGGAAATTGCCGTGCAACAGCAGCTTAACACAGACAATACAGCCACAGTGTAACAAATGATACAATAATAATAATACAATACAATACAATACATACAATACAATCAGTACAGTGAGAAGTGCACTAAGAAGAGTTACTCACAGTCCAGAACACACAAAGAACAAACCAGAACAGAACAGTACACAAAAAAGTCGTATTGCACAATATGAATATAAATATAAATGTATTGCACAGGTCCCTGGCATATATTGCACAAAAACAGTTGTAAACGGGAAAAGAAAAAGAACAGATGTATCAGTTTACTGTTCAGTCCAGAAACAGGTCACTATCAATGTTGCCTCTGCCCAGACGCAAGGTGGATGCGTTGTACAGTCTTATGGCAGAAGGCAAGAATGACCTCCTGTAGCACTCCCTGTCGCACCGTGGATGGATCAGTCTATTGCTGAACGTGTTCTTCATTTCTACAAGCATGTCATAGAGGGGATGGGAGATGTTGTCCATGATGGCCTCTAGTTTGGACACCATTCTCCTCTCAGCCACTACCTCCAGGGGGTCCAGGCCAGACCCAATGACAGAGCTTGCTCTCCTGATGAGCTTGTTCAGCCTGTTAGAATCCATTGTTCTAATCCCAGAGCCTCAGCATCCCACCGGGTAGAAAATGGCACTCGCAACCACCGACTAGAACATATGTAGCATCTTACTACACACATTGAAAGACCTGAACCTCCTCAAGAAGTAAAGTCGGCTCTGACCCTTCTTGTAAATGGCCTCGATGTTCTTAGACCATTCCAGTCTATCATCGATGTGCACTCCCAGGTACTTGTACGAGTCCACCATCTCCACGCCACTCTCATGGATGTAGACAGGAGTAGGTTTGACATTTTTCCTCCTGAAATCTACCACCAGTTCCTTCATCTTTGTTACATTCCATGTCAGGTGGTTCTCCCCACAGCACTTCACAAAGCTGCTGACCAGTCCTCTTCTGTACTCTTCCTCCTGCCCACCCTTGATACATCCCACAATTGCAGAGTCATCTGAGAACTTCTGCAGGTGGCATGACTTTGAGTTGTATTTCAAGTCCGAGGTATAGAGGGTGAAGAGGAACGGAGAAAGAACCGTCTCCTGAGGAGCCCCTGTGTTACTTACTACCTGTTCAGACACACAGTTCTGAAGTCTCACAGACTGTGGTCTGCCTGTCAGGTAGTCAGTGATCCACAAGATCATGGAGGCATCGACTTGCATCTCCTCCAGGTTACTCCTTAGAAGTAAGGGCTGGATGGTATTAAAGGCACTGGAGAAGTCGAAAAACATAATCCTTACAGTGTTGCCAGCCTTGTCAAGGTGTGAGTAGGCCCTTTGCAGCATGATTGCATCCTCCACACCAACACTGGGCTGGTAGGCGAACTGTAGGGTGTCCAGTGATGAACTAACCAGGGCTTTCAGGTGGGATAAGACCAGCCTCTCCAGTGTCTTCATGACGTGAGAAGTCAGCGCAACTGGTCTGTAGTCGTTGAGGACAGAGGGGTGCCCTTTCTTTAGTACCGGGACCAGGCATGATGTCTTCCAGAGCACAGGAACTTTCTCCAAGCGCAGGCTCAAGCTGAACAGTCGCTGGAGCACTCTGCTCAGCAGATCAGCACAAGCCCTCAGAACTCTGGGACAGACGTCATCTGGTCCTGTGGCCTTACCCTGGTGCAGACTCTTCAGCTCCCTCTTCACCTGGTCAGCCGTGATGGTCAGCCTGGCCTGGGGGACGGTGCTCACAGCGCTTTCAGTGCTGCAGGTGTTAATAGGGGAGGTATTGGAGAGTGGCAGCTGTGGGGGATGGGGGGGTGTGTAGCTGTTGGGGGTTGTAGCTGTAGTCTGCCATGATTGTGGGGGGGTGGGTGTTGAGCCACAGGGGGCCCTGAATCAAACCTGTTAAAAAACTGGTTCAACTCGTTGGCCATCTCCAGGTTCCCCTCCATTGCACCCCAGCCTGTTTGAAGCTAGTGATCTCTCTCATGCTGCTCCATACGTCCCTCACCCTATTCCTTTGCAGCTTGTCCTCCACCTTCCTCCTGTAGGCGTCCTTGCTCTCTCTTAACTTCTGCTTTAGTTCCCTCTGTACACGCTTGACCTCTTCCTTATCCCCCCTCCTAAAGGCTCTCCTAAAGGCTTTAGGAGATAAAGAGTTGTCGATGCTCATCAGGCTGGAAAAGGATACAAAACGATTTCTAAAGACTTTGGGCTTCACCAATCCACTATCAGGCAGATAGTGTACAAATGGAGAAAATTCAACAAGATTGTTACTCTCCCCAGGAGTGGTCGTGCAACAAATATCACTCCAAGATCAAAGTGTATAATATTCTGGGAGATCACAAAGACCGCAGGGTAATGTCTAAGGATCTGCATGCCTCTCTTGCACTGGCTAATGTCAATGTTCATGGGTCCACCATCAGGCAAACACTGAACAAGAATAGTGTTCATGGTAAGATAGCAAGGAGGAAGCCACTACTCTGCAAAAAGAACTTTGCTGCCCATTTAAAGTTTGCTTAAGACCACCTGGATGAGCCAGAAGATGTGTTCTGTGGACAGATGATTCGAAAATATAACTTTTTTGCTTAAATGAGAAATTTTATGTTTGGCAAAAAACCAAACACTGCCTTTCAACATAAGAACCTCAAGAAACACGAAGGTGGCCGTATCATGGTTTGGGGCTGTTTTGCTGCCACAGGACCAGGATGGCTTGCCATCATTGATGGAACTATGAATTCTGGATTGTACCAGCAAAATCTACAGGAGAATGTTGGGGTATCTGTCTGTGAACTGAAGCTCAACAGAAGGTGGGTCTTGCAGCAAGACAACGACCCTAAACACACAAGTCAGTCCATCAAAGAATGGTGGAAGCAGAAGAAATTCAGCGTTTTGGAATGGCCGAGTCAAAGTCCAGACCTTAATCCAATAGAAATGTTGTGGCATGACCTGAAGTGGGGAGTTCATGCAAGAAAGCACACCATCATCACTGAGTTGAAGCAGTTCTGTAAGGAGGAATGGGCCACAATTCCTCCAAGCCTCCAAGCCAATGTGCAGGACTGATCAACAGTTTCCATAAACGTTTGGTTGAAGTCATTGCTGTTCAAGGGGGTAATTATAGGTTAGCATTGCTATATTACAGTGCTGGGGCCCTATGTTCAATCCAAGGATACTGTATGTGTGGAATTTGCACATACTCTCTGGATAAACATGTATTTCCTCAGATAATCTGATTTCCTCTTGCAGTCCAAATATATCAGTAGGTTAATTGACTTCTGGATACATTTGCCCTGACATGAGTGTGTGTGTTGTGTCTTTGTGTCTGCCCTCTGATGAACTGCTGTTATATCCAGGGTGTATCCTGCCTTGCACCTGTTGCTTGCTGGGATAGGCGCCAGCTCCCCTGTACTGGATAAAAGATTAGAAGATGGATGGAACTAAAGATACTGTGTAACTATACACAGTGAGAGAAACCCACTAAGAGATGGCAGCAGTTTCTCACTGAAAATAAATTATAAAGTGCTGGCTTAAGGAAACAGCCTTTCCACCAATCTGGCATATCAGTATCCATAACTAATCTGTATTTAAACAAATTGCCTCTAAATATAAACATCTAAAGATGCTGGGTTTGTGGATCAGCATCAGCTGCAGTATGTTTGCCTATTCTTTCTATTTATGTGCATTCAAAACACAGTTCAATGCTAGCAACTACACAAAATTGAAAATATGTTTACGTTTAATATGTTTCATTTAAAATACATTAAATCTCATTTTAGTATCTATGTAAACAATCAACAGTGTTAACATATTCTTTTGTAACACACAGCTTTTGTGACTTTTTTGCATATTTAAACTTTTGCAAGTGCTCCTAAATCCTTCTTCTGCACTATGTGTAGTCATGACTCACTTTTTTCTGTTTTTGAAGAATTTTTGAAGAATTCAGTGCACACATTGTCATTCCTAGAAGTGTCAAAGAAAGTGCAAGCTATATTGGGACTAACCGCTTGTGAGAGACTGAATCTAGTGAAGAGAGTTCTAATCATTGAAAGCCAGACTGACTCAGAATATGCTGACCTGATGAAGGAGTACAGTGATTTTTCTAAAGGACTTGGTTGTTTGCCAGGAGAGCACACAATCAGGATTGACAAAACTGTACCTCCCATCATCCATTCATGCAGAAAAGTCCCATTTGATCTTCAGGAACAAATGAAAGCATTGCTCCAAATGATGGAAAAACTGGGAATAACTGAAAAAAATCGATGAGCCAACAGAATGGGCTAATTCTCTTGTGATTGTGGACAAGAAAAAGTGTAAAATTGAAAATTTGTCTGGATCCCAGAGTAATTAAAAGCAATTAAAAGAGAACACTTTAAACTTCCTACTTGTGAGAAAATAATGTCCCAGTTTGCATCAGGATTTTGGCAGTGAAGTTGGATGATGCTTTCAACATCCCATATGCCAGATGCATCTTCCTGAGTCTTCCGTTTGGGATAACCTCTGCACCACAAAACCATTCATATGATCTATGAACATATTAAAGGTATCATTAAGTAAGCTGCAAGTTTTTTTTTATAAATAGCATTCAGAAATACAATCGAAAATAGTTTTGTGGTGTATGCATATGTAGCCAGGTGTGTTGAGCCATGGTCATATGATGTAATCTTTTATTTTATGTTATTTTATTATTTTATTTTTGTGAACTTCCCCAAAATTAGTTCAGTTTTTATGCATATAGTTGGCTTTGCTACATACCTTGGGATTTGTTGTTGGTGGGGCGCCAATTAAGGTGCACCCTGGGCATCATAGGCGTCACGTTTTTCTGGTGATTCCTCAGACGCATTGTTGACGCCAAGTGGGTAAGACGCACGTTACTGTCTCTCTTTAACGAACGTATGCGACTTTATTTTAATCAGTTTACTTTCTGTTTTAAAAGATAACTAGTATGGTGTAATGTATTGGTGACCATGTGACAAAGACTGTGCCGCATTACTAGGCTTCACATAATGTTTTATTTGATTAATTAGAAAGTAAGGATGTCTGATCTGGAGGGCCTGTTGCGATATGATAACGTACCATAATGGAGTGTAGTGTGGTGCTAGCTACACGTGGTCATGCAGGTTAGCATGCGAGCGTTATTTTTTAATTTTATTTTTATTACATATTCATGTGGTGATATTATATATATTATTTCTGTAAATATTACAGTTGTGTGCCAAATTAATTACGGTAATGCATAAAGGTAATGTTTAATGCATTACACGGTGTTTAACCACATGTTATATTTTGCTAAGCAGGAGAGAGAGAGAAACATTTAGCATGTGTAACATCAACGTGTTTTATGTTCTATAAGGTATGTTATCCATTTTGTTATAATTTTTTTTCTTTCTTATTTAATATTCTGGGTGTGTCGATTTTATTAACCAAATGTTAACGTACAACACTGGAAAAGTTATATTGTAGAATAAAATAACGGATATTGGCTTATATCGTGGAGGGTACGTATAATGTGATGAAAGATGGGGAAAAAAGGGGGCGATTTATGCGTGCATTATAATCATTGTAATTGATTTGATACTGATATGATATATGTTTAGTCATGTGAATGTACATAGATGGTGGTTATTGTTTTAATATATGATATTATATAATTACATTTGTATATGTAATTTATTACTTTTTTATATTATGTAGCAGCAATGCTTGCTAATAAGACAGAATTAATTGTTGCTGTGCTTTCCCAAATGAGGCCCCATCTCTCTCTTCATCTCTGTGGTGCAGCCACAGAGAAACTATTCATGCAGGCTGATTTAAGGTTTTCTTTTGATAAGGGACAGCTCCCAAATGGGGATGCACTTAGCTAAGCCTGGCTATCATGATCAATGGTCATCCATTGGTGCTTATCTGTCTAGGGAGTGCCAGATGGACTGCATTCCTAAGTGTCGGGGTGAGTGACTCATATCTCACCTTGATCAACCAATCAGGAACTGGTAGGGCGTGGTAATGCCACGTGGGTCTCTGATGCCCATGAAACTTTCAGCCAATGAACGACCTGAAGTTCCTCCAGGTAAAAACAGGCAACACAGAGCCTGAAGGACAATTCCAGGGGTGTGAAGAACAATTCCAGGGCCAGACGGTGCCCAAGGGAACACAGTTCCCAAGCGCAGGACATTCTTGCAGCGCGCCTCCTGACCATCCTGAGACGTAACATCCAGTGTGTCCGAGTGCCAGAACTTTCCTTTGTTCTAAGAGTCGAGAGAGGAGGTTGCCACGAGTAACCAAAGGATCCACCCAAGATTAGCACCAGCAGCAAGCCTCGTGAACAGGTCGGGACTGTGGACAGCTGAATCAGTATTCAGAACTAGCGCATCATCAGGAACGAACTGGTCTTCTTCCTGACCTGCTGGGACCCACAGTCATTTTTCTCCTGTGCACAAACTCTTGCTAGTTTCAGCCAACACTAACTAGCCGGTCTTCAGAGAGCAGCGCCGCAGTAGTCTCCACCACGTCGCAAGACGCACAGCACGGCCTGGCACCGATCCAGAGAGCGCGGATTGGACAGCGACAAGACTGCAACTGTTTCTTTGTGTCTGCAGGAGATCTGAATCCCCAGAGATTGGATGAGTATTCAACTTCACTGCATTACAGCTCAAGAATTCAATTGTTATCCTAACCAGTTGATATAGATTTTAATTGCTAAGAGTTATGTACTTGTTTTGAGTATCTAGTGTAGAAGTTGTAATCCAAGTTGATTTACGAAACGGTCTAAATGAATGATATACCGAACGTATGTCCTCTTGGTATGTGTAACTCTTTGTGACTGAATGAATATATACCTTTTGTATTCTGCTAAACCTCACGATAAGATCTGTTATGTTTACATGCACGTTTTATGTATTAATAAATGTATTTTAATGTATTAGTACCCGTGTGTGTGCGTTGTTTGAGTTATACCGCATGGTTGGATTCTAAGGCCATTAAAAGAATCATTTTGTGATTTACTGCCACAATTAATAATTGTCCCAGTAAATGCCCAAACCCCTACAGAACTGGTGCCTCGTGAGAGCACACTACAATTATATATCATACAATTATATATTTTATATAATTCTTTATATTTTTATATATTATATATCATTCTAGATATTATTATTCTGTTATTTTATATAATATGATTATAAGGTGATTTCTGAGACACATTGTGGACGCCAAGTGGGAGAGAGAGAGAGACATTTAGTGTGTGTAACGCCAACGTGTTTTATGTTCTATAAGGAAATAAAATTGCAGACCTCTACCTGGTATCCCTGGGTGTTCATTTGACAAAACGCAGAGGAAGCCGTCCGCTACACAAAGATGATACTTTTCTAAAATGTATAACAAAATTAAAGACGATTAAAATCTGTAATCTGTAATCTTTCCACGTGTAATGTCATTAGAAAGTACAATATAATCCTGCTTTGTCTAACGATGGTATCAAAAAAGAAACCTGTGCTTAATGACAATTAAGGGACTTAGAAGTCAAAGAAAATGATTTACATTGTTTAATTTTAAACACTAAGTTATGAACGCAATTGGTGCTTTACAGCCATTGTGCATTACTGAGCTCTGCGCTTACTCCTCCCCAGTGCTACCTCCCCCTCTGAAACAGCGCAGTGGGCAGCACGCTGTTTTCAGAACCTCTGATTGGGGAAAAAAGACCTGCGGATCTGTTCTACATAACAGAAAGACAACAGAATATGATGTTTTCTATTCGAAACGTGTGTTGTTTTTATGAAATGAGTGTATTTTAAACGTTTCATTAAGAAGTAAAAACCTTACAGCATAGCCAGAGATTCTAAGCTGATCACGAGGAAGAAAAATCACCAGTTTTTCGCACATAAAAAGTGGTTATTAACGATCAAAACCTGTTTTTCTGGATTTTAAAGTCGTGCAATGTCTAAGTAGGAACATATTATATCTCGTTTTTTATTTATTTTTTAAGAATTAAAATAATCGTTTGCCCAGCCTAATTTTAAAGACCTCTACTTGTGAAACTTTTCACAGCCTGTACATAAAACTATATACACAATACTGCTGACAGCAGGAAAATTCCTATTCTTTACTCAGCAGCTTATTAAAAACAGCCCCCATCGTGTTCAAACTGATTTTTTTTACACAGAAGACTGACACAGCTTCGCGCTGTGAATCTGTTTTTCTAAGAAAACGTGTCCATGGGGGAAGGTGCAGTGTCTTTCGCTGGAAGACTCATCCTATTCTACTTTGAACATACCTGTGAAACCGGTTTAATTTGGCACAGCCAGCACTCCCGCAGAGAAAGATGAAAACCGCGCAGCACCAGACGAATACACAACATTAATGTAGGACTTTCGGGCTCGCATAGATTTACGCCTTACAACCTGCGGTACTGCTGTGTACATATAGTACGAACATGTTGTAATATTTAGAAATATAAAAAATGTCAATATACTGTAGTGTCCATAATATTTGCTATTTTAGTTTTTCAAAGAAATGTTTATTTGTTAAAAGAAAACTCATAGCGATTGCTGGATTTGAACACCCGACCTCACGCTTATAAATCAGTCACTAAGATGTCACGCCACCAAGGCAAGTCATGTGATATGGACTGAAACACCAATACACATATCAATATAGAAATATAGTTATACTGTTATTAATTTATTTAGATACGCGAATCCATATTATATTCCCTATAAATCCAATTCTAAAAGTATGCTTTTGTTTAATCCAATAACAAGAGTATTAGCAGAAAAAGTTAAAACGATCAATTTTTCACAAAGCATATAAACGTACAGTAATATGGTCAGAAGGAGCAGGTAAAAACGTTTCAAAATAACCACATGTACTGTAAGACTTTGATGCTTAAAATGTTTAGGGAGAAATGGAATACTGGTGTGTATTTTTTCTTTAAAATACCAAGACTAGCCATATACAGTACAGTTTACATACAGTAATATGTTTATGTTCCTAAATTAATATTGTTTAAGAGCATGTGAAAGGCATGGTGAATTGGAGCTTCTCAAAACTTACTTTGTATGATTGGAAACGAATACGTGATCGGATCAATGAAATGTTGTGATGTTACTTTTTGTCAATGAAAAAATAAAGTATTTTCGTTTACAAAGATGGTTACAAAGAATATGGACCAGGGTAATACTTTACAGCTTGTCCAAGGTCATTCATTATTAATACTATTAGTAATATCTTCGGTAAAGACTTTGATACATAAAATATTTCTGCATAATTAAAATATTTATGATAAAGGTGGTAGGTTATACAACTTAAATTCTTAATTGAATAAAGATTGTCCCTCAGCAGTGATCGGGATTCGAAACCTGGTGTTTTCTAGCGACAGGTCAAATGCTGTACATGAGCGGTTAAGCTTTATTAGCTCCACCAGGAGGTGATTCCGGATACTATTTTCTTACTGCGGTATTATACGGTATGGCGCTATATGACATGTTATGACGCGTTCTGATGCAAGATGCCCACCGCGTTTTACCGCGGTGTACCCCGCTCGTTTTGAATGGCTGCATCTGTACTGTACAGAGACTTTTAATACCTGGAGACAAAGAACAAAGAAACCGGCCCAGCTAGCCGATGCAAACTGAGGGGAATGTAGTACAGCCCGTGGGAGGATTTCTAGGGTAACCTAAAGGGAGACTGGAAATTGGCCTGGGTGGTACCCCTCTCCTTCAAGGGGCTGTTCTTCTCTGAGCCATCAAAGACTTTACTGAACTCTATTCAATACTTTACAGAAAGGACTTCTGTCCATCTGGATTCCCTCCTGTTCTTGGAACTACCTTTTGGTTGCTGTGGATACTGTTTTTTTTTTTGCTTCTTAGAACTATAACAAATGCTGATGTATGCAGAAAATAAAAAGGGAACTTAATACTAATGTCTGTAGCTTGTCTGTCAGTGGATTGGTGATTCTGGGAGATAAATCAAACCTGTGAGAAAGAAGGGGGCCTAGAATCCTGTCCGATTTGCTAGGTGGCTTAGTCATACACGAGTCAGGAACATTCCTTGTCCAAAGGGTTCACCTTACTGTGACACTACTGTCTGCCTCTCACAATGTGTCATGATGGCACACCAGTTGCCTCCACAGAGTGACAACCCTGTTGCTGAGGCTGAGACTGCCCCTGCTGGACTCCCAGGCAAGGTCAACTCCCCTATGGGGCTGTGGTTCCTGTGGTAGAGCAGCCCATAGCCCCTTCTTCACAGCCAGCCAGAGTCAGGTCCAGAACAGCCTGGCTTAAACACTTCATCACTAAATTTTATTGGCTTTTGGTTGTGTTTGCCAGACCTACTTCCAGCAGTTCTTGTTTCTTTGACTGGAAGAATAGTGTTCTTGTCATTTTCGGAAGGGGGGGAGAGTTCGATGTCACGTTGGGGTCAACTTGTGTTTGTAATGCTGTTGCGCTTTTGTTTGGAGTTACTGAGTTACAGCACTTGGGTGCCTTGGCAGATTTTTTCTGTTTGCTTTAAATAAAGTCATGCACAATAAAAAGCAGACATCTGTTGAACCTGTTTACTTCAGTCCCTGGTTTTCCACGGAGTATCATCGAATATACCAGAATTTTTCTGATCACAGACAATTTCCAAATTACAGTTAATTTTTACACAATGGGGTTTTATGATAACTGTAGCCAACCAAAAATCTTTCCTGAGAGACTGAGTGGAGATAAAGATACCTTTAAATCACAATTTGCTTTTTATATTTGTTTTTTTTTGCCATCCATCATTTCCCACAAATTTTCATATAAATATTAAAAAATAAAGTTATAAAATAGAAAATATATTACCTACTATATATTATATAAAATATTATATTATATATAAATATATTAGATAAATATATATTTAATTATTTAACAAAATATCACTTCAGGTAATAATCATTCTAGAACAGATTTCTCTTGGTCTGAACAGAGTTGATATTAATAGATTCCATGATATCAATAACTTTCCAAAATCCTTTCAAAATAAAACAAGTGTATGAAATATGGTGGTTATGAACTCTAGTATCCCCACAATTTTGCCAAAAAGCAGTTATGTTTGTTCTGTGGTTTAGCTTGTATTATTGTTTTTTTTTTAAGATCTCATCTGAATTTTCCATGCATATTCCCTCCAAAACCAAGAATTACTGTAGCTGTCTTAACAGTATTTTGAAAGATATTATTCCAAACATTAGAAAATGATTCTACTTGTGATTCTCCCATTTGGACAGAACTTTAAATTCTCCTACTTTGGCTTATTTTCCCAACAAATGACTTTATTGAACCAACACAATCTTAATACTTTATTTATCAGTATACTTGATGTTTTTGCAATAAACTGGATTCAAAGGAGGAATTGCACCAAACATTTTCTTGATCCCCTGAATCTTTGTAATATAACTTCTAATTTGCAAATAATTAAAAACATAGAATTTGGGAGATTAAATATTTTACATAAATTCTCAAATTCACCCTTTATAATTTTTTGTCTATATACTATAATCTATAATTATAATTATGTCTATAGATTAGGCATAGACAATCCTCTATCTTCCCATTGCTTAAAAGTGTCATCAATGTATTTGGTTTAAAATCTGAGTCTGTTTTAATTTAGCATAAATATATTAAGGAACAAGTAATAGGTTTATTCCATGCTGAAAAGAGAAGAAAGAAAACACAAAGTTTCGGCCATGGAGCCTTCTTCAGGTGTCACACTTGTTCCTTTGCAGCCTAAGCATGCTGACGTAGCTACCCACCTTAAATATATTAAGTCCTCTTTTATCTCTTTATTTTTACAAACTGAAACCCATGATTGTACAGTATTCCAAAAAAATATATTTTCCAATTTTTTTAAAGAGCTATTACATTTTGGCAGAGGGACTGCAGTAATAAATCTTTCCATCTGTCGAAATTCAATCTCTCTCCATTTAACTACTGAGTCCTTATCCATCTGTCAAAATAGGTTTTATCTGTGCTCCTAAATAATAATTAGTTAAATATGACAATGCCATCCCAGCCATTTCTTTAGGTTGCTTAATAATTTAAGCCTGACCCTTGGTTTCTTCCCACTACATATAAATGTAATCATCAATGTATCCCATTGTTTAAAAACTTTTGGGAGTATATTTTTTGGTTATGTCTAAAAAAGGAACACAAATTTTGGAAGAATATTCATTTTATAGTTTTATCTTTTCATATTAATTTTCCAGTACTCAAAAATATATTTATATAAATCTGGTGCTATATATTTCTGGGTCATTTATTCTGCTTCGCTCAGCATTGACTTTCGGATGTCCTAAAACCCGCCTAGCATCCAGGTCGCCCCACGTCCTCTGCCTGAGGGCATTGGTTTCTACTCGATTCCTGAACTGCTGAGCCTGGGCGTTTTCCCTGTTCCGCCGCTACGCATATGGGTCTTTTTCCACTCTCCTGCCTCTCCACGGTTTGTCCTTTCCGACGTCCGTGACAGAATGCTGAGCCACCTACTGACCCCGCGAGCGGCGCCTTTTCCTTTTCCGCAGTTTTTTTTCTCTGGGCTTTTTTTTCTCTCAGCTATCCAATTCATATCGCAGGATGCTTTTTTTTACTCCTGTGCCTGTGAGCGGGCTGCTGCCCAGCTTTCCTCAGGCTGTCTAGTCGGCATCCGTGATTGAATGTTGAGCAGGCCCTCCTGTCCTTATTGCTAGATATCACTCTGGTCATTCGTGTCTCTGAGTGGGTCTTGTGCCTGGCTTTCCTCGGGTTATCCACTCCGATATCAGCGATAGGGTGGTGAGCCTTTTTTCCTCTCCCATTCTAGTTGCTGGATATCACCTTCCTGACATCCACGTCTGTGAGCGGACTACAGTCTGGCTTTCCTTTGGTTGTTCACTCCAATATCAGTGATAAAATGTGAACGTTCCTATTGCCCAGTCTGCAGTATTTTTCCTCGGGTTTTTGTTTTTATTTTTGTTTTTTGCTTGGTGTTTTGATTTTTTCACTTCCTGGTTTCCCCTTCTCTCTGATCCCCCTATCCCCTGTGTTGTGGAACTTTTGGTTCCTATCTGTTTATTGTGGTTTGTTACCCTGGTCTCCCACATTTATTTCTGTGGTTGTTTGTGCTTGTGTCCTTGTCTTTTTTTTGTTTTAAGTCTCCGGAGCTCTACCTGACCCCCCCTTCCTCTACCCAATAAAGGTTTATACCCTGGAGGAGGGGTAGCTCTCAGCCATGTACTCCCGGAGGTTTCCTTTCAGTTAAATGAGGTTTTTCCTCCCCCATGTGCTGTGCAGCTCACTTATTTGTATGGGCATCAGGAGCAGCCCATGAAGGGGGGGGGGGGTACTGTCATGCCCCCACTCTGTCCTGTCCCTAGTTTCCTGTGCTTTGCTCTCCTTCCGGTGTCTCTCTCTGGGGCTATATATTTCCGGGTCACATATTCTGCTTCGCTCAGCATTGACGTTCGGATGTCCTGAAACCCTCCTAGCATCCAGGTCACTCCACGTCCGCTACCTGAGCGCATTGGTTTCTACTCGACTCCTGAACTGCTGAGCCTGGGCTTTTTCCCCATTCAGCCGCTACGCATATGGGTCTTTTTCCACTCTCCTGCCTCTCCATGGTTTGTCCTTTCCGACATCCGTGACAATCTTGAGGTACTGTTTAACCCACTGTCACAGCCTCTGATGTCCTTACAGATATTCTGTATCCAGACTTTTATCCATACTGTTTGATAACCTCACACCTGAAGAAGGCTCCACGGCCAAAACGTTGTGTTTTCTTTCTTCTCTTTTCAGCATGGAATAAACTTATTACTTGTTCCTTTGCAGTCTACGTATGCTGACGCAGCTACCCACCTGTTTAATAACTTCCGTTAGTGCATCTGACTGATTTATTATAATAATAATAATAATAATAATAATAATAATAATTGCTTACACTTATATAGTGCTTTTCTGGACACTTCACTCAAATTGCTTTACAGGTAATGTGCAGCATCCACCTGGATGATGCGATGGTAGCCATAACGCGCCAGAACGCTCACCACACATCAGCTATCAGTTTGGAGGAGAGCAGAGTAATGAATCCAATTGTATCTGTCAGATACAGAATCACATTATCTCCATACATTTATGCTTTTATTCTCCACCACATCGTCTCTTAAACTAACATTACTCCTTCATTTCTGCTAGTGATTATATATAGAATAAAAATCAGAGGTGAAAGTGTCCCTCTAAAAAGACTAATGTATCTGATAATGTTCCAATAACTCTTACATTAGCTTTGGCTGTACTGTACATCTTTTGAAGCCTCAAATAATCATCAAAATTACATTTTCTAAAAGTATAAAAAATAAATGGACATGAATCCCTGTTAATGCCTCCTCTGCATCTGAAGTTACCAGTGATAATCGCTCCTTTGTTTTTCAAATATAATCAATCAAATTAAAAGCAAGTTTAGTGTTACCATTCATAAGTCTATTCGGTACAAAGCTGAATTAATTAAACTAGCAGAAATCTTACCTAATCTACTTGCAATAATTTCTTGTATGCAGGTTTTGATCAATATTCAAAAATGATATGGGCCTATGTGAAGAACAGTCATCTGAGTCTTTACCTTCTTATATATTAAAATAATAATAGAGGAATTCCATGTTTGTGCGTGTTGCCTTTTATCCAGTGACCATTTAAATAATTTATGTAAAAGGTGTTATTTCCTGTATATACTTATAAAACTCATTTGTGAAACCATCACTACCTGGACATTTTTCATTTTTTTGTATCGCCGCCATAACTTCCTCTTCAGATACTGGTTTAATAAACTGCATTTTGCTCTGTGACCTTTAGTAATTTAATATTTGAAAAATATTCTCTCATTCAGAACCCTGTTTTCTGGTGTATACATATTTTGGTAATATTTACTGAATTTCTTTAAAATCTCAGTCCTCTTTATTAAATATTACAAACTTTGATTTTTGACCCATAATATAGTTTTTTTTTTACTTTCCTTAATCTAAAGGCTAATAATTTTTGTGCCTTTGAGCTCCTATCATAATATTTCTGTTTAGTGAAAACAAGTGCTTCAGTAATACTATCTGATATCAGGAGGAATATTTTGCTTTTGGTCTCTTCCTTTCCTGTTGAACTCCCTCACACAACAGTTAAATTTACTTTTGACCTACCCTTCTTTTTACAATACCTTCTTTCTGTGCTTTGTGTTTTTCACTGCATTAGCAATTCAGTTTTGAATTCATTATAAAGTTAAGGCCTTCTCCCATTATCATTACCCGCTTAGCTCTGAACCAAAAAGTTGGAGCAACTTTAACATCGGACATTGTTCTGGTGGATTATATATATTTAACAGTGTTACAGTGTAATATATTTTCTGTTTCCAATAACTAAAATATATCTACCATCTGTTGTAACAGAAAGGATAAGGTTCTGGATCCCGAGATGAAGTTAAACAGATGAGTTTATTGCATGCAAGGAACAATAAAGCCGAAGTCTTGTTTCCCGCAAGAAACAACAAAACCGAAGTATTGTTCAAAGTGCTGGTACAAACTTTAGGTTTATATATCCTTTCCTTTCCGCTTCTGACGTCACTGTTATTATGGTAAAGGGGGGAGGTCACGTGTCTGGCCAGTTTACAGCTTTTTGGCCAAATGGTCAGGGATTAAGTCCCCAGGGGGTTCCCTAGCTCTCCTAGTTCACATCTGGAATCATTATCAGTTAACCCCCTTCCTGCCATAAACTCCAGCGTTAGAAGTCTAATCTTCATGCAGAAAGGACTTAAAATTAACCCTGTCTTCACATCTTACTTCACATCTCTATCAATATCAGTTATTAAAACCTGAAAAGGAGTCTATTTTTAATCAAAATAGCCACTCCTCTCCTTGTAAAATGATGTGAGGTAAAGAAAACCTTGCTTTACGTTACTTGCCCTAATTTTTGATGTTTCTTTTCAGACCAATGTGTATCTTGTAAAAAACTTTTATATCATCTCCATCCTTTTTTAATTTTCAATATACAAAATAGAAAATTACAAATACAAATACAATACAAATGCAGTATCACAAAAAAATACAGTGATCCTGAAAAAAGTTTTAAATGTACAGATGTAGCCATTCAAAATACATGATAAAACCCTGTAATGCAGGACTGGGGCTGTAGCTTGACATGGCACGTGATTTGCTGGCCAAAGATGATCAACAGGAGGTGCTTGTGTTGTATTAGCTGTTAGTGAAATTATTGCTTCATTTAATCTCTCTACTATGCATGTTTAAATCTGCTTAATATGGAATATAAATATGAAATTTTACAACTAAAGGGAAATTTTGGTAGCTGAGCATTAAAATATCAGGAGCATAACGTCTCTGCATGTCATTTCGTCATAAACAATATTAATTTAAGAACATAAATATATTATATATTCTGTATATGGGTGGTAGTGGTACAGATGCATCCATTCAAAGTGGGCGGCACAAACACGTACCACAGGTAATTGGCTACATCCTCGTGCATCGTGACGCGCAATACCATGGTACATGATTGGTTGACCAACAGGGGCACTCGTGGTGCGTTGGTCGGTCGTAGAAAGATTTAAATGTCTTTACTGTGGCTGTTTAAGTATTGAATATTTATATGGAATTTTACCACTGAAGGGAAATCTTAGTAGCTGAGCATAAAAAGAATAGGAGCATAACGCGTGTGAAGGCCATAAACAATATTAATTTTGGAACATAAACATACAGTATTACAGTATATGGCTGGTCTCTGTACTTTAAAGAAAAAATACACACCAGTATTCCATTCCTCCCTAAACATTTTAAGCATCAAAGTCTTTAACTAACATGTGAAATAGCGTGTATAAA
This sequence comes from Atractosteus spatula, assembly GCF_055471065.1. Taxonomy (NCBI): domain Eukaryota; kingdom Metazoa; phylum Chordata; class Actinopteri; order Semionotiformes; family Lepisosteidae; genus Atractosteus; species Atractosteus spatula. Next base: position 37,484,139 of record NC_142709.1, read on the forward strand.
AAGTGGTAGTTTTAAGCTTTTCTGCTAATATAGTATGGAATCGCCCATCTAAATAAATTAATAACGATATAATTATATTCATATACTGCAACACAGTAGTACACGCTATACAATGTCTGTTGATTCTGTATGTGTAGGGCTGTTTCACCGCTCCTCGTGACCTTGCTGGTGGTACTGTTGTCTACGTTCCCGACCAGAGGTTGTGTGTTCAAATCCAGCCGGCGCCACATCTTTTCTTTTAACAAACATTTCTTTGAAAAAATAGAATAGCAATATTATGGACAATTAATTGACAATAAATATACAAAAGCACATATTTAATTTGGGAAATAGTTTTAATATGTAAATAGTTCCCTGGTTCTGCACCCCTGGGTGTTTCTCTCTCTCTCGCTTGTTCGCTCGCCCCCCTCAATTCAATTCAAGGTGCTTTATTAGCCCAAAACAGACAATACACACTAGCCGAATATTTGACCAAGATATCCAGACACAGCTGTATGAGCTCCACCAGTTATTACACTGGTCCACACTATTTGCATAGTGATTGCATTTGAGATGCCACTTTTAAAGGAGATATATAAAATAAAGTTTTTATTATTGTTATAGAGAAACATGATCAGATTTTCCCTGGTTGAAAAAAATGATCTAAAGTATACTAGTTTGTCACTAGTTTGTCACTCTTCTCATTCTCTCTTTGCTAAATGGGTTTTCATACTAATCTGATCAATCTAACTGCCTATTTTCTGTGCTTTCTCTATCCTGCTAGATTTGCAATTATTCTGAAAATTTTCTTCTTGAAATAACTCATTTCTAAATACCTTTTTTCACTGTTAACATCTTGCAGCAACTCTGCGACAAAATAAACACTTAGCTCAACCTGACAGTTCATCCTGCTACCAACATTGAAAAAAAAATCTTAAGATTTCTATATTTATTTTTTTAGTGGTTTCATTAGTGACAAAGGCTAAGCTTTCTTGGAAAAATGTCTTTTATGTAAACCATGTTGGCTATTAATTCATTTAGGGCGCACTGACAGAATTGCTGTTTTTTATGCATGCCAAAAAATTTCGGTGCCGTCGTCTCCACTTTAAAGGTACCCCGTGCTGGAAGAATTTGCCCTCGGAATGTTTGCCCAGTGTACTAATATAGGCACATCCCGGAAGTTTGACTTCACTGTGTAATGAAGAAATTTTAAAGACTACTTCTTAGCGTAGATAAAAAAGCTTGGATTCCCATGGACAGTATCTTTTTCACATATCTTTTTCTGTTGTCTTTGTTGATCTCTTGAGGATCCTTGTGATATTTTGAGCTCTCGTTGAATGATAAAAGTGTCGCAGTTTAAATCATTTTCGTTGTTAGAAATTATGAAACGCTCTGTTAAAAGCAAGGGAGTTTTTATGTCCGTTACAGTAAAAGAAAATGCCTGACAAAGTAGGGCTTGGACAGATTCCAAGTGCTTGTACAAATGTGCTAATGAAATGAGCAAAAAAAGTCATTTATTCCTTTATCATATTGGCTAGCTAATGTCCTGTCGTCCTTAGTTAGATCAACGAAATGCTGTGGTGTTTGTCAAAGAAAAAAATAAAAGTATTTTAGTTTAAAATGACGGTTAGAAAGAATGTGGACCAGCGTAATACTTTGAGTTTACAGCTTATCCAAAGTCATTCATTATTAATACTATTAGTAATACCTTCGGTAAAGGCTTTGATGCATAAAATATTTCTGCATAATTAAAATATTTATGATAAAGGTAGGTTGTGTACTTTTGTCCAACTGCAATCTTACTTTCATAAAATATACCAACTTTTTAATGACTGATGATTAACATGCTGTAATACACAGTTTAAATTTAAAAGCTCAAATGCTGTACATGAGAGGTTAAGCTTTATTGGCTCCTCCTGGTGGTTTTACAAGGTGATTCTGGATACTCTCCAGCATGACGTCAAATGACGCGTTATACCGCGTGATACTGTGTTTTCATGCGACGCCCACTGCGGTGTACCGCGAAATACCCCACGCGTTTTGAATGGCTGCATCTGTAGCTTAAATAAGAAGTACACAACAGTATTCCGCTTCATAAACATTTTATGCATCAAAGTCTTTTAACTCTGTCACTAACTTGCTGTCATTATTGTAGTAAAAAAAATGTACTTTTTAGAATCTTCTTAATAGGGAAAATAATATGGAATCACATAGCTAAAGAAATTAATAATTTTAATCATTTTAATTTAAGGATCTTAATATAATATATTAATATAGCTGGTTGTAGTACAGTTTCTTTGTAAATTCTTTGACTCATTCACTCTCGATTACTTTAGAAACATTTTATCCTGTCTGTTTCAGCTATGTTTCCGAGTGACATATTTGATTCCGAGTTTGATTCCCACTAAGGGCACAAATTTTTCTTCAAACAGACTCCTTTATTAAAAATAAAATAGTAAATATGATGTACACTATATTAACAATTATTTATTTTTTTATATATATCACAACATATTCAATGTTAAATGATATTGTTACAGCTTTAGGTGAGAAGTGTCTCCTAGATTTTAGATAAAGTTTACAAGGGTAAACACTTTTAGTTTTAAAGCAGAGAGGATGTTTGCTGAGGTCTGGGGGGGTCCTTGAGCAGAAGCAATTCTAAAGTTTACCTTTGTATACCTAGGTAAGTTGTGGATTACTGATTGTCAAGGAGCAGTAAAGACACACATAATATAAGATTACATTAAGAGCACAGAAGTGGGAGAGAAGGAGAAAACAAGAGACAGGCAACAAGGAGAGGAGAGACAAGAGTCTGGATGAGTTGGGACTTGAAGCTTGCGCCAGGCGAGAGCCCCTGCTTCATGAACATCCAAACCAAGTCTGACTGGAGCTGAGTATTTGAACCTTGTTAGAGAGAGTGTGCTATTCTGTGTTTTTAGGGAACTTGGGTTTCCTGCTAAAAGATAACTCAGTTAGGAACATCTTTCCTGTTTAGGGTGCATTTTAAGGAAAGTGATATAGGCACCCATTTATTTTGTGGCATTCAGCGTGTAGAGAGAGAACTTTAACTTCAGGTTGCTTTATATTTAGTTAGAAGACAGCTTATGTCTTATGTGGCCTCTGTAGGCACAAAAAGTTTAATGGTTAATAGCAGTCTGGGGTTTTTTGGTTGATCAGAATGTTAGGCCTCTGAAACGCCTTTTTTGTAAATACTGCACCTAGCATAACTTGTGAGTTGTATGTTTTGTAGTGTAGTCTGTGTCTCATCACTGTAATAAATATTTGTTTAATCAAGTGTACTTGAATTATTACTCCTCTCAACAAAGCTGTGCCAGAGGACAAATAATTCACTTGCCTCTAATTATACCAGCCACTCAAGTATATTGCTAGAAATCACTTACAAGTTGGGCGTCATGAATAATTATTTCACTTATTGACTTATCCGCTTGGTCATTTCCTGACTTTCACCATTTTCATGATCCCTCATTTGTAACAATAATAATATTAAAATAAAAAAAGTAAATGAGCAAACGTGAATACCGTCAAAGGTTGAAGTAAAAAAAACAGTTCAAATGGTTTAATTCAATTCAATTCAAAATACTTTATTCATCCCAGTGGAGCAATTTAACACAAGCCTTTACAACAAGCCTTAAAATTAAACCATTTATATTTAAATTATAATCGAGAATAACAAAGTGGTATTAAAAATACCACTGAAACTATAATTTATCTGATCATTATTAACAGTATTAATTTATTATTAATAAATAATAATTTCAAACTTCTTGTATTTTTTTCAGAATCATTTGTTTTCTCAGTTTTTCAGAACTTTTGCTTCCTTATTATCACAGATGTCGGAAGGGACGAACCGACAGGAGAGCCGGCAGGAGAGCGAAAAAGACCCTATGCGTAGCGGCTAGACGGGGGTTAGCCCGGGCTCAGCTGTTCAGGAAATGCCATATAGAAACATATGCCCTCAGGTAGCGGACATGGGGCGACCTGGTGCTAGGCGGGTTTCAGAATAATCTGAACCTCAATGCTGAGCAAGGAGCAAAGCAGAAGCAGGAAGTAAATAGGCTACACAACAAGACACACCAGAAAGACATGGATAATCACAGGGAACAAGGAACAGGAGAGAAGTAGAGCACCTTCTAGGTGTACTGGGCATGACAGTACCCCCCCCTTTAAGGGAGGATCCTGACGCCCATACAAATAAGTGAGCTGCACAGCACTGGGGGGAGGAAAAATCTCACTTAACTGAAAGGAAACCTCCGGGAGTACACGGCTGAGAGCTGCCACCTCCTCCAGGGTATAAACCTTTATTGGGTAGAGGAAGGGGGGGTCAGATAGAGCTCCGGAGACTTAAAACAAAAAATAAGACAAAAAAAAGACAAGGACACAAGCACAAACAACCACAGAAATAAACGTGGGAGACCAGGGTAACAAACCACAATAAACAGATAGGAACCAAAAGACGAAACTGACCGAAACTGGAATCATACTTTCAGGTTGACCGTGACCCCTAGAATATGTGGACCCACTGCAATTTCCATTCCAACAGAACAGATCAACTGAGGACGCCATCGCCACAGCTCTACACACTACCCTCTCACACCTAGATAATAAAGGAACGTATGTGAGAATGCTGTTTGTTGATTACAGCTCAGCATTCAACACTATTGTACCCTCATGACTTATCACCAAGCTCTGGGACCTAGGACTAAGCTCCCTTCTTTGCAATTGGATCCTGGACTTTCTGACGGGCCGACTGCAGGTGATGAGAGACAAATACGTCCCCCACTCTGACTCTGAACATTGGTGCCCCCCAGGGCTGTGTACTCAGCCCTCTCCTCTACTCCTTATTCACCCACAAATGTGTCACCAAGAACAATACAAACTCTATCATCTAGTTTGCGGACAACACAACGGTAATCAGTCTGATCGCAAATGGCAACGAGACTGCATACATGGAGGAGATTGAAACCCTGGCAGCATGCCAGGACAACAACCTCTCTCTGAACACCAGCAGACTAAGAAGCTGATCGTGGACTGTGGAAAACATCAGAAAGCTCCCATTTACATCAGTGAGTCTGCAGTGGAGAGGGTCAGCAGTTTTAAGTTCCTATGTGTTAACATCACAGAGGACTTAATCTGGTCTCACCACACCAACATCGTGGTCAAAACGACACGGCAGCACCTATTCTTTCTCCAGAGGCTAAAGAAGTTTGGCATGCTGTCACATATCCAAGCCAACTTCTACAGGTGCACTATTGAGAGTATTGTAGCATTTACAGGTTCTTCTCAGGACAAAGGACTAGTGGAGACACGATAAATAAACCAAGCGATAGCTTTATTCTTTTATCAACCACGCAAAATCCAAACACAGGATATACAAACACATGAGGAGACTGACGGAACACGTACACATCTTTAGGGTGGTAGTTACTTAACAACAGTCTATACACTTATAAGGCTACACAGGACACTAGAACTACTATAACACTATTAACACATATAGGGTCAGCTGCTGGTCATCATGCTGACCCTCAGACTCTCCCCGGCTACAACTCCCAGCCTGCCCAGCGGTACTATGAGTGCCTAGGGGCGCTTCCTCCTCACCACCGGGTGAGGGCGTTACAGTATCCTGACTGGCTGCATCACTGCCTGGTATGGGAGCTGCTCCACCTGGGATTGCAAAGTACTGCAAAGGATGGTGAAATCAGCACAACTCATCACCGGCTGGGTGCTACCGGACATCGAGGATATCTACTCTGTTAGATGCCTCAAGAAAGCCAGGTCAATACTCAAGGACCCCAGTCACCCAAACCATAATCTGTTTTCCCTACTACCATCTGGAAAATGCTACAGAAGCCTACAGACAAAGATCAGGAGATTTCAAAACACCTTTTACTCTAGGGCAATAAGACTGGTGAAAAGCCAGCCACAGCAGCCACCAGCGATTACCTGAACAACCATTGATAAATACTCAGTCCACTGCATTTTTTGTCTTTCCCCCTGCATTTTTTCTCGCCTGCGTTTTTTTTTATTATTGTGCAAACTTGTAAATTGTTACTGATAATTTATTGTATTCTTCTTGCAACCTATTACATTCTGTCCTATCTCTCCTTGGCAAGCTTGCTGAAAATGTATTTTACTGCCGACAACCATCGGTGTATGATGAATTGTTGTTCATTGATAAATAAACCTTGATTAATTGATTGATTGAGTGTCCATGCTAGAATTAGACATTGCATGACTTTAAAAGCTATAAAAACTGGTTTAGATTTTTCTTTCTTGTGAACATTTTTTTTATGTTTAAAAAGGTCAGCTTCCCACTTTCACCTTGCCTTAACCATATTGGGGATATAGCATGTTTGGGGGCTTTTTCTGTTTTGTGGAGCCAATATTTTTTTCTTGAAACACGGGTGCTGCACTTGGAGTTGTTTTAGTTTGTAGTGGTCCATTATATAACAGGTATTATGGTACTACAGTTTGTATTACTGGGGACATTTCAGATGTTAAACTGAGGAAAGGAGACAACCTCTACCTCCCGGACAGATAAAGGTGATAAAAATCCATTCAAAAGCATGAAATGTGCTAACACAAAATGCTAACAGAGCCACTTGTAAGAGCAAGGTGACTTTCTGCTCAATTACATGAGAGCTACTGTACAGTCAGATAGATTTTAAATTATTTTGGCAACACTAGATGTTTGTCAAATTCACCTGCTTTATGCAGTGCATGATATCTGAAAACGTACCTTTTTCTCTCGTGCAAACTCATCAACTCATCAACTCATTACTTTTTATAATTCTAAAACTTGGACGATATGCCTCGTGGGCTCATTTTTAGTATAATTAACCCCCTCCCAAACATGCGTATCCCATGAAGTCAGATCCACAGTTATACCAAAACAGAAGCGTACACGGCAATGAATGCCAGTGTGCTCGTATACTGTATAAATCTACTGTATAGACAGTGTAGGGGTTTTGTGCATTTACTGGGACAATTATTAATTGTAGCAGTAAGTCACAAAATGATTCCTTGATGGCTATTAGAAAACTGACCCAGAGGGATAACTCAGCAATGCACACACGGATACTAATAAACGACAATACATTTATTAATACATAAAATGTGCATATAAACATAACAGATCTTAAGAGTGAGGGTTAGCAGAATACAAAAGGCATATATTCAATAACGAAGAGTTACAAACCAAGAGGGACATACATTCAGTATACCGTTTCATGAATGAATTTGGATTACAACTTCTACACTAGATACTCAAAAGCAAGTACATCACTCATAGGAATTAAATTGATATCAACTGGGGTTGAGGTAACAATTGAATTCTCGAGCTGTAATGCAGAATGTCGAATACTCATCCAATCAGTGTGGATTCAGATCTCCCACGGACACAAAGAAACAGTGGCAGGCTTGTTACTGCATTGGCGTCCTCTGGCCCGGTGCCAGGCTGTCCTGGTTTGGCATGATGTGGGAGAAGGATGAGAGATTCCTGCTGCGCCATGCTGGAAGTGGGCTCTCTGAAGACCGGCTAGTTAGTTCTGGCTTACTAGCAAGCGTTTGTGCACATGAAAAGTGACTGCTGGTCCAAGCAGGTCACACTCTTTAGAGGGGAAGAAGACCAGTTCGTTCCCAATGTAGCACTAGTCCTAAATACTAATATTCAGCTGTTGACAGTTCCGACCGTAGTTCACTCGTTGATCAGGCGAGCATTCACGATGGATTACTGGTGATTCACGAGGCTTGCTGCTGGGCTAACCATGGTTGGATCCTTTGGTTACACGCAGGTGACCTCCATTCTCAACTCTTAGAACAAAGGAAAGTCCTGGCACTCGGACACACTGGCCGTTATGTGATTTTCCGAGATGAGTCTGAGAATGTCCTGGAGGAGCCTTTGAGGAGCCTTGTGCTGCCTGTTTTATCCAGAGGAACTACGGTTTGGTTGAAAGTTTCATGGGCATCCAAGATCCACGTGGGGTTACCCTGCCCTACCAGTTCCTGATTGGCTGATCAAGGTGCATGATGAGTAACAATGCACTCTGACCTTAAGGTTGTAAACCTTGGGATGAGACTCTCCCAAGGAATCTCCCAGACAGTAACGCGCCAGAGATGACCATAGTCCTATAGAGTTTTGTTTATCTTTGACATTTCAGCTTATCTCAAGGCTGTAAGGGAGGGAAGGCACCTTGATCTCTGGAATTCTGGCCAGACAGCTAACCACAAACTTCTCTTAATAGTTGATTGTTATGAAACATGATCTTAACCATACATCCTGACAAATTCCTTGTAACCATGGAAATCTTGGCGTTACTGAGCAGTATAAAGGTAACTGCTTTCTTTGTATTTTCTGAACATCTCTACTATTGAGGTGCTCCTTGTATGCATCCAATAAAGCCTGTCTGTTTCCACTCTCATCCCAGAGCAAGAACTCTTCTTTTACATCAATTTGTCACTGCGAGCAGGGTCCTCCAGCGGCGCAGGAAAGCCCCATGGAGCCCCCTCTTGTCTAACAGGAATGTTTGAGTCTTTCTCAGACTCACATTCCGGAATATCCCCAGCCCCGGTCAACAATCCTTGGAAGAACATGAAACAGCCTGTTAATAAAATTGTTACAATTTTGTTCGGTCAGTTCTTCCTCCCAGAATTTATAGATCGCATCGATCAGTTCCTGCTTTGTGACGGGCTTAGCAGTTTTCTGAACATAGTCTTTCAGCGAATGCCAAACCATCTCTATCGGATTTAGATCTGGGGATTCGGCTGGAGTTTTCACCCAGTTCACTCCTTCTGCTACAAGCCTCGCCCTTGCTGCTGTGTGTTTCGGATCATTGTCTTGGAAGAGACGGTGCTTTGATCCAAAGTGCTCCCTGATATATGGGGCGGCATGCTGTTTCACCACGGCTTCCTCAAAGAATTCACGATCCATAATTCCTTTGAAAATAAGAAGTGGTCCCGGGGCTTTTCTAGATATACCCCCCCCAGACGTGAACCTTCAGTGGATGTTTGGGGTTTGGCTTGTCTACATATCTCCCCTTTTTACAAAATGACATTGTTGAAAACTGTTCCAGAGCCACTGTTGTTTCGTCGGTGAAAAGTACATCATGAAATGCCTCCCCATGTTCAATCCATTGGAGTGCTTGTTTGAGTCTTTCCTCTTTGTTTTTTAGCCTTATCATGGGGCAAGTGTTGGTTTTTCTGTATCTCCATCCAAGCCTCCTGCGCACTCTTCTTATCGATGTCGGACTAATGCTCGCACCGAGGTCAGACTATTCATTGTTATTAATATGACTTAAATTCGATCATGTTGTGATATTTAGAAATATAAATTTGTTTGGTGCGAGTGAAGTTTTATTTAATCTCTGACCCAGGGAAAAGTTTTATTTTTTCATAGAAATGTTTGTTAAAAAAAAAGTCATGGCTCCAGCTGGATTCGAACACACAACATGAGATGTGTGAGTGAGGAACCTAACCCATAGCCGTCTTTGGACTTGCATCGACGGTAGCTCATCATTTTCATCAGTCAGTCTGTCGATAGCTCACACAATAGGACTTGAAGAAAAAGAGATCAACAGTTAGTTTTAAAAATAATGTATGTAGTTGTATTTACATGCAAGAAAAGTATTTTAAGAAAGTTATTTACCTTTGAATCGTCCTCGGTTTAGATTCTCTTTGCCTCCTCTCCCCTTTATAATGTCGTCTCACTGTGCTTTCACAAATGAAGATGTCCATCGAAGCCAAATGCTGTACAATGTCCCGTGTTGACTTCCCGTTTCTTTTCATTATTTGGTGTGAGAGAGTCTTCGTGATTTTGGCCATAGTCCGTCTCCTTACCAAAGCGATACAGTGGTGCAGCTTGAAGTCTGTACCTATATACTGTATAGTATGGTACAGATAAAACTCACACCATACCGATGAGCTAATACCAGGGAAAGACACTCCTATTTTATTTAAAATACAGTATGCCAGGAAATGTGTCTGATGCATTAGCAAGTTGAAAAAATTGCTTCGAAAACCTGGGCGTAACCTGGGTTGTTTCCTTTTTCTGATCGATCGCTCTCTGGATACACGTCTCACCTGTCCTGTTCTTTGTTTTCCTAATTTGCTGATTATGCCTGCTGCGATCCACTCCTGCCCTCACACCTAAAGAAGACTATTTTAAATTTCTTTGTGTGGTCCATTGTGCAATTAACCCTTGTATGTGCTGTCCTTTGACAAAACAAGGCTCGCCAGATAATGTGAATCGAAACCTGTTTTTCTAGCTTTTAAAGTCGTGCAATGTGTAAGCAGGAACACATCATTATATCTTACATATGAAAAATACATAATATAGCTCCCAAACAAACGCAAACGTGTTTTTAATAAAATGCTTTTATTCACTCATAATCTGACAATTTCAGGAAGACTAAGGAAGGACTAAGGAAGTTGTCATCTGTTGTTGAAGCTCTGTGAGCTCGGTGACTTTGAGACCACTTGTTATCCCAAGTTGTTTGAATCGCCACAATTCAAATAGAGAAAAAAGAGCTGACTGACAAGATTTAAGATGTGGCTGTCAATGTTGGATTAAAAAAACACGTTGCCCGACGTTAGTTGCATTGCTTGAAAAATAATTTTATTTCGAGAGACTGGATAAGTAATTCAAGTGTTTTTTTAACTTCCTGAAAAACAAGTAATAATTTAACAATATGTGCAAAAGTTTTATGATATGTCGCTGTTGTGAATGTTTGTGGAGTGTATCTTATTTGCCTGTCCTGGCTGTGCTCTCTCGCTCGCCCTTCCCCCCCTCTCTCTCCCAATTCAATTCAATTCAAGGTGCTTTATTAGCATGACAGATGGGTACAATCAGTGTTGGGTATTTACTTTGTAATCTGTGGTCCTTTTAACTGTTTTTACATCTACTGTAGTGCTTTGAGATGCCACTTTTAAAGGTGATATATAAAATAAAGGCTTTAACTTGCTTTAACTCCGCAAGTCTGAGTTCTTGTGTCCGTCCTATCTGAACCTGAAAGTATTACAATATGTATCTATATAGCAGGTGGTGTACAGCTTTTTAGTATAGATTACACTTTTCTAAAATGTATTTAAAAAATAAAAACGATTACAATCTAATCTTTCCACGTTTGATCACAAGATCCCAAGAAAAATAAATCTAAACGGGGAGAAAGCTATGCTGAAAGTTTATTAAGATACTTAGAAGACAAAGATATCAATTTATGTTGCATTTGTCTGATTGTGAATCAAAAAACACATATATTTAAACACACGTTTGCGATTTAAATCAAAACGCGATTTAAATCAATATAAATGTTTATATTGTAACGCATAGGTGACTATTCATTGTTATTAATATGACTTAAATTCGATCATGTTGTGATATTTAGAAATATAAATTTGTTTGGTGCGAGTGAAGTTTTATTTAATCTCTGACCCAGGGAAAAGTTTTATTTTTTCATAGAAATGTTTGTTAAAAAAAAAGTCATGGCTCCAGCTGGATTCGAACACACAACGTGAGATGTGTGAGTGAGGAACCTAACCCACAGCGCCACTGGCAAGGTCGCATGAGGAGTGTTGAAAAAGCCCTACAGAAACATTATCAATAGACAATGTACAGCGTGTACTATTCTTGTGTTGCGGTACATGAATATAATTATATCGTTATTAATTTCTTTAGATACGTGATTCCATATTATATTCCCATTTAATCAAATTCTAAAAGTATGCTTGTTGACTCCGTTATCACGTTAGTTAAAGACTTCGATGCTTAAAATGTTTAGGGAGAAATGGAATACTTTAAAGTACCGAGACCAACCATATATTGTATGTTTATGTTCCAAAATTAATATTGTTTATGGCCTTCACACGCGTTACAGTATGCTCCTATTCTTTTTATGCTCAGCTACTAAGATTTCTCTCAGTGGTAAAATTCCATATAAATGTTCAATACTAAAACGGGAACAGTAAAGACATTTAAATCTTTCTACGACCGACCAACGGACCACAAGTGCCCCTGTCGGTCAACCAATCATGTACCGCGGTATTTTGCCGTTGCCAATTACCTCCGGTACGTGTCTGTGCCGCGCACTTTGAATGGCTGCATCTGTATGCACGCTAGGGTGTGAACAGTTCAAATGGGTTGGATTCTACAGAAATTGGTTAAATCTCAGAAACTAAATAGACAGGGTGACCAGGGAGATCTCTGGTGTGCAATTATTATAAAGAAAAAAACAGGTCATTTTAAGAGAGTCTGCAGAAAGGACATGCAGGATGAAGAAAAGCAGGGATCTGCCCTGTGGCTCAGCTGACAGGGAAGGACAGGAAAAATGTAAGCTCCCAGCTAAGAGATTTGTCTGAGGATGATAAACAGTCTTTGAGAAATCTGTTAAACTAGAGAGTTCCCTTCTAGCCTCCCTAAGTCTGTCCCAGTTCCTTAAGCAAAATGAGGTAAAATTAAAATGTACTACTAATGGGGTATCTGCTTCTCTGTTATGGGATACAGGAGCACAACTGTTATGCTTGTCTCATTTCACTGCTCAGCGGTGTGGTGTACAGTATATGGGGAGATGGCAGGAGGCCACTGGAGTGGGGGGGCAGCAAGTTGTACTTTTGGAAGCCAAAGATGTTAACTGGGACAGCCCTGCAGCATTTAAAAGGAATTACTTTAACTATACAGGACAGTATATCATATGGCTCTGACACAGCACTTACGTGAACTACCTCAACTTACCTCTGTGATCATTCAGTATGTCTATGATATTATTATTGCTTCCCCTGACGAGGAAACCCAACTGTACAGCCTCTCTTGGAGAGGTCATAATAATAATAATACTAATAATAATAATAATAATAATAATAATAATAATAATTGTTTTCACTTATATAGTGCTTTTCTGTACACTACACCCAAAGCGTTTTACAGGTAATGGGGACTCCCCTCCACCACCACCAATGTGCAGCATCCACCTGGATGATGCGACGGCAGCCATAGTGCGCCAGAACACTCACCACACATCAGCTATCAGTGGGGAGTAGAGTGTTGTTCTATTCTATGGATATAGGCGGTGTCAACGTGAGCCTTCATTTAGCTTCAGAAGTCCTACCTAAAGGGACATACTTTATTTGTGGGAAAAATGTGTACCCTTGGTTACCTACAGAGTGGCTGGGAAATTGCTACTAGGGTTATATGGTTTCTAATGTCTGTGTCCAACCACACAACCTCTTTCATGTTATAAGGCTAACTAAAAGTAAAATTATTCAGACTGAACGATTTTTTGCTATAGCTTTTTTCATGTATGGGATAGCTAAGCTTGCTCGAGAATGTATTAATATGGCTACTTCTTAAAGTTAAAATTACTTCTAAATTACTTCTAAAAATTCGTTAATGAAACCTCTGAGGGGTTGAAAGCTATAAATGATAAAATGGTAGCTCTCTGAACGGTTGCTGTGCAAAACCAGTTGGCTCTTGATTACTACCTGGCTGCAGAATTGTCAGGAACATATCGCCAATTTAACCCAACATATTTATTTATGTGAGAGAATAATTGAATAATTGTAATTGATTTGAGCTTACCAGTGGAGTGAAAATTAAATTATCAGAACAAGAGCCCCTAAAGGCCTGCTGAATTCTAGTCTAGGTCTAGTGATAGTTGCTATGCTCGGGCTATTCACAATCATTTGTGGTTCTGAATAGTTGTGTGATTTATGGGATGCCGTGTAGCATAGAACCAGGGTCGGCACAAGATGTGAACTAAAGGTGAGAATAGAGACTGCATGCAATTTAAGATTGCCAGGCTGAGGCCTGGGCGGTGCTCTTAGTAGTCAGGCAGGCAATTTGTCTGCTATATTTTGGGATAGAAATTGATTATCCCCACCAGTTGGGGGGGGGGGACCGTCCCATTTATAAAAGCCAGGCCGTTCCCAAAAAACATCCCAATTATTGATAAAGGTTATTCTATTGGATTCACACCAAGTCTCTTACCAGCGTTTTAGGGAGTATAGCCTATTATCGGTTGCATCCCCATTGAAGAGGACTGGTAAGGGACTAAACGTACTTAAATTCTGACATTTTTTTTTGTGCACATAGAAATGAAATTACTCTTTAATACTTCGGATTGTTGGTACTTTATATCATTAGTTCCAGCGTGAACAACCAAGGTGGAGACCTCATTGCTGGAAAATATGCCTAGTTTCGCCTCAATGTCAGAAACCCTGGCCCAAGGTAGGCATTTTTTTAGGGAAACCACTGTTTTATGACAGTTAAGAATTCTAACATTCCTGATTATTGAGTCGCCAATTATAAGCACCTTATTCGCACTGCCGAGAGCAGAGAACCTGTTGCTGAGTCAGATTGGTGACTGGTGTGCGGGAGGTCTAGTCCTTGAGATCTTGGATACCCATCTGACTATGACCCAGGGCTTGCATGTGGTTGCTGCTGGTGCCGGCACCAAACTGGAGACAGCTGGGCTGGGAGGGACTACAGCCAATTCTGAGTTGACTAAGTCATCCGACTGAGCCAAATCTATCCATCCCTCAATCTGTTTAATTTCAGAAAGTGTGCTAATGCGCCTCTCCAGAACACAAATTCTGTCCTCAAAGTCTATTATAACTAAACATTTCTGGATTTTAAAATTATCTGCATTGTTGGTGGAACAGTCTACGCCGTACATGCCGCAGGACTCACAAAACACAGGGATGCTCCCGGTGGAAGACATTATCACAACTCACCATTTGTTAGATGCACTGTCGGAGATCGTCCTTGCCCAGGGCCAGATGGTCAGTCCTCCTGAGTCCTCCCGAGAAACCGAGTGCCTAAGCTGGTCACTGAAAACCGGGCATAGTTGTGTGATGATGCACTGTAAAACTTTATATGATAAGCTGTGTAATATTTTAAATTGTCTACGTTGTTATATAATTGAATATTATAGTTAATGATAGATATATTATTCAATGTTTTTATTCAGCAGCAGTGGCATGCATGGTCTCTCTCTCTGACGTCACTGGAACCAGAATGAACATAGACATTTTCAAAATGAAATCTTGTGCTGTTGTGAAGTTGACCAAAATCATTTGTATCAATGATAACAGCACCCCCATTAAGGAAGGATACCACTACTGGACCTGTGCAAGAATAGATTGGACAGGTGCACTCATCTGTCATAATCCCTTCAATGCCAATTTTGAACATAATACTGATGATTATTGCATGACATTAGAGTTCTACTCAATCTTTGAATTTTGAGGTACTACTAGTGGACTGTCATAGTTTATTTCGCATTATATTTGTTAACAGTAATTTAACCCAGACGTATGAGATTAATCTTCATGAAAAATAAAGGTTCTACCACTCTTTCAGTTACAGTTATATTTATAAAAATTATTATTTTCTTTTGTGTAAGATGTTTAATCAAACAAAGTATTTTGATGTAAAGGCTATACATCATGAAAAATTACAGAAAAGCAATGTTCTAAGATGTAAACTATAAAATGTAAACTTACTGTTGGTTGTTACGGAAGGTCAGAGCTAAATGCATTATTGCACTTAAAAATGGATTAATAAAGTTTGATAACATAATAATCATAGTTTGCTGATAATATCTTTCCCTTTATTTTTTTGCCTCTTATACGTATTATAGAGGGATAGGGATTAGAATTCCAATTATATTTGCCATTGTATTAATATTATAACAAATCTGAAATATTTTAAAACAGAAGTTAATAAACCTACTGTATTTCACACCTGTGTGCGAGATCACACTGTGCCTAGTGGGTGTTCTGTTTTGATTACTTAGGGAGTAAAGATTCAATGAGCACCAGGAGACCATTTCCAAAAATTACATCACTCAGTCAGTTATCTTTAGTACATATGTTGACAAAAGTCTGGATTTTCGGTTTCATGAAGTAAGATCAAATTGTATTCATTTGTATTCATATTATTTGGGAATTAGCTATTTGAAGGTGCCCCCTACAAACAGACAAAACAATGTAATGTTTTGTTACCAAGATATAACAGCTTATTTTTCTCTTATTTTATGTAACTATGTACTGTACAAGGAATTTGACCGTTAGTAGCACAGTCTGGACATGCACCTTATTACTGGATGAGAGGATAACAGCACAACAACATCTGAATACCAGCTTTTTTCTGTGCATTTGTGTGAACGGTAACATAAATATGTCCCCAAAAAAACCCAAGAGTTGCCATGTTTGCCTTAAAATGGAACATTAGCAAACAATAACAATGTCTTGAAAAATATTTTAACTTGCATTTCATAATACTTAATAACATACTGAAAATACATACCAGAACTAAATGCTATTCATTTAGAAGCAACAAACAAAAAGGGCTGGTATACATCTGCAGTTTAAGGTGTTAGGCTAGAGAGGTAATAGGGCATAATAGCAATAAATGATGAAGAGAGTAGAAAACATATGATGTTAACATCAAGGGAACAATCATTTTCCATTATAGTCCATATTAACAAATGATTTAAGGAAGAAGATGTATTTTCTATTTTTAAATTATTTTTCCCTTCATTCTTTAAAAATATTGGTCTTACTGTAATTTATTAAATAATTGTAATTCCTGTTTTGTAATAACTGTACAACCATTCTGGTTTGCTAGATATTTTTAATATACCTCCAAACAACAACCGTATCACCATATTCATGTTCTGCAAAGAGTGTGTTAAATGGAAGAGCTCACTTATGTAGCAATAGAATATTTCTTCTAAATTAAAATCACAACACATAGGACCAATTAATATTCTCTCTGCAACTGGCAATCAATTGATCACCCAAGGTTTGCAAATTCTGTTCTGTCCTCCTTGTTTCATTTCCTCTGACCCTCTAGAGGACAAAATACAGTTACTTGACCGTAGTCTTTTATCTACCCTCGACACCTTTGCTCCTTTAAAAACTCGAACCATCTCCTTCTCTCGCCCTGCTCCCTGGTACAATGACCATCTGCGATCCATGAAGGCAGCCTCTCGCAAACCTGAGTGTAGGTGGCATTTTTCTGGCCTAAATGTACATTATCAGGCTTGGAGAGATTACTTGTCTGAATATAAGGTCCTATAGAGTCTGTTAGATCCACCTACTTCTCTCACATCATTGAAAATCGCCAAAACAACCCGAGACATCTTTTCTCCACCATCAACAGGCTGCTCAAGCCAAACTGCCATACCACATTGCCTGCCTCATCACAACTTTGCAACACATGCTTAGATTTCTTTAGTTCAAGATTGACAACATCTGGCATCACATTCTCTCCACTACGCATATTATTTCCATACCTCCTCCCTCCTCATCCAACTGTTCTTGTTCCATTCTCTCCAGCTTCTCTCTTCTTGACTCAGCATCCCTCAATAAACTAGTAACATGCATGAAACCCACCACATCTATTTTAGATCCCATTCCCACCACTTTATTTCAGTCCTGCTTCTCTTCTCTCAATAATATACATGAATCCATGAGCACTGGCATTGTACTAACAGTCCTCAAAACTGCTGCCATTACCCCTGTGCCAAAAAAGTCTAACATGGCTCTCGACAATCTTAACAATTTTCGCCCCATCTCCAACTTACCCTTTCTTGCAAAAATTCTAGAACATGCTGTCACACTTCAGTTACATAACCACCTCATGACAAACAACCTTTTCGAACCCCTCCAATCTGGCTTCCGTCAACTTCACAGCACAGAAACTGCCCTGGTCAAAGTCACTAACGATCTTCTAATAGCTTCTGATTCTGGTTCTCTTTCTATACTCATCCTTCTTGATCTCAGTGCTAATTTTGATACTGTTGACCATAACATCTTACTTTCTCATCTTGAGACTGTGTTTGGAGTTTCTGACACTGCTTTCAAATGGTTTAAATCTTACCTCACTGATCACTGTCACTTTGGCTCTCTTAATGGGTACAGGTCTGAAATCGGTCTTGTTAAGTCTGGTGTTCCTCAGGCCTCAATACTGGGCACCTTGCTCTTCAGCATTTACATGTTTCCACTTGGTCAGCTTTTAAGATCACATGGCCTCAGCTTTCATTTCTACGCTGACGATACTCAAATATACATCCATACTAAACCTGATACTGATGTGGCTGTCTCTATTCTAATTGCATCTCTGACATAAAAATTTGGATGACTCAAAACTTCCTTCATCTTAACTGCGACAAGAGTGAAGTAATGCTTATTGGCACCCCCCATCAGCTTCGTAAAACCAGTCCTATAACCCTATCTGTAGATGGTTCTGTACTTGAGCTTCAATCTAAATTGAAAAACCTTGGGGTTATATTCGATTCTGGCTTAACATTCAACCCACATGTGCAGCATACTATCAAAACATCTTTTTTTCACCTCAGAAATATCGCTAGACTACGCCCTATGCTATCACTAACTGTGGCTGAAAAGCTGATCAACACATTTGTGTTCTCTTGAATTGACTACTGTAATGCTCTACTCGCTGTGGTATCTATATCTACTTTGAACAAACTGCAGTATGTCCAAAATTCAGCAGCCAGAATCCTGACCAGGTCTAGTGCAAATGATCACATTACTCTTATCCTGGAGTCCTTGCACTGGCTTCCGGTCAAATTCCGTGTAGACTTTAAAATCCTCATGCTCACCTATAAGGCTCTGCATGGCTTAGCACCTCAGTACCTGTCTGAACTATTATCATCCTACTCTCCACCTTGCAACCTTTGCTATTCTAATTCTGCTCTCCTTACTGTCCCCCAAGCCCGTCTACATTATATGGGTGACAGGGCCTTCTCCTGTTATGCCCCCAAACTGTGGAACTCTCTCCCCAAGGATATCAGAGAGTCACCTTCTCTAAACTCAAATCCAGACTCAAAACCCTCTTCTTTAGAAAAGCCTTTACTTACAGATGCAGCCATTCAAAATGCGCGGTAAAAACCCGCGGTACAGTAACCTACCCACAAGCCACCGCAGGGCACCGGAGGGCACCGCGGTAAGTGATTGGCTGGCCAAAATGACCGACAGGGGCACTCGTGGTGCATTGGTTGGTAGTGCAAAGATTTAATCATTTAATGTCTTTACTGTGCACATTTTAATCTGCTTAGTTTTGAATATTTATAGGGATTTTACCACTAAAGGGAAATTTTAGTAGCTAGGAGCATAACGCATCTGAAGGTCATAAACGATATTAATTTAGGAACATAAACATTACTGTATGTATGTAAACTTTACTGTGTATGGCTGGTCTTGGTAGTTTAAAGAAAAAATACACACCAGTCTTCCATTTCTCCCTAAACATTTTAAGCATGAAAGTTTTATGAAACGGTACCCAAATATGCGATTGCTGTATAGAATGAATTTTAATTTAAAAAAATTATTTAACACGAACATTAAGCTGTTTACATCTTCCGCCTGAGAACAGTCACCCGTTGCTACCCAATGCAGAAACACAGCCACTAACTAGCAAAGAGAGGACATTAGCTACCCAATATGATAAAGAAATAAATGATTATTTTGTTTATTTCTTTTGCACATTTATTTGAACATTTCCATCGATTGTACAAGCACTTGGAAACTGTCCAATCCCTAGTTCATCAGGCATTTTACCGGTCTGGCGCCAGTCTGTGTCTTCCAGGATATAATGCCAGCGAACTCTTGTTTTTATGTCCACTATAACAGACAATCTCCTTTGCTTTTAACCGAGCGTTTAATAATTTCCTAAAATGAAAATGATTTACTTTATTTCCCTCACGGGATCAATAAAAGTATCTATCATCTGTCTAAACTATGGGACAGAATTCTGGGGTCTCCCCATACCAGAGATTATGGTAGGGCTTCAGAATGGTGATTGGCTGACACCATCTGACACCCCTCTGATTGGAGAAAAAAGACGTGCTGGTTTGCTATACATACTGTACCAGGAAGAGGATTTCTTTCTATTCAAAACATGTATTTTAAAAGTTTAAGAAGTAAAAACCTTACAGCGTACACAGATTTCTAAACTGATCAGGATCGTTATCTTTGTCTTATGCATAATAATGTTCACCGCTCTGTCCAGCAAATTAATAATAAACTTTATTTTATATAGCGTTTTAAACGAATAAGTAATTAGATTGCTCATAAACCTAATCACTTGCTTTTTCTTTTTATTTAGGCTCAGATTTCAACTATAGATCGTATTATTAATAACCATAATAACAACCAACCAACAAAAACAACCATATAAACATAATACCAACCAAAAACATAGATAACAACCACAATACAAAATCAAATATATCAAACCATTTTACTCTCGCAAAGTCCTCCAATTATCATAATCCCGCCCCTTATGCAAAACCAAACCTTCCTCCCATCCCAGTTTATCCTGTTTATCATAAACAAAATCCACCTCAATTTTCAACATAAAGCATTACACAAAATCAATACCTCAACACTCCATACTCAACAACGATAATTCACAAACAGCCAGAACATGTAACTACACATTCCCAAACAGACCTAATTTCCATAGCCCCGCCCCTTATGCAAAACCAACATCCCTCCCTTGTTCTCTCCCTCCCCTGGCGGTTGTAATTGTTTTTATTTTCTAATAAATTTTAGCAAAGTCATGTATTTTAAAAATCTTAAGATTTTTATATTTATGTCTTCATTTAGTGGTTTCATTAGTGACAAAGGCTAAACTTTCTTGGAAAAATGTCTTTTATGTAAACCATGTTTGCTATTAATTCATTCAGGGCTAAAATATGTTCATTGTCTTCTAATGAAAGACGGGTTCCTTTCGCCGTAGTCGGGTTGAAATTAGAAGCTTGCCACGCCCGGACTGTTATGCCAACGCATTAGCATGTTAAAGCGATTTCATTGAGTAGCCTAGCCTTTAACTAGTAAGTACTGTACTTACTGGGTTTTTGAGGGGGGGGAGGTGTCTTTCGCTGGAAATCTCGCCTCCTACTTTGAAAATACCCGTGAAACCGGTTCAATTCGTCACAGCCAGCACTCCTGCAGAGAGGGGGGTTGTACTTGCAGTGTATACAGTACACGCGTTATGCTCTTCGTTAATGTCTAAGCCGGAACGTATCATTATATCTCATTTTGTATTTCTTAAAAAAAAATCGTTTTCCCAGCCTAACAGTATTGTTTTTAACCTGTAAAGTGCTTTGAGGAGCCACCTTTAAAGGCGCCATATACAATAAAGTTCATTATTATTACTATTGTAAATTTGCTGGACAGAGAGGTGAACATTATTACACAGAAGACAAAGATAGCGATTTACGTTGCATTGTGTATCGTGCTGCTTTAATACAGTTTTAAATAATTAAAAGTCTAAACAGTATCAGCTTTATTTATGGGTTTTAAATAAAGGTGATTTAAACACGATTTAAATCAATATAAATGTTTATATTGTAACGCATAGGTGACTATTCATTGTTATTAAAATGACTTAAATTCGATCATGTTGTGATATTTAGAAATATACATTTGTTTGGTGCGAGTGAAGTTTTATTTAATCTCTGAGCCATACTGATTCTTCTGGAAGCCAGTTTCCGCCAGGGAGTAAAAAAAAAAAAACACACTATGGTATTCTCTCCAATGCAGTGCAGTTAAAAACATACCTCTGATGCTGCTCCTAAATGAATATCGTTTATGACCATCAGAAGCTTTATGCTCCTTTTCTTTTTTCCAGTGGATTGAACAGGGAGAGGCATTTCATGATGTACTTTTCACTGATGAAACAACAGTGGCTCTGGAACAGTTTTCAACCATGTCGTTTTATAAAAAGGGGAGATATGTACACGTTACTGAAGCTAAAAGTTTAGCCTTTGTCACTAATGTAACCACTAAATAAAGACATATAGAAATCCCTACGTTACAGACTGTATATGGCTGGTATTGGTAGTTTAAAGAAAAAATACACACCAGTATTCCACTTTCTCCCTAAACATTTTAAGCATCAGAGTCTTACATGTGGTTATTTCGGAAACGTTTGTACGTGCTCCTTCTGACCATGTTACTGTTTACTGTTACTGACCATATTAAGTTTAAGTGCCTGTGGGCACTTTTCCTGTCCGTGGGGGGTGGACCGTCTTTCAATAGAAGTTTAGTCTGTTCTACTCTGAGAATGTAGAGGGGGTGGAAAGTGCCCGCGGTCATTTAATTAGTATTAAAATTCGCACTGATTCCCTTGCGAAGATACGGACATAGGAATATTCGTGCGTGGTCAAAAAATGGCATAAAAACGACAAAGTGAAGGCTGTGAAAACATTCACAATGTACTTTATACACAAAGCAAATATACCCCCCCCCCCCTCTCAATTCAATTCAAGCTGCTTTATTAGCATGACAGATGGGTACAATCAGTGTTGGGTATTTACTTTGGTTTGAGATGCCACTTTTAAAGGTGATATATAAAATCAAGGCTTTAACTTGCTTTAACTCCGCAAGTCTGAGTTCTTGTGTCTGTCCTATCCGAACCCGAAAGTATTACAATATGTATCTTTATAGCAGGTGGTGTACAGCTTTTTAGTATAGATTACACTTTTCTAAAATGTATTTAAAAAATAAAAACGATTACAATCTTATCTTTCCACGTTTGATCCCAAAATAAATCTAAACGGGGAGAAAGCTATGCTGAAAGTTTATTAAGATACTTAGAAGACAAAGATATCAGTTTATGTTGCATTTGTCTGATTGTGAATCAAAAAACACATATATTTAAACCCGCATTTGCGATTTAAATCAAAACGTTATTTAAATCAATATAAATGTTTATATTGTAACGCCTAGGTGACTATTCATTGTTATTAAAATGACTTAAATTCGATCATGTTGTGATATTTAGAAATATAAATTTGTTTGGTGTGAGTGAGGTTTTATTTAATCTCTGACTCAGTGATGGCCTGGCATGGTGAGGTGCGCTGGCAGCTATGTGGTGTTACGCAGTGGTGGCCTGACACGGTGAGGTGCCCTGGCAGCTGTGTGGTGTGACGCAGTGATGGCCTGGCATGGTGAGGTGCGCTGGCAGCTATGTGGTGTTACGCAGTGGTGGCCTGACACGGTGAGGTGCGCTGGCAGCTGGGTGATGCAGTGGTGGCCTGGCACGGTGAAGTGCGCTCGCAGCTGTGTGGTGTGACGCAGTGATGGCCTGGCATGGTGAGGTGCGCTGGCAGCTATGTGGTGTTACGCAGTGGTGGCCTGACACGGTGAGGTGCCCTGGCAGCTGTATGATGCAGTGGTGGCCTGGCACGGTGAGGTGCGCTTGCAGCTATGTGACGCAGTGGTGGCCTGGCACAGTGAGGTGCGCTGGCAGCTGTGTGATGCAGTGGTGGTCGGGTATGTAGAGGTGCACTGGCAGCTGTGTGTTGTGACGCAGTGGTGGCCTAGCACGGTGAGGTGCGCTGGCATATAATGAATATATTCATGTGCATCCAACACACAGATCAACGCTAGCAACTACACAAAATCTAAAATATGAGCTCTACTTGCCACTTACAATACCAACAGTACCAGCTAACTTTAGTAGTGACATTTTCATGGATCTTTTTAACAATAAAATTTACAACATCAGACTTCAGACACAATTAAACAGGCCTCAAAAAAGTCTGGTACAAACATTTTCAGCATGATGAAACATGGTGAACATTTCCACCACTGCGTCACACCACACAGCTGCCAGCGCACCTCACCGTGCCAGGCCACCACTGCATCACCCAGCTGCCAGCGCACCTCACCGTGCCAGGCCACCACTGCATCACCCACCTGCCAGCGCACCTCACTGTGCCAGGCCACCACTGCGTCACACCACACAGCTGCCAGCGCACCTCACCGTGCCAGGCCACCACTGCGTCACACCACACAGCTGCCAGCGCACTTCACTGTGCCAGGCCACCACTGCATCACACCACACAGCTGCCAGCGCACTTCACTGTGCCAGGCCACCACTGCGTCACACCACACAGCTGCCAGCGCACCTCACGGTGCCAGGACACCACTGCATCACCCACCTGCCAGCGCACCTCACCGTGCCCGGCCACCACTGCATCACACAGCTGCCAGCGCACTTCACCGTGCCAGGCCACAACTGCGCCACACCACACAGCTGTCAGCGCACCTCACCGTGCCAGGCCACCACTGCATCACACAGCTGCCAGCGCACCTCACCGTGCCAGGCCACCACTGTGTCACAACACACAGCTGCCAATGCACCTCTACATACCCGACCACCACTGCATCACACAGCTGCCAGCGCACCTCACCGTGCCAGGCCACCACTGCGTCACATAGCTGCAAGCGCACCTCACCGTGCCAGGCCACCACTGCATCATACAGCTGCCAGGGCACCTCACCGTGTCAGGCCACCACTGCATCACACATATTTCAGCGCCATATATTTCATGGATATTATGGAATATAATGGATGAATATCTTAGTTATCTTTCTAGTTCACAGGTTTGCATGCATAATTTAATTTTGAAAGCCACTGAGACATCAGGTATTACTGTTGTATTTATGAAAAAGAAACAAAACAAAAAACATACTAACAACTGTGCCATCCTACTCCTTAGTTAATACATTTTATTATTCATAAACAGTTAACATTGTTAGCAAAATATTTTGAATTATATTTAACCCTATTTTTTCTTTAGTTTTGTATTTAACTTATTATATGATAGTCAGACTTAATGTATATTTGAACAATGAAAATAAATTTTTACAAGATTTTACATTAAGCACTTAAAATTAATATGGTTAATAATAGTAAACTGTAACATGCTGTAACAAGATCGGTTAAACTGCGAAGAAAATGCTTTCAGAGAAAATGTTTCAGGTGTGAAGAACATAGATCTCCAATGCAATTTCAACCAAACCTGTTCCCACACACCCTGCCCCCACTACCATTAGAATATACACAAAGCACTCAAATCTTTCGAGCTAATGATCAGGTGACCCGAGAGAGAGCGAGAGAAACACCAAGGGGTGCGGAACCAGGGAACTATTTACATGGAAAACGGGCGATCTCCCCAGACTGTCCGCCCGTTTCACTGTTACCTGGATACCTCTTTATTTAGAACTCACTAACACTGATTTTTAGTTTAGAAGGATTCAAGTAGGGTTTTAGATGAAAGGCAGCGACCTTAATCAAGCCCAAATCATAATTGAACCCATTCAGAGCCTACATTACATTTTAGCGTTTCATTCTGAGCAGAAGACCCTCACACCTGAAGAAGGGGGAGGTGTTTTTCGCTGGAAATCTCACCTGCTTCTACTTTACAACCGGAGTGCTGGCTGTGACGAATTAAACCGGTATTACAGGTTTCAATCACAGACCATGTGACATGCGAGTCAGGAAACTAACACAGCGCCACCGGATTTGATAACGCTATAAAAACGCTATAAAATAATGTGACTTGGCACAGAACAAGTTTACAGTACAGTACAATAATAAATGCTGACCATGACTTTGGAAGCATAAATTGCCTTACACTCAATTTAAACACAAGCTGTCTTTAGCCCTCTAAGCTGGTTCATACAGAAATGTAGAGATCCAGGCTCAGAACACACAGCTTCATTAGCGAATATATATGCAGGACAACTAGAGAAGACGTTTTACAGAGGATGGATTTTTAGAAACATCCCATCAGTGACATCACTGAAGTCAACTCCTAGGTACTGTAACTGTCGTGTGGATAGTTTCACAAGAATCAGACAAAGGTTTAAGCATCGCTTGTTCTAGATAAAACTGCAAAAAAAAAAAACAACAACCCATAATGTACTTCTTTGCGGCTCTGTTTGCCCAAATCATATATTCACAACGTGAAATCTAGAAAATAATATTACGTAACCAAAATCCGCAATATGGAAACAGAACCTGTGTAATTGTTGATAGATGATGTACTCGTAACATTTTTTCAAGACGAACTACAACATTTAAAAAATGACTTGTATGTACTTGATATCTCTAATCAATCCACGGGTCCCAGCACAAAACGAAAGTAAAACGCATACCGTTTCGCGCTTCTTATTAGTTGCTCAAAAGTAATTTGACCGTATGAAATGCATAATATAAACCTAGAAACATATACGTGAGCAGTACTTAAGCACTGTAGTATCGGTGTTAAGACATACCTCTCAAATACTGTAAATCAAGTTAAAAATATCTCAAGACCGATTCTGGTCATAATGAAACCATGTTTCGTGTATGTTTTCTTTAAAGTACCGAGACCAGCCATATACTGTATGTTTATGTTCCAAAATTAATATCGTTTATGGCCTTCACACGCGTTGCCGTATGCTCCTATTCTTTTTATGCTCAGCTACTAAGATTTGTTGTATCGGGACAATCCTGGTCTGAGAGGTGTTCTTGAAGCTTCTCAGACTGTTTCAAAGGCTCAATACAAAATTCACGCACATTTTTGCTTTTTGTTATCCATTGCATTTGTTCCCAGTTCTTCCCACTTGCTCTGCATTGAGCATTATTTCAAGATAATTCAAGATTTTAATTCTCAA
The DNA here is from genome assembly GCF_055471065.1 of Atractosteus spatula. Classification (NCBI taxonomy): domain Eukaryota; kingdom Metazoa; phylum Chordata; class Actinopteri; order Semionotiformes; family Lepisosteidae; genus Atractosteus; species Atractosteus spatula. Next base: position 37,510,611 of record NC_142709.1, read on the forward strand.
TCAAGACATTTCAGTTTCCTTTTAGATTACATGTAAATAATTACCAGAACTTATTGACATTATAGAGTAATTTATATGGCTCAGTGACAAAAATCCTATATAGTGTATTTCTAGTTGTATTTGCAACATTACAAATTATTAATACATTCAAGGGGGGAGAATACTTTCTGAAGGCACTGTGTGTATCTTTACAAAAAATGTATACATCCTAAAACACAAGTAAAACTTAAGATGCGTACATGCAACATGGATGAACTAGCAACTACAGCATTATTCGGAAGAGGTTTCACTGTCTTACTACAGGCTTATGACAGGTTTAATGAGTGCTAAAGATGAAAAAAAAAATAAAAACAGCAAAAGGCTCTCATTAGTCTTTCACCGAACATTAATAAGGCACAAGGGGCAACATTTTCAGCCTTTAATGATATTCTTGCCAGTAGCTTTCCAAAAAAGGCACCTGAAATTTATAATGAAGGACAAAATGTTAATGTAGTAATTTACAAAAAGCTATGACCTATTAAATTCTTATTAACATCTTATGGGTATTGTGCTTGTGTCTTGAAGATAAAGAGTGAATACATTTAGTACCCTTGCAAAACTAGGGCATTGGAAAAAATGTATATTTCATAGTGCCCTTGGCAAGATTTACTTGTACAAGTAATATTAAAATATTAAGCTGATGGAAATTATTCTTCACCCTGGAAACTGCCTACACTGACATTTGTGTATCCTTGTCAAGCTACACAGGAGGGACAAATAACCCTAATGATAATTTTGACCAGCCTCAAATTCACATGCTGTATGTAAAGGAGTTTTGTCAGTTATATTAACTGTACATAGTCTTAATCTAGCAAGCACGAGTAGTGACAATAGGCTTCATGGCTCTTGTTATTTATAGTTGTTAAAGTGCGGTACAAATGTGTGAACAGCAGTTTGCTGTGCCAAACAAAGGGCATTGCTTTTCCCCTCCACTGCTCCATCAGAGTCCTTCACTGAGAGTACCTTGCTCGCAGTGCCAAAATTGTTGTGCCAAACAAAAAGCATCAGCTTTTTGTGTGTTGAAACTCGTCTTTATTTCATACTGAAGTACAAAATAAAACACTCATACATATATATATATATTATTGATGGAAATATATATATATAATTTATCTGTATTCAACACTACAAGCACATTGTGTAAAGTGTCGGCTGTTTTAACATATCTTAAGCAGCTCCAACAATTACAGCTACACATCAAAGGACAGGACTTGGGACAGGACAAACTGGTCAACTCATGCTACATATCAAAGGACAGCTACATACAGATGCAGGCATTAAAAATGCACGGTACAAACCCGTACCGCACGCAACTACCCACAAGACACCGCAGTCTACAGCGGTAAGTGATTGGCTGGCCAAAATGACCGACAGGGGCACTCGTGGTGCATTGGTCGGTAGTGAAAAGATTGAATCATTTAATCTCTTTACTGTGTACATTTTAATCCTCTTAGTATTGAATATTTATATGAAATTTTACCACTAAAGGGAAATTTTTGTAGCTGAGCATAAAAAGAAGAGGAGCATAACGCATCTGAAGGTCATAAACTATATTAATTTAGGAACATAAACATATTACTGTATGTAAACTGTACTGTATATGGCTGGTTTTGGTAGTTTAAAGAAAAAATACACACCAGTCTTCCATTTCTCCCTAAACATTTTAAGCATCAAAGTTTTATGAAACGGTCCCCAAATATGCGATTGCTGTATAGAATGAATTTTAATTTAAAAAAATTATTTAACACGAAAATTAAGCTGTTTACGTTCCTCCGCCTGAGAATTTAGTCACTCGTCGCTACACAACACAGAAACACAGCCACAGGTAACTAGCAAAGAGAGGACATTAGCTAGCCAATATGATAAAGGAATAATTGATTTTTTTTATTTCTTTTGCACATTTCTTTGAACATTTCCATCGATTGTACAAGCACTTGGAAACTTTCCAATCCCTAGTTCGTCTGCATTTTCTTTTAAGCTCAGGGCATGCTCCCACTGGCGCCAGTCTGTGTGTTCTAGGATATAATGCTGGCGCTTTATTGTTAAAATTGGGTTTCCAATAACGCTGCAGCAAACTCTTGTTTTTATGTCCACTATAACGGACAATTTCCCTTGCTTTGAACTGAGCGTTTCATAATTTCCTAAAATGAAAATGCGACAGAATTCTGGGGTGTCCCTATACCATAGATTACGGTACAGCTTCAGAATGGTGATTGGCTGACACCATCTGACACCCCTCTGATTCGGGGAAAAAAGACCTGCTGATTTGTTCTACATACCAGGAAGACAACAGCATACAGATGCAGCCATTCAAAGTGCGCGGCACAGACACGTACCGCAGGTAATTGGCTACGTCCTCGCAAATCGTGACGCGATGATGCGCAATACCGCGGTACGTGATTGGTTGACCGACAGGGGCACTTGTGGTGCGTTGGTCGGTCGTAGAAAGATTTAAATGTCTTTACTGTGCCCGTTTTAGTATTGAATATTAATATGGAATTTTACCACTGAAGGGAAATCTTAGTAGCTGAGCATAAAAAGAATAGGAGCATAACGCGTGTGAAGGCCATAAACGATATTAATTTTGGAACATAAACAAACAGTATATGGCTGGTCTCGGTACTTTAAAGAAAAAATACACACCAGTATTTCATTTCTCCCTAAACATTTTAAGCATCGAAGTCTTTAACTAACGTGAAATAACGTGTATAAAAAGTAGTAGTTTTAAGATTTTCTGCTAATATGGAATCGCGTATCTAAAGAAATTAATAACGATATAATTATATTCATATACTGCAACACAGTAGTACACGCTGTACAATAGCTGTTGATTATGTATGTGTAGGGCTGTTTCACCTCTCCTCATGTGACCTTACGGGTGGTACTGTGGTCTATATTCCCGACTTCTGAACCACAGGTTGGGTGTTCAACTCCAGCCGGCGCCACGACTTTTCTTTTAACAAACATTTCTTTAAAAAAATAAAATAGCAATATTATGGATAATTAATTGACTTTTTATATTTCTAAATATCACAACATGTTCGAATTTAAGTCATTTTTAATAACAATGAATAGTCACCTTCTCTCCTGACAACGGTCCCTGCTTCTGCTTCCTGCTTCTATCGTGTGTGTGTGTGGGAGGTGGTTTCCCTTTATATCTCCCTTCAGATTTATAAGGTTATTAATCATATCTTCGGTGTCGCATCTTCCCAGTGTAGCTGATCTTTTGATGCCTGGGTAAACTATCACAAAGCTTTAGATAACTTAATATTTCTATTATCAACAAATTGTAAATACGACGTTTACATTGGCATTATTAATTTTTCACTTGAGTGTATGGAGGATAGTCAGCTGTCACTGAGAGCAGACCCCCCCTCTCAGGCTGCGCAAACGATCTTTTAAATTTTTATAAAGAAATGGAGGCTGTAAAGTATGCATTACAATATAAACATTTATACTGATTTAAATCGCATTTTGATTTAAATCGCAAACACGTGTTTAATTAAATGTATTTTTTTATTCACAATCAGACAAATGCAACATAAATTGTTATCTTTGTCTTCTAAGTATCTTAATAAACTTTCAGCATAGCTTTCTCCCCGTTTAGATTTAATTTTCTTGGGATTTTGGGATTAAACGTGGAAAGATTAGATTGTAATCGTTTTTATTTTTTAAATACATTCTATGAAAGTGTAATCTATACTAAAAAGCTGTATTTATTTAATACCACTCGATACTTATATTAATGGAGTTTAGTTGATACTGTTTAAACTTTTAATTATTTTAAATTGTATTACAGCATTGTACACATGCTTAAAAGAGAAGAGAGAAAACGCAAGCCTTCTTCAGGTGTGAGGGTCTTCTGCTTAGAATGAAACACTAAAATGTAATGTAGGCTCTGAATGGGTTCAATTATGATTTGGGCTTGATTGAGGTTGCTGCCTTTCATCTAAAATCCTGCTTGAATCCTTCTAAACTAAAAATTAGACACAAGAAGAGAAGAGGCTCTGGTGAAATTTCTCTTTTTTTAATTTCTCTTTTTTTCCTTGGAAAAATATCTTACCCACTGCAATCCAGGCACAGAAGGATTAAAAAAAGTCAGACAGGCAGGGGGGAGAGTGAGTTCTAAATAAAGAAGTATCCAGGTAACAGTGAAACGGGCAGACAGTCTGGGGAGATTGCCCGTTTTCCATGTAAATATTTCCTTGGTTACGCACCCCTTGGTGTTACTCTCTCTCTTTTCTCTCTCGCTCTCTCTCTCAGGCTGGCGGGCTTGTCTTGTGTCTCTCTCTCGTCTGGGCACGGGAGTGCTGATGGAAGGCGTTGACGGAAACACCTGATTATCAGCTCGAAAGATTTCAGTGCTTTGTGTATATTCTAATTACAGTGGGGGCAGGGTGTGTAGGAACAGGTTTGGTTGAAATTGCATTGGGGATCTATATTCTTCACACCTTAAACATTTTCTCTGAAAGCATTTTCTTCCCAGTTTAGCCGATCTTACAGTTATTAAGTATGTTACAGTTTACTATTACTGACCATATTAATTTTAAGTGCTTAATGCAGTTTTTTGACCACGCACGGATATTCTTATGTCCATATCTTCACAAGGGAATCAGTGCGAATTGTAATACTAATTAAATGACCGCAGGCACTTTCCACCCCCTCTGACAGCAGGAACATTCCTATTCTTAGCTCAGCAGCTTATTACAATATAGGGTGTTCAAACCGTTTTTTTATACACAGTGACACAGCGTCGCGTTGTGAATCTGTTTTTCCGTGTTTACAAAGAAAGTGGAATACAGTGATACTACCTGCTATATAGATACATATTTTTAGATATTTAGACCCTTAAATTAATATCATTATTAATAATAATGATAATAATGATAATCGGCCAGTGAAAGCTCTGTTGTCCTTCACATGAATGCCTGAAACATTTTACCGAACCCAGGATTTTACACTATATTCCCCATTATAAAATGGATAATTCCAGTCCTGAAGTCTGATTGCCTGACAAACATTTGAAGAAGTCCTATATTTTAAAATATAGGCACATCCCAGAATTTTGACTTCACTGTGTGATGAAGGAATTTTAAAGAATACTTCTTAGCGTAGATAAAAAAGCTTGGATTCCCATGTACAGTATCTTATACACATATCTTTTTCTGTTGTCTTTGTTGATCTCTTGAGGATCCTTGTGATGTTTTGAGCTCTCGTTGAATGATAGAAGTGTCGCAGTTTAAATCATTTTCGTTGTTAGAAATTATGAAACGCTCTGTTAAAAGCAAGGGAGTTTTTATGTCTGTTATACTAAAAGAAAATGCCCGACGAACTAGGGATTTGACAGTTTTTCAGTGCTTGTACAATCGATGGAAATGTTTAAATAAATGTACTAAAGAAATAAACAAAAAAAGTCATTTATTCCTTTATCATATTGGCTAGCTAATGTCCCGTCCTTGTTAGTTAGATCAACGAAATACTGTGGTGTTATTTTTTGTCGATGAAAAAATAAATCATTTTCATTTAAAATGACGGTTACAAATAATGTGGACCAGCGTAATACTTTGAGCTTACAGCTTGTCCAAGGTCATTCATTATTAATACTATTAGTAATATCTTCGGTAAAGGCTTTGATGCATAAAATATTTCTACAGAATTAAAATATTTATGATTAAGGTAGGTTGTGTACTTTTGCCCAACTGAGCAATCTTGCTTTCATAAAATATACCAACTTTTTAATGACTGATGATTAACATGCTGTAATGCACAGTTTAAATTTAAAAGCTCAAATGCTGTACATGAGAGGTTAAGCTTTATTGGTTCCTCCTGGTGGTTTAACAAGGTGATTCCGGATACTTTCCTATATGACGTCATATGACGCAGTGTAACCGCGTTATGATGCGACACGCCCACCGCGTTGTACCGTGGTGTACCTCACTCATTTTGAATGGCTGCATCTGTATCAAAGGACAGTGTCACCAGCCTAGTGACCAGGTTTGGCTCAAAAGAAAAGAAACTTCCACACAGCAGTCTTCAAATGCAAACAAAACTGGATTTATTGCCAAATAAGAAGGATAACAAAAAAAAAACCCTCACAGGAGTACTCTAAACACCTTTCCTCCAAGGCACCCTCCTCCATACTGAGCTCTCCAGTCCCTTTTATAGCCCCTCCTCTTCTAAGGACCATCCTCTTAAAGGGACTCGCTCACATTTTTGTTAACAGAGATGGGCAGATTGATCAAAATAAAGTATTTAGCCATCCCAAAATAACTTAGAAATTTTAACAGAGTCTAGCAACTGTGATATATTCACTTAAACAAAACACCTAACCTTACATCGGTTATTTATAGAGGCTCACCAGTATCCTTTCCCTTTAAGATCATTTGTGTGATACTACAAACAGGAAAGGTGACTGGTGGCCATCTTGATCAACACAAAACAATACAATACTATACTCCAAATAGGGAAAACACTGCAGTGCTTTTTGGGAAACAACAAAAGGGTAAGTATCATTCACACTTCATTCGTATCACATACACTCTCTCAAACATACCAGAAGGGTAGGGGGAAGTATTGGAGTATTTCACATTTAGAAAGAAAGAAAAGTAACAAGCACTCTGTCACAGACAGCTACACATCAAAGGACAGGACTTGGGACAGGACCAACTGGTCAACTCATGCTACATATCAAAAGGGCAAGACGAATACCCATGAAGCGGTAAAACAAAACTTCTTCCTGGGATCATACTGTATATAAGAGCTGGGAAACCCTTGCAGTTTCATCTGTTCTGCGGGGCAGACCCAACTAGCATTGATGTCATTATTGAGCTCAATAAAACAACTGAATCCACGCAAGACTGTGTCCTGCTCCTTTGATGAAGGATTTCCCACAACAATTTGGCATAGTCAAACAGGATCTCCAAAGTCTCCGGTGATTCCCAGACAGCACACAGGGTGAGTATATTTTCTATTCTTACCACCCAATTAGGTAGCCGTAAGGGAAGGACCGGATTACAGGGAGAATAAAAGAATCGTTTAAAGGGAAACGAGCAAGGATATGTCTGTGTGACATTCAGAAAAATAAATACATAAATTTAAAAATCCCTAAACCGAGACAAGACATGATTCCTCTGAGCTTGGTTTCTAAACCAAGATAAGACGTGTCTCCTCTGAGCTCGGGGCGGGTCTCTTAACCAGGAGGCGTTCCCCCTGGGGCAAGGCAAAGTCCCTAAATGGAACAAGGTGAGCAGAGCGACGGTATTGTGCCAGCAAGATTCCCTCTGAGTCCGAGCGAGCAAATTAAGGAAAAGCTAATAATAATAATAATAATAATAAGAAGAAGAAGAAGAAGAATAATCCTGGGGTGTTAACGGTCTGATTTCTCGTGACTGCTGAGCTGAATGTTAAGTGGAGAATTGACTCCATACGCTGACGCCAGAGTTAGTGTCATGAGAAGTGACTGACCGTTTTGGCTGGGGTATTTGCAAGTCTGCCGGCACCGGTAGCATTAATAGATAGGGACATGGCATCTTGTCCGGATAGAACGGGATCCGTTTTAGATCATCTTAAGAAGAAATTCTCAAAGACTAGAGAAAAGATGATTAAAGGAGAATGGAAGCCAGAGGCTTCTGTTCGAGAACACAGAGAGTAGTGGAATAAAGAAAGTAAGAATAGAACAGGAAAAGTGGTAGTAGTATTGCTGAGTTGTTTTGAAAATATGTAAAAAGAAATGAGAAGCGAACAAGAAAAATATATAAAATCACAGGCGATGCTTAGCCAGAAAGAGAATGAAGTTGAGCATTTTAAGAAAGAAATAAGCGAGTTAAAGGAAGAGGTGATGTGATTAATGAAAGAAGGAGAAAGGGCAAGCAGGATTGGGCTACGATTAGCGGCAATGATGTGGAAGAATGTGAGAGGTAGAGAGGACGGAGAATTAGAATGGAATGATTTAGACAGGAAAGCACTAGAGTATGAAAATGAACAATCCAGAGACTGTCATCCGCCTCCGTATAATCCAGACAGGGGCATGCAGGCTGGAGTACTGATGGCCCCAGTGGAAATTCGGGAACGCAATTTCTGTACGAACACAGGGGCCATGACAGTCCTCAATACCCGGGTCCACAGACCATTCACCCCGGGGAGAAACAAGCAATATTATCAGACCTTCCCAGGCTAAAACCAGCATGTGGGAATACAGACATTTGGGAAATACTTGAGGAGTTACAAGAACTTCATGTTATGCATCTCAGAGACATGCATGTTTTAGTAAAAGCAAAATGTCCCCAGGATATACTGTATGGGAAACCCTGCCTATCGATATACGTACTGGGGTATGGGTTGAAGTCCCGGACCAGACCATAAACCAGAAATTAAATACGTTTAAAAATGCCGTTTCTGCTGCTTTGGGTGCTGGCCAAGGAAACTGGGGGGCCATAATGCAAGATAACCAGTGACCGGGAGAAAGCACAATAAAGAATGGACAGCGGAAGTATGTTGCCTTCTGGAAATACTCAGGTCTACCAAACCCCGCCTGAGATAATCAAATATTCTTAAAACTATTAAAGGAGTGTCTGAGCAACATCTGAGCATGTTAGAAATGAACATTCCAGTAGGAGATACTTACAGAGATGTCATTAGATGGGCAAGTGATGTGGAATCCAAAATAAAGCCTCATGTAAAAGTGACAGCAGTACAGGCAGCTCCCCTATGGGGAGGACTGTTTTGTTTCCAGTGCAGAGAACACGGGCATCTCAAGAAAGACTGCCCAGGAAAAGGCCAAGTAAAGTGCCTAAATTGCAAAACGATAGGGCACAGTAAATCACAGTGTTGGTCAAAAGGAGGGGGAATGGAAGGACAGAGCCCTCCACAAAAGGCATTCCCTAAATCATCCCCAGACTCTGAAGAGACTGGACTAACCACGTCGCAACTCCTTCAGTTGTTGAAGGAGGTGACTAAAGATGGTGAATAGGTAGCATCGGCCCCCGGACTAGGTACTGATCCTCGTATCCACATTAAAGCATTGTTAGGGGGCCAGCAGTGCAACATATTAGTGGACACAGGAGCTTCAGTATCGATCACAGACCTACCCCTTCCCATCACTAAAAGACAGCTCCCAATCACAGGGGTGGGGGGGGGAAAACTATTGTGGCACATTTGCGTACACCCCAAGTGTTAGAATTAGAAGGCTTATACCTGGTTACACGTTTCTGGGTATGTCCCAATAATGAAGGGACGATTATGGGGATTGATCTGCTTTGGGAAGCTGGTGCTGTCATACATGCGAATGGCTCAGGGACAGAGTGGCGTAAACACTGTAGCTAAAAAAACTGGTACAGAATATGGCCTGGGTGGCCTCTGCAGCCCCCCTCAGTAGGAACTGGCAGTGGAGTGTCCACTCGGATTGGTTTGCACCCAGTTTCCCCAGGTATGGGCACAGCATAAACAAGATTGTGGCTTTCCTGAAGCCTGAGGCTCAGGCAGGAGTGGCAGATGCGATCGCATCTTTATTAGAGCAGGACCTGTTGAGTCCACGATAAACTCTCCTATGTGGCCAGTAAAGAAACCTGATGGTTCTTGGAGGCTCGCTATAGACTACACTGCCCTCAATGAAGTAACCCCACGGCTTCACCTCATTGTAGCTAGCCCCACAGCTATTCTTAACAATTTAGGATCCAAAACATAAACTATTTACAGTTTTAGACATTTCCAATGGATTTTGGAGCATACCACTGCACCCCTAAAGCCAGAATAAGTTTGCATTCACCTTTGGGGACCGACAATATACATGGACCCGATTACCACAGGGATTCCATAAAAGCCCAGCTATTTTTCACCAGGCAATGGCTAGAGTTGTTGCAGGCCTTGACCTGAGCCATTACCGAAGCACTGTGCTACAATACGTAGATGACCTCTTGTTAGCATCTGAGGACATGAAGGGACATACAGGGGCCTTGATACTCTTATTGGAGGCTTTGTGCACTGCAGGATTGAAGGCAAATCCCTAAAAGGCCCAGATCGGTTGTACTGAAGTACACTACTTAGGGCACATGATCTCAGAAGGGCACAAGTCCATGTCCAGTGATCGTAAGGTAGCTTTCAAGGAGATACCCCGGCCTGTTAATGTTTGAGGTGTAAGGAAGGTTATGGGACTATTAAACTAAACTATATTAGACTATACATTCCCTGGTGTCCTAGTGCATATTCCTCTAAATACAACACACACCAGGTCATGCTGGGGTACAGATTCTTCCCTAATAGACCAATGTGCCAACTGTGATTCCTGGATCTGGATGTGGAAACATAACAATAATGGAATATACTGCCGGAGCCGTAGGAGCTCCACTGACGGACAGTATTACAGAGACATTCCATCCAATGTTGATGAGTGTATTACCCTGTCTACTTGTGGCCCCCATAAACTTTCCGAGTGCCCCTCGCAAGTCCCATCACCTGACCATAGGATTATTATAGAACCCACAAGGAAGCGTATGATTAAAAACTCCCACTTGGTAACACAGAGGATTGTATATAATGTATCTACTATTTTGTCTGTTTTAAAAATTGAATGTGGTAAAGTGTCCGACGCTAGAGACTGGGCCAAGTCTCAGCTGCAGATGAGTGTGGACAGGGCTAGCAGACAGACACCAAGACATAAGAAAAGAGACCTCCTGGATACTGTTAGAGGTGGTTTTGGTACTGCAAATTCTATCAGTAACTCTTTTGCTCTATGGAGTGAAAAGGGTTATTCTGAATGGATTGCCAAAGCTGCCGCACAGGGCATCCAGGAATTAGCAAATGGTGGTGACTCTACATTAGTCACCCTTACACTCCAGTCCAAATCGGTACTTAGTTTAGCCACCACAGTCTATCAGCATTCCAGGTATATCAATCACCATCAGGCCTGCTTAGATTAAGCTCAAGATTTAGTCTCTAGTGTTAAGCAGGATCTGATGGAACTTAAACTTGGCCACGTTCCTTATCATGCTTCACAAGATGTGCGAGCTATAGTCTCAGAATGGTTCAACTCTCCTGAAGCTCAATCACCCCATTACGATGAATTAATAACTGCCAGGTTGGTCCTAAACAAACCTTCTATACCTGGGACCGTCACCTTTGACCCAATCTGGCCACAATATCTCCCAAGTATGACCTTTGCGGTCTCCCGATTCCAGTCCATGGGCAGAGTAATAGGTGATCACGTATTACAATTGGGCAGAAAGGGATACATCAGACAGACCCCCAACATCACCTACATGTTGACCTCCGACTGCTGTCATGAGAGTCCCTCATGGGTGCTATGTACCTGTTCTACAATGAGACCATTCCATCTCAATGAAACGGCGACATGGGACTGAATACCACTAGCCGAGGGTGAAGGCATGTGGCAAGTTGGTGGAACACAGTGGTGTATAATCAGCAGCCAAACAAGCTTTCTTTATGGACATCTACACTGTCCTGCGACTAACCGCTCCATCTGTATCGAAATACTGGACTCCCTGACAATGGGAGAACTACATGTTCCCCCATTCGCTAACCACCAAGTTATCAGTCCATGGTGGGAAGATACCCTCAGGCAACTCTAAACTTTTACAAGAGATGATACAGACAATACAAAAGGACACCATTTTAATCCAAGGTCTCACACAATGTGCTAAGATTGCCATTAATGCAGCTCAACAAACAGCATGGGCCTTGGAACATACCGTAAACAAAAAGTTTTACAATGGCACCTGGTGGGACTGGTTTGTGTGGGGAATTTGTGGAGTATTAATTTTACTGGTGGTATATTATACTTGTTTGTGTTGTGCTATGCGAAAATTTAACAAGAAGTTACACTTTACCTTTACCGGTACCTCAGTCTTCCTACCTAACACTGCCAACCAGTCGATATTTCAAACAAGCTATGCCTTATAACCTACCCAGGCTTTCATTGGGTGGTTAACAGGAGGGACTGAAGTAGAGCATAAAACACTTATACAGATGCAGCCATTCAAAACAAGCGGGGTATGCTGCGGTATAACACGGTGGGCGTGTCACAGTATACCGCATCATACCGTATGCAAATTAGATTATGTTAATAGTATCCGGAATCACCTTGTAAAACCGCCAGGTGGAGTTAATAAAGGTTAACCTCTCCTGTACAGCATTTGAGCTGTCACCAGAAAACGTCGGTTTCGAATCCCGATCACTGCTGAGGGACAATCTTTATTCAATTAAGAATTTAAGTTGTATACTCTTTAGACTTTTAAATTTAAACAGTGTATTACAGCATGTTAATCATTAAACATTAAAAAGGCGGTATATTTTATAAAAGCAAGATTGTTCTGTTGGACAAAAGTACACAACCTACCACCTTTATCATAAATATTTTAATTATGCAGGAATATTTTATGCATCAAAGTCTTTACCGAAGATATTACTAATAGTATTAATAATGAATGACCTTGGACAAGCTGTAAGCTCAAAGTATTACCCTGGTCCACATTCTTTGTAACCGTCTTTGTAAACAAAAAGAGTTTATTTTTTCATTGCCAAAAAGTAACACCACAGCATTTAGTTGATCCGATCACGCATTCGTTTCCAATCATACAAAGTAATTCTTGAGAATCTCCGATTCACCATGCCTTTCACATGCTCATAAACGATATTAATTTAGGAACATAAACATATTACTGTATGTAAACTGTACTGTATATTGCTGGTCTTGGTAGTTTAAAGAAAAAATACACACCAGTATTCCATTTCTCAGTAACATTTTAAGCATCAAAGTCTTACATGTTGTTATTTGGGAAATGTTTTTACGTGCTTCTTCTGACCATATTAGGATTATATACTTTGTGAAAAGTGATAGTCTTTTAACCTTTTCTGTGAATTCGCTTGTTATCTAACAAATGCATACTTTTAGAATTTGATTAACAGAGAATATAATATGGAATTGCGTACCTAAACAAATTAATAACGATATAATTATATTCATGTACTGTCTGGCGGAATAAACTGAAGAGATTAGTTAATGCGACACGGAATTATTAAGAATTATCACCTCTTTTTACACTTGAGAACAAATGAGAACATTCCACTCAGTGGGCGGAGCATTGTTATCTCAATCACCTGCTAATTCGTTTTACACCACTGGACTACAGGAGAATGTGACTGTACTGTATCTGTACAGAATGTGTGTTTCAATCAATACAGTAATTGATTAAAATCACAATCGCGTGTTTAATTAAATGCCTTTTTTGATTCACAATCTGAAAATGAAAACCGCGGTAAAGTCACCTTGAATTAAAAAAAAACGATTTTGGCACGCCTGTAGCATTTTCACGAAACCTCCTAGAGTTATGAGAACACTTGCTTTGTGTATAAAGTACATTGTGAATGTTTTCCCAGCCTTCACTTTGTCGTTTTTATGCCATTTTTTTTACCACGCACGAATATTCCTATGTCCGTATCTTCGCAAGGGAATCAGTGCGAATTTTAATACTAATTAAAAGACCGCGGGCACTTTCCACCCCCTCTACATTCCCAGAGTAGAACAGACTAACCTTCTAATGAAAGACGGTCCATCCCCCCCCCCCCAATGGACAGGAAAAGTGCCCACAGGCACTTAAACACATAACCTTCTAATGAAAGACAGTCCACCCCCCACGGACAGGAAAAGTACCCACAGGCACTTCAACTTAATATGGTCAGTAACAGTAAACAGTAACATTGTCAGAAGGAGCACGTACAAACGTTTGCGAAATAACCACGTGTAAGACTCTGATGCTTAAAATGTTTAGGGAGAAAGTGGAATACTGGTGTGTATTTTTTCTTTAAACTACCAATACAATATACAGTCTGTAACATAGGGATTTCTATATGTCTTTATTTAGTGGTTACATTAGTGACAAAGGCTAAACTTTTAGCTTCAGTAATGCGTACGCCGTATGGCATACATGTTTGTTTTGGGTTTTGCTTGTTGTTTCATCAGTGAAAAGTACATCATGAAATGCCTCTCCCTGTTCAATCCACTGGAAAAAAGAAAAGGAGCATAAAGCGTCTGATGGTCATAAACGATATTCATTTAGGAACAGCATCAGAGATATGTTTTTAACTGCACTGCATCGGAGAAAATACCATAGTGTGTTTTTTTTTACCCCCTGGCGGAAACTGGCTTCCATAAGAATCAGTATGGCTCAGAGATTAAATAAAACTTCACTCGCACCAAACAAATGTATATTTCTAAATATCACAACATGATCGAATTTAAGTCATTTTAATAACAATGAATAGTCACCTGTGCGTTACAATATAAACATTTATATTGATTTAAATCGTGTTTAAATCGCCTTTATTTAAAACCCATAAATAAAGCTGATACTGTTTAGACTTTTAATTATTTAAAACTGTATTACAGCAGCACAATGCACATGCAACGTAAATCGCTATCTTTGTCTTCTGTGTAATAATGTTCACCTCTCTGTCCAGCAAATTAACAATAGTAATAATAATGAACTTTATTGTATATGGCGCCTTTAAAGGTGGCTCCTCAAAGCGCTTTACAGGTTAAAAACAATAAAAACAATACTGTTAGGCTGGGCAAACGATTTTTTTTTTTAAGAAATACAAAATGAGATATAATGATGTGTTCCGGCTTAGACATTAACGAAGAGCATAACACGTGGGCGGCGTAGCGGTCGGATCTGGCTTTCCCATCTACTGTATACCGATACACTGCAAGCACAACCCCCATCTCTGCGGTAGTGCTGGCTGAGACGAATTGAACCGGTTTCACAGGTATTTTCAAAGTAGAAGAGGGCGAGATTTCCAGCGAAAGACACCTCCCCCCTCAAAAACCCAGTAAGTACAGTACTTACTAGTTAAGAAAGCTTGGCTCCTCAATGAAATCGCTTTAATATGCTAATGCGTTGGTGTAACAGTCCAGGCATGGCAAGCTTCTAATGTCAACCCGACTACGACGAAAGGAACCCTTCTTTCATTGGAAGACAATGAACATATTCTAGCCCTAAATGAATTAATAGCAAACATGGTTTACATAAAATACATTTTTCCAAGAAAGTTTAGCCTTTGCCACTAATGAAACCACTAAATAAAGACATAAATATAGAAATCTTAAGATTTTTAAAATACATGACTTTGCTTAAATTTATTTAAAAATAAAAATGATTACAAATGCCAGCAGAGAGAGAGAACAGGGGAGGGATGTTGGTTTTGCATAAGGGGTGGGGCTATGGAAATGAGGTCTATTTGGGAATGTGGAGTTACATCTTCCGGCTGTTTGTGAATTATCGTTGTTGAGTATGGAGTGTTGAGGTATTGATTTTGTGTAATGCTTTATGTTGAAAATTGAGGTGGATTTTGTTTATGATAAAGAGGATAAACTGGGATGGGAGGAGGGTTTGGTTTTGCATAAGGGGCGGGATTATGATAATTGGAGGAATTTGAGAGAGTTTAATGGTTTGATATATTTGATTTTGTATTGTGGTTGTTATCTATGTTTTTGGTTGGTATTATGTTTATATGGTTGTTTTTGTTGGTTGGTCGTTATTATGGTTATTAATAATACGATCTATAGTTGAAATCTGAGCCTAAATAAAAAGAAAAAGCATTTTCAGAGAGCAATTACACTGTGTTTATGTAGAATAAGTGACTAGGTTTATGAACAATCTAATTACTTATTCGTTTAAAATGCTATATAAAATAAAGTTTATTATTAATTTGCTGGACAGAATGGTAAACATTATTATGCATAAGACAAATATAACGATTTACGTTAAAAGACATTTAATTAAACACGGGTTTGTGATTTAAATGGGAATGGGGGTGACGGGAACTCTTAATCTAAATAAAAATAAAATAAATAAAACAGGTTTCGATAGTTAATAACTACTTTTTATGCATGAAACACGGGTGATTTTTCTTCCTTCTGATCAGTTTAGAAATCTGTGTATGCTGTAGGGTTTTTACTTCTTAATTAAACTTTTAAAATACACGTTTCGAATAGAAAGAAATCCTCTTCCTGGTATAGTATGTATAGCAAACCAGCACGTCTTTTTTCTCCAATCAGAGGGGTGTCAGATGGTGTCAGCCAATCACCATTCTGAAGCCCTACCATAATCTCTGGTATAGGGAGACCCAAGAATTCTGTGAGATAGTTTATGTAGATAGATTATAGATACTTTTATTGATCCCATGAGGGAAATAAAGTAAATCATTTTCATTTTAGGAAATTATTAAACGCTTGGTTAAAAGCAAAGGAGATTGTCTGTTATAGTGGACATAAAAACAAGAGTTTGCTGCGGCGTTATTGGAAACCCAAATTTAAAAAAAAATCGCTGGCATTATAACCTAGAAGACACAGACCGGCGCCAGACCGGGAGAATGCCCGCAGCATAAAAGAAAATGCCTGATGAACTAGGGATTGGACAGTTTTCAAGTGCTTGTACAATTGATGGAAATGTTCAAATAAATGTTCAAAAGAAATAAACAAAATAATCATTTATTTCTTTATCATATTGGCTAGCTAATGTCCTCTCTTTGCTACTTAGTGGCTGTGTTTCTGCGTTGGGTAGCAACGGGTGACTGTTCTCAGGCGGAAGATGTAAACAGCTTAATTTTCGTGTTAAATAATTTTTAAATAATTTTAAATTAAAATTCATTCTATACAGCAATCGCATATTTGGGTACCGTTTCATAAAACTTTCATGCTTAAAATGTTTAGGGAGAAATGGAAGACTGGTGTGTATTTTTTCTTTAAACTACCAAGACCAGCCATACACAGTACAGTTTACGCACATACAGTAATGTTTATGTTCCTAAATTAATATCGTTTATGACCTTCAGATGCGTTATGCTCCTCTTCTTTTTATGCTCAGCTACTAAAATTTCCCTTTAGTGGTAAAATTCCATATAAATATTCAATACTAAGCGGATTAAAATGTGCACAGTAATGAGATTAAATGATTAAATCTTTTCACTACCAACTAATGCACCATGAGTGCCCCTGTCGGTCATTTTGGCCAGCCAATCACTTACCGCGGTGCCTTGCGGTGGCTTGTGGGTAGTTTACCGTACCGCGGGTTTGTACCGTGCATTTTGAATGGCTGCATCTGTATATATATATTATTGATGGAAAATATACTGATGCAGCCATTCAAAATGCGCGGGCGATACCGCATTATTTTCCGGTACGCTGTACGCAGTCTACCGCAAGTTACCGGTAAATACAGCGAGTTACCGGTAAATACCGCTAGTTACCGTAAATTCTCCTATAATACGACAAGCAAAATAATAGTATCCGGAATTTCCGCAAGGTGGAACTAATAAAGCTCAACCTCTCATGTTTGAGCTGTGGCCATCAAAGTCTTTAACGAAGATATTACTAATAGTATTAATAATAAATGACCTTGGACAAGCTGTAAGTGTAAACTCAAAGTATTGCCCTGGTCAACATTATTTTTTCATTGACCGTCTTTGTAAAAGTAACACCACAGCATTTCGCAATCACGCATTTGTTTCCAATCATGCAAAGTACAGTAACTTTTGAGAATCGATTCACCATGCCTTTCACATGCTCATAAAAGAGATTGATTTAGGAACATAAACATATTACCATATGAAAACTGTACTGTATACAGTATGTATATGTATATTTAATGTCTTAACTGTGCCCGTTTAAGTATTGAATATTCATATCTAATTTTACCACTGAGGGGAAATCTTAGTAGCTGAGCATAAAAAGAATAGGAGCATACTGCAACGCGTGTGAAGGCCATAAACGATATTAATTTTGGAACATATACATACAGTATATGGCTGGTCTCGGTACTTTAAAGAAAACATACACGAAACATGGTTTCATTATGACCAGAATCGGTCTTGAGATATTTTTAACTTGATTTACAGTATTTGAGACGTATGTCTTAACACCAATACTACAGTACGTAAATACTGCTCACGTATATGTTTCTAGGTTTATATTATGCATTTCATACGGTCAAATTACTTTTGAGCAACTAATAAGAAGCGTGAAACGGTATGCCCAGGGCGTTTTAGTTTCGTTTTGTGCTGGGACTCTGCTTTAACAATGTCGCCGTGGATTGATTAGAGATATCAAGTACATATAAGTCATTTTTTAAATGTTGTAGTTCGTCTTGTAAAAATGTTACGAGTACATCAACTATCAACAATTACGCAGGTTCTGTTTCCATATTGCAGATTTTGGTTACGTAATATTATTTTCTAAATCTCACGTTGTGAATATATGATTTGGCCAAACAGAGCCGCAAAGAAGTACATTATGGGTTGTTGTTTTTTTTTTGCAGTTTTATCTAGAAGAAACGATGCTTAAACCTTTGTCTGATTCTTGTGAAACTATTCACACGACAGTAACCTACAGTAGGAGTTGACTTCAGTGATGTCACTGATGGGATGTTTCTAAAAATCCAACCTCTGTAAAATGTCTTCTCTAGTTGTCCTGCATATGTATTCGCTAATGAAGCTGTGTGTTCTGAGCCTGGATCTCTACATTTCTGTATGAACCAGCTTAGAGGGCTAAAGACAGCTTGTGTTTAAATTGAGTGTAAGGTAATTTATGCTTCTAAAGTCATGGTCAGCATTTATTATTGTACTGTGCTGTAAACTTGTTCTGTGCCTAGTCACATTATTTTATAGCGTTTTTATAGCGTTATCAAATCTGGTGGCGCTGTGTGTTAGTTTCCTGACTCCCATGTCACACGGTCTGTGATTGAATCCGATGGAACTATGACTTTATTTTTTAACAAACATTTCTTTGAAAAAATGAAACGTTTCCCTTGGTAAGAGATTAAATAAAACCTCACTCGCACCAAACAAATTTATATTTCTAAATATCACAACATGATCGAATTTAAGTCTTTTTAATAACAATGAATAGTCACCTATGCGTTACAAAATAAACATTTATATTGATTTGAATCGCGTTTTGATTTAAATCGTAAACGCGTGTTTAAATATATGTGTTTAAAGGCGATATACTATATAAAAGCGCTGATTCTTATGGAGTGTGTTCCGCCGGGGATTCAAAAAAATTTTTTTTTTAATCGCGTATCTGAGGAAAATTGCAGTATAACTTTGATCATGGACAAACAGTGGCATGTTACATTATAATTTGGGTGTCTCCTCTTGCCAGAAAGCTTTAAATTGCATTTTGAGTGCGGTTTTTGACTTTTTCTAAATTGCAACCCATAAATAAAGCTGATAAAGCTTAGACTAACTGTATTCTAAACTGTATTACAACAGCACATTGGACAATGCAACGTAAATTGCAAAAATGCACTTGGAATCTCTCCAAGCCCTCCTACGAAAATTCTTTAAACTGCGACACTGATCATTCATCTCTAAATAAACTTTATTTTATATAGCGTTTTAGGCGAATAGGTAATTAGATTGCTCATAAAACTAATCGCTTTTTCTACATAAACACAGCGTGATTGCTCTCTGAAAATGCTTTTCCTTTATATTGAGGCTCAGATTTCAACTATAGATCGCATTATTATAAACTTTCTTGGAAAAATGTGTTTTATGTAAACCATGTTTGCTATTAATTCATTTAGGGCTAAAATACGTTCATTGTCTTCCAATCGAGTCGAGTTGACATTGGAAGCTTGCCACGCCCGGACTGTTACACCAATGCATTAGCATGTTAAAGCGATTCCATTAAGGAGCCCAGCTACCAGTTAAGACTGTACTTCCTACTTTGAAAATACCTGTGAAACCGGTTTCATTCGTCACAGCCAGCACTCCGGCAGAGAGGGGGTTGTACTCGTAAAGTAGAAGCAGGCGAGATTTCCAGCGAAAGACACCTCCCCCCCCCAAAAAAAAAACCCAGTAAGCAGTAATGCTTTATGTTGAAAATTGAGGTGGATTTTGTTTATGATAAACAGGATAAACTGGGATGGGAGGAGGGTTTGGTTTTGCATAAGGGGCGGGATTATGATAATTGGAGGAATTTGCGAGAGTATAATGGTTTGATATATTTGATTTTGTATTGTGGTCGTTATCTATGTTTTTGGTTGGTATTATGTTTATATGGTTGTTTTTGTTGGTTGGTTGTTATTATGGTTATTAATAATATGATCTATAGTTGAAATCTGAGCCTAAATAAAAAGAAAAAGCAAGTGATTAGGTTTATGAGCAATCTAATTACTTATTCGTTTAAAACGCTATATAAAATAAAGTTTATTATTAATTTGCTGGACAGAGCGGTGAACATTATTATGCATAAGACAAAGATAACGATCCTGATCAGTTTAGAAATCTGTGTACGCTGTAAGGTTTTTACTTCTTAAACTTTTAAAATACACGTTTCGAATAGAAAGAAATCCTCTTCCTGGTACAGTCGCATGAAGAGAGAGGCGAAACAGCCCTACACAGCCCTGTCGCAGTACACGAATATAATCATATCGTTATTAAATTCTTTAGATACGCGATTCCATATTATATTAGCAGAAAAGCTTAAACTACCACTTTTTCACACGCTATTTCACATGTTAGTTAAATTTAATTTATTTATATATTATATATTTATATCTCTGACCAAGGGAAACGTCTCATTTTTTCAAAGAAATGTTTGTTCACAACGGCGACTGTCAGAAGATAGGACACAGCGGCTCAGGCACCCGCTGAATGGAAAAGGGGCACTTTAATGTTCTGTATGGCTAATACTAAAGCCAATACTAATATTCAATAGTTTAATATCCTTTTCTGTATGTTTAACAATAGTGGGTACTGGCCTAATTCGTCCCTGCTCCCGTTGTTAGGTGTTAATGTGTTGTTAAGTGTGAATTTGTACCTGTTTCCCTGAGGTCTGGCTTTTTTTCTGGAAAACCATAACTGGTCTTGTCCAGATTGACTGTCGGCGCCCAGGTCTGACAGTGCTGCTCCAGCAGTGCCAGGTTCTGGCGCAGCCTCTGTTCTGTGGGCGACAGCAGGACCAGGTCGTCTGCACAGAGCAGGAACTCGATTTCCATAATTAATGCAGATCAGTAAATCAAGGGACAAAACAATTATTGCGCCCGGGTCCTCAATGGGCTTTGACGTGCTAATGCGTTGGTTTAACAGTCCGGGTTTGGCAAGCCTCTAATGTCTCCCGACTTTGAAAACCAAGTAATAACTTAACTATATGTGCAAACGTTTCATATGTTGCTGTTGTGGATGCCTGTGGAGTGTATCTTATTTGCCGCGCGCCCCCCCCCCCACTCAATTCAATTCAATTCAAGGTGTTTTATTAGCATGGCAGATGGGTTCAATCAGTGTTGGGTATTTACTTTGCTTTGAGATTCCACTTTTAAAGGTGATATATAAATTTTTGACTAAAATAAATTTATATCTTTGTCTTCTAAGCTCTCTGTGTACAGTAGAGCCTCCTGTCCAGCCAGCACATGTCCACAGACATTCACAACAGCGACATATCATAAAACGTTTGCACATATAGTTAAATTATTAGTTGTTTTTCAGGAAGTTAAAAAAAAAACACTTGAACTACTTATACATTCTCTCAAAATAAAAAAAAACTAATAATAATGTAACATGCCACTGTTTGTTCATGAACAAAGTTATACTGAGATTTCCTAAGATACGCGATTAAAAAAAAAAAAAAATTTGAATCCCCGGCGGAACACATTCCATAAGAATCAGCGCTTTTACAGTATATATCGCCTTTAAAGGTGGCTTCTCAAAACGCTTTACAGGATAAAAACAACAAGAACAGCAACAACAACAATATTGTATTTCATTGCACTTTGAAAACCAAGTAATAACTTAACCATATGTGCAAACGTTTCATATGTTGCTGTTGTGAATGCCTGTGGAGTGTATCTTATTTGCCGCGCGCCCCCCCCCTCTCCCTCAATTCAATTCAATTCAAAGTGTTTTATTAGCATGGCAGATGGGTTCAATCAGTGTTGGGTATTTACTTTGCTTTGAGATTCCACTTTTAAAGGTGATATATAAATTTTTGACTAAAATAAATGTATATCTTTGTCTTCTAAGCTCTCTGTGTACATTAGAGCCTCCTGTCCAGCCAGCACATGTCCACAGACATTCACAACAGCGACATATCATCAAACGTTTGCACATACAGTATAGTGTGCAAAAATGCACTTTATTTACTAAAAATAAGACAAAGATATGTATCAATTTATGTTGCATTAGCCTGATTATGATTAAAAAAACACATATAATTAAACACGCATTTGCGATTTAAATCAAAACACGATTTAAATCAATATAAATGTTTATATTGTATCGCATACTGTCCAGCCTCCATTTCTCTATAATAATTTACTCTATTACACACACACACACAATAGAAGCAGGAAGCAGAAGCAGGGACCGTTGTCAGAAGGGAAGAAGGTGACTATTCATTGTTATCAAAAATGACTCAGAATTGATCATGTTGTGATATTTTGAAATATAAAAGTCAATTGATTGTCCATAATATCGCGATTCTATTTTTTCAAAGAAATGTTTGTTAAAATAAAAGTCCAGCACCAGCTGGATTTGAACACACAACCCGTGAGTTGGTAAGCGGGCACATAGACCAGTAGGCTACAGGGGAAGTCGCATGAAGAGGGAGGCGAAACAGCCCTACACAGCCCTGTCGCAGTACACGAATATAATCATATCGTTATTAAATTCTTTAGATACGCGATTCCATATTATATTCCCTATTAATCAAATTCTAAAAGTATGCTTGTTGACTCCGGTATCTCTTTAGTTAAAGACTTCGATGCTTAAAATGTTTAGGGAGAAATGGAATACTGGTGTGTATTTTTTCTTTAAAGTACCAAGACCAGCCATATACAATACTGTATGTTTATGTTCCAAAATTAATATCGTTTATGGCCTTCACACGCGTTACAGTATGCTCCTATTCTTTTTATGCTCAGCTACTAAGACTTCCCTTCAGTGGTAAAATTCATTATCTACAACGGGCACAGCAAAGACGTTTACTGTAAGTCTTTCTACGACAGACCAACGGACCACGAGTGCCCCTGTCGGTCAACCAATCACGTACTGCGGTGCCGCGCGTCATCTTGCGTCACAATGCGCGACGCCACCTGCGGTACGTGTCTGTAACGCGCACTTTGAACGGCTGCATCTGTATGTGTAACATCATGGTCCCTTAACCATTTAAGAAAATTACAATCTGAAGTATCATTAGAACCTCACCATCTTATATTACTTATGTTGTCCAATTTCAACAAAGCCCTCAAATACTCTGATAATTTGTAAGGCATGGGCATAAGAGGAAACCCCCCTCTCATATATTTGGAGTTAACTGCATCAAGGGGTCCTGAATAACCCACCGGGCAATTCCTACCTCCATGGTTCTGAGCCAGTGCAGGAGCCCAGAACCCATTTATTTCATGTACATACAGAAATTAAAACAGTTGATCCGTCTGAAGGAATCCATTTCCTGCAAAAGAGCTTGTTTCAAATCATCAAAAGTTTCTGCTGCAGAGGTCAAGGAAATTTTGTCGTTAGACTGCTCTACCCCCCCCCAAGCAAGTCTGTCACCAGTTAAGCTTGTTCTGAGAAGGAAACTATCGCAATTTCCTCACAATCTTTGGTATTGAAAGCCCTCGAATAGCCTGAGATCTATCCTCAGTGAGTCCCCTTTGTCCTTTAGTAATCTTTGTCTCAGATAGATCACAATTTTCAAACAGATTTGTGCTTTATAACTGGCATTATGTCCTTTCTTTGTCAGAAGATCTAATACTTGAAGTAACTCGGCCTTATCGATTCCCTCGTCAGGGGAAACTATCAGAATATCATAAACAGGTGTCCCCCACCCACATCTATATTTGAAACTGTACAGTGCTTCCCATACATATTGTAACAGCTTGAGTCTCTTTTAAACAAACCTATGCCCCCACTATCACTGTAGCCTCCTGCCGCCCGTTGGAAAATGTTATATCACACCTTTTGTTGTTTTAGTTGATAAACAAGACAATTGTGCTCCTGTGTCCCACAATAGAGGAACCTGGACACCATTTACTGCACACTGTAAGATTAGTTCTCTTGTATTTAAATCCTGAGATAAACTTGGGGAGGCTACAGGGGGGCTTCCTAGTTTAAATATATTATTGCACGCACAGCTCTTTTTTTCAGCTTCTGACAAGTTCTTTAACTGTGAAATCAAGCCTTTTTCTTACAATTTCTCAAAAAAAGCCCTGTTTCTTTACAATAATTGCACATCGAATTATTTGGTAACTTATCCTGCTTGATTTGGCCCCCCTCGCCCTGCCGACCAGTGGAGACACTCCCCATCTGAAATGCACGTACTTTAGCATACATGCCCACTTCACTTTCCTCGCTTTCCTCTACTCAGTCGCTCAAACTTCATATTGTCATCTTCCTCGATATCAGGAAAGCGCAACTGTAGCATCTTAGCTATATCTGGTTTAAGCCCATTCAGGTAAATCTGTTTTATTACTACAGAGGTATCTTCATTAAGCTCTTCATCTCTTGCTAAACCTGAGTATTCAAGCCACAGCATAACAAACTTCTCTATGAAATCTAACACATTCTCACTCTCTTTCTGTTGACAAGCTGTAACTTTCTTCCAGTCCGTCCTGGGTGGGTAGTATTCTTTCACACCATGCTCCACCCCTCTTCTTTATTTTTTCTCGCTACATATGTTCACAACGTGCCATCCTGCTGTTCTCCTACCCTCATTAGAATCATAGCTGCCTCTATAGGTATATATACTGCATTTATCTTTTAATTCCTGTAGAGCACTCCATGTTTGCTACATTCCTGCCTTAAGGTAATGTAACTCCTTAACCCAGCAATCCACATCCTCAGGCTTGGGATTATATTCCCCCCCCCACTGTCTTCTGATACTCGCTGGCAAGTTCTACCTTCCCCTGCTACCTCTTGTGAAAGGCAATCCTTGTAATCCCTTATCCTTTCTTCCAGTAAATATATTTTTTCATGACAGAGGTGGCTCAGATTCGTCTCTATCCTGATCATATCATGTTTCACCCCAATCGAATTCCCCATCGGGATAAGGCCAATCTGGGTATTTATCCCAGTCCTCAATTTTATCCTGCAAGGGTTTTAGATCTGGATATAGTTTAGGCACTATACCGTCATTACGACACTTTTCCCATTCTTTAGGTTTCCCATCTTTAGGTTTTCAACTTCCTCCTTACAATCTCTGAGATATTTCTCAGTTATTTCATTATTAGCAAATAAGATCACATTTCTGTCAGTCAATCCTCTATCGTGATCCGATCTACAAAAGTTTTGCGCACCAGGTGCCTCAGTCCTGGGTTTACCGCACAAAACGGGTGGCATGCTATCAAAGACAATTCCTCTATCTCGACCCAATCTACAATATTTTTATAGACTAGGACTTTCCAGATGTTCACACACACACCTCAGCTCTTTACTTACTTTTGTACTCACTGCAGTTCAGGAAATTCCATTTGAAGCCATGGAGAGGAGAAGGGACTTTTATAAAGAGGAGTCCTTACCTCTTCAAAGTAGCATTGCCTTGCTTTTCCCCTCCATTGCTTCGTCAGAGCTCCATCAGTGAGAGCACCCTGCTCGCAGTGCCAAAATTGTTGTGCCAAACAAAAGGCATCAGCCGAGAGTTTGTGTGTTGAAAGTCGTCTTTATTTCATATGCAATAAATGGGAGTCTTGCTTTTGGACACAAGACTCAAAAGACCACACTTACAGTGCTCTTTTATACAGTGAAACAAACAATACAAGATACACTCCCACTTGACGCTCTGCTTGCATTGTGGCTATATATGGTCATTCTAGAAAGCTGACCAGTACATATATTTTCTTTACTGCCGGCTTGCGTGACAAACAGCCCCTTCTGCTGAATAGACCATTTGTTCCAGGAGAGGTCACTGGTCATTTCCCTGAGAACTATGCCAGCTATGCGTAAAGACCCCATGTGGTTATGTTATCTTTTGAGACCAGACATCCTGAAACGGATTTAGTCAAATATAAGTAAAAAGATACATAGTTAAGAAGATATAATACAAACTTTTAGTAAAACTTTTAGTTAATTCCCTCAAGTTGCAAGAGTTCACTACTTCAAATAAAATTGGTGAAACCATGATATTTCAGATAGAGGATTTACTTTACATCTAGGGCATTAATCTACAATTTTAATCATATTCCTGATGCCTTACAGTTCTATCTATAAATAGCAGAGGCATTACCACCACCTTGAATTACTCGTTACCAACTCATAGTCACCAAATGTTATTATAATTTATAAAAAATTGATAGAACTGAACCACCAAATTCTAGCCCAAGAAATCTTACAGTACTTCATTTACAGTTTTGGAAGTAATATTTCAGGACTAAATTTGAAGAATAAACTAGAAAAAAATTGCATTTAAGAGTTTGGAATGAGAAAGTAAAGCCTATTTTAACTTGTTACTATTCTTCAAATAAGCAACACAATCTCAAAAGCAAATGCTATTGTAATGGAGTAACTGTCTCTCAGAGTTGCCTGTGTCTGTTTAAAGCAAAGGTTTAGGAACACTCTAGAAAGAAAATCAGTGGTGTTATTTACATGATGCTTAAGGAACCCATTAAGGTTTAGAGAAAAGGGGAAATAAGTTAAGCAAGTAGCAATTAAATATTTTTTTTGTTTTATATATATTTTCCCTTAGACAAGCTACTTTTGCTTAGCAGTGTTCAGTTTAAATAAAATGAAAAAAATATTTTTGTTGACAAGTTTCTGCTTTTATTTCTATCAAAATAACCTTTATTTCACAATATAGCTCTTACAGTAAGTACATATTCTACACAAGTACACAAGCTATGTAATTCTACTATAATACAAAAGTTCTTCAAAAATGTGATTTTCCTTTATCAATCAGAGCAAGTGATTCTGAGGCTGAATTTGCTCTTTAAAAGGGTCCCTCCAAGCCCTATCACTTGCTGTTGCCCATGTCTTTTTCCTGTCCCGGCTTTGAAACTGTGGTTCTCCAATCCTCCCTTGGAGCTCAGGGAGCAGGATTTTTTTCCTTAGTACAGGGCCCAAGGTCCCTTCCAGCACTCGTGGAGCCGTGGAGAAGCCCCATTTGGTGACGTTATGCTTCATTCTATCTCTGAGGTTTGCAAGGATCCTCTCCTCCAGCTCTCCACTCTGTGTTGTGCTAGACAAGACTGTTTCCCATGTTCCACAGTCCTTGTTTTGTTAGGAACAACAGCATTCAAAGCAAGTACTGTGTCCCTTTGTCCAATCCAGTCAACGCCAGTCCCAGCAGGATGCAGTAACTGAGCACCACTCCCATTCCCGGGAGTTGCATAGGGTTAGGAACAAGTAAAGGTTTATTCCATGCTGAAAAGAGACGAAAAGAAACACAACATTTCAGCTGTGGAGCCTATTTCAGATGTGAGAAAGACAGGAAAGTCAGCAACTAATAAAGCATGGGAGAACAAAAGCCAGGAATGGAGATGAGGTGAGAGCAGGAGAGGGGCTGAGTGGGCACTCAGGTGGTGTGAAATCGAGAGAGAGGTGAAGAGAGGTATGAAGTCAAAACACCTGCAAATGAATAGAGAGGATTAGAAGAAAACAAGTCTGTTATTGAGAGAAGAGGGAAGGTATGATTCTAGTTTCAGGATAATTCTGGTTTCAGATGTCTTTCTGCAATAGGAGTTGAGAATACCCCTCTTGCAGAAACACAGACTGAGAGATCAGTATGATCGTGGTTGTTAGAAGTGAAATTAGAAACTATGGACTTGGAGAGATATTTGATCCTAACAGCCCTGACATGTTCCTTGATGCGGTCTCCCAGACTCCTTCCTGTTTCCCCAATCTAGATAGCTGGGCGTTTTCTGTAAAAGATGCAGCATCAGGTCTTCTACACGGATGAGTCAGTCTTCAGCCTGTTCCATGCACACAGGAGGGCCAGTTTCCATCAGTATATATTATCCTAGCCATGCTGAAAGGCGTGGGATATATTCCGCTTACTTCTTATTAATTACTATTAATTTTGTTTCAGGTACATAACGTTTTAAATTAAAACAAAATTAAACTAAATTTAGCAGTCATTTTAAATTAAATGGCCAGCAGTCATGTCACCCTGCAACTCACAATTGATAGCCCACTGAAGCAAAAAAGGTGGGAGCCTGGTCAGTACTTGGATGGAAGACCTCCTGGGAAAAACCAAGGATACTGGTGGAAGAGATGTTAGTGGGGCCAGGAGTGGGTGCTCACCCTGTGGTCTGTGTGGGTCCTAATGCCCCAGTATAGTGACGGGGACTCTATACCGTAAAAAGGTGTCATCCTTCAGATGGGATGTAAAACCAAGGTCCTGGCTCTCTGTGGTCATTAATAATCTCAGGGCGTTTTGTGAAAAGAGTAGGGGTGTAATCCTGGCGTCCGGGCCAAATTTCCCATTGGTCTTTACCAATCATGGCTCCCTAATAAGCCCCATCTATGTATTGGCTTCATCACTCTGTTCTCCTCCCCAATGATAGCTGATGTGTGGTGAGCATTCTGGTGCACTATAGTTGCCATCGCAT
Source organism: Atractosteus spatula (assembly GCF_055471065.1). NCBI lineage: Eukaryota > Metazoa > Chordata > Actinopteri > Semionotiformes > Lepisosteidae > Atractosteus > Atractosteus spatula. Next base: position 37,539,200 of record NC_142709.1, read on the forward strand.
CATCCAGGTGGGGGTACAAAGTCCCCATTACCTGTAAAGCGCTTTGAGTGGACTGTCCAGAAATCACTATATATAAGTGTAAGCAATTATTATTATTACATTTCACATTTTTTATTTTCATTTTTAAATGAACATTTACAAGCCTTGTTTCAGCATATATTTGTGATTTAAAAAAAACTAATATAATTACACATTGCATAATACACAGGTCAACAACATAATACATACAGTAATTTAAATAAGAAAGATTTACAGAACTTATACATTTCAGGCACAAAATGAAGGTGGCAACCCATGCTTTGTTGGAAAAATGTAACCTCAGCCCAGAAAGTGTCAGTATTCTGGTTGATTAGCAGAAGACACAAAAAACAGAGTGAGTGTCAAACAGAAAAAGTTGCATAGAGTTACAAAAAGACTTAGACAAAATCATAGACTGAGTAAACACTTAGCAAATAAAATTTAATGTTGATTAATGAAACTGATCTACACTTGTAGGAGAAATACACATCATACCATAAATATTACACTAGAGATGCAGAGCTACAGGAAACTATACGTGATAGGGATCTGGTAGTTTATGTAAACACTTCTATGTCCCCATCAAGGCTCCAGTCCATAAGAAAGAGATTGTGAAAGAGGGTTGCAGCCAATCCCCTAATCAAGCCACCAATTACCATCCCATAAAGGATTGATTCATTGCTTTACTGGCACTCTGATATGGAGCTACTGACTGCCTTGTGGTGATCAGTTCAGTGTCTGACCATGTCTGTGTAGCACCAATGCTTGTTAATAAGACAGAATTAAGTGTTGCTGTGCTTTCCCAAATGAGGCCCCATCTCTCTGTTCATCTCTGTGGTGCAGCCACAGAGAAACTATTCATGCAGGCTGATTTAAAGATGTTTTCTTTTGATAAGGGACAGCTCCCAAATGGGGATGCACTTAGCTAAGCCTGGCTATCATGATCAATGGTCATCCATTGGCATCTATCTGTCTAGGGAGTGCCAGATGGACATCTGGACTGCATTCCTAAGTGTCAGGAGTAAGTGACTCATATCTCACTTTGATCAACCAATCAGGAACTGGTTGGGCCGAGTAACCCACGTGGGTCTCTGATGCCCATGAAACTTTCAGCCAATGAACGAGCTGAAGTTCCTCCAGGTAAAAACAGGCAACACAGAGGGCCTGAGACAAATTCTAAAGAGAATTCTAAAGAGAATCTCTAAGGAGAATTCCAGGGGTGGGAGACTATTCTGAAGAATTCCAGGGCAGGACGGCCCAGGAGCAGAAAGGCTCCCAAGGGCAGGACATTCTCACAGCGCGCCTCCTGACCATCCTGAGACTCAGCCCCGACAACCACGGAACGGCCAGTGTGTCTGAGTGCCAGAACTTTCCTTTGTTCTAAGAGTCGAGAGCGGAGGTTGCCAGAGAGTAACCAAAAGACCCACCCAAGGTTAGCATCAGCAGCAAGCCTCGTGAACAGGTCGGAACTGTGGACAGCTGAATCACTATTCAGAACTAGCGCTTCATCAGAAACGAACCAGTCCTCTTCCTGACTTGCTGGGACCCACAGTCATCTTTTCTCCTCTGCACAAACTTCGCTAGTTAAAGCGAACACTAACTAGCCGGTGTTCAGAGAGCATCAGCAGCGCACCGTCGCAAGCCGCACAGCACAGCCTGGCACGGAGCCAGAGAGCCCGCAGGAGATCTGAATCCCCAGAGATTGGATGAGTATTCAACTTCAATGCATTACAGCTCGAGAATTCAATTGTTATCCCAACCAGTTGATATCAATTTAATTCCTAAGAGTTATGTACTTGTTTTGAGTATCCAATGTAGAAGTTATAACCAAGTTCATTTTCGAAACGGTCTAAATGAATGATATACTGAACGTATGTCCTCTTGATATATGTAACTCTTCGTAACTGATTGAATATACAGATGCAGCCATTCAAAATGCGCGGGCGATACCGCATTATTTTGCTGTGCCCTTTACGCAGTCTACCGCGAGTTACCGGTAAATACCGCTAGTTACCATAAATTCTCCTATAATACCGCAAGTGAAATAATAGTATCCGGAATTTCCGCAAGGTGGAGCTAATAAAGCTCAACCTCTCATGTTTGAGTTGTCACCATCAATGTCTTTAACGAAGATATTACTAATAGGTATTAATAACGAATGACCTTGGACAAGCTGTAAACTCAAAGTATTGCCCAGTTCCACATTCTTTTTTTCATTGACCGTCTTTGTAAAAGTAACACCACAGCATTTCGCAATCACGCATTTGTTTCCAATCATGCAAAGTACAGTAATTTTTGAGAATCGATTCACCATGCCTTTCACATGCTCATAAAAGAGATTGATTTAGGAACATAAACATATTACTGTATGCAAACTGTACTGTATACAGTATGTATATGTATATTTAATGTCTTAACTGTGCCTGTTTAAGTATTGAATATTTATATGGAATTTTACCACTGAAGGGAAATCTTAGTACCTGAGCATAAAAAGAATAGGAGCATACTGTAACGCGTGTGAAGGCCATAAACGATATTAATTTTGGAACTTAAACATACAGTATATGGCTGGTCTCGGTACTTTAAAGAAAACATACACACCAGTATTCCATTTCTCCCTAAACATTTTAAGCATCGAAGTCTTTAACTAACGTAATACCGGAGTCAACAAGCATACTTTTTAGAATTTGATTAAAAGGGAATATTATATGGAATCGCATATCTAAAGAAATTAATAACGATATAATTATATTCATGTACCGCAACACAAGAATAGTACACGCTGTACATTGTCTGTTGCAACATAAATTGCAAAAATGCACTTGGAATCTGTCCAAGCCCTACTTTGTCAGGCATTTTCTTTTACTGCAACGGACATAAAAACTCCCTTGCTTTTAACAGAGCGTTTCATAATTTCTAACTACGAAAATTATTTAAACTCCGACACTTATCATTCAACCAGAGCTCGAAATGTCACAAGGATCCCCTAGAGCACAGCAAAGACTGTATTAAAAGAATCGCATATCTAAAGAAATAAATAAGATATAATTATATTCGTGTACTGCGACAGGGCTGTGTAGGGATGTTTCACCTCCCTCTTCACATAACCTTCTAATGAAAGACAGTCCACCCCCCACGGACAGGAAAAGTGCCCACAGGCACTTCAACTTAATATGGTCAGTAACGGTTAACAGTAACATGGTCAGAAGGAGCACGTACAAACGTTTCCGAAATAACCACATGTAAGACTCTGATGCTTAAAATGTTTAGGGAGAAAGTGGAATACTGGTGTGTATTTTTTCTTTGAACTACCAATACCAGCCATATACAGTCTGTAACGTAGGGATTTCTATATGTCTTTATTTAGTGGTTACATTAGTGACAAAGGCTAAACCTTTAGCTTCAGTAACGCGTACATATCTCCCCTTTTTATAAAACGACATGGTTGAAAACTGTTCCAGAGCCACTGTTGTTTCATCAGTGAAAAGTACATCATGAAATGCCTCTCCCTGTTCAATCCACTGGAAAAAAGAAAAGGAGCATAAAGCGTCTGATGGTCATAAACGATATTCATTTAGGAACAGCATCAGAGATATGTTTTTAACTGCACTGCATCAGAGAGAATACCATAGTGTTTTTTTTTTTTTTACTCCCTGGCGGAAACTGGCTTCCATAATAATCAGTATGGCTCAGAGATTAAATAAAACTTCACTCGCACCAAACAAATGTATATTTCTAAATATCACAACATGATCGAAATGAAGTCTTTTTAATAACAATGAATAGTCACCTAGGCGTTACAATATAAACATTTATATTGATTTGAAATCGCGTTTTGATTTAAATCGCAAACACGGGTTTAAATATACAGATGCAGCCATTCAAAATGCGCGGGCGATACCGCATTATTTTCCGGTACGCTGTACGCAGTCTACCGCGAGTTACCGGTAAATACCGCAAGTTACCGGTAAATACCGCTAGCAAAATAATAGTATCCGGAATTTCCGCAAGGTGGAGCTAATAAAGCTCAACCTCTCATGTTTGAGCTATAGCCATCAAAGTCTTTAACGAAGATATTACTAATAGTATTAATAATAAATGACCTTGGACAAGCTGTAATCTCAAAGTATTGCCCTGGTCCACATTCTTTTTTTCATTGACCGTCTTTGTAAAAGTAACACCACAGCATTTCGCAATCACGCAATTTTTTCCAATCATGCAAAGTACAGTAATTTTTGAGAATCGATTCACCATGCCTTTCACATGCTCATAAAAGAGATTGATTTAGGAACATAAACATATTACCGTATGAAAACTGTACTGTATACAGTATGTATATGTATATTTAATGTCTTAACTGTGTCCGTTTAAGTATTGAATATTTATATGGAATTTTACCACTGAAGGGAAATCTTAGTGCCTGAGCATAAAAATAATAGGAGCATACTGCAACGCGTGTGAAGGCCATAAACGATATTAATTTTGGAACATAAACATACAGTATATGGCTGGTCTCGGTACTTTAAAGAAAACATACACGAAACATGGTTTCATTATGACCAGAATCGGTCTTGAGATATTTTTACCTTGATTTACAATATTTGAGAGGTATGTCTTGACACTGATACTACATAAATACTGCTCACGTATATGTTTCTAGGTTTATATTATGCATTTCATACGGTCAAATTACTTTTGAGCAACTGATAAGAAGCGCGAAACGGTATGCCCAGGGCGTTCTAGTTTTCGTTTTGTTTTAATGCAGTGCAGTGGATTGATTAGAGATATCAAGTACATACAAGTCATTTTTTAAATGTTGTAGTTCGTCTTGTAAAAATGTTACGAGTACATCATCTGTCAACAATTACACAGGTTCTGTTTCCATATTGCGGATTTTGGTTACGTAATATTATTTTCTAATTTCACGTTGTGAATATATGATTTGGGCAAACAGAGCCGCAAAGAAGTACATTATGGGTTGTTGTTTTTTTTTGCAGTTTTATCTAGAACAAGCGATGCTTAAACCTTTGTCTGATTCTTGTGAAACTATCCACACGACAGTTTCAGTACCTAGGAGTTGACTTCAGTGATGTCACTGATTGGATGTTTCTAAAAATCCATCCTCTGTAAAACGTCTTCTCTAGTTGTCCTGCATATGTATTCGCTAATGAAGCTGTGTCTTCTGAGCCTGGTTCTCTACATTTCTGTATGAACCAGCTTAGAGGGCTAAAGACAGCTTGTGTTTAAATTGAGTGTAAGGTAATTTATGCTTCTAAAGTCATGGTCAGCACTTATTATTGTACTGTGCTATAAACTTGTTCTGTGCCTAATTACATTATTTTATAGCTTTATCAAATCTGTACATTGTCTGTCGATAATGTTTCTGTAGTGCTTTCTCAGCCCTCAGCATGTGACCGCGCTAGTGGCGCTGTGGGTTAGTTTCCTGACTCCCATGTCACATGGTCTGTGATTGAATCCCATGGAACTATGACTTTATTTTTTAACAAACATTTCTTTGAAAAAATGAAACGTTTCCCTTGGTCAGAGATTAAATAAAACCTCACTCGCACCAAACAAATTTATATTTCTAAATATCACAACATGATCGAATTTAAGTCTTTTTAATAACAATGAATAGTCACCTATGCGTTACAAAATAAACATTTATATTGATTTGAATCGCGTTTTGATTTAAATCGTAAACGCGTGTTTAAATATATGTGTTTAAAGGCGATATACTGTATAAAAGCACTGATTCTTATGGAATGTGTTCCGCCGGGGATTCAAAAAATTTATTTTTTTTAATAGCGTATCTAAGGAAAATTGCAGTATAACTTTGTTCATGCACAAACAGTGGCATGTTACATTATAATTTGGGTGTCTCCTCTTGCCAGAAAGCTCTAAATTGCATTTTGAGTGCGGTTTTTGACTTTTTCTAAATTGCAACCCATAAATAAAGCTGAAACAGTTTAGACTTACTGTATTCTAAACTGTATTACAACAGCACATTGGACAATGCAACGTAAATTGCAAAAATGCACTTGGAATCTGTCCAAGCCCTACTACGAAAATTATTTAAACTCATCTTTAAATAAACTTTATTTTATATAGCGTTTTAAGCGAATAGGTAATTAGATTGCTCATAAACCTAATCACTTGCTTTTTCTTTTTATTTAGGCTCAGATTTCAACTATAGATCGTATTATTAATAACCATAATAACAACCAACCAACAAAAACAACCATATAAACATAATACCAACCAAAAACATAGATAACAACCACAATACAAAATCAAATATATCAAACCATTATACTCTCGCAAATTCCTCCAATTATCATAATCCCGCCCCTTATGCAAAACCAAACCCTCCTCCCATCCCAGTTTATCCTCTTTATCATAAACAAAATCCACCTCAATTTTCAACATAAAGCATTACACAAAATCAATACCTCAACACTCCATACTCAACAACGATAATTCACAAACAGCCAGAACATGTAACTCCTCATTCCCAAACAGACCTCATTTCCATAGCCCCGCCCCTTATGCAAAACCAACATCCCTCCCCTGTTCTCTCTCTCCCCTGGCGTTTGTAATCGTTTTTATTTTCAAATAAATTTTGGCAAAGTCATGTATTTTAAAAATCTTAAGATTTTTATATTTATGTCTTTATTTAGTGGTTTCATTAGTGACAAAGGCTAAACTTTCTTGGAAAAATGTCTTTTATGTAAACCATGTTTGCTATTAATTCATTCAGGGCTAAAATATGTTCATTGTCTTCAAATGAAAGAAGGGTTCCTTTTGCCGTGGTCGGGTTGAAATTAGAAGCTTGCCACGCCCGGACTGTTACACCAACGTATTAGCATGTTAAATCGATTTCATTGAGGAGCCTAGCCTTTCTTAACTAGCACTGTACTTACTGGGTTTTTGAGGGGGGGAGGTGTCTTTCGCTGTGAAACCAGGTCAGAAAAAAGACGATTAAATTTAATAAACGATTAAGGGTATTTACCTTGTAATCTGTGGTTTACATCTACTGTATTGTTTTGAGATGCCACTTTTAAAGGTGATATGTAAAATAAAGTTTTTTTATTATTGTTATAGAGAAACATGATCAGATTTTCCCTGGTTCAGAAAAAAGACGATTAAAATCTGTAATCTTTGCACTTGTACAGTATGTCATCAGAAAATACAATCAGTTTCTGCTTTGTGTAAGGATGGTGTCAAAAAGTAATCTAAGTGGTGAGAAAGTGTGCTCCTCAAAGCGGTTTACAGCATAAAAACAATAACAACAATAGTGGCTGGGCAAACGATTTTTTTTTATAGAAATGCAAAATGAGATACTGTATAATGATGTGCATGAACAAAGTTATACTGCTATTTTTCTTAGATACGCGATTAAAAAAAATAAATTTTTTGAATCCCCAGCGGAACACATTCCATAAGAATCAGCGCTTTTATATATCGCCTTTAAACACATATATTTAAACACGCGTTTACGATTTAAATCAAAACGCGATTCAAATCAATATAAATGTTTATTTTGTAACGCATGGGTGACTATTCATTGTTATTAAAATGACTTAAATTCGATCATGTTGTGATATTTAGAAATATAAATTTGTTTGGTGTGAGGGAGGTTTTATTTAATCTCTTACCAAGGAAAACATTTCATTTTTTCAAAGAAATGTTTGTTAAAAAAAAAGTCATGGTTCCAGTGGGATTTGATTACACACCATGTGACATAGGAGTCAGGAACCTAACCCACAGCGCCACCAGCAAGGTCACATGCAGAGTGCTGAAAAAGCACTACAGAAACATTATCAACAGACAATGTACAGCGTGTACTATTCTTGTGTTGCAGTACATGAATATAATTATATCGTTATTAATTTCTTTAGATACGCTATTCCATATTATATTCCCTTTTAATCAAATTCTAAAAGTATGCTTGTTGACTCCGGTATCTCGTTAGTTAAAGACTTCGATGCTTAAAATGTTTAGGGAGAAATAGAATACTGGTGTGTATTTTTTCTTTAAAGTACCAAGACCAGCCATATACTGTATGTTTATGTTCCAAAATTAATATCGTTTATGGCCTTCACACGCGTTACAGTATGCTCCTATTCTTTTTATGCTCAGGTACTAACTTCCCTTCAGTGGTAAAATTCCATATAAATATTCAATACTACAACGGGCACAGTAAAGACGTTTACTGTAAATCTTTCTACGACAGACCAACGGACCACGAGTGCCCCTGTCGGTCAACCAATCACGTACCGCGGTACCGCGCGTCATCGTGCGTCACAATGCACGACGCCGTAGCCAATTACCTCCGGTATGTGTCTGTACCGTGCACTTTGAATCGCTGCATCTGTATATCTTTTGTATTCTGATAACCCTCACGATAAGATCTGTTAGGTTTACATGCATATTCTATGTATTAATAAATGTATCCTCGTGTATTAGTACCTGTGTGTGTGCGTTGTTTGAGTTATATCGCATCGTTGGATTCTAAGGCCATTAAAAGAATCATTTTGTGATTTACTGCCACAATTAATAATTGTCCCCGTAAATGCCCAAACCCCTACAGAACTGGTGCCTCATGAGAGCACACTACATCTGTTTGGACCTTCGGCTAAGTACCAATAAAGCTGTCTGTATATCCATTTGCTTGAAACCCAGGCAGCACTGCTCAACTGTTTGAAACCCTGAGCAGCCCTACCTCGTCTACCCCTCTTCTTGTAACCGTGGGCAGCCTTGCTTGTCTTTCAACTGTTAACCCATCTGCCTGGAAGCCTAGGCAGCACTATTTTTATTTCTATCGCTTTGCCTACTTGGAAAACCGACAAGCCATGCTCCTGACAACCAGTCTGTTTGAACACCCCGGACAGCCTTACTTAATTCCTGTGCTCATTTTCCTTGGTTTGCCTCAGCTCTCCTTGGAGAAATCCAAAGCCCTGCACAAAAAGGTGTGGCACTGGTGTTGGTGGGTGTGCATTTGTCTTAGTGCCTTTGAGTCTTGATCCAAACTGCTTTATAGTTGCAAGCTGCTGTACATATGCCACCGTTAAGATTAATCTGGAAACTCTATCATTGTATTTTTCCATTTTCAAGACACAAAATAACCTGAGGTAATGGGTTAGGGAATGTAAATATATATTTACGGAAAAGCTGTTTGTTAAAATCTGTTTGAAATGTGTAGAGGTGACAGTGGTAGTGGAAGACATATGCTAAAACAAACTGTTTTAGCTTGATTTAGTTAGTTAATTTGTTTTAATCTGTCAGTTTAATAATAAACATATTTGCTATTTTAAGATCAAATAAGTTGTTATTAGTATTATGTTATATTAAGTTAAACATAACATTTTTAAGTTTAAATAGTTAAAATATGTTGGGAACTCTTTTGGTATATCTGTGGATCTGAATTCATGGAATTCACGTGTGTGGAATGTCGGGAGATGAGACCCCCAAAGGGGGGATTGTTTTGATTATACTATAAATGAGTCCCTGAGGCATACCATCCAAGTTTTGAAATGATAAAAAAATAAACCTTTGTTGAGTTTTTTTTCAATTTTGTTTATTAAATATCACAGTAGAGACATACAGTTTTACACTTTTTAAGAGAATAACAATGGATGTAAGAAAAAGAAATGAAGAATGGAATTAAGGAATAAAGAGTGAGAAGACAGAAAAAAAACAAAAACAGGTACAGTCACAGCTATATTAGAGTTTATATACAACGGCTTAGGAGTATATACTGAGCTCCTCTTTTAAACCTAATGCTCTCAAAGGCTTATCCCACAAGTCTTTAAAATGGTCCAGTTCACCTTTTAGGATAAATCTTAATTTTTCCAAAGAGATCAAGTCTTTTATTAGTAATTCCCAGAGAGCTAGAGATGGAGGCTCGTCACCCACCCACCTTATCATGATTGCCTTTCTTGCCAGCATCAGAACAGACTGGACTACTTCTCTGTGGTTCAGCAGCTGAACAGGCCAGACTCCCAAGATGCACGTGAGAGGATGAGGATCTAACTGCATTACAAAGATCAAAGATATTTTTTTACATACCTCCCCCCGAGAACTTCTGGACATATCTACATTCCCACAGACAGTGGAACAGTGTTCCAGCCTGGGTTTTACATTTAGGGCAGTTAGGTGATGTGTCTGTGCTAAATTTGCTATAGATCTGTGGAGATATGTATGCTCTATGTAACAAACTGTACTGCAATTCTTTATACCAATTACAGACAGAGATTGTTGAAGGCAATAAAACAATAGTTTTCTAAGTTTTGTCATCTATACAGCACCTCAGTTCCTGGCTCCAGGTTGTCTGCAAAGATTTCTGGGAGTCTACCTCATGCCTAGACAAGAAAGTGTAAAGCTTGGATAGAAATTTCTTTGAGTTCCTATTGTTTAGATATATTTTTTGTAGTGTGTGCGAGCAGCTGAACAAATCAAGACCACCATTCTTGGTACCCACATAATACCTGACCTTGAGATATTTCAAGAAGTCTCTTGTTAGTATATTATATTGTGCTTGAAGATGCTCAAATGATTTTAATACCCCTTCGTCAAATAAGTACAAAATTCTATGTATACCTGCTGTTTGTCAATTAGTAAATTGGGAGCCTGTCTTTTCAGGAGGTAGGTCCTGGTTGCCCACAAGTGAAGATAGCATATAAAGAGAGGGATGATTACTTAAGATTTTAGTTATCTTGATCTATGTTCTCAGTACATTTATTATTAAAGGGTTCTTTTTAGCAAGTGGGGGTACATTAGTCATCTTCCTGCCTAAGAGGTTTACAAGAGAAGCTGGTTTACCGAGTTCAGCCTCCATATCCACTCAGGTGGAGTCTGGTGGTGCATGAATCCACTGCTGGAGGATTATTGCTTGTATTGCCCAGGTATAGTATTTCAGATTCGGCAAAGCACATCTGCCGTAATCCCTGGGTAACTGCAAAGTCTTATATTTGATTTTTGTTTTTTTTCCTGTCCATACAAATGTTGATATTGCTTTATTCAGATTCTTTATGTCAGCTTTAGTCATGGGAGTGAATATCATATAGATATATGATCATATATCATATAGATAGAGGATAGAGAAGTCTAGGTAATATTATCATCTTTACTAGGTTAATTCTGCCCAGGAAAGATATCGGTAAGTTTCTCCACCGGTTCATGTTTTCCTTTAAGTGTATCAGGTGAGGTCTTTATACCTCTATATACCTCTTTATACCTATATATTTACAGAATATAGATGCGAGAGTTTGGGGTCACCTGAATCTGAAGGTACGTGATACCTTTAGGATTCCAGTGAAATGGTTTAATATAGCCAGGTTCTCCTTTTCCCATGTTCCCCAAAGGCATAATCTCAGATTTACTGAAATTGACCTTATAGCCTGATATGGTTGAGAACATTTTTATACCAGTAATAATTTCAGGTAGTGTCCCTTGTACAGCCTGAATGGGGCGGAGATGAGACCGTTAGTTTGTATTGTGGCTTTAGGTGCACTATATAGTAACTTAGTCCATTTGATAAAGTCTTCACCCAGATTAAATCTCCTCATAACATCAAACATATATTCCCACTCCACTCTGTCAAAGGCTTTCTCAGCATCCATCGACACAAGGAGGCCTGAAACCTGTTGCTGGTCAAGATGGTGCATTATGTTAAACAATCTCCTGCTTTTATTAAATAAGTTTTGTCTTTTAATAAACAAAAAACCTGTCTGGTCTGGGTCAATAATACTAGTCATTATTCTCTCTAAGCGTGTTGCCAGTATTTTAGCTAGCACTTTTATATCAACATTTAATAAACTTATGGGTCTGTGTGAGATACATAGTTCAGGATCTTTTCCTTTTTTGTGAATAACTTATGTTGGCAATATTCATAGATTCTGGTAGGGTAGCTTCTTTAATAGATTTATTGATGGCCTTGAGATAAGTGTTACAGATCTGATCCTTCATTATTTAAAAAAAAATCTACATTTTAGCCATCAGGTCCTGGTGTCTTTCCTCACTATAGTGATATGATAGCTGTTTTAATCTCTTTACTGGAGATAGGTTTATTTAGAAGTTCCTTCTGTGTATCACTGATTTTAGGTATGTCTATGCCTTTAAAAAGTGCTCTCCTGAAGCAGTTATTATCTGTTTCTGAGCTATATAGCTTCTCCAAAAAATGTTCTCTGGCCATTCTCATCTTTAATGGCAGAAATGAAATTTTTAGATGGTGCCATCCTTGCCAATCTTGCAAAGAGGTGGTTGGGTTTATTGCCCTTTTCAAATAGACGGTGTCTTGCATATAGAACATCTTTTTCAGCTTTTTTTGTTGTCAATAGGTTATTAAGTTGTAACCTAGCTTCTTTAATTTCAATTTCTCAGATTTAGCAGTGTAGAACTATTCTTCCAATTTTGATTTTTTTTTTCTCGAGTGTTAATTACAAATAAATTTGTTCCTTTTTCTTTTTACTCGTAGAAGAAATTATCATACCTCTCATATATGCTTTATAAGCCTCCAATACTGCCCTAGGATGGGTTTCTTCAATGTCATGGCACTGTAAGTATAGCTTTGTTTGTTCATTAAGGAACTTTCTGAATTCATCATCCAGCAGATTAAATGGGTTTAGTTTCCATACAAGAGAGCGCTCCACTGGTCGCAGAGAGGACATACTCATTGTCACAGCAGCATGATCTGATATAGTAATTGGATCAATACCTACTGTATATCTGTTACTAGATGGGCCATATGACTGGATAGAAGGATGTGGTCAATACGAGAAGCTGTTTGATGTGGTGAGAAGTAAAAATGTGAAGCCCTTAGTGGTTGGGTTGAAGAATCTCCATATAATCTCCACCTTGGAGATCTTATCTAACCTAGGACAGAAGGAAAAATTAAAGTCTCCTGCAAGGATAATATTATTATAATCCATGAGTTGTCCAAATACATCAATAAAGAATTGTTAATCTTGTTCATTAGGGGGACATATACATTTTATCACTACTTCTTCCCCATATAGTAATCCCTTAACTATTACTACTCTAACTTCTTTATCCACATAAGTTGAGTTGACTGTAAATAGGAGATTCTAATGAATGAAAATAACCACACCTCGTTTTTTGGTGGAGAATGATGAGTAATAAACTTGACCTACCCATTCTGTTTTTAGTTTTTTATGTTCCAGATCATTGTCAAAAGTGAGTTTCCTGTAAAAATGCTATTTGAATCTTATCTTGTTTCAGGACGTTCAGAATCTTTTTCCTTTTAACTATGCTATTCACCCCTTTTATATTCCAAGTGCATATCTTAACACTATTCATGGTGTTTCTTCTTCTTCTTCTTCTGCTTTTTTGCACCGATTTTTCCACTTCGTACGGTCTCGGCAGGTGACTTTTGCGAGGCGCATGTCGTTCACGGGGCCGGCGGCCTTCCACATTCAATTCGAGGGTGGTCTTTGCCATTGATGTGTCATTGCTGCGGAGCACATGTCCATACCATCGCAGGCGCGATTCCCTCATTTTTGATTGATTGGGGAGACTTTGAGTGTTTTTCGCATCTCTTCATTCATGACATGGTCTAGTCTTGTCAAGCCGAGTGTACATTTACAGATGCAGCCATTCAAAGTGCGCGTCACAGACACGTACCGCAGGTGACGTCGCTCAGTATGACGCAAGATGACGCGTGGCACCGCAGTACGTGATTGGTTGACCGACAGGGGCACTCGTGGTCCGTTGGTCTGTCGTAGAAAGACTTACAGTAAAAACGTCTTTGCTGTGCCCGTTGTAGATATTGAATTTTACCACTGAAGGGAAATCTTAGTAGCTGAGCATAAAAAGAATAGGAGCATACTGTAACGCGTGTGAAGGCCATAAACGATATTAATTTTGGAACATAAACATACAGTATATACTGTAGCTGGTCTTGGTACTTTAAAGAAAAAAATACACACCAGTATTCCATTTCTCCCTAAACATTTTAAGCTTTGAAGTCTTTAACTAACATGATACCGGAGTCAACAAGCATACTTTTAGAATTTGATTAAAAGGGAATATAATATGGAATCGCGTATCTAAAGAATTTAATAACGGTATTCGTGTGCTGCGACAGGGCTGTGTAGGGCTTTTTCGCCTGCCTGTTCATGCGAGCTGTCTTCTAGCCGACTGGTCTAGGTGCGTGACTAGCAGCTGGGAGGTTGTGTGATCGAATCCAGCTGGTGCCGGACTTTTCTTTTAACAAACATTTCTTCGAAAAAATAGAATAGCGATATTATGGACAATAAATTGACTTTTATATTTCAAAATATCGCAACATGAACGATATTTGCGATATTTTGAACATATCTTCCCTTCTGACAGCGGTTCCTCCTTCTATTGTGTGTGTGTGTGCAACAGAGTAAATTTTTATAGAGAAATGGAGGCTGGACAGTATGCGTTACAATATAAACATTTATATTGATTTAAATCGTGTTCTGATTTAAATCGCAAACGCGTGTTTAATTATGTGTTTTTTAATCATAATCAGGCTAATGCATTTCTACATTTTCTGTATGAACCAGCTTAGAGGTTCATACAGAAAGACAGCTTGTGTTTAAATTGAGTGTAAGGTAATTTATGCTTCTAAAGTCATGGTCAGCATTTATTATTGTACTGTGCTGTAAACTTTTTCTGTGCCTAGTCACATTATTTTATAGCGTTTTTATTGCGTTATTAAATCCGGTGGCGCTGTGTGTTACAGTAGTTTCCTGACTCCCATGTCACATGGTCTGTGATTGAATCCCATAGAACTATGACTTTATTTTTTAACAAACATTTCTTTGAAAAAATGAAACGTTTCCCTTGGTCAGAGATTAAATAAAACCTCACTCGCACCAAACAAATTTATATTTCTAAATATCACAAAATACGTTCATTGTCTTCCAATCGAGTCGAGTTGACATTGGAAGCCTGCCACACCCGGACTGTTAAACCAACGCATTAGCACGTCAAAGCCCATCGAGGGTATTGAGCCAGTATTGCCTTTAGTATTCCCCCCTCTCCCCTCAATTCAATTCAATTCAAGGTGTTTTATTTGCATGACAGATGGGTACAAGCAGTGTTGGGTATGTATATTGTAACGCTTACGGCAGACAGGCACTGTGTAAGAGCCGGCGCACCAGAGCAGCGCACCGAGGGAGCGTCTGCATTTCTAACTTAGTTTTTAAAATTAGTCAAGCAATATGAAGCATCTCCTTTTACTTAGTGCCTGAGCATAAAAAGAATAGGAGCATACTGCAACGCGTGTGAAGTCCATAAACGATATTAATTTTGGAACTTAAACATACAGTATATGGCTGGTCTCGGTACTTTAAAGAAAACATACACACCAGTATTCCATTTCTCCTAAACATTTTAAGCATCGAAGTCTTTAACTAACGCGATACCGGAGTCAACAAGCATACTTTTAGAATTTGATTAAAAGGGAATATAATATGGAATCGCGTATCTCAAGAAATTAATAACGATATAATTATATTCATGTTGCAAAAGAACTGCAACGGACATAAAAACTCCCTTGCTTTTAACAGAGCGTTCCATAATTTCTAACTACGAAAATGCCAGGTGAAAGGATTTGTAAACATATTTTGTTAAAGCAAGTCAGAACCCATTCAGAGCCTACATTACATTTTAGCGTTTCATTCTGAGCAGAAGACCCTCACACCTGAAGAAGGGGGAGGTGTTTTTCGCTGGAAATCTCGCCTGCTTCTACTTTACAACCGGAGTGCTGGCTGTGACGAATTAAACCGGTATTACAGGTTACAATCACAGACCATGTGACATGGGAGTCAGGAAACTAACACAGCGCCACCAGATTTGATAACGCTATGAAAACGCTATAAAATAATGTGACTAGGCACAGAACAAGTTTACAGCACAGTACAAAAATGCTGACCATGACTTTAGAAGCATAAATTGCCTTACACTCAATTTAAACACAAGCTGTCTTTAGCCCTCTAAGGTGGTTCATACAGAAATGTAGAGATCCAGGCTCAGAACACACAGCTTCATTAGCGAATACATATGCAGGACAACTAGAGAAGACGTTTTACAGAGGATGGATTTTTAGAAACATCCCATCAGTGACATCACTGAAGTCAACTCCTAGGTACTGTAACTGTCGTGTGGATAGTTTCACAAGAATCAGACAAAGGTTTAAGCATCGCTTGTTCTAGATAAAACTGCAAAAAAAAACAACAACCCATAATGTACTTCTTTGCGGCTCTGTTTGCCCAAATCATATATTCACAACGTGAAATCTAGAAAATAATATTACGTAACCAAAATCCGCAATATGGAAACAGAACCTGTGTAATTGTTGATAGATGATGTACTCGTAACATTTTTTCAAGACGAACTACAACATTTAAAAAATGACTTGTATGTACTTGATATCTCTAATCAATCCACGGGTCCCAGCACGAAACGAAAGTAAAACGCATACCGTTTCGCGCTTCTTATTAGTTGCTCAAAAGTAATTTGACCGTATGAAATGCATAATATAAACCTAGAAACATATACGTGAGTAGTACTTAAGCACTGTAGTATCGGTGTTAAGACATACCTCTCAAATACTGTAAATCAAGTTAAAAATATCTCAAGATTCTGGTCATAATGAAACCATGTTTCGTGTATGTTTTCTTTAAAGTACCGAGACCAGCCATATACTGTATGTTTATGTTCCAAAATTAATATCGTTTATGGCCTTCACACGCGTTGCAGTATGCTCCTATTGTTTTTATGCTCAGCTACTAAGATTTCCCTTCAGTGGTAAAATTAGATATGAATATTCAATACTTAAACGGGCACAGTTAAGACATTAAATATACATATACATACTGTATACAGTACAGTTTGCATACGGTAATATGTTTATGTCCCTAAATCAATCTCTTTTATGAGCATGTGAAAGGCATGGTGAATCACTGTACTTTGCATGATTGGAAAAAAATGCGTGATTGCGAAATGCTGTGGCGTTACTTTTACAAAGACGGTCAATGAAAAAAAGAATGTGGACCAGGGCAATACTTTGAGTTTACAGCTTGTCCAAGGTCATTTATTATTAATACTATTATTAATATCTTCGTTAAAGACTTTGATGGCTACAGCTCAAACATGAGAGGTTGAGCTTTATTAGCTCCACCTTGCGGAAATTCCGGATACTATTATTTTGCTAGCGGTATTTACCGGTAACTCGCGGTATTTACCGGTAGCTTGCGGTAGACTGCGTACAGCGTACCGGAAAATAATGCGGTATCGCCCGCGCATTTTGAATGGCTGCATCTGTAGTTCTGATACGGTAACGCGGTGGCTGAATTGCAGTATAATGCAACATAACAGTGAACAGCAAATAGAGCAGCTGCATGTACCCGTTCCATACATTTCGAAGAAAAAAAAGAGCAGAAGAAAAAAAAGTATTGGAAAAAAAATTCAGTTTGTGACCATATACATGAGGTAACAGCACTTGTCAGGTATTTAAGAAAAAGAAATTTGTTAATCATCTGAACATCGATTAACGGTGATAAAGACAAAAAGAACAGTCTTAGAACAAGATTGCTAGACTCAGTCTGCAAACTAAACTAAGGTATAACAAAATTGTTTAGCTTCTCTGCGTAGTTAACAGAGAAGTGAAACTAAAGGTTGCTGCTAGCAATAAAGTATGCTCAGTTATAGGGCTCAAACTATAGCTCAACTATTATACTAAAAACAAAAACTGCCTACTCCTCGCCAAAATAATTTGTTACAGTCTTCATTTCTATACAAAACAGTATCATCTATGTTTAAACATTAACATTTATATTAAAAAAAAACAATCTTAAAAATAAAGAACACTTAGAACGTCAGAGAAGGTTCCATGTGCAGGCATAACTGCTCAGTTCTCTGCTCGATCAGATCTACAAACTAAAGCCAAGGCTGGTCGTTTATCAGTGGACCTCTCACATTCTATTCAGACATGGAGGACTGCTGTTGAATATTTTTAAGGAAGTTCTCTGCTTCTTTTAAGCTGGAAAGAGTAGTAGATCCCCCTGAGGCATCAACAACTTTAATGATTGCGGGATACAGAAACGAATACCTCAGTCCAGCATCACACAGCCTCCTTCTCACTTCAGCTGTTTCCGCCCTCTTTTTCTGCACCTCTACCGAGAAGTCTTGGAAGATGGAGACTCTTTTCCCCTTCACAATTATTTCTTTCTTGGCCCTGGATGCTTCCATTACCTTCTGCTTATCCCAGTAGCTGTGCAGCCTCACCAGCATGCCCCTGGGTACAGGTGTTTCGCCCTCCCCCAATTTGCGCCGTGCAATGGCAATGTTCCAACTTGATTTGTCCCCCTTCATTTTCATGCCAAGGTTTTCAGGGATCTATCTCTCAAAAAACTCATTTGGGTTGTTTCCTTCTATGTTTTCTCTTATCCCGAGGATTCTCACATTTTTCTGCCGGCTTCTGTTTTCGAAGTCTTCAGGATGATCCAGTGCCTTCCGCAGGTCTGTCTCGAGCACCCGTATCCTATTGCCCGTTACACTGCCGTCTTCCAGGTCCGAAACTCGCTGTTCCACTTCATCGATTCTTTTAATAACTATGTCCATTTTTTTTGGATATAGCAGCGACAGGTTCTCCAATCGTTGCGAGTTTTGAATCTAACATTTCGGCGATGTTTGCTGTTACTTTTTCTATGATTAGGTTAGTCTCAACTGTACCGTCTACCCCACCGTTTACCTTACTGGGAGTGTGAACATTGAGTGAGCACTGGGGCTTACAGTGAGACTAACCCAGTGAGATTAATGAGATGGATAGTTTTAGTAAATATGTTGACAAACAACTAAATTTTTGCTTTCACGAGGCAACATAAAATTGTATCCCGTTGTGAATCAGCTACGTGACCTTGCCCCCGTGAAATTGTGGGAAAGAGGTTTAGTGGACAGCACATACAAACTTTTCCAAAATAACCACAGTATGTAACCGAATGAAATACTTTGATGCTTAAAATGTTTATGAAGAAAGTGGAATACTGGTGTGTAGTTTTTATTTAAACTACCAATACCAGTCATATACAGTGAAGGAATGAACTAAAAGTTTGTATCTATGTATCTTTTTACTTATATTTTACTAAATCAGTCTCAGGATATCTGGTCTCAAAAGATAACATAGCCACATAATGTCTTTACACACAGCTGACATAGTTCTCAGGGAAATGACCGAATGACCTCTCCTGAAACAAAGGGTCAACTCAGCAGAAGGGACTGCTTGTCACGCAAGTCGGCAGTAAAGTGTATATGTAAAAATAGATATGTAATGGCCACAATGCAAGTAGAGAGTCATGTGGGAGTGTATCTTGTATCATATGTTTCACTGTATAAAAGAGTTCTGTAAGCATTGACTTTTAAGTCTTGTGCCACACAATGCAAAACTTCCATAAGCATATGAATAAAGATGACTTTCTACACACAAACACTCAGCTGATGCCATTTTTTTCTGGCATAACAGTTTACATAATATCTTTATATTCCTAAATTGATATTGTTTATGACCTTCACGTTATACTCCTCTTCTTTTTATGTTCAAATACTAAAAAATTCCTTTAGTTGTAAAATTCCATATTAACATTCAATATAAAGCAGATTTAAACATCCAAAGTAAAGAGATTAAATGAAGCAATTGTTTCACTAACAACCAGTGCACCATGAGTGCGCCTGTTGGTCATTTTGGCCAGCCAATCATGTACTGCAGTATAACATGCTAAACTGTAGATAATTTTGTGCAGTACGGAGTTTTACTGTGCATTTTGAATGGCTGCATCTGTATGTCACTTAAGCCATTCTTTTTTAGGCATTTTAGTAATAGAGGTAGGAAAACGACATCTTTCCCTCTGGCTGCCTGACTTGTCCCCATTTTTAACTATTCTGTGTCCAAATCACAGAGGGTGAGAGAGAGTAGTGAGACACAGACAGAAAAAGTGAATCCTAGCTACAATACATTTATATAGATTTTGTGGAAAGGGGAAGCAAAACATCAGGATTTACTGCTTGTAATTAGTGTAAGATTTATAGTATAGACAAACAGAAGAATGATGAAAATGTGTATTTTTTCTGGAGCAGAAATACAAATAGAAAATAAATGATTTTTGACATCTCAAATCAATTTCGATCAAGGTCTCCAAAACGAACAAGAAAAACATTTTCATAGAGCAACTACATTGTGTTTACATAGAATACAAAATTAGAAATCTAGCAATCTAATATCTTCTTTGTTTAAACAGTGAAATTTCACCTGCAGAAGTTCGCACCTGAGACAGCATTAGCTCTGCTTGTCATAAAAGTTAAGGAAAGGGTGAATTAAGCAGTGTCAAGTGCAATAATTCAATGATTAGTAATAACAGACAAAATATGTGCATAGATTAATGAACAAATGCTGGAAAAGTCACAGTTAAAGACCTCTGTAGGACAAGTAACGCAAGATAGAGAAAAATTAAGCTAAAAAAACAGTCTAAATAATTAAGACAAATACATATTTATGACATTAAAGTGTTACAGATGTAAATAAATGGTTAGATGTAAAAATCAAAAAATGTATTTGGGCAAAAAGTTTTAGAAATGGAACAGGTTTTACTTTTGAAATGAGCAAACAGAAAAAAGTGAATCATGTCCAGAAATAGTGCAGAAGAGGAATGTATACTGAAATTAGATAAAACACATTTTAATCATAACGTATTAAAAATAAACATATTTTAGATTTTGTGTAGTTGCTAACATTAAACTGTTCATTTCATTGGATACACATAAATAGAGCAAATAGGCAAACATAAAGTAGCTGATGCTGATCCATGGAGCCAGCATCTTAAGATGTTTTAAATTTAGAGGCAATATGTTTAATCAACAAGTTAGCTATGGATACTGACGTGCCAGAGAGGTGGAAAGGTTGTTTCCTTCAGCCAGCACTTTAAAATTTATCCTCAGTGAGTAACTGCTGCTATCTCATAGTGGGTTTCTTTTTTCATAGTCTTTCTACATGTAATGTCATTAGGAAATAAAATAAACTCCTGCTTTGTTTAATGATGGTTTCAAAAATAAAACTAAAAATAATTAAAATACTTGAGTTAAAAGAAATGATTTACATTGCATCATTAATTTTAAAAACTTTGTTTTAAAGGCAGACGTGCTTGGTGCCTTAAGCACTCCAGGCAGCAGAACAGTCTTTCTGAATTGCTTAGCTCCACACCTCCTCTTTCTCTTGGTGCTGCCTCTTCTCTGACGGAGTTTAGTGGACTAAGTGCTATTTTCCTGCTGTTCTGCTTCACACCACAGGAGAATGTGATTTTTCTGTAAGTAACGTATGTTGTGTTTACAAAATTAAAATGTTTAATTAAAAAGTAAAAAACTTATAGTTACACAAAATTTCTAAGGTGATCAAGGAATAAAAATAATAAAAATCATCCTTTTTTGTGCATAAAAAGTAGTTTTTAACTATCTTAAAGTCATGCAATGATGAAGTTAGGCAAGGACACATCATTGTTTCTTGTTTTTGAAAAATAAAAAATAAAAAAAGAAATCAGTTTCCCATCATGCCATATAGTATTATGATACATTTTTTACGTTTCTGAAAGACTTTAAAATGATTCAAGTCATGCATACAAAAAAATAACAATGTGTGCTGTGGTGAAAAGGTAACTGTGCACAGAACATTTTTCCTCCTCTCAAAAGAATTTCAAATGTAATTTATTGTTAACCGAGAAAAAAACAGAAAATACAGAAAGAGTTTCTCAAATTAAAGAGAGGTTGAACTCAATGAGTTTTTGTTATTCTGCTTTATATTGTCAGGTTACTAAATGTAGTTTAAATAAAATTTGTGAACATTTTCACAAATCGCTATTTTTAAAATACCTTTGATACCTTTGAAGATTTGAAGGCCCTCTGTCATCTGAAATCTGAATTGACATCTGAAACATGGTATCTCATAAATACAGATGCAGCCATTTAAAGTGCGCGTTACAGACACGTACCGCAGGTGGCGTCGCGCATTGTGACGCAAGATGACACGCGGCACCGCAGTACGTGATTGGTTGACCGAGAGGGGCACTCGTGGTCCGTTGGTCTATCGTAGAAAGACTTACAGTAAGCGTCTTTGCTGTGCCCGTTGTAGATATTGAATTTTACCACTGAAGGGAAATCTTAGTAGCTGAGCATAAAAAGAATAGGAGCATACTGTAACGCATGTGAAGGCCATAAACGATATTAATTTTGGAACATAAACATACAGTACTGTATATGGCTGGTCTTGGTACTTTAAAGAAAAAATACACACCAGTATTTCATTTCTCCCTAAACATTTTAAGCATCGAAGTCTTTAACTAAAGAGATACCGGAGTCAACAAGCATACTTTTAGAATTTGATTAATAGGGAATATAATATGGAATCGCGTATCTAAAGTAATTTTTATAGAGAAATGGAGGCTGGACAGTATGCGATACAATATAAACATTTATATTGATTTAAATCGTGTTTTGATTTAAATCGCAAACGCGTGTTGAATTATATGTGTTTTTTTAATCATAATCAGGCTAATGCAACATAAATTGATACAGTATCTCTGTCTTATTTTTAGTAAATAAAGTGCATTTTTGCACACTATATGTGCAAACATTTTATAATATGTCACTGTTGTGAATGTCTGTGGACATGTGGTGGCTGGACAGGAGGCTCCACTGCACACAGAGAGCTTAGAAGACAAAGATATCAATTTATTTTAGTCAAAAATTTATATATCACCTTTAAAAGTGGAATCTCAAAGCAAAGTAAATACCCAACACTGATTGAACCCATCTGCCATGCTAATAAAACACTTTGAATTGAATTGAATTGAGGGAGAGAGGGGGGGCGCGCGGCAAATAAGATACACTCCACAGGCATTCACAACAGCAACATATGAAACGTTTGCACATATGGTTAAGTTATTACTTGGTTTTCAAAGTGCAATGAAATACAATATTGTTGTTGTTGCTGTTCTTGTTGTTTTTATCCTGTAAAGCGTTTTGAGAAGCCACCTTTAAAGGCGATATATACTGTAAAAGCGCTGATTCTTATGGAATGTGTTCCGCCGGGGATTCAATTTTTTTTTTTTTTTTTTTAATCGCGTATCTTAGGAAATCTCAGTATAACTTTGTTCATGAACAAACAGTGGCATGTTACATTATTATTAGTTTTTTTATTTTGAGAGAATGTATAAGTAGTTCAAGTGTTTTTTTTTTAACTTCCTGAAAAACAACTAATAATTTAACTATATGTGCAAACGTTTTATGATATGTCGCTGTTGTGAATGTCTGTGGACATGTGCTGGCTGGACAGGAGGCTCTACTGTACACAGAGAGCTTAGAAGACAAAGATATAAATTTATTTTAGTCAAAAATTTATATATCACCTTTAAAAGTGGAATCTCAAAGCAAAGTAAATACCCAACACTGATTGAACCCATCTGCCATGCTAATAAAACACCTTGAATTGAATTGAATTGAGTGGGGGGGGGGGGGGCACGCGGCAAATAAGATACACTCCACAGGCATCCACAACAGCAACATATGAAACGTTTGCACATATAGTTAAGTTATTACTTGGTTTTCAAAGTCGGGAGACATTAGAGGCTTGCCAAACCCGGACTGTTAAACCAACGCATTAGCACGTCAAAGCCCATTGAGGACCCGGGCGCAATAATTGTTTTGTCCCTTGATTTACTGATCTGCATTAATTATGGAAATCGAGTTCCTGCTCTGTGCAGACGACCTGGTCCTGCTGTCGCCCACAGAACAGAGGCTGCGCCAGAACCTGGCACTGCTGGAGCAGCACTGTCAGACCTGGGCGCCGACAGTCAATCTGGACAAGACCAGTTATGGTTTTCCAGAAAAAAAGCCAGACCTCAGGGAAACAGGTACAAATTCACACTTAACAACACATTAACACCTAACAACGGGAGCAGGGACAAATTAGGCCAGTACCCACTATTGTTAAACATACAGAAAAGGATATTAAACTATTGAATATTAGTATTGGCTTTAGTATTAGCCATACAGAACATTAAAGTGCCCCTTTTCCATTCAAAGGTGCCTGAGCCGCTGTGTCCTATCTTCTGACAGTCGCCGTTGTGAACAAACATTTCTTTGAAAAAATGAGACGTTTCCCTTGGTCAGAGATATAAATATATAATATATAAATAAATTAAATTTAACTAACGTGAAATAGCGTGTGAAAAAGTGGTAGTTTAAGCTTTTCTGCTAATATAATATGGAATCGCGTATCTAAAGAATTTAATAACGATATGATTATATTCGTGTACTGCGACAGGGCTGTGTAGGGCTGTTTCGCCTCTCTCTTCATGCGACTGTACCAAGAAGAGGATTTCTTTCTATTCGAAACATGTATTTTAAAAGTTTCAGAAATAAAAACCTTACAGCGTACACAGATTTCTAAACTGATCAGGATCGTTATCTTTGTCTTATGCATAATAATGTTCACCGCTCTGTCCAGCAAATTAATAATAAACTTTATTTTATATAGCGTTTTAAACGAATAAGTAATTAGATTGCTCATAAACCTAATCACTTGCTTTTTCTTTTTATTTAGGCTCAGATTTCAACTATAGATCATATTATTAATAACCATAATAACAACCAACCAACAAAAACAACCATATAAACATAATACCAACCAAAAACATAGATAATGACCACAATACAAAATCAAATATATCAAACCATTATACTCTCGCAAATTCCTCCAATTATCATAATCCCGCCCCTTATGCAAAACCAAACCCTCCTCCCATCCCAGTTTCTCCTCTTTATCATAAACAAAATCCACTTCAATTTTCAACATACAGCCTTACTGCTTGCTGGGTTTTTGAGGGGGGTGTCTTTCGCTGGAAATCTCGCCTGCTTCTACTTTACGAGTACAACCCCCTCTCTGCCGGAGTGCTGGCTGTGACGAATTAAACCGGTTTCACAGGTATTTTCAAAGTAGGAAGTACAGTCTTAACTGGTAGCTGGGCTCCTTAATGGAATCGCTTTAACATGCTAATGCATTGGTGTAACAGTCCGGGCGTGGCAAGCTTCCAATGTCAACTCGACTCGATTGGAAGACAATGAACGTATTTTAGCCCTAAATGAATTAATAGCAAACATGGTTTACATAAAACACATTTTTCCAAGAAAGTTTATAATAATGCGATCTATAGTTGAAATCTGAGCCTCAATATAAAGGAAAAGCATTTTCAGAGAGCAATCACGCTGTGTTTATGTAGAAAAAGCGATTAGTTTTATGAGCAATCTAATTACCTATTCGCCTAAAACGCTATATAAAATAAAGTTTATTTAGAGATGAATGATCAGTGTCGCAGTTTAAAGAATTTTCGTAGGAGGGCTTGGAGAGATTCCAAGTGCATTTTTGCAATTTACGTTGCATTGTCCAATGTGCTGTTGTAATACAGTTTAGAATACAGTTAGTCTAAGCTTTATCAGCTTTATTTATGGGTTGCAATTTAGAAAAAGTCAAAAACCGCACTCAAAATGCAATTTAGAGCTTTCTGGCAAGAGGAGACACCCAAATTATAATGTAACATGCCACTGTTTGTGCATGAACAAAGTTATACTGCAATTTTCCTTAGATACGTGATTAAAAAAAATAAATTTTTTGAATCCCTGGCGGAACACACTCCATAAGAATCAGCGCTTTTATACAGTATATCGCCTTTAAACACATGTATTTAAACACGTGTTTACGATTTAAATCAAAACGCGATTCAAATCAATATAAATGTTTATTTTGTAACGCATAGGTGACTATTCATTGTTATTAAAAAGACTTAAATTCGATCATGTTGTGATATTTAGAAATATAAATTTGTTTGGTGCGAGTGAGGTTTTATTTAATCTCTGACCAAGGGAAACATTTCATTTTTTCAAAGAAATGTTTGTTAAAATATAAAGTCATACAGTAGTTCCATGGGATTCAATCACAGACCATGTGACATGGGAGCCAGGAAACTAACACACAGCGCCACCAGATTTGATAACGCTATAAAAACGCTATAAAATAATGTGACTAGGCACAGAACAAGTTTACAGCACAGTACAATAATAAATGCTGACCATGACTTTAGAAGCATAAATTACCTTACACTCAATTTAAACACAAGCTGTCTTTAGCCCTCTAAGCTGGTTCATACAGAAATGTAGAGATCCAGGCTCAGAACACACAGCTTCATTAGCGAATACATATGCAGGACAACTAGAGAAGACGTTTTACAGAGGATGGATTTTTAGAAACATCCCATCAGTGACATCACTGAAGTCAACTCCTAGGTACTGTAACTGTCATGTGGATAGTTTCACAAGAATCAGACAAAGGTTTAAGCATCGCTTGTTCTAGATAAAACTGCAAAAAAAAACAACAACCCATAATGTACTTCTTTGCGGCTCTGTTTGCCCAAATCATATATTCACAACGTTAAATTAGAAAATAATATTACGTAACCAAAATCCGCAATATGGAAACAGAACCTGTGTAATTGTTGACAGATGATGTTCTCGTAACATTTTTACAAGACAAACTACAACATTTAAAAATAGACTTGTATGTACTTCATATCTCTAATCAATCCACGGCGATATAGTTAAAGCAGTCCCCGGACAAAACGAAACTAAAACGCCCTGGGCATACCGTTTCGCGCTTCTTATCAGTTGCTCAAAAGTAATTTGACCGTATGAAATGCATAATATAAACCTAGAAACATACAGTATACAGTACGTGAGCAGTACTTACGTAGTATCGGTGTCAAGACATACCTCTCAAATACTGTAAATCAAGTTAAAAATATCTCAAGACCGATTCTGGTCATAATGAAACCATGTTTCGTGTATGTTTTCTTTAAAGTACCGAGACCAGCCATATACTGTATGTTTGTGTTCCAAAATTAATATCGTTTATGGCCTTCACACGTGTTGCAGTATGCTCCTATTCTTTTTATGCTCAGGCACTAAGATTTCCCTTCAGTGGTAAAATTCCATATAAATATTCAATACTTAAACGGGCACAGTTAAGACATTAAATATATATATATATGCATACTGTATACAGTACAGTTTGCATACGGTAATATGTTTATGTTCCTAAATCAATCTCTTTTATGAGCATGTGTAAGGCATGGTGAATCGATTCTCAAAAATTACTGTACTTTGCATGATTGGAAACAAATGCGTGATTGCGAAATGCTGTGGTGTTACTTTTACAAAGACGGTCAATGAAAAAAAGAATGTGGACCAGGGCAATACTTTGAGTTTACAGCTTGTCCAAGGTCATTTATTATTAATACTATTAGTAATATCTTCGTTAAAGACTTTGATGGCTACAGCTCAAACATGAGAGGTTGAGCTTTATTAGCTCCACCTTGCGGAAATTCCGGATACTATTATTTTGCTAGCGGTATTTACCGGTAACTTGCGGTATTTACTGGTAACTTGCAGTAGACTGCGTACAGCGTACCGGAAAATAATGCGGTATCGCCCCCGCATTTTGAATGGCTGCATCTGTAAAAGCTACAGAATAGCAAGCTCTCTTAGCAAGATTCAAATACATTTATCTTCCTTTCTCCCCTTTCCTTCTCCTGATCTGATCATATATGGTGAGGAATGGTGATTGACACTTAATCATTTACCCAGAACTTAATTAACTTAGGTAAACCAAGATAAACTTGGCAAACATCCCCTCTGCTTTGAAGCTGGAAATGTTTACACTTTATGCTTATTTTTACACTTACACTTTATCTAAGTCTTAGACACCTCTATTGCCACCTACCTCATCTTTAACAATATACAATTATGTAACTAAAGGGAAATTTTGATAACAGAAAATAAAAATAACTGAAGTAACAATATTAATTTATGGGTATAAATATATTATACATATTGTATAGCTGGTAGTGGTAGCTAAAAAAGGTAGACAACAGTATTCGTCCTTCATCATTTTCTGCATCAAAGTCTCCAACTCACTTGCTGAGTTTTTTTTAAGTTTTGACACGTATGTTTTTACTGTATACTTTATAAAGTATTATTAATTTTTAACTTTTTAATAAATTAATAATTTTTAATATTTGCTGTTGTTATTGTTGTAAATGGTAATAAACCATTGTAGAAAATGGAAAAAGTTTCTCTTTTTTTAATTACCTTGCTCAAACGAAGTGGAACTTTGGTTTAATTTAGCTTAGTTGAGCTTCACTAAATCTAACACACTACAAATGTCACATATCGATCTTCTTTGACCAGTGAATCACACAGCCGAATTACACCTCAGTATGGCACAATTACTTTAATGGGGCAAAGTGTTCAACTTCATTTTCTGAGTGGCTGCATCTCTAACACTACTAAAGGAATTTGACTAAATTATTAATCCTTATATATTATAAGGAACAAGTAATAGGTTTATTCCATGCTGAAAAGAGAAAAGAGGAAACGCAACGTTTCGGCTGTGAAGCCTTCTTCAGGCGTGAGAAAGACAGGGCAGACAGCAGAGATTAAATAGCACAGATTAACAAAAGCTGGGAAAGGGGAGGAAGCAGGAGGGACAGAGAGGCAGAGAGACCACCCAGGAAGTGCAAAGTGCAGAAGGGTGAAGAAAGGTGTGAAGTCAAGAAAAGAGAAGCTTACACAAAAACAAGTTGGTCATTGAGAGAAGGGGGATGGTGTGAACCTAGTTTCAGGATGTGTTTCTGTTGTTTTTCTGCTGTGGGAGTTGAGAAACCCTTCTTTGAGAACAGAGATGGAGAGATCAGTGTGATCATGGCCATCTGAGGTGAAATGAGAAACTATGGGCTTGGAGAAAGCTTTAATCTTCACAGCCTGAAAATGTTCTCTGAAGCGGTCTCCTAGTCTCCTTCCGGTTTCACCAACGTAGACAGCTGGGCATTTTCTGCAGAAGATACAGTAAATGAGGTTGCTGGAGGTACAGGATGTCGTCTGGGTTATCCGGAATTGACCTGAGGTGTCCTGAATGAGAGTGATGTTAGATATGTATTTGCAGGTGATGCAGCGAGTTCTGTTGCAGGGGAAGGTGCCCGGTGGGGATGATTGCTGAGTGAAGTCAAGGGAGCTGTGAACCAGAAGTTTACGTAGATTGGTTGGTTGGCACTATGAGATGGGCAGATATAAAAATGGGTACCGATGAAGGGATTGCCCTTGTTAATAATGGTCCTGGGGATAGAAAGTGTGTTAGAGTGGTAGGGAAGCACCAAAGGAATGCGGTTGTGAGACCAGGAATTCCTGGTTGAGTTGATGAGCCGAGGGCTGTTTTTAGCCTGGGTAAGGGCCCTATCGATAACATGGGTGGGGTATCCTCTGTTGATGAAAAAGGAATACATTTTGAGTGCTTGGTTCTGGAAATCCATGTCGTTGCTGCAGAGTTGACGTAGCCTGAGGAACTGTGAAAAAGGGAAAGAGTTTTTGGTGTGAGTGGGATGAAAAGAGCTGTACAGGAGATAGTGGGTGATGAGAGTCGTGGATGGTTAACAGATAAATTTCTGTATAGAAGCGGAAGAGTGGTGGAAAATATGTTAACTGTATATTTGAGGGACGGGCGAGAGTTGGTGAATTGATGCAGGAAGTGCTCTAGCTGGTCATTAGAGCATGTAGCAGCACTGACGCAGTCATCAATGTATCCCTTGTAGAGGTCAGGGACAAAGCCAGTATAGGAGGCAAAGAAGCATTATTCTACCCAGCCAACAAAAATATTGGCATAGCTAGGTCCCATCCTGGTGCCCATGGCAGCTCCACCAACCTGCTGATAAAAAAGGTTATGAATAATTCTGAATAAGATTCAAGGATTTAATGCATGTCAAGACATTTACTTTATAATTCTTAAGCCTCTCCAAAGTAGGTTTCTTATGAATCATTGTCCTTCTGCATTTCCACCCCAGTTTCATGTCTTTAGAAGAAAAAAAAGGTGTTTTCCTCAAGTATGTGCCTGTACTTTGCTTTATCCATTTTTCCTGGGAGTCTCGTCTCACAGGTTTTCTCAGCTCCACCAATGCTTGCAAGACAGTCAGGGACTGTGTCATAACACATACTGTATACAACAGTTGTTTATAGTTTCTTTAAAAGGCAGTGGTCAAGGAGAGAGATGACTTGGTATACACTAACCCACACCTTAAGATTTATTGAACACAGCAGAATGTATAAATTATAATAATAGACATTGATGCCCACAAAACACATATGAAGATTTAAAGGATATTTTTAAAGGATATATAATCCTTAGGCATTCCAGTCTAGCTTAATAGCAGCTTCACCTAACACTCCCCTCCCTCAAATTTTGCTTAGCCCAAATGCAGTAAAATATTATCAAGAAAAATAATAAAATTCTGTTTTTGCTACTCTTAATGAAGATCTTTGATGATATTGAACAAGTGATTAATTGTATCTGTACATTTAAAGAGAATTGTTGTGTATGAGGGGTATCCTTATTCAGGATCTGAGTAAACACAAATACACAAACATGTATACACTCAAACAAGGGCAAATATTCCCTAGAAGTCAATTAATCTACAATTATGTCATCCTGAGGAAACTCATGCTAACACAGGGAAAACATACAACCTCCAAGATGATAGCACCCCAGCAATTGAACCCAGGGTCTGAGCTCTGCAAGGCACCAACGCTAAACACTATACCACTGTGCCACACTACTGTTTAGTTATTGATTCATTAAAAAATGAAAAATGTCAAAAAATAAAATGTCAAAAGTCAAAGCACCAGATTTATCCAGAAGATCAGTATCTGTGCACTAACTGAACTTGATTTCGAGTGTAGTACTAAATGTTTGCAGTGGTGTTTTAACTATTGACTCTAGCTCACTTAAAACTGACTATGTTTAAGAATATCCTATTTATTATATTATTGTTAAAGCAGGATTAAATGCATTTCTACTTTGTACATAGTTGGGAGATATTATTGCATAGGATTGCACTAAAAGCTTGTTAACATTTATGACATTTCTCATAATTCATACTCAATTTATCTGTTTAATATGGTTCAGTTATCATTTAACTTTATCAGTAAGCAATAAGCAACTGACATTTCATCTGAAAACACAAACATAACAATATCAGTTTATTTAAGAAATGTATATATTTTGTCAAATTAATACAACAAAAACAACTGATAAGCACCAGGATCTTCAGTGAGTTTGACTTCTGGTAGTAAAAGAAAGCAATCTTCCTATGAGCATAATGGTGTTGAGGAAGCTCAGAATTAGTAAAAATTAAAAAAATAATAATAATAAAGGTTGACATCAGCATTCTCATGGGTCATGTTTAATAAAAAATAAGACACAAAAGGTAGGACCTTAATGAAGTTACTACAAACTGTTCAATCTTCATTTATCAGGACTACATTTTGATGGGTTACATAATGTGATAGAAAGATTTTAAAATATGAATAATCTGTCACCATAAACATTCTAGCAAAATAATGTGTGTAATGATAACGTATGGTAAAATAAATTATATTTTAGTGCCCCATATTTAAGCAGATTCTGTTTCACTGGACATTGAAGATGCCATAAATTACACAGCCTTCATTAATAGTAAGAAATCTTTAGATAGATACTTTATTGATCCTGTGAGGGAAATTGCAGAAATTTACTGCTTGGATGTAGGTGTGAATGGGCAGAGGAAAGCTTTGCTATTTGAATACATTTAAAGTCAAGCACTACCCATGATTTTGAAAAGTTTAGACCATTGTACTCAAACACTGAACAGAGGACTGTGGATTAAAATTGCAGAAAGATAGTTGTTTCAGCAGATATTGCTGTATAATACTTCTAAATACATTTGGAAGAAAATACTTAATTGTCCATCCGTCCATTTTCTAACTGCTTTACCAAATGTTTGAGGTGGTGGTTTGACCTTGAACGCTAGCTCCCAGTGCAGGGTAACAGGGAACACTAGATCATAACCCAGCAAACAAGGCAGGATACACCCTAGATGTGACACTGGTCCATTATAGGGTACACACACACAGACAAACATACAAAAAAATACGCTTTGGTTTGGTTAGAAAGCACAAAAGTCAGAACTTCTACTAATATTAATCATGTTAAAATAAAAGCTACTTTAAAGTGTCTTGATCTTTAAAATTAAAATAGGTGCAGTTTGCTAGCTTTCCTTGTTCCCCATCTGGCCAGTTATTGTATATTTTTACAGGTATTTATGAAGGTTTGTGAAAATACTCATATACTTTGACAGGAGTGTATGAATATAGGGTAGTCATATGTCGGTAACATATGTCTGTGACTTGGCAGAATATTGGTATTTTGGCAGCATATTAATATGTATTGATTATGCTGTAGTCAGTCAGTTGCAAAATCAGCACAGTGGAAAACACTGAATTTTCTGAATTGAATTTTCAGCAGACAACAGAAACCATGAAGCAAGTAAAATATTTGCTGCAATTAAAACCTCCTTAACAGTTTTACAATTTTGTGTTTCTCTAGAAACTTCTCAGAAGTTATATTTCAACTATCATGTCTACAAAATATGATTTTTGATGGTTATTGCAGTCAAATTTTATTTAAAGTTCTATTTTTAATATAGGGGACTTAAATTACATTTCAAATCATATATTAAAAGCAGTATTTATATTTGCCAAAGCTAATTTGGGCTCTGGGTGGAAAAAATATTCACATAATTCTCTGGAAAATTAAGTAATACAGTGTTATTTTTAAAAAATAAAAACACTGAGCAAAATTGTTCCCCATTACCTAAGCAACAGAGTTGTAGTAAAACATGGGTAAATAACACTATATTGGTATATATATATATTTTATATATATATCAGATATTTTTCAGATCTATGTTGTGTGACTCTAAATGGCTTACATGCTGTGTATACCACACCACATGCAATAGAGGCGATATTGTGATCAAACCAACACACAAAGGCGGCGCTGTTGTGTTGTGGCAAAAAGACCTATATATCAATGATGCCTCCAGTCAACTAACAAACACTCCTGCCTACCATCCTCTCTCACAGGATTCTACCACTAACGACCAAAAGAAAGTGGTCACCATCTCTCTTCTGATCAGAAACAAGGAAACAAGGAACTTACCCAGGAGGTTGAACATCCTCAGGGATCCCAGCTTTACCTCCTCCCCAAAATCCACAAACCCGACACCCCTGGATGCCCCATCATCTCAGCATGCAACTGCCCCACAACTCACATCTCAGCCTTTCTCAACAGCTTTAAGACACCATTGGTTGAAGGGCTACCTTCATATATCAAGGATGCGAAACATTCTTTCCAACTTTTTAATGATTTCCAGTTTCAGGTCCCAGAATGTTTCATTTTGCCAGCATTGCCAGCAGCCATATCACCCTGCAACTCACAACTGGCAACCCACTGAAGCTAAGCAGGTGTGAGCCTGGTCAGTATCTGGATGGAAGACCTCCTGGAAAAACTAAGGTTGCTGCTGGAAGAGGTGTTATTGGGGCCAGCAGGGGGGGGCTCACCCTGCAGTCTATGTGGGTCCTAATGCCCCAGTATAGCAATGGGGACACTATACTGTAAACAGGCGCGGTCCTTCAGATGAGATGTAAAACCAAGGTCCTGACTCTCTGTGGTCATTAAAAATCCCAGGGCATTTCTCAAAAAGAGTAGGGGTGTAACCCCGGCATCCTGGCCAAATTTCCCATTGGCCCTTACCAATCATGGCCTCCTAATAATCCCCATCTATGAATTGGCTTCATTACTCTGCTCTCCTCCCCACTGATAGCTGGTGTGTGGTGAGCGTTCTGGCGCACTATGGCTGCCGTCGCATCATCCAGGTGGATGCTGCACATTGGTGGTGGTGGAGGGGAGTCCCCATTACCTGTAAAGCGCTTTGAGTGGTGTGTCCAGAAAAGCGCTATATAAGTGTAAGTAATTATTATTATTATTTTTACCATGGACATAACAGCCTTTCACAGCCAGGAGGTTAGTGAGGCAATAGAGACTGTTACAGACTACATTAATTTATGTGTGGACAGTGTCATACCCAAGAAAAACATTACAGTGTACCCAAATAATAAACCATATATAACTAAGGATGTGATAGACTGCATCAACCGCAAAAGACACACTTTTCAAAACCAGGATAAAGTGCAACTGAAATTACTGCAAAAGAGCTTAAACTAAAACTCAGGAATGCAAGGAATCAACACAAGGAGACAATGGAGAGTGACTTTGAAACAATGAACTCCAGGAGGTTGTGGCATACAATGAAAACAGTCACAAACATGAATTCTTCAAAGAAGAGCTTCCATACAATGGATGAGCTGGCTAAAGCAAACGAGCTGAACGACTTCTATCTGAGGTTTGAGACAGGACTTCTCTGGTGCATATGATGGTATATTAGATACTATTACAGCTGACAGTAGGCTTGTAATAAGTCCGCTGATGACCTGACAATCTTTCAGGCACATATGTGCAAAAAAGGCAACAGGCCCCGATGGCATCACTGCCTTTTTTAAAAAAAACTGCGCAGAGGAATTAACACCAGCATGGTGTCCTATCTTTCAGAAGTCAGTTGACTCTCACTCTGTTCCTGCGCTGTGGAAAAAAGCAATAATCGTGCCAATACCCAAAACGCCCTGTCCCTCAGATAACAATGACTACAGTAGCACTGACGTCTGTTGTGATGAAATGCTTTGAGAGTATTATGGTATTGCTGCTGTACTCAGAAGTGAACACTATACTGGATCCATATCAGATTGCATATAAACAACGGTGGGGCACCGATGATGCAATCAACAGCATTATGCATCTTTTTCTAAAACACCTAGAGGACCCCAATGCCTATGCTCGGATGCTGTTTGTGGACTTCAGCTCTGTATTTAATACATTGCAGCCCCATCTATTGATAAGTAAGTTGAAGCAAATGTCCATTAACCATAACATTATAAGATGGTACCATTCATTTTTAACAGATCGCACCAAGTATGTCAGGGTTAACAAAACTCTTTCTGAGTCATGATCTACTACCGCAGGTGCCTCTCAGGGCTGTGTGAGCTCTCCAGTTCTGTTCACACTTTATACAAATGATTGTAGAAGCAGTAGTTAAAGCAACTTCATTTTCAAATTCTCAGATGATACAGCTGTTCTTGGCTTAATGCATAGAAGTAGCAGCTCATCTGTATACAGATGCAGCCATTCAAAGTGCGCGGCACAGACACGTACCGGAGGTAATTGGCTACGGCCTCAAGCGTCACAATGCAAAATACCGCAGTACGTGATTGGTTGACCGACAGGGGCACTTGTGGTGCGTTGGTCGGTCGTAGAAAGATTTAAATGTCTTTACTGTGCCCGTTTAAGTATTGAATATTTATATGTAATTTTACCACTGAAGGGAAATCTTAGTAGCTGAGCATAAAAAGAATAGGAGCATACTGTAACGCGTGTGAAGGCCATAAACGATATTAATTTTGGAACATAAACATACAGTGTATGGCTGGTCTCGGTACTTTAAAGAAAACATACACACCAGTATTCCATTTCTCCCTAAACATTTTAAGCATCGAAGTCTTTAACTAACATGATACCGGAGTCAACAAGCATACTTTTAGAATTTGATTAAAAGGGAATATAATATGGATTCGCGTATCTAAAGAAATTAATAACGATATAATTATACTCATGTACCGCAACACAAGAATTGTACACGCTGTATATATGTTTTAATGTTTTGTAGGGCTTTTTCAGCACTCCTCATGTGACCTTGTCGGTGGCGCTGTGGGTTAGGTTCCTGACTCCTACATCACACTTTGTGTGTTCGAATCTGGCCGAAGCCATGACTTTTTTTTTTAACAAACATTTCTTTGAAAAAATAAAACGTTTCCCTGGCTCAGAGATTAAATAAAACTTCAATCACACCAAACAAATTTATATTTCTAAATATCACAACATGATCGAATTTAAGTCATTTTAATAACAATGAATAGTCACCTAGGCATTACAATATAAACATTTATATTGATTTAAATCGCGTTTAAATCGCCTTTATTTAAAACCCATAAATAAAACTGATACTGTTTAGACTTTTAATTATTTAAAACTGTATTGCAGCAGCACAATGCACAATGCAACGTAAATCGCTATCTTTGTCTTCTGCATAATAATGTTCACCTCTCTGTCCAGCAAATTAACAATAGTAATAATAATTAACTTTATTGTATATGGCGCCTTTAAAGGTGGCTCCTCAAAGCGCTTTACAGGATAAAAACAATAACAACAATACTGTTAGGCTGGGCAAACAATTTTTTTTTTAAAGAAATACAAAATGAGATATAATGATGTGTTCCAGCTTAGACATTAACGAAGAGCATAACACATGGGCGGCCAGCGGGAGTGCTGGCTGTGACGAATTAAACCGGTTCCACAGGTATTTTCAAAGTAGAAGGGGGCGAGATTTCCAGCAAAAGACACCCCCCCCCCTCCTAAACCACCCAGTAAGTACAGTACTTACTAGTTAAGAAAGCTAGGCTCCTCAATGAAATCGCTTTAACATGCTAATGCGTTGGTGTAACAGTCTGGGCGTGGCAAGCTTCTAATGTCAACCCAACTACGGCGAAAGGAACCCTTCTTTCATTGGAAGACAATTAACATATTCTAGCCCTAAATGAATTAATAGCAAACATGGTTTACATAAAATACATTTTTCCAAGAAAGTTTAACCTTTGTTACTAATGAAACCACTAAATAAAGACATAAATATAGAAATCTTAAGATTTTTAAAATACATGACTTTGCTAAAATTTATTTAAAAATAAAAACGATTAGAAATGCCAGTGGAGAGAGAGAACAGGGGAGGGATGTTGGTTTTGCATAAGGGGCGTGGTTATGGAAATGAGGTCTATTTCGGAATGTGGAGTTACATGTTCTGGCTGTTTGTGAATTATCGTTGTTGAGTATGGAGTGTTGAGGTATTGATTTTGTGTAATGCTTTATGTTGAAAATTGAGGTGGATTTTGTTTATGATAAAGAGGATAAACTGGGATGGGAGGAGGGTTTGGTTTTGCATAAGGGACGGGATTATGATAATTGGAGGAATTTGAGAGAGTTTGCGGGCTATTTTTGGTTTTATTACGAATAATTCGTACAAGATATTGAGATTTGTTGAGAATTGGAGGACGGTTTTGCTTTAATGGTTTGATATATTTGATTTTGTATTGTGGTTGTTAGCTATGTTTTTGGTTGGTATTATGTTTATATGGTTGTTTTTGTTGGTTGGTCGTTATTATGGTTACTATGTTTATTGTGTCATTTTTGATTACTGGATGTAATAATCAAAAGAGAGAGAGCGAGCGCCTTCTTTTTACTTTTGTAGCCA
The DNA here is from genome assembly GCF_055471065.1 of Atractosteus spatula. Classification (NCBI taxonomy): domain Eukaryota; kingdom Metazoa; phylum Chordata; class Actinopteri; order Semionotiformes; family Lepisosteidae; genus Atractosteus; species Atractosteus spatula. Next base: position 37,576,645 of record NC_142709.1, read on the forward strand.
AAGGGCCTTGCAGATCAGATTCCCTTCCCCCTACGGAAAGACAGACACATGTTTTCACAGATTAGAAGCCGCTCTGGAAAGATTAGATTTAGAAGCCCGTGGAAAGATTAGATTGTAATCGTTTTTATTTTTTAAATACATTTTAGAAAAGTGTAATCTATACTAAAAAGCTGTACACCACCTGCTATAGAGATACATATTGTAATACTTTCGGGTTCGGATAGGACGGACACAAGAACTCAGACTTCAGAACTCAGAACTCAGACTTGCGGAGTTAAAGCAAGTTAAAGTTAAAGCACCTTGAATTGAATTGAATTGAGAGAGAGAGCACAGCCAGGACAGACAGGCAAATAACATACACTCCACAGACATTCACAACAGCGACATATCATAAAACGTTTGCACATTAAATTATTACTTGTTTTTCAGGAAGTTAAAAAAAAACACTTGAATTACTTATCTAGTCTCTCGAAATAAAATTATTTTTCAAGCAATGCAACTAACGTCGGGCAACGTGTTTTTTTAATCCAACATTAACAGCCACATCTTAAATCTTGTCAGTCAGCTCTTTTTTCTCTATTTGAATTGTGGCGATTCAAACAACTTGGGATAACAAACGATATTAGTTTTGGAACATAAACATACAGTATGTAAACTGTATATGGCTGGTCTCGGTACTTTAAAGAAAAAATACACACCAGTATTCCATTTCTTCCTAAACATTTTAAGCATCGCAGTCTTTAACTAACGTGAAATAACATGTGTATAAAAAGTGGTAGTTTTAGGCTTTTCTGCGAATACGCTTGATACCGGAGTCAACAAGCATACTTTTAGAATTTGATTAATAGGGAATATAATGTGGAATCGCGTATCTAAAAAAATTAATAACGATATAATTTGGTTTCTGTCAAAGCGCAATGAAACCTATAACTTGATTCTTATGGACGCCCGGTCCCGTCAGGGATTAAAGAAAAACATGGACTCGCGTATCTAAAGAAATAACAGTATACAGTAACTATGTTCATGCACAAACAGTAGCATGTTACATTATTAATTTGGGGGTCTCCTCTTGCCAGAAAGCGCTAAATTGCATTTTAAGTGCGGTTTTTGACTTTTTTTAAATTACAATCCATACATAAGCTGATACTGTTCAGACTTTTAATTATTTTAAACTGTATAACAGCAGCACAATGTGCTTTTTCACGAAACCTAGAGTAACGAAATGTCTTGCGTTGTACAGCTTTTCAGCTAAATATATTTATCGCTTACACCTGACACCTGAGGTGCCCAACAAAAACTGGTTGAACAGCTCTGTTGGAGGTTTGCAGATCAGATCAGATTCCCTTCCCCCCACAGAAAGACAGACTTATTAGTCGCTATTCACTGCGACTCCAATTTCAGGCGTAAGCGATAGATCACAGTTTAGCCGATCTGTTACAGCATGTTACAGTTTACTCTTATTAACCATATTAATTTTAAGTGCTTAATGCCATTTTTTGACCACGCACGAATATTCTTATGTCCATATCTTCGCGAGGGAATCAGTGCGAATTGTAATACTAATTAAATGACCGCGGGCACTTTCCACCCCCTCTGACAGTAGGAACATAATCCCTTCTCAGCTCAGCAGCTCATTACAATATAGGGTGTTCGAATCTTTTGCTGCCTTTTGCTGCCTCACAAAGCTTTAGAGAACTTAAAATTTCTATTATCAACAAATTGTAAATACGACGTTTACATTGGCATTACTAATTTTTCACTTGAGTGTATGGAGGATTGTCAGCTGTCACTGAGAGCAGTTAATTAAATGTATTTTTTGATTCACAATCAGACAAATGCAACATAAATTGTTATCTTTGTCTTCTAAGTATATTAATAAACTTTCAGCATAGCTTTCTCCCCGTTTAGATTTATTTTTCTTGGGATTTTGGGATCAAATGTGGAAAAATTAGATTAGTAATCATTTTTATTTTTTAAATACATTTTAGAAAAGTGTAATCTATACTAAAAAGCTGTATTTATTTAATACCACTCGATACTTATATTAATGGAGTTTAGTTGATACTGTTTAAACTTTTAATAATTTTAAATTGTATTACAGCATTGTACACATGCTTAAAAGAGGAGAAAACGCAAGCCTTCTTCAGGTGTGAGGGTCTTCTGCTCAGAAGGAAATGCTAAAATGTAATGTAGGATCTGAATGGCTTCAATTATGATTTGGGCTTGAGTAAGGTCGCTGCCTTTCATCCAAAATCCTGCTTGAATCCTTCTAAACTAAAAATTAGACACGAGAAGGGGCTCTGGTGAAATTTCTCTTTTTTTATTTCTCTTTTTTTCTTGGAAAAATATCTTACCCGCTGCAATCCGGACACAGAAGGATTAAAAGAAGTCAGACAGGCAGGGGGAAGAGTGAGTTCTAAAAAAAGAGGTATCCAGGTAACAGTGAAGGTAACAGCCGCAGATGTGGCCTACTTAGCCCGCCAGGGTTACCCTACTCTCCCGGAGGAGGCCCACCAGGAGATAGTGCTCCAGGCATTCCTCTGGGCCCTGGCGCCGACTGAGGTGCAGTGCCACGTGATGCTGGCCGCGCCGGTCCTCTTGGAGTAGGCCCTGGCTTTGGCTGAGCGGGCTGATGCCGTATTCGAGGAGACCGGTGGGCACCAACGGAGGGGCGCACGGGGAATCAGATGGGGAGGAGGAGACGCCCAGCGTGGTGATGCTGGGGGAGCGACGACGGCTGGTCATCTGCCACCGCTGTGGGGAGAGGCGACACATCGCATGGGAGTACCGGGCGCTGGAGCCCCGGGGACTCCGAAGGCCGTCGGGAAACGGGAGCGGTGTGGCCTAAAGAGGGGAAGGCCGCCCTTGAGCGACTCTATCCCCACTCCGGAAAGGCAGAAGGAGCGCTTCACACCACCTGCTGCCGTGGGAAGGGTTGGCCACAGCCGGGGCTTATTTCTTCCCTGCCTCATCGAGGGCAGACCCTGCCAGGCCCTCGTCGACACCGGTTCGACCATCACCCTGCTGCGGCCTGGTATCCTGCCGGGCACCAAGGCAGCCAGACCCCCAGGGCGCAGCAGGGTGATGGTCAAACCGGTGTCAACGAGGTCCTGGCAGAGTCTGCCCTCGTTGAGGCACGGAAGGAATAAGCCAACTCTTCCTACAGCAGGCAGGGTGAAGCGCTCCTTGCTTAGAATAGCAATATAATGGACAATCAATTGACAATAATCATAGAAAAGCACATATTAAATTTGGGAAATTTGGTTTCAAAAGTCCTCATATCAATGATGCCTATACTGTGTTCCTCTACAGTATGCTAATCTATTGTAGTGCATTCGCCCCCCTCTTAGGCTGCACAAACGATCTTTTAGATTTTTATAGAGAAACAGAGGCTGTACAGTATGCGTTACAATATAAACATTTACTGTCAACCTTTAAATCAACAATTGATTTAAAGACGATCTGTCAAAGCGCAATGAAACCTATTACTCGATTCTTATGGACTCCCGGTCCCGCCAGGGATTAAAAAATAACATGGAATCGCGTATCTAAAGAAATAACAGTATACAGTAACTATGTTCATGCACAAACAATAGCATGTTACGTTATTAATTTGGGGGTCTCCTCTTGCCAGAAAGCGCTAAATTGCATTTTGCCTCAACACTCCATACCCAACAACATGTAACTCCACATTTCCAAATAGACCTCATTTCCATAGCCCCGCCCCTTATGCAAAACCAACATCCCTCCCCTGTTCTCTCTCTCCGCTGGCGTTTCTAATCGTTTTTATTTTTAAATAAATTTTAGCAAAGTCATGTATTTTAAAAATCTTAAGATTTCTATATTTATGTCTTTGTTTAGTGGTTTCATTAGTGACAAAGGCTAAACTTTCTTGGAGAAATGTCTTTTATGTAAACCATGTTTGCTATTAATTCATTTAGGGTAAGAATATGTTCATTGTCCTCCAATGAAAAAAGGGTTCCTTTCGCTGTAGTCAGGTTGACATTAGAAGCTTGCCACGCCCGGACTGTTACACCAATGCATTAGAATGTTAAAGCGATTTCATTGAGGAGCCTAGCTTTCTTAACTAGTAAGTACTGTACTTACTGGGTTTTTGAAGGGGGGAGGTGTCTTTCGCTGGAAATCTCGCCCCTTCTACTTTGAAAATACCTGTGAAACAGGTTCAGTTCGTCACAGCCAGCACTCCCGCAGAGGGGGGGGTTGTACTTGCAATGTATACAGTACACGTGTTATGCTCTTCGTTAATGTCTAAGCCGGAACACATCATTGTATCTCATTTTGTATTTCTTAAAAAAAAATCGTTTGCCCAGCCTAACAGTATTGTTTTTATTGTTTTTAACCTGTAAAGCGCTTTGAGGAGCCACCTTTAAAGGCGCCATATACAATAAAGTTCATTATTATTACTATTGTTAATTTGCTGGACAGAGAGGTGAACATTATTACACAGAAGGCAAAGATAGCGATTTAGGTTGCGTTGTGCATTGTGCTGCTGTAATACAGTTTTAAATAATTAAAAGTCTAAACAGTATCAGCTTTATTTATGGGTTTTAAATAAAGGCGATTTAAACACGATTTAAATCAATATAAATGTTTATATTGTAATGCATAGGTGACTATTCATTGTTATTAAAATGACTTAAATTCGATCATGTTGTGATATTTAGAAATATACATTTGTTTGGTGCGAGTGAAGTTTTATTTAATCTCTGAGCCATACTGATTCTTATGGAAGCCAGTTTCCGCCAGGGAGTAAAAAAAACACTATGGTATTCTCTCCAATGCAGTGGAGTTAAAAACATATCTCTGATGCTGTTCCTAAATGAATATCATTTATGACCATCAGACGCTTTATGCTCCTTTTCTTTTTTCCAGTGGATTGAACAGGGAGAGGCATTTCATGATGTACCTTTCACTGATGAAACAACAGTGGCTCTGGAACAGTTTTCAATCATGTCGTTTTATAAAAAGTGGAGATATGTACGCGTTACTGAAGCTAAAAGTTTAGCCTTTGTCACTAATGTAACCACTAAATAAAGACATATAGAAATCCCTACGTTACAGACTGTATATGGCTGGTATTGGTAGTTTAAAGAAAAAAAAATACACACCAGTATTCCACTTTCTCCCTAAACATTTTAAGCATCAGAATCTTACATGTGGATATTTTGGAAACGTTTGTACGTGCTCCTTCTGACCATGTTACTGTATACTGTTACTGACCATATTAAGTTTAAGTGCCTGTGTGCACTTTTCCTGTCCATGGGGGGTGGACCGTCTTTCATTAGAAGGTTAGTCTGTTCTACTCTGAGAATGTAGAGGGGGTGGAAAGTGCCCGCGGTCATTTAATTAGTATTAAAATTCGCACTGATTCCCTTGCGAAGATATGGACAAAGGAATATTCGTGCGTGGTCAAAAAAATGGCATAAAAACGACAAAGTGAAGGCTGTGAAAACATTCACAATGTACTTTATACAAAAAGTAAGTGTTCTCACAACTCTAGGAGGTTTCGTGAAAATGCTACAGGTGTGCCAAAATCGTTTTTTTTTAATTCAAGGTGACTTTACCGTGGTTTTCATTTTCAGATTGTGAATCAAAAAGGCATTTAATTAAACACGCGATTGCGATTTTAATCAATTACTGTATTGATTGAAACACACATTCTGTACAGATACAGTACAGTCACATTCTCCTGTCATCCAGTGGTGTAAAACAAATTAGCAGGTGATTGAGATAACAATGCACCGCCCACTGAGTGGAATGTTCTCATTTGTTCTAAATTGTAAAAAGAGGTGATAATTCTTAATAATTCCGTGTCGCATTAACTAACCTCTTCAGTTTATTCCGCCAGACAGTACATGAATTTAATTATATCGTTATTAATTTGTTTAGATACGCAATTCCATATTATATTCCCTGTTCATCAAATTTTAAAAGTATGCATTTGTTAGATAACAAGCAAATTCACAGAAAAAGTTAAAAGACTATCACTTTTCACAAAATATATAATCCTAATATAAGTCTAAATCCTAATATAAGTCTAAACAGTATCAGCTTTATTTACGGGTTGCAATTTAAAAAAAGTCAAAAACCGCACTCAAAATGTAATTTAGAGCTTTCTGGCAAGAGGAGACACCCAAATTAATAATGTAACATGCTACTGTTTGTGTATGAACAAGGTTATACTGCTATTTCCTTAGATACGCGATGCCTGTCTGTCCTGGCTCTGCTCTCTCGCTCGCCCTCCCCCTCTCTCTCTCTCTCGCCCTTCCCCCCCTCTCTCTCTCTCAGTTCAATTCAAGGTTCTTTATTAGCATGACAGATGGGTACAATCAGTGTTGGGTATTTACTTTGCTTTGAGATGCCACTTTTAAAGGTGATATATAAAATCAAGGCTTTAACTCCGCAAGTCTGAGTTCTTGTGTCTGTCCTATCTGAACCGGAAAGTATTACAATATGTATCTTTATAGCAGGTGGTGTACAGCTTTTTAGTATAGATTACACTTTTCTAAAATGTATTTAAAAAATAAAAACAATTACAATCTAATCTTTCCATGTTTGATCCCAAGATCCCAAGAAAAATAAATCTAAACGGGGAGAAAGCTATGCTGAAAGTTTATTAAGATACTTAGAAGACAAAGATATCAATTTATGTTGCATAAGTCTGATTGTGAATCAAAAAACACATATATTTAAACCCGCATTTGCGATTTAAATCAAAATGCGATTTAAATCAATATAAATGTTTATATTGTAACACCTAGGTGACTATTCATTGTTATTAAAATGAATTAAATTCGATCATGTTGTGATATTTAGATATATAAATTTGTTTGGTGCGAGTGAAGTTTTATTTAATCTCTGACTCAGGGAAACATTTCATTTTTTCAAAGAAATGTTTGTTAAAATAAGTCATGACTCCAGCAGGATTCGATCACAGACCGTGTGACGGGGGAGTCAGGAACCTAACCCACAGCGCCAACGGCAAGGTCACATGTAGAGTGCTGAAAAAGCACTACAGAAACATTATCAACAGAAAATGTACAGCGTGTACTATTCTTGTGTTGCGGTACATGAATATAATTATATCGTTATTAATTTCTTTAGATACGCGATTCCATATTATATTCCCTTTTAATCAAATTCTAAAAGTATGCTTGTTGACTCCGGTATCACGTTAGTTAAAGACTTCGATGCTTAAAATGTTTAGGGAGAAATGGAATACTGGTGTGTATGTTTTCTTTAAAGTACCGAGACCAGCCATATACTGCATGTTTAAGTTACAAAATTAATATCGTTTAAGGCCTTCACACGCGTTACAGTATGCTCCTATTCTTTTTATGCTCAGGTACTAAGATTTCCCTTCAGTGGTAAAATTCCATATAAATATTCAATACTTAAACGGGCACAGTAAAGACATTAAATATACATATACATACTGTATACAGTACAGTTTGCATACAGTAATATGTTTATGTTCCTAAATCAATCTCTTTTATGGGGATGTGAAAGGCATGATGAATCGGAGATTCTCAAAAGTTACTGTACTTTGCATGATTGGAAACAAATGCATGATTGCGAAATGCTGTGGTGTTACTTTTACAAAGACATTCAATGAAAAAAAGAATGTGGACCAGGGCAATACTTTGAGTTTACAGCTTGTCCAAAGTCATTCATTATTAATACTATTAGTAATATCTTCGTTAAAGACTTTGATGGCGACAGCTCAAACATGAGAGGTTGAGCTTTATTAGCTCCACCTTGCAGAAATTCCGGATACTATTAATTTACTTGCGGTATTATAGGAGAATTTACGGTAACTCGCGGTAGACTGCGTAAAGCGCACCGCAAAATAATGCGGTATCGCCCGCTCGTTTTGAATGGCTGCATCTGTACATGTTTGTAATGACAATATAGTGTAATAATATTTATTGTCAGTAATAATATCAGTGAACATGGTTTCATGGAGGGCTTCTCAGAAAAGTGGGCATTCAGCTAGATTGCCAGGTGAAAGGATTTGTAAATATATTTTGTTAAAGCAAAATATCCCCACACACCCTGCCCCAACGGCGATTAGAGTATAAACAAAGCACTGAAATCTTTGGATTAGATGATCAGGTGTTTCGCAGACGTAGGCATAGTATGTAATTCAGGCTTTATGAACTCACACATGAACTCACACCGATTAATTAGGGTTATTAATTATTAGAGTTCATAAAGCCTGAATTACGTACTATGCCTACGTCTAACACGCCACTGACGCAGTCACGTGACAAGCAGTGAAACAGCCATATACATATCAATAGATGTGTGTATATACTACTGTTTGTGCTACAGTACATGAATATAATTATACCATTATTATTTTTTAGATACGCGATTCCATATTATATTCCCTATTAATCAAATTCTGAAAGTATGCTTTTGTTTACTCTGATAACGAGCGTATTCGCAGAAAACCTTAAAACTATCTTTTTTCTCACAAAGTACTGTATATAATCGTAGAGTAACATGGTCAGAAGGAGCACGTAAAAACGTTTCCGAAATAACCACATGTAAGACTTTGATGCTTAAAATGTTTAGGGAGAAATGGAATACTGGTGTGTATTTTTTCTTTAAAATACCAATACCAGCAATATACAGTTTACATAATATGTTTATATTCCTAAATTAATATTGTTTATGACCCTCAGATGCGTTATGCTCCTATTCTTTTTATGCTCAGCTACTAAAATTTCCCTTTAGTTGTAAAATACCATATAAATATACAATACTAAGCAGATTAAAATTTGCATAGTAAAGAGATTAAATGATTAAATCTTTTCACTACCAACCAATGCACCACGAGTGCCCCTGTCGGTCATTTTGGCCAGCCAATCACGTACCGTGGTATGGCACGGTGGCTCATGCGTAGATGCATGCGGTACCGGTTTGTACCGCAGACTTTGAATGGCTGCATCTGTAGTAATCCACAACAAATTTATCACTCAGGTTGATTCATATAAGTACTTAGGTGTACACATGTTGAGAGTGTTTGCTCCAAAGTTCAGCAGCGCTTATATTTCCTGCGAAGACTAAGAGTGTTTGGAGTTCGACAGGAAGTAATGTTACTCTTTTACCATGCTGTAATCGAGAGCATTATCAGATATGGTATTTCAGTGTGGTTTGGTAATTTATCAGTTCATTTTAAATCACAAATTACCCATCTCATCCAGACAGTTTTGAAGGTCATGGGAGTGAAACAGCAACCCTCCCTGCTGACAATCTTTGAAAAATCTATAATCAAACAGGCAGGAAAAATTATATCAGATCCTTCCTGTATCCTCAACTCTGAATATCAACTTCTTCCTTCTGGCAAATGTTTTAGGGTTCCCCAATGAAAGTCAAAAAGATACAAACATACCTGATTGTTCCACTATCCATTAAAGCTGTCAACGCAAGAATAAACACAGTTTTGACTCTTACAAACCACTTGAGTGCAATATGTTTTGTGATGTGTTATAAATCTTATATGTTGTTATGTGTTATACTGTACATGTGCAATAGAATGATGTGCAATGTTTTTCTTATTTTTTGTAATAGTGTAATGTGCAATGTTTTTCTTTTCTTCTTTTTTTTTCTTTTGCATTCTATTTAAATGTACAGAAGTGCTGGGTATCCATAAAAAAATTCCCTCAGGGGACAATAAAATCCTATCTATCACCTTCATTCCCCACCATGATGGTCTTATAGCTCTCAAGCACACACTGGACAAATGCACAGTGCTTGATCCACTCATCCACACTTTTGTACGTCTTGAGGAATTGGTCCTCACACTGAATGCTTTCTCATTCAGTAACCTTTTTTATCAGGAAGTTAGTGGAGTTTCCTTGGGCACTAGGATGGGACCCAGCTATGCTAATATTTTTGTCGGCTGGGTAGAAGAATGCTTCTTCGCTTCCTACGCTGGCTTTGTCGCTGACCTCTATAGGCAATACATCGATAACAGCATCGGTTCCACCACATGCTCTAACGACAAGCTAGAGGATTTCCTGCATCACTTCACCAACTTCCACCCATCCTCCAAGTATAAAATTTATATATCTTCCACTGCTCTATGAATTGGCATCATTACACTGCTCTCCTCCCCACTGATAGCTGATGTGTGGTGAGCATTCTGGTGCACTATGGCTGCCGTTGTATCATCCAGGTGGATGCAGCACATTGGTGGTGATGTAGGGGAGTCCCCATTACCTGTAAAGGTCTTTAAGTGGAGTGTCCAGAAAAGTGCTATATAAGTATAAGCAATTATTATTACTCTTCCATTTCTAGACATAAACCTATCCATTAACCATCCATGAATCTCTACTTCTATCTATTACAAACTCACAGATTTAGTCAATTATCTCCTGTACATATCATTTCACACCACACATACTAAAAACTCTCTCCCTTTTTCACAGTTCCTCAGGCTCCAACAACTTGGCAGTGGTGACATGGATTTCCAAAACCTCAAAATGCACGCTTTTTTCATCAACAGAGGATACACAACCCATGTTATTGACAGGGTCTACTCCTGAGCCAAAAACAGCCCAAGGATCATCAACTCATTTAGGAACTCCCAGCCTCACAACCTCATTCCATCGGTGCTTCCCTACCACCCTAACACCTTTTCTATCCCCAGGACCATTAATGACAACTTCCCCATCTTACAGGATGATCCCTCCACTGGTACCCTTTTTTCTGACTGCCCCGTCATCTCATACCGCCAACCTCTAATCTTTGTAACCTTCTTGTTCACAGCTTCTTTGACCACCCTCAAAAATCAACCAACACCAGGTGCTTTCCCCTGCAACAGAACTTGCTGCATCACCTGTAAATATATATCCAATACCACACATATTCAAGGCCCCTCTGGACAATTGTGGATCATTCAGATGACATATTGTACTTCCAGCAACCATATTTACTGCATCTCTTGCAGACAATATCCAGCTATTTACATTGGTGAAACAGGAAGGAGACTGGGAGATCGTTTCAGGGAACATGTCAGGACTGTGAGGATCAAAGATCTCTCCAACCCTATTACAGTTTCCCATTTCATCTCTAACAGCCATGATCATACTGATCTCTGCATCTGTGTCCTCAAAGAGAGTTTTCAGAACTCCTTTTGCAGAAGGACATTGGAAACCAAAAATTATCCTGAAACTACAGATGCAGCCATTCAAAGTGCGCGGCACAGACACCGCGGTACAGATACCGCAGGTATGATGACACGGGATACCGCGGTGCGTGATTGGTTGACCGACAGGGGCACTCGTGGTCCATTGGTCTGTCGTAGAAAGACTTACTGTAAACGTCTTTACTGTGCCCGTTGTAGATATTGAATTTTACCACTGAAGGGAAATCTTAGTAGCTGAGCATAAAAAGAATAGGAGCATACTGTAACGCGTGTGAAGGCCATAAACGATATTAATTTTGGAACGTAAACATACAGTATATAGCTGGTCTTGGTACTTTAAAGAAAAAAATACACACCTGTATTCCATTTCTCCCTAAACATTGTAAGCTTCGAAGTCTTTAACTAACGTGATACCGGAGTCAACAAGCATACTTTTAGAATTTGATTAAAAGGGAATATAATATGGAATCGCGTATCTAAAGAATTTAATAACGGTATGATTATATCCGTGTACTGCGGCAGGGCTGTGTAGGGCTGTTTCGCCTGCCTGATCATGCGAGCTCTCTTGTAGCCTACTGGTCTAGGTGCGTGACTACCAACTGGTAGGTTGTGTGTTCGAATCCAGCTGGTGCTGAACTTTTATTTTAACAAACATTTCTTCGAAAAAATAGGTAAGCGATATTATGGACAATCAGTTGACTTTTATATTTCAAAATATCGCAACATGATCGATATTTGCGATATTTTGAACATATCTTCCCTTCTGACAGCGGTTCCCGCTTCTATTGTGTGTGTGTGTGCAACAGTAAATTTTTATAGAGAATGGAGGCTGGACAGTATGCGTTACAATATAAACATTTATATTGATTTAAATCGTGTTCTGATTTAAATCGCAAACGCGTGTTTAATTATGTGTTTTTAATCATAATCAGGCTAATGCATTTCTACATTTTCTGTATGAACCAGCTTAGAGGTTCATACAGAAAGACAGCTTGTGTTTAAATTGAGTGTAAGGTAATTTATGCTTCTAAAGTCATGGTCAGTATTATTGTACTGTGCTGTACTGTGTCACATTATTTTATAGCGTTTTTATTGCGTTATTAAATCCGGTGGCGCTGTGTTAGTTTCCTGACTCACATTATTTAAACTACCACATTGATCATTCATCTCTAAATAAACTTTATTTTATATAGCGTTTTAAGCGATTAGGTAATTAGATTGCTCATAAACCTAATCGCTTTTTCTACATAAACACAGCGTGATTGCTCTCTGAAAATGCTTTTCCTTTATTTTTAAAGTAGGCTCAGATTTCAACTATAGATCGTATTATTATAAACTTTCTTGGAAAAATGTATTTTATGTAAACCATGTTTGCTATTAATTCATTTAGGGCTAAAATACGTTCATTGTCTTCCAATCGAGTCGAGTTGACATTGGAAGCCTGCCACACCCGGACTGTTAAACCAACGCATTAGCACGTCAAAGCCCATTGAGCCAGTATTGGCTTTAGTATCCCCCCCTTCTCCCCTCAATTCAATTCAATTCAAGGTGTTTTATTTGCATGACAGATGGGTACAAGCAGTGTTGGGTATGTATATTGTAACGCTTACGGCAGACAGGCACTGTGTAAGAGCCGGCGCACCAGAGCAGCGCACCGAGGGAGCGTCTGCATTTCTAACTTAGTTTTTAAAATTAGTCAAGCAATATGAAGCATCTCCTTTTACTTAGTGCCTGAGCATAAAAAGAATAGGAGCATACTGCAACGCGTGTGAAGGCCATAAACGATATTAATTTTGGAACATAAACATACAGTATATGGCTGGTCTTGGTACTTTAAAGAAAAAAATACACACCAGTATTCCATTTCTCCCTAAACATTTTAAGCATCGAAGTCTTTAACTAACACGATACCGGAGTCAACAAGCATACTTTTAGAATTTGATTAAAAGGGAATATAATATGGAATCGCGTATCTCAAGAAATTAATAACGATATAATTATATTCATGTTGCAAAAGAACTGCAACGGACATAAAAACTCCCTTGCTTTTAACAGAGCGTTCCATAATTTCTAACTACGAAAATGCCAGGTGAAAGGATTTGTAAACATATTTTGTTAAAGCAAGTCAGTTTTTTCCACAACACATAAAAGACATTTTTCCAAGAAAGTTTAGCCTTTGTCACTAATGAAACCACTAAATAAAGACATAAATATAGAAATCTTAAGATTTGTTCTATTTAATGTTGGTAGCAGGATGAACTGTCAGAGTGTATATTTTGTCGCAGAGTTGCTGCAAGATGTTAACAGTGGAAAAGGTATTTAGAAATGAGTTATTTCAAGATGAAAATTTTCAGAATAATTGCAAATCTAGCAGGATAGAGAAAGCACAGAAAACTGGCAGTTAGATTGATCAGATTAGTATGAAAAGTCATTTAGCAAAGGGAATTAGAAGAGTGACAAACTAGTATACTTTAGATCTTTTTTTCTGAACCAGGGACAATCTGATCATGTTTCCCTATAACAATAATAAAAAACTTTATTTGATATATCACCATTAAAGGTGGCATCTCAAAGCAATACAGTAGATGTAAAAACAGATAAAAGGACCACAGATTACAAAGTAAATGCATATAAGAAAGACAAGCAGTTAGAGGTGCTACCAAAATTAGAAAATGAAGCAGATACAGACACTAAGTCTTCTGAAAAGAAAGGTTCTGAGGTTAGATTTAAACTGGCCTTGGTGTGTGTGTGTTTGTGTCTGTCTGTCCTGTGATGGACTGGCGCTATGTCCAGGGTGTATTCTGCCTTGTGTCCGTCGCTTACTGGGATAGGCTCCAAATCCTCTGTACTGGATAAAGAGATTAGAAATGGAAGTAAAGGCACTGTGTGGATGGAACTATACACAGTGTTAGAAACCCACTATGAAATGGCAGCATCTCACTGAGAATAAAATATTTTATTATTTTATTAAAATATTTTATATCTTAAGGAAACAGCCTTTCCACCTCTATTGCACATCAGTATCCATACCTAGTTATTTAAACAAATTGCCTCTAATTATAAACATCTTAATATGCTGGCTCTGTGGATCCGCATCAGCTATGTTTGCCCATTCCTTCAATTCATGTGCATCCAACACACAGTTCAATGCCAGCAACTACACATAATCTAAAATACAATCCTTATTTCAGTATCTATGTAAACATATAGTCTGTTAACTTCATCATCTTCATCAAAAGTATGCCTAACCCCATTAGGAAGTGTTCTTGTTATAAGTGTATTCCTCAGCTTTCCCCAAACTATCTTCTTCTTGCCAACATCTCTAGTCTTTTATCCTGCAATAACTCAGCCAACACTTAAATCTCCAAAAGCTGCTTGTGTTAATTTCTTTAAATCACAAATATCATGTGTAAATACTGGCCATGTAATACTCTGCATTGTGGAATAATAGTTTATTTTAAAGGGAACTAGAGAAACTAAGAACTAGAGAAATCTAGTTTTTTTCTAGAATTAATAAATGCACATCCTGTTCACTGAGGAAATTAAATCCACACTGAGCAATCTTCAATATGTTCAGAATATGACAGCAAGAATCCTATCAGGGATGCATTACACCTGTTTTCAAGTCCTTGCACTGGTTACCTATCAGATTTCGAGTCAACTTCAAAATCCTTATCCTCCTTATATACTGTCCTACAACTGTTATTATTGATCTCCGAATTATTGTACTTGACATGACTTCATTCAGCCTTTCCTGAACGTCTATGACAGGCAGAGAGAGTGCTGTTTCTGGTGCGATCTTTTACAGCTGACATTTCACTGTTTTAAACAAACAAGAAATTAGATTGCTCATAAATCACTTATTCTATATAAACACAGCGTAATTGCCCTCCGAAAATCTTCTTTTTCTTGTTCGTTTTAGAGACCTTGATCGAAACTGATTTTAGATGTCAGAAAGGATTTATTTTCTCTGTATTTCCTACATTGCTTTGTCGAGATTTTAACTTTATATCTAACTTTATATCTAGGCTCAGATTTCAACTATAAATCGTACAGTAATTAATAGCAGTAAATACTGATGTTTATACATAAAAAAGTAATGCCTTGGAGTATAGACCCCCAAAGGAATGCCATAGACTCAAACTGCAAAATAAACACATACAGAAAGAAAGTATTTGTATTGTAATTGCAAATCCTGGTACTGTATGAGTGATTGGTATGACTTTCCTCATTACAAATCTCTTATTAGAATTTAAATTTCTCTGTAACTCCAGGTCAGAACAGAGAAAATGTAACTGCCTTAAGGAGTTTACGATTATGAAAAATAGAAGGATAAGCATGATACGTATGTCTTCTGTCATTTTCTAAGTCATGTTACTGAGCACCAAATCGTATTGAGAATATGAATCCATTTAAGGTTTATACCATTAAAGTAACGGTTTATTCCATGCTGAAAATGTTTGTACCAGACTTTTTTGAGGCCTGTTTAATTGTGTCTGAAGTCTGATGTTGTAAATTTTATTGTTAAAGAGATCCATGAAAATGTCACTACTAAAGTTAGCTGGTACTGTTGGTACTGTAAGTGGCAAGTAGAGCTCATATTTTAGATTTTAAGGAAGCAACGGACACAAGGCAGAATACACCCTGGACATAGCGCCAGTCCATCACAGGACAGACAGACACAAACACACACACACCAGGGCCAGTTTTCCCATAAACCAATTAACTTACCAGGATGTTTTGGAGTGCGAGAGGGAGTCATATCACACATATGGAGAAAAACCATGTAACCCAGAGAGAACATGTAAACCCCACACACACAGGATGGCAGGAATTGAACCTAGGACCCCAGTGCTGCAAGATAGCAATGCTAACCACTTTGCCACCATTATAAATGGATGGATATCTTAGTTATCTTTCTAGTTCACAGGTTTGCATGCATAATTTAATTTTGAAAGCCATTGAGACATCAGGTACTACTGTTGTATTTATGAAAAAGAAACAAAACAAAAAACATACTAACAACTGTGCCATCCTACTCCTTAGCTAATACATTTTATTATTCATAAACAGTTAACATTGTTAGCAAAATATTTGGAATTATATTTAACCCTATTTTTTCTTTAGTTTTGTATTTAACTTATTATATGATAGTCAGACTTAATGTATATTTGAACAATGAAAATATATTTTTACAAGATTTTACATTAAGCACTTAAAATTAATATGGTTAATAATAGTAAACTGTAACATGCTGTAACAAGATCGGTTAAACTGCGAAGAAAATGCTTTCAGAGAAAATGTTTCAGGTGTGAAGAACATAGATCTCCAATGCAATTTCAACCAAACCTGTTCCCACACACCCTGCCCCCACTACCATTAGAATATACACAAAGCACTCAAATCTTTCGAGCTAATGATCAGGTGACCCGAGAGAGAGCGAGAGAAACACCAAGGGGTGCGGAACCAGGGAACTATTTACATGGAAAACGGGCGATCTCCCCAGACTGTCCGCCCGTTTCACTGTTACCTGGATACCTCTTTATTTAGAACTCACAAACACTGATTTTTAGTTTAGAAGGATTCAAGGAGGGTTTTAGATGAAAGGCAGCGACCTTAATCAAGCCCAAATCACAATTGAACCCATTCAGAGCCTACATTACATTTTAGCGTTTCATTCTGAGCAGAAGACCCTCACACCTGAAGAAGGGGGAGGTGTTTTTCGCTGGAAATCTCGCCTGCTTCTACTTTACAACCGGAGTGCTGGCTGTGACGAATTAAACCGGTTTTACAAGTTTCAATCACAGACCATGTGACATGGGAGTCAGGAAACTCCACCGGATTTGATAACGCTATAAAAACGCTATAAAATAATGTGACTTGGCACAGAACAAGTTTACAGCACAGTTCAATAATAAATGCTGACCATGACTTTAGAAGCATAAATTGCCTTACACTCAATTTAAACACAAGCTGTCTTTAGCCCTCTAAGCTGGTTCATACAGAAATGTAGAGATCCAGGCTCAGAACACACAGCTTCATTAGCGAATACATATGCAGGACAACTAGAGAAGACGTTTTACAGAGGATGGATTTTTAGAAACATCCCATCAGTGACATCACTGAAGTCAACTCCTAGGTACTGTAACTGTCGTGTGGATAGTTTCACAAGAATCAGACAAAGGTTTAAGCATCGCTTGTTCTAGATAAAACTGCATAAAAAAAACAACAACCCATAATGTACTTCTTTGCGGCTCTGTTTGCCCAAATCATATATTCACAACGTGAAATCTAGAAAATAATATTACGTAACCAAAATCCGCAATATGGAAACAGAACCTGTGTAATTGTTGATAGATGATGTACTCGTAACATTTTTTCAAGACGAACTACAACATTTAAAAAATGACTTGTATGTACTTGATATCTCTAATCAATCCACGGGTCCCAGCACGAAACGAAACTAAAACGCATACCGTTTCGCGCTTCTTATTAGTTGCTCAAAAGTAATTTGACCTTCTGAAATGCATAATATAAACCTAGAAACATATACGTGAGCAGTACTTAAGCACTGTAGTATCGGTGTTAAGACATACCTCTCAAATACTGTAAATCAAGTTAAAAATATCTCAAGACAGATTCTGGTCATAATGAAACCATGTTTCGTGTATGTTTTCTTTAAAGTACCGAGACCAGCCATATACTGTATGTTTATGTTCCAAAATTAATATCGTTTATGGCCTTCACACGCGTTGCAGTATGCTCCTATTCTTTTTATGCTCAGCTACTAAGATTTCCCTTCAGTGGTAAAATTAGATATGAATAGTCAATACTTAAACGGGCACAGTTAAGACATTAAATATACATATACATACTGTATACAGTACAGTTTTCATACGGTAATATGTTTATGTTCCTAAATCAATCTCTTTTATGAGTATGTGAAAGGCATGGTGAATCGATTCTCAAAAATTACTGTACTTTGCATGATTGGAAACAAATGCGTGATTGCGAAATGCTGTGGTGTTACTTTTACAAAGACGGTCAATGAAAAAAAGAATGTTGACCAGGGCAATACTTTGAGTTTACACTTACAGCTTGTCCAAGGTCATTCATTATTAATACTATTAGTAATATCTTCGTTAAAGACTTTGATGGCCACAGCTCAAACATGAGAGGTTGAGCTTTATTAGCTCCACCTTGCGGAAATTCCGGATACTATTATTTTGCTTGTCGTATTATAGGAGAATTTACGGTAACTCGCGGTATTTACCGGTAGCTTGCGGTAGACTGCGTACAGCGTACCGCAAAATAATGCGGTATCGCCCGCGCATTTTGAATGGCTGCATCTGTAGGTTCACACCTTCCCCTTTCTCTAAACAACAGACTGATTTGCAGGTTCTGACTTCATAGCTCTCTTCATCTTTCTTGACTTTACTGCATCTCTCCTGCTCCCACCTCCTCTCCACTCCAGGCTTTTTTCTCCCATACTTTATCAGCTGCTGATTTTCCTCTCTTTCTCACACCTGACAAAGGCTCCACAGCCGAAATGTTGTGCTTCTTTTCTTCTCTTTTCAGCATGGAATAAACCTTTACTTTGTTCTTATACACCACAGTGCAGCCATCAATAAAGGACTTGATCCAATAACTTTTTTGTCTATACAGATGCAGCCATTCAAAATGTACAGTACAACCCCGTACCACACGAAATGACCCACAGTTCGCCTCGTTGTACCGCAGTACGTGATTGGCTGGCTAAAATGACTGACAGGGGCACTTGTGGTGCATTGGTTGTTAATGAAACGATTTAATCATTTAATCTCTTTACTGTGCATGTTTTAATCCACTAAATATTGAATATTTATATGGAATTTTACAACTAAAGGGAAATTTTAGTAGCTGAGCATAAAAAGAAGAGGAGAATAACACGTCTGAAGGTCATAAACTATATGAATTTAGAAACATAAACGTATAATGTAAACAGTATATGGCTGGTATTAGTAGTTTAAATGAAAAATACACACCACTATTCCACCATCTTCCTAAAAATCTTAAGCATCAAAGTCTCTTATTCGGTTACATACTGTGATTACTTTGGAAAAGTTTTTACGTGCTCCTTCTATATTAAGTTTATATACTTCAGAAAAAGTCATAATGTTTTAACCTTTTCTATTAATATTTGCGCTCCTTATTGCAGTAAAAATGCAATAGGGAATATAATATGGAATCGCGTATCTAAAGAAATTAATAACAATATCATTATATTCATATAGCCCAAATTATCACAGTAGTACACTTTCTTTGTAATTGTCTGCATCAATTTAACTCATTCCCCTGTGATTAAGTGTGTGGTGTAATAGCTTCGGCCTTGCATGCTGGAGGTTGGGGGTTTGAACCCAGCTGTCACCATGAGATTTCTTTTAAAAACTAAAATAGCAAATATTATAGACACTATATTGACATTTTTTGTATTTCTAAATATCACAACATGTTTGAAGCTAAGTGATTAATAACAACAAATAATTTCAAACTGCTACTGTACTGCCACTACAGTATAGCTTGTGGGAAATACATTTATTTGTCCTGCATCAAAGTTTAACTAGTTCAGAGCTGCCTACATTACAAACTCCAAGCATTTCATTTTGTCTATTGCTACAATATTGACAGCAATGTACTTAAAAGGAACATGTCAAAATGGTTGATCCAGTTAACAATCTGGATTTGGCGAGTTTCGACTGTTTCCTGCCAGTCTTCGGCAAAAGGAACCTGTGTTTCATTGGAAGGTTCAACTATTATACTCATACATGAGAATATAGGGGGGAAGAAATAGTGGCCGTGGTCATTTTTTTCACTGACAAAGTTGTGTTTTGTTATCAAAAACTATGCTTAACAGCTGCTTTAAGAGCAAGGTGACTTTTTGCTATCTGAACCATTTTTTACAGCTTTTAAAGTCATGCATTGTTTGAGTTAGGCAGGAACACGTCATTGTAACTTATTTTTTATTTCATTTTTAAAAATAAATATAAGGTAACCAGCAATCAAATATCCTGTTTTTTCTTAACACTCATTTTTCCATACTGTAGTTTGAATATAATATGGAATTTTTTAATGTAAATATATGTATTTATATAGCTGGTAGTATTTCTGTAATCCACTTTCTTTGTAAACATGTTTTATTTTTAATTTGACTCATGTTATTTTCATGTTATTTTAGAAACATTTTTAAGCTGTTCATTTTATGTAGGCGATCCGAGTTCAATACCCAGTTCGGGGACACGTTTTTCTTGTAACAAAGACTTTTAAAATAATAAAATTGTAAATATTATGTAAAATATATTAACTTTTTTGTGTTTTTCATATTCAATGTTAAGTGAAATTAATAATGAAATTAAAACATGAATGACACAGGTTGCAACCTACAGATTTAAAGATAACAATTTGTTAAACATTTCACAGCTTTTATTTAAACAATATCTATTACCTGGTTGCATTTTTAGAATCCTTTGTTTGAATAAAGCGGATCCCAAGTGCAAGTGACTTCATAACGTGAGAAGGCATTTGCTATATTTTTTATGCATTAGTTGAAGCCTTCTGATTATAAAAAAACAGAGTTTATTTTTTTCTGTCTCTTCCTACTCTCTATCACCCGCTGTGATTCAGGCACAGAATGGTTAAAAATGGGAAAAGGTCAGACAGGCAGAAGGAAGTAGGAAAGGTGAAACTGTTACCTGTCCTGGACGAAGCGGTTAGAAAATAGGTGTATTTACATCTGTGAAAAGTTTTCCAATTTTAATGTGATATGGAGGAGATAAGTTGTCTCTTTTCTTTCCAGCTTGGAATTAACTTTTACCTACTAGTTTATTCAATTGCAGCTACAGTACCTTATGTAACGTAGCTCAGTATTTCTCACAAAGGCTAAGACTGCTTTATCCAGGACAGGTAACAGTTTTACCCCTCCCCCTTCCCTCTGCCTGTCTGACCTGGTGTGTATTTTTTATTTAAACTACCAATACCAGCCATATACAGTTGTAGTGTGCTCTCACAAGGCACCAGTTCTGTAGGGGTTTGGGCATTTACTGGGACAATTATTAATTGTGGCAGTAAATCACAAAATGATTCTTTTAATGGCCTTAGAATCCAACCATGCGGTATAAAACGCACACACACAGGTACTGATACACAACAATACATTTATTAATACATAAAATATGCATGTAAACCTAACAGATCTTATTGTGAGGGTCATCAGAATACAAGAGATATATATTCAGTCAGTCACAAAGAGTTACATATATGAAGAGGACATACGTTCGGTATATCATTCATTTAGACCGTTTCGTAATTGAACTTGGTTACAACTTCTACATTAAATACTCAAAACAAGTACATAACTCTTAGGAATTAAATTGATATCAACTGGTTGGGATAACAATTGAATTCTCGAGCTGTAAAGCCGTAAAGTTGAATACTCATCCAATCTCTGGGGATTCAAATCTCCTGCAGACACAAGCAAAGAAACAGTTGAAGGCTTGTTGCTGTCCAATCCGCGCTCTCTGGCTCAGTGCCAAGCTGTGCTGTGCGGCTGGAGAGTTTCCTGCTGCGCTGCTCTCTGAAGACTCGCTAGTTAGTGTTGGCTTTAACTAGTGAAGTTGTGCTCAGGAGAAAAGTTACTGTGTGTCCCAGCAGGTCAGGAAGAAGACAGGTTCGTTCCTGATGAAGCGCTAGTTCTGAATAGTGATTCAGCTGTCCACAGTTCCGACCTGTTCACGAGGCTTGCTGCTGATGCTAACCTCGGGTGAATCCTCGGGTTACTCTCTGGCAACCTCCGCTCTCAACTCTTAGAATAAAGGAAAGTTCTGGCACTCGGACACACTGGACGTTATGTGTTGGTCCGGGCTGAGTCTGAGGATGGTCAGGAGGCGCGCTGCGAGAATGTCCTGCGCTTCCCAACTGTTCTGGCCTGCGGGCCGTCCTGCCCTGGAATTGTTCTTCCCCTGGAATTCTCCTTCAAATAGTCCTCTGTGTTGCCTGTTTTTACCTGGAGGAACTTCCGCTCGTTCATTGGCTGAAAGTTTCATGGGCATCAGAGACCCACGTGGGTTACTTGGCCCTACCAGTCCCTGATTGGTTGATCAAGGTGAGATATGAATCACTTACTCCTGACACTTAGGAATGCAGTCCAGATGTCCATCTGGCACTCCCTAGACAGATAGGCGCCAATGGATGACCATTGATCATGATAGCCAGGCTTAGCTAAGTGCATCGTCATTTGGGAGCTGTCCCTTCAAAAGAAAACATCTTTAAATCAGCCTGCATGAATAGTTTCTCTGTGGCTGCACCACAGAGATGAAGAGAGAGATGGAGCCTCACTGGCAAGGGAGCAGAAAACTTAATTCCTGTATTTTAATAAGCCTTGCTGCTACACAGTTAAAATAATATGTTTATGTTCCTAAATTAATATTGTTTATTAGCAATCTCTGGGAAAACATTATAGTCATGGTGAATCAGAGATTCTTAAAACATACTTTGTATAATTGGAAACGAATACGTGATCAGATCAATGACATGCTTTGAAGAAAGAGGCGCTCTTTTCCTCTGGTTTAATAGTCTGTACAGCAACAAAAAAAAATCAGTTTAAACAAGAGAGCGTGGTGTTACTTTTTGTCAATGAAAAAATAAAGTATTTTCATGTCACAACAGAAAGTGGACCACGGTAATACTTTTAGCTTATAGCCTGTCCAAAGTAATTAATTATTAACACTATTAGTAATATCTTCCTTAAAGACTTTGATGCATAAAATATTTAATGCATAATCCATTTTGAATGACTAGATCTGTAGTTTTCATGTTTAACATTTACTCTCCTACTAAATTGTGCTAACTTTGGCCCCATTATCAGGGTAATCTAGGACATGTAGCATCTAATGCTATTTTCTTTGCTCACCCCTTCTGAGCTGGTTTGCATACTGAGGACCGCTTACCCCTTTGCTTGCAGTATCCCAGACTCAGAGTCCTATGTTCCAGAAAAAACACCTTCAGCTTTATCACATAATTTGTTGTAACTCTAACACACCTCCTTGAGTTCACCCTCAAGATTCTACCAAATATTGCCGTAACCTGGACGCAATGAACTTTACATATCTCCCACACATCCCTTTTGGTTAAAAGCAGTGGAAGCTCCCTGACTCTGTCATCCCTGTTTTGCCAACCACCATACCACCTTCTTTACCTTACCAGCTCCAATGACCAAGGCTGCTACTGTACAGGATCCTTCCCCTGTACATCGATGACTCTTTCTCAGGATACTCTCTCCTCATAGACACCACAGATGGTGATCATTCCTTCTCCTCGATGAACTCCCTTTCCTAGAGCCTATTGCTCTCTTTCTTTTTGGGCCTTTCTGCTTCTTGATGTCACATTAATTCTCAGAGTTGCCTTTCTCTTTGCTGGTTCTTGAAAACCCTTCATCTAACTGGCTCACTCACACTCACCAGACAGCCCTTGAAATTCCAGTCTGAATAAAACTACTGGCGCCACCACCCTGCACCACAGGCTGCATCTCACACACTCTACGCTTAACACAACTCATAGTTTCCAGAATCTCAACGCTCCATACACAAATCAATCACAGCTCACCAAAACCTCACACTCTGGGCTGTACACTTGCAGGTAGCAGTAAACCTTTCTCTCATGCCCAGCCATCACTGACTTCACTCACATCACTAACAGCTTCCTGTGCATCTCTCTATTCTCACTCATCTCACAGCTTCTGGCTTACTTTCCTCATTCGCAGACCTCTCTTTCTCCACCCACAATAATAGTATCGACCCTTACACTGTTGCCACTACATGGCTTCAACACACAACACCTTAAGGAAAATAACACCCTTCACACTCCATAGGGAACCACTACCCCTTAGAGTCAACAGGAGGCTAGTAGCTAAACAGAACTCCTTTCCATCACTATGTACTCCAGGTGCAGAATGCAAGCCCCTCTTCTACGCCTCTGCTGACTGGTTCTTAAAATGCCAGAGGCCAGCAGCTATTCAGACTCCTTCTTTCATTCTGTACTTCCTGTCTAGAGTGAGGATCTTCTTGGCCACACCCCTGCTCTCTGGACTTACTCACATAAACCTCACTCACATTGAAGACATTTAAATTATACAGAACTGTTCCCTCAACAGTCTGGTAATAGTACTAATGGACAGAACTCCTCCGGGTCCCTACATTGCCCCTTTCAGGAAAAACCTTTCAAATAAATGTAAATGTAAATTCCCTCCAGGATTTATAACCAGCTGATCTTTGCAGTAATTACCCGATTACGTGGCCACTTCTTGGGATTAAAATGCAGCCTGCTTTGCCTTTAACAATACTCTTCTAACACATGCAGCCACATTCAGCCTTCTGCTGAATCAGCAGCAGAAGCACACTGTTACAAAGCCTTTTTTCTTACCACAGACTGACTCACTCATTTCCTGCTGTAAAGCAGCTGCTATGCAGACAACTGTTTACTCACTTCTTTCGCAGACCAGCTTATGTCTACACAGACATTGGCAGCAGTGCAAGCCCTCTGTTGACACACATAACCTAACTGACCTATTCCTACTGTCTGTTTTCTTACTCGTTCAGCTTAGGCTTGGTCACTCTTTGTTTTACTATGAGTTAAGTGGACACTGGCACCCTATACCCTCTGACTGGGGCAGATCTTCTGCCTTTCCCTCCTTGTGCTAGGTAAGCTGTTTATGAGAGATATAATCTTGAGCTTAGCAAAGGACTGACAGCATAGCTTGTTCTGCTCTGGAAAGTACTCAGCCCACACTTAAAAGACTGCCCATAGCTATGGCTCATCAGATCACGCACTTCCTACAGCTGTGTTTGCTTAGAGACACATGCTTCTCTAGAGAGAAGCTGTCTCCATTCTAACAGCATTCCCCAACCCATGCAGCATTTCTAGATAAACACAAAAAACTATTGTCATCATCTGTGCATGAAGATAGGTCACTCCTATCAGGTCTTTATTAGATCTAGTTATCAATTTGCAAAGCACAATTTTTGCTCCATAAATTTTTTTCATCCGGAGGCCTTGTTTTGAATTGAGCAGAATAAACATTTTTTAGCCATTGAAGCCCTCTAGACTATGCACACTGTCCTCAAAATGTCTGGATCATATAGAAGCACACTGAAACAAACTGATTGCTACAGAATTGTTTGAAATACAGAGAAATATAAAATGAGATAACAGAAATATATTTTTCCTTGCCAGCTCAATTTATGTAACTTTGGGAGAATAAAGTTTGGGGGGGAGTCCTATAAACATAATAACTGAGTTTTAATAGGAGCTAGCTGTAAAACTATATGTGCTTCCCCTTCGATAGTTTGATAATTTCACTATATATTATATATGAACGTTTGCTTTCATCTTTCATTTTTGTTACATTATGTTTATACATACTTATAAAATAAACTATTTACATTATGCCAGCAGATACAGGGGGTTATACAAGAAAATACAATTGTTTAATGAGAAACACAACAAACAACAAAATAGTCCACACAGAAATATTACTGTATATTCTCTCATAAACTGAATTCAGGTCTCAGTGGGGAGATAAAACAAATCCATGTTTCCCAGTATTTCTTAAACCTCTCTGCCTGTAACCTGAGAGAAAAAGCTATCTTTTCCATTATAAAGATTTCACTCACAACATTAACCCATTGTTCATGTGTTGGAGATTTTTTTATAAGCCATTTTCTTGTGATTGCTTTTTTACTAGCTGCTAGAAGAATCCCCAATATGTATCTATCCTTTATTTCAATACGATCAAAGTCAAAATTCCCACATACGTAACAGAAAATTCTAATGATATGTTCACATTTATAGATTTCCAGTATTGTTGTATTCTGAGGCATGACCAGAATATGTGTGTGTGAGTCGTAACATGCTCTCCACATAACACATGACTGTGAACTGCTGCATTTTTGTTTGGCTCGAGTTTTAGGCCTGATAAAAAAAAAACGGATCAGATTCTTCTAACAGAAGTCTCTCCAAGTCTGTTTACTTGTAGAGCCTTGTTGAAATCTACATATGTAATTCCACAGATCTACAGAAATTGTTGGATTTATTTCTTTTTGCGATTTTATTTTAATATATTCTGTTGAGTCTTTTTTCATATATTCAATACTATTGTACAGTTTTGATATTATTCTTCTCAAGTTACCCTGCTGATAAGCAGCTATAAAATGATCATTATATTATTATGTTAATAGTATCCGGAATCACCTTGTAAAACCGCCAGGAGAAGCCAATAAAGCTTAACCTCTCATGTACAGTATTTGAGCTTTTAAATTTAAACTGTGTATGTTAATCATCATTCATTAAAAAGTTGGTATATTTTATGACATTTTTTAATTGACAAAAAGTAACACCACAGCATTTCGTTGGACAGGATATTAGCTAGCCAATATGATAAAGGAATAAATGACTTGTTTATTGACTTGTCTTTAGCACATTTATTTGAACATTTCCATCGATTGTACAAGCACTGAAAAACTGTCCAATCCCTAGTTCGTCAGGCATTTTCTTTTACTATAACAGACATAAAAACTCCCTTGTTTTTAACAGAGTGCTTCATAATTTCTAAGAATGAAAATGATTTATACCATGGGACACTTATCATTCAACGAGAGATCAAGATATTACAAGGATCCTCAAGAGCGCAACAAAGACAACAGAAAAAGATATGTGTATCAGATACATGAGAATCCAAGCTTTTTTATCTACGCTTTCTTATCTACCCTAAGAAGTAGTCTTTAAAATGTCTTTATCACACAGTAAAAAGTCATAATTCTGGAGTGTGCGTATACAAGAGATTATGGCAACGCTTCAGAAGGGTGTCAGCCAATCAGATTCCAGGACCGGAATTATCTGTTTTATAATCGGGAATATAATATGGAATCACGTATCTAAAGAAATTAATAATGATATTAATTTAAGGATCTAAATATCTAAATCTATGTATCTGTATAGCTGGTAGTATTACTATATTTCACTTTCTTTGTAAACATGTTTTGTTAACACCCGAATCGCAGGTGGATTCTGTTTTTTGTTATGGTCTGTAGCTCAAATCCTGTTTAACTAAAAATTAGACACAAGAAGAGTATTATTGGACAATGTTGTGAGGCTCTGGGGGAATTTCTCTGTAAACTGAAGAGTTATAGAGGAGACATGTTGTGTATCGCTTCTTTTTACACTTGTAAAACAAAGATTCTAATGTTAATGCGACACAGAATATATTATTAATAATGTTGCGCTTTCAGGCTTGTGGTGTATTGGTCGTTAGTGAAAAGATTTAATCATTTAATCTCTTTACTGTGCACATTTTAATCCACTTAGTATTGAATATTTATATAGAATTTTACCACTAAAGGGAAATTTTAGTAGCTAAGCATAAAAAGCAGAGGAGCATAACGCATGTGAAGGTCTTAAATTATATTAATTTAGGAACATAAACATATTATGTAAACTGTATGTTGCTGGTACTGGTATTTTAAAGAAAAAATACACACCAATATTCCATTTCTCCCTAAACACACCACACAGCTGCCAGCGCACCTCACCGTGCCCGGCCACCGCTGCGTCACACGACACAGCTGCCAACGCACCTCACCATGCCCGGCCGTCACTGCATCACACAGCTGCCACCACTGCGTCACACAGCTGCCAGCGCACCTCACCGTGCCCGGCCACCACTGCGTCACACGACACAGCTGCCAACGCACCTCACCATGCCCGGCCGTCACTGCGTCACACAGCTGCCAGCGCACCTCACTGTGCCCGGCCACCACTGCGTCACACAGCTGCCATCGCACGTCACCATGCCAGGCCACCACTGCGTCACACCCTGTAGCCACAATACTATACTATGCTGACAGCAGGAAATTTCAAATATTCTTTACTCAGCAGCTTATTAAAAACAGCTCCGACCAATTTTTTACACAGAAGACTGACACAGCTTTGTGTTCTAAATCTCTTTTTCTCGTGCTTCTATTTAATGTGGCACTATGCACTGGGATAGGGGAATGCTGTTCACGAGCCAATAGCATTTAAACCACAGCACCTACAATGCTGCAAGTAAGTGTTTTACATACTAAGCAGATCCTCTGACCTTTCCAATATTTGCTTTGGCTTGTGAAACCTTTTTTTTTTAATATGGCACCATTAGACATGAAATACACTGGGATAGTGGGGTCTTCTTCATGACTCAATAGCTTTTTAAGTACAACAGCCACAATGCTGCAACTAAGTGTTTCACACACCAGACAGTCCCCCTCACCTTATACAACCTTGTGTTGGGTTGTGAAACCTTTCTTTATTTTTTCTGATTTTTTTACTGTAATCAAGTGTTGTGCACACTAGGCAGGCCTCTTGACCTTTCACAGTCATGCCTTGTTGTGTGAAACTTTAATTCTCTTTTTAGGATTTTTTTAACATGGTCTTTTTTTCCCCAATCAGAGGCTCACCACAATTCACACTCAACCACATCACAGATCTACCACACACGCCTCAGGATGGTGACGTCACTGCCTTTCATATGAATCCTTTCATATGGAAACATTTTGACACTGCGCATAACAATCTTAGAAAGATCACAAAACAAGTCTGTTAGCCTGGTTTTTGCCTAAAAAAATGACGCCCGAGGAAGTGAAGTACTGTAGCATTAACTAGCAAAGGTGTTTCGCAGACGTAGGCATAGTACATAATTCAGGCTTTATGAACTCTAATGATTAATAACCCTAATTAATCGAATCCCAGGTGTGAGTTCATAAAGCCTGAATTACATACTATGCCTACGTCTGCGAAACACCTGATCATCTACTCAAAAGATTTCAGTGTTTTGTATATATTCTAATCGTAGTGGGGGTAGGGTGTGTGGGGACAGGTTTGGTTGAAATTGCATTGGGGATCTGTGATTATGAAACATGAAACATTTTCTCTGAAAGCCTTTTCTTTCCAGTTTAGCTGATCTTTTGCTTCCTACACATGTTTACACAGCTCCCTAGGTAAATTATCCTACTCGACTGAGAAAGCTTTAGAGAACTTAACATTTTTATTATCAACAAATTGTAAATACGACATTTGCATTGGCGTTATTAATTTTTCACTTGAGTGTATGGAGGATTGTGAGAGCAGACCCCCCCTCTTAGGCTGCGCAAACGATTTTTTACATTTTTATTAAGAAATGGAGGCTGTATGCGTTACAATATAAACATTTACTGTCAAACTTTAAATCAACAGTTGATTTAAAGACAATCTGTCAAAGTGCAATGAAATACAATATTGTTGTTGTTGTTATTGTTGTTTTTATCCTGTAAAGCATTTTGAGAAGCCACCTTTAAAGTCGCTATATAAAGGCGCTGATTCTTATGGAACGTGTTTTCTTTCTTCTTTTTTTTCAGCATGGAATAAACCTATTACAGTACTTGATTCTTATGGATGCCCGGTTCCGCCGGGGATTAAAAAAAAAACATGGAATCGCGTGTCTAAGGAAATACAGATGCAGCCATTCAGAGTGCGTGGCACAGACACGTACCGGAGGTAATTGGCTACGGCCTCGCACATCGTGACGCAAGATGATGCAAAATACCGCAGTAAGTAATTGGTTGACCGACAGGGGCACTCGTGGTCTGTTGGTCGGTCGTAGAAAGATTTAAATGTCTTTACTGTGCCCGATTTAGTATTGAATATTTATATGGAATTTTACCACTGAAGGGAAATCTTAGTAGCTGAGCATAAAAAGAATAGGAGCATACTGTAACGCGTGTGAAGGCCATAAACGATATTAATTTTGGAAAATAAACATACAGTATATGGCTGGTCTCGGTACTTTAAAGAAAAAATACACACCAGTATTCCATTTCTCCCTAAACATTTTAAGCATCGAAGTCTTTAACTAACGTGATACCAGAGTCAACAAGCATACTTTTAGAATTTGATTAAAAGGGAATATGATATGGAATCGCGTATCTAAAGAAATTATTAACGATATAATTATATTCATGTATCGCAACAAGAATAGTACACGCTGTACATTGTCTTTTGATAATGTTTCTGTAGGGCTTTTTCAACACTCCTGATGTGACCTTGCAAGTGGCGCTGTGGGTAAGGTTCCTGACTCCCACATCACACGTAGGGTGTTTGAATCCAGCCAGAGCCATGACTTTTTTTTAACAAACATTTCTTTGAAAAAATAAAACTTTTCCCTAGGTCAGAGATTAAATAAAACTTCACTCACACCAAACAAATTTATATTTCTAAATATCACAACATGATCGAATTTAAGTCATTTTAATAACAATGAATAGTCACCAATGTGTTACAATACATTTATATTGATTTAAATAGCAAACGCGTGTTTAAATATATATGTTTTTTGATTCACAATCAGACAAATGCAACATAAATTGATATCTTTGTCTTCTAAGTATCTTAATAAATTTTCAGCATAGCTTTCTCCCCGTTCAGATGTATTTTTCTTGGGATCTTGGGATCAAACGTGGAAAGATTAGATTGTAATCATTTTTATTTTTTAAATACATTTTAGAAAAGTGAAATCTACAGTATACTAAAAAGCTGTACACCACCTGCTATAAAGATACATATTGTAATACTTTCGGGTTCAGATAGGACGGACACAAGAACTCAGACTTGCAGAGTTAAAGCAAGTTAAAGCCTTGATTTTATATATCACCTTTAAAAGTGGCATCTCAAAGCAGTACAGTAGATGTAAAAACAGTTAAAAGGACCAAAGATTACAAAGTAAATACCCAACACTGATTGTACCCATCTGTCATGCTAATAAAGCACCTTGAATTGAATGGAATTGAGAGAGAGATGGGGGGGAGGGCGAGCGAGAGAGCACAGCCAGGACAGGCAAATAAGATACACTCCACAGACATTCACAACAGCGACATATCATAAAACGTTTGCACATATTGTTAAATTATTACTTGTTTTTCAGGAAGTTAAAAAAACACTTGAATTACTTATCCAGTCTCTCGTAATAAAATTATTTTTCAAGCAATGCAACTAACGTCGGGCAACGTGTTTTTTTTAATCCAACATTGACAACCACATCTTAAACCTTGTCAGTCAGCTCTTTTTTCTCTATTTGTATTGTGGAGATTCAAACAGCTTGGGATAACAAGTGGTCTCAAAGTCACCGAGCTCACAGAGCTTCAACAACAGATGACAATTTCCTTAGTCCTTCCTTAGTCTTCCTGAAATTGTCAGATTATGAGTGAATAAAAGCATTTTATTAAAAACACGTTTGCGTTTGTTTGGGAGCTATATTATGTATTTTTCATATGTAAGATATAATGATGTGTTCCTCCTTACACATTGCACGACTTTAAAAGCTAGAAAAACAGGTTTCGATTCACATTATCTGGCGAGCCTTGTTTTGTCAAGGGACAGCACATACTTTGAAAAGACCGCAAATGTATTAACAAGGTGTGATTTGGGGTTTTTTGACAGAGGGCAAAAAACTCTCTCTCTCTCTCTCTCTCTATCTCGCTTGCCCTAAACAGACAATACACACGGGGGAGGGCAAGCGAGAGAGAGAGAGAGAGAGGGAGAGAGGGGGTGGGCGAGCGAGAGAAAGAGTTTTTTGCCCTCTGTCAAAAAACCCCAAATCACTCGTGGCAGAGACTCTGGGGGGATCATTGTGTGGTACAGAGCGGAGCTCAGTCACTCCATACAAGTAGTAAAGAGAGAAGAGTCAACAATTGATTTAAGGACGATCTGTCAAAGTGCAATGAAATACAATATTGTTGTTGTTGTTATTGTTGTTTTTATCCTGTAAAGCGTTTTGAGAAGCCACCTTTAAAGACGCTATATAAAAGTGTTGATTCTTATGGATTGTGTTTTCTTTCTTCTTTTTTTCAGCATGGAATAAACCTATTACTTGATTCTTATGGATGCCTGGTTCCGCCGGGGATTCAAAAAAAAATTTTTTTTGGAATCGCGTATCTAAGGAAATAGCAGTTTAACCTTATTCATGCACAAACAGTGGCATGTTACATTATTAATTTGGGTGTCTCCTCTTGCCAGAAAGCTCTAAATTGCATTTTGAGTGCGGTTTTTGACTTTTTTTAAATTGCAACCTATAAATAAAGCTGATACTGTTTAGACTTTTAATTATTTTAAACTGTATTTGAGCAGCACAATGCACTGTAATGTTTCATAGCCATTCAGGGACGCCAAATATGTAAATGTAGTGGCTCTCTGAAGGCACCAGTTCTGTAGGGTTTGGGCATTTACTGAGACAATTATTAATTGTAGCAGTAAATCACAAAGTTAATTCTTTTGATGGCTTTAGAATCCAACCATGCGACATAACTCAAACAACGCACACACACAGGTACTAATACACGAGGATACATTTATTAATACATAAAATATGCATATAAACCTAACAGATCTTATCGAGAGGGTTATCAGAATACAAAAGGTATATATTCAATCAGTTACGAAGTGTTACACATCAAGAGGACATACGTTCAGTATATCATTCATTAAGACCGTTTCATAAATGAACTTGGTTATAACTTCTACATTAGATACTCAAAACAAGTACAAAACTCTTAGGAATTAAATTGATATCAACTGGTTGGGATAACAATTGAATTCTCGAGCTGTAATGCATTAAAGTTGAATACTCATCCAATCTCTGGGGATTCAGATCTCCTGCGGGCACAAAGAAACAGTTGCAGGCTGTTGCTGTCCAATCCGCGCTCTCTGGCTGTGTGCCAGGCTGTGCTGTGCGGCTTGCGACGGTGCGCTGCTGATGTTCACTGACCGGCTAGTTAGTGTTGGCTTTAACTAGCAAAGTTTGTGCACAGGAGAAAAGATGACTGTGGGTCCCAGCAAGTCAGGAAGAGGACCGGTTCGTTCCTGATGAAGCGCTAGTTCTGAATAGTGATACAGCTGTCCACAGTTCCGACCTGTTCACGAGGCCTGCTGCTGGTTACTCTCTGGCAACCTCCACTCTAGACTCTTAGAACAAAGGAAAGTTCTGGCACTCGGACACACTGGCCGTTCCGTGGTTGTCCGGGCTGAGTCTCAGGATGGTCAGGAGGCGCGCTGCGAGAATGTCCTGCCCTTGGGAGCCTTCTGCTCCTGGGCTGTCCTGCCCTGGAATTCTCCTTTGAATTCCCTTTAGAAAAGTCCACTGAATCTTCTGAATCTCTTCTGAATCTCCAGGCCTGTGTTGCCTGTTTTTACCTGGAGGAACTTCAGCTTGTTGATTGGCTGAAAGTTCCATGGGCATCAGAGTCCCACGTGGGTTACTCAGCCCTACCAGTCCCTGATTGGTTGATCAAGGTGAGATATGAGTCACTTACTCTTGACACTTAGGAATGCAGTCCAGATGTCCATTCGGCACTCCCTAGACTGATAGGCGCCAGTGGATGACCATTGATCATGATAGCCAGGCTTAGCTAATTGCATCCCCGTCTGGGAGCTTGCTTCTTATCAAAAGAAAAACATCTTAAATCAGCTTGCATGAATTCTTTCTCTGTGGCTGCACCACAGAGATGGAGGGTGAGATGGGGCCTCCTTTAGGACAGCATACCAACGCTTAATTCTGTCTTATTAACAAGCATTGCCGCTACAGCATAATGCAACGTAAATTGCAAAAATGCACTTGGAATCTGTCCAAGCCCTACTTTGTCAGGCATTTTCTTTTCTAAAGAAATTAATAAGATATAATTATATTTGTGTACTGCGACAGGGCTGTGTAGGGCTGTTTCACCTCTCTCTTCGAAGTCGGGAGACATTAGAGGCTTTCACACCTGGACTGTGAAACCAACGCATTAGCACGTCAAAGCCCATTGAGGAGCCGGGCGCAATAATTGTTTTTTTCCTTGATTTACTGATCTGCATTAATTACAGAAATCGAGTTTCTGCTCTTTGCAGACGACCTGGTCCTGCTGTCGCCCACAGAACAGAGGCTGCGGCAGAACCTGGCACTGCTGGAGCAGCACTGTCAGACCTGGGCGCTGACAGTCAATCTGGACCAGAGTTATGGTTTTCCAGAAAAAAAGCCAGACCTCAGGGAAACAGGTACAAACTCACATTTAACAACAACACATTAACACCTAACAATGGGTGCAGGGCCGAATTAGGCCAGTACCCACTATTGTTAAACATACAGAAAAGAATATTAAAGTATTGGCTTTAATATTAGCCATACAGAACATTAAAGAGCCCCTTTCCATTCATCTAAATCTCAAAATATACATTTGCCCCGGGCAGAGGCCAAAGAGCACCCGGCTGGGGTGCGCGGGGAAGAGCAGGACAGGAGTGAAAGTGGTCAGGGCGGGGTTTAGGAAGGCTGCTGACCAGTGCAGCTGTCCCACAGTGAAGCGGGCGTACAGTCTGGGGAGATATCCATTTTCCTTGTAAATAGTTCTCTGCTTCTGCACCCCTGGGTCCTACTCTCTCTCTCTTTTCTCTCTCTCTCTCTCGGGTGCGCGGGCGGTGTGTTGGCTCGCGCTGTTGGCAGGCGGGGGCACGGGAGAGCCGGGCTAGCAGGTGGTGACGGAGTAGAAAAATAAAGGCTTTCACTTCCTTTAACTTCGCAAGTCTGAGTTCTTGTGTCCGTCCTATCCAAACCCGAAAGTATTACAATATGTATCTATATAGCAGGTGGTGTACAGCTTTTTAGTATAGATTACAGTTTTCTAAAACGTATTTAAAAAATAAAAACGATTACAATCTAATCTTTCCACGTTTGATCCCAAAATCCCAAGAAAAATAAATCTAAACGGGGAGAAAGCTATGCTGAAAGTTTATTAAGATACTTAGAAGTCAAAGATACTGTATCAATTTATGTTGCATTTGTCTGATTATGATTAAAAAAACACATATAATTAAACACGTGTTTGCCATTTAAATCAAAACGCGATTTAAATCAATATAAATGTTTATATTGTAACGCATACTGTACAGCCTCCATTTCTCTATAAAAATTTAAAAGATCATGTGCGCAGCCTAAGAGGGGGGTCTACTGTCAGTGACAGCTGACAATCCTCCATACACCCATGTGAAAAATTAATAATGCCAATGTAAACGTCGGATTTACAATTTGTTGATAATAGAAATGTTAAGTTCTCTAAAGCTTTGTGATAGTTGACCCAGGCAGCAAAAGATCAGCTGCACTGGTAAGATGCGACACCGAAGATATGATTAATAACCTTTTAAATCTGAAGGGAGATCTAAAGGGATCCCCCCCAACACACACACAATAGAAGCAGGAAGCAGAAGCAGGGACTGTTGTCAGAAGGGAAGAAGGTGACTATTCATTGTTATCAAAAATGATTTAAATTCGATCATGTTGTGATATTTAGAAATATAAAAGTCAATTAATTGTCCATAATATTGCTATTCTATTTTTTCAAAGAAATGTTTGTTAAATGAAAAGTCACAGCGCCAGCTGGATTTGAACACACAACGTGTAGGTTAATAATCAGGCACGTAGACCAGTGGGCTACTGGGAAAGGCACATGAAAAGAGAGGCGAAACAGTCCTACACAGCCCTGTCGCAGTACACGAATATAATTATATCATTATTAATTTCTTCAGGCTAATGTCCTGTCCTCGTTAGTTAGATCAACAAAATGCTGTGGTGTTTGTCAAAGAAAAAAATAAAAGTATTTTCGTTTAAAATGACGGTTAGAAAGAATGTGGACCAGCATAATACTTTGAGTTTACAGTTTGTCCAAAGTCATTCATTATTAATACTATTACTAATATCTTCGGTAAAAGCTTTGATGCATAAAATATTTCTGCATAATTAAAATATTTATGATAAAGGTAGGTTGTGTACTTTTGTCCAACTGAGCAATCTTGCTTTCATAAAATAAACCAACTTTTTAATGACTGTTGATTAACATGCTGTAATACACAGTTTAAATTTAAAAGCTCAAATGCTGTAGATGAGAGGTTAATCTTTATTGGCTCCTCCTGGTGGTTTTACAAGGTGATTCCGGATAATTTCCGGCATGACGTCAAATGACGAGATGCACCGCGTGATGCCGCGTTTGAATGTGACACGCCCACCGCGGTATACCGCGAAATACCCCACCCGTTTTGAATGGCTGCATCTGTAGCAGTATAACTATATCCATGCACAAACAGTAGCATGTTACATTATAAATTTGGGTGTCTCCTCTTGCCAGAAAGCGCTAAATTGCATTTTGAGTGCGGTTTTGGACTTTTTTTTAAATTACAACCCATAAATAAGATGATACTGTTTATACTTTTAATTATTTTAAACTATTACAGCAGCACAATGTGCTTTTTCATGAAACCTCCTAGAGTAACAAAATGTCTTGCGTTGTACAGCTTTTCAGCTAAATACTGTATATTTATCGCTTACGCCTGACATAAGAGGTGCCCGATAAAAACCGGTTGAACAGCTCTGTTGGAGGTTTTGTGAAAAAGGAGGTTTCGTGAAAAAGCTACAGAAGTGCCAATTGTTCAATGCAGATGGCTGGTGGCATGTTCCATAAGAGTACGGTAATTAAAAACCATTAATACTTTTGTTGGAGTTTAAATAAAGTTGATGTTTTATCTAGGGGACTTCTAAACTGTGAAAACATGTGTCTGTCTTTCTGTGGGGGGAAGGGAATCTTTTTCCTCACCTTCAACCTTATCGTTCCCCTTTACTCTCACCATCTGATTAAGAATGAATAAAAGCATTGTTTTTTGTCTGGGTGCTGACAAAGTAAGCACCCTCTCTCTCCGCTGGCGTTTGTAATCTTTTTATTTTTAAATACATTTTAGCAAAGTCATGTATTTTAAAAATCTTAAGATTTCTATATTTATGTCTTTATTTAGTGGTTTCATTAGTGACAAAGGCTAAACTTTCTTGGAAAAATCTCTTTTATGTAAACCATGTTTGCTATTAATTCATTTAGGGCTTACTGACAGAATTGCTGTTTTTTATGCATGCCAAAAAATTAAGGTGCCGTCGTCTCCACTTTAAAGGTACCCCCGTGCTGGAAGAAGTTTACCTCGGAACATTTGCCCAGCGTACATAGGCACATCCCGGAATTTTGACTTCACTGTGTAATGAAGAAATTTTAAAAACTACTTAGCGTAGATAAAAAAGCTTGGATTCCCATGGACAGTATCTTATACACATATCTTTTTCTGTTGTCTTTGTTGATCTCTTGAGGATCCTTGTGATATTTGCAGCTCTTGTTGAATGATAAAAGTGTCGCAGTTTAAATAATTTTCGTTGTTAGAAATTATGAAATGCTCTGTTAAAAGCAAGGGAGTTTTTATGTCTGTTATACTAAAAGAAAATGCCTGACGAACTAGGGATTGGACAGTTTTTCAGTGCTTGTACAATCGATGGAAATGTTCAAATAAATGTGCTAAAGAAATAAACAAAAAAGGTAATTTATTTCTTTATCATATTGGCTAGCTAATGTCCCGTCCTTGTTAGTTAGATCAACAAAATGCTGTGGTGGGTGTTACTTTTTGTCGATGAAAAAATAAAGTATTTTCATTTAAAATGACGGTTGCAAATAGTGTGGACCAGCGTAATACTTTGAGTTTTACTGGTGGAGCTCATACAGCTGTGTCTGGATATCTTGGTCAAATATTCAGCTAGTGTGTATTGTCTGTTTGGGGTTCTGTGGCATTCCACACAGCTGGGCAGCTTGTTCCCCCCTCCCGCTGAAGACTCGACCACTTGAAAATACCTGTGAAACCGGTTTAATTCGTCACAGCCAGCACTCCCGCAGAGAGTGATGAAAACCACATGTACAGATGCAGCCATTCAAAATGCGCGGGCGATACCGCATTAATTTGCGGTACTCTGTACGCAGTCTACCGCAAGCTACCGGTAAATACCGCGAGTTACCGTAAATTCTCCTATAATACGACAAGCAAAATAATAGTATCCGGAATTTCCTCAAGGTGGAGCTAATAAAGCTCAACCTCTCATGTTTGAGCTGTGGCCATCAAAGTCTTTAACGAAGATATTACTAATAGTATTAATAATGAATGACCTTGGACAAGCTGTAAGTGTAAACTCAAAGTATTGCCCTGGTCAACATTCTTTTTTTCATTGACCGTCTTTGTAAAAGTAACACCACAGCATTTCGCAATCACGCATTTGTTTCCAATCATGCAAAGTACAGTAATTTTTGAGAATCGATTCACCATGCCTTTCACATACTCATAAAAGAGATTGATTTAGGAACATAAACATATTACCGTATGAAAACTGTACTGTATACAGTATGTATATGTATATTTAATGTCTTAACTGTGCCCGTTTAAGTATTGAATATTCATATTTAATTTTACCACTGAAGGGAAATCTTAGTAGCTGAGCATAAAAAGAATAGGAGCATACTGCAACGCGTGTGAAGGCCATAAACGATATTAATTTTGGAACATAAACATACAGTATATGGCTGGTCTCGGTACTTTAAAGAAAACATACACGAAACATGGTTTCATTATGACCAGAATCGGTCTTGAGATATTTTTAACTTGATTTACAGTATTTGAGAGGTATGTCTTGACACTGATACTACGTAAATACTGCTCACGTATATGTTTCTAGGTTTATATTATGCATTTCATACGGTCAAATTACTTTTGAGCAACTAACAAGAAGCGCGAAACGGTATGCGTTTTACTTTCGTTTTGTGCTGGGACCCGTGGATTGATTAGAGATATCAAGTACATACAAGTCATTTTTTAAATGTTGTAGTTCGTCTTGAAAAAATGTTACAAGTACATCATCTATCAACAATTACACAGGTTCTGTTTCCATAATGCGGATTTTGGTTACGTAATATTATTTTCTAGATTTCACGTTGTGAATATATGATTTGGGCAAACAGAGCCGCAAAGAAGTACATTATGGGTTGTTGTTTTTTTTTTTTGCAGTTTTATCTAGAACAAGCGATGCTTAAACCTTTGTCTGATTCTTGTGAAACTATCCACACGACAGTTACAGTACCTAGGAGTTGACTTAAGTGATGTCACTGATGGGATGTTTCTAAAAATCCATCCTCTGTAAAACGTCTTCTCTAGTTGTCCTGCATATGTATTCGCTAATGAAGCTGTGTGTTCTGAGCCTGGATCTCTACATTTCTGTATGAACCAGCTTAGAGGGCTAAAGACAGCTTGTGTTTAAATTGAGTGTAAGGCAATTTATGCTTCTAAAGTCATGGTCAGCATTTATTATTGTACTGTGCTGTAAACTTGTTCTGTGCCTAGTCACATTATTTTATAGCGTTTTTATAGCGTTATCAAATCCGGTGGCGCTGTGTGTTAGTTTCCTGACTCCCATGTCACATGGTCTGTGATTGAAACCTGTGAAACCAGTTTAATTCGTCACAGCCAGCACTCTGGCAGAGAGGGGGTTGTACTCGTAAAGTAGAAGCAGGCGAGATTTCCAGCGAAAGACACCTCCCCCCCCCCCCCCAACCCTCATACGATTCAAATTGTATTACAGCATTGTAATTACACATTGTAATTGTATTACACATTGTACACATGCTTAAAAGAGAAGAGAGAAAACGCAACCCTT